>NC_090931.1:1107256923-1108532523 GCF_040938575.1 Ambystoma mexicanum
GGAAAGGGCATTCCATATAAGACAATTCTGGCCCTGAGAGGGCAGGAGGGAAGCCACAGAACAACATGGGCAAGGGACCAGCAAGAATCTTCTGGCATGGTCATCTTAGAGGGATAGCCACTATGCCATAACTATCTTAGTACCCATTTGCACTAATTGCAAAAGTGCATGAGTAAAATGTTGAAAACACGCCAGGAAAATATCTGCTGCCATCAGCCCATCCGGGATACATGTATTTGTAACAAAAACGTTTCAAAAGAAAAATATAAAACTACGAGGAACCCATAAGGAGAGACCTAGTCTCTCAGCCCTGACAGTCTTATGGATTGATCAGTCTCCCCATAGAAATGTGCAGAAAGCAAGGGAAGTAAATGATAGGGATTTACTTACGTCCAAAACGTCAGGTCAGGAGTCAAAACAAAGCAAAGGGTGACCCATAGACGTCCACGGAAGGAAGGTAGCAAAAAGAAAATCTTTCCTAACATCCAGAATTGGGGTGCCACCCAAGTGGGGAACATCTGCCCTGCTACTAATTAGGCTTTCGTACAGGCCACTGATTTACAATGAAAAAAATAGCAGTGCGAGGACACAGGCATGTCTCACCCACTCTGCACCTTAAATTACCTCCAGATCTGATGCAAGCACTGGTACCTTGATGTCATTTATTCAAAATGCTCAAAATACTTCAGGGCAATTCAGATCTTTAAAGACTTGTCGATTTGTGGTCCTGTTAACTTTATGGAATGCCATACTGTAGTCCGTGAATGATGATAATTTCCTTTTTATGTATAGGGCATTCAAATTAAAGAAATGTTAATTTGTACCTAAACCTTTCCCTGCTTCGACTCGTGTGCAGTCTCACCAAAATGACTCTAGCAAAAATCTTATGTTTATTTGTTGTGTGAAATCTTTTTTTCTGGGTGTTGAAACAGAAGCAAAAAAGAGGTTTGTATTTGCTGCACGTTTCAGAAAGACGACTTCTGCCAGCGTTTTTTCATGTTGCTCGCTAGTTAATTTAGGAACAGTGGTAGCAGAGTATTCATAGAATATTGCAGTCAGAGTTATTATCACTGGTTCAATACAGTCACTCCTGAATCTGAGACTGCCATAAAGCGAGCAATGCAATCAAGTGTTAGCAAAATGACTATATATTAAGACATGCAGTCCAAATTACATGAAATGGGCTACACATGTAAATGAGACTACAGATCACAGACACGGGTAATTGCTGGCACTGCATCAGGCACACTTGCATCCGAGGTTTATTAAGAAACTGATGAAACAAATTCCACATTAGCATTCCCTTCACGAGACCGAATGTGTGTATGTCAGTTTCAGGGAGAGGTCAGTAGAAACCGCCACTGTCTTTGAAGAAATGCAGCTGAAATAAACTCGAGAGGGCTTCTTGTGTTGGACTTTTCACATTGTTGTGCAGATGGTAAATGCCAAGTGCTTACCCCTGCAGATATTGGCTGACATTCAGTGAAGCAGCTGCACGGAAAGGCAATCAATCCTGCACTTCAATGAGAATCATGCGCTTATGAATCAATAGAGGCCCCTTATTAGACTGCCCGACTTTCTGAAAGACTTCCTAATGATATCTTAAAAATATCACCTCTTCATTTACAAGACCGTCTTTGATTTTAGTTTACTTTGCAACTGTCTAGGAATTATGAAATATTTTAAACAAAAAAAACCAAGGCGAAGACCCTAAAACGAAGTCCAGCACTTTCCTGGGTTTCTTTATGGAGCAGCAATAAAATTCGGTTAAACAAAGCAATATGTAGTTTGGGTTGAACATTTCAGCAATTAATATGCTGAAAAGCAACGCTCACCTTGGCATCTCTCGTAACTGTGTCATATGAAAGGGAGATCAATAACTTTGAAGAGGCGTACCTGAGTCTATTTCTAGTAACTTTGAAGAGGCATACCTGAGTCTATTTCTAGTAACTTTGAAGAGGCATACCTGAGTCTATTTCTAGTAACTTTGAAGAGGCATACCTGAGTCTATTTCTAGTAACTTTGAAGAGGCATACCTGAGTCTATTTCTAGTAACTTTGAAGAGGCATACCTGAGTCTATTTCTAGTCTGTCAGCATCTCTGGCAGCAACATTTATAATTGTTGCAGAGGCAGATGTAGAGTGAGGCTCATGAACTTGTGGAGTTTCACAAGGATCAATGGCAATATTAACAATGATAATGCAGCTTGAGGAGGGGTCTGGCCTCTTCCACTTTGGACTATACTTATGTCACTCGAAAATTATGTGTAAGTTGTAAGGGCTTAAATATCATTGATTGCCCTTCAAGTGATATCTAACGTTGGATGCATGTATCCTCAAAAACGGTATGATGTCGTGTACTACCCCTCTTATCTCCAACTTTAGAGCTACGAGGCTCATCTAGAAAAAGAGGACCATAGCCCTTTTTAATACTAAATTGGAGGAGGATTTACACGACCTAAGGGAGCTTGAGTTTCTTCATGAAGATGTTAGCTATTTACTAAAGGGCGTACTCTTTAGTCAAATTCAATCAAAAGTATTGGTTCACATAATTTTGATGAATAGCTCCACCTTAAAAAGAAGGAACCAAGGCGTCTAGACCACGACACCTAGGCCATTAACACTATTTGGTGACTCTCTCTAGAAAGAAATAACTTAAGAAGACTTATAGATATTGGCTTGGACTGCACAAAGCTGCACTACTGCAGCATGATGCCGAACATATGCTCCTGATCTTGGGATCAAAGAACACAAGAGCTTTCTGGCATTTGCCTAATAATGTTGGTAACAGAAAAAATACAGGAAACCCCAGGACTCAGCACCAGTGTAAAAATTGATTGTTTAATGACACAATCTGTTGCACATAGTTGTGTGCATACGACAGAAAAACGCCCTCTACTCGATAACGTGTTTCGGCTCCCACGAGCCTTTATCAAATCAGGGCCAATAACAGAATTATTAAATCTGTACAACTGTTGTCTGAAAGACAATAATAGGGATGGATCCCAATGGTGGATAATTGTGCTGCTCTACAGTCCCTCGCGTCGGCTGCTCGAATAATGGCCTTCATAGAGGGCGTTTTTCTGTTGTATGCACACAACTATGTGCAACAGATTGTGTCATTAAACAATCCATTTTTACACTGGCGCTGAGTCCTGGAGTTTCCTGTATTTTTTCTGTTACCTTGTGGACGGTATGGGCTTAGTATCCGTCCAAATCCAGTGACCCGCAACTTTAATGACAATATAGTGCAATCACTATTTTCCATCATTTGACTTCTATAAGGGATTGTGAGGAGTCGCCTGCTGGAGCAACTTCAAACCAAATAAGCCCCATTTTCTGGTAATAATGTTGGTACCTCCAGGTAGATGTGCAAACCAACTCAGTCCCTCAATCAGTCTGGAAGGATCATTTTACAAAAACGTACAGTTGTCCTGGCTCTGTGGTCCAGAGCAAGGAAAGTCTACTGACCTCACGTTGGCACTTAGACTTTAACCTTGAGGAAATAATCTGTTTCATCAAGAAAGATAATCCTTCCAGAACTTTGGGTCCTGACAGCTTATCTAATACCTCATGAAAGGGTAACCCTGTTCTTTGGGTTTATGTTTTAATGAAGCATTTAGCTATTTAACCATATGCTCGCTACACAAACAACCCCCCCAACATGAAAATATTCTAAGATATACTCTATATATAAAAAGGGTGATAGACAGGATCCAATTGACTATAAGCCCATCGCTCTCTTGGACGTGTCCAGCCAAATATTTTCAGCTTTAGTTTTGAGGGAGTTGGAATGCTGGTTTGACGTGAATCAAGGATTTTGGAAGAAAATGTGCACCTCCATCAATGGATTAATATTGCATCTTTTACAAAAACAAGCAATTGCTCATCATCATTCTTTATTTTTTGTTATTGTGGATCTAACCATGGCTTTTGATTAAGTCAAATGTCAATGGGAGATATTATGGGAGAAATTCTTGGTTTGGTGCTGTCCACCTTCACTCATCAGTATTTTGAGATATCTGCATATTGATACACAAAAACGACTTCAAGTAAATAGAGAGGGCACTCTAAAGGACCTGGTGCGGACCTTTCGTGGATTATGACAGGGCTGTGTGCTGGCCCCTGCCCTCTTCAATCTGTGTACTGTGGATTTAGTGGAATGCTTCATGCATGCCAATAGCTTTCCGCCTTGGTTTGGTTAATTTCATATTCAACATTTACTTGTACTGATGATATTGTTTGGTGAATAGAACCACTATCCCGCTTCAGCAATCAATAAACTCCTTGGTCACTTTTTCAAAAGGTTAGAATTGGAGATTCATTCTAAAACCAAAAAAGTAATTGTTAAGTCATCCTCTTCTAAAGAGTTGAACTGGTACATAGATTACTGTCATTTGGAATTTGTGTATAATGGGAAGTATTTAGTGACTAAATTCAAATCTCAGAGCAATACTTCAAACATTTACACAGACCTACAATTATGTATTGTGTCCTATTCTGCCCTATTCTGTAATTCACTATGAGCTGGATTTTAATTCTTTTCAATCTCAAATTGAATGGAGAAGATTGCAGTTATTTGGGAAGATTCTCAATCCTCCTCCCAATTCTCTTTTCACATAACTATACAGTCTAAAAGGAATAGTAGGCGTGAATCCAAAACAACTGGGTTGATCAATCCTACTCTGGATGTTTTAACCTCTAATCCCAGTTTAAAGAACGACTGTGGTCAGCTGACTGGATTTGCACAAAATATTTTATGCAATGTGAAATACCTTTAAATTATATTGCACAATACCTGGATATGGTTCCTCACACAATGTAGCGAATGAACTTCATACGTCTTAGATTTAATCTTTTTTTAAACCAATGAACTAGGAAGCATCGGCTCTGTAGATTTTGTGAACAACCTAACACGTTTGAAACTTTAGAACACCTCTTTATAAGTTGCTTTAAGTTACAACTCCTGAGCGAGGACTATTTTGCCGACTTCATGCACAATAAGTCTATTTTGAGGATGACAAACCCTTGTAAGAGGATCCTTGCTGGGTACCACATTTCACTAAATATTGCTTCTTTGAGTTTTATAACAAATGTGTTGGAAACATTTCAAATTATTGAATCACTTTTAGACATGTTGTGAATAGGATATTGATGTATTTCTTTTGGTAATGATTTTTTTGTTTTATGCAGAGATATTCATGTGATAATAAATGAACTTTCTTCTTCTTTGTATGTTTTTATCTATATTTGTAACGGATCTACGTGATCCGACCGCGGCTGATTTTCCCGCGGCTGAAATGTTTGCATGTGAAATGTATGAACCACAAAAGGTTTGTACATTTCCCATGCGAACACACGTCCAAAACCCCTACATATCCACACCCCCACCCACACCCACAACACACCCACGACAAACTCCCACCCACACCCTCAACACACCCCCCACGAACCCCCCACCCACACCCTCAACATACCCCCGCCCACACCCCCAACATAAACAAACCCTACTTACCTTTTCTGCAGACTGTGTCCCTGCGACGCCTGTTCCCTTTCACTTCCGTGATCGGGAACCGGTGCCGCAGGGTCATTTTTTTTTTTGTTCGGGAGCTGCAGGGATTTTCCCCGCAACCCCTGCTCACTATAGTGTAAAGTACACCTGTTTTTTAATTTATACACTAACCTACAATGCTACCACCAAAGTTTCGAACTTGTTGTTCAAACCTTTGGTGGTAGCATTGTTCAGACTTTTTGTACTGTCGGACCTTTTTTTTTAGTCCGATCGTACAATTCCATTTGTAACATTGTGAGAAGCTTCACTGAGTAGCCATAATACAATAAATAATAAAATGTTATTGACAAAAAGTCCCAGCTATAGGTAAACAGAAAAGGGGAAACAAATCAGATAGAATGGTAGCAAAATATACCAAATTGAATTTTCAAATGGCTAGAAAGGAACAACAAAGGGCAGAGAAAAGGTACATGGTTGGGCTCTCACTTTTATGAAGAGCTGCGTCCCTACGACCTTTCTAAACTATGTTTATTTATTTATTTACTTATTTAATGCAGTTATCAGGTGTGATCGAGTTCCAGAGTCCTAATGCTAGAATGGTAAAAGACCTACCTTCAACCGTTTGCTCATGTAAGGTGGCATGATGAAGAGATTTACCGTGTCAGATGTGAGAAAGTGCTCTTGTCATTGATGGTTGTTTTTCTTGGTTGTAGGTGCTCTCATTCCTTGCTATGAAAATCTCAGTGGAAGATACTGAGTACTTTTAGCAGCACACTGTGATGGATCGCAAACCAGGGAAATGTATGTGCCTTTCGGATGTACTCTGTTGTTTAAGGTGGAAGAGTAGTTTGGCCACTATTTTCTAAACTGTTTGTAGCCTTTTAGTGGGGTAGGTGTGTAGACTGAGGTATAGGTCACTGATGTAGTTCATTTGACATAGTATCAAGGCTGTCCTTGAATTAAGCGTTTGTGGTAAGCCAAGTATGATCAAATGTGGCAGAGTGCCATGAAGCCCTGGCTTCTTTGTTCTTTTATTGGCTCTGGGCAAGGTGTGAGAGCAGAGATCCTAGGGCAAAGCCTGGCAAAACTGTTGGAGTTCCATTAGAACAGGATTTGAGACTTGTCTGGCTTCAGCTTTAGGTAATGATTGCTCATCCGAAGACAAACTTCCCAAAGAGATCCCACAAGATCTGAATTGGACACACCCTGTGGACATGTTTGGGGGCTTTCCGGTCGCAATATGATTTGTGTGGCATTGGCATAATGTTATCTCTTGTTGGAACAGGATTGGATCGGATAGATCAGAGATAACATGTAGATATTGAACATGCAGGGAAGCACAGATAGTGCAGAGTCTTAGGGGATTCTGCATGTTATTGGTCAAGGATTGCATCAGAAAGGGGACATGTGCACCAGCGTGGATCAATTAGAGATGAACAATAAGTGCTAACTTAGAATGGTACCACTGATATCTGCCTGATTGAGACAGCTTGTTTGTACATTGATTAACTCTAAGCTTAGAAAAGACCCTCCCCAGTGAGGAAGAAAGTATGTTCCATTTAGCCAGGTGGACATTTTTTCAGCTTACTTTTTCAAATGGGCTGTATACATTTCTTAGCTTTTGTCAATCAATCATTAAAACAGCCTTGCAACTGACGTTTGCTCTTGACCACATAATTGGACTGCTGTCGAAAGATTTTATCAGCAACGAGTGGCAGATGTAACTCTGGAATCAGCATTTTAAAAATGCTATCCCACTACGTGTTAATAAACTGTTGCTCACTAGGAGAGGTAAATAATCAACAACGAAATGCAGCGGGTAAAAAACCAGTGCAGAAGAACACCTCTGTCCCTGAATAAGTGCGAGCTTACCCATGAAAGGTGCACTGGTGTGTCGCCTGTCTAAAAATACCTGATGAAGTGTGGATAATGCAACAAGAGCAGATTGGAAATATCAATACCCGGAAGAAACGTATTACTTGTTTTTCAAACACCCAGACACAGAAGGGAAAAATAGCAAGTGACATCGGCATCAATACATATTGCGCTCGCCCAATCATTAAATACGCAGTACC
This sequence comes from Ambystoma mexicanum, assembly GCF_040938575.1. Taxonomy (NCBI): domain Eukaryota; kingdom Metazoa; phylum Chordata; class Amphibia; order Caudata; family Ambystomatidae; genus Ambystoma; species Ambystoma mexicanum. The sequence continues at coordinate 1,107,264,510 of NC_090931.1, forward strand.
TGTGAGGTAATCCACTTTTGTACTACGTAAAGAACCTTAGTGTCCTATTTAAAACATAAAAGATAATTGCCCTGATCATGTTTTGGGAATTGATCAAATGAACGGTACAAGTTTAACTGGTAAAGTATTTTTTAATGTAGTATGAATGGATTTTAAAACATTACTATTTTAGATCATGAAATGCAGTAGAGGTTTGTACTAAGAAGATGTTTTGTGTAAGTATGTGGGAAAAGTTATTGTACATAACTGTAACACATTGTAAATACAAAATGAAAATAATAATAAAAGATGTTCTAACATGCAGCCGAATCTGCTGATGCCTATTGCATCAAATAATAAGTGCTAATGCGTTATTATTGTCTATCACTTCCTGCTGAACATACAGTTAATAGCATTAATAGAAATCACCAGGCACATTGGGAGCCCTTAGTCAACACTAATGCAAGTCTACAGAAGAAAGTGCAGATCAGTGTAGATTATTTGATAAACTGTAAACTGAATGTTACATAATCATTATTAGCAAATGGAAATCGTTATTGACCTCCTCTCAGCTAATCCGAATGTTCAGAGTGCAGTCATTAACTACTGGTATGGACTGTATTCTGAACCTTCTGACTTCAAAAGCAGACAGGGAAACAAAAATGCATGTTTTTCTTTCATTAAAACACCTCTCTGAGAGGACTTCTCTTTGCTGCAACATCCAATTCATGTCACCAAACAGAGAGGTAAAGCATAGCCTAAGAAAATGCTTTCGCTCTCTCATAGAAAGCCCTTTTAGTGTTCTGTGACACAGAAGGCATGCTCATGTTAAAGGCGATCCATTTTAACCAATTTTACAATAAAAATGCTTATGAAGACAAACTTTTAACTGAAACGCTACAATATAAACCACATTTAATTTACTAACTCCATTTGCCTATTTACTCACTATTTAAGTAATGTTTATGAATTCACCACCAAAAGAGTCTAATAGACTCGGAAGCGGTCATTATCGCTTGGGATAATGGCATGTCCCCAGGTGATAATGGGTACATAACTTAATGAACACTGACTGGCAATATTGTCCCACAAAGTGTATAAATACATGCCACCATGTTCTGAAACAAAGAAAAGGCTCATCAAACAATAGCGCCATGGCTACCTCCAATCTCGGAATGAGGCCCTAAGTCTTAAGACTGCATAAAAAAACATTGAAAATGCAAGGGGTTGAAACTTCAAGCCTCTGCGTGGAGGGTATAATATTGGCATTGCCTATGTTGTAGTTCACCAATGTAGCAAAGCTGACAGCCGATGACTGCTGAAGGAACGATACATACATCTTGTAGTGCCTAAAAGGACATTCCATCCAGAGAACAGTCGGAAGAGCCCTTACCCTTTTGCTTTGCTTTGCACAGTAACCAGCCTCTCGATACAGATACGGAATGTCCGTGGTATGAACAGATTCTGAAATTAATACGAGAAATACATCAGAAAGCTCTTAAAATGATTATATATCCAGTTGTTTAGAAGTCTAATCAGTAATAATGCATTGTCTACTGACAACCATCTCCGTCTGCACCTCGCTAGCTCCTCGGATGATACCCCAATCCTGGCCCAGAGCGTAAATGTAAACATGCTTAAGCTTGTGCAACACGGCACATTTCACTGGTGCTGTGGCCACTGAACCAAACATAATGGCCACCTAGTGCCTAACATACATTAACACGGTCTCAGCCACTGGTGTAATGGCATAATCGTGCTGGGTTGAAAAGAGTAATTACTGCCCTCTAAAAGCGATGTGTGAATCGTAATGTAGCTAAGGTCCTATGTCACGAGAGATCCAAAAACAATCTATTTTACAACAAATCTTTCCAATTTGCTTCAAATCTGGTCCAGTGGGGACGTGACGACAGGTTCAGTTTCAGTATGGTCTGATGGCCCACTACACTGGCCCCTAAGATGATGAAGAGAGATGTGATTGATAATTGCAGAATTCACAGCAAAGCCTTCCGTCCGAGGCCCCACAGTTAGGATACATAAAGGGCCTTCATCAAGCCTATCCACTCAACAGTTTTATTGTGGTGTTCAATATCTCTTCTACATCAGAAAATCCAACCTTGTTCTATGTGGTATCAATTCTGCTCAATGTTACCACCACGTGATGGAAGCAGGATTTTCTTAATCACAGTCCACTTACAGTTAAGTGTGCCATGTCTCCCCTTGACAGACTGACAACTGGATGAGCGCCCATTTTCTTATTACGCTTGCAAAATATGTGTTTACTGGTGTGCACTTTCATCGGCCTTGTGATCATTCCTTAATAATTAAAATTCCAACGTCACCAGATCAGGTAGATCACATGAGGTGGAGTGCAGTTAGTGAACTGCTTCTGCGTGCACGGTTTGGCTAACCCCACACCAAACTGTCACAACATGGTCTATGAGCTGAGGCATTGCTTACACTCCATGAAGTTTGTGTGGGGAAATAATTTGCCCCAATTGTCATGTGGACCAAGTGGTCAGGGACATTTTGGCTATAATGAAGGCTCCACCCGCAGGTGCCAACTTATTTTCCCTGACATTCAAAATATGACAGTTTTTACAAATGGCCTTTAACTTGTTTGCAAGTCAATACATCATCCTTTTAAATATTAGATTGGTCTGCAGTGTGACTCGTCTCGAGATGGTGTACTGTCCTAGTCACCACTTGCGAACAAGTTATTATGTAAAAAATTGCATATTTTGAATGTTGGGGGAAAGTAATTGATACGCCCAAGGGTAGCCTTCATTGGAGGCAAGAGTATCAATGAACACCTTGACCACACGGCCAGTGAGGCCCATCCTGTTTCCACACAACCTGCTCTATGCAATGGACCCAGAACGTGAGGACATAGCACACGTGAATGCAGTGTTTCTGTGCACCACATGAACAAGGTCAATTTGGGGCCGTGGAAACAGAAACAGTTCACTAAAAGCAATACACCTAATGTGGTCTATCTCGCTAGGGTGTCCTTGTATTATAGAATGACCACCAGGCCAGTAAAAGTATCCATCAGTGAACACAGATCTTGTATCGTAAGGGGAATATGGGGGCTCTCATGGTTGACTATTTTGTCAACAGTGAACATGACGCGCACGGCTGTACGTCGACTGTGATTGAGAAACTCCACCTTCCATCACATGGTAGCAACAGTGAACAAACTTACATTGCTCCCTAACTAGGTTCATGCTATGTAAAACCCGAGACACAAATACAGCATGAAGAACAAAGTTGAATTTTCTGACCCAAAACAGGTATTGAGCACCTTAATGAAGCCATTAAGTAGGACAGACTAGCAGTGGGGCAAAGATGAGGGCTCTCGATTTATCTTTACTTTAGAGCCGGGGAAGGAGGGCTTTGTCGACAACTCCCTAACGATCAGTTGAATCAATTAATCTTTTTAGGACCAATGTGGTGGGAGGATCAGGCTATCTTAAAACTGTACTTGCTCCCACCACCCCAATTCTTCAATAATATATAACCAGATGGCTTGATGCAATGTAGAAAGTGCTGTTTAAAATAGGGAGACATGGGCGTAGGACATGTGGGTACAGGGGGGACAAATCCCCCCACAATTTTAAGTGGGGGGATGTAATGTCATTTATCCCCCCCAGAATATGTGTTTGGTGTGTCGTGCAGGGATCTGTTTTTGAAGTGGGGGGAGGGGATGCTTACTATGTAAGCTGCCCTCTCCCCCTGGCTCCAAAAGCATGGGGGCAATACCCTGGGGGCAGATGGGTAATCATCTGGCCCTAGGGAAGGGGAGGCAACAAAAAAAGGATATTTCTTTTTTAAAACGTAGTTTTGGGTGAGGTGGGTGCGGGTGGGAACACTAGCCACCAGGGATTTTTGCAAGGGGGCTGGCCCTCTCCCCCCCACCCTGGATGGGGAGCACCTTATGTAGCCCTCCTCTGGGGCAGATTTCTGCCCCTAGGAAGGGGTACATGAGATGCCCTCCATCCATTTGGGGCGGGGGGGAGAGGCCACTGCAAATATTAGCAGAGCCACCACTCCCAAGCCTGGGGCAGTACGTTTTGACCCCCGGGGGCAGATGGCCACACACATGTGCCCATCTTCCCCCAGGGAAGGGCAAAATAAAAATATATATATTATAACTTGTTTTGTGTGGGTGAGTGGGGTCCCACTAGACCATCAGGATTGTTTGTGTTTGAAAGGGGGTTGATCCTCCCCCCATCCTAAGTGGATGGGGGGTACCTTATGTAGCCCTCCCTGGCAGCAGATTTCTGCCCCTAGGAAGGGGTACATGAGATGCCCCATCCATTTGGGGTGAGGGGAGAGGCCACTGCAAATATTGGCAGAGCCACCCCGCCCCCCAAGCCCGGGGCAGTACGTTTTGTCACCCCCCCTGTGGGAAGATGGTCACACACATGTGCCCATCTGCCCCTAGGGAAGGGCAAAACAAAAATATATAGATTATAACTTGTTTTGTGTGGGGCTGGGGGGCCCACTAGACCACCAGGATTTTTTGTGTTTGTTTGTTTTTTGTTTTATTCGTATTTATATAGCGCACATCAGCCCGAGGACATCGTGGCACTTGTGACAGTACAAAGCTTAGTTACATAGTCATGTGCAATATATATACAAGGTTACAATATAGTTATATTACATTTCTGCTTGTATTACAACATACATGACAGGAGCAGAGGAGGAAGTCGCAGTGCTAGTTGAGGAAAGTGGTCTTGAGGTTGTTGCGGAAGACAGAGATGGAAGTTTCAGCTCTAAGGTTGGCAGGGAGTGAGTTCCAACGTTTCGGTGCAATATAGGAGAAGCCTAGACCTTCAGCTGTGGCTCTCTTACTGCGTGGTATGTGTAGCTGGTTGGTGTATAGAGCTCTGGTGGGGCGAGTGGAAGTGGTCCTTGATATTGCTTCAGATAGGTATGTGGGAGCAGTGTTGTTGATGCATCTGTGTGTGATGATGAGGATTTTCAGAGTAATTCGGTCTTTGACCTGAAGCCACCGTGCTGCACGTCTGGCATGGGATGTATGGTCCCTTCTAGGGATGCTCATAGCGGCTCTGAGGGCATTGTTTTGTGTGGTTTGCAGTCTGTGAATGTTCTTGGCGGAGGTGCCAGCTAAGAGAGCATTGCAATAATCGAGTTTAGCGCCTATAGTTGCTCTAGCTGTGGCCGAGCGGTTGGGGGTGGATAGGTAGGGTTTAATGGCATTGATGAGTTTGGTGCTGAACGCTGATGCAGAGGCTTTGGCGCTGACTTGTTTGTTCATCGATAGATTAGCGTCAATGTGAACACCTAGAGTCTTGACGGAGGATGATACGGAGATGGTTGAGTTGTCTATGTTGAAATTGGCGTATTGGGGGCTTAGCTTCGTTATTGTGTTTTCCTGCCCAAGTATGAGAATTTCAGTCTTCTCCCCGTTAAGACAGGGGCCATTGATTGCCATCCATGCTTGGATGGTAGCATAGATGTTGTGAAAGGCAGTGTCGTCTTGGTGATAGAGTCCAGTTAGAGGTATAAGTACTTGAGTGTCGTCTGCATAGTTGTTGTATGCCACACCCATGGAGTCAAGTAGGTCGAAGAGGGGTTTTGTGAAGAGGTTATAGAGGGTGGGGGCTGTACATGATCCTTGGGGGACACCGCTGTTTATAGTAGTAGGATCTGCGTTTGCTGTGTCGGAGTAGACCTTCATGGCTCTTCCTTCGAGGAAGGATGTGATCCAGGATGCTGCTTGTTTAGAGAAATGGGCTGCATAAGTGAGGTGGGTGGTAAGTGTTTGGTGATCTACCAGGTCACAAGCTGCTGATAGAACGTGAAGGAGGAGCAGGGCAGGTTTGCCTTTGTCCATGATCTGTGAGATTTGATTTTTTAGGTCTAATAAGGCAGATTCTGTTTCATGCCCGACACGGAAGCCAGATTGCCTTTTGCCTAGTATGGAATTAGCTTCTATGTATGATTGGATCTGGTTGTGAGCTGCTTTGTCCAGGATTTTCAAGAGGAACGGGACTGTCGTTATCGGTCTGTAGTTGTTGGGTTGCGCTGGGTCAAGTGTGGCCTTCTTTAGAAGTGGCCGCACCCAGGCTTCCTTGAGATTGTTTGGGACAGTTCCTGTTTGGAATGATGCGTTAATGAAGGCAGTAATCAAGGGTGCTAAGTCGTTAGCCCACTCCTTGATGATTTTTGGAGGGCAGATGTCTGCTTTGCAGAGAGATGGTTTGAGGTTTTTGATGAGATTAAGGACCTCAGGTTTAGTGACGTCTCTGAAGGCGAATTGAGCGTGATTGAAATTACTACACTTGTCTTGTGTAGGGCGGTTAGCTTTTTGGTTTGGGAGGGCTTTGCAGTGGTTTTGGATTTTATTCTAGAGGAGTTTTATTTTGTTGAGCATGGCGGACTGAATGCTAGCACACCAGGCTTTGTCTTTAGTTATCTCGTCTGCGGTAGCCGGGGGTGTGACTAGTTCATTAAAGATTGCGAATAATTCTTTAGCTTGGGAATTGGCCTTTGAAATCCTATCATTGAAGGAGTTGGATTTTGCTACTAAGATGGCTTTTTTTGTATTGGAGGACTATCTGTTTGAAAAGGCCCTTATTTAGGTCACTGGGATCCGTTTGCCAGTTTTTTAGTGACTGACACTTTTGTGCTCGGAGGGTTTGGAGTTTATCCGAGAACCAGGAGTTGCAGTGAAACGATTTTTTTTCTTTCTTACTTTCAAGTGCGGCTATAGAATTTATGCCATTGGTGAGAGTATCATTAAAGATAGCTGATAGTATATTTGGGTCCTGAGAGAAAGGTGGTGCTAGGCAGGGGTTTTTGAGGTAGGGTCGCAAGTTGTCTGCATTGAGTTTTTTAGAACTTTTTGTTATGGCAGGTGGTGCGTGGGTTAGAGTCTTGGGTCTGGGGTTGGTGGGGATAAGGAATTCAATGCACGTGTGGTCCGTCCATGGAAAGGCGGTGTTTGAGATAATGTTGGATTACAGTTGTGATCCATGACCCAGTCAAGGGTGCGGCCTTTGGAGTGAGTGGGGGTGAGGACTCCTTGGGAGAATCCTAGGTCTGCGAGTTCTTTTGCTAGGGTTGTGGCATATTTATCCTTCGGATCATTGAATCCTAAATTTAGATCTCCTAATAGAAGGATTTTGGAGAATTTTTTAATGTTGTTACTGAGCCGGTGGGAGAGGTGCTCTTGGAAGTCTGCTGGGAGTCTGGGATGTCTCTATAGGATGTGGATATTGATTAGATTATTGGGGGAGAACGTGAGTTTAGCTGATAGGATATCAGCATTTCCACCCCATGTACTATGGTCTGCTAGTCTAATGGACAGTGAGTCTTTCAGGATAAGGGTGACTCCCTCTCGAATCTTATCAGGTCTATCTTGCCTAAGGATGGTGTAGCCTGGGGGTCGGGCTAGTGCGATAGCTGGGCAGGAGGCATCATTGAGCCAGGTTTCGGTGATGCATAGTAAATCCAGATTATGTGTGGACAGTTGTAAGAGGATTCAATTCAGCACTACAGCCAAGTCAACGCCTAGTCTAGAATACTGAATGAAAACCCTTATTGATATATCTTTATGTCCAGTTCATGCGTTCTGGATGACTACCCCTATATAACACCCCTCTCTTGGAATCCTCCTGACCCCACTGATCCAAGAAGTAGTTCTGTTTTGCAAGTTAAAAGGTTTATTTGATAATTTAAACAATATATATATATATATATCACGCTTTATAATAAATTAATAATTGAATATCACACTTAATCTGATATGATAAAGATTAACAACGGAGAATCTGGCACTAGCACACTTCTTTATAATCACTAAGGAGTTGACATGAAATGGATAAGATAGCAACAATACTTTTATGGTTTCAAATGGATGCAATGTGGAATGAAATGCAGTAAAGAAATAACTTGATAGAATTTCAGCAAAAGACAATGTAATCACTTTCTTGGACCATTCACCCCCCCCCTTTTATGCAATGCAGGGAAATGGAAGAAAGGCACACAATTCTCAGAAATGCAATTCAAATGTAATTCAGTTCACCCAGCAACTTAGACTACAGAAGTTGAAAACACAGGCCCAAATGCTTTTAAATGTGCTGGCAATGTAGAAAAAAATATGCTAAAATGCTTTTAATTCCCTCTAGGAGGTTCAGGGTGAGTGGTATCTAGTTAATATTAGTCCAGGCTCACACTAGCAATGATTCAGGGATAATTAGCAGGTTAAACGAATTTCTGGCAAATGGAGGGCAAGAAGCTTCTGTTTTCACATGTGGAGAAATTTGCAAATCGCGGCAAAATTCGCGAGTGCGTTTTTCACGATTACGGCAAAACTGTAGGAGGTAGGAATGCGGTTCTAGGTTCGTAGGAAAGCCACGATTCTAAGCTTTCTGAGGAAAGTTACTGCAAGTCTCTAGCACAAACGGTCACGGAGATATGAGCGATTAAATAAAGGTCGTTTTTCAGATTTGAAATTTTAAAGTTCAAAAAGACAAGTGCAGCTTGCAACTAGAAAATGACAGGTGACCGCTTTACTCAAGTTAAAATAGCTTGCATTAGATTATTTTAACTAAGAGATTGGGTTCTGCACAGTTTTGCTATGTACTCACAATATATTTAGAAATATGCCTTCCCACGGATCTGGTCAGGTTTTGGACTGGACTCCGGTTCAGCTCTCTCTGGTTTTGGATACTGCTCTGCTTTCTCTGGGTCTTTCTGCACAGCTTTCTCTGGAGATTGATGGAGGTAAAGTATGGATTTTCCCGGCAGAGCTTCCAGCTGCAAATGGATTTGAAGGTCCCTATCTGTCCTGTCTCTCTGCTTTTATGTGTTTTTAAAATGGGTGTGTGTGAGCAGCATCACTAGCCAGCCCCTCGCCACTTATCATTGGCCAAGCTTTCATTTCTCCCCTGATTGGGGGAGCTAAGTTGTGTCAGAGTGATGTCATTTTACAGCCTGCAGAAAGTCCACTCCTCCTGTCAACTTGCACACAAATCTAGATTTGAACCAAATACATATTTCATAGCTACACAGTGGTTTGAAATTACATGCACCCATCACATATCACGGGAGGTATCCCCTGTTCCAACTCTGCTCTTCCTGGGGGCTTGCATTCAGAAATGGCAATATTTTGCACTTTTTAACTGGTTTGCAATATCGGACATTAACCCAAATTTACACACATGTGCGCAAGGAGTATGGACATTAGTTGATGAAGTGTCAGATTTTTCACATGCACACATTTTGAGTAATATCCTCTTTTCCGCTAAAACCCCCCTGAACATGCCACCGGTTCTAAAAACCTCTTAAAATGTGGGCAGAAAAATCACAAGAATTATGGTGTCATTTAAATAATTTTCACAAGTCCGTACTATGAGTTATTCATCTTTTTAGAGTTATGTTCTGGCCCCAAAGGGGTGTGGTTTTCCCCCAGCACAAGGTTGAATTTCTGGTTTTTCCAGTTCTGCCAAGCCAGCTTGCTCTCACAGGCAGTGCCCCTCCTTTGTCCTTCCAGGAGGAAGCTACATTTACGACATCTGCAATAAACCATCTGCCTGGGTCAGGACAGGGCTTTGTTCAGAGCTCCTGTATTCTGTGGGGGCTCCCCTTAATTCAATTATCAGAGAGATGGCATATCCTTAGTGTGGCCAGCAAAAGGCAGATAGGCCTGGGAACACAGCTGTGACTCAAGTTTCACTCCTGATGGGGGGTAGTTGCCAGGCAAAATTGGAATCTCTTTAAGCCAGTTTTTAGCTACATGTCATTTCTGTTCCCCAGTTTAAGTCAAGACATTTTTTTACATATGCAGCTAGGATGCTGATTCTAAGTTTAAAACTATGACATTTAAACAATTGCAACCTATGTGACACTCAAAGTAGGTCACTCATTTCTTTTAAACATTTAGATTTGTAGTGTCTTTCAGTCCAAATTTACTTAAACTGCTGAAATCCACAGCTCAGCCAGTCTTGTTATAAACCTTCAAGTCACTTCAGAATATAACTTTACATTGGATCCACCTCTCAGTAAGTCTTTCTTTGGCTTGCTTTGGGTTCATTTATTCAGTTTTATACAAAAAGTAAAATCTGATGTTGTTTTAAAACGCCGGCTTTTGGATAGTGGTGAGTACTGGTACTGCACCCCTTTTTGGGATTTAAGAAAAAAAAATGAATTCCCAACAGTTATGGGTTTGCTTTTGGCAATCAGCATTGCCACTCTCAATGGTTTCAGACTACTGTGTGGGTAGTCCAATGGTGGTTTTAGGCAGTGTCCTTCTGTGCCCATAACATCGGCAAAAATGAGTGGCAGCCTATTCTTCATGCATTTCCCTGTGCATTTTCTGGGAAGCTCTGGCCATCATGATGTTTTCCATGTCAGTACTGCACAGTTTTGAGGTAGGGCTCGGATGCATGGGTAAATACATCCCACAAGCCCCCCTTCTTGCGGTGGCCATCTGATCCTTCACTGGTGGGACCCGCAAGATCTGGGATGTAGTTCTCATCTTCTTCTGGTAGATGGCCAGTTCAGCATCTCTTCCTTCATCCGGTGGATCGATCGGTCATCCTCCCCGGTCCTGATGGGAATATTGGGCGGTACCCCGGGCCCATTGGATCTTCGTTCCCGTCTCCGGATCATCCTCCTGGGTCATTCTCCATGGTTTCATCTCTCCTAGGATGATAAAGCAAAAACGGCAATACCTACTCATAAACGTTTTTCCACCACTGTTGAGATAGTGGGGCAGCATATGCATTTCATCATAACGAAACATTACATTCTTATTTTGAAAAAAAAAACAGTATAACTAAGAGACAGTTTCATGCAAATCCCAATATTTTAGAGACTAGATGTGGTATGTTTTATGGTTGGACTGAATTAGTCTGAGACAGTACCCGCTAGGATTCCAGAGGATTTCTCCAGTTGTTGCAGAGTGTGCCTGGGATGGCAACATTTCAACTGGTTTATGTGGACCCACTTGTCTTCCCCCGCAGCCAAAGGACCTTTGGGGATGTGGATTTTGTAGGCCACAGGGGAGATTTTGTCTATAATCTCAAAGGGTCCCTTCCATGTAGGCAAAAATTTGCGCTGCGTGGCCTGGTTCCTTTGGAAGTTGTATAGATAGACCCGGTCTCCCACCTGATATTCCTTCCTGGAAGTCTTCAGGTCATAGTGGGTCTTCATGCTATCAGCTGATCTTTCTAGATTCCGCTGAGCATAAGCAAAAGCATGTTGAAGGTGTTTCCTTAAATTCTCCACATACTCATGAGTTGTGGAGGCATTTATTAGTGTCTGCTCTTGGGTCCTATAGAGCAAATGCTGCGGAAGCACCATCTTGCGCCCAGTCATCAACTCAAATGGCGACATTTTGGTTGCAGATGAAGGGGTAGATCTGATGGCCATTAGGACGAGAGGTAATCGGATATCCCAACTTGGCCCAGAATCTGCCACAAACTTCTTTAATATGCTCACAATGGTTCGGTTATATCTCTCTACTGCCCCAGAAGAAGCTGGTCTATAAGCAATATGCAACTTCCTTTTGACCCCCAGTATCTCCCACATCTTTGTCATTACTTCACTGGTGAAGTGGCTACCTCTGTCTGACTCAATCCTTTGAGGTAGACCAAAACGGGAAAAGATGTGGTTAATCATCAGGGCAGCTGCAGTTTCTGCCTTGCAATTTGGGGCTGGGAGACATTCCACCCACTTGGTAAACAAGCATGTCACAGTCAACATGTACTTATTCCCCCTAGCAGAGCGAATCACAGGGCCTACAAAGTCGATTTGTAAATCTGACCATGGCAGTGTCATCCCCCTCTTTTGGAGAGGCGCGCGGTGCGTGAGGGATGATGGCTGAAATTGTGCACACACAAGACACCCCTTCAAATATTGGTTGAGGTCCTGCCCCATGTGTGGCCAGTATGCAACCTCTCTTAAGATTTCCAGTGTTGTGTGAAACCCCCTATGACCGGCGGTGGCCGCATCATGGGCGTGACTTAACATCAGGCTTCGGAATGAGGTAGGAACCACCCACTGATCGTGGCCAGCTTTGGATTTCCTTACCAACAAACCGTCTTGGATCCGGAACATTTTTGGACATTTCATCAACACTCTTAGGTCCTCTTTCCCAATGTAATCGGTATCCGTCAGGGGAAAGTTCTCAGGGTCCTCAAGGTGTTGGTAAAACTTACCAATTATTGGATCCCCCTTCTGAGCGGTAATCAAATCAGCATCAGGGGTCTCCTTACTCCATTGTGCAATTGGAAGGTCATTGTGAGCATTTGTCTGGGACCTAGTGATAGCAGTGACCTGGATTTCCCCCAACAGGGACTCAATCTCAATGAGATCCCCTTGGATGGCCCCAGTTTTGGCCAGCTGATCAGCTAAGTCATTTCCAGTTTTGTCTGGTCCCTCTACTTTGGAATGACCCTTGATCTTTTTCCAATAGATGGTCATCTCATTCGAGGTGACCAGATCATCAATGTTTTGGATCAACTTCCCATGTTTCAAGGGTTTGTTGTTAGCACATAACATGCCTCTGGTTTTCCAATTAACCAGGTGCTCCACGAACCCGTTCCGTACATAATCCGAATCTGTAATTATGACCAGTTCGTGGAGTTGATGCTGGACAGCAGTGAGGATGGCCTGATGCACAGCCATCAATTCTGCCACCTGACTACTTCGGGGACCAATTTTGTATCCGGCGGAGGGTTCTGGGGACTCATTCACCCATGCATTCCCTACGCCGGCCACCAGTTTTTTCTCCCCGTCGTTGTCAACATGGTAAGAGCATCCATCCACATAGACAGTGGGCATTCCCTCACACTTGTCTTCTTCAAAGACTTTGTGTGGGGAATTAAGGTATGCCTCCATGTTGTCCTTTATTTTTAGACTTTCGTCCTCGAGACAGTTTTCTCTGGCACAATCATGCAAGTCAGCCAGACCTTGCGCGAGGGGACTCTTCTTGTTTTGGCCATATCGGACCTCCACAGGAAAGCCTTGCATTGACAGAATCCAGGAAGTAATTCGGGAATTACTCACATTTCCGGTCCGGATTCTATCACTTTGGAGATATTGCAGAGGCTGGTGTGGAGTCTCCACTATGATGTGTTCCCCCTGGATAAACGGGCGGTAATTCTTCAATGCCCACACCGTTGCCAGGAGTGCCTTCTCACAATCGTTGAATTTTTCCTCCACAGAGGATAAAGTTTTGCTCGCATAGGAGATTACTTTATTGACCTTGACATGCTTTTGGTATAATACTGCCGTCAAGCACGTATTAGAGAACCCTGTCTCCAGGAAGAACTCCTTGTTTCTGACAGGGTAAGCTAGGCAAGGCGCTTGTGAGAGGCTTCTTTTGAGTTGTCTTACTGCCTCGGCTTGTTCTGGACCCCATTCCCACTTGACCCCCCCCTTCAGGAGATGAATCAGGGGTCTGGTGATCTCTGCGTAGCCCTCAATGAACTTTCTGCTGTAATTAGTCAGTCCAAGGAGGCTCCTTAGTTCCCGCAGAGTTGTGGGGTCTTTCAGTTTCTGAAGTGCTTCCACTTTCTTTTCCTGGGGACAGAGACCCTGAGGAGTAATCTCATGCCCCAAGAAGTTAACACGGGTTATGATATGATATGATATGGTATTTGTAACGCGCCTATACACAAGTGTTTCAAGGCGCGACGAGGCAGGGAGGGAGGGAAACAAGGGGAAGACAGACAAACGATCCTACTAGGCCAGGTGTCATTCAGATCGCGCAAGTGCAGAGGTAAGGGGAAAAGGAGAAAGTGCAGGGGGAGGAGGTGGGGGGGGAAGTGCAGTACAAGGTAAGTAGCGTAATAAAATAATAAATAATAAATAAAAAGGGCCAGCTGGTGGCAAGTGCGAGGTAAGTGCAGAACAAGTGCTGAGAAGTGCTGGGAAGGGGGGCTGTAGGGATACAGTGACAGTCCCACAGTGCAGGGGGAGCTAGGGAGGCAGTGAAAGTGGAGAGTGGCTGGGCCCTGGACCGAGGTCGCTGAGAGTGGTCCAGATGCAGGTTTAGTGCAGAATTCAGTGGGGAGTTAAGCAGGTTTAGCAGGGGAGAGGGAGAGAGAAGGCAGAAGCGAAGAGGAAGGTTTTGAGGTACTTCCGGAACCGTAGATGGTTCTCCTCAAGTTTCAGGGAGGCAGGAAGGCTGTTCCAGAGGGAGGCCCCTGCTGCGGAGAGAGATCTACCCCCAGCTCGTTGCTTCGAGAAGCGGCTGACCATGAGGGAGTTGGAGACGGATGAGCGAAGGGCTCGTGAAGGAAGATATTTAGGAAGAGAGAGTTGAAGGTATTTAGGCCCCAGGCCCCAGAAGGCCTTGTGGACAATGCAGAGGGTTTTGAACTTAATCCTCGCAGCCACTGGGAGCCAGTGAAGAGATTTCAGTCCTGGAGAGATACGGTCCCTGGGCTTGAGGCCAAGGACAAGTCTCGCAGTTCTGTTCTGGATAAGTTGCAGAGGGCGGAGAGTGGAGGCAGGCAGATTAAGATAGAGGCTGTTACAGTAGTCCAGCCTTGAGAGAACCAGGGCTCGGGAGACAGTGAGCTTCTGGGGGAAGGAGAGGAAGGGAAGAATACCTCTGAGGAGGTGCAGCTGGTAGTGTGACTTCTTAGAGACGTCAGATATATGAGGAGAGAAGGAGAGTGTGGAGTCGAAGATGACCCCGAGGTTTTTAGCCTTGCAGGTAGGGGCGGGAAGGGGGCCAAGGGAGGCCGGCCAGAGAGCTGCAGGGAAGGAGGGAGTGGGTGTGCCGATGAGTAGAATCTCAGTCTTACTGGCGTTAAGGCAGAGGTCATTGGCAGCACACCATTCCTGGATAGCAGACAGACAGTCGGAGATGAGGGAAGGAGAGGAGGAGGCCGAGGGTAGCCTGAAAATGAGCTGGGTATCGTCCGCATAGCACTGGAAGTGGGGGCAGAGAGCGGCGATGCGGTGGGCAAGGAGTGCCAGATACTGGTTGAAAAGCCAGGGAGAGAGGTTGGATCCCTGGGGGACACCACAGGTGGAGAAAAAGATGTCAGAGAGGAAGGAGCCCATTTGGACCTGGGAGGGTCGACCGGAAAGGAAAGAGGTCAGCCATGCCAGAGCCTGACCAGTGATACCCAGGTTATCACGGAGACAGTTGAGCAGGATGGCATGGTTGACAGTGTCAAAGGCAGAGGAGAGATCGAGCAGAATGAGAACACAGGGAGTGTTGGAATCGAGGTTAAGGAGCAGGTCCTCACGGATGTTCAGGAGAGCAGTTTCCGTGCTTCTGGCCGCTCTGAAGCCGGATTGATGGTCATGAAGATTACCAACAGATTCAGCATGGAGGTTAAGCTGGGAGATGGCCAGTTTCTCCAGGAGTTTGCCCAGGAAGGGAGTAATGGAGATTGGGCGATAGTTGGCCGGGCAGGAGGGGTCGGAAGAGGGTTTCTTGAGGAGGGGGTGCACAAGGGAGTGCTTGAGGGGGGATGGGAAGACTCCAGAGGCGAATGAGTGGTTGCAAAAGTCAGCAAGGGCAGGAGCCAGGGAGTCGATGTGGTCCTTGATGGTTTTGGAGGAACAGGGGTGAACCTGTTTAGACGAGGCTTTCATAGATCAGACTTGTCTGGAAACCTCATCAGCAGAAAAAGGTGGAAAAGCAGAGAAGGAGGGCGGAGGGGCTGCTGCAAGAGAGCAAGAGGAAGAGCCGGGAAGAGAGGGAGGGAGGAGAGCGGAGGAGAGCGAGGACAGGATGTCCTGAGTTTTTGAGATGAAGGGCGAGGCCAGTGCAGTGCAGAGGGCCTGGGAGGGGACAGGAGAGGTAGAGACTGCAGCAGGGTTGGCCAGCTCCTTGCTCCTTGCACCACTGTGCTTTCTGAAAGGAAAGTTTTGCTCCGGCGGCCCTCAACTGGGTCAGAACATAACGGATCTCCGCTATGTGTTCCTCCACAGATGAACTTTTGATGAGGACATCATCTACATAAGCCAGGTTACCCCTCGCATCCAGGTCGGGCATGGCCTTATGTAGGAAAATATTGAACTCATTACCGGAGTTGAGGTATCCGAAGGGAGTCCGGGTCCATGTGTATTGCTGGCCCCCAAAGGTAAGAGCCAGCTTGTATTGGTCCTCCCTACTGACCGGCACAGTCCAGTATCCATTGGTCAGGTCTATTGCAGTGAATACCTGTGACCCCTGGATCTGGGCCAGCCCTTGGTCAATGTAGGGCAGAGGCCATCGGGAAGTATGGACCCGTTTGTTGAGCTCCCTAAGGTCAGCGCAGAGTCTCCACTGGCCGTTTGGCTTCAATATTCCCAGCACCGGATTATTGAAGGTGCTGTGAACTGGACGGATTATTCCCCGGGACTCAAGGTTCTTAATTATTTCAGTAAGGGACTCCATTGATGCGAGAGGCAAGCGATATTGCTTCACAAACACTGGAGTCATGCCAGGGTCCGTGGGGATTGTTGTTTTGTGGATGTCGGTGCGACCACAGACATATGAGTCTACCGCAAAGAGATCTTGGAAATCCAAGAAAACTTGTTTCAACTTTTGCTTCTGTTCCAGAGTCACACAGGCATCAGCTAGGTTGACTCTCTCTTCCACCATCTGCCTGAAGCCTGGAAAGACTTCTGGTTTGGCTATCTCAGCGGCCTCCTCCAGCTGGGTGGAGAAGTCCCTGGTCAGAGTGCTGATTTGGACTGGAGGCTTCAGGTGGGAAAGGCAGCCCTCATGGACCTGGAAAATCACCTCATCCCTCCCGAAGTGACAAGTCACATCTTCCTTACCATAGGGGCAGGAAGTGTACACCAGGAAGTTCCCCCCATGCCGGGTAAAAATACTGTCTGGTGTTGTATTGTCGTCACTGTCACTGTCAAAGCAGTCCTTGGGGATTGGCCCTAACAGTTCATTTCCAAGATCAATGGAGAAATGTCGGTCATCAACCGCCATTCCAATAATGGTGCCTGCGGCTAGAGTAATACTCTTTAAGTCGCTGTTATCCACCTCTATTGGAATGGTGTCATGTTCTATGTTGACTAATGGAGTTGGGTTTACCCCCAACCCTTGCTGTTGGAGAGAAGCATTTGGATGTATGTAAGCATCAGGGTTTTGCAAATATTGTCCTCTTTTAACTTTCACTTCCAGGGAGAATTGTCGGGTCCTTTCTGGGATGGTGACTTCCTCTTTGATCTGAATTTCAACTGCATAAGGTAGCAATTGAGCTGACCTAAATGCTTTTTCTGGATCATCAAAGCCCATGGGATTATCCGCTAATCGGGACCAAGCTTTGAAGTTTATTAGGTCCAAACTAATGGCAAAGCGATTGAGAATGTCACTGCCTAAGTAAAAGGCGGCAGGGACGTCTCGCACGACCCAACAATTGTGGACTATGCTCTTGTTGCCAATGGAGATTTTGAGCATACACCTGCTTGGCAGGAGATGTTTGGAATTAGGTGCTTCCAGGTCCATTTCCCATTTGTCTATCAGTTTGAATGTGGGAATGGCTGGATCTTTTGGGAGTTGGCGGAACATGGCTTCGCTGATGAAGCTCTTACCGTTGTTCACACACACTCGAGCGAGAACAGAGTCCTTCCCATCATTTAACTGAACAGGGATGAACAACTGCTCTCCAATTTGCTGAATATCAGCCAGGCTCTGAGATGATTTCACATCTTTCTGGACTATAGGAGTGGGAGTTTCTGATTGTGGATTAGTATAGAATCTCAGAGTGTTTCCTTCCAGCGTGGAGTACCACTTTAGACTGGAAGGAAGGTTGATTTTCAGAAATAGAGAGGACCCCCCATCACCAGTCTGTTGTCCTACTGCTATTACTGTCACGTCTGGAATTTGGCTATTCTGGAAGGAAATTCTACTTGGTCATATTTTTGTTCAACCATGTGGCAGGTGCCGTTTAAACTAACATGGTTGACACTCTGTTTTAATTTTATTGGTCGGCTAGTCTGGGTCCAGAGGACCTTGTTTACGCAATCTATTAGGGGTGACAACCTTCTCAGGAGGTCATTCCCTAGTAAACAAGGGGTGCCCTCTGGAGTCACAACTATGACCGGGTGTTTCAACTTGTGTCGCCCAATTTTAATGTCCAAGTCTGCCGTCCCCTCGACGGGAATTTCCTTCCCGTCAAAGTTCTGGAGTTGTCCAGGAAGTGAGGCGAGAGGAATTTGGTAATTCTCTCCCCTTCCTGCATTCAGTTCGTCAAAGGCCCTTCTGGACAGAAGGGTAGCTTGAGATCCAGTGTCCACCAGTGCCAAAATCGTACCCTGCCCCTGTACTTGTACCGGGGCATAGTATCTTCCCTCCTTCTCCTCAAGGGGGCACAGATAATGTACATTTTTGGACAACTGGTGGGCTAATTTTCTGGTTTTGGACATCGCTAGCGAAGAGATTTGGGCAGAATTCTGTGGAGAGCCTTGGGAATCTGAAAGAAAAAGTTGGCAACTGGAGATCAGAGCCATTGTGGGTTCCCCTGGCTCCAGTTCTGGGCCGCCCCCCCCTTTTTGGAGGCAGTCACCAGGATGGGTTTGAACCAGGGGATTTTCTTGCTGTTGGTTCTGGGATGAGATGGTGGGCGGCGGTAGCTCAGTCTCCACATCTCCCCAGTCTGGACTTGCATCCCTAGGGACCCATTTTTCTTTGGGAGGAGTTCCCCCCTCTCTGAAGGAGAAGATCCTTTTCCCAGGATCCTCTGAGGATCCCTCTCCCTTAAATTGGAAGATCTGTACCTCCTCCTCAAACTGAGTCTGTTTGGGTCTTTTGTTTCTCCTACCCCCTCTCTGCTCCTTGGGTGGCAGACTTTCAGGGGCAAGAGATTTTGTTTCCGGTTCCTGGGTTTCCAGTGGCTGTTTACAAGTGAGGAAGGAAGCTTCCTCCAAGGCTTTACACCCCCCTTCCCTTTGTGCCTCCTCCCTGGTAACCGGTGAGTTACCGGGGTGCTGCCCCCGTCATTGTTCTGGAGCACCAGGTCCCGAGTTGGGTGCGTTCTGCGCCGGCACGCCCATCTGAGGGTTCTGCTGAGCCCTCAGTATGTGACCCAGATCCCGCGCCATGTTTTGAACCTGGCGCTCTAACTGGGAAACCCGCTCAGGCTGATACGGGGCCCTGTTTTCTCCCCTGGGCTGATCCCGGGAAGGGTAGCTGTCCCTCCTCTGGTAATACCCCGGGTTGGGAAGATTTGGGTACCCCTCCACCCTTGGCCTTCCCTCTCCCGGATTCAGTGGTCTGGGCTCAGGGAATTGGGGAAAGAAGGATGGATGGTTTTGGGGCTGAAAGTCGGGTGGATATCTGGGGAAAAAGTTCTGCCCAGGATTTGGAGAATTTCTGCCCTCCTGTGGGAAGTTGGGAGGGAAGTTCCCTGGGTTAGGTGCTTTGCTGGATCCCCCCCCTTGGGCTGGAGGAGTCCACACATAACCCAGGATGGGTCTGTTTCCCTTGTAACGGGGGCTTACATAATCAGGAGAGCGAGGGACCCCATTTGTGGGGCTGCCTCCCTGGCTCCCTGTCTGTGACTGGCCCGAGGACATTCTGGGCCTAGCATTATTAGGTGCAGGTAGGTTTTTAGGCCCCCCCATCTCCAAATCCAAAACGGGGGTGACCTTTACCTCTGCCACCTTGGCAGCAGCAGGGGTGTTGTTGACTTTGGGGTTTTTGGGCGCATTACTTTTGCTATCTACCGGTTTCTGCACCTCATAGATCCGGGTAGCCTGTTCAATGACCCAGACTAAAGATCTTTTCTCGTGAAAATCCCTCACGAGCTGGGTCTTTATGTATTTGGGCAAGGCATGAAAAAATGTATTAATGAATTCTCTACTGTCTGTGCGCACCCTTCTAGTGGTCTGCGCAAAAGCACGTTTCAGTTCTTGCACAAACTCTTGTGGGGCCTGATCCTCCCCACATTGCAAATTGTAGGCTGCCTTGCGAGCCTCTTGAGGATTTCTATGAATGGAAAAATGTTTCAAGATGGCCGCCTTATAGGTGGACCATCTTAAATGATTTTGGTCCTCCAGCCCCGCAAAGAAACTGGAGTATTCCGGGGAGAAGGTCCACTTTACATATTGAATACAGCTTTGGCTGTCCTTCAAATGGAAAGTCTCCATCATTTGCTCAAACAACTCTAAGTGCTCCCAAACAGAATACTTAGCGTTCTTATGGTAAGGCGTGATGACGCTCCTGATCGCCTTAATCTGCTTTAAGGGGTCCTTAAGCAAGGCCCTTTTTTGCCTTATTGGCCTTTTTGGTTCGGGTAACCCTTGTCCATTCATCCTCTGACTCAGAGGCACTGCTCCCAGAGGTTCCTGTCTGTTCTTCCAGGTTTTCCCGGATTCTGCGAGCCTGGGAATGGCTGGCAGAATGTGGGGACCTGGTCTCCTGTTTCCTGTGGTGCTCAGAGGAGTCCTCAGATCCCTCCTTGCTGCCAGGATTTGCTGGGTACCCCCCCCCCCCACTGACCTAACTGGGCAGAGGTTTTCAGGACGCCCTTAAGGGGCCTACTCTCCTGGGGTTCCCCACTGAACTGTACTGTACTTGGGTGCCCATACCCGGATGCCCACCCCTCCATTCTGAGTGGTACTGGCCTATGAGCCCCATACTTTTAGCTGGATAGTAATCTGCCATCCCTGTGGCCCTGTGCTCATGTGCGCCAGGGGACATGGGGGTGGTAGAGTCCAGGGACTGGGAGAGATGAAGGCCCCTGGTGTTAGGGCTCCTGAGGTTATGGTCAGGAGTCTCTCTTTCCCAGCGGACCTCATCTCTATCCGCCCCTGCTCCCTGTTGCAATGCAAGAGCCTGCATTTGTGCTTTCAGTTCCTCAGTCAAGGCCTTACTAGACTCTATCAGTCTCTCCTGCATCGCTACCTGTTGTTGGAGCCTATCATTGTGTTGACAGAGGGCCTCATTTTCCCTCTGTGCTTCCTGGTTGGTCCTGGAGAACTGGGCCAGTCTTTGCTGCAGGAGGTTTACCTCCTGAGTCCCATCCCTACTGGCCTGCTCCTTTCTTGCCAGAGCATCTTCCACCCTTCTGGTGTGCTCTACCAAGTTCTGGTTTTCTTTTTGGAGGTCACCCAGCCCCTGGAGGGCCAGGTGATTTTCTTCAATTTCCTTTTTTAAGTGGCAGACTTCCTGGCCTATAGTGTCTCTTTCCTGACTGAGAGCCTGCATCTGTGCTGCCAGGTCGTCCCTCTGTCGTTGAAAGGCACCAGCTTTTTGGCGCTCCTCATCAAACTCTGCCTGGGTATCCAGGTCTTTCAGAATCAGTTTATTGCTCTCCTCTTTCTCTCTATCTAGCTGGCTTTGCAGGGTGACTACCTGCTCCGCGCATGCCCTGTTGAAATTGATCTGTTGCTCCAACTTTTTCTGGTTCTGCAGTAAGGAGTCCAAACTGTCTTGGTGCTCCTTCTGCAGGGCCAGAAATCTGGTATCCTGGTCTGTCTTTTCCTGTTGTAGGATGCCCATATCCTCTTTTATTTTAATGATATATTGCCTACTATCATTTTCTGACTCCTGGCTCCTCTGCAGCCTCTGCTCAGAAGAGGCCAGATCAGATCGGGCCTTCTCTACTGCCATCTGTTGCCTATTTGCCAGATCTTGGCTTTCAGTGCATTTATCCTGCATGTCTCCCATATATAGGTACAGGTATGCTGCTATCCTGGCAATCTTATTGTGTTCATCTTTGGCTTTAGGAGCCATATATAGTTCACTCAGGGCCACATGTAATGGACCCTGATCTCTCCATAGGTCTGACCCTGTTTCAGTGACCTGTCGCGTGATGGCCTGCAACCAGGCATCCTGGCCCTGTTCAGTCCATTCACCTCTCACAAATAGTTTATGTAAGAGGTGCTCTCTGGCTATTTTCATGTCTACTAAGGTCGTCATTCTAGAGATTGGTCTCTGTCCTGACTTACAGAAGTTTGTATTTTTTTTTTTTTTGCAAAACAGACCTTTTCCTAAGAGCGTTCCTTTGAGGAGTGCTTTACAGCGTAACACAGCGTGGTGATCCGACCGGATATGTGTATCTGGTCAGCTAGCACGCTGTATTAATCTGCACAAATGGTAGATCTAACCCAAACGTCCGGCACGAGCCCCCAATTTGTAAGAGGATTCAATTCAGCACTACAGCCAAGTCAACGCCTAGTCTAGAATACTGAATGAAAACCCTTATTGATATATCTTTATGTCCAGTTCATGCGTTCTGGATGACTACCCCTATATAACACCCCTCTCTTGGAATCCTCCTGACCCCACTGATCCAAGAAGTAGTTCTGTTTTGCAAGTTAAAAGGTTTATTTGATAATTTAAACAATATATATATATATATATATATCACGCTTTATAATAAATTAATAATTGAATATCACACATAGAGGCCGATTCATGGAATAATTAGCGCGGCGCAAGTGGGCAAAAACGTGCGAATCGCAGTGGAATAGCGAAAATCGCAGTGAACGTGCGAAAATCGCACGAAAAGCAGCGCACGTCGATTCATGGAAGGCCGTGCGCGAGAAAACCAGCGGATGTGCGATAAAAAGTGCGCGGCGCACGTTAGCGCACAGGCCATCTAACAGCGTGCGCCAGGTCACAGCGAAAATCGCACAGGCCACAGCGAAAATCGCACATAGCGCGGCGCACGCAATAAAAGTAGGCGGAACACGGGCGTAACACTCGGAATGGGGAACAACTTGCCAAAACGTGGGCGTCACAGGGGAAGTACAGGGCACAAGTGCGCGGAACGCCCACACGCTCGCCTACAACACGTATTCATGGAATAGAATAGGGGAAAAAAGCGCACGCTCAAACCAGCGCACAGGCACAAACACGACCGCCACAAGAAAGGAGGCGGTAGCGTCTCTGCGGCTGTAAGAAATGTGCGCCAAAAGGTGCGCCAACAAATAGCACCTATATACTGCCATGATGAATGTCCCATACTGTGGCCCTCCAGGAAAAATGACGTGCAAAGGGGTACCCACAAACACGGACACCCGCTGACAAAAAATACGTGTGCATGTATACCGGGGTGCGCGGGAAGTGTCACACGCGATTTGCAGGGTACGTGCATCACAGGGGTTCGCGTGAAGTTATTCACGCGATCGGGCCTGGGGGAGCGGGCTACGTGTATTACAGGGGTTCGCGTGAAGTTCCACACGCGATCGGGCCTGGGGGAGCGGGCTTCGTGTATTACAGGGGTTCGCGTGAAGTTCCTCACGCGATCGGGCCTGGGGGAGCGGGCTACGTGTATAACAGGGGTTCGCGTGAAGTTCCTCACGCGATCGGGCCTGGGGGAGCGGGCTACGTGTATTACAGGGGTTCGCGTGAAGTTCCTCACGCGATCGGGCCTGGGGGAGCGGGCTTCGTGTATTACAGGGGTTCGCGTGAAGTTCCACACGCGATCGGGCCTGGGGGAGCGTGCTACGTATATTTCAGGGGTTCGCGTGAAGTTTCACACGCGAATAGCCTGGGCGCGTGAATTTGAGGGGTGCGCGGGAAGTTCCTCACGCGATCGGGCCTGGGGGAGCGGGCTACGTGTATTACAGGGGTTCGCGGGAAGTTCCACACGCGAATAGCCTGGGCGCGTGTATTTCAGGGGTGCGCGGGAAGTTCCACACGCGAATAGCCTGGGCGCGTGAATTTGAGGGGTGCGCGGAAGTTCCACACGCGAATAGCCTGGGCGCGTGTATTTCAGGGGTTCGCGGGAAGTTCCACACGCGAATAGCCTGGGCGCGTGTATTTCAGGGGTTCGCGGGAAGTTCCACACGCGAATAGCCTGGGCGCGTGTATTTCAGGGGTGCGCGGGAAGTTCCACACGCGAATAGCCTGGCCGCGTGTATTTCAGGGGTGCGCGGGAAGTTCCACACGCGAATAGCCTGGGCGCGTGTATTTCAGGGGTTCGCGGGAAGTTCCACACGCGAATAGCCTGGGCGCGTGTATTTCAGGGGTTCGCGGGAAGTTCCACACGCGAATAGCCTGGGCGCGTGTATTTCAGGGGTGCGCGGGAAGTTCCACACGCGAATAGCCTGGCCGCGTGTATTTCAGGGGTGCGCGGGAAGTTCCACACGCGAATAGCCTGGGCGCGTGTATTTCAGGGGTGCGCGGGAAGTTCCACACGCGAATAGCCTGGGCGCGTGAATTTCAGGGGTGCGCGGGAAGTTCCACACGCGAATAGCCTGGGCGCGTGTATTTCAGGGGTGCGCGGGAAGTTCCACATGTGATTTGACAGTGTGGCTCCTCCCAGGTGTACCCTGTACACCCTCCACGGCCCCTGCAGGCAGCCCACACCACAGGGGACTACCCTGCATCCCTGGTCATGTCCCGCAGGCAGCCCACCCAACATGGGCATGCCCCCCAGCAAAGGCACATGTCTCCTTGAACTAATGAACACCAACACATGTCCCCTTGCACCCCCACCCCCCAGCACTGTGGGGCACCTGCCAGCAGGCCCCCACCCATGTCCAACTCATGTCTCCCACCACCCCCAAACCCCAGCCACCAGGGTCACCCTCCACCAGGGCCCCACTCATGTCTCCCACCACCCCCACCCCCCAGCACTGTGGGGCACCTGCCAGCAGGCCCCCACCCATGTCCAACTCATGTCTCCCACCACCCCCAAACCCCAGCCACCAGGGTCACCCTCCACCAGGGCCCCACTCATGTCTCCCACCACCCCCACCCCCCAGCACTGTGGGGCACCTGCCAGCAGGCCCCCACCCATGTCCAACTCATGTCTCCCACCACCCCCAAACCCCAGCCACCAGGGTCACCCTCCACCAGGGCCCCACTCATGTCTCCCACCACCCCCACCCCCCAGCACTGTGGGGCACCTGCCAGCAGGCCCCCACCCATGTCCAACTCATGTCTCCCACCACCCCCAAACCCCAGCCACCAGGGTCACCCTCCACCAGGGCCCCACTCATGTCTCCCACCACCCCCACCCCCCAGCACTGTGGGGCACCTGCCAGCAGGCCCCCACCCATGTCCAACTCATGTCTCCCACCACCCCCAAACCCCAGCCACCAGGGTCACCCTCCACCAGGGCCCCACTCATGTCTCCCACCACCCCCACCCCCCAGCACTGTGGGGCACCTGCCAGCAGGCCCCCACCCATGTCCAACTCATGTCTCCCACCACCCCCAAACCCCAGCCACCAGGGTCACCCTCCACCAGGGCCCCACTCATGTCTCCCACCACCCCCACCCCCCAGCACTGTGGGGCACCTGCCAGCAGGCCCCCACCCATGTCCAACTCATGTCTCCCACCACCCCCAAACCCCAGCCACCAGGGTCACCCTCCACCAGGGCCCCACTCATGTCTCCCACCACCCCCACCCCCCAGCACTGTGGGGCACCTGCCAGCAGGCCCCCACCCATGTCCAACTCATGTCTCCCACCACCCCCAAACCCCAGCCACCAGGGTCACCCTCCACCAGGGCCCCACTCATGTCTCCCACCACCCCCACCCCCCAGCACTGTGGGGCACCTGCCAGCAGGCCCCCACCCATGTCCAACTCATGTCTCCCACCACCCCCAAACCCCAGCCACCAGGGTCACCCTCCACCAGGGCCCCACTCATGTCTCCCACCACCCCCACCCCCCAGCACTGTGGGGCACCTGCCAGCAGGCCCCCACCCATGTCCAACTCATGTCTCTCACCACCCCCACCCCCCAGCACTGTGGGGCACCTGCCAGCAGGCCCCCACCCATGTCCAATCCATGCCCCCCTGCACCTGGGTCCCAACATTCCCCAATCATGTCCGTAATGCCCATCCTCCCCTGCCAAAAGGCCCAACCAACTATCACACCCACCCACATATCAAAGGCAATTACATGTTACACCCCCAATGTAAATAATGCAATTTAACACATGTCTGTCACACACAATGGCTGCAAGTGAATGACAAAACACCCAACATGACATGCCTGAAAGCAATGAGATGATACGACACATTGAAGATTAAAAAAATAATATGTATTGAACAGCAAATAAGAAAAAACACAAAGCAAATCAAACAAAACAAGATGAATGTCCATGAAAAAATTATGAAAAAATAAAATAAGCCAATCAAGAAGATAATCCTGGGTCCATGAGCCCTACCAAATTAAACCTAACTGACTACTAACTAAAAAGGGAACTATATACAAAAAAGTGGTGCATTGTCCAATCGCAACCCAAAAAAAATTCAAAAAAACAAAGGAAACCTAACCCTAACTATACAACTATATACAAAGGCAGCGGGCTATTCGGACGGCTCACTGGTTGTTGTCATGGGCCAGGGCATCCTCGAACTCCTGCTCAATGGCTTGGAGGCGGGCATGTTCCCTGGCCCCGAGGTCCCGCAGGGATAACGCAGTGTCAAGCTCAAACTCCCTGCGAAGACCCTCGAGGCACTCAGCCCGCCTCAGCGCCCTCCGCATGGAGTCCTCCGCCCTGACCATCGTGAGCCGTTCCTCCTCTTCCCGCTGCCGCTCCGCACCTATCCGCTGGCACAACCTCTCCCACACGGAAGCCACTCCCATTCCAGGGTTCTCCTGCCCTCCGGCCGATGCCTGCACCCCTGATGTTGATGGCCCCGAGCCATGATGCCTCCCACGTTGAGCCTGCTGCTGCCTCCGACGCAACTGCCTGTGCCAGCACGACGGCATCCAGGCTGATGGAAACCACCGACGCCGTCGTGCACGTGCCCTGCCCGATGATGCCGTCACATCCTCCATCTGCTGGGGTCCAGTTGCTCTGGTGTCCACCCCTGCTGGATCTCTGACTCCCGACTGTGGCAGGGATGGGATCCCCACCGAGCTGGCTGCATTGGTCGGGGCAGGTCCACAGGGGGCCCTGGTGGCATCTGGGCTGGAAGACGGCAAGGAGAACGACTGGTGGATAGCCTGCACAGAGGAGGAGAGGGCCGCCACATTGGCCAACACATGCAGGAAACCCCCGAACATGGCCGATCCCAATTGGGCCACGTCGGCACGGTGCACTTCGTGATGACGTGCGTGCTCCTCCCAGGAAGCACGCACGGCATCACGAATCGCAGCCGTGCGCAACGCGACCCCAATCAGGACCTTCTCCGCACGGCCAGGGGTTCCCACGTCCGCAGGTGGAGGGGAGTCAGGTGACATGGACATCCCCTCTACCTGCGGACAGGCCTGGGACGGGGCATCCCTGCTGGTGCATGGTGGTGCACTCACAGGGTCAGGGACAGCGACATGCACAGGCCCCTCCACGGTGACCTGTGCTGCCTCCTGCCCCTGGCCCTGGACTGCACCACTTGCACCAGCAGGGATGCCCCCACCAGGCCCCATGTGTGCCCCAGTGGCGGCCTCCTCCTCCTCTGTGCAAACCACCAACCTGGATGGCTCCTCACCGTCTCCCACCGTAGCAGGCCCCTGTGGGGGCTCACCCACCCCTTCCGCTGCAGCCGTGGGGGCATCCCCGCCGCCTTGCTCCACAGCGCCGTCTCCGCCCTCTTCTTCACTAGCCGCTGCGTAGAGGGAGACAAAGAACACAAGCATCAGGGCACTGTACAATGGTCCCCTAGACAGGAAGCAATAGCAGATGAGCACCACTGTCAAAGTACACTTCCATCATGTCCCTCCACAACACATGGGCCAGTCCAGGCAAAACACACACAGTAACAGGCATGGTGCATGCCATGGACATTTCCATGCATGTCCAATGGACTCTTGAAACATTCAATGATATGTAACTCACATGCATCATGGCTCATGCCCATCACATGCACACACATCACCTCAGTCACATCCATCTGGCCCCAAACACACCAAACACAGCGGATACAAGGGTAATTTTGCTGCTTTACTGAATCTCTGCATTGTCACACACATGTGTCATGCATCCATGGCATGCACAAGTCACAGACACGCAGGTCAGGCACACAGACATGGCTACCATATATGTACCTGGCATCAGCACCCATCCCTCACCCCCACCCATGTTCAGGTACAGAGACTGGCATGCTCTCATGTTCATAATCTGATTAGGGCTCCCCATGCGGCATTTCAACACATGCAACAACCATGTGCATCACACATCACTGGTCGCACATGCATTACCATGATGTCCCTGCACACATACATGCATACATGGGCTATGGCACACATACAGGCAAGTATCATAGAACCAGCACACCGCAACATGCCCTGTCTCACACAGTAATGCATGGACACTTACCGCTCAACTCCAGACGGGCCTCCCTCTCAAGGATCTGGGCGTGGAGCGCTGGGCGTACGCGTTCCAGGACCCTCATCTGGATGGTACTCATGCGGCCCCGGCCCCCCTCCACGAGGCGCCGGGCCTTCACAAGGGTCCTGGACCTCAAGTCCTCCCAGCGCTTCTTGATCTTCAGGACGTCGCGGGTTGCCACCCCCTCCGCGTTGATGGCAACCACACAGTCGGCCCAGATCCTCTGCCGTCCTTCCTTGCTGGCGCGGGACGATCCAAAGAGGGCATCATACTGCCCCAGGACATGCTCCACCAGGACACCAACTTCGGTGACAGTGAAGCTGGTGCCCCTCTGCCCCTCTGGCCTGGGGTTGCCACTGGTGCCAGATGTGGAAGTGCCCGACATGGCAACCCCAGAGGCAGGTGTGGGTGGGCAACTGGGTCCTGGGGCTGGGCTGTGGAGCGATGTAATACCAGTCGGGAGTCTTCAGTTCCAGCAGGGGTGGACACAGCAACTGGACCCCTGCAGATGGCTGATGTGCAGGCACCAAATGGCAGGGCACGGTGGCAGCAGGCAGGCAGGCAGCAGCAGATGGCACGTGGGAGGCTGCTCGGGGCACTGGGGGGCAGTAACTCGGCCTTCTGGGCAGGAGCGTGGGCTTCCGTGTGTTTTCGCGTGGCCAGCTTGATACGGAGTGATTTGGCACGTGAAAATCCTGCACGTCAGCGTGAAATCCGAGGAAAGGCCCTTAGCGCGTAAGCGCGTCAGCACGCATACGCGATTCTATTGGACCAGAGTCCTTCAGCGCGTAAGCGCGTCTGTGACGTGACCCGCACGGGTGTTCCCCACTCAGGACGTGATGACGGGGCACACGTGGAGATACTGCACGTCAGAGTGTCATCGCGTGTAATTGGACAAAAGTGCGCGTACACGCGATTGGCCTATGTACGTGTATTTAATGGGTGCGCGGCCACTTACACACGCAAGTACGTCAGCGAACCTGTATCCCGTGGTGCGTGTGAATTTCCACACGCTATTGGACTGGGAACAGGATTCCAGGGCTGCGCGGGTCACACGCTGTATCCCGTGGTGCGTGTCAATTTCCACACGCTATTGGACTGGCAACAGGATTCCAGGGCTGCGCGGGTCACACGCTGTATCCCGTGGTGCGTGTGAATTTCCACACGCTATTGGACTGGCAACAGGATTCCAGGGCTGCGCGGGTCACACGCTCGCCTAGAACACGCGCTAAGCATAAATTGCGGACTTTAACAATAACAAGCTCAGACGCCAGGATGAACATACCGTTCCTAGCAGCAGTGGCAGTGGGCTACCAAAGGAGGAGGAGGAGGATAGTCAGGGCCAGAATATTCACACCCAGAACCAGCCTTTTCGGGATGCCTGATGACCAGGTGTATGGGAGGTACAGGTTTCCACCACACATCATACTGGACCTGGTGACTGAGTGGGAGGATGACCTCACATCACCCACCCTGTGCTCCCAAGCACTCAGCCCCCTGGAGAAGGTCCTCAATGTACTGCACTTCTTAGCCACTGGATCATTTCAGCGGACAAGTGCCATAGTGGGTGGGGTGTCACAGGCCACCCAGTCACGCTGCCTACACCAGGTCTTGAACATCATGACTGCACGCCCATCAGTCCGCAGGCACATATACCTGCCCAGAACACCTGCAGAAAGGCATGCTGCCGCCCTGGATTTTTACGCAGTGGCACGATTCCCCAAAGTGCTAGGTGCCATCGACTGCACCCATGTGGCTTTACGTCCCCCCAGGGCATCTGAGCACATCTATAGGAACCGCAAGCACTGGCATTCCATCAACGTGCAGGTAGCATGTAATGCCAAGGGAATCATCACCTCAGTATAGGCCAACTATCCCGGCTCCACCCACGACAGCTTCATTTACCGAATGTCCACCCTAAGCCGGGACCTAGAAGCTGGGCGGCATGGCGATACATGGCTGCTTGGTGAGTATGTATGCCACTGCACATGCATGCATGTTGGATACTGAGCAAGGTCACAACCTCACCAATGATACCAATCCCCACCTCCACAGGGGACAGTGCCTACCCTCTCAGCCCCCACATGATGACGCCAATTCGGAACCCCACCACGCCACCCCAGGTAAGATTTAACACAGCCCACATTACAACCAGGGGCATAGTGGAGCGCACATTCGGAGTGCTGAAGTCACGCTTTCGCTCCCTTGACCGTTCTGGCGGGCAGCTGTTATACGCTCCCCCAGTAGTGTGCAGGATCATAGTGGCAGCATGTGTCCTGCACAACGTTGCAACACGCCGGGGCCTGGCCGTGGACATGGTGGTGGCCCCACATCCCCAACCACATGCACAGCCGCTGCGCATGGGAGGGGAAAGGGCACGGGGGGAGGCAGCCCGTACACAGCTAGTGGCTAATTACTTCACATAGAAATCACACCCCTGTGGAGTGCACACTGCCCTGGCACATTCCATCTGACAATCAATGATGACTCAACCTGACACTGATCCTGAATGTGTGGAGAATGAACCGGGAATTCCATGTCAGCCTGAGATTGTTCACCTGGAAGTGTCACAATGTGTGCATCCCTACCCACACAGACACCACCAATGCAGTTTTGTGAAGTTACACATTGAAGCAGCTAAAATGAATACCCACTTGCAAAATGCAACAAGAGGACAGTGCCATGTCAGCCAACCCAACCCCAGCACTGCCACACGACACACCGTGCCATGTCATGCTAATTGCAGGTAAACAAAGTAATCCCCACAACATGACATCACTCTCACTATGTACAGTGGCACTATTAGAAACCTGCAACACCTGAAATGCTCACAGCAATGCCGGACCAACAACATACTTGAGCACGTAGTACCATTAACATGACATCAAAAATGTAACATATTAGTAGTCTCACCACCTGGAAATGCCTGCACTCCCACCACTACCAACTGTGCAGTGTTGGCGCCATGTAGAGTTGTAGGTGCACTGCTGCCAACATGGTCCCCATCGCCAGACTAGAGGTCCTTGTGTGGACTTGAGGAAGGGACCTGCAAATTGGGAGGTAGACACAGAAGAAGAGTTACACATCAATGCAACATGCAGTGTACAACACAACAGCAATATGCACTAGGAATGTATACACAGTATTGACTACAGACTGGCCACACAGGTCATGGGAGTCCAACGTCACTGTGTAATTCACTGTCACTTGGGCACACCCTTTGCAAGCCCATGGAAACGGGAAGCAGGAGGGGTGTGTGTGACTCAAACCCAAGCATCTGAACCAAATACATTACAAGCCTGCATGTGCCCAGCCACAATGCAGCGTATGCCCACAGGAACCACGGAAGCCAACAGATCGGAGCCAACAGATCGGAGCCAACAGATCGGAGCCAACAGATCGGAGCCAACAGATCGGAGCCAACAGATCGGAGCCAACAGATCGGAGCCAACAGATCGGAGCCAACTGATCGGAGCCAACAGATCGGAGCCAACAGATCGGAGCCAACAGATCGGAGCCAACAGATCGGAGCCAACAGATCGGAGCCAACAGATCGGAGCCAACAGATCCTCCCAAAAAAATTGGGAATAAAAGAAATCAAAATAAAAATAAAAATAAGAAAAAATCAAAAATGGCCATTGATGGGCCCGGGGGGGTTGGGGAGGCCACCCAGGAGGTCCGAGGACAGGATGCACACCAGAACCCACCTGCGTGGATCCTGGGAAAATAAAACACCTCCATGGGCTCATGGCCCACACGGCTACCCTATTGTGGGAGTGTCACTGCTGTCGCTATTATCACCCTGTGCAGCTGCATCCGGAGGTGGTTGCACTATGGGAGGCAGCCCACGCAAGGCCCTAGTCTGCTCCTCCATGGCTGCAAGCATGCGGGTGTGGTAGGTCTGGTTCTGGAGGATGAGTGTGCGGAGGTCCCCATGCAACAACTCACGGGATGCCCGGACCTCCGCCCTCGTTGCCTGCATCTCAGCTGAGAGCGTACGGGTGAGACGCTCCAGCTGCTGTTCTGTCCTTTGGTGTGTTGAAGCCTCAAGCTCAACAAGAGTCGTCCTGAGGTGTAGGAGCTCCTGCCTCAGGGCTTCCCTGTGGCCCTGGGACTCAATGGAGATGGCCTCCTGCAGAGTCACCAGTGCCGCCCGCCTGTCCCTGTTGGACCCCAACATGTCCTCCCTGTGTGACTGGCAGATGGAGTCAGTTGCCTGCTCTAGTCGCTCCATCAGCCTTTCTGGGGGGACAATGGAAGTGGCCACCCTATCCATGGCCTGAGCCATCATCTCGGATGATGCAGCCTGTTGGGTAGCCATACCGTAAATGGATTGCTCCCATGCGGTATTGCCAGGTGGCGTACGGCCACCACGTCGGCGGGCACCACACCTGTCTGGGGCAAGGCGAACTGCGCCTTGCTGTGCCGGCACTGCCTGAGGCTGCAGGACTGCATTCCCCCTCTGATCTGCTGGCCCAGGAACAGGATCAGATGTCGCGGAGTGTGACCCTGCATCCGTAACCACCAAAGGCGTAGCTGCCAACACTGACATCCCCATGGAGGGTACTGACCCTGGTGCAGGTGGGTGAGACAGAACAGAATCCCTCCCTGGAACACTCACCAGCGACGGCACGTAGGTCTCATCCGAATCAACACCTGAGTACAGCTCGGGGGAGGTGCAGCCAGAGACACCCCTTGAGAGCACGACCTGCAGCACTTGTGGGTTCTCCCCCACCACCACACCACGTCCCTCACTGGTGGTTGGTCGGCCCTGGGACACCTCCTGGGTCTGCACCATCTCCACAACCCCAGCAGTATCAGGTGCGTCTTCCCCTGCAAAGACATGAAAACAAAGTAATGGAAACAGGCATTAGCACCATGGCACACATTGAGGGCTGAGAAGCAAGAGAACCAGTACTTGATTGACATGTCCCACATGACTAAAACCCTCCCATGCATGCACCCTCACTGCGTATGAAGTGCAGGCAAACGGCACACACTGATGACACCAAGATGGAAGATGAACAAATTTTCTGCATGCTGCCTGGCAGTGGCATCACACATTGGCCTGTGATTGGCAGGTGAAACACACATGCCATCACACAGATGGCATGTACCATTGCTATTGAGTGAAGATGGAGAGGAGGGCAGCACCTATTCATTCAGTCCAGTTCCCGCATGTAATAGCTTTTCTGATTCTAACAGGTCAGATTTTTCACCTGGAGCTGCCAGTCTGTAATGGTCAAATTGCACAGGGACATGTGTGTACAAATGATATCCAGGTAACAAAGTCACTCCCCTTTACCATACCCATGTCAGACATGTGACTAGTGGACAGCGACATGCCTAGTGAAAGTGGTGGAATGCAAACAAACTGACTGAATGAACAGTGAAAAATAAGCAAATCTGTTGTGTCAAGGTGACACTTCAAGGGCAACTGGCGTGCAGTTGTGCTAGATGTCTACTGTTGGCAGAAGGGATACTGCTATGGCCAAATGCAGCTGCGCAGGAAGTATTGCATGAAGCACATGGCTGACCCATACGACTGAGGCGCACACACTCTCTCCTGGCACCCAAACAGAAGCCCTCACACACACACCATGCACATGTATGACACACACATGCATGTGCACTCACCGGACAATGCCTCGTAATCAGCCAGATCTCCCACGCCTTGGATCTGTTCCTCCGTGACGTAGGTCCCAGCGACTGACTCATGTGGAGTGAGTTCCATGTCTACTACTGGAGACCCACCTCCAGTCACTAGAGTTGCGGCATGACTTGAGGCCAGCTTACTCTTTGCCCTGCGCTTTAGGTCATTCCAGCGCTTATAGCAATCATTGGCTGTGCGCCTCACGATTCCAAGGGCACTTACGATGTCCGCAACGGTCTGCCAGTGTGCCTGGCGTTGTGCAGGTGTGGTCTTGGATCCTGCAACAATGACCATCTCGTTGTCATGTCCGGACACATACTCGACAAGTGCATTCAGTTCGTCATCCGTGAAGCTGGGCTTCCTGGACGGGCCGGACTGTGTAGCCGTGTCTGGGGCATCAGCCTGTGCCGGACGAGCACTCTTCCTCTTCCGCTTGGAAGGTGGTGGTGATCCTGAGTGTCCTGCGCCGCTCTGGACACTAGGGGCAGGAGCCCTGGTGGACTCTGTATCAGGAGTGTGGGATTGCACACTCAGCATGGGAGTTGGTGCAGGCATTGGCTCGAGTGTGATGGTGTCAGGGGGAATCTCAGCAGCATGGACTAGGACCGACACTGTCCTGGCTGGGTGTGTGAGGGCTGGGGTGGATGGAGCCGCAGCTGCCCCTGCAGCCACTCCGCCCTGCCTCCTTGGTGCAGTAGATGACCTTGCTGCCCCAGATCCACGTGGCATGATGGCATCAACGTGCACCAGCGCACGTGTCGTAGCCCTGCTGACCTGGAAGTCAGCCATGGAGTCAGCCAGGTCTGGTGCCACAATGGGCTGGTCCAACAAGGGCTGAGCATGGATGGTGTCAGCCACTTCAGCCTCAACGGGAGGGGGGGAGGGGGGGGAGGGGGGGGATGATGGGTGCCCTTGACTGGTCCTCCACACATGGGGGGACAGGCTCACCCTGCAAGTTACGACCACGTCCCCTACCGGATCCACCACGGCCACCACTTGTGGCTCTTCCACCTTTGCCACCCTTACGGAATCCTCGCCTCCCAGCCATGGCACTGATATTAATGTGCGTATGGGAATGGCTGTAGACAATTGTCCTGGGCAATTGGGGGTCAAAGGGGTTGGGTACCAGATGGTAATTGTACCCTAGTGCTCTAGCACGGCTGATTGTAACCCCTGGGGAAAGATGACGGGTCACGCAACGCACAGGAGGCCCAAAAAAGGGAGATGACGTGCACGCAACCCCTCCTAGACCACGTGTGCAGAAAGAAAAACCTGCACTACGCTGTGGCACCCAGTTACACAAGAATGAACGTATGCGTGTCACACGCAGCCTAGAATGACCTCTGAAGGGGTAGGCAACACACGGGGCAAGCACAGAAGTTGGATACGTGCGTGACTCACCGTCTGCCAGGTAAAAGAGCGTGAAGAATGAGCGCGTTTGGCTGGCTAAACCCCCGCCAAAAGAAGATGTGTACGCTGTCTGAGAAGACAGGACAACAGTAGAAGGGGACACTGTTTGAGGGAACAGGCCCAGGTAAACCAGTAAAAGAGAAAAAAGAGAAAAAGCTGTCAGAGGTAACAGGGAATACGAACTGGAAACGCCGTGAAGTAAATCGCGTGTGAAACGACAAGAAGTACAGATTTCACCCACTCGCTCTCCACGAAAAGCACGTACAAGGAAATGGTGTTCTACATGTACCTTATATACAGGCCCACACGTACAGCGTCACTTACGCGGCGTGTACGTTCACCAATCACACGCTTTGTCACTCCTGCGTGTAGATCCATTTTCACCAATCACACGCTTTGTCACTTCTACGTGTACATCCATTTTCACCAATCACACGCTTTGACACTGGGACGTGTCACGCAACAATTTCCTGCACGTGCAGGTGACTATAGGCGCGCATATGCTGTTGACGGGTTTACGCGCTAAGGGCCTTTGCTGACGTGTGGGATTTCACTACCTATCAGGCTGTCCACGCGTTCACACACGAGAGACCACGCTCCTGGCCAGGAGGCGAAATTACTGCCCCCCAGAGCCCTGAGCACGCTCCCACCTGCCATCTGCTGCTGCCTGACTGCCTGCTGGCCACGTGCCCCACAGTGCTGGTGGGTGGGGGTGTTGGGAGACATGGGTGGGGGCCTGGTGGAGGGTGCCCCTGCACTGGTGGGGGTGGTGGGAGACATGGGTGGGGGCTTGGTGGAGAGTGCCCCTGGTGGCGGGGGGTGGTGGGAGACATGGGTGGGGGCCTGGTGGAGGCTGCCCCTGGTGGCGGGAGGGTGGGGGTGGTGGGAGACATGAGTGGGGGCCTGGTGGAGGCTGCCCCTGCACTGCTGGGGGGGTGGGGGTGCAGGGGGACATGAGCAGGTGTGCAGGGTAGTCCCCTGTTTTGTAGACTGCCTGCAGGGGCCGTGGAGGGTGTACAGGGAACACCTGTGAGGACCCACCCAGCCTAATCGCGTGTGATGATTCCCACGCACCCCTGTAATACACGTACCCTGGCCAATCGCGTGTTAAACTTCCCGCGTACCCCTGTAATACACGTACCCTGGCCAATCGCGTGTTAAACTTCCCGCGTACCCCTGTAATACACGTACCCTGGCCAATCGCGTGTTAAACTTCCCGCGTACCCCTGTAATACACGTACCCTGGCTAATCGCGTGTTGAACTTCCCGCGTACCCCTGTAATACACTTACCCTGGCTAATCGCGTGTTAAACTTCCCGCGTACCCCTGTAATACACGTACCCTGGCTAATCGCGTGTTAAACTTCCCGCGTACCCCTGTAATACACGTACCCTGGCTAATCGCGTGTTAAACTTCCCGCGTACCCCTGTAATACACGTACCCTGGCCAATCGCGTGTTGAACTTCCCGCGTACCCCTGTAATACACGTACCCTGGCCAATCGCGTGTTAAACTTCCCGCGTACCCCTGTAATACACGTACCCTGGCTAATTGCGTGTTGAACTTCCCGCGTACCCCTGTAATACACTTACCCTGGCTAATCGCGTGTTAAACTTCCCGCGTACCCCTGTAATACACGTACCCTGGCTAATCGCGTGTTAAACTTCCCGCGTACCCCTGTAATACACGTACCCTGGCCAATCGCGTGTTGAACTTCCCGCGTACCCCTGTAATACACGTACCCTGGCCAATCGCGTGTTAAACTTCCCGCGTACCCCTGTAATACACGTACCCTGGCTAATTGCGTGTTGAACTTCCCGCGTACCCCTGTAATACACTTACCCTGGCTAATCGCGTGTTAAACTTCCCGCGTACCCCTGTAATACACGTACCCTGGCTAATCGCGTGTTAAACTTCCCGCGTACCCCTGTAATACACGTACCCTGGCCAATCGCGTGTTGAACTTCCCGCGTACCCCTGTAATACACGTACCCTGGCCAATCGCGTGTTGAACTTCCCGCGTACCCCTGTAATACACGTACCCTGGCCAATCGCGTTTTAAACTTCCCGCGTACCCCTGTAATACACGTACCCTGGCTAATCGCCTGTTAAACTTCCCGCGTACCCCTGTAATACACGTACCCTGGCCAATCGCGTGTTAAACTTCCCGCGTACCCATGTAATACACGTACCCTGGCTAATCGCGTGTATGACTTCACGCGTACCCCTGTAATACACTTACCCTGGCTAATCGCGTGTTGAACTTCCCGCGTACCCCTGTAATACACGTACCCTGGCCAATCGCGTGTTAAACTTCCCGCGTACCCCTGTAATACACGTACCCTGGCTAATCGCGTGTATGACTTCACGTGTACCCCTGATATGCACGTTACCCGCTTTGCGTTCCTTGTTTGGCTGCCCTGTAAACGGGTCCAGAGTTAGCGCAGCCCTTTGCGATGATTTAGCGATTTTGCTGGCTTTTCCTTGCGAGAGGGCGTTCTTGGGGGCGTTACTGGCGCTGCTGCAGGGTCGCTGCGATACTCTGCGCCACGGCTGGTTTGGGAGCATGTAATCCATGAATACGCTGTGCGCGGAAATCGGTTTTATCGCACGTGCCTGGCGCAGTCAATCGCACGCGGACACTCTGCGCCAGCCGATTGCGACACTTTTCTGCGAAATTCTATGAATTACCCTGATAATCTGATATGATAAAGATTAACAACGGAGAATCTGGCACTAGCACACTTCTTTATAATCACTAAGGAGTTGACATGAAATGGATAAGATAGCAACAATACTTTTATGGTTTCAAATGGATGCAATGTGGAATGAAATGCAGTAAAGAAATAACTTGATAGAATTTCAGCAAAAGACAATGTAATCACTTTCTTGGACCATTCACCCCCCCCTTTTATGCAATGCAGGGAAATGGAAGAAAGGCACACAATTCTCAGAAACGCAATTCAAATGTAATTCAGTTCACCCAGCAACTTAGACTACAGAAGTTGAAAACACAGGCCCAAATGCTTTTAAATGTGCTGGCAATGTAGAAAAAAATATGCTAAAATGCTTTTAATTCCCTCTAGGAGGTTCAGGGTGAGTGGTATCTAGTTAATATTAGTCCAGGCTCACACTAGCAATGATTCAGGGATAATTAGCAGGTTAAACGAATTTCTGACAAATGGAGGGCAAGAAGCTTCTGTTTTCACATGTGGAGAAATTTGCAAATCGCGGCAAAATTCGCGAGTGCGTTTTTCATGATTACGGCAAAACTGTAATGCGGTTCTAGGTTCGTAGGAAAGCCACGATGCTAAGCTTTCTGAGGAAAGTTACTGCAAGTCTCTAGCACAAACGGTCACAGAGATATGAGCGATTAAATAAAGGTCGTTTTTTCAGATTTGAAATTTTAAAGTTCAAAAAGACAAGTGCAGCTTGCAACTAGAAAATGACAGGTGACCGCTTTACTCAAGTTAAAATAGCTTGCATTAGATTATTTTAACTAAGAGATTGGGTTCTGCACAGTTTTGCTATGTACTCACAATATATTTAGAAATATGCCTTCCCACGGATCTGGTCAGGTTTTGGACTGGACTCCGGTTCAGCTCTCTCTGGTTTTGGATACTGCTCTGCTTTCTCTGGGTCTTTCTGCACAGCTTTCTCTGGAGATTGATGGAGGTAAAGTATGGATTTTCCCGGCAGAGCTTCCAGCTGCAAATGGATTTGAAGGTCCCTATCTGTCCTGTCTCTCTGCTTTTATGTGTTTTTAAAATGGGTGTGTGTGAGCAGCATCACTAGCCAGCCCCTCTCCACTTATCATTGGCCAAGCTTTCATTTCTCCCCTGATTGGGGGAGCTAAGTTGTGTCAGAGTGATGTCATTTTACAGCCTGCAGAAAGTCCACTCCTCCTGTCAACTTGCACACAAATCTAGATTTGAACCAAATACATATTTCATAGCTAGACAGTGGTTTGAAATTACATGCACCCATCACATATCACAGGAGGTATCCCCTGTTCCAACTCTGCTCTTCCTGGGGGCTTGCATTCAGAAATGGCAATATTTTGCACTTTTTAACTGGTTTGCAATATCGGACATTAACCCAAATTTACACACATGTGCGCAAGGAGTATGGACATTAGTTGATGAAGTGTCAGATTTTTCACATGCACACATTTTGAGTAATATCCTCTTTTCCGCTAAAACCCCCCTGAACATGCCACCGGTTCTAAAAACCTCTTAAAATGTGGGCAGAAAAATCACAAGAATTATGGTGTCATTTAAATAATTTTCACAAGTCCGTACTATGAGTTATTCATCTTTTTAGAGTTATGTTCTGGCCCCAAAGGGGTGTGGTTTTCCCCCAGCACAAGGTTGAATTTCTGTTTTTTCCAGTTCTGCCAAGCCAGCTTGCTCTCACAGGCAGTGCCCCTCCTTTGTCCTTCCAGGAGGAAGCTACATTTACGACATCTGCAATAAACCATCTGCCTGGGTCAGGACAGGGCTTTGTTCAGAGCTCCTGTATTCTGTGGGGGCTCCCCTTAATTCAATTATCAGAGAGATGGCATATCCTTAGTGTGGCCAGCAAAAGGCAGATAGGCCTGGGAACACAGCTGTGACTCAAGTTTCACTCCTGATGGGGGGTAGTTGCCAGGCAAAATTGGAATCTCTTTAAGCCAGTTTTTAGCTACATGTCATTTCTGTTCCCCAGTTTAAGTCAAGACATTTTTTTACATATGCAGCTAGGATGCTGATTCTAAGTTTAAAACTATGACATTTAAACAATTGCAACCTATGTGACACTCAAAGTAGGTCACTCATTTCTTTTAAACATTTAGATTTGTAGTGTCTTTCAGTCCAAATTTACTTAAACTGCTGAAATCCACAGCTCAGCCAGTCTTGTTATAAACCTTCAAGTCACTTCAGAATATAACTTTACATTGGATCCACCTCCCAGTAAGTCTTTCTTTGGCTTGCTTTGGGTTCATTTATTCAGTTTTATACAAAAAGTAAAATCTGGTGTTGTTTTAAAACGCCGGCTTTTGGATAGTGGTGAGTACTGGTACTGCACCCCTTTTTGGGATTTAAGAAAAAAAAATGAATTCCCAACAGTTATGGGTTTGCTTTTGGCAATCAGCATTGCCACTCTCAATGGTTTCAGACTACTGTGTGGGTAGTCCAATGGTGGTTTTAGGCAGTGTCCTTCTGTGCCCATAACATCGGCAAAAATGAGTGGCAGCCTATTCTTCATGCATTTCCCTGTGCATTTTCTGGGAAGCTCTGGCCATCATGATGTTTTCCATGTCAGTACTGCACAGTTTTGAGGTAGGGCTCGGATGCATGGGTAAATACATCCCACACAGTAGATCATTTATCTCTAATGCATGTGCAGGTAGGGAGCGTATGTTTAGTAGTGCACATTTGAGAGGTGGGTATTGTGTGCCTTTGATATTTTTGTTTATGCTAATATGGGGTGAAGTGTGCTTGTTGTGGTGTGTGGTAATGAAGGACTTAGAGCGAGGTAGTGTAGAGGCAAGTTAGGGTGGTGGGGAGAGAGGGGCAGTGCATTTGCTCATCTTAGAGTGGGGTAGTGGTGCGGTGCGGGTGCCTAATCTGGTATTTCTAGTCGTGATGGGTGTGGGTGAGCAGAGTAAATACCTAGGAAGTGATCAATTTCTGAGATTGCGTAGTCTGATGGCTAGGCTGGGTGGCTGAGACTGTGTGATGTTATAGTCTGATGCTGTGGCATGTGAATTTAGTGCCGGGCACTGAGTGAGGTGTGATGGGTGTATGTGGGGAGGTGTAGGGGCCATTATAGTGAGGGCCATAAAGAGGGCTGTTAGGCTGGCTGGGCGAAGTGTGGCAGGGTGGCAGTGCGGGAGTGTGAGTCTATGCTGTGATTGGGAGGTGAACTCGTGGGTATCATGATAGTGGAGAGTGGCTGTATGTGTGCGTGCAGCTGGTGTGTGCAGCTGGTGTGTGACGGGAGATGACATAGAGATTGTGCGACTAATGCTGGCCCGTGCCAGGTCACAAGTGGGTCACAATTCAACAAAATGCAGTGCCTAAATTCGATTTTCAATGAACGGGCAGGCAGAGGCTAATGGTGGCAGGACACAAATAAGCAGCAATTCAACAGAATACAGTGCCTAAATTCGATTTTCAATGAGGGGCAGACAGGGGCTAATGGTGGCAGGACACAAATAAGCAGTAATTCAACAAAATACAGTGCCTAAATTCGAATTTCAATGAGGGGCAGGCAGAGGCTAATGGTGGCAGGACACAAACAAGCAGTGGCAAAGTGGGTATAGGTTGAGTGCAACCCGCCCATGGTAAGTTAAATACTTGAGTGGTACAGTAGGCAGGTGATGAGAGGAATCTTAGTGACAGACTTGGGGTTATGAACAGCCAGTAGATTCCCAGTTTATAGTGTGGGTCAGTCCTATGGGATAGTCCTATGGTGGCGCTCCAGGGTAATATGAGGAAGAGGGTGCAAGGCTAAATGCAGGTGGTATCCACGTGGGGGGTATCAATAAGCAATAGGAGAGATTGCAGGGCTTTCAAGTCACAGTACCTTAAAGGGGCAACATCTGGAAAATGGTGGGTCCTTTGTGCAGAGATGCAGCGTTCCTGGAAGGCGGCAGGGACAGGCATGGGACAGGCTAGGACAGGTGTTTGACTTTTTTCGTGGCCTTGGTGAGAATGGCCAGCTCACGCCTCCCGGCGGCGGATTAGCTGCGTTCTCCACACTCTTAGCCAATGGTTGTGGTCGGTAGGGCTGGGTGGGGGAGAGGCATGGAATGGTAGCCTAGTGCAGCTAGGCATCCATCTTGGAGCAGATGCAATGTGCAACCCGGTATGGGAGCACAAGAGGATTCGGCATGCAACGCTGAATAAAATGCCTGCCTGCGTTTAATTCACAGGCAGAGGGTACAGCAAACGTCGGTGCGCATTTAAGCAGCACTTTTTAGAAAAATATGCGGCGGATGGGCGACGCTATCGGCAGAGTCCAGGGGCTTACCTTGATGGAGGGAAGCTCCAGCTTCGCCTCCTCAAGGGGTGCACTGCTCCAGCAGTGTTGATGGGGGATCCTGCTCCTTTGCTGAGGTCCGATCGAGTGTTTGAAAGGTGGGGTGACCCTCTCCCCCCACCCTAAGTGGATGGGGGCACCTTATGTAGCCTTCACTGTGGGCATATTTCTGCCCCTAGGAAGGGGTACATGAGATACCCCCATCCATTTGGCGTGGGGGGAGGCCACTGCAAATATTGGCAGAGTCACCCCCAAGCCTGGGGCAGTATGTTTTGCCCCCCTGGGGGCAGATGGCCACAAACATGTGCCCATCTGCCCTT
This sequence comes from Ambystoma mexicanum, assembly GCF_040938575.1. NCBI lineage: Eukaryota > Metazoa > Chordata > Amphibia > Caudata > Ambystomatidae > Ambystoma > Ambystoma mexicanum. The sequence continues at coordinate 1,107,307,077 of NC_090931.1, forward strand.
AGGAAAGGGGCAAAACAAAAATAAAACCAGTTATAACTTCTTTTGGGTGGGTGTGGGGGGCCACTGAACCACCATGGATGTTTTTAGTGGAAAGGGGGGTGGCCCTCTCCCCCCACCCCAAATGGATGGGGGCATCTGATGTAGCCCTCCCGAGCACAATCTGCCCCTAGGAAAGAGGCAAAACAAAAACAAAAATAAAAAAATGATAACATGTTTTGGGTGGGTGTGGGGGTCACTAAACCACCATGGATGTTTTTAGTGGAAAGGGGGGTGGCCACGGGTGTCTTCTTTTCGGAAATGCATGGGGTTCTCTGTTTTCCTTGGTGGCTTCGACACCCTCGGCCCAAATCTGTAGGTTGTCCACATGAGCAAAATCTGCTTTGCTGAAAGGCTTGGGGTTATCAGTGGTTTAGCCTTTTTTCCTTTGCCCCGACGCAGCTGCATCCACACATGTGGGATACCGTTTTCGTCGGTACAGCTGTGGGAATGCGGGAAGGTAGGACATCTATTGTTGGCGGCGTGTTTCGGTGGGTGTGCAGAGGGAAATCCACAGAGGTCTGACTTGCGTGAATCGCCCCAAAATGTATTACCCACAATCCCAGACAAAGTGAAAATTGTGTTTTTTCCACCAAATTTCAGACTTTGTCAGGGATTGTGGGTCATAAATTATGGGGCGATTCGTGCAAGTGAGACCTCTGGATTCCAACGGTTGTCTTATTTTCGGAAATGCATGGGGTTCCCTGTTTTCCTTTGTGGCTTTGATACCGTAGGCCCAAATCTGTGGGTTATCCACATGAGCAAAATTCCTGAACATCTGCTGTGCGAAAAGACTAGGGGTTACCAGTGTTTTAGGCTTTTACCTTTGCTCCCAGGTAGGTGCATGTAAAGAGGAGCCGACGCAGTGAGTTTCTGATAAACTTGAAGTTTATTGGTGCGGGCCCGCAGGCAAGTCCTCCCACAGCCACACCGCCAACCGACACTGTGTCACGCGAACCAAGCTCTCATGAAGGTAAACAAAGAGCATGACTCGCGCGACACAGCGTTCTGAAATACATAATCACTACATATCTCTCTCCTTAAGGAAACAGCAAATATATAATCATAGATAAAGAAAGATTAAAACAAAATAGCAAATTAATAACCATAGATAAAGAAAAATTAAAACAAAACAACCACATAACGTTTAAAAATTAAAGAACACAATAACTCTACAATCGACACCAGAAGATGCGACTCACAGAGAAATAACTTCCAATAAATTTAAGACACATAGGGCCTCATTCCGAGTATGGCGGTAAGGGATAGCGGCCACCGCTAACGAGAGCGGTGGCGGTAATCCCTTACCGCCATACTCCGAGTTCCCTTTGCGCCATGGAGGTTTTAACACCTGCTTTTAGCAGGTGTTAAAAACCATGGCGCTAAGGGACCTTGATGTTAATTACGCCACCGTAATTTACGGTGGCGTAATTAACGCCTTCCCCACTCCCATTATGCCCTATGGGGCAAGAATGGGAATGGGGAAGGGTAAATGGGGATTGGGGAATTACCGCCCCGCCAACCTTGGAATGGGGCGGTAATTCCGCCATCCACCAAGGCGCTGCCGGTCCGGGTACGGCGTCAACCAAGGCGTTAATAGCGCCATTGGTTAGCGCCGTACTCGGAATGAGGCCCATAGTCTTTCATCCAGACAGGCTTGGATCTGGACCTCTGATAACAACCCAAACTGTTTTGAACACACTCATCCTCCTTCCTCCTTACCACACCGTCATCACCAATCTCCTCCCTCCTTACCACATCTTCACTGTCCTGGCCTCCTGCTTCCATACCACTTCTCACTCCATGTGCTCTGGCAATCTTCCCTTTCGACCATACTTCTCCTCCCTCCAGGATGACTACCCCTTTCCTAACAGCAGAAATTCTGTGAGGGCCTATGTACTTGCTGTCCAAACATTTGTTGACCAATCTAGGATTCCTCACATACACCAACTCTCCCACTTTCCACTTGTGATCTTTTACCTTCTCACGAGAATCAAAATTAGACTTATTCTTGTCCTGGCTCTCCTTGACATATTTCATGATTTGCTCTCTGTCCACCTGAACCACCTTGGCCATTCCCAACCATCCCGGACACAGTTTGTTCCTGGCTCCCTACCTTTGAGAGATGCAAAAGGTGAAATCCTAGTCACTGAGTGCGGCGTGGTCACATAGTTCCACGTCATGAATTTCAACATCTCTCGCCATGGCTGTTTCACCCTCGTAGCCAACTGCAAACCTTCCTTCAAAAAACGATTAACTCTCTCCACCAGGCCATTGGCCCTGGGGTGGTACAGTGCTGTCTTGACATGCCTAATTCCATAGCTGCTGAGAAATTTTTTCATTGCCAATGAGACAAACTAAACCCCATTATCTGAAACAAGTTCAGCGGGCACACCTTCTCTAAAGAAAATGTTCTCTAAAAATGCAATAAATTCCTTAGCTGTGACCTCTCTTACCGCTTCCCATTCAATCCATTTCGTGTGAAAATCCACCAGCACAAACAAAAACCTCAATCCACCTCCCAAACCCATAATGGGTCCCATAATATCCATAGCAACTTTAGACCATGGTTGCTCTGGCACCGTGTTGGGAACCAAAGGAGTTTCCCTTGTCTATTAGTTTTGTCACTCATTTGACAAACTATGCAGTTCTTCACCCACCTTTCCGCCATCTTGTCAATGCGCGGCCACCAGAAATGTTGGCGTAATTTTCTCTTCATTGCTCCTTCCCCTGGGTGACCCTCATGAGCCAGCTCCAAAAGAGTCTGCCTAATTGACGCCGGAGGAACGATACATCATCCTCTCCTCAGTTTGCCCTCATGTATTTTCAACTCCTCCTTGACTTCCCACCATATGTCAAATCTCCTATCCAAACTACTCTTATGGGGCCATCCCTTCACGGTCCATTCTTTTATGAACTTGAGCTCTTCATCCAAATCTTCCCCCTGCAACCACTTCTCTTGAGCAACTGCCTCATTAACTTCAGCTACCACCGACTCTTCTACTGTCTCCTCCTCCACCACCTCAGTTTTGCTTAAAGGCAATCTAAAAAGGCAGTCTGCTACAACATTTTTCTTCCCAGGCAAAACACTCAGGTCAAAATTATACCCTTGAAGACCTAATCCCAACCTGCTTATCCTAGGCGAGCCCAGAGCCCACCTCCCACTCTCAAACAACTGCACTAATGGCTTATGATCAGAGCAAACTACAAATTATCTGCCCACAAGAAAAATTTAAAGTGCATAACGGCCCAGAACATGGCTAGTGTCTCTCTCTCGATCACTGAATATTTGGACTCCGCCCCTCTCAATGCTCTTGAAGCAAAGGCAATAACTCTCTCCTTATTCTCCTTATCCAATTGTACCAATGTGGCCCCCAACCCCATCACACTAGCATCTACAACCAGAACTGTTTTGTCCACGGGATTAAACCTTCCAATAGATGGTGCTTTACTGATTGCTTCCTTGATACTTTCAAAAGCCGTATCACACTCCGGAGACCACTCAAACTTTGACCCTTTTTTGAGTATCATTCTTATGGGAGCCGACACCACAGCAAAAACCTTGACAAATCTGTGGTAATATTCCGCAAGGCCTAACAAAAGACCTCACTTGGTCTTTGTCACTCGGCACAGGAGCTTTTATCACTGCCTCCACCAAACACTTTTTCGGTCTCACACCCAATTCATCGATCTCATGTCCCAGATACTCCACTTTCTCCACCGCAATCTTACACTTGTCCCTCCTCACAGTCATACCAACCTTTGACAATCTAACCAAAACCTGTCTCAAAACCTCATCATGTTCAGACTTTGAACTCGCAAACACAAGCATATCATCCTGGAACACCACAATGTTCTTCACACCATCCATAACCTTGTCCATCACCCTTTGAAACACAGCCGCTGCTGAGGCAAGGCCGAATGGCATCCTCTGATACTTAATGGTTCCAAAAATCGTAATGAACGCTGTCAAATGCTGGCACTCCTCCTTCAAGGGAATTTGATGATAAGCCTGAGAAAGGTCAATCACGGAGAATACTCTGGCCTTATCGAGAGTCGATAACTTGTCACTGATTATCGGCAACGGGTGCCTGTCCACAAGGATGTTCCTGTTGATGTCTCTCATATCAACACAAAGTCTTACATCACCATTTGCCTTTGCTGCTACGACGACTGGTGATAGCCATTCTGAACTCTCACTTTCTTCGATAATCCCTTTCTGCAATAAGGACTCAATTTCAGTCTTTAGTCTCTCTCTCAGTACATGAGGTATCGGCCTCACTTTATGCACTTTGGGGACTGCTCCTGCCTTCAAGTGAATCTCATGTTCAAAACCTCTAACCATCCCCAATTTTCCCTTAAAAACTGTCGGAAACTCTTCTTCCCACGTGTCACGAATCTCAGCTACAAAAACTGGATATTCGGCACTTGCTTGTATTCTGATCCCAAGTTTGCGCTGTTCCTCCCAGTCTAACAAAGAGGAGCCTTCCTGTGTGACATATACCTCTGAATCACAACTCCTGCCTTTATACTTAATAAGAGTTTGGAATTTGCCCAAAATGTCTATTTTGACATTGCCATAGGCATATGGCTCTATGCTGTGTTCCTTCAGTTCACCCACACTTCTCTGTAAACAAACCTCATATGTCTTCCTTAATATCAGAGTCCATGGAGAGCAACTATCCACGTTCAAAGTTACTACCCTTCCATTCATCATAAATACATCGGTCGGTGCACTGCGCTTGTTGGACACTTCTGAAACCTTGAGTACATGTTTGGCCTGAGGTAGTTGAACAGCATCTGCATTTTCTTCCTGCTCCGAGATCCTTGCACCTGACCCAATGTATTGCACTTGCCCTGATTCTCTACACACTCTGGCGAAATGTCCTTTCTTTTTGCACTTCAAGCAGAAAATGTTATTTGCAGGACAAAATGCGCTTGTAGAGATGTGACGATTGCTACCACATTTGTAGCATTTGACTTCTTTACTCAAATTCATTTTCTTGAATGCTCTCACAGCCGCTACCTCGCCCTCTTGTTTATCACTCTTCATTGTAGACATGTATTTGTGGGTCTGTTCCATGCCTCGGGCAACCTCAATTGCTACCTCAAGGGACACGTCTTTGGTCAACAACCTCTCCTGTATCTTCATGTTGTTAGTACAGCGTACTAACTGATCCCGTATTAGTGAGTCGGTCAGCACTCCGAATTCACAAGTGTGACTTAAGGATCTTAAAGCTGCCACAAAATTTTCCACTGGTTCCTGTGGTTCTTGAACTCTCTGAAAGAGTTTTTGTCTTTCAAATGTTGTGTTCTTCTTCGCCTCAAAGTGAATTTCTAGTTTCCTCTCAGCAATAGTATACTGGTCCACATCCCCTTGACCCTCTAGTGGGGGCTGAGGCAATCCATCATAGACACTACGACCCTCAGTGCCCAGATTGTGCAGGAGAATCGCTTCTTTCCTTCCCGCAGCAAATTTATCGCCCCCAATTGCCACCAGGTAGGTATCAAATATTTTCTTCCACCTGTCCCACCTTATGGGTGGTGCTCCTGGCTCAGATAAAAAGGGCGGAGGTGGGGCCATACTGGCTGCAGCCATTATAGATTAGCACTGTCCTGCCAAAACCAGCTGTAATGTTCCTAATACTGCTTGAAGCGTCCCCCCTTTAAAATGAACATGTGTCAACTTCTTTCAATTCTTCTCCGTTTGGCAACAAGAGATGAAACCCAGGTTTGCAACTTCTAACAGTGTGATGTCACCTTGCTTGAATTTTCCAGGCGCAGCACGTTCAGCTGCACACTAGCAGTCCTTTTTATTTCCCTGCAGGCTGGGCTTGTTTATGTGAAGGCTGTCGTTGGTTTGTGGGTGGTTCAGGAAACGGGGCTGTGGCCACGACCAAAATGAATGGGCCGCCCCGCTCCCACGTCGCGTGTCCACTTTTCACTGCCTCCCACTGCCCCTGCTCACCTCGTATGCTGAATTGAGGCAAAGCAGCTGGAGGACGTTGTCGCTCCCTTCGCTGCCCTCTCTCCAGAGCGATCGGCCGTCCACTGGAAGCGTTCCCCTGCGACGCCCTACTTCGCCGTCAAGCTTGGGGATACGGAGGATTCCTGTAAGCGACGGCAAGGCGCTCCGCCGGGCAGCCTCTAGCCGTGCGGGCCTGCCACACGCGTCCTCGTCACCATTGTAAAGAGGAGCCAATGCAGTGAGTTTCTGATAAACTTGCAGTTTATTGGTGCGGGCCCGCAGGCAAGTCCTCCCACAGCCACACTGCCAACCGACACTGTGTCACGCGAACCAAGCTCTCATGAAGGTAAACAAAGAGCATGACTCGCGCGATACAGCGTTCTGAAATACATAATCACTACAGTGCACCCACACATGTGAGGTACCGTTTTTGTCGGGAAACCTGTGGGAACGCGGGAAGGTAAGCCATGTGTTGTTGGCTGTGTGTTTTGGTGGGTGACCAGAGTGAAATGTGCGGAAATTGTGGGGGTTTTTTCTGTCATTTTCCCAATTTCCCCCCAAACTATGGAATCTTTCCCTACAACGTTGTTGCCTGACCTGCGCAAATCACCCATTCCAAAACATGGAAAATTGGCTACTTTTCAGAAATGTATGCCTTTCTGGCTTCCCATTCAGCTTTCCTACCCTTTTCTTCCATTCCGTCCACGCATGTCCTATTGGACAAAAAACACCAAAATCACCTACCTCTCACAAAATGGCTGATTAGCATATCAAAATATGTTGTTTTGGTTTCCACTCAATATGTTCTTGAAAGACTGGAAATTGGCGAATCCAGCACAGCAAACCATTTGTTCCTAGCTCTTACAAGGAAAACACCACAGGCTTCTTTGTACAACATTTTATTGGCATTTTCTGAAGAAAAAAAACAAATGTTCTCCTTTTTGGTTATTTTCTCTCACCACCCTACAGCAAACTAGGATTCCTGGGTGGCGTTACGACCGCCTAGATGTGGGAAAAAAGGGGCCAACTTTGGCTGAGATATCTCATGTAACAAAGAAGTTACAAGGGATTGAATGGCAACATACCGAAATCACCAAAAAAGGCCTTGGCACTGGGGGGAAATACCCATGGCAGTTAAGGAGTTAAGACAGTGAAGCTCCAGAGGAGATATCATTTGTAAGGTAGCTCAGTTAGTTAATGCTCCAAATGCAGATTGTGCACAGGAATATGCAACACCTGTGTTCAGCACCTGGCTTAATCTTCAAGTGGGATAATAGGCAGGGTGAATGCATTCAGCTTCCGATCCAACACAGCATTTTCCAGGTCAATTGGTTCAGAAAAAGTGGTGGAAAACACTATTACTGTCGCTTTTTCTAATTGGCCAGATTTTGGTGCATTTTCTGGGTGGAGTTCGGGAGCCGAGTGGACACACCAGGACCCCCTGTATTTCCCGCTCCACCAGACAAATGCGGCCTTACTGCCAGCATGGATTCTCATGCTGGAAATAAGGAAAGGGATTCCTGCTTGGAAATGATATCTGGTCAAAGCGGGCAGAGTCCAGAGGACCCCATTGTCAATTCTGCCAGCAATCGCTAATTGCGTGAGGTATTTACACGCTTCCAAAGTGAAAAAGCGATGTGATTTCACCTGCCTTTTACACTAAAATCTTCCATTTTGCCCGGAAAAGTAACGTGCGCTAATGGAAGTGGTCCACTCCATGCAGCTTACTTTGTGCCTTGATGCTTGGGTGTTTTGCGTGATACTACACATGTAATAAATAAATAAATACATTTAACATGAGCCCAGATAAATGGCAATTTGTGATCAGAATGAGTGAGCATGGCATGTCGCTTGTAAGAGGATGTCCTGTGCTTCTTGAGTGTGTTGGCAAATGCCCTTAATTGCCATCTCACGTTAAGCAGGTGCTTAAACCCATCAGTATGGATTGTGCAATAATAAGTCGACAGGTATTTCAAATGGCCAATTTCGCTCTTTGGGTGACATTGTCAAAGTGGGAGACTGTTGCCCAGCATGTGCCACTTTCTCTGCGGAGGGAATTGTGCCCACCCAGAGGAAGAAGTGTGAAAAACACACAAGGGCACTGTGCCCTTCTCTTTCTGTGTGTGTCTTCCCCACAGGGTGACAGATGCCGACTAAGACATGGGTAAGTCTCAGGTGGCAAGCTTGTACCCTAGTTGATGTGGCAAAGGATTCCAGACTTCTGAGGCTGATAACATTTGTAGCATTGAGTTACATGCCACCTGACAGGAATGTGTGATAAAGTTGCAAAGCAGAGCTGTTAGTGGGCTAAAGCAGGAGGCAATGTCTGCCCACCCTCAAAGGGTACATACAGCTAAAAGTAATAGGCCCCTCCCCCATCATGGCTGTAGGGGCTAGGCTCCACACCAGGGCAATAAGGCCCTCCAATCATCCATGCCCACGAGTAGGGTACCCCTCGTGCTCCAGGAACCCTGTTGAGCCACCTCTGTGCTTTCCCGGTGATACTAACGTTATTTAAAGCCAGAAGTCTAAAAGCTAATTGCTTAATTGCAGCTGGAAATTAGCTCCTGGCGTGATCACAATGTCTTAACCAAGTGTGACATCATTCCCTTCATTTATAAGCAATATGTGTGTTCTCGCGTTTATTCCTCCACTGAATTACTGTTAAAAACAAAGGCAAGAGTTTTGTCTCTTGTATAGTCATTAGGAAGGCAGTTGCCAGCCTCTGGCATAATATGCCCATGTTCTTCCAATATTGGCTAGCTGTTGCCCTCTTATGGCCAGGTAGAACCATCATGGCAGTGACTGGCAAATGCCTTTCCCCTGCAGACGGAAAAGCAGAAATAAGAGGCCAATTCAAGATACAGAACAAATAGAAGTTAAGACAGACTGCAGCTGCCATTGCTGTGTTAGGGTGAATATGTTGAGTGTTCAAGCAAGGAGGTATGTATCAAGCAAGCAGTGAGACAAGGGAGAGGCAAAGAAAGGCCAGAGGGGCTCTTTGAATAATGTAACAGGGCAGAGGACCCATGCGCTGCTGTCCTAGTAACATATGAGAGTATCAAATAGATCAGGCTTTGCAGCAAATGTTAAATGAGAAAGTAACAGAGTCCAGCTCTGCATTCAGAATAACAAAGGCGAAGAAAGGCTCGGCTCTGAAGACAGCATGAGATGGAATAGGAGGGACCAGACTCATTGTGAGAGGCTGGCCCGGCCCTCACAGGGGCACTAGAGGGGCAGCCCGCTGGGTCCACATACACCCCACCTACTACGCATCCTCCGGGTCCGACACATCCGGCCGCGGACCTGTGGAGTGCTTATAAGGGGGTGGGCTTGCGATCGCTCATCCTACTTGTTTGCTGTACCCAGTCAAAGGACAGTCAAAGCAGCAACATCACAGACCTGGTCCATCTACTCCCATAACAGGGCTTACTCAGAGGTACAAACAAGATTTCCTATTTCTTTGAAACCCCCATCCTTCCATTCCAAGACACACACACGTCTTCTTGCCCCACACAAAAAAGTAGCAACTTGCAGTTGGTAGAAAAGGCTGCAACTCCTTTATTTGGCAGGAGTCCACTTACAGGTGATCTGCCTCTTAACGAGCTGGCGTCCTAGCTGTGGCCCACTGGAAGTAATTGTTATTTCCTCTCTTACCATGAACTCATAGTCAGATAAAAAATCCAGAAATGCAACATACAAAGACATGTTCTTTGCTGCTGCATCCTTTAATTTTCTTCTGTTTTCTTTTCTTCTTTTCTCTTGTTTTATACAGTGATGTTTGTAATTTAATACGTGCTGCTATTTTAATTCTAATTTTGTGAAAAGTCGAGTTCTTTGACTAAAACACAATAAATAAATACATAAATAAATAAAGCAAAGTCCCCAAGATGTCCCCTGTCCCCCCCAGATTTTATGTGTCTCCTACGTCCCTGTAGGGAGAACACAATGTGGTTTCCCTTCTGATATACGCCGATAGCTGCATAACGATTTTTGCATTGCAAGAAGTGGGCTGTAATTACTGTTTCATCACATCTGCATCAGTTGCTACATTAGTGACTTGCGGCTTCCCGCATGGCTTTAAGCGTGTTTACATTTCCTACTGTTGTGCCAAGCAAAGGATTGTTGTAACTCTTAGTAGCCCGCCAGGCGCAAATGGAGGCATTAATGGGCAGGAGATGCACTATTATTGATTACCCATTACCCACCCATTTAAGAGCTTTTTACTAATGTTGATAATTTCAGATCCGGCTGTAGCAGTATACACCGATATTCTGGTTACAGAACAAGGCAAAATTGAAGGAGAAGTGTGCTCTTCACCTCTTCTGTTCATTCTCTGAGTGGAATATCCTTTTAGGCACTACATGACTGTATCATCCCTCTTACGAGTCCTCATCTGCCAGCTTCGCCACATTGGAGAACTACACCATAGGCCAGTGGTCTGCAACCTTTGGCCCTCCAGATGTTTTGCACTATAAATCCCACCGGTTTTAGCCACATTGGCGATGGGGAGGGATAATGGGAGTTGGGGTCCAAAACACAGACAGTACAGATTGATTCATTGATAGGTTATGTATAATGCACCCATACACAAGTGTTTCAAGGCGCAACTAGGCAGAGGAGGGGAAAACAGGGGACAATAAGACAAACTATCTTACCAAGCCTAGTATCATTTAGATTGTGCAAGTGCCCAGACAAGAAGTGCAGGGGAGAGGAAGGGGGAGAAGTGCACCCAGTGGAACAGTGCCCTGGGTTAAGTGCAAGGAAGGCAGGGCCTCCAAGGGGACATGCCCCAGAAGTGGAAAGTAGGCCAGGTGGCAGTGCAGGAGGGCCTGCAGGCAAGTGCTAAGGACTGGGCGAGGGGTCAGGTGTCCTATATGACTCAGAGGAGCACCAAGCAGCCAGTCAACGTAACTGAGCAGGAGGAAGGGAAGGATAGCAGCGGGAGGACAGAGAGGAAAGGAAGTGGGGAAAGGTTAGCAGGGGAGTGGCAGAGAGAAGAAGAGGAGAAAAAGAAGGTATTTTGGAGCTTACGGAACTGAAGGAGGTCTGGTTTAAGGCGGGGAGTGGCAGGTAGGCCATTCCAGAGGGAGGCCCCTGCAGAGGAAAGAGATCTACCACCCAGTCTCTGCTTGGAGAAGCAACTCACCCACAGAGAATTGGAAGTAGAGGAGCAGAGGGCTCTGGACGGAAGGTACTTAGGAAGAGAACCTTGCAGATAGTACGGGCTCTGGCCCCAGAAGGCCTTGTGGATGATGCAGAGGGTCTTGAACTTGATGCTTGCAGCCAGCAGGAGCCAGTGGAATGATTTCAGAGCCAGAGAGATGCAGTCCCTGGGCTTGAGGCCAAGGAAAAGTCTTGCGGTCCTGTTTTGGATGAGTTGCAGAGGGCAGAGGGCAGAACATAGAGTTAGGTAGATTGAAAAAGTGGCAATTGCAATAGTCAAGCTTAGAGAGAACCAGGGCTCTGGATACAGTGAGCTTCTGGTGGATGGTGAGAAAAGGTAAAATACCTCTGAGGAGGTGCCCTTGGAAATGGGACTTTTGGAGATGTCTGTGATGGGTGGAGAGGAGAGAGGAGTTGAAGATGACCCCATGGTTTTTTGCCTCACAAGAGGGTGAGGGCTCAGGGGCAAGGGAGGCCGGCCAGAGTGAAAGGGGAATAGCGGAAGCAGGGGTCGCAGTGAGAAGGATCTCTGACTTACTGGCATTAAGGCAGAGATCATTAAAGGTGCACCATGACTGAATAGCGGAAAGGCAGTCAGGGATGAGTGAAGAGGAGGAGTAGGCCAAGAGTAGCCTGAAAGAGAGCTGCATGTCATCCGCATAACACTGAAAGTTAGAGATCAGGCGGCCCAAGGGGGCCAGATATACATTGAAAAACCAGGGACGGAGGATAGATCCATGGGGAACACCACTTGTTGAGAGTGTGATGGAGGAGAGGAAGGACCGAAGTTCAACTTGGGACGGTCAGTCTAAGAGGAAAGAGGATAGCCATGCCAGAGCCTGATCCATGATGACCAGGGTATCTCGGAGACGTGTGATCAGGATGTTATGGTTCACTGGTTGAAAGGTTGAGGAGGATGAGACAGAGGGAGATTTAGAGTCAAGAGTAGAGAGCAAATCTTCACGGGTGTTCAGGAGAGCAGTTTCCATGCCTCTTGCTGTTCTGAAGCCAGACTGATGGTCATGGAGACAACTAACAGATTCAGTGTGAGGGGTTAGCTGGGAGATATCCAATTTCTCCAGGAGTTTGCCCAGGAAAGGAGTGCTAGAAATTGGACAATAGTTTGCCAGGACGGAGGGGTTCACAGAATACTTTTTGAGCAAGGGACACAAGGGAGTGCTTGAGAGGAGAGGGGAAAACTCCAGTGGCAAAGGAGTTGTTGCAGAGATCGGCCAAGGCTGGGGCAAGAGAGATAGCATATACTCCTCTGTTAGACCTAAAGTAAGTACTCCAATCATTCCCTTTGCAATAGTTCTTTGTTCAAATACTTCAGGTTGGGTGCACCCAACATTTTGAAGTATCCTTTCTAGCTGCAGATCATGGTGGCTTGCATTTATGCACTTTTAGGGACTAAATTGCCAGTCTGCACTCGTTAGTTTAAGTGGACAGTAATCCTAATGAAAGGATGCCTGTCATTTAAGAGGTTTTTGAACAATATGCACTGACCTGCACATTTGTAGCCAGGCATTTACTTTGGTTGAATGCAGCAATATTTCCTGGTGAATGCTGTTATCTGTATATTCAGCAGAAACTGGTAAACCATAGTAGTGCATTGGCCCGTATTGCTTCGTTGTGTAGCAGTGTATTTGGCTGCATATTAGAACAGCTTTTATGTGTTTAACTAGGACACAGAGATTCTCCATCTAATAAAATAGGGTGTTGGCTCAGATGCACCTTGTTTTAAGTGACGAGCATGTCCAGCATGCATTGATGAAGTTCTCTTACCCTTCCTTTTTTGTACTAAGGTTGCCCTTCTGTATCTGGATGTCTGTCAAACAAGTGATACATTCTCTCTTGAGTATTGATATTCTTAATCGTATGTTGTTGTATTATGTACACTTAATCGGGCATTTTTAGACAGGTGGTACGCGACTGCCCTTTTCTAGGATAAGCTCACTCTCTGTTAGTCGTTCATCGCCAGATGTGTTCGCCTGCACTGGTTTTTACACACTTTGTTTGTTGTTGATCTCTTCTGTTGTGAAAAAGCAGATGGAGCCAAATCGATAGATTATATTGGTTCTTATATTGGTTGTTGGTTCTGCTTCCTGAGGAGGGGTTTGTTGTAAATAATCATCCCTTGAGCTTTCTTATCACCAGCTTCAATTTCTGTCCACCATTTTAACTCATGTTATTTACTTGACATCAATGGCGCATTGTCGGGTTGGACACAATTCTCCTAATTCGTACTTAATCCAGTGACCTTGATCAATAACAATACCCACCTCGGTTTGTCAATCTGTTCTAATTTTATCTGCCAGAGCAGTAGCATTCATTGAAAAACGATCTCAATTGAATTAAACGTCAAATAAATCACTGTTTGGCAGGTTAGTTGAATATTTTGAATGGTAAAACACATCATAGTAGTATTCCTCCAGTCCTGCTGGATTTGGCAGTAACCTTGTTCTCAATTAGGTCAATTTAAAGGTTTCTCGATAATCTCAAAACAACATTGTTGAAGGACACAAATGTTTCTTTGCTAACTACTTTAACAAAAAACCTTTCAGTAGCAACAGGTTGTCTTGAGTTATCATGCTACCATATGGGAATTCCGGCTCTTACACATTAGTGCAAAATGAAAGTGGGCTGCATTAGCCATTCAAGTGAAATTCTTTTTTTTCTTTTTTACTTTTTACTCACAAGATTTCCAAGAGCATAGCATCTATCATGGTAAATTTAGAGTTCTGGATGTATATTAGGGGCTAATTAATACATACAGTCATTTCATCAGGACATCGTTTTCAATGCATGCATTTAACCCATAATTCCAAATCAGTTTCTGCTATCTCTACTGTTACTTTTAGTGCGATCAATTAGGGCATTCGTATTTAAATTCACACTTTTGTAATCATTTCTTGGCATCTGTACCTCAAGTAAGTGGTCTATTCGGTCTCCCAGATAATATCCCAGTCATCAAATCGTGATGTGAATTTGCTTTTAGAAATAAGCATGAGATTGGATTTACACCAAATGAGAAAACAGTCAGATAAACCTCCCAAAGCATTCATAATATTATTCAGCTCAGAGAAAAATGACTTAGCTTATGTTATGATAAAGATCATACTGTTTGCATACCATAAGAGTTTGGATTCAGAGTTTAGAACTGTAATTTCTGTAAAACTGTAAGATTCCCAGAGATCTATTGCTAAGGGTTCCGGATCTAAGTTAGAACACATTGAAAAAAGGGGACAGTCCTGTTGTGGATTCTGAGAGAGCTATATAATATAGCACTCACACTCCCGTGCAGGGTTGTACAGACTCAAGGGGCCTCATTACGACCCAGGCGCTAAGTGTTTAACGGCGCCGTAAAAGGCTGCAGCGCCGTTAAACACTTAGCGCCTAATTACAAGGTCCCTTTGCGGGATCCGACCTAAACGGCTGGTTTTTCCAGCCGTTAAAGTAGGGACCCGCAAAGGGACTTTGGTGCTAATAACGGTACAGTAATTTGCGGTACCGTTATTAGCGCCTTCCCCATTCCCATTGAGCCCTATGGGGCAAAAATGGGAATGGGAAGGGCCATGGCGGCATGGGGAATTACCGCCCCACCAACCTCGGAATGGGGTGGTAATTCCCCATTCCGCCATGGCGGACACCGGCATGAACCATGGTGCTAATAGCACCATGGTCCTGCGCCTGGGTCATAATGAGGCCCAAGGTCTCAATGAGGCTCAGGGCTGTTACCGGATATTTACTTCCACCAGACAAAGGGGTGATAGCTATTCACACCACTGGTATACTTCAGGGGTGAAGATAGTGTCAATAATTTTGGGGGGTAAGAAGGGATCAGTGCATATTCCACAAGCCTGATCTCCTGTCTAGAAAGAAAAAGTCCATGTTCATACTAAATAAAAAAAAAGTTATATTGTATGCTGTTATTGATTAGATGTTGATGCATAATCCTCCCAGTGGAGCAGGTTCCCTGCATCACTTTGTATACAGTTGAATGTATTCTAGGTTCTTAAGTAGAATGTGGTTTGAAGAGAATGTTATGAGATGATCTTGAAGACTGTTGGAGAGAGAGGAGAGTAAGAAGGAGGCACAGGAGGATGGTCCAGCTGGGGGTTTGTTTACACAGAACTTGTATGAGGATGCCACAAAATAAAGCACCGTTCATGTTTTCTCATCAGTGTGTGCATCGCCCTGTGAATGCTGTGCGGCTGTGGTGCATTGTGAGCCTGCCTGGGGGCCAGTTATGGAGATATGGCCTGAGTTGGAAGACCGTTTGCAGGCCAAGAAGCACAACAGTGGAAGACGGCGCCGGCTAGAGGAAAGGACCGTTTGACCTCCCACCCGCTCAGTGTCAATAGCGTGATCATCATGGCACCATGATTGCTTTCAGAGCCGGTTATTGAAGTGCACTATGGTTGTTACAGTAACCCAAATGCTTCCTTTGACTGACACTATTTAGGCCTTCTTCTGGCAGCGTCATTGAGAGCTGGATAATTTCAGCAGAGCAGAGCCACAATTAAGAGGTACCGCCTTGGTTTTCTCTCTGTTTAAGGAACACGTGTCACCCCTGCTGCTCCTGCCTTTGGGTCGACTTAGTTTTCTTTGTTGAGAGGAACAGGCACCTGCATTTTGCTTGTCACTGCACTGCTGCTTCCCAGTGCATAAAATGGAAGAGCTAAGTTACTAGTGATGAGTCACACCACAAACGAAACATCGGGTAGTTTACCACCTCCACTTCTCCCTAACCCAGAGTTAAGTGGGTGATGTGGAAAGACGACTTTCAAGATTATGTCCTGGTGATAGGAGACTTGCCCTCCTCATGCACTGCCTTGGTTTTGAGGGACGATGTATCTTGAAAAGCCTTCCTGAGCTAGCAAAGGGAGGGGCTGGGCTCTCTAGTGAAGATGCTGGTGGAGGGGAGATGTTGAATGAATATGAAATAATAATGCAGATATTGGTCATTCACTTTGAGAAGAAGACTAGCATAATATTGGAGAGGTACTACTTTGGCATACGCGAACAAGGAGTGGAAGAGTCGGTAGAGGACTTCATCACTGAACTTGCCAATAAATGCAATTGAACGCTTGCGAGATCCGATTATGCTCAAATTGAGGGATAACAAAATTAGGGAGGAGATTTGGTCCAAGGGAGATCCCACCTTGGCAGAGGTCCTGGAGGTTGCGAAAAATATGGAACACATGATGGCATGCATGAAGAAATTAGACAAGAAGGAGGGACAATTAAAGAGTCATGCATGCTCTGCGGTAGTGGGGAACACCCAGTAAAGGAACGTTCCCCTGGGAAAACCGCTGTCAAGCCGCAAAGGGGATAGCACTAAGAAGGCTACTAGCGACACCTTGGAAGAAAAAAGGAAGGGATTCGGATGTGAAGATGTGTTTCAGATGCGTTAGCACCTTCCACTTTTTGAAGAATGCAAACTTTCCTGGTCTTAAGGGCTTATGCCATAAATGTGGAAGGAAGGGACATTTTGCGTGCTGTTGCAAGAACTTTTAAAAAGGGGGTGTCAACGAAATCAGCATGCAGTCTGAAAGTGACAGCGGAGATGATGAGGAGGTTGAGACTGCTGATGGTGTGAGTTGGTCTATTAGCCAGGTGGGCTTGAGATCAAAGAGGGGTGAGAAGCTACATGCTGTGGTGGTGGTTAATAGTGTGGGATTTTCCATGCTTGTGGATACAGGTACAGACTATATGATTCTGGATAACCCCACATGGGAAGAAAGGTTCAAGGGGACTAAGCTCAGATTCCCCTCTGTGAGAGCAAATGCTTATGCTGACATGTATCTATCAAAGAAAGAAGGATACTTATTAGGATGGTATGCCAATAGCCTGAAGTGAGATCAATGTACTGAGGTACTTGGCTGAAACAAGTTTATCCCCCAGTTCATCTGTCCTGGGTAAAGGGTGGGCATCAGTCTTTGTGACTGCATTAAGTGCTCTGTAGTCCACACAGAATCTCAACTCCTTGGATCCTGCCTTTGGCACTAGTACAACTGGAGTATATAATGTGCTGGTGAAGGGCTCTATTACCCCGAGATCAAGCATCTTGTTGACCTCCTCCTTTATGTGGGTTCTTACATGATCTGACATCATGTAACCTCTGTTCTTAACAGGTAAACAGTGACCAGTGAGAAGATCATTCTGGCCCCAAGGGGTCAAGCCTGGTGATAGTGAAAACAGGGAGGCAAACTGATTTAACAGAAACTTGCCCTCCTCCTGTTGTTCATGTGTCACATTAGAAGCAAGATTAACTACTTCTATTTTCACATCTAAAGGCTGTCCTCTGAGTAGGTCAGGTAGAGGTTCACTCTCCTCCTCCTCTTGAGCTGAAGTTAGAAGCAAAGCTCCTACTTCTGGTCTTCAGGCATATGCTTTTAGACGGTTGGTGTGAAAGACTCTGGGAGCCTCATTAGGATTGCCTAAGTCCACCAGAGAGTTGACCTCTCCAAGTTTTCCCACAACCTTGAAGAGTCCTATCCATTTGTCCTGTAAGGCCCTCTGTCTTGTAGGAACCATAACTAGAACTTGCTGGTCTTGAGTAAATTCAACCATGTTGGCCTTCTGGTCATGCCAATGCTTCACCAGAGCCTGACCTGCTTTCAAGTTATCTAATGTTTCTGCCATCATGTGTGACATTCTCCTCCGGAGACCTATCACATAGTCAGTGACTCTGACTGGCTTGGGGGAAGGAGCACTCTCCAACACCTCCTTAATCAGGGTCAAGGGGCCTCTAACTGGATGGCCATAGAGAAGCTCAAAGGGACTACATCCAATTCCCTCCTGAGGGACTTCTATATAAGCAAATAGAAGGCATGGCAGTAGAAGGTACCACTTTTTTCTAAGGGGTTCTTCTAAAGCACCTATCATGCTCTTCATTGCACGGTTAAACCTCTCTACCAATCCATTTGGCTGTGGATGGTAGGCAGTTGCGAACTTGCAAGTTAGTCCACACTTTATCCACATGGCCTGCATGTAGTGGGACATAAAATTGGATCCCCTGTCAGAGATAACTTCCTTAGGAAAACCTACCCTAGTAAAAATACCAAGTA
This sequence comes from Ambystoma mexicanum, assembly GCF_040938575.1. NCBI lineage: Eukaryota > Metazoa > Chordata > Amphibia > Caudata > Ambystomatidae > Ambystoma > Ambystoma mexicanum. The sequence continues at coordinate 1,107,325,320 of NC_090931.1, forward strand.
GGGCCTTAGCAACAGCCTGAGCTGTAACAGCTCATTTTAGGTATTGCTTCAGGATACCTAATAGCATGGTCTACTATCACCAGGATAAACTTGTTTCCTGAAGAGGTTGGAGGGTCTAAGGGGCAAACAATGTCGATTCCTACCCTCTCAAAAGGGACTCCCACCACTGGAAGAGGTACCAAAGGTGCGACATTCTTGGCTCCACACTTGCCAGAGGTTTGGCAAGTGTGACAGCTCCTACAGAACTTATCTACATCAGACCCCAACTTAGGCCAGTAGAAATATAAAGAGCGCCTTTCCTTGGTCTTCTTGAAACTCAAATGACCAGCCAAAGGTATCTCATGGGCTAACTGTAGGAACTGGAGTCTGCTTTCTAGAGGCACTACAAGTCTTCTGTAGTCCCTGGTATAGACTCAGTTGGTTCACTGTAGAAGAGGCTATCTTCCCAGTACAACCTATGCTTCCCTGGCTCTTGCCCATCCAACTGGGAAGCTGTCTGTTGGTGAAGACCTTCAAGAGTCGGACACTCTCTTCTCTCCTCTACTGAAGTCTGCCCTACAGGGTCCACCTTCTGCCAGTAAAGACTGCAGCTCAGGATGGTATGCAGGATCCAGATCTCCAACAGGAGCAAGGTCCTCTTCCAGCTCTGATTCCTCAGCAGCTGATTCAACCAAACTAGGTTGTGCCACACACTCAGCCTCAGCTGGTGGAGGAGTCACAGGTTTGACTTTGGACAGTCCTCTCAGGGATGTCCTTGTTGGTAGCACAGGAGTGCTGGCTGATTTCTTCCTGGAGGTTTTAGGTTTCCCCTTTTCCTCCTTTTTCTTGGAGATTGCAGTCAGTACGTCCTGTGGACTGGGGGTAATAGTTTCCTCTATAATCTACCCTTGAGAGCCCCTTAAGGTACTCTCTCAGGCCTTCCTACTCTGCTCCTGTTTCCTTTTGCTGGTAGGCCTGGGGGTGCTTGATACAACTTTTGGTTTTTAAGTCATTCCCCAACAGGACTCTCCCAGGTACTTCACTCTGCACACTTACAGGTATCTTGACAGTCATGTCATTGCACTGGATGAGAGCTGGTAACTATGGGAGCATTTGGACAGGGCCTCCAGCAAGCTTAGTGAGGTATTTGGGTGCCTTAGCAACATCCTCTACCTTGAAAAAAGATGAATCAACTACAGTAATGCTGGCCCCAGTGTCTCTGATGGCAGGGGTCTCCTGGCCATTCATAAGAACACTGTCTTTGTAATACTCTTTAGTATTCTCTGGAATGGATTTGTAGACATCTAAGTTCTGCTGTTCCCTCAGACCCAGGGACACTAAAGACACACTGGCTGAGACGTTCATGAATTCCTCAGCCAGTAAGTGAAAGTTTCCATTTGCCATTGGTACTTCATCCTCTGGGGAGAAGGCTAAGGAGACAGTGGGGATCCCTGAAGGTTTACCCTTACATCTGTGATCCCATTTCACATGGTCAGTTGACCCACAAACATAACATTTTCCAAATGTCTTTATGAATGGGGGTTTGTTCTGACCTCCTTCTGGTTTAGCACCAGGAGGTAGACTAGCCTGATTTGGTTTCCCTTGTGGCTTACCCTTGTTATGTTTGGAGCCCTCCTTTGGAGTGGAAGTATTAGAATTCTCTTTGTTATCTTTATTGTGCTGCTTTCCCTCATCCTTCTTCTGAGTTGCCCCAGAATCCTTGTGAGTAGCCCTGTTGGCAACCCACAAGTCAGCAACCCTTGCTAACTTCTTTGGATCAATTTCCTAAAAGTCAGCCAAGTGCTGTCTCAGCTCAGGAAAGCAGGCATCATAAACAGACTTCAACATAAACAGATTTCTCCTACCTTCATAAGTGTTAACTTTGTAACCCTTAACCCAGCCATCTACGTTTTTCAAACAGTCGCACACTGAGGTAGCCAAAGGGGTACCATCATGCTTTTTGAGGGTTCTAAAACTCTTAAGATACTGGAAAGGGTCTTCCCAAACCTAGCTATTAAAGCTAGTTTCACACTTGCATACTCCATTCTATCAACTTCTCCCATTTCCATTACAGAATCGGATGCAACAGGGGGTAGCCTAGAAAAGATCCAAGGAATCGACTGATTCCCTGTAATGTTCTGAATGCCGTGGTTATTTTCAAAAGTTGCCAGCTAATACAAAATATCAAGCTTAACCTCATACATACTTACTGCATCTTTGGGCATGCGAGGCCTCCTAGGACTGGAAGACCTAGAAGACTCTGGGAGAGAACCATTCTCAAGAGACAACTTTTTCATTCCAAGTGCATGATTCAACTCCATTTCTCTCAGTTTAAGTTCTTGATTCTTACTTTCAGTTTGGGCTTGGATTCTTTTAAATTCTAACTCAAGTCTCATTCTTTCAAGAGAGACAAATTCAGGACTTAGGGCCTCATTACACGGTAGGCGGAGGACCAAGGTGCTATTAGCACCTTGGTCCATGCCAGTAAAATACCGGCACCACCTTGGAGCAAAGGCGAATTACCGCCCTATTCCAAGGTTGGGGGGGCGGTAATTCCCCCTTTCCCCAATGCCTTCCCCATTCCCTTTTTTGCCCCATAGGGCTCTATGGGAATGGGGAAGGCGCTAATTACGGTGCCGCAAATTGCGGTACCGTAATTAGCACCCTGGTCCCTTTGCGGGTTGGTTTTTAACGCCTGCTAAACAGCAGGCGTTAAAGTACCAACCCGCAAAGGGACCTCGTAGTAAGGCGGTAAGGGTTTACCGGTACCGGTGCCCTTACCGGTACCAGTAAACCCTTACCGCCGTCCGTGTAATGAGGCCCTTAGTGTTGGACCTGATGGGGTCCCTGTGGTCGAAGTTTGAGGCCTATGAGCAAGTAGAGGTAAAACATTGCCTACATTTTGACACTTTTCTGCCTCATCTAACGCATCCATAACATTTGAGTTAGACTCTGAAACATTATCATCCTCATCATCATTTTCCACATTTGCTGCAGGGGTAGATGTTTCAGACCCACTCCTCAGACTTTGGTATTTCAACAATTTTTCTATCAATTCAACCTTTTTGCCTTTTACAGTGAGATTCCTACCTTTACACATTTCTCTCAATTGATCAACTGTTAAAGTGAATAGGCTCTCCTGTCTGTAGATATCCATATCAAACATGATAATACAATTGCTTCTCTAGTGCTGCTTAGCCTTGGAAAGGTTATTTGAACAAAGGTAAGAGCAGCACTCTCAATGTAACAACTATACTTTATCCTCAGCACTGTACTCCAGTGTTGGGCAGAATCACATGCCATACCCTTTGGGAACACTGCACACAATTAAGTACAATTTCACCTTTGGTACAAGCCTGTACTACACAGTAATGTGGTAGCAGGGGCAGAGCAGCCAGATTTATCTCAAGAGTAAGGTGAGCAGTACCAGGGGTTACTTACTCAAGGTTTCTTGGTAAAAGAATATACATTTATTTACACAGTCAGTTGGAACACATTCCACTAGCAAGAGCAGCTCAATATCACAATCTAATATACTACAATACTCATCGAATCAGTTTCTGAACAAGTTCAGCTCCCCTGAAGTGGGAGCAAAATGGCACTTCAGTTACTTTAGAAAGGGATAAAAAGACAAGGTTATAAGAATCAACAGCACAAATACTTTCAGATCTAGGGCAAATAGTTTCAGTTCACTACAACCAGCAATTCAATACAATAGGCCTGGGTCAAAGTCAATGGTTCAGAGTCTTGGATAGGATAGGACAGTTCTGGTAGTAAACGGTTAAGTCTTTGCCACGGTTTTTAGAAGTAGTTGGTAAGGCGAAAAGTGTGATTTTGGTTAGGGAAGGACATGCCTTCAAAGTCGGGAAAGTTTCACAAACTTTCACTGCGGCCGAATGGAGTTCTGGACCGCACTAGCACAGTACCTTTTAAATGAAGAAGAGCTGTAGCTGAGGCAATTGTTCCTGGCAGGTCTTGCAGATCTCGAAGTTCCTGTGCTTCAGTCGAGGGACAAGAAGGAGGACGTCGGGAGGTTCCTGCACTACCCAGGGAAGAGGCCACTAGCTTGGCAAAACGTAGGTTTAAGGTGTGAGTGCCTTAAAGATCACAAACAGGTATCCTTCCCACTGGCTATCTGGTTTTCAACAGCACTCTGAAGAAAATTCGACCAGTTTAGGGACGGTGTCCAGATGACTTGTGAGTTGGTTGTTTCCACCAAACTCAAGGGTAGAAGTTAACCTTGAAGGGCTTCTCTGTCGATGGAGTTTCAGGAAATTCGGAACTGCAGCAGGGCTTCACCGATGGACCAGGAGTTGCAGCAGTCATCTTCCTTCAGTTCATCTTTGGTTCTTTCGTTCCAGTGGTCGACTCTGCTTTCCAAGTCCCAGAGGCCTGCTTTTAAACAGTTTTGCCCCATTCGTTCCAACTCGGCTGTCTCTTTGCCAGACAGCCAGCCGGCCAATCATGCCAGAGTGCATTCAAGTTTCCTAGGAGACTAAGCACAGGGAGTTTCGGGCACCTCCCTCACATCCTGTCCACCCAGATACTCAGGTGCCAGAGGAGGGCTTCAGCACTGAAGCCCGCCAAACGCCAACAAACAAAGGGACCAAACCTGGTTTGGTGCACAGAGTTAAACACAAGAAGGACCTTTTTTAAAAGAAACGGCGAAAAAAGTCAACAGGAGTCTGGTTTTACAGCTAGGTCTTGGGCGCCATATTGGAAAACATGTCTGACCGGATTTTTAGCTACCAGTGTTTGCGGTCGGGAAAAATCTTGGTAGTTTGTTTAAAACCACTGCCACCAGCCATTTCAAGTAGAAAAGTTTAACATTTGACTGATATGTGAGTGTTTAGACTCAGGGGATGCTAGGCAACCCCTTCAGCACTCTATGGGAAGATAGTGTGTGCTGGGTCTGTATATTTAAAAAGACAATTTAACTTTACATGCTCTGGCAGACAGTAGTCAGTCCCAGAGAAGGTATTTAAAACTAGGGGAGTCTGAACGACACCCCTGTTCCACACACTGAAGGCGCTGTGTAACACACAAGAAAAAGATGATGCCTAAAAGTTTTAAAGTTTTAAAACTCCATATCCAAAGAACACAAAAGTAAAATACATATCAAAATACATGAAAGAGTCGGAAAAAAGGCTCACACTCTTTCCAGGTAGAAATTAAAATCCTAGAAATCCAGCAAAGTTGCTGGGGGTCTCAAAAGGTAACTGAAATTAACACATTCTTGAGAATTCTCCTTAACAGTGGACCCAAGTTTTATGGGTCATGTTGCTGTGGTCAACGAGTGTAGTGGGGGGTGTCCTGAGGAGAGCTACTAAGCAGTATTTGATGAAAAGTTGGGATGTTTGAAGGGACATCATCACCAAATTATGTTAAAAGATGGTGCCAAGCTGGTTGTGACTAAGGTTAGAACAGAACCAATATCAATGAGGGAAGAAGATATTTCCGAAATTAGAAGGCTGGAGAGTGAAGGTGTGGTTCAACCGGTCGAGGCATCAGAATGGGTGTCGCCTGTGGCAGTGGTGTGCAAACCGAATCGTCAGGTACGACTGTGAGTAGACATCAGGGACTTGAACCGGAAAGTGGTGGTAGACAAGTTTCCACTTCCAAACCCAGGAGAAATGCTTAGTATGTCACGGGACAAAGTTTTCAACACATGGGACCTAGCAGCCGCATATCACCAGGTAATACTACGCCCCAGTTCCAAGGATGTTACCACGTTTTTTGACTCAGGAAGGGACTTTTAGATTTAGGAGAATGCCATTCGAACTAGTATCAGTGGCTGCATTCTTTCAAAGAGTGATGCTTTATTTATGAAAAGATGTTAAGGGAGTTTTCTGTTTCCAAGATGATGCACTGGCCACGGAGAAGAATGAAAAGGAACATGATCAGAGACTAGCCAGAGTGTTAGGGATATTATCTGAGGCAGGACTCGCACTTCAGTAAGAGAAACACATGTTTAGGGAGTCATCCATTGAATACCTAGGTCATAAACTCAGTGGCAAGGATCTAGAACCAAGGAGTGAGCTGGGAAGGGCCATAACAGCAGTAGAACTACCTTGGGATAAGGGGGAGGTCATGACGTTCCTGGGGCTTGTGGAATATTATGCCAGGAATAATGTCAAGATATAAAGGATCAATTGCCCCTGTGCCAGCTTTAGTAAGCTTTTATACTAAATGCAAAACGTTTGTCATGACGAATGCCAGTGATGCAGGTCTAGGAGCAGTCCTTATGCAAAGACAATCTGGGGTGGACAGAATTGCAGCCTCTGCATCATGGGTGGTGAGAGGAGCCAAAACACCTTACTCAGTTATATAAAAATAAGCCCTTAGTGTGGTGTGGGTGGTAAAGAGGTTCGGGGATTTTCTCTGGGGAAGAGAGTTCACCATTCACAGGGATCACAAACCCTTAGTTGGGATTTTCATTAGTAAGGGTCTTGATGGAGTATCTTGTAGGATAGTGAGATGAGGTACATCCCTGCAAGAGCATGAATTTAATGTGAACATATATCAGGTAAGGACAATACTGTAGTTGACTACCTGTCTAGAGCAAGCCTTTGTGATGGCAAGAATGGGCAGGAAGAGGGTGATGTAGAAGATAATGATAAAGTATTTATGGTTTGCAACAGGGCTATCAGTAAACAAGAGTGAGATGAGGCCACCGGGGAGGATAGTGAGTTAAATCGCATCACAGGGTATGCCAGAAAAAACTGGAATGATTTGACAGATAGCGAAGGGTTCAGAAACGTTCACAAAGTCAGCATGGAGGGCTATCTGTTGTGCATAGCGGGACACATTACCCCCCGCTAGGGATAAGGTCTAAACTGTTAGAAACAGGACATGGAGGACATTTGGGAATTACCAAAATTAAGGGTAGGCTAAGAGCTGATTATTGGTGGCCAGGATTGGATTCACAGGTAATCAAATCTTGAAATGTGTGTGCTGAAGCAGATAAAATGCTAAGAAACTATGTTCAGCCTCTTAGACTCTTGGAACTGACAAGCATGCCTTGGGAATTTGTTTCTCTTGATTTTACTAGGACCAATTGTGGCTGAGGGTGGTAGGAGGAAATGTGTTATTGTTCTTATGGGCCACTATTCTAAATTGGCTGAAGTAGAAATAGTGATAGAGGTGGATTTGAGAGCAGTAGTACATTTTTTGGATGAGTATTCCAAAGGGAGGGATATTCGTGGAAATTCATGACTGACAATAGGGTGCAGCTTACCTCTAAGGAGATGGAGTCATTTTTAGAAGGTATTAATGTGGTGCACCACAAAACATGTTTGTATCACATCTTTGTATCACCCTGAGACCAATGGGGCTATCAAGTGTTTCAATCACACCTTAAAGCAAGGGATAAGGAGGGCTTTGGGAGTAACTGGGAAGAGTCAGTGAGAAAAAGTCTATGTGCTTACTGGTGGGTACAATTTGAGGTGCTGAGAAGTAGGAAGACACACACAGCAGTGCGTCCACTGTGTTTGGGCAGAGTGGGTTTTGTTGGGTGGGATCAAGATAAATTAAAGGAGGTGGTGGGGCATGAAGCCCAACGCATGAAGGAAAGGTTTGATAGGTTGAAAAGTGTGAGGGAGTGCAAAGTTTCAGAAGGAGAAAATGGGCCTCATTATAAGTTTGCTGGTCTGAGAACTACAGTACTGGTAAGCTTGCCGGTACCGTAGTTCCCAGACCGGCAAACTACGAGTTGTGCTCGCGGGTGCCTTTCACAGCGGCACCCGCAAGCACAGCATGTTGGATGTATCCCGCTTCCCCTTTCCCTTTGAGCCTCAAATGGGAATGGGGAAGAATGTTTTCCCGGTGGCCAGGAATGGGCAAATACCGGGTACGGCAAAGCCATAATGACCCGGTAATTGCCCTTTTCTGGGCGCCGGAAAAAATAAAATACCGGCTGCAGCCGTGCCTGTATTACAAGCACGGCTACCGCCAGCCTCGTAATGAGGCCCAATGTCTAAGTGAGAAAACCAGTAGGTACTGGGGACTGCAATGGGTCAGGAGAATGATGGATCATGCTGTTGTGGAAGATGGCAGGATATGTAATACCGGGAGAGCTGCAAGAGAAGCAATAAGATAATGGTTCCATTAGGGGTGTCTTCTTGTCATGAAGAAACTTGGATATCTAAGGGGGGCAGTGTGCTATATTGTATGCTGTTGTTGTTTAAATGTTGATGCAAAATCATCCCATTGAAGCAGGTTCCCTGCATCACATTGTATCTAGTTGAATGTATTCTAGGTTCTTAAGTAGAATGTGGTTTGAAGAGAGTGCTATGAGTTGATCTTGAAGACTGTTGGAGAGAGAGGAGAGAAAGAAAGAGGGACAGGAGGATGGTCCAGCTGGGGGTTTGTTAACCCAGAACTTGTATGAGGATACCACAAAATAAAGCACATTTCATATTTTCTCATAAGAGTTTGCAGCGTACCTTATAATAAAATGTTCCCAGGTCCCTTTCCTATTTCTATGTCGGGCCCAGCGCAGACAGGGAAAAGAGCACAGCAGCTGAAGCTGGGATCCTTGGGCCAGGGGGTAAGTTGGTGGCGTAAAGGGGTTTGGCGATGATACAGGGACTGTGAGGGGGCAGCAAGGGAGCTGGGTGTTAGGGAGTAGAGGCACCAAAAACCTGAGGAAGAGGCTCGAGTGGCAGGTGGAAGGCACTGGCAGTTCTCTGCTTGTGTTTTCGACCACCGAATTGCTGAGCGCCATCAGAAAACACCAATCAAAAGCCTTCCTACCCAGGCTTGACCAAATAAATTCACATTAATATCAAATGCTTTCTCTGCATCTGTAGCACATTTGGAAAATGTTCTTTTTTACCAGGTCAATGAAGTGTACAAGTTGTTTCTGTCATATCTCCCCTCTATGGAACTGCTTGCTTTTAGAGTCTAACTTACTGTGAATGCCACCAGTCTTCATCCTATAGTTTGCATTAATAAATAAAACAGGCCTGTAGTTTAAGCAAAGAGTCTGAACTTTGTTTGATTTGGGCAACACATGTAATCAATTGTTTTAAACTCAAAGAAGTGCCAATTATCAAAGTTAGAGTTACATATCTCAAACAAGATCAGCAGACTGCATCTTAGAAAACTGTATAGAAAATAGTTTTGAAACTATTATGCCCCAGGGATTGTCCAAGCTGCAAAGAATTATTTAACTCATACATTTCTTGCAGTTTGTTCAGGTTTATCAAGGAATTTCATATCCCTGACAATGGATAGGATGATAGTTTTCTTATCTTAATATTTTCCAGTAATTTCCTCACTCCCAATTCATCTGACAGGTTGCATTGTAAAGTATCACATAGAGTTATTTTATCATATTGTCGGTTATCTCAACCACACAATAACATTCGGAGTTGGGCACACTGGGCCTCATTACGACCCAGGCGGTAAGGGGTTTACGGCGGCGTAAACAGCGCCGACCCTTACCGCCTGATTCCGAGGTCCCTTAGCGCCATGGAGGATTTAACACCTGCTTTTAGCAGGTGTTAAAATCCATGGCGCTAAGGGACCTTGTTGTTAATTACGCCACCGTAAATTACGGTGGCGTAATTAACGCCTTCCCCACTCCCATTATGCCCTATGGGGCAAAAATGGGAATGGGGAAGGGTAAATGGGGATTGGGGACTTACCGCCCCGCCAACCTCGGAATGGGGTGGTAAGTCCGCCAACCACCATGGCGTAAACGTAGTTTACGCCAAGGTGGTAAAGGTACGACCCAGGCGGTAACTTACCGCCTGGGTCGTAATGAGGCCCACTCTCTCTTATTCATACAGTAAGCTAACAATTTCACGAATCCCTCTGAACACTCCCAGTAGTGTCACATTCAGAAAAGTGCAACTCTGCGTTCTTGATTGAGAGCATTTTAAGATTATACCAAGCTTTAATCGCGGCTTCTAAATCTTTCAGGTTCCTTTATACCATGCTGTTTCCATTTCTTGCTACGCTCAGAGCTAAATGTTGTGCTCTTAACACTACTTTGATTAATTGCAATAGCACAAGTATATCTTCCGCTGATGTGCTCTTTTCTTCCCAGTAGTGGCAAAGATATTCTTTTAATTATTAACTATATCATATCCTTCAGCAATGCTGAATCCAAATGGCCTCGTCTATACTGATGTTCTTTTACATGTGAACTTAAGGTAAGAAAAACTGAAGCATGATTGGACAGAACAATGGAACCTGCCTCAGAAGACAGAGGGCCTCATTACGAGGCTGGCGGTAGCCGTGCCTGTAATGCAGGCACAGCTGCCGCTGGTATTAATTTTTTTCCGGCTCCCAGGAATGGGCAAATACCAGGTCCGGCAAGGCCGTAATGACTCAGTAATTGCCCATTTCTGGGTGCCCGAAACAATTCTTCCCCATTCCCATTGAGCGGGCTCAATGGGAATCTGGCGGTCGGATGCACTGGCATCGTTTATAACGGTGCGGGTGTATCCGACATGCTGTGCTCGCGGGGTGCCTTTCATTCCGCCAGGTCAGACATGGCGGAATGAAAGGCACCCGCGAGCACAACTCGGAGTTTGCCAGTCCGGATACAACAGTACAACAGTACAACAGGATACAACAGTACCGGCATGCTTACCGGTACCATTGTATCCGGACTAAGGGAGTTGTGAATATTTTGCTAGTACATATCCTCATTACAACCCAGTAAAACAGGCACGGCTGCCGTAAGAGTTGCATTTTTCCTGGCGACCAGAAATGGGCAATTACTGGGTCATTACGGCCTTGTCGGACCTGGTATTTGCCCATTCCTGGGTGCCGGAAAAAAATATTTCCCATTCCCATTTAAGCCTCATAGGGCTCATTGGGAATGGGGAAGCCGGATGCACCGGCGCCGTTATCAACGGTGCCTGTGCATCCGAAATGCTGTGCTTGCGGGCGCCTTTCATTCCGACAGGTCAAACCTGGCAGAAGGAAAGGCACCCACAAACACAACTCAGAGTTTGCCGGTCCGGATACAACAGTACTGGCAAGCTTACCGGTACTGTTGTATCCAGACCGGCAAACTCGCAATGAGGCCCTATAGTCTTGGATTGTAGGATGTATAAAACACAAGACACCCAGATTATTGTTGTATTGGTTGGCAGGTCCAATGCAAGGGTGTTGCGAATGAATTGCTTATATTAGAAGCCACCGTAAGCAAATTATATCTGTATATATGCAATTAGTGGTTATAGAAGGTTATAGTAGTACCAAAAGTGACACCCGGTGCCGTTACACTGGCTAATGCAGATACACAAGTCTAAGGCGGGCGCTGCTCTGAATTTTAAGAGTCTCACTATCACAGTGTTTGCTTCTTCGAGAGCCACTAGGGATGCTGTTTTCACAGTTGTAAGTTCTACTAAGAATGTATAACATTCCAATAGTTAGTTACAGACTGCAAAGAGCGGGTTAAAACTGTCCATCTGACTGGAAAAAAATGAGCGCTTTATGTCATCTCAGCATCTCTCAAAGATGACAAGACGTTCAGGAGAATTTGTGACGATAAAGGTCACCCTCTTTCTAAAATCAACACATTCTCGAACTTCAGGGTACCCAGAGATACGTCCTAAATTCTGATTATGGCAATGGCAGATGCAGTGGTGGATTTTCATCAAATTCCCCAAAGCGCTTCCCCACCTGCAGATTCTCTCTTCCTATACGAAAGCATAGAAGAGAGACCGGATTTCTTACTGAAGAGGAGGTAGTTTAATCTAAAATAACAGAAAAAACGCTGCCTTGTAAATCTCCTTAATGAACTTTCAAGATGCCTGTCTGAATATTTGGAAGCATGTCATTGATTATGTTAAGAGGCGTCCATTTGAGTCGTGTTCATCTGAGTGAAAATTCCAGCTGCGTGGTGTTGTGTTGACACTTTGTTACCTTGGATTGCTCATTAGTTTAGTACCCGATGACAAGGCCTTGTCGACCAATAGCACTGTTGGCAAGCCCTTCCGCATTGCACTTATTTGGGCCTTCATTTGCATGCATGCTACCGAGCAAGCTGCAGCTGCATCAGTACCTACTCAACAGCTGCTTGCTCCTTGATTTCTGAGGATTATCACACCCCTCCAGAGCCTCCTTAAAATTGTCAAAGTCATTTTCAACAAAAGCTTTCCAGGTATCTTTATCTCCAGGACTTTTTGATGCTAGAGTTGCCTTTTTTTAACAGCTGCAGCATATTTTACATGGTACTTTTTCCACAGTTCTCGTAAATAGGCAACTGATGTACGTATCTAGCCATTGCTTCTGGAAAGACAGGCCACACTGGGGCTTCAAGAATGTCTTTTGAACAGTTGTGCAACATACTTCCTCCACTTTGCTAATGCCAGGATTACTGCTGGCAGCAGCATTTTCTATATACTGCACCGAATCTTGTTCCTGGCAAATGGGCACAGGGCTATATCGCACAATAATTTCTTTGTGTTTTGACATTCCCAGCAGAAGAAATATTCTTTGGTTTAGCAGAGGCTATTGTCTCAAACTTGTCCAAAATGGCTCAATGCTCTTTTCCCACGGCAGACTATTTAATATTTGCACTAGTGGTAAAAGTGGAGCAAATGCTTGGGTAATAGGAAGAGAGCAAACAGGCTTCATCCCAAACCGTATAATCTAAAGGCGTTTGCACTGAGCAGACATGGATCAGCCAGTATTTTGGGATATGTTTGCTTCATACAGAAATGTATTTACTACGCAGCAAACATAGCAAAAACAGTCTGCTTCATTTTACCCTAGGGCAAACCTATTTTCCCAATACACTATTATGCAAGCAGCAATATTGGTGCTAACTTCATTTGCTCCATTTTTTCACAAGGGGCATTGCTTGTCCATTGGCCTACATTTTAATAATACTGCAGGGTAATATTCCATCTCAACTTCCAAACAACTAATTAACTGCCTTTGGCTCTGATAATTTACATGAAATATCATCTTGCTTTTGTTTTAAAGTGAAGTGTAGACCCTCTCATCCTGCCTCGAGAACTTTTATGACAATGGTTGAATACACATTCTTTAGGCTAGATTCTGGCAGTGTGCAAAAATCCTACCCAAAAGGTGCAGACGGTCACTTAACTCATATGCGCTTAAAGCGTATATAAATTGCTGTTACAAATATTTTCTTTTTGCTATTCCTTAAAACCTGTCCTGACTTTGGAAGGAAAGTAAATACTTTTTGCTTTACTTTCCCCTTTGGGGTATTTCTTTGTTGTTTTGCTGTAGCAGCCTTCCCCTGAAACCCCAACCTGCAGCCGCAGCTCAATTTTTGGTATATAAGGAGGTATGCTGCAGCCATTCGTGAAATTGTCATTTGGAGCCAGGACCACTATGAAGAGGAGCAGACCGCTGAAGACCCAAAGACGGCCGTTGAAGCTAGCCAACATTGCCTCTAGTCACGTCCTGTTGAAGCCCTGCCTCTGCATTGATCGCCTGAAGACCCTCATCAGGGCTTCAATCCTTGGACTGGTGGGCTCAACTAGTCGAGAACCCTGCAGAAGGATGCTGCCCTTAAAAGCCACCAGAGGTTTCCCCGATCCATTCTGTGGCTTAACCAGCTTCATCCAGGGCAATGCCAGTGCATTGGTTCCCATTCCGAGTTTGGACTTGGAACTCTTCAGGTTGTCCACGTATGGCCCAAGACCTATCCTCCGCAAGATGCTGCTCTCCAACAAGGCTTGTTCACTTTGTTATGGTTCTTTAATACACATTTTGGTGATTCATGATTCACCTGTGTGGGCATTGCTTATTGCGTACGTGTGCTTTATTGGCGAACAGTCTACAGTGTCCATGTCCCTGACACACCCAGTGCCCCGAGTGCCACATCCATGCCACACTCCCCGTCCATGTGTGCTAGAAACATTGGTTGATCAGAGTCTGATGCATGGCACGCCCCTCCTGTGCATCGCTTCCTCCCTGAGGTGCTGCCTCATCCCCACACTCCACATCCTCTTTGTCAGGTGGTTGCAGTTCTGCATCAGGGGGTAGGGGCACATTCTGTCTGATGCACATATTGTGTAGCATGACACATGCCATGACGATCTTGGCCACCTTCTCATGGCGGTACTGGAGTGCCCCACCGGACCTGCTGAGGCAGCGAAACCGTGCCTTCAAGAGGCCAAATGTCTGCTCAATCACCACACGGGTACATGTATGTGCACCATTGTAGTCCTTCTCGTGCCTGTTCTGTGGGTTCCGGATTGGGGTAAGGAGCCACCTCTTCAACGGATAGCCTGCATCACCTGCATGTGGGTAATAATGCATAAGTGTAAGTCATCACATCATGTGTGACCTTGATCAATGACACCATAGCATGCATTGATTTCCTGATTGCAACCACATTCCCATGCATGAACAGAGACACAAGATGTGACTGCTATGTGTGTATTCCTCTTATGAACTGGTGTGTGTGCCATCGACTAGTGGGCACAGGGGGGTCCAGTTCCTTGTGAGTGCTCATGCACTGTGTTAGTCCACGCCGGTTGTTTCCATGATCTGGCTGATGTCCAGTAATTTGTATGCTTTCATCCTGGCACCATTGATGTCAGCCTCATGATGATGTCACTATGCAAAACAAATGGTGAAATGCACTTTTGTTGGACCTCTGTGTCAGTGTAGTGGTGCATTAATGTATTTGGCCCTCATGTGACTCCTTTGTACGCAGTAATGGGGGACTGTCCTTCCAGTTGATGGTATTTGGTGCTGTGTATTGGCCATAGTGTTTGCTTGTAGCTGCATTGTGTTGATGGGGATACGGTCTGATTAGGTACAGTGCACATGTAGATGGCTATGGAATGGTTGTGACACTGCATCATTTACATGTTAGGGCAGCTTTCATCTTGCTTTATGTGGTGAGGCGTCAGGTCCAGTCTGGGCTGCTTTGGGGTATGAGCATGGTCCATTCTCTCAGGCACTCGCAGCCAGGTGAAGTATGCATCTCTCCCCCCCATCTCAGCTAGGTGAAGTCTGCATCTCCCCCCCATCTCAGCCAGGTGAAGTATGCATCTCTCCCCCCCCCATCTCAGCAAGGTGAAGTATGCATCTATCCTCCCCATCTAAGCCAGGTGAAGTATGCATCTCTACCCCAATCACCTACCCACATCACATTTCCATGGGCCTAACATGTGACTCACCGAGAAGCCAGGATCTCTGCCCTGCATGTCGCTCCATGTAGTGTGGTATTGTGGAGTTCCGCAGGACCATTGAATCATGAGTTGATCTGGGGTATCGGGCACAGCAATGTGTGATGATCTTGTTTGAGTCACATACCATTTGCACGTTGATTGAGTGGTAGAGCTTACGGTTGCGGTACGCTGCCTCCATGGCATGTGGGACCACCAATTCCACATGGGTGCAGTCGATGGTGCCAATGCAACCAGGGATGCCGGCCAGTGATTGGAAACGAACTTTGGTGTTTGAGATCTCCTGGGCAGACCGTGGTAAGTAAATGTGGTCACCTGTGTGCTTCAGGAGGGCATCGAGCACTTGGTTCAGCGTACATGAGACTAATGGTTGTGATAAGTCATGCATGTGCCCCACTGTGTGCTGGTAGGTGCCTGTGGCCAGGAAGTGGAGCACAGACACTACCTTCAGTAGGGATGGGATGGCGGTGCGTGTTTCAATCAGGCTGACAATGTCGTCATGTATCATATCCACAATGGTGGTGATGGTGTCCCAGTCCAGACGGTACAGGGTGTGGATCTGCTCAAGGGTTAGGTTGAATGGACTGGCTCTGATGCGAGGGATTGGGGGCTGCCTGCGTGGTGGCACTGGCTGCACTGGTGGGGCATGCTGGCCCTGCCTCGCCCTCCTTCTCCTCCTGCGTCTCCTCTGTGCTGCCAGTTGTTGTTGTTGTTGCAGCAGTTCCACAGCAATCATGTCCTCCAGCCCCAGAATTGCTAGTAGTATTGGAATCATTGTGGAGTGTGACTGGGTGTAGGAAGGGGTGGGGTGTGCTTGTTTTGTGCTGGCCCAGTCTGAATTGCCTCCACCTGTGCTGATTGTGTGCACCTGTGACAGTTGGGAACACTGCACATGGCCGTTTACGAGTGGTCCGTGATGCCGGAATTAGCTCCATGCCGGTAAGGTACTTTTCGGGCTTCAGTAGGGCGTTGTTTGCATGTCCGCCTGAATTGTGATGTTCCCCTGTTTGCAGGATTACCAGCATGGATGGTCGCGTGCCCGCGCTCCTGGCGCTATTAACGGCACCGTTAATTATGGTGCCACTAATAGCGGCTAATTGTGTCCTAATCGGCCGGAGCGGTAAGCGATGCCGGTAATCCTTTACCGGCATCGTTGTTCACTTACCGCCCGGGTCGTAATGAGGCCACTGTCATTATGTCAGTGGGATTAGCAGTGCCCCGGAGGAAGTAAGAGCTCGGAATCCTGACTGGATCCACCTTTCATCCTCCCTTGGTTGAGAACATTATTATTATTACGCAACTGATTTTGTCCTTTAACAAAGAGAAGGTAAAAAAGGAAAATTTTGAAAATGAAAAGATTTTTTTTTTAAATAGAAATAGAAAACAATAAAAATCTAAAAAAATTCTATAAAATTTCCAGATCCTAAACACTATTATAGATAACTATAACATTACTCTTTTCACACAAGGATCCTAACCATTAGTTTCCAATTTTGAGGAAAAAGGAGGGAAGAGGAGAGACCTACGTGACCTTTTGGCACATTTAAAAAGTGGTTAGTTAACAATATTACAGCTAGCAAGCACCTGCACCACTGCGATTGTGAGAGGATTATGGACACCAGCGATTAAACGGTCCCAGAACATTTCTGGTATGAAGTTAGCACTATTGAGACCAAATCTAGTGAACAGTCGAGATCTTGCTTGCTCAGTTCCTTGACAGTCCATTAAAAGATGTTTCAAAGGTTGGACTTTCGGATCAGAGCACCGATCACATAACTTTGTTGCTAAATCACCTTGTCCTCTGTGTGCCAAAACCTCACCAGTTCTTGCTACATTGAGCCGAATTCTGAGGAAATTGTTCCTTATTTTCCAATCCGGAAATTTTACTAGATAGCTTGGAACAAAGACTAAAGTATTTTCTTAAGCCATGAATTGATTGGTTCGTCCTCTGGCATGCATAGTTTCAATTGTTGTGATCCAGTCAATTTCTGCCAGATTCTTTTTAGCCTTACAGGGGTTGTGTATCAAAGTATCCAGATTTGTATTTGCCTTAGATAATTCACAAAGGGCCCACTCTTCCAATTTTTTTAGTCCCTCAGAACCACCCCTCTCAAGATGCTATTTGATGTCCCCATATAGACAGTCCTCTTGTGCGACCGAGATAAGCCTAAAGAGAGAAATTAGTTTCCAGCCTGCAATGGTTTTTAAGGCGCTTAACACTAATTCAAATCTGAGGAGTCCCATTGAAACCCTCATGGGGAGTTTGAGGACTTTCTTCCAGACCAAGCCCTCCCATTTCTGCCAATCTGTGTGCCATAAGAGGGGTTTGGTTTCCAGCCCGTAAAGTATTACCGGAATGACTTTAGCCTTATAAAACTTAATCAATGGTAGTATTGAGAATTTGCAATATTTTAGTAAGATTTCTTTAATCTGAGCTAATAGTTGTAAAATTTTATTTTGCAGATCCTTCTCAACCTTACAAATGGCAGGGGAGGCATATATTTTAAAGCCTAAATATAACGGCTCTTCCACTCTCTCGATTCGCTGACCTCCTATCTCCCAGTGACTATAGGGAACTTTTTAAGACTTTGTCTGAACACCAGAATCTTTGATTTTTTTGGATTAAGGGCTAAACCATTATCGCAAGCGTAACTATCCAGTCTATTGAGCAGTCTCTGCAATCCTACAGGAGCGCAGACTAAGAGAACCACATCATCATCATACGCCAGCCAGTGAACCCTTGATCTACAGATCACTGGGCTGGCCAATGCGAAGGATTTCAGGCATTCTCCTGCATCCGCTAGGTACAAATTAAAAAACAACGGGGCACCCAGACAGCCCTGACGGGCCCCCTTTTCCACTCTGATAAACTCAGACAAGATCCCTTCCTCGTCGAGTCGAAGTCTTATAGTATTATCTTTGTGGAACTCAATCAACATGGCGAGCAACTCCTCGGGAATGCCCCAGGTTCTTAACTTTGCCCACAGTCTGCTCCTATCCACCTGATCAAACGCTCTGGAGAAATCCACCCAAGCCCCATACAACAAATATCCTCCAAGCTTACCCATCTTCTCTGACATGACATTGAGAGCAACCCCATTTAAGGCTGTTGAGAGGCCCTTTCGAAAACCGGTTTGGTACTTGGAGAGGATCTTGTGTTCCTTTACCCATTTCTCCACCTCACCAAAAGGATTTTCAGGAAGAGCTTTCCATCAATATCCAGAAGGGCGATCGGTCGGTAATTGATTGGTAACGTCCGATCCCCCCCCTTGAATAGTGGAATAATTATAGCTGACTTCCAAGTGGGAGACAGTACTTTCTTTAGCAGGATTTCCCTAAATAACCAGACTAGCAATTTAGCCCATATTGTTGGATTCTCTTTTAGCACTAGATACGTAAGCCCATTTGGACCAGCTGCTTTGTAGGACGAGCTCTTCCTGATTAGATCTTCCAGAATCTTTGTATCTAACGGAAGCTCCCATTTCACGCTCTCCAAGGCTGAAAGGATGGGTGTTCTGCAAGAGCCAAAGGTGAGAGAGGGATATTCCACCCAGACCTTTTCAAGGACCAGCTTGCAAAGTGAGCTCTTTGAGCTACCCTCCATTGAGTTTATCACCTTCCAAGAATTACCAGAATCCCTGTTTGCCACCAACGTCAGCATGAGTTCACTGTCGTGCTGAAGACGTGTGTCCTTCCTTCCCACTTGTTTATACGGCTGGTGTAGTGCTTTCGATTTTTTTCTCAGTTCAGCCGTTCCAATGTTCAGACTTTTTAGCATCCTTAGCTCTTGATTCAGAAGTTTTTTCTTCAACATAGAAGCTTCGTCAAAAGCATGGCGATGCACTTGCATTTTTCCCCCTCCTCCCATACTCGCCGGACAGGTAGACCAAATGAAACTTTGGTGAAACTGTCCGGAGAACATTATAAATGTCAAGAGTAATAATGCCTGCTATTGAATGCTTAGAGGCAATTATGTAAGGCCCTTCAACTCATTTTCATTGAAAATAATATCAGTGATTTGGGGTTATCGGCTACATGATACCGCACAATCACTGTAGTTTATAGACAACCAATCTGCCGTATGAAAGGTGGTTGACATATATACGACAATAATCCCAGTGATTCAAGGGACCCAGCATTTGTTTCCATACCCACTTCAAAGCCATACCCACTTCAAAGCCCTAATAAATATAATTGCCAACTATTCAGGATTGACAAAAATACAGCCCCCTTGTTATCCATAGTAAACACATTCAAAGCCCTCCTTTATTTTATGCATTTGGAATTGAGCCAGAGGGCATAACAGACACATTTACTTTCTCTAACTTTCCTTCCTTGAAACATGAAAAGAAAGATTCCCTGACAAATGAAAAATGCATAACTAAATCTAGAGGACAATTCTCAGACAAAACTGAACCAAATATTATGGTCATGTTTATGTCTATGTTCATTTTATGTTAATGTTTATATTTATGAAACAGCTATCTTTTTTTTTTTTATTTGTTTTAATCAATAAGATTTTTACAAAAAGAAGACATTTGATTTTCAGTCTAGCTGTGGCGGTAAGAAGATAGAAGCCAAAAGAAGACTGCAGCAGGACGAGGGTAGGAGACGCGGCCAATGATGAATGGTGAATGAGAGAGACCCGGGAGCGTCGCGGGTCATTTTGGGCACCATTAGACTGGCGTTGGCCTGCTAAGAAGTTCAGTATTTATATAGTCCAACATTTTGTAGGCGGCCAGTTGCCACGAGGGTCTATCACCGGCCATCAGTCTAGACCAACATACGTCTTGGTCACTTAGTATGTGATCCAAAAAAATCCTTGTCAGGTAAACTGTTCTGATCCTGGCAGTGCTGGAGCATGTCAAAAGCAGGTGCCGGATTGTCTCTGTTACTGCTGGTGCTTTGCAGAATCGGCACTGGTTCGATAAAGAGAGCCCTCTAATTGCCAAGATTTCATTCGTTCGAAGCAGGTTCAGTCGTGCTCTCATAATTAGGTCTCGGGCTTGTCTCGAAGGAAACTTTTTTATATATGGTTGTAACTCATTGAGTCTTCTAATGTTAGGCGGTAGGTGCTGTGTCAGTTTGTTCTTTGAGGCTGCCTCAATGGTTTGAATCCAGTCGATTTCTTTCAGTTTTTTTTGGATTTTTGTTGGGTTTATGAAGAGTGTCTCTTCGTCACATTCTGTGGTCGCCAGTAGTGCCAAATTTGTTTTGTCCAGCAATTTGATATTTTGCTTTGGCCGTTGTCGCATTCTTTCTTGATTACGTTGAAGATGGAGACGTCTGACGCCATGAAACAGCTAAGTACTGAAGATAACAGGCAATGAAGGAACAATGCAGGGAAAAGGAAAGGACATAAATTAGAAAATGATGTTTTTCTTTCTTTTCAGAAGGCATGAAAGGTTCAGTCCTGCAGACATCCTAGGGAGAGAATTTCACAGCTTTTCTGAAACCACCTGAAAAGTGGCAACATATTACGACATTTTTAAAGGAATTTGTGAAGTGTGTTGGGGCGAATATCTGCATAATGACTATGGGCACTAGGACCTGTGTGGAATGTTCCATCTCTATTACATTGTTATTCACTATCCTGGCAGACATTTTCTGAAGGACCTGGAGATGATGTAGAATCATTGGTTGGCACCAAGAAAAAAGGCATTACAATAATTCAGTTTTCGAATAAGCTGTGATGTCATAATTGGTCTTGGAAATAAATTGGCAGATTTGGCACAGGAGCATGAAAAAGAGTTGGGGGAGCTAATAATAGCCTTTCCATGAGCCAGCATGCACATGGAGCTGACCAAGGTAACTTATAGAAGTTTCACCTGAACCATCTGCAATAGTCACATGAGAATAGGTTAAGTACATTCGGAAAAAGAAGGAACGTTTGTCTCAGATTGAAACGTCTGGCACTCATGTAGGTTTAAATATTATTGAAATGTTTTTGAAAACAGTTCAGGTCGTCTCTACAGTCCCAATTTACCTCATAGAATTTAAGTGCCCTTCACACAGGAGGGATATGTGGATTAAGTGCATCGAGGTGCGGTGAGAAAGACAGAAGAGAGGTGGAGGAGTAGTAGAGGAACAGAACTGAGGTGAAAGAGGGGCACTGATCAGAGAAGGAGGAAGAGAAATGGGGAGATGGAGGACATACAGAAGAGCAGTAGATAAGAGGAGAAAAGAATATGAGTAAAAGGGGGAGGAGTGGAGATAAAGGATTCAAGAAGAAGCAGCAGGAGGAGTCAGAGAGAACATCAGTACAGGAAGGAGGAGTGGGGTTGAAACAGCAAGAGCGAGAGGATCAGTAGGGAGAAGTGGTGCCCCTGAGAAAGGGTTGAGAAGAGTGGAAGAGAAAGAGGCTCTGGAGGTGACGAGGGAGAGGAGGAAGTGGAATAATATTTGGAAGAGCAGCTAGGAGAGTGGCAATGAGATGCACCTGAATGTTAGAAGGGAGAAGAAGAACCCAAGAGGGGAAGAGAGACATGTAGCGGAAGAGCAGGCTAGAGATTGGTGGACCATCAAGGATGAAAGGAGGAAGAGAGAAAGAGAGGGGGAAGGAGGAAGTGAAGGTCAGAAAGGAGGAAAGAATTAGTGATAAGAGGGGAGATGTGCAACAAGTAGGGAAGCTGGAGATGGGCCATGTCAAGACCTGAGACTGTGAGGACACTACTAGTTGGTGGAGGGGTAATACTCGAGAGGGTACCTCAGATCCTAACCAGGCATTAAGGTAAGCAATCCTAAGGGCCAACTGCAATCCAGCAAAGGATCTTAAAGTGTTTGATGCCTATCTTCAGTTTAGAAGACACAAGGCACAGGGGTGATGGTCCTAGTATTTCTTTAAGAAACATCCTACAACATGTATGAAAGCCAAGCAAGTGACATCAATGGTCAGGAAAGAAGAGTGGGGCACTTAAAAGCCAAATAATTGTGAATTATTTTGTGTTTCCTGCCAGGAAGGTGGATCATAAGGGTGATAGGGAAGTATTGAGGACCACAAACATATAAAGGCATTTGGAGGGCTTTTACATGCTGTTGATGTCGCACAGATTGCTATCAGACACATACTCGTTTACTTTTCTCTTTTCATAATAGATACCCATAAACCATAAACCTTCCAGTCATCTGTTGATCCCTACACCTATGACATAAGACAGAAAAGAATCAAACCAATTGCCAAAGCTGTAGGTTATGTCAATGTCTGTTTATAAAGCATTTTCTATGACATTTTTTTCTTTCAATGGGCAGTAAATAACAGTTGACACTATTACCAAACTCATTTGTAGTCATGTTATCAACAGTAGAAGGATGGACGGCTTACTAGCCCCTTGGGCGCTACTGCTAGATTTGGAACATGTCCATGCAGGTTGCACGCGGACTTTAACAGACCACAAGTCGCAGCGATGTACTGAAAGTGTGCAGCAGGAGGCCACATAAGATGAACCCACTGAATTACCAGTGGTATACATTTGCTCACAGAATAGTAATGTGCACACAACATATGAATGTTCTGAAGCCCGCTAAAGCCAGTTATACTGTAAAAACGTTTCCCAGCTTTCTAACGGTCAGTTTGGGTGATTCTTAGACATTTCTTCTCAATGCTAACACAGAATCTTTCTCCCGGGGAAAGGAGCATAGCAATTTCTGGCCGGAATGTGCTGATTGGCCTCTGTGCTGGGCACGATACGGATGGCTCCAGAAAAGTACACTCAGACCCCACTTTGCCCTGTTTTAGTAGAAAGGGGCTGGCTTGTCCAAGTGGTAAGGGCTGCATCCACACAAACAAGTATGTGTTTATCGCCGACTCATCTGAGTAACTAACCTCTCTCCAAAAGAACGCAGTTCCTGCCAAAGAATATGCTGGTCCTCGGACTGCGAGTAGCCTACCAAGATGATCTGTATGTATAACACGATGTACACATCTGTGTGGGCCATATGGTCATGCTTGGTGTGTCTGAGCAATGTGAGGGGTCCGGTCACCAGACTGAGGTTTGACAAACCCTAACATCACTTGTTCATATTGTTTCTCAAATATATGCAGAAACAAAGCCTTCAATAGATGTTCGGCTGACAATCATGTCATTTCAATCAGGTCACGTGTGTTCAATAGCGTGCACAGTATTAATTGCTTTACATTCGGCTCCATAAATGTAGGAGAAGTACCAGGATATTAAGTTATGTGAGCTCCAACACTGTCCACTGGGCTTTCTTATTAAAAGAAACAGTGATATTGGTTCTCGCTTTTAGTTGTTGCTTACTCATGCATGCAGATTGATGTGCATGATGTGATACAAATGTGAAGTTCCACAACAAAAAACATGTTTGCATTTCTAGAAAACAGTCATCATGAAATTAAACTTGATAGTTACAAAAGGATTTACATTTTTTTGGCAGATTGCTGGATAGATAACTAAACCGGGGGCTCTTTAAAGGGAACTACATTGCCAGTGCTGCATTTGTGTCAAAATAAGTGTTAGAGCCCAAATATTTTCGAACCCACTTGTTTGGCCCTGTGAACTTACAGGGCAGCCAGCAAGACCTCCCACTGCAAGCTAAAAAGTAAAAAAAGGAATTCTATTGCAAGTGGTTATTAACATCACTAATTCATGTATTCATTGTTAATCAGCCTCGTGTTGCTAGCTCTTTTGACTATAAAAGAAGAAAGAATTGTCCCTTTTCAGAACAACTTGGATACCTTTAGGCACTTCTCCCTAATGCTCCGCTTTTAAGAGACAGTGCCAGGGCGTGTTCATGCGGCTGCTGTAACATTAATTTACTAAAACCAGTACTTCATTTTCTCTCTCTCATGCCAGCGTTTTGGGGTAGGACACATTAATGTATGCAGCAGCTGAATAACTAATGATACCCAAGTTATAGTGACCAGATACCCTGCTGGCAGCCCTAAGCCACATCAAAGCATCTCCCTCTTTTTTGGGTTACTACAATCCCCTGGCATATAAAGTCTGATTTTTCAGTAACCCCGCGGAGATGTAGCAGTTATGCTGTTAGGAATTGTACAGCACACCACTGCCATTTGTATGGTCTCCAGGTGTTCTGGTGTCTGTAAGAGAGTGGGTTGATGTGGCTAGTTGGGAAGCGAAGAAAATAAATGGTGGTGCTTTGTGTCTATGATGCACTCTGCATGTGTGGCAGATATCTATGTGTGATGTGTTCGAAACATTGTGGGCTTTGTGTCCACAGGGGGTACCTTATGTTTGCAGTGGGGACATCCATTGACCGTGGGCTGGGTGTGTCAATTGGTATTAGAGGTCTAGAGTTGTGTTGTTTGGAGTCTAGTGGGAAGGTCTATGTGCAATGGGAAGTATGAGTTTGCATTTCTTGAGTAAGATGGAGTAATTGAGGGATAGTCAATAGGGTCATATTATGCCTGACACTTCCTGTGTACGTTAAGCAACTTCACACATTGTCACTGGGAACTTATCTCGGGAGGATAGCTCAGTGGCAACGTCCTTGCCTTGGAAGCAAGACGACACAGAGCAACACAGGTTTGATCCCCGAGTCTGTGCTTAGAAACCTGTAGGTATTAAATAATCTATCATATGATATCATATAGGACTGTCTATTCCCAAATGCTTGTTTATTTCCATGTTACCAGAATACAAAGCGTATGTCTGTCCTTGCAGGCTGCAGTCAGAGAGAGCCCTCTATATTCTATGATTACAAGACAATAGCCTTGTCACTCCCCTCATTCATCTGCATGGCCATTTTGCTGGCCTTGCATGATGGTACAGGTGCTGCTGTCCTTTCCTCAGTTGCCCCACAGGTTGATGGTGATGGTGATTTAGCAGAGCTGAACACAGTTTTTAAAACATATGGGAAACCATACTCAGTAGTATGATGTGTAAGCTACTTCTGGTAAGGATAATTAAATCAAACAATTTGGATACAACACTTCCAATCCTAAGCCTGCACTCATTGACAAATGGAATGAAAACTGTCATTGCAAACATATATTTCTTTTTCCTAATATTGTTAATAATAATAATGTATTAATAATGAGTTACAGTTTATGTTTAAACTTTACACATATTGATAAGTTACAAAATAAGAAAGAAAACCACAATACTAAGTATAAAAAAAATATAAAATGAACTGAAAAGTCAAAGTCATGATTCTACATACTATCCTAATTAAATTATCATTTAAACTTAATATTCACAGCAAATTAATATAACTTTCTACTAACACAAATCACCATCATCATCATATAGTCAATCATAATCCAGGTAGATTCAGGTGAGAAATGTTCAAAAGTCTTTCTATTTCCAACCATACATTAAAGGTAGCAATTTGCATCTGCAAACTTTGAGTGTTGATAAGGCGTTCCCAAAATATCGATTCCCGTATGAATACATTGTTAATTATTATATGAGAAATTGCTGCCGTTTAACAAATTGTATTTTATATTTATTTTATTTATTTGTATTTATTTGTTATTTATATAGCACCGTATGCCAAAGCGCTGTACACAAGCCAATTTACAGTACAGTAGTGGGGTAGTTATAGTACAGTATAAATACAATTAACAACTTCAGTCAGACTTTAAAATACACAATTACAATTGAAGTAAAAAGGTTTTCAGGGCAACACGAAAAGAAGGATAAGAATGAATATACCGCAGAGAAAGAGGGAGAGCATTCCAGTTGAGAGGAGCAAGCAAAGAAAAAGAGCAAAAACATGAAGATGCACAAGGAGGATGAGGTACTGTTAGTAAGAAATTAGACTGAGAGCGGAGAACACTGGAGGGGACATAGATGGAGACAAAGGATGCAAGATGGTTAGGAGCAAGACCATGAAGGGCCTTGAATACAATATAAAGAAAATTGAATTTCAGTTGAACTAACGAAGAGAGGCTAAAGAGGTAGAGACAAAATGATGAATGGGTGCAGAATATAAGAAATGATTAGAAGAATTGAAGACAGACTTTAAAGGAGCTAAACGAGAAACAAGTAGACCAAAGAGAAGTGCAGAACAGTAGCATAATCGCGAACAAATTAGCGAAGATATTAGTTTAGTGGCACTAACGGTAAGGAAATCCCTAACTTTCCGAATGTTAAAAAGATGAAATTGACAGTAGCACGATATGAGAGAAATGTGATAAGTAAAAGAAAGTGTCAAGGTGAAGACCAAGATTATGAGCAGTAACAGAAATAGGAAGACAAGAGGGTGCAAATAGACCAAAGGAAGGGGGAACAGCAGAAGGGAGTGTACCAGCTGTGAAGAAAAGAACTTCAGTGTTTGAGGCATTAAGAACAAAGAAGTGATCGGACATCCAGAATTTGATAGCAGATAGACAGGCTGAAAGATTCATGTGAATAGTTGATGTAAAGGAAGAAAAAGATAAAAATATTTGGGTGTCATCAGCATAGAAGTGATGAAACAACCCAAAAGAAGAAATAATATTAGTCAGTGGAGAGGTGTAAAGAGAGAAGAGAAATGGACCAAGAACAGTGCCCTGTGGGACACCATGCGAAAGAGGAAAAGGATCAGAACAAGTGCCAGCCCAAGAGACTGAATAAGTATGATTAGATAAGTAAGAAGGAAACCAGGATAATACAGAACCAGAAAAGATAAGAGAGAGACTGGAGAAGTAATGAGTGGTCTATCGTGTAAACGGCAGCAGACATATCCAGTAGTATGAGAATAGAAGAGTGTTTAGAGTAGCGAGCAAAGAGTCACATACAGAAATAAGAGCTGTTTCAGTGGAGTGAAGAGGACGAAACCCAGCCTGAAAATGAGGTAATATAGAGTAAATAATTAATATTGTGAAATAATATTTCATAAGTCCTTTAGTTCTTCTTTGTTTTAGCATCAAGTTGATTGAAAAGATGAATGTGCAACATGTTTCACAAGCAATGAAATACAGGTATCATTTTTAGACACAAAAATTATAGAATGGGTTTAAATCCAGTTTTATTGATATAATGCTTCATATTGGAGTTTGCCTAGAAATGTATGGGATGGTTAATCCATCATTGACGATCTGTAATGAATTCCAACTTGCTGACCAGAAGAACACTGTAAAATAAAGAAAAGCAATGTCTGACAGGAAAAGATGCATAGTTACTAGACAGTATAGATGTTGGGTTGACAAGGCTCTGATGGTGGCAGTGAAACAGAGCTTGAAACTTTGGAAAACTAGGAAAAAGCCAGTAGAGAATTGGGTGAGTGATATGCAATTGTAGTCAGATTTTGATAAATGTATGTATCATAAGAGAAATCAAGAGAATGGGCCTCATTACAAGTTTGGTGGTAGCCGTTCCCTTATTAATGGCACGGCTACCGCCAAACTCTCTACTGGCCCCGGCAGCCACGAGTGGGCCATTACCGGCCCATTACAAGATGAATGGGCTGGTAATTGCCCATTCGCGGGTGACGGTATGGCCGGTCGGGAGCATGGTTACACCGGCACCGTTAATAACGGTGCCGGTGCAATCATGAGTTCTGCTCGCGGGTGCCGGTCTGCACGCCTGGTCAGACCATGCGTGCAGTCCGGCACCGGCAAGCAGAACTCGTAATGTGGCAAAGAGGTAACAACGGTGCCTGTAGCGATACCGGCACCATTGTTGCCTTTCTGCCACATTCGTAATGAGGCCCAATGTCTATTTGGATCTTTGGATGCCATTTAATGACTTATATGCTTCATAGAAGATGATTATATGGTTGGAATTGTAAACAAATCATGCAATCTCGAATCAATACGGGTGAATGTGTGTATATTTATGTGTATTTGAATGAGTCTTTGTTTGGCTAGTCTCCTTTTTTTCCTATCTTGATATTTTCATTGTTTTGCTTTATTAGATATCTGTGTTTTTATTTTTTTAGGAATTGAAAGTTTATTAAATGCTTATTACTACTGTGTGCATTAATACAAATGCTACCTATTAATGCATTCTTAATGAATATTTCATTAAGATGTCATTAAAAACTGAAAAATAATAATTTTAAGTAAAAATATTTTAGAAATTATCTTGAGATCAAACCTCCAATTTCTTTCCTTAATTGATTGCCTGTTGTATATGAAGACTTCTTAGAGCATCAATATAAAAACTAGCAGTTACTGGTTGAAATTGTCATCTATTTGTTTAATAGTGCTTTAAGTTAAATAGTCCAATAGTAAAATGCAAAAGAAATTTTACCTGAACTTTAACCATATCTTGCACAGACTGCTCAATCTAGTCACGCACTCATAATGAGCGCCATTTTGAATGTCATTTTATATACATGTGTATATGTCACGACATGCATGCAGCGTAACAGACGTACGTGACGTTTGCCAGTTTGAAATGTTGAACATGTATGTTATAAACATAATTTTTCGCAAGACTGATCACTTGAAAAAATACTCAATAAATTGACTTTCATTTTAACAGCAAATCTTCATTAGGATAAAGATACCAACTTTGTCCAAAACAATGTTCATGTCACATTAACATAATTTTACCTAGTTCAGTGTTCATAATTTGCCATGAAACCACATGCAGAAACAATCCAAATTAGATACATTATTGTGCATTCCAAATAATAATAGCATGATGGCATCCACCTTAGATTGTCAATTATAATACAAATCATACAGATCAACATTTATAATTAAATAATGATAACACTCCATGTTAATGTGAGTAAAATAATCTAATGGTTAAAATGAAGACAAGTAATTAAGCAATGACTCAATATGTAAATTAAATATGTATGTGTTATATCAAAAGTCAATTGACTAACAATTAAGGGGCTGATTCATGGAATTATGTGCGCCGAAAAAAGGGCTTTGTGTGCCATTCTGCCTGCAAATCCCTGTTTCACAAATGGGGACTTGCGAGCAGAATGGTGCACAAAGCCCGTTTTTCGGCGCACATAATTCCATGTATCAGCCCCTAAGTATGCTACTAGTATTCTTTTTAAGATTTTAAAAAAGTAAAACTTTTTAACATGATTAACTCATCAAGATTTGCAGATAAGATATCCAATATGTTTCTCTTTAAGTCTAGCTACTCAGTCTAGCTACTCTGTCTCTTTGTCTTGGATGAACAAAGACTAAAAGATCTAAGATGGCTAACCGAATGAGTGTATTGAGTGTATTGTAAAACATGACTAGCAACACTTGTTTTCAAACTCTTATTGTGAATATCTGATTTATGGTCAGCAATTTATTAGTTGAAAATCTACTTGTAGTTTGACCAGTATATAGCCAGCCACAATGGCATTTTATGGCATAGACTTCAAATTCACCTAAAAGACTATGCATTGCCTTATATTCAGGAGTTAATCTGACATGGAATGTGAAAATGTCTGATATGTAATCATATTGTCATGACAAGAATAATTTAAACATGGAAATCATCCAGGCCTTTGTTGATCCAAATACATTTTCAGATTTTGGGGGAATAGATAATATGCCTTAATTACATAATGTCTAATGTTAGACATGTTCTTATAGAAAAGTTGTTGTTTGTTCCAAAAACGGTGCAAAAGCTTGGATGTGGATTGGCAAGTGTTTTTAAAAGGATGTTAGTAATTGTATGTGTTAATATCCCATAGGATAATATACATCATACCTTAGAGTCTTTTATCTGTACAATCAATGGGGACAGTAATTGTTGAAGATCTTTAGGAGTCTTTCTCCTCATTGTTTACTCAATTTTGTGGTCATTTTTATTATTATTTATTTATTTGTTATGGTTTATATAAACCTTACAAAATATTGAAATAGACATTTATCACGCGTATTTACATAACTTTGACATAGAATAGAACCAGTCTCAGTAAAAAAAAAAGGAACAAAAAGACAAGTACATAATCAAATACTGAGAAAACACAATTACAGATCTAAACACAACAAGAAGAAAAAACAGCAGGAAGAAATAACAAAAGTCTCCAAATAGAATTCACATTCTCTCCAATAAATACAATCAAACCTTTTAAAAAAGATCACAAACATTTCTCAAGAAAGTTGCAACCCTAACATTTAAATTGCCTCTACCACAATGGAGCATTCTATACCAAATAAAATCTCATATTGACTGAAGTATAGAAGTCTTTTGACCTTAAGTGCCGGGCACACCAGCAGAATATGCTGTAAATTCTCAACCGTCCCCTCTACCAGCAGAATCTGCACCAGGTCCAAGACCCTTTCACACTTGATCTTATGGCATTGACCTGGTTTGTACTAATGACATTGAATCTAAAACGCATGAAATAATTTCTTATTCGCTTACAAGGAAATTTAGCTAAATACTGTTCCATATCTGGGAACCATTTAGTCAACGCACATACTTGGTGGTAAAGTTTAGAATCCAAGATTTTATTTTTTGTATGTAGCCAATCGAACCCCATCACACTTTCTTTTACCCGTGTGGGTTTCTTCTTTAAAGAGGTTACTGACATACCTAAACATACCAAAGTCTTTGTAGTTTTGGCATTCAGCTCTTGTATAAAAGGGTTACCAGAGTCCTGACCTACACAGTAGTACAGTGAATTCATTTCACTAGACATGCATTTCCTCCACAACTTTAGTCTTTTCCAAGTTACATGTGCCAATAGAGAGTTTAAACCAAATTCGTACAAAACAGATTTCCAAATGTACCTCTCAGTGGCAGACCAGTCCCCCTCGTATTTAAGAGACTGTAATTCAGCCCCATATATTAATCTCGGGATGACCTTTTTCGTATAGAATTCTCTCAGAGGACTCATTGTGAATCTACCATATTTGGATTCGATTGCTCTCATTTGACGGATAGCAATGTCGGCCTTGAATCTAAGTTGGGTTCTAAATACTGATCTTAAGTTAGACCCCGATATAACAAACCCTAAGTATTTAAACACAAGCTGGGCTCTAAGCCGAGATATACCACATGACCAGGTAAGCAAGTCCAACTTCTTGCTTCTATTGCCCAAACGTACTATCACGGTTTTAGCCGGATTGATCTTCAACAGTAGGGAGGAGGTAAATTCATCGAAGGCTTTCAGCAATTTTTGTAGACCGATCTTTGTATTATCAATAAGGAGGAAATCATCAGCATAAGCTAGCCATGCTAAACGGATATTCCGTATTTTTGGAGCTACGAGGCCTTTATTCGTCAGGGCGGTATTCGCACCACTTACATACAGGTTGAATATTGTAGGTGCCAACCGACAGCCCTGACGCAGACCATTGTATACGGTCAGTGCACTAGTCAAAGTACCCTCAGCATCTAATCTTACCCTTATTATTGTATCAGTGTATATAGCCCTGACTATGTCCAACAGGATAGGCGGCATATTTAATGATCTCAGTCTCTGCCAGAGGATCCTCCTATCCACCAAATCAAATGCAGAGCTTAAATCCATGGACGCAACATAAATGGGTAAGGCCCCCTTCTTCATGGCTTCAGCACGCAGACAGCTAAGTATCATCCCTCCACATTCGGTTCCCATATTTTTTCTGAAACCGATTTGCCTAATATCAAGAATATTCCCTTCAAGCATCCACTTGTGAATTTCCTTCAGTACAACAGACGCAAACAATTTCGACTCTGGATCCGAAATGGCAATTGGCCTATAGCTTAGGGGACATTGTCGGGATCCCTTCTTAAAGATTGGGATGATAATGGATACCCTCCACGACAGAGGCAAAACTCTGGTCAATAATATATTATTAAACAAACTAAAAGGTATTTTTGCCCATATTTGGCGTTCACGTTTGAACATTTTATTTGAAAGATTATTCGGCCCGAGCGCACCCGAGTTATTAGATTTAGTTATTAAGTCAACGATGTCCCTCGTGCTAAAATTCATGTGCCACTGGGATCCTCCATTCACTACATCTTTCATATCATGATTTTTAGTGTGATATATATCGGCAAAATGACCCAGCCAAGTAGATTTGTTAATAGGATTAAGAAGTATCTCTCTCTGGGGTTTCTCAAGGTTGTTAATTAAGTTCCAGAAGTTGCTGGAGTTATGTCCTCGAAGGGAGTTTAACATGATTTCCCCATCCCTCTGCTCTTTAACCATACGATGTTGGATCGACCAATTTTTATATTTTTGCTTTATTTTCTTTACCAGGGCCGCAGTATCAGTAATATCATACCCCGCTTTCCAAGCCTGTCTGATCTCTTTCCTCATCAGACACTTCCTGTCCTTCACTATCCCATCAAAATAGTGGGTCTTACAATTATTACCTGTGATCTTCTTGCCAAAAGAATCCTCAATTTTTCTAAGTGAACTATTAATATAATCTGTAAATTTAACAACCGAATATGTGTCGACCCGTTGAATGTCAGAGAAAGACTCATAATCTTTAATCAGGGTGGCCGTGAAAGAAGTGTTTTTTTCTCAGTCCTTTTGATTCTATTCCCAGCCTGATTAATTTCCAAGGGATGATTATACATCAGTTTTGATTTAGAGTAACCCACCGTGTCCAATTTGAAAGAAAGCATACAGTGGTCGCTAAGATTAGTATCAATGATATCCAATCTTCCTGTGCAGGTGAACACGCCCACAGAACAAATAATATAATCAATAGTGGATTTGTAACCCCAAGCTTTCCAGGTGGGAAGAGGATTAGCCACAACTATCATACCCCAGATCTCAATAAAGTGCGACCAAATTCTACCTCGACCCTTGGGGTTATCCACTGCTGGTAGTGCGATCACATCATTACCCGTAGACAGGTCTCCAAGCGGAGAGTCCACAGGAATATCAGCATTTAGGTCACCAACTATAACCATGAGCCCCCTGGGATTCACAGCCATCCAGGATTCAAATAATGATCCCAAATTCCACAGTGCCAGCCTTAATTGATTATCAGAGTAATCTGCCTGGTTCCAGTATATATTCACTATCAGAAATGCAGTGTCCGCCGCATTAAACTTCAGTATGTAACCCACTACTAAGAAGTGATCCGAAAACGCCC
Organism: Ambystoma mexicanum; assembly: GCF_040938575.1. Lineage (NCBI taxonomy): Eukaryota > Metazoa > Chordata > Amphibia > Caudata > Ambystomatidae > Ambystoma > Ambystoma mexicanum. Next base: position 1,107,358,353 of record NC_090931.1, read on the forward strand.
ATTCATCCGTAATTCTAGGGTCAATGGTATTTTTCACTGCCGTTATAAGACCACCTTTAGGTCTACCGCGCCTGGCCCCTTTTGCGATTAATGACAAAACAGTGAAACCCTCCCAGCATAAATGACCCCTAGACCAGGTTTCTTGGATGCAAACAAACTCATATCGGGCTAAATCATTCATAAGGCTAGGATTATGCAGCAGGTGCGAGGATCCTCGCGAATTCCAGCTAAGTAATTTCGAAATTCCTTTTTTCAGTTGCTAAAGGGGGTTAGATAGATTTTTAAGAGTATCAATAGATTCACGTAGGGACAGGGCAAGACACCTCCAGTCTTGTGTGTCCGACTTCTCGGTTACAGACACAGATCCCCCCGCCACATTGTTGGAATAGAATCCCTTTGCTTGACCACTATAAGTTGAAAGCGACTTTTTTACCAGTGGTTGGACATATACATATTCAAAGATGTCATAGCCTCTTCGTTGAAACTGTTCTGCTTCTTTCAGGAGAAGGTTTCTATCCAAAGGTGATGGAATTACTAGACGAACGTAGTCAAGACGTTGTCTGTGTATATAGTCAACTAAATCAATGTCGGCCGAGGTGATCAAGCTCAAGTCCGGAAATTTGACTCAATAGTGATAGAATAAATGGTCTGTTTAGTGAGGGCCCAGTAGAGTCATCAAAAAGAGTTGTTAGAACAAGCCCCGGTAGCTCCGGTCTTACAGGTTCTTTTAAGTCAAGCACTCGATACTCCAGGGACTGTTCATTACCCTTTTCTTGAACGCTAGGATTGATCATTCCAGACCTCCCCTCATCTCGACCATATTCCTCGCAGCTGCCAACATCCTTCATACCCCTTGCAAGTCCTACCCGCAACTAAGACAGGTCTTTCGCGTGTTTTTCCTTGAGTGTTGTTATTATGGATTCATAAAAAGCCTCATTATTCACAGTCTGTTTGGTATCACTCACACTACTCAAATCAGGGACTTTTTCAGTATTTACAGCATAATCACCTTTTTTTGCTACAGTCTCTATGTCATTAAAGGTTTTACCCGGTGCAATTTTCCAATCGTGAGTCCCCATTCCTGTATTAACCGAAATACCTACATGATTCCTCAGTGGGACAGCATCATGGCCACGTGCACCTTTATTACTGGTCTTTGTTTCAACCATCACAGACCCTTTGTCGTTGGCCAAATTTATGTCTTTGCCATCAAGAGGATTTTGTAATTCCATCGAGGACCCATAAGGCACGGCAGCATTAAATATCTCATATAGATCATCTCGGTGGTTTTTCTTTTTCAGAGTATCACAGAGTCGATAATCCCCTTCTAGATAGGAACTCTGTGTGGATTGATCAATACCTCTACTTTTTTTACAAGTTGGTCTTTAGTTCCTACAGGTTTATTACTTTGCAATTTTTTCTCTACACTGATTAGTTGTACATCAGTAGCCTCTTCATAAGCGAGATCTCTGAGGAATTTTCTAGAGGATTTCATCTGCCCACCTTGTTTATTACTATTATTGTTTTTTTTCCCTTGTCTTTGAGAGAGTTTAGTATCAGTCACACCCGGTTCCTCTCTATTTCTGGGAACTTTCCCCCCTGATCACAATGAGCTATATCCGCCAATTCTGCCGTGGTAGTACCCATACCAATCACCACGGCAGGGTCCTGAGTAGCTGGTATAACAATAATAACAATAATCTCATCTACAGACTGGACAGAGAAAGTCTTTGTAGAGCCCAAGCTGACATCATTCGGGATAAAATTGTTATCCAGCCTTGCCATCATGATTTTACTCAATGACTCAGATAATTTCTCTGGGAGCACGGAGATTTCAGAGACTAAGTCCCGAATGTATTTTGTTTGATCCCGCAATTCAGTAAGCATTAGCCGATTAAAGAGACTCATCATCATATGGAAATCAGAAGCCAATGTGTCCGGGATACTTGTAACAGATTTAGGAGCCTGACTTGGCAATTGATTAGATAAATCCAGCAAATTATCATAAGTAAAGTCACTAGGGAAACCATTGTCATTATCATGTAAATGCAGTTCGAGATCGATGCCAGCACCCAGAGCCTTGGTTTTGTCACCCATCATATCAGTCATCTCCTCATCACCAAATAATGGTTGAGAGGAATCAATACTCTCCCCATTCTGTTTCCCCAACAGGGAGCGCTCTTGTGCACACTGCAGCATTTCCACCTCCTCATCGTTAACTTCAGGCAACGGTAACGCAGCAGCACGGGCAAGACTAGCACGTCTTGTGCTAACTGCTGTAAAGAAGTCAGCACCCGCTTCTTTACGCATCTGTGGTAATTTGAGTTTCCTCATAATTCACTTGAAACCACAAAGTAGGAGCACCCCTCTAAACAGAAATAAATGAATACAAACAACACACCTCTACACTGCAGCCGCAACCAACGCCACCCGAACAGCCAAACAGCCAGCCACTTAGTCCACTTGGGTAATATAGAACACCTAAATAGCACGGCGTCCCCCCACCCCACCGATAGATAAGCGGCAATGGACTTATAGCAGTGGTCAAGACACACAATAAGGAACACTTAAAGCATATGAATAATAGTAGAGTAGTATAGTGTCCAATACAACCCACCAGATTAGATACCTTAATAACCTCTAATGACCATAGGAGGGTGTCTTAGCAGCAGCAGCACGCCCCGCGCCGCGCGAACAGTAAACAGTACTTGCTGTGCTTGATCGGTGCGCGCCCGGGTGCGCTGGTGCCTGTGTATTTATTCTCCTCCCAGCAAAGCGAGCACGCCAGGGGGGGCGGAGTCCCCGCGTTCAGGTCGTCCTTAAACAAAATTAAAGAAAGGTGTATCAGGTAGCTGCTAACAAATATAGGTGGCACAACACTAAATACTGCTTCTTTACAGTGTGCACAACGTGCACAACTATTCTAAAATGCACAACGTGCACAACAGTCACCTTCTTTTGTTTTTATCATCCAGGCAGAATGGTGTTGCTGGAAAAGACGTCCTCTCCTCTCTTAAACACCCGCCCGTCAATACGAGCTTTGCGATAGACAGACCACAAATCCAAGAGTCCACAAATCCAAGAGTAATGACTTCCAGGACACGGCAGCCCCCGATGAAAGCGCTGCCAGAGTAAACAGTACTTGCTGTGCTTGATCAGTGCGCGCGCGGGTGCGCTAGTGCCTGTGTATTTTATCTCCTCCCAGCAAAGCGAGCACGCCAGGGGGGGCGGAGTCCCTGCGTTCAGGTCACCCTTCTTTTGTTTTTATCATCCAGGCAGAATGGTGTTGCTGGAAAAGACGTCCTCTCCTCTCTTAAACACCCACCCGTCAATACGAGCTTTGCGATAGACAGCCCACAAATCCAAGAGTCCACAAGTCCAAGAGTAATGACTTCCAGGACACGGCAGCCCCCGATGAAGGCGCTGCCACAGTAAACAGTACTTGCTGTGCTTGATCGGTGCGTCATTATAATCTCCATCCTTACATTTTTTTCTGGCAGTTTCAAAAGTGTTTCTCAGTTTGATCCTTGGCTGATAATGTCTTTAACTTGCAAACATTGCAAAAAGGCTCAACTCTCTTTCATTGGAATTGGTTCATTTGAAGTTCCATGTATGACAGAATTTCTATCAGATGATTTAGTATGTGATGTGTTTCTAGATGTTACATGAAAAACTTTGCATAATTTCGAGCAGATTTAGCTCCCATTGAAATATGTTGTTATTGTTGATAAAAGGTCTGATCATGTTGGAAATAGTTGCCAGGTACAGACAGACTTAATAGTGTTGTCAAAAACCTGTGATGCATGCCTGTTAATCTAGTAGATTCTACTGCTTCTCTTACTGCATATATTTCCATCTGAATGAGGAATATTTGTGTGTGTCAATACTGACAACATCAATTGTGGCTAGTTTTGCGTTTTGATTCCATAATATGTACCTTTCAACTTTGTGTATGAAATCAGCAGTATCTATAATGTGGTGGGACCATTTCATATCCAATTTCTATAGAAATAATTGTTGTAACTAGGAATAGCCTCAAAGATTGAGTCGCATTTTGAAGCTATTGGTCTTCTTGGAGGATTCTCAAAAGTTGGACAGATTTTTGTTATATGTATATGACCGGTGTATGTGGATAGATTTACATAAGGTAAGTTGCTGCGGTATTAGAAATACATTCTTCATTAACTCCTGTAGCTATCAGTATTTTGACCAGTCTTGTAATTTTAGCTATAGGATGTATGGCTAAATTAATGTCAGTCTTATCATAACTAATTGACATAATACTTAATTATTATACATTTAATGATCCAAAAAAAGCCAAGGTTCGACCTTTCTCTGCTCATTTCATAATTATGTAATCATCACTACGTAACACTTTCAATGGAGACCTTTCTATTTTTCTTATGTTTCATTGGTTAAATAAAATAACCTTTAACAAGATATACAAGTAAATACAAATACAAATTCCAACAATTAAAATAACTTGTGATCAGTACATAATTCTCTTCAAATTAATTAAGAAACTCTGTCCATTCTCCAGCAAAGACGAAAGAAAGAAAAAAAGAAAATGAAAATGTACAATGCTCTCTTCATTCACCAGCACTATATCAAAGATTCAAAAAATGTACAAAATTCCCAACCGCTATCAAGATATCAGTAGTGTGGCCAGCCAGACTTATTTCCCTCAGGGTATGAGGATTAATGTCTTGTAGAGGGTCTCGATGTTTCATAAAGAACTACTGTCTTTTCCCCAACATGGTGGCACAGCCAATAAAAAGATATTTTAGCCTCTCTCTCTCTCTCTCTCTCTCTCTCTCTCTCTCTCTCTCTCTCTCTCTCTTTCTCTCTTTCTCTCTTTCTCACTCTCTCTCTCTCTCTCTCTCTCTCTCTCTCTCACTCTCTCTCTCTCTCTCTCTCTGGGTCCTCACTTGGCAAAACTTGCAGTGTAGCTGGTCCGAGTTCTCAAGGACATAACGTGACAGGATTTCCTTGGTGTTCAGGATATTCATGCAGAATATTAAGTACATGTTCCACACACCCCTCCCAGGATATATTGCTAGATATGGTGCCAAGGTGCCCAGTCTCTTTTGATCTTTATGGAGGTGCTCCAGGGAGGGATACTTATGAAATTCTTCAACTGTTAGGGCCCAATCTCTGTTAAACAATAGTTTCTTGGCCCTGCACAGATTACCGACTAGCTCCTGATGAGACCTACCCATTTCTAATATGAGATGGTCACAGTAGTCCGCTAACTCTGTCAATGTCTTTGATCGTTTGGCCTGAAGGATCTTTTTGAGATCAAAATACAGTGAGGCTCCCTTTGAAACATGGATCTTCCTATATAGAGCCAGGAGTTTCCACTGGGCACTGACCAAAAGGGAGGTCAGGCCCAATTTGTACCTAACTGCGGCTGTGGGAAGTGAGGACGGGAGGCATAGGATACTCCTCCAAACATGGGACTCCAAAACAGGCAGATGGCTTAGGACCGATAGTTCATAGACATAGATGCCATATAATATTTCTAGGACTATTTTTGACTCATAAAAGCAAATGTAGGGTTTGAGTGAACATTTCCTGAATTTAGAGTCAGTTCTTGATAGTTGGTTCGTCAGATTCAGTGCTTTAGCTTTAAGCCATTTCTGGGTTGTCACGCCCGATTTGTTCTGATTAATCAGGAATCCCAGGTAAAGAAGGTCATTCACCCTCTGAATACTCTCCCCTCGCATTTGCCAGTGGAAGAGATTGATCTTTTCCTTGTATGAGAAAGTTGAATTACTTTTGTCTTGGCTGGTTTGATTGTCATTGAGTGAGCGTCCACAAACTCAAAGAAACCATCCAATAGGCATTGCAGGCCAATTGGTGTGCTATCGAATATCAGGAAACGTATGCTAGCCACAAGCGTCGAATATGTTGTAATTTTGGAGTGGCCTTAGCATGGGGTTACAGGGAAGATGCTTTGTCCACCATGTAAAGGTTGTAAAGGTACAGTGCGAGTATGCACCCCTGGCAAACTCCTCTGGCCACCCTAATATGCTGTGATAAACGTCCCTGCTGATCTAAGTAAACCTGAGTCGTTGAGTTCTCGTGCAGACCAATCAGTAGCCTCAACAGACCCTCTGGAATGCACCAGGACTACAGTTTCTGCCAAAATCTGTTGGATCTTTGGATCCCTATTTGCTGTTACCGGATCCATGGGAGCAACGTTCATTGGATGCGACCGAGCTGCAGCTTTATTGGCTTGAAACATTGCTGCCTGCACCCTTGGCTGAGAGAGTAGTGTACGTATGAACGATTGCACTGTTTGATTTTTTACTGACCTCTGGGTAATATGTTTAGTCTTCTTCAATTGGAGGCCCAGTTTTTTGTTATGGTGCAGAGGATGATTCTTGAGTCCCTATGTGGGTTCTTTGGGCAGAGTGCCCATTAATATGATTAAGTCGTCTCCAGATAGTACTGTTATCAGGGGGTTCGATGTTGCTTCATTTTGCCTATTCGGGCTCAATGGTGCGGCATAGACATGGGATGGATCTCGCATGGAAGGCACCACCCCCTCTGCGGGCATGTACTTTTTCCCATGCATCCCTCACATCCCTTGGTTCTTGTCAATCACGGTTAGTACCTGATGCTTACATGCATGGTTCTCAATTTGATGTTTAGGCACTAGCTTCATAGCGCCCTGTGAGGGTGACACAAAGTTAGTTGTTAACAATGGAATGCCCATAATTCATGGGAACTCCTGTCCCCTGCACACCTGTACGTACTAGAAAAATCGTGGCCGGCAGAACACAGACACGGATGTGAGGGACATAGCTTTAGTAAGTATAACGTTATGGTAAGAAATGTTAACTTCATAGAATGCGTAAGAAAGAGGGAGTAACACATGTATGTTTCCATTAGATGTGGGCATACACGATCGACTTCATATACTGGAAGCATATGACTGGAAGCCGAGAAACTAGTTGATTTTCTATTCCGGCGAGCACTAAATAGGTGAGCATATGTTTATATCATATTATGCTCTCACTTACCTATACATAACATGCCATATGCAATGGCATTTACACTTAGCTACCTATATTACAGGGAATTACATATACTGTGATAATAAGAGGTCACTGAATGGATACTCTTGGTAAACTTTTGACAACTCTGCAGAAGTGAACACATGCCAGTACCAGGTAAACCAGACTGTACCATTCATAAATAGAATTAGTTACATTAAAACACAACAGCACAGTAATTGGGTTCTAGACTTTACAGGTATTAGAATGTCTCAGTTATCATCACATTCAAACGCCTGTGCCTATCACTTCACATTGGTAAAGAATGGGAAGTTTGAGAAGGCAACCTTTGATATAGAAGAAGGAAGAAATCAACTGTTAATGATTGACAGTGAAACATTTTTTGCTCCTGAAGAAGAGTCCTTCTCACGAAACGCGTTGAGCTCTTTAATCTGAATTCACGATTTAATTGTTATGTAGTATGATTTAAATGTATATGTTTTGAAACAACTGTGAAGAGATTGGAATTTGTATGACTATGAATACAACATAATTCACTTTGAAAATATTTACTACTAAACTCTAATTGAGTTGAATATTAAGATACATTGATGTTTTTATAATTAAGAGATATAATATGGTTGCTGAGTTATAAGATATGTAATCCAAAACCAGAATTAAACTTTGACTGGATTTTTCCAGTACGTACAGGTGTGCAGGGAACGGGAGTTCTCAACAAAGGTAGCAGGCGCCCCCCTCTCAGAAGAACAAGGCATGATAACCTGTTCAGTGGATGTTAACCACATTGAGCGTTTGCAGCCATCTGCTTTTTGCTCACTGTACCTTTCACAGATGGGAAATAACCATTTGCATATCACTCTTTGTCCCGCCCACATGGGCAGTCCAGCACCGAAATGCTATGGCAATCCCTCTCTGAACAAGAGTACCAACAGCAACCCCATACACGTGTTTCAGCCTTGTTGGGCATCATCAGTGAGGTGAAGCTGAGCCTCTCTAAGCACAGTGAGCAGGGAGTCCACGTCTGGTTGCCCCCAGGTAACCTAGGATGGGCAACCCCAAGTTCCTTCAAAGAATTCAACAAAGGTAGCAGGCGCCCCTCTCTCGGAAGAACAAGGCATGATAACCTGTTCAGTGGTTGTTAACCACATTGAAAGTTCGCACCCATCTGCTTTTCGCTCACTGTACCTTTCACAGATGGGAAATATCCATTTGCATATCAGTCTTTGTCCCGCCCACATGGCAGTCCAGCACTGAAATGCTATGGCAATTCCTCTCTGAACAAGAGTACCAACAGCAACCCCATACACGTGTTTCAGCCTTGTTGGGCATCATCAGTGAGGTGAAGCTGAGCCTCTCTAAGCACAGTGAGCAGGGAGTCCACTTCTGATTGCCCCCAGGTAACCTAGGGTGACCAACCCCAAGTTCCTTCAACGAATTCAACAAAGGTAGCAGGTGCCCATCTCTCGGAAGAACAAGGCATGATAACCTGTTCAGTGGTTGTTAACCACATTGAGAGTTTGCAGCCATCTGCTTTTTGCTCACTGTACCTTTCACAGATGGGAAATATTCATTTGCATATCAGTATTTGTCCCGCCCACATGGGCAGTCCAGCACCGAAATGCTATGGCAATTCCTCTCTGAACAAGAATACCAACAGCAACCCCATACATGTGTTTCAGCCTTGTTGGGCATCATCAGTGAGGTGAAGCTGAGCCTCTCTAAGCACAGTGAGCAGGGAGTCCACGTCTGGTTGCCCCCAGGTAACCTAGGGTGACCAACCCCAAGTTCCTTCAAAGAATTCAACAAAGGTAGCAGGCGCCCCTCTCTCAGAAGAACAAGACATGATAACCTGTTCAGTGGTTGTTAACCACATTGAGAGTTTGCAGCCATCTGCTTTTTGCTCACTGTACCTTTCACAGATGGGAAATATCCATTTGCATATCAGTCTTTGTCCCGCCCACGTGGGCAGTCCAGCACCGAACTGCTATGGCAATTCCTCTCTGAACAAGTTCCCATGAATTATGGCATTCCATTGTTTGCATCATTACATTGACTTTCGATACCAGAGTAATTATTTTCTCCCCTGCACCCTTGACTTTGACTAACTACAAGCGAGCCTTAGGAGCTCCAAATAATTTAACTGTTAATACCATCATTCATTTAAACATGGTGTGCTTGATCTCACTGGCGATTTAAGTTAGATGTTCTAATGTTTTGTTCTTTGGCACCCCCTTGCGGTAGAGCTATCATGAGGAAGTTCACCTGTTATCGGCCTCCCTGTTTGGGAGAGATTTTCTTTCTGCAAAAGTGATGTTATTGAATATAAATGTATAAAAAAATTCAAATTACGTATTTCACTTAGTACCATATTCATAAAGGTGGATACATTTGAATTTTTGACTGTTGGAGTGAAATTGCTTTTGGCTTTAAAACTCTGTATAATCAGTCAGTGTCTATAGATTCTGAAATATCTACCTGAGAAAAAAACGACTTTAAAAACGTTTTGTAGTTCAATTTCTGTCTTAAATTGATCATTATTTTCTGTATGCACCAATGAAATGCCTTTTTCAAGAAGTGACTGTTGCAGAAGACTGTCTCTTTAAGACAGTCCTCCCAAAAGAGCGTCATGACAGGAAGTGACGCACAAGGGAAACGGGGGTAGTGGGAGGAGAAAAGGGAAGTTAGGTTAGTTAATGTTGGAAAGCGAATAAAGCAGTCATTCCTCCTTACGCTGGTGTTTGGGGTGTATCTTCATTTGTGAGGCCTTTGCCTGCTAACAACTGGCGACGAGGTACACTCCCTCACCAGCGGTCCTCCTTGCTATGCGCCGGTGATCCCACTGTGTGCCGACCCGTGTGAGACAGTGATCCCGCTACTCTCCCTCTCCAGTGCGGTCCTCCTTTGTGCAACAAAAGGTGTTGACACTCCTGCCCGCACGTGCCAGCGATCCCGCTGTGCTCGCTCTCCAACCCTGCACACATCAGAGCACCAGCAATCCCGCTGTGCCCACCCTCCAATCTTGCACAATAAAGTGATCTGACCACGTGTCTTCCATCCGGAACCGTCAAGACCAAGTGTCAGTGCCACCCGATCCCAGGCCCCTCACCAATACCAATACGCATCAAATTGCTTGACGCATCCTGGGCACTGCAAGCCCATCTGCCTGTGCAGCGTGTCTCCCTCACATATGCAGAAAAGCAGTGACACGACAGTGAAGCCCCTCCACACAGTCAGGGGCAGAAACTAGCCACACGTGCTACCGATGATACATTAATATATCTGGCACAGTGTGCAGCCACACCTCCAATACACAAACATCAGCCTGCAGCAGAAAAACGGACCAGCAACCATAGCTGGTGAGTGCTGCCCCTCCCCATCGGACCAAGTCAGCACGCCCATCAGCTTGAAGGTGCACCATCACTGGGTGTGCACCCTAGCAAGCCGTGCAACGACCCTACACCAAATTGAGGACGCCCACCTAAACAACACCTCAACACTGCCATGAGCATGTCCCATGATCGCGCAGGACACAAAGTCTACAGTGACAGCATGGCTATGCCCCCTCCTTTCTCCATGACCCCGCAAGCAGATAACGGCCCGAGGTGGGTCGAATGGCTCGAGGACTTCGACAACTTCATAGCCACTGCAGGCGAGGAGTCCTCCCCATGTCTACGCAGCATGTTTATCAACACAGCGGGCACAGAAATAAAGACATTAATCAAAACCATCCTGCCAACAGAACACACTGTCTATGCAGCCTTAATAACAGCCCTGAATAAACGATTAGTCATAGCACCTAACAAGGATTATGAGAGCTATATGTTTAATCAATGTACCCAACTCAGCGATGAAACAGTAGATGAATTCATCACTAGACTCCAAATCAAAGGGGCACACTGCCAAATTGACGCATTTTCTCTAGAAGAGGCCATTCGCTTAAGGGTAATTGAAGGGTGCATTTTGCCCGCATTGAAAAAGCAACTTCTCAAGAAACCCCTCACCATTGAAGAAGTTAGCGAAATGGACGGAATCCTAGAAAGGGTTGATAAGCAAGCCACCCAAATAACCGGCACAACAACACTCAAGCAAGACAGAAACAACGTGCTAGCGGCGGTTCACAAAGGTAACACCAGAGTGAACAAAAGGACTAGTGGTTCTAGCTACATATCAGCCCCACGCATGCAAAGACAATGCTACAGGTGTGGAATGATATTTCCCCATGCTGGGTCATGCCCTGCTCTCACCCAAAAGTGTGGAAATTATGGCAGGGAAGGACATTTTCAATCTGTCTGCAGAGAAGGAAATCCTTTTCCCACACCGCGCACGACTCCATCACTGCAATACACATCGTTTCAAAGGGCACCTCCAAGTCAATCCTACCAGACACGCCTGTACCAACAAGGACCAAGGAGGTATGTGAGAGTAGTAGAAGAACTTTATACGGAGGATGAGACTCAAGAATATGAGCCACAATATCTAAGCTAACAGATTTGTGATGTGTATGACAGCCCACCCCCATCATGTCCAGGCTTCCACGCCATGTCACAAGTTAGTCAAGACTATGAGAGTGATCAATATGACCTGTACACACAAGACGAATTTGTGAACCTCATCATGGATGAGGCATGTGAAGCACCAGGAATACAGGTAGACATCTGTGAGAAACGGTTTTGTTTCCTCATTGACTCTGGGGCCACAGTAAACATTATGGGGAAAAAGAATTCCAATAACTTCAAAACAAACCCCTGCTAACGCAGACAATCTCCAGGATATTCCAGTGGGGTGCTGATAATCCCTTACACAGTGTTGGATCTTTCAAAAGACGGCTCGTCCATGGTGACAAGTCAGCCACAACCTTAATACATTTAATTAGAAGCCCGACCAAAGGGCGATGCTTGCTCAACTACAAAACGGCCTCTTGCCTCAGCCTAATCAACATACACGTACAGGAAGGTGACATCATTAGCTCGACAGCAGCCCAATGCGAAACCCAAGGACACATATACAACATGGATCAGGCTCCACGCACAACCCCAACCACCACGAAAGATGACATCCTGAAGGAATCTCCACATCTATGTCAAGGCCCACCGGTCAAGCTGCACATCGACCCGGCGGTTCGCCTTGTTCCACAACACCCATGCAGAGTTGGGTTTCACCTACAGGAAGCAGTCTTAAAGGAACTAAATCAACTTCTACGAGACGACATCATTGAACCAGCCACGGGACCGACACCATGGGTCTCTCTGCTTGTGATTGTCCCGAAAGAAGAGGGCCGCTTACGACTGTGCGTGGACATGAGGATAGCCAGTACAGCCATCCAAAGGGAACGTCATCTAGATCCCAAGATCGAAGACATGATCGTCCAAATGAACAAAGCTGTTCTCTTTTCAAAGTTAGATCTGAATCAAGGGTACCACCAGCTGGTGCTCCATCCCGATTCATGAACGATTACCACGTTTGCATCCCATGATGGACTGTTTCATTATAAATGACTAAACTTTGGGATATCGTCAGCAGCCGAAATCTTTCATGAAACCGTCAAGCAGATCATACGACCAGTCAAAGGGACTTTGAACTATAGCGATGACATTCTTGTGTTTGGGAAGACTCACAAAGAACACGATGAAGCACTCCGCGCCGCCTGTACAGCGGTACAAGAAGCTGGACTAACCCTTAACCTAGAGAAGTGTTGGTTCAGTAAGTCCAAGCTCAAATTCTTTGGACACATTTTCTCAGCTGACGGAATGACCCCTGACCCAGACAAAGTCTCTACCATCTTTTACCTGGGAAAACCTGAACAGGCGGCTGACATCAGATCATTCCTGGGAATGGGTGGATACTGCGCCCGGTACGTACCCCACTTTGCCACCATCACTGAACCCCTATGACACCTGTTACAAAAAGACGCTCCGTTTGCCTGGACAGATGAGTGTCAAAGCGCTTTTGACACCACTAAGCAAGCCCTTGTCAAAGCCCGGAAACTCACCTATTTTGAACCCGACTGGCACACTGAAATTGTCGTGGATGCCAGCCCAGTGGGCCTAGGAGCCATTCTTGCCCAAACCAGCAGCCAGGATACCCACCCGAGGCACGTAGTAGCCTACGCCAGTAGAGCATTGGCTCCCCCTGAATCAGCGTACTCCCAGGTAGAGAAAGAAAGCCTGGAGCCATCTGGGCCTGTGAACACTTTTACAACTTCATTATCGGAAAGAAATTCACACTCATCACGGACATCAGGCCCTGATATCCCTCTTTGGGAATCCAACAACAAAAATGCCTCCCAGAATCGAACGATGGGGAATTCGCCTGCAAGAATATGATTTCGAGATAATTCACAGACCGGGTGGCGAGAACAACCCCGCCGATTATCTGTCAAGGCACCCGACTGGCAAATACCTGGTGACACCGAATATGTAAGCTACGTAACAGCCAATGCTTTGCCCCCTGCCATTTCCTTCGAAACCATTGCCTCTGCCTCAGCGGCAGATCCTTCAATGGCCTTAGCCATAAGCCTGACAGAGAACAATAAATGGAAAGACTTCCGCCGGGCTGTCCAGAGATACCCGGGTGCATGCAGAGACGAGCTTGAGAGACTCGCCAGGATACACACGGAACTGGTAGTACAAGACAAATCCATCTTATTGAGGGGATGTCGGTAGGTCATACCAGCGATGCTCATGTCAGATGTCATCAAGACGGCCCATGAAGGACACAGGGGTGCAGAGAACACAAAAAGACAGCTCAGATGCCACGTCTGGTTCCCCTTCATGGACGACATGGTCGACCGGTGGGTGAAGAACTGTACAACCTGTCAATGCACCGCGAAAGCAGAACCCCCAGTACCGCTCAGAGTGACCAGAATCCCGGACCACCCCTGGGAACACATTGCGGTAGACTTCTATAGCCACCTTGAGTCGGGAGAATACTTGTTGCTTTTCATCGATGAACACTCCAGGTTCCCCATCGTAAAGAAAGTGAAATCCACAGCGTTTGTCCATGTAGCCGCCACGTTCGACGAAGTCATCAGTGATTGGGGATCCCGAACCTAATAAAGACAGACAATGGGCCCCCCTTCAGCGAACACGAGTTCAGAGTGTTCGCAAAACACATGAGATTCATTCATCAAAGGGTCACGCCACGTTGTCCTCAAGCCAATGGGATGGCAGAAAGATTCATGGCTTCAATCAAAAAGACGATGCAAAGAGCACTCATCAAAGGGTCAGACCCCCATCAAGCACTATGTAGAATGCTAAGAGGCTATCGGAACACACCACATGAGACCACCAACAAAACCCCAGCTGAGCTCATGATAAAATACCAGGTCAGAACCAGAGTTGTCAACAAGCCAACAAACCGGCCTGACCCGGATCGAGAGGTCATCCAAAGAGACACTGAACGAAAGGAGAAAGTCTGAATACAGACAGATGGAAGGAGGAGAGCCCAAACAAGGGAGTTCCAAGTAGGAGATGAAGTCTGGGTCCAACAAATTGTAAACAAGAAAACGGACTCACAGTTTGCACCGGAGACACTACACGTTGTTGCCGTAAAAGGTGCAATGATAACGGCAGCTAATGACTCAAAGGAGGTAACCAGGAACAGTTTGCTATTTAAGCACGTCTTGAGAGGAGATAAGGAGAAACCTCCGTCTGTCGATCCGGACCCAGAACACTATGACATACACGATGAGAAGTGGATTCCCCTCGAACCGCAGGTTCTACATCAGTCGGCTCCAGTTGGCCATACTGACGGTGGCTCAAGTCAAGAGCCGCGAGGACGACCCCAGAGGGTCATCAAGAGACCCCCAAGATTAGTAGAAGAGTGTTAAGAAGCAGTTGAAGAAGTTAAGTTGAATTCCTTGTAAGGACATTTGTACAGGAGTGTTGCAGGAGACTGTCCCTTTAAGACACTCCTCCGAAAGAGCGTCATGACAGGAAGTAACGCACAAAGGAAACGGGGCTAGTGGGAGGAGAAAAGGGAAGTTAGGTTAGTTCATTTTGGAAAGCGAATAAAGCAGTCATTCCTCCTTACGCTGGTGTCCGCATCTTCATTTGTGAGGCCTTTCACTCGTAGACAAATTCCTTTTAGAAAGATTAATAATAAACAAGGAGTGCTTTGTAATCGTAGGAGTCGTATTTCCTTTGTTTTGTGTATGCCTTCCTCTCGTTATTGGAGTGGATTTTTCTATTTAAAAAACAACTTTGTGTGATGATTCGCCAATGTGAGTCGTAGGTTTATCATTAACAGTAAACTGATCTGTGGATTGTTTAGAGTTGAACACATGCCTGTTCTGGGCTATTTTAAACTTTCACTGAGTCTGCACCCTGGCAGGTGCATGCATATTGATGCGCCACCGGCTATTGAATAGGGAAATGAGAGGTGCGCAGCCAGGCACTGTATATGCACACTGCCCCCCTACAAGTGCAGCACACCATGCCACCTATCACACCCATGCAAGCTGAAGCTATCCCTGTTGAACTAAAGGTGGTGCATAGTTGAGGCAGTCAATACCACAACTACCTGGCTGCCTGTACTGTGTGGCATGCACTAAGCCTACCTACAACATTCCTGGTTGTTTTAAAGCAGCCTTTCCAGCACAGCAGTATGAATTATGCAGGCCAGCTGGGGCAGCACGCTGCTAGGGCATTGTCAGCGTGAATGCCATCCCCTTCTATGCATTCATGAAAATGTATGGCCAGGACACCATCAAAGTACCAGCCCTGTTCATACGTTTCATTCATTGAGTAACAGTGAGTTGGGGCCTACATCCAACACGGTTGGGGTGTCTTGGCAGTTCTGAAAACACAGAGTCCAAATGACAGTGAAATTCTGAAAGTGGTCAAGAAAATGCACAAATCAGATTATGTTCATTAAACTGGAAGCAGTATAAGAAGTGCCAGTTCTGGGGAAAATTCCTGCAGCCCTGGCAAATGCCACCATACGTGCTCCACCATGACGATCACACCTCTATGAGGGCTCTGTCAATTTATGACAGACAAGGATGACTGGTGAGGACTTTGAGGTGCCCCCATGAGTAGAAAGCCCTTTTTGCTGCAACATACATGCTGATTGCCCCCAATACCTAGCTCAAGATTGCTAGGTGCGCCTGGCCATCCCCTCCCCATTACTCCCTTTTTGGGTAAGCTCCTGGAAAAGCTGGCCATCTCGCCACTTAATCTTCATTCCGACTCTGTTGGATCCCTCCATGATCACCAATCTGGCTTCAGAGCTGCCAGAAGCATGGAAACTGCTCTCCTGAACATCCGTGATGACCTGCTCTCCAACCTTGACTCTAACATTCCCTCTGTCCTCTCCTCTGAGTTCGACACAGTTAACCATACTACCCTGCTCAATCATCTCTGTGACAACCTGGGTATCACTGATCAGGCTCTGGCCTGGCTGAACTCTTTCCTTTCTGATCGACCACCCCAGGTACAACTTGGGTCCTTACTATCTTCTATCTCCCTCTCCACCTGTGGTGTCCCCCACAGTTTTCACCTCTCGCCCTGGCTTTTCAACCAATAATTGGCAACTTTTGCCTACTGCATTTCCATTTTCTGCTCAATTTTCCAGTGCTATGCTGATGACACCCAACTCATTTTCAGGCTTCCTTCAGCCACCTCCTCTCCTTCCCTCATTTCTGATTGTCTAATCACCATTCAAAATTGGTGTACTGCCGACGATCCTTGTCTAAATGCCAAAAAGACTGAGATCCTCCTCATTGGTCCACCTTCTCCATCCTTTCCCCTCACTCTCTAGCCAGCCTCCCTTGATACTCCTCCTACCCCCACCTGCGAGGCTCAGAACCTCGGGGTTATCTTTGACTCTACACTCTCCTTCTCCGCACACATCTCTGACGTCTCCAAAAAGTCAAACATTTTACTGTACCTCCTTAGAGGTACTTTGCCTTTCCTCTCCTTCCCTCAAAAGCTCACTGTCTCCCAAGCTCTGGTTCTCTCTAGGCTGGATTACTTTAACAGCCTCTTTCTAAATCTACCTGCCTCCACTCTCCGCCCTTGACAACTAATCCAGAACAGGACTGTGAGATTTGTCCTTGGCCTCAAGCCCTGGGATTATACCCCTCCAGCCCTGAAATCCCTTCATAGGCGCCCAGTGGATACATTTAAAACCCTCTGCATTGTCCACAAGGCTTTCTGGGGCCTGTGTCCAAAATACCTTCAACTATCCCTCCGTAAATACCTCCCCTCTTGAGCCCTTCGCTCCTCTACTTCTAACTCCCTCAGGGTTAGTCGTTTTGCAAAGAACCGAGCTGGGGTGTAGATCTCGGTCTTCGGCCGGGGCCTCCCTTTGGAACAGCCTCCCAGGCACCTTGAAACTTGAGGAGAACCATCTTTTGTTCCAGAAGCACCTCAAGACCTTCCTCTTTGCCTCTGCCTTTACCCCCTTCTCCCCTGTTGACCTGTTTTCTCTCTTGGGATTGTGCACCTAGCCACCCTCTGTCATTCGAACCCAGGTACCTGCTCATCCTGCCACCCTCCTGCACAGCCTCCGGGCCACCCCTTGCACTGGGGTTCTATATCTGCACCCAGACAGTCCCCCTCCCTCTTTTCTTCTGCACTTATCAGATATACCCTATCTGACTAAACTATCACTTGCCACTTGCTGGTTGCACTACCACGGTTTATCGCCTTTATTTATTTATTTATTTATTTATTTATTTATTTATTTATTTATTTGTTTGTTTGTTTGTTTGTTTATTTATTTATTTATTTATTTATGCATTTATTCTGTTCTCTACTCTGTTCCGCACTTTCCACTTCTCCCCCCTTCCATGCACTTTCCCCCTTTTCCCTTCTCCGCTTTCTTAATGTCACTGGGCCTAGTAAGATCACTGTTTTTTGTTGGTTTTTTTCGCCCTTTTGACTGGTCGCACTCTGAAACGAAACACTTGTGTACGAGAGCGATATAAATAAAATATCATTTAATTTCATCATTTCATTCTTCCTTCAGATCCCAAGCGGCCCAGGCCGGAGGAAAAACAAGAGGTCATAAACAAGCCGAAATCACTGATGCAGTGGCCATTCAGTTGAGGAGTCTGGTCAAAAAGGTTGAATAGTAAGGGCTGTAAGATCCCACCTACAGTGGGAAGGCAAGTACCCTTCATGTGCCATACAGATGATATGCATCTACATTCATGTATCTAATGATCGACTCACCATTTGCCAGTCAATCTCCCTACTGGCATGAGCATGAGCTTTGAGCTGTCTTTTCTAGTATGCATTCCCTCAAGTGGATGTGAGTCAGGTTGCAAGCAAGGAGTGTGCCTCAGAAAGATGGTAGACTGGGGCTCTTTACTGCTGCAAGAGGGGATGGTTAGCAAGCAGGAGGAGAAAGGCAAGTATGTCATGTGGGCCTTTGGAAAGTCAAGAGCAAGTACCTACCAGAGGTCACTGGCAAAAACCGGTTGGGAGACTGGAAGCAGTGGGTTGACTTCAGCACGGTATGGCAAACATGAGCCCGCCAGCTGCGGTCACACAACTCCCCACACTACGAATTAGCTTGTCATCTGACCCAGTACACCCCCTCCCTATGCGGAGCTCCTCCTAGCTGCTGACAAGCCTGGCCCCAGACCTAAGACTAACCTACCACTGGAACAACTGCACTCAGGGTGACTGGCACCATCGATTCACACACCTAACTCCTTGAACTCATGCCACCATCCACCAAATGGTCAATGAGCCCTAGAGGAAAAGCTGCAGTGCTACAAAATGTAATGCTGTTGTTTCTTTTTTTGTTTAAATATTTTATTAACGTAGATAGGCATACAGGACTTCTACAATAAAAGAAAACAGAGTAACTAAGCAATAGGTTTGTAACCAGAATGTAACAACCAAACGTTCCTGCATAGTTTATCATTATAAAGTCTTGAATGACATCACATATGTGATAAATTCCAATGCACAAAAATGCATTTTTAATATAAACTAATAGGTCTATACATTACTTAATATAAACTTTAGTACAGACAAGACACACAGGACAAACATACACATAAGGATGGGAAAGGAATGAGGGAAAAGATACTTAGGAATTATAAAAAACAATTCATTATACAGGGTTTCTCATCTATCGACAGAAGTGTTTTGCAGATATTCTACAAATAATGTCCATTTTAATATATGTTTAAGTAGCAGCTGTGGAGAAATAGCATTACATTCTTCCATTCGATGAATGTTACACACTGAGTTCCACCAGATTTTGCCATGTTTACATTTAAAGTCTTTCCAATTGGATGTAATTGTTTGGATAGCAACAGCAATTAAAACGTCAAACAGGTAGCCATTATGTTTATGGAGCATAGGTTGTAAATAACTATTTCCATGGAGAAGAATGGCAAAACACAAATTTTGTTGTTTATGGAAGATATCTCCAAGAAGTTTCCACACTCTTTCCCAACATCTTTTAACATATACACATTCAAAAAACATATGTTTCAAGGACCTTGATTGCGTAAGCAGCTCCAGCAGTTGTCTAAGGATAATCCGCTTTTAAAGAGAGTATGTGGAGTGATAAAGGCTCTATGGTGAAAGAAATATAAGGTTTGGAGTAGACTTGCTGACATTAACTTTTTCAAGGTATTTTTGTATAGAAGAGGCCGTACTGTTAGAGTGTTGCTCAAGGAACAGTCTCGCTTCCACTCCATTACACAGTTATATGAGCAGATAACATTTGGATCAGACAAACATGTTTTATAAACCCCAGAGGCAGTAGACATCGGATTAGATAAATGTCTTGCTCTATCAGCATGATAATCCTGTGCATTACATGTTAGCGGGTCAAAATTATCCATTGTAGTGTTAATCAAATTCATGTATTGGTGTACCAATATTATTGGTATTTTGTATTTAGCCATTATTTCATCAAAAGTGAGAGGTGTTCCTTTGATAAACAATTGCTCCTAAATGTAATGCCTCGAGAGAGCCATGGCTTCCAACAGAGGTTTATCTTGTTAATTTTAATCAGAGGGTTCAACCATATATATTGCGATATAAACTAAGATGTTTTTTTTTAATTAATGGAAATAGATAGGGCCTTAGATACATAATGGAAACATTAATACTTGTACTATTAAAATATCTCTTATTATCTATAATATTGGGGCAATCCATAAGAGAATGGGTTGAAACCATCGCTTTCTCTATATGAAGCCAATTAGGTAACCCAGGATTAACAGGAGGGAGCCACACTTGTGTTTGCTTTAAAATAAAGGCATTATAGTATTGTCTGAAGTCGGGGAACCCTACACCTCCCTCTAGTTTGAGCTTTTTAAGTTTACTCAGTGAAATTCTGCATCTCTTTTTCCCTCCTTAGGAATTTGAGAATGCATGAGTCAAGTGATTTGAAAAATGAGGCCGGAAGTGGGATAGGAAGCATATATAGAGTGTAACGTTTAATTGGGGAAATCATCATTTTAATTGATTTGTCTACCCCACCATGATAAATATAGAGGGAACCATGTAAATTCTCTAACTTTACTTAGAATGTGTTCCGTATTTTTTTAGTTACATTTTCTATAGAGGAAGCTATATGGATGACAGATATTTGATTCCAGCAGGGCACCATCTCATTCCAGAATCTGAAACATGTTCTTTAGTACAGTGTATATTAAGCGTTCACATGTATCCGTATTAAGATTATAACCCGATGCCAAAGAAAATTGTGTAACAATATGTGATAGCTTGCGAAGACAGGTTTCTGTTATATGCAAAAGAAGTAATATGTCATCAGCATACGCAGCAGTTTTAATTTGAATTCCTCCAAAAGTGATTCCCATTAGGTTTTCATCCTGTCTAATAGCTTCTAGGAAGGGTTCTAGTGAATAAAAAGCAGGGGAGACAGGGACATCCTTGCTGAGTACCTCCATGAAGAGAGAAATAGGGTGATATGTGGCCATTAATTAAAATGTATGTTTTAGGGTTGGAATATAGCACTTTAATCATATTTATGAAGGCATCAGGAATGTTATGCCACCTTAAAGCTTTGCACATGTATTATATACTTCCACTCTACTCTATCAAAATCCTTTTCAGCGTCAAGTGCAATAGCAGCATAAGGAAAAGTCGATTTCTTAATAACACTAAGAATGTTAGCAAATAGTCTAGTATTGGCTGAGGATGATCGTCCCTTAACATAACCCACTTGATCATTTTTTATTAGAGTAGGAAGAAAGGGAATTAGTCTATTTGCTATAATTTTGGCAACAATTTAACAATCCGTATGTATCAGAGATATTGGTCTGTAATTATGTATTAGTTATGCGTCCTTGTTAGGTTTAGGAAAGACAATAAGCATATCCTCAGTGAAGGATCCTTTGCCTTTCCCACTAGAGATATAGGACGAGTAGAAATCATTGAGCTTAGGCATAAGTAAGTTTTTAAAGTGGGTGAAGAAATCGATTGAAAAACTGTCCGGACCTGGAGCTTTTCCTTTCTTAAGGTCTCCAATAGCTTTGTAAATTTCCTTAGCTGACAAGGGGGCATTCAGTGTCTGTAAATTAGTGTTACTATATGAGTTGTGGTGTATTTGTCCTAAGAAGTGAGATGCACAAGAATTATTGGATGTATTGTCCGAAGAGTATAGTTTTTTGAAGAAATTTGAGAACTTTTTTAAAATGTCTTTATCATTAAAAGTTTGATTACCATTATGATGTTTCAATACAGTAATTTTAGCATTATTTCTTTTCAGTTTAAGGTATGATGCTAATGATTTACTCAATGTATTTGAGAACTGAAATATTTTAGATTTATACTTCAAGAGGTTAGTAAATGATTATTGCGTGGCCAAATTATTATAATGTATTCTTAGTTTTGTAATTTCTTTGTAGAGTGGTGAGAGAGTTGGATCTTAAGTATTCACATCCTAGAGACTTGATTGAGTTCATGATATCATCCGTCTCCTGTTTAAGTTTCTTCTTTTTATTGACAGTATATGATATAATGTGGCCTCTTAAAACTGCCTTATAACAATCCCAGTTGTTGCCTGTAGATGTATCATTATTTAGGTTTTCCAAAAAGAAATGAGAAGGCTGCTGCTGAATAAATTTAGTGAAGGAATCATCTTTCAGGAGTATTGGATTAAATCTCCATCTATTACATCAGTTGCTGTTATGTGAAGTAGTAAGTTGTATGTGGACGAGAGCATGATCAGACAGGGTAATGGGTTCTATTTTGGCATCCATTGAGCAATAGGTCAAGGTTTTGGAGATGAAAATGTAATACATTATTGAGAAAGAATTATGAGGTAAGGAATAGTAAGTATAATCGAGATCAGAGGGATGGACTATGTGCCAGGTGTCAATCAGGCTTAATTCTGACATAAAATTAGCAAACTGTTGATGGGATTTGGTACTCTTGAATCGTACATTTGATTTTTTGTCAAGAAGGGGATCTAAAATGTCATTGCAGTCACCGCACACAATAAGGTGACCTGGGCTGGAGTTGAAAATATGGTTTCTCAATTGAGTCCGAAAGACATGATCCACATTAGTGGGTCCGTATACATTTAGTATAGAATATTCAATAGAATCAATGAGAAGTTTAACCAACACCCATCTTCCTATATCACCTGAGTCCATGGATATGACTGTACAATTAAGATGTTTATTAATTAGAGTAATGACTCAATTTTTTCTTCCATTGGCTGCACTCGAAAAAACCTGACCTACCCGAAAGTGTTTCAATTTAGCTGCTTCCTCGTGTGAAAGGTGGGTTTAACTCTATTAAGATGAGAGAGTATCTTCTGTCGCTTGATAGGATTATTGCAATCCCTTTAAATACCATGACAATATATTAAGAGACATTAATGACAGTTAGGGTTGCATATTCGTACTCAAGGTCAAGCTTGACAAGTTTTTCAGTAATGAACATAAAGGAGAGACACATAAGGAAAGACGGAAGACTAACAAAGGCAACATGGATTTTTGTTAAAGAGTACATTGAATGATATGAGAGGAAGTGGCTAGCAGGATACAGCCACTCCAAACCATGTTGGAAATATGTTGAATAGGATGAGTGGTGGAGAGCCAGATCCAAGGGTGCTCACCCGTTATCCCACTCCAACAAAAGACTTCATGTGATGTCAAAGGGTCAATCGTAGATTCCAAATCAAGTGTGTGGTTTAGACATATCCATTTCTTCTTTTCTGTGGTTTTGGATGAAAGCACGCAGATCTATAGAGTTTTGAAAGGTAAACGTATTACCATTAGGGTGACCTTCAATGAGGCAGAATGGATAATTCTGTATCTGGCATTCAGTTGCCTGAGGGCTGGTCGAAATGTCAGTAGTTCCTTTCATCTTGCAGCAGTAGCATTAGAGACATCTTGTGAGATAAAGATTTTGTAGCCATCCCATATAAGTGGCTTTTCTGCCTAGCCTTATCCAGAATAAGTACTACATGCTTATAGTCAAGCAGAGCAAAATCAAGGTTCTTGGGGCATTCTGAGATGGACTATTTGGTCCAACACAATGGGCTCTCTGTATTTTAAACTGTGGGGGTCTTGGAGGTCCAGAAGAGTAGGAAGCATAAAGTATAAGAACTGGATAGGATCATCTTTCTCTGTTTTCTCCGGAAGGCCTACAATCCGTAGGTTGTTTCTCCTATTTCTGTCCTCTAAATGTTCTGCTTGTTTCTGAAGAGATATGGCAGAGTTTTCCAAGGACAACACTCTTTCCGTAATATCCTCTGCATTACTAACTCTTCTTTCAACCTCATTGATCCTTGTTTTGAAGGTTGACCATTTGTCATCCAGCACTTGTAGTTTCACCGTTGTGGACTCCATAATTGGTTTGAGCGCCTTGATCTCAGACAAAAGAGACAGCATAACTGGATCTTGTGTATCCACTTTTGGTGTAGGTAAGTCACTTTTTTGTCTTTTAGGAGCACTGTTCATTGACATGGAAGGTTATTCCTTAGTTTGTTCCTTTTTTGAAGACATGTTTGCACAAAGATTGCAGACATTAAGGATTTAGAGGTGACACACTGCTTGTATTTTCTAATGTAGGAGATAGCTTCCTTCGCAAAACGTTGCACTAAGTGCGACTTTAGGACATATGCGCTTAAGCATATGCGCTTAAGCATTTGACTTTCTATTCAGTGCACCAACCATGCATGGTCATAATATATCCGTTGAATATTCCTCAAAAGTTCTTGGATATTGTTCTTCTTAATATAGCGGGCCACCCGAGCCACATCTGCCGTAACAGCTGACAGGGCACGCCGGCTCATTTATCATGCTACCTTGCTGTCCGAAGGCCGCGCTACGGTTCTTTTTTCCTATTCAGGCGCTGCGTCTCCAGAGATCATAAGAGGGAGGCAAAATATCGCTGTCAGCCACAGAAAGGAATTTGGTAGGGCAAACACACTTATAAAGTGTTAATTTATGTTATGTCCGCATTAATGTAATATACATTCTTAATTGCCAGAGCGGGAGTGTGGATCAGGCATCCGTTCACATTGGCGCTTAGCCACGCCCTCACTGCTACTGTTTCTTACCGTCATTGATCCAGGGAGGCTATTCAGACTGTGCAGTTACATCAAGAGGCTTGATCCACCTCAGGTGGCCCTCCTCTAGATCCCCTTTCCTTACCCCTAAGCTATCCCCCAGGTCTCCTTAATCTATAGGTGTGACTGTGGGACACCCCATGAACTTCTCTGGGGGCCGAAAAACTCACACGTACCTGTACCACTGGTTCCATTAAAAGAACAGCAACCCAACTACGATATGGGGCATCAATATAGCTATAACAGCCACACTGAGATGTTCTAAGGCTATCCCCATAACTATATAGCAATTCTATTGAAAAGATCAGGTGCTAGCCCATTAACAGAATAGTAGGCTGATGGTATGGGGCTCTACTGTCCTATTGAAGACAGAGCATCCCTGCAGTGAAGTGGTGCTACTTGCCCATATAAAAGCAAGGTAGTTTAAAGACACTGCTTGGTAATATTCCATTAAATGCATAGCATGCCTGCTAGCAAGTGCTTGTATGGCCCCAATACATGTATAATGCATTGCCTCAATAATGTTATAGCAGCCCTGCTGAGTAGTGCAGTTCCAGTTCTTTAAAGGCACTGCTTTGAATTGTCAGTTCTGTAGCATTAACTGAATAGCAGCTTCCAAGGAAAAATCAAACAGGAAAAAGGAGGCCAACTAATCAAGTGGCATTACTTGTCTCATTCCTCGCGAGCTCAGAAGTAGACTCTGTGTTCCAGATAAACCTACTTGGTGTTGTAAGTAACTTGCCAAATCAATGAGCATAAAACACTACATTCTATTTTGCACCTTGTTTTTATTTGTTCTTACTTTCTTCGTGTTGATATCGCAGCACAATTTTTAGTAATGGCAATTTAAAAGCCAACACATCTCATGCCTACGGAATTTCTGAAGACTGTGAAATTAAACAAATATAAAATTAACTACTAGCCTAAATATGGTTAAACCGTACTGGATCAATCCTCCATCTAACTGACAGATCCACTTAAGTCAAAAGAAAGATTATGCATGGGACTAGATCATCTTAGTCGGTTTGCGTCATATATTAACATATGGTAATATGCCACTCATTTTCAAGGGCTTCAGGCAAGTGTGGCTAATTGGTCCAAAGAGAGATGGTCACGCTATTGACCGTGGTTAGACTGTGTGACAATGGTGAGGTATGCTGTGATTGTCCCTGGATATCTCGCACCTGAGTTATGCCAACGCTGTGGTTCTGCTGGGAATCCTCCATTCTACTTGTGGCACACCCTTGTGGGCGTTCACACGTTTGAAGGATTTCTAGTCAGCCCTTGAATTTCCGTGACCTTGTGGTGGGCCATAAACAGCCGTTTCAGATAATAAAATATTCTAGATATAACACAATGAACGACAGAGTGCTTGGAAATACCGCAGAACGTTTGGGTAACAAAACAAACTGCACGTCTGCACTATTAAGCAGTCTACTCCCATATGAAATGAGCTGCCATCAGAAACGTTGCACCGGTGCAAGTGCATTTTGCACATTTTGCACGGTGTTAGCACTAGGGCAAAGTTTGCCCTAGTGCAAAAAATATTTGCCCCATATTACAAAACCTTTTCACTATTACAAGTGCAATTGTGTATGGTATTATCACTAGGGCAAAGTTTGCCCTGGGGTTAAAAGAAACTATTTTTTCAATGCATTTTTGCGCCAGGGCAAAGACGAAGTAATATTAGCACTAGGGCAAGGTTTTCCCTGGTGCAAAATTGCCTCGAAAGTAAATGTTTTTTACACTAGGGCAGTTTTTGCCCTAGGTCTAATACCTTGCAAAATTGCACTTGCCCTAGTGCAGTTTCTGTGATCTGGCCCCTGGAGTACTACTTTGAATGGTCATGACAGGTGCTGGTTAAGAGCGCCTCCCAATCGATAGAGTAATGGAAAGCAAAGCATTTGCTTTATTTGACAATGGTTATGAGATTAGGGCGAGGGACACTAATACATGCAATTTGCTGTTCTAACATTGAGCATTAGTACTCTGGATTACCAGAGAAAAACTCCATACCCATTACGTTTTAACAACTAAAAACTCTAATTTTACCCTTAATAGTTTGACTTAATCTTTGACCAATCTGACGCCAAATGCTCACTTCCAGTCCATGTATTTCTATTAAGCCTATCTATTTTCCATGTGCAGTTGTTTACACTCTGCCACTTCTGCAATCTCCCTACGTCAATGGCCATTCTAGAGCGCTCATCGATCAGCCACGTTTGCATAATTTACTTCCGTTTTACTAGGTAGGAGCATAATGTGTAGGTCACCGTGACTCAAATTATTAACGTGACGGACTACACTCAGGTACATCAGCTTCGTATGTCGGAGAATCTATCTCTGAAGCGCCTGGGCCATTGAATTCTTTACAGCCTGGAAATGCTGGAGAACTTTAATACGTCCACGTGCCATATGAGACTTTCTAATTGTAACGGGTTATTTATAACACGCTTAATAACCAGAGGTTTCTAAGCGAGGACCCGAGGATCGACCTGTGTTGCTTTGAAGACGAGCGCATTGCCCCTGAGCTATCGTCCCGAGCCCAATGCAGAGACAATTCCCAATGCAGAGTTTGCAACACCCACAGTTAACACTGTACTTCAAATATATCAAACTGAGCTTTTGTGCTTTTAGTGGTAAAGGTGGCAAACAGAATTACTGTTGCTGCGCTTGGTCCTGTAGATTTACTGCAGGAATACAAATGGTGGTAGATGATGTAAGTCCCCATTTTCTGGAGCCCATTGGACTCCACACGGATTTCGGCAGAATTACCACAGCAGTATTTTTTTCGCCTGCAGTAATTACTCCGAATGTGCCATTTTTTGGCAGTAAGGTGGAGCATTTACCTCCAACATTTTGCTGGAAGGAAACCCTCCACCTTACTACCAAAGTTGTAGTGGGAATGATGTGGTAATGCCGTGGTAACATAGTTTATTTCCTGCACAGCTGTACTAGTAATGAGGTCCATTACCGTTATAATACCAGGTGTGTCTGCCTAGTAGCCTGTGTCCACTGCTGCTCACCAATCTATACCTTCACCTCTTTGTTCCATTTATTCCTGTGCCCATTGTATTCTATTGCATCCCCCACCAATGTTCCCTCTAAGCTGTGCGCATGTGCGCTTGCCCAGCTTCCTTCTGGGTGCCGCTCAGAAGAATTTTAGCAGCGCACACAGAAAATTCCCACCAATTCAAAAAGATTTGATAAGGTACAAGCCACAACAGGTACCTAATATTTGCTTTCTCACAAGATAAAGCTAAATGGGACTAACTAGTCTTGATATTCTGGTCTAGCCTATTTTCGTTGCCCTACTATGGACAAATAAAAAACCTTAAAACCCCAAAACTCCTAAAAACAGAATGCACCCACAAGAGGTTCAAAACTAAAATGAAAAGGTGGCTCTTGAACAGAAGATCTTGCTAAAATATGCCAGCACACATTAACCAAATAAGATACCCTCTCCACCCATGACTCCTATGCTTGACTCTACCACACTTAAATCTTATGACTCTAACTTCCGCCCCAGGTCACATTATGATATTAGCAGAGAATGGTCACTATGCCTACCTTGACTCTGCAAACTTTTACCAGACCTGTACCTACATCTACTTGTTTTCTGTTTGCTATAATAGGAACAACGTTTAAGCACAAGAATTTCTGTTACTCATGGTGCCTTAGCAAAAGTGTCACCCATACTATGTAACCCAACTGTCAGCTCAAATATCGCATACTGACTGTAAGTAAGCTAACATTACCCTATAAGTGGAGAACAACATTGCAACAGCATTTACTTGGCTTGCAAGGAATAATAGGTATGGGCTATTCCTCCCATTTTTTGTATATAGTATTAGGGCAAAAGATAGTCAAATAACTAGCATGCTGTTTACACAATATGCATCCTTTCCATGTTTTCAGAGTTCCATGGGGCATAGACCTTAACACATTACATGGTAATACTGAGCACTTATACTACCCAAAAATGTAAAGGTGGGGTATGTAGCAAACAATCTTTCATTAACTTCATAGTAATTGTGCACATGCAGATTCATAACATGTTCTTAAACTGCCCATAATGTCATGGTGAGGCTTCAAATATGTTTTGCTTGCAAAGTATTGTGGGTATGTAAATATCTGAGTTAGTGCTTTGCTACTACAATTCCTCACTTTTTACAGAGCCATGTGAACTAGTATTGGAGGGCAGCACAGGAATCGGGGAGGGGCATGGGTAGAAGGGCACAGAGAATACTCCTTCAGGGTGAAGAACAAATCAGCAACTTCCAGAAATCAAATTAGATGTTTTGGCAGTAGAGTACAGTGAAAGAAATGAGCTGTTTGTTTGCTAAAGGATAAGAAACTCTAGTAACACTCTAGCGAACAGCACCTTCTGTTTCATTCTTTTATCCGCTGCTGAGGGCTTTTCAATATAATCACATGTTTGCGTTTATTGCCTCTAGCATCTCTGTGCATCTTCTTTAAATTATATCTGTGAATTTCAGAAGATGGGTCCCTAATCAAAGAAAAAGGCACTCAATCTGTTGTACCCCTGAGCATTGCTGCTATTGACTTAAAAGGAAAATATATGTGACATTCTTCAATGAGGCTCCAGAAGAAACCTCAGTAAGGCTCTTTTTGAATTTTATCTCGGCTGTGGCGAGGAAGGGTGGGCAAAACTATAAGCTGCATTATGTGCCCTGTCATTTCACCTCATATTTCAGGGTTAAATCACGGCTCTGATAAGATTTTACTCCCTACTTGGAATCAAATAATTTTTGAGGGAGTAAGAAAATAATTAGCTTGGACAGTAGGAATATTGGATGTTTATTAAAATATGTTCTTTCCCCTTAAAATTGCTCTTGACATCGGGCAGTAATATTATTAGAGCTCCTACCTATGCCACTGCTCTGCTGGTCACTGATTCAAAAAGATATCAGCAGAACCTTGTGGATAGAAGCATGGAGAAGGCTCCTAGGTGTTCTTGGTTTCCCGTTTTTGTTGAGCACAGTTTCCTGTTTTCAGAGAGTAAAAATTAATGTTTATATGCCTTTTAGTCATAAGGCTTGTTTTGAGTAAATGTTGTCACAACTCACAGGACAACATAATGTGGATAGCAAGCAGAGACCCAGGAAGTCTGGTCATATTCTGTGGTGCAATTATCGTCCTTATACAACCAGACGCATGTTCCCCGGGCCCTTGAATTACTTCATTAAAGTGGCACATGAACTCCTATTGCATGTATTCTTACACAATCCTTTTAGTTGCCATTATTCCTTTTGCAAAAATGAGATCCTATCTAAATTCTTTGACAATCACATCCGTGATAAGCAATATTCATTGTTGTAATAAACTAGTGTTTTATTTCAATGGCATTACACACTTTCTGCATTGTCTCTGGGGGTTGTCAACAAATGAATAGCCACAACTAAACCTATTAATTATCCTGAGGATACAAAGGTTTTTTCTGTGCATATTGAAATATGTTACTTATAACGCGCATAATATCCAGTGGTTTCTAAGCGTGGACCCGAGGATGTTCTGTTGTCTTTCTTCCAAGGAGAGCACGTTGCTGCTGAGCTATCCTCCCGAGACGAACATACACATGTTCTTCTCCACACAGGAGTACTTTTGGTAGGTACTATGGCATATCGTGAAGTCTTGGAATGGTTGATAAGCTCTCCTTATAATCACATATAAAACATTTTTTTGAGCCTATATATGTTTGGAAGAAATGTTGTAAAATGCACCTTTTACACTGATTTGTAAATAATTGTAGTGGTTAGGAAGGGAACATACCCGTCCAAACTCTTCAGAAATAGTAGCTCACTAAGTATGGATGATCACAAAGTGGCTTACCTCGATATTAAGTTGCGCACATGCAAAATGAAATGCGCACAAAAGCTAACCATTTCCGCACTTAGGGAAAAATAATTAGAGGGAACATTGTCCCCCACCTTCTGGAATCCCGCTGTAACACCGTGAAAGAGCATGCTGGCTTATCAGTGTGAGTGAACCATTTACTAAAGTTGGATGGTACTTGAAAGAAGAAGTCATCTGGATGCTTTGAAAGGTACTTAAATCACATCCCCTCAGATAACCAATTTCAGTTGACCTCATCTACGTAAACGGGGGACACACTTCACAAAGTCCAGCACATGTATCCCATCCTAATATTTTGTGTCCATAAAAACGTCCACGAATGAATCAGGGTTCCTCATATGAGCCTCTGGGTCCCATCCTGCAGAAGTGTAATGAGAATTTGGAGTATCAGCGAAGTCACACATTTGAGTGCTCCAAGACTGCGATTACCAGAGTTTTAAGGTAAACACTCACCAGGCCATTTGTCACTGGAGGAATTCATCAGGGCTGTTGTCTGTGGACGATTGGGAACTCTGCTCGGCAGAAAGGATCCCCCATGCTGATCTTACTGGTTCTCTCGTCAGTCTGGTAAATATCCTGGTTGGCTGTGAATAGAGTCCACAAAGGGAGGATCATTCTTAAGAGAGAGCGGGAAAAAATACTTTTATCCCAAATCTCTTCATTGTATTTTAGAAATCGAATGCATTTAAAATCTGCGTATGTCCTTGTAAAAGGCCTTTCCCACCTGGCCTTGCCAGCAGCCATCCCCTCCTCAACCTATCCTGCTCCCACATCATATTAGAGAGGTCAGAGTGAGTCAAGAAATATGATGGTCACACTACACGTTTGACCATCACGAAGTATTGCAATCATCAGACTCTGTCCTGGTTAAACAGTACATCTAATTCCCCCATCCAATACTATGTTCTTCAAAGACGTCAAGTGCAAGATTTGTATTTTTCAACACAAGTCAAAGGGCCTCATTACACGAGGTCCCTTTGCGGGTTGGGGAATTTAACGCCTGCTTTTTGCAGGCATTAAAAACCAAACCACAAAGGGACCAGGGAGCTAATTACGGTACCGCAATTAGCGCCTTCCCCATTCCCATAGAGCCCTATGGGGCAAAAATGGGAATGGGGAAGGGCAATGGGGGAAGGGGGAATTACCGCCCCACCAACCTTGGAATAGGGCGGTAATTCCCCTTTCCACCAAGGCAGTGCCGGTATTTTACCGGCATGGACCAAGGTGCAAATAGCACCTTGGTCCACCGCCATCCGTGTAATGAGGCCCAAAGTGTTTTGTGTAATTCTTCCCAGGCCCAAGCCTGAAGATTGCATACAATTTGCAAATGGAGCTCAGACCCATAGAAACCTATGACAGTCATTTTCAATAGAGGCCATCATCTTTTCCACCGTGAACAGATGTCAGAATTAGTTGTGCTAGAGGGTGAGGGGGTGGCACTTGATTTCCAAGTGTATGTGTGTCAAAGGGAGCTCAGAGGCTGCAGTAGTGTGGGTAATAGGCTTACCCGCATTAGTGGTTGGGGCCGGCCCCACTGTTATCCTTGTCTCTGTTTAGGACACTCCTCTGATTCAAGTCAGTTGTATCTCTCCACTATCATTTTTGACAGGGCTGGTATTTCTTTCCAGAAGCTCATTGCATTAGGGACAGACATTTAGATGCAGAACAGCGTGCCACTGCCAACACCCTGTCTCCCAAAAAAGTGGAGGGGAGCTAGTGTATTTAATTAGCATCAAGTATCACCTAAAAAGGAGAATATACGTCACTTACTTCCATAAGGTATCCAATGTCAAATTCCTGACATCAAATTTGCAGATTTGCAACCAGGAGCTAGCCGGAAACTCTTCCAGAATCCTATGTGTGCCTATAAATCATAGTATGATCGAGAGGCAACCTTGGTTCTGGATTTGTGTATTAATGGTGCCCCATACCCAGTGTTGCCCTCTTCCTCAAGGGTATCGAAAGCATCCGCCCAACCACATTGTGATTAGTTATCCAGCGGCTGAACTGTTTGTTTCTAGCATCGAGCATCCACAATGATCCCCAAGGCTCACTATGCAGAAGTCGTCAGTCAGCATCCTGGTCAAGAAGACCCCTGAGTCTCGATTCTGAAAAGTAGGATGAAAGCCGATATTCTCTTCTCCCATTTCCAGCACCACCATTCTGATGTGGGTGGAAGGATTGAAGGGAGCTGCAGTGCTTACCAGCAGCAAAAGCCGCTAAAATGTTGTGTTGTGGGGGTCAGCGTGTACACCAGTGGCAATGTGAGGATTTCTAAAGCATCTGCCACGTTTCTGATTGATGAGAGTGCCCTTGGGGTTTCAGTAAATCAGAAACGTGGTTCTGCCGTCTGGGAAATACCTTGATTATAAAAGAAAAATGCGTGCAGTAGATGTTAACGACAATTCACAGGTGCCACATTTTAACTCCTTTTTTCAAGTGCAAAACAAAAGCTATGCAGGGAGAATCCCCTTTCAGTGCCAGCCCTACTGTAGTGATGGTTGCTGGCGATGTTTTCAGGCCTTCGTCAGCCACATGCAAAAGTCGAGGCTCAGATGCCAGCCCCCATTTAGTTTATTTAACAGAATAAAGCGCTTTAAAGAAAAGTGTTGTTCATCAATGGAACAACTTTTTTTTAATTTATTTTTTATTTTTTTATTTATTGGTTTGTATAAACCTTTAAATAGTCTTTACATCACCATTCATACAAAACAAAAACAAAACAACAACAATATATTCAAAGTAAAACATCAATCAATGAATAATTAAAAATAAAGTTAATCAGAGTCTGATTCATTAGTCCTTCTGGAAAGTCAGAAGGGTCCACCATTCTGATGTTTTGTGTTACTTCACTGAGGTTTCTTGTGTGTTTATATTTACAAGTTTTCCATTAATGATCATCAAAAAAAATGTTAGGGCAAATGTTAGCTTTTTATTAGATTCGTTAAAGCAGTCCTGCCACCAATCTTCTACATTAAGCGACTGTTTGTCTCCAATCACTGGGCCAAGGATGGTTGTTCTTTCAGATCTAAATGCCTTGCAGAATAGAATTAGATACTTCAGATTCTCCTCATGATTGTCACAGATTCTACTTCTAGGATTCAAGTTCTTGTACTTAGTCCATCGCATGATCACTTCTTTGGTCTTGAATTGATTCATCCTGAATTTCATGAGTAGATTTCTTTTATGCTTATCAGGGAAGATTTCCAGCTACTTACACAGTTTTTCATAGGACTTCCTCTCTGCTGGCACATTTCTCATAAGCGAGTATCGAGATCTTTGTGTTCTTGTCTGTGCCCAATCCTGTGCCCACAGTCTTTTCTTGACAGCATCTGGATTATTAACCAGTGTATCATTATCACTGCTCAGGTCTTCAAAGGTTTTTCTGCATCGCATAAGAGTAGTACAGAGGCTGACACTTTATGGACAAAGTCGTATATGATCTCAAATTGTGGCGGACCACTGGGCATAATCATTTTGCGATAAGTTGCCAGTGTATTCCACGTGACTCTGGCATTGATGAAAAGCAAACTAAGTTAATATCAGACTACAGCAGCAGGGGTTCCTCTGTTTAGGTTCAAAACTCTTGACCAGAATATATTCTCCAGAGTACCCCATAAAGTACATGGACAACCTAAAGCATTTTCTGCTCCAAAGATTAATGACAGCACAACCTTCTGATTGTAAAAGTCGATAGTCGGTCGCAACGAGAATTTGCCGTATTTCTTTGTAATTAAAGAAGCATGAACTCCAAGTTGCCAACATTTTGCTTTAGTCTTTTCAACCCATATCTATCATTTATACTTGGGCTGAGCCACATGGCCAAGTATTTGGTAGGCAAAACATTTTTCAGAATTTCTTTTTGCAGCACCCTTTTGAACTTTTTTCCATTCTGCATACAGTTTTGCCCATATCTTGTAGGGTTAGAATCACTGATTTGTTTGAGTTAATATACAGCCCATTTTTTGTTATGTATTGCTCCAAAGCATAACGTTTTCTTTGTAATCCAATAAGCGTAAGATCCATCAATACAAGGTCATCAGCATATAGTATCCAACTCAAGGAAGAACCATAAAGCTTTGGATTACAACCATTAATATTCCTAAATACATCACCAATGTCAGATAGAAATGCGTTGAAGATTATCGATGCAAGGGGACATCCGTGCTTTCACTCCACAGAAGGTTTTTATCGGCATAGATAGAGTGCCTTTGGAGTTCAGCCGTATATTAATCTCTGTTTTGGTGTGAAGCTCTGTTATTGCCATTAGAAGGCTATCTGGACAATTGCATGTTTTAAGTTTGTTCCAAAGAATTTCTCTGTCTACACTATCAAAAGCGTAGACAGATCAGCAAAGGCAAGAAAGACTTTGCCTCCCTGTCTAATGGTGTCCATTTTAATTAGATTAATAAGATGGAGATTTAGACTGCATCCCACACCTTTAACGAATTCCGATTGGCGGTGATCGAGATGTCCGCTGTTTGTTACCCATGTCAGGAATTTGTGTTGTATTTGTGTCACGTACATTTTCCCTGACAACATCCAACAATGCAATAAGCTGATAGTCTGACGGATTTGTTCTATTGCCTTTCTTAAGGATTGGCACAACTATTGCCTTCTTCCATGAATCCGGGGTAGCACACACTGTTGCTATTTTATTTAATGATGCTTTGCAAAACTCTGCCCAGGCCTCTGGATTGGACTTCAGAATGTCATTAGTTAGGCCATCTGGGCCCAGCGCTCGAGATACTGATAATTTCTTGATGTTTATCAATATAATATCTTTATCAAATTCTATGTCCCATTGTTGCAAAGTTGGTAATGGTGGACTCAGCACCTGTCCTTTTTTGGCAAATAGCTCAGAGAAGTGTAATACCCATTGGGCCTCCGTTACCATATTAGTACATGTTGCTTGTTGGATGCTATACTCATTGTTAATTACTTTCCAAAATTCTGCAGAATTTTTGCTTTTCAGACATTTCATTATTCTTTCCGCGTCTTGTTGTTCTCTGAGACTTCAGTGTGCTATTAGCCAGTTCTTATATTTTTGTTTGATCTTTTTCCTTTCTGCCCACTGTGAGGAAGGCTTGTGTTATGGCACTTTTCACAAATCTCTTTGCATTTCTCTTTTACGTGTGATCTCCTGTATGTTGTACGCATGTTTGTGTTTGTATGCACATTTTCGCTCACTATTTGGCATCTCCTTATATTGTTCCAAGAGGGGATTGTAATCCATGCCAAGTGAGTCTATGTTCTTAAGATATTCCTCTACAATTGTCAGTATGTTATTTGCCCTTAGGCGAAGTCTTTTTCCATTTGGGTTGGTTGTTACTGGCATAATTCCAACTTTGAGTTTTACGTGCGACTGAGACCTCAAACAAGACTTTCACTAGATTGTGATCACTATCGTGCATTTCTATGACTTGCAGGTCTTTGGCGTATCTAGACAAGTTTTCCGATGCAAATATATAATCAAGCACAGATTTCTGCTCATTTCGTTGCCAGGTTGATTTGGCAGGGATATCCGCTAGTACATTACCATTTAGCATAGTTAAATCTCTCATTTCCAGCTCTTCCGACCACATTTGTGCTATTCGTTGTTTAGCAATAGCCGTGTTCTTTTTCTCATCTATGCAGTTTAGATTGAAGTCTCCACATATAATAATATGTGCATCATTATCCACAATCTTTATTTCATTGATTATTTCTATCACTTGATTGATATATGACACTGTTCCAGCCTCTTTATAGTGCCAATAAAGATTTATGATGTACAAACACTGGACTTCTTTTTCTTTTTTCATATTGTGAGCGATAGTGACCACTTGGATGTATGGCAAGGGATTTGAGCATTCTTTTATTGAAAGGCCAAGACTTTTGCGTACTAAAGTTAACAAACTCGCAGACGGGCGTCCCTTGATTTTTCTAACCGCTGGGTTCATTGCAATTTCGAATTCATCGACAATCGAACATTTATCCAACCAGGTTTCTTGGAAACACAGAAGGTCTAAGCACTTTGACAATCTCCATTTGTGTTATATAAATGCATAAAACCTCTCGCGTTCCAAGTACCTAAGGAGAGACTTTCCTTTTTCTGTTCTTTTTGTTATTAACTTTGATTGGGATTGGCTAACGTTACAGCTAGCCAATCCCAATGTTTATGTTTTTCTTTGTTAGTCAGCGCATTTTCTATATCTGAATTTGCTTTTGTTGGTTTAGGATTACATTCAACCGTAACTTTAATCTGTTCTCCTTGAATCATTTCTTGTCCCTCTTGATGACCTTGACGACTCGCATTGAACTTTGCAAACTCTTCCCTCCACTTATCATCTGGATTTGTTTGAGATTCCAAATGATTTACCTTCATCTTTTGTTTTTGATGTTGATTATTTTCCTGCATGGTTGGTTTTTCTTCTGTGTCTTGTAAAAGCAGAAGATTCACTTCCTCTATATCAAAACCACATGGCAACAGTGCCGACGCACCATGAAGAAGCGAATCACAAACTAATCTTGAGTCAATATGGAGATAGACCTTGTCTAGGCGTGTTTCATTTATAAATTCTGCTGCTTTTATGTCTCTAGACTCAATATTTGGGAGTGATGGTACATGATGTAGAAGGTTCATGACATTTTTTCTATTCATGATTAGACCATCATCTATATTCAAAAATGTTTCCAGTATTAGGCAATATTTAGTACTTTGTTTCTGTTGTTGACTTGTGCTTCGAGATTTTTTTTTTACCTTCGCCTTTGCATGGACATTAGTTTGCAATTGTGTGTTTTTTTCAAAAGGCACATTAGATGGGTTGTTCAATTTTTTAAAATCAGCAGGCATTTGGACTTGGTATTTTTTTACCCGTATTTATGACAGGTATTTGTATGTCACCTTTAATGTATATTTTTTACACCACCCTTTGCCTTTTATCATCGAAAGTTTGGAAGGTCTCATTTCCTCCATCTCTACCTGATGTTTTTGAATTCACAGTAGACAATATTAGTTTGCATGTTCTACTTGGCTTAAGTATGCAACATGGTTTTAAGGAGACATCTCAGGGGTAACACTTATTTCTGATGGTGTCTTTGGTTTGGAAACTATTATTTCCACACACTCATTCTCTGGTTCCGAATTATCCTCATAAGTCGAATAGTTCATGAGGATCTCAACATCAATTTCCTCTGTTGACTTTGCAGCATTCTCATGTGATACAGATGGAATTAGTTCTGTTTCAGGTGGCATAACATGTTTTTCGGATATGTTGGCTTTTATTCCATCTGATGGATTTTCACATTTTTTGCTGAACTCTATTTTTCTGATTTTTCTTTTGTTTTTGGGAGCTGCCAACTTGATGGAACTTGATTTGGAAGCATTTAATTTTGGTGCAAAGATGGAAAACAGGCCATTTATTTATTGTCCTGTGTCACCACTCATAACCGCCTCATCAATCTGTAGTGCTGGTAGATCTTTAGAAGGTAGTAATTTCTGAGAGTTTTGAGGCTCATAGTTAGTCTTTTTATTTTCTCTTGGTAGCTTTGCACCAAACAATTGAATCACGTTCTCTGCGTGATTCCCTACTGCACCCTCTGCTTTAGCCGAAGTTGAAGGTCTAGGTTAGTGTGGAGCGACTTCTATGTTTTTAGGAGGATTTGGTTGAGCCTCCAAACTTTCTCTTTGAATTGCACTCTCCGGTATTAGGTATACATTTTTGTTGAAGTTTTTTTGTTGAGCTGTCACCTGAGATAAAGGAAATCTCCATCCTATTTTTGGTTTTGTGAAGACATTTTGATCCCTTAGGGCTAGCTGCTAAGCGATCTTTCTGCTCTTGTATGGACCTATCCTCAACAGCATTTGATGTTTGCTGATTTTTGAGTTCTCCTAGAGCTTCTCTGGCTACTTCAGCCAGTAACCTTTTGTCTTCATTAGAATTCTGCACCAGATCTGCTATTGTTTTCAGTGCATTCTCATTATTTTGCTTATCGTCTAGTGACTTGATATTTTTTATTCCACTTTCATTTTCAATGTTGATTAATTTTGAGTTTAAAAACGCTGTGAGTGTAGTTAGGTCTTTGAGATTTCCATCCATTGTTTTGTACATTTTTAAGTATGGGGCCAATGCAATATTCATTGAAGATATAATCAGTGGTTGCAATTCCGTTGAGACCTGTATCGACATCTCTCTTGTATTCACTTGTTTTTCATAAGGATGCAACCTTCTTTTCCAAGTTGAATGTCTTATTTTGGAAAAGGGGCATTCAATCAGTGAGGAGTTATTGGTAGTGTCATTCGACGACGAGACTGAGCTGTTTTTGCTTTTGTTATCTCTTGGCTGACCTTCACTGCATCTTTCCATGTCTCCAATTGTATTGTTTGCCGTGGATCCTAAGTGGATTATATTTGGCTTGGATAGAGTTTGTTTGTGACTGATTCTTGCTTGGGAACAATCCAAAGCCGAAGAGGAGCTAAGAGCAATTCTTCTGCGCTTTCGTGATTTTGACTGTGAGTGTTCTTGTCTTATTTTCATCTCCATTAGATACGGAACTCAAAGCTGGATTCTCGTCTTGTTGTGCATTTGTTAAATTGGCATTGCACACGATTGAATTGTTATGCTTATCATGATTTATTACTTTTGTTCTCTCATCCATATGTTTTTGATTGCAAATATTGAAGTCATAGTTCATTTGTTTTATATCCCGTAGCAATTTGTCAGCCACAATGAGGGATTTCCTTCTTTGAGCACCATCAATTATTTTAATCAGATGGGAGGCTCTTTCCTCTTCAGTGGCGATTGCTGGTGCATTAGTCGGTGGTGCATTGATATTAGGACCAATCAAGTTATTTTCACCATCAAGACACAGTTTCGGCAAATGAGAGAGTATCTGTCTGTTACCTTCGATTGCATTGATATTGGTATTCATACTTTGACCTATGTCTTTTTTGTCGCTTGTTGGTTCTAGTGTCTTTGCTCATTTTCCAAGGCCGGCAAAGTGATCGTTCTCAATTTCGATCTCTGTCACAGCCTTCCGTGAGCACGGCTCACTAGGAGGAGGGCCGCCGCCACAGATTGCAGTCATACCTTCACAGATCTCTCTTGTAACTCCTAGACAATTCAAATGCCTCAAATCGATATCCACTTGTGCCGTGTGGAGAGTGGTTGCGTAGCTCTCTACGCCAGGTTGCAAAGTTGCGGTACCATATTCATGCTCACATCATCCTTTGAGATTGGGCTACACGCTGGTGGATACTCTGTGCATGAGTAGTATTTATGGGCTTTTTCCCCAGATGGAGTGTTACAAAGGGGCACTAGTGGTGCAGGCGTAAGTATACAATATTGAGCTTGAAAATTATGAGCAGTTGTATTTTTAGAGCAGTCTATCGCTGTCTTGCCGCTATTTTCACATGTGCACAAAGTGTTGTCAGAATATATATCACCGGTTCTCACATGAATATTAGAACTTGTTTTGTTGAGATATTTAGCAGTTCTAATATGATCAATCAAATCTGCCTCCCCCACAGTTTCATTTTCAATGGCATTATTGTTCACTGACGTGCTTACAAACACTGAGTCTGACTCACAATCGCTATCCATCGATTTGCTTACTTGATTTGAAGCTGTCTTCAGTTTCGATTCGCAGTTCCCCCGGGGGCACGAGTTTTGAATCTCGCGTCATAGCCGCAGCCTGGTCAGCGGCAGTTCCATACAATCCCTTGACTCCATTCAGTGACGGCCGCGTGGGGTAGAGTCTAAGCCTGAGTCTGAGACTCCTAAGACTACCAAGACTCAGTGCTGACTCTGCGCCGCTCTGCGGATTGTAGGTGCTTTTACTGACAAAAATACGCCCCTTGATAGTAAAGCTAGCAAAAAGGCTAGCAACAGCAGCACAGCAAAGCAGGTAACACTTCCACTTCACAGACTCCCAAGACTCAATGTTGACTCTGCACAACAACACTTTTCTCTTTTCGCATTCACCAAAGAATCAGGCCCATATTCTTCCAGTTTTCTCCAGTCAGCGCATATCTATTAATCCTTTCTTTTGACTGCTCGGTAGCCTCCAGCAACCTTTGTAGTTCTGAGTTAACCCAGAGCACATGCAATTTTGAATTTAGCCCGACTACAGAAACGTTGCATCAGTGCCAGTGCAAAGTTTCTATAATCTGGCTAAAGTCACAATTACATGTGCTCTGGGTTAACTCAGAACTACAATGGTTGCTGAAGGCAATACCAGTGGGGCAAAGTTTGCCAATCTGTATTAGCACTTGGGCAAACCTTGTCCTTGTGCAAAAATGCATTGAAATTGCATGTTTGTTGACTAGGGGAATGTTTGCCCTAGTGCTTATACCATGAAAAATAGCTCTCGTTATGTCACACATGTTTACGAATATGGCACCATTGTTGTTTGCACTAGGGAAAACTTTGCCTTAGTGCTAATATGGTGCAACTTTGCATTTGCACCGGTGCAAAGTTTCTGTAATGTGGCAGGAAATTAAAATTATCACCCGTTCCAGCAGGGCCTCAGGCCCTAACAGCGCTTATTACATCATAACAGTTATAAACATTGGTTTAATTCCAGCACGGTTAAATATGTGTCACTTTCCC
The DNA here is from genome assembly GCF_040938575.1 of Ambystoma mexicanum. NCBI lineage: Eukaryota > Metazoa > Chordata > Amphibia > Caudata > Ambystomatidae > Ambystoma > Ambystoma mexicanum. The sequence continues at coordinate 1,107,399,364 of NC_090931.1, forward strand.
GGTCCCATGTCTGTCGAAATTTCAACGCGTGCATTTTCCCCTATGAAATCCAACCATAGGCACCTTGTAAGAACTATTTTTCCTTAGATATGCTGCTTTGTTGCAATACTCGTTGCTTGGCCAACTGCTGTTAATTGTGCATTGCTAAATGTGAAGTCTGCAGTTTCAAATGTCCCTTCCATTTATGATATGATATGCTATGATATGGCATTTATAACACGTCTATACACAAGTGTTTCAAGGCACGACCAGGCGGGGGGATGGGGACAAAGGGAGGACAGACAACAATCCTGCTAGGCCAGTCAGATCGCGCAAGTGCATGGGAAAGGGGGGAAATGAAAAGTGCACGGGGGAAGGGAGAGGGAAAAGTGCAGTACATGGGAAAGTGGAATAAATAAGATAAATAAACGGCCAGCTGGTGGCAAGTGCAAGGAAGTGCTGGCATAAGTGCTGGTAGGGGACTGAAGGGGTACAGAAAACAGTCCCCCAGTGCGTGGGTTGCCTGATGTAATTGTTGTTAATAGCCTGGATGCCCTGTTCATTCTAGGAGGCTGGTGGTTAAAAACCCAAATCAGATTTTGAATTTATTACCTATTCCATTTCTCGAACCGACCAGCTTCATTCGCAAAGGAGGCAGAAGGTAAGTCATTGATAACAATTGTACAAAATGTCACTCTCAAGCCTCAATCTTTTCATCGTCTCTTGAATACTTTTCTTTTAACTGTTCTTATTCTCCCACTTCACTCCATTTTTAGCATCATAATCAAATGTCTCGAATGAAATAAAAATGGCCATAAAAGCAACGTACGATACAAGTACATGCAGTTCATTATCACAATTAAAAATGGAAGCAAGCATTGTATAGCCACCATTCCCCACAAGCGCCTAGTTACACAGGGAAGTGTGAGGAGCCCAATCTTGAGCCCTATCTAAAAGCATTAAAAAAAAATAATTCTCCACAGTGTAAAAAACTCAAGCATCGCTGGGGAGGGATATACACAGCAGGTCCGCAGTGAGTAAAGTGCTTCCCTTTTAGTAATGGAACAACAGTTCTCCTTAGAGCACTGCATCTCGGACAAAAGAGCAAATATGGCATCCCAGTTTCATGAATGAAAGGGCTGCGCAATCATCCCCACTCCTCCAATGTACTCGTTCTCCCTTTTGCAAGTCATACACTTCAAGTCAATACATTGAACAAAAGCGTGGTCAAGAGCGAGCAAGAATTGAGCCTGTTAGACGGAGGTATGGGTCATTATCACAGTGTAATAGCCCGACCCCAAGATAAAGCCTGAGGGCAAGCCGGGCGGGGTGCTAGAGATTGGTTAAGGTTCATTTACCCAAGCAATAACGTTCCCTCCTGAGTTCTATACGGCTGCTGGCACATGGAGCTGTGCACTAAAAAGGCAAAACCTTTAAAAAAGCAACATGTAATGTTTATTTATTGAGCATGGAAATAGCAACAGTAAACTTTCCCTAGTTTAGGTTTTGGTTTGTTGGTTTGAGTAATTGAACTTGTCCTTATCTCCCTTTACACAGGTGAACACAATTGGGTTTCTGTGCTGCTCAGGCTGTTGCCCAAGAGAACATGTTTGGTATTTATTTATTTATTTATTCGAATTTTTAAAGCGCACATCAGCCCTTTGGCATCGTGGCGCTGTTACAGATAAAAAACATCAAGCTGGTTACAGTGGAAGGCAAATGGTTACAAGGCAATTTTCATTACAGGATAATGTATGCAAATACTGGTATTACAGACTCATATCATTACACAACGATTGAGGGCAGGGGCAGGTGAAGGAAAGGTAATGGGTAATTGAATAGTGTAGTTTTGAGAGATTTGCAAAAGGAGTACAGCGAGGGTTCTGCTCTGAGTGAGTTGGGGAGAGCATTCCAAAGCTTAGGTGCTATGTGGGGGAAGCCAATGCCGCCGGCTTTGGCTCTTCTGACAGTGGGCACTCGGAGTTGGTTAGCATGGTGGCTTCTTTTAGGGCGGATAGAAGAATTCTTGGTTATGGCTTCTGATAAGTAGGGGGGCGCTGTGTGATTGGTGCATGTGTGTGTGAGGGTGAGTACTTTGAAATTGATTCTTTCCTTGACTGGGAGCCAGTGTATGAGTCTTCTGGCCTGTGATATATGGTCAAATTTGGGGATGTGTAGTGTAATGCGGAGGGCATTATTTTGCACTGTTTGGAGCCTGTTTAAGCTTTTGGTTGATGTGCCTGCTAGAAGGGCTTACAGTAGTCAAATCTGGCTCTCATAGTAGCTCTGGCTATGGAGAGGCAGTTGGGTGTGTTGAGGTAGGGTTTTATGGCATAAATGAGTTTGGTGGTCAGTGCAGATGCGGAGGAGATGGCGCTGACTTGTCTAGTCATGGAGAGTGTGGCGTCTAGATAGACTCCTAAGGTCTTCACAGCTGAGGAGACAGGTATGCTAGTATTGTCGATGGTCCTGTGTGAGTATTCGGGCTGAGTTTGGTTAAGGTTTCGCTGGGTGCTAGGATGATGATCTCGGTTTTATCGCCGTTTAAACAAAGACCATTGATAGCCATCCAGGTTTGGATAGTGGTATAAATCTTAAGGAGAGCTTCTGTGTCTTGGTCGTAATCTCCCGAGAGGGGGAGGAGAACTTGTGTGTCTTCAGCATAGTTTGTGTAAACTATGCCGAGAGAATCCAGTAAGTCAAAGAGGGGTTTGGTGAATAGGTTGTAGAGGGTGGGTGCTGTGCATGACCCTTGTGGAAAGCCACAACTGATGGTGGTGGGGGAGCGTTGGCCTGGTCTGAGTACACTTTCATGGCCCTACCGTCTAGGAAGGAGGTGATCCATGTGGTTGCCTTGTGAGAGAAGTGTGCTGCGTTGGATAGGTGAGAGGTGAGGATGCTGTGGTCCACTAGGTCAAATGCTGCGGAGAGATCGAGCTGTAAAAGGAGAGCAGATGTGCCTGTGTCCATTGTTTTGGTGATTTGATTCTTTAAATCTAGGAGGGCAGTTTCAGTCCCATGGCCTTTGCGGAAACCCAATTGTCTTCTGCCTAAAATGGTGTGGGTTTCCAGGTAGTGTTGGATTTGGTTATGGGCAGCTTTGTCTAAGATTTTGTGAAGGAAGGGGATGGTGGTTATGGGGCGATAGTTAATGGGGGAGGAGGGATCAAGGGAAGGTTTTTTCAGGAGCGGGCAAACCCAGGCTTCTTTTAGGCATGTTGGTACGGTTCCAGAGGAGAATGAAGCATTGATGAATGCTGTGATGATGGGGGTGAGTGATTCTGTACACTCTTTGATGATGGAGGGTGGACATATATCCCCTTTGTAAGTGGAAGGTTTGATGTTTTTGAGGAGGTCAGAGACTTCTGTCTCTGTGACTTCTCTGAAGGCGAAGAGGGGTGTTTGCGAGTGAGTATTGTGAGTGGGAGGTGAGGGAGGTCTGGTGGGGGTATTGAGAGCTTTACTTTGGGAGGCTATTTTGTCTTGGAGTGTTTTAACTTTATTGAGGAGGGCAGTCTGGATGCTTGTGCACCATGCTTCATCCTTGATGATTCCATCCGGGCTGGAAGAGGGTGTGGTAAGTTCTTTGAATATAGAGAGTATTTCTCTTGAGTTGGAACTGGCTTTAGTGATTCTCTGGTTATAGGATTCGGATTTAGCTTGGAACATAGCTTTTTTGTAGGTCAATGAGATCTCTTTGAAATCGTTGAGAGAAGATTGGTTAGGCGCTGATTGCCACCTGGATAGAGCTTTTCGTTTCTTGGTGTGAAGGGCAGATAGTTCTTCGGTGAACCAGGAGTTGGAGTGCATAGCTTTTTTTCTTTTTTTCTTCTAGAGGGGCAATAGTTTCGATGGCTTGAGTAAGAGCATTGGTATAGATGTTGGCGAGGGAGGTGGGGTCATGGATAAATGGAGGTTTGAGTTCAGGGATATCAAGGAGAGGAGCGAGGTTGGTAGCAGTTTTTTGGAGCTTCTTGTTTTAGCAGGGGGGCATGAATTAGGGTTTTGTGGGTGGGAGTGGTGGGAATGGAGAATTGAATAAAGTAGTGGTCCGTCCATGGCGCTGAGGTGGAGGTGATGACAGATGAGCAGTTGTGATCAGCAATCCAGTCAATGGATCAGCTTTTGGTGTGAGTGGGTGTTTGAACCCCATGTGTGAGAGTTCTTTGGCTAGGTGTGCGGCTGCTTTGTCCTTAGGATCAGATAGGCCAAAGTTAATATCACCTAGAAGGATGGTTTTAGTAGTGCTTTTAAGGTTGTTGCCTATGTTTTGGAGGAGTTGCTTTTGGTAGTCTGGGTTTATCCTGGTGGTCTGTAGGTGATAATGAAGTTTATGATGCAGTTAGGGGAGAGGGCTAGTTTGGCAGTGAGAAGATCAGCATTGTTGTCCCACTGTTGGTTACACATTCTAATGGCGAGAATGTTTTTGAAGATGAGGGCAACGCCGCCACTTTTAGAGGTTTTGCAGTCCTGTCTAAGGATAGTATAGCCTTGGGGGAGGGCAAGGTGGATAGATGGGCTAGATGCTTCATGGAGCCAGGTATCGGATATGGCTAGTAGGTCTAGATTGTGGGCGGTAATGAGGTCATAGAATTTTTTTTATTATTATTTTTTTTATTGAATATAGCTGAAAAATCAACTTTTGCAATATAAACAAAAAATGTTGTTTATAAATCAATACATTATTTTGCAAGATATAAGAATGTACGTATGTTTAACAATACATAACATACACAAACACATAAAAGATAAAATGAAATGAAGTGATAAGGGGGAGAAAGACACTTGCAGTTACCGAAATACAGCACAGTAAAACGATCAATTCATACACATGACCTAGATAAAAGCTAGATATCTAGCAGACAATAAAATAACAAGTGTAGATACAAAACATATCAGTTGTTGTGAATCATAACAAATTTTATGAGTTCTAAACAGCACGGTGCAGTCTTATGTAGATCTCACCCCAACAGCTTTGCATTTCTAAATCATACGAAAACTTAATTTGACAGTTAGGTTGACCCGATGAGATCGTGCTCTACTACATCAATTTTCTTTTAGCTTAACCCTCTCGCTAAGCAGCACCATTTTCTAAATCCAAAGCGGAAATGAAATTGAATGTTGCTAAACGAATGCTTATGGAATTAGTTGACAAAATTATCGACCATCGACTTTCCGGAGGTATTGCACTAAAATATGGCATATGTTTCCAAAAGTGTGTATTTCTTAACTCATTTAGTGCCAGACATTCTGTTATAATGTGTTCTAAAGTTTCTTTAAATACACATACTCCACAGAATCTACACACATTCTCTTTTGAATTCAGTAGCTTTCTTCTAGTCAGAATATCGCGTGTTAGAAATAAGTTGAATCGTAAGCGCATAATGGCCGTTCTTAATTGAGGGCATGGGGCTTGATTTAGGTATGGTGAAAGTGCATTGAGTTTCTTGTGCTCAAAAATCAGAGCTTGGAAGTCTTTGTACCCAAGGCAGTCCCTTTTCGTCTCAATCCAATCACACCTGAATAATTTAATTTTTTCTTGTTCAGGATTGCCAAGTAAGGTGTCTAAACTAATGTCTGCTCTGGCCATAATTCTATAGGTGTAAACCACCCACTTTTTAACAAAAACATGTTCCGAAGACAACATGTAGGCTGAGAGTGTGGCTAGTACATTGTCAGATCTGACATAAATTAGACACTTGCGAAATAAGGCGCACAACCTCCAGTGATATTCTGCACACAAGGACGTCAGACCCAACTCATGCCGCAACCACGGTCCGGGTACACAGTGGGGCAGATGTAGCACGCCCCTCCAAAATTTGGCCTCTAATTTGTGTAGGACGGAGGGTTCTACTATGGTTATTGTTTCTAGGCTATATAGTAAGGCAGGCAAAACTTTTTGTCGCCAGTAAATAATGGCGGGTCTGATGGTAAATTTCCCAAATGTATTCAATATGATTTTGGTTTGTGAAATTGCAGTCATGGTTTTATGTTCTAACGCCCTAGAGTGCGATTTCACTGAAGGATTACCATCAAATGGAATGCCCAGATAGATATATCTAGGTACCACTTCCACAGACTTTCCATTAATTTTCCATTCAAATAGAGATCTTTGTGAGAGCCTAGGTGCATAGATGACGATTTGAGTCTTATTTAGATTAATTATCAATTCATTTTCGTCCAAGTATAAACTCAATGCTGATAACAGTTTTTGCAGACCTATTGGGGTTTTTGAGACCAAAACCAGGTCGTCAGCATACCATAGAGCTTTTATGTTTAAGCCATTGATCTTTGGTGCGTCCGCCTCAACTAGATCAAAGGCCAATAACACATCATGGATAAAAAAGTTAAAGAGGGCTGAGGCAAGGATACATCCCTGCTTCAACCCCCTAAAAGCCGCAATAGTCGACGACAAAAGACCCAATAAGGACAGACGTACTTTGATTGAAGTTGTCGAGTGGAGAGCGTAGATGATGTCACACAGGGTCTCCAGACATTTAGCCGATTTTCGCTTTCCATGAGTTTTATGCGCGAAACAGAGTCAAAGGTTGACTGGAGATCGACAAAGCCAAAATACATTGGTTGCTTTGTTGCCTGTGCCTGGGCTTTTAAAGCATTAAGGGTCAACAAATTTACTGTCGTTCCCAAGCCCGCCACAAATCCCGTTTGACACAGGTCTTGTTGGTTACACTCTTGTGTCCATGATGTGAAATCTCTCAGGGCCAAACGTGGCCAAAAGGTCATTGATTTCAATAGCATGGGCATGGACAGAGTGAGCATTGATGAGTGCGCATCTTAAATCCAGGTTGGCTGGTGATGGAATATGTATGTTGGTGTTGAGGGTACAGGAGGTGGTAGGTGCGTGTTTGCGTGGGGGAGGTTAGAGTGTGTTAAGTGCAGCGTGATGGGGATAGGGTGGTGTGCATGGTCAGAGAGGTGGGTGTGTGCGAATGATGTGTGGGTGCGAGAGCGAAGTCTGTTGTTCCTAAGCTAAGTGGAGGGTGGTGTGCTGCGGTGGGATAAGAGGGGTTTAGTGCACGTTCTTAGTCTACAGAGCCTGAGGTGGTGAGGGTGGTGCCCAGACAGATTGGTGGTACGATGGCTGAATGTAGTTTGGAGTGATGAGGATGATGCGGTGTGCAGGAGGTCAGGTAGTGGTGTAATGCAGAGAGAGAAATGAGGAAGATGGAAGATGGGGAGAGAAGGTGCGTAGGCCCTGTGGGGCGGGTACCAGGGGATGCATTTGTAGAGAACAGATGTGGTAAAGTGCTAGTGCAGAGCTACTTAGGCAGATGGAGGTCTACACCACAGATGATAGATAACATTTCTAGCATTCAGATGGACTGGTAGTCGGAGTTAGGCGACAGACACAGTGTTGTTTGTTTGCCCAATTGCTTTTATTTAAATAATAAAAGGGTGTGGAAAAATGCCTCACTAGCCCTAACTCTATGAGGGGTTTCCCTGCCTCAACAAAACAAACTCATGAGATTGTGTCTTTTTTTCTGGATGTCCAAAATAAAGTTCTCTGTCCTGTGTCCAAAACCTATTATGACCCTCATACTCTTAATTCTACAACCACATGCAAAAAGGGGGAAATAAAGTGTCTCTTAGCTTCCTCTGCAGCCTCTGGTGTTCTCTAACACAACGTTCCACTAGGTAAAGCAAAAAAAGGTGTTGCAAAAGAAAGTTTCACAGTAAGATCTTTCTTGTTGGTCTGTTACTGTTGGTAGAAGTGACTTCCTTCCTCTCAACATAGTCCAGTAATGCCAAGGGGCACAATCCTCTTCCTTTGGTCTTTCCACGCGTTCAATTATTGTGAGCAATTGCAAAGAACAACGTTCTCCCCGTCTCTGACAGTCTTTGTTTACTCGCCTGCCAAGTACTGTAAATTTGAATTCCCAGAATCACTGGGACGAGGAAGAGTGGCTCGTTCTCTCTTTACAGGCATAGGTGTAGCATTTAGATTATGCCTGTTTTTATCTTAGTTCTTGTCCACTGATAGAATGCGTTCACTCCCCTGCCCAGACTATCATTCACTGATAACGCAAACTTTGTGAAGGCTATTCACTTTATCATTATCCTTTTTAGATTGCTGGAGACCTTTCCCCACCAGAAGGTACCTATTCTCGAGTTGCCGCCTGTGATTTACCTTTTGTTCCAGCAATTGGAACACTGAGGATTCTATCGCCTTCAGCATACGATTCTTCCAGGTTCTGTCTGGAGTCATACCAGCGAGACTCCCTGAGTCCTGTTGTGCCTCTCTGCATCGGCGATGGCACCACTCCAGGGAGTGGACTTCTTCCAGGCTTTTTTCTCCTTCTCCTGCTCAACTCGTGGTATGCGTGTGAAATAGCTGGATGAGGGTCCAATCTCTGACATCCTTGAGACCAGCTTCTTCCCGGCTCCTTTAACCTCCCGTTTGTCTCTGGTGTGTGGGCTGAACATGTGGTCGCTGCACCAGCAATCACAGCTTTTAATGGCTGCACAATGCCAGAGATGTCTCCAACTCTCTACCAGTGCTTTGCTGTATCGTTAGATGGAATATTCAACAGAATGGTCGAGCCATAGATTTCTTCGCTTCTCTCGCTGTTCTTCTTTTCTTTCGCATCGCCTCCGACTCAGAAGTCTCTTGCCACTGCTTCCACTACTCAGATTGCCTCTCCAACTCATTGTTTTTTCCATCTGTCTCTACTTCTTCCTTGCTCCGGACCACTGCTACTACGGCTACTACTGCTGCTACTACAACTTTCTCTGCAGGGTTGTTCATCTTTGCTTTTTATTCCTAGTCTGTTTCCGTAGATCAGACAACCACTAGAATGCTAGCATTGCTTCCCAAATCAAATTTTTACATCCCTACGGGGCTTCTTCATCCCAGTACTAGTAGTATATGTAGCTGGTGTTATTATTTTAGAATACGTGGCTTGGTATGGGATATGAGTGTTTAAAGTAGCGAAAGTGGTTAGAACCTTCTGGCTACATCATACTTTAAACACTGGAGAAGTGTTTGCTTCCTTATTAAAAGGGACGTGATCCGTAGATTCGTCACAGAGGTCTCTAATGGAATCCATGTCCTAATTAAGCTTTAATGACTTGACCTAAAGGCCGTACCAAGTGTCATGGGCTCTCGGAAGCGAGTTAAAGCCTGAGCATAATGGGGGCATTTAATGGGGCATATAGGACCATAATACCCAGTAGGCCTGAGGATGGGGTCTACAAAACTATTATGACCTGAGAAGCTCTTAATAGAATGAGGAAGTGGTGGCTGGTACATTTTTTAACTGGAGGGGCGTAAATGTTAGTGCCGAATGAGTGCAGTGTTGAGCTTCTGGGATGTTCTTCCCCTGAGAAATAATGGTTTAAAATGGAGCAGTTTACATCACTTTCTGAAATTGGGGAAAATACATAGTTTGCAATGGGTTTTGTATGGTAGCACATGAAAAAACCCAATAGATGCAAGTCACCAACAGTGCACAGGACCATTTTCCAATGCATGTTCATTGTGACTTCACCCACAAAATATGCCAGTATATAAAACATTTTCATGCTGGCTGTGAACATACATGTCGATGCAGGCTGCACTAATATATGCAAGTATTACCTTATAATGACTCCCTACCAGTAAAAAAATACAATGCCACAGAAAGAAAGTTCCAGACTGGCAAAACCAATTTAGGCCTGTGTACCACATAATCACGCTTATGTTTACAGTCAGTCAACAAGTTTATTCGGATTCCGAAGAAATTCCATTAAACACAAAAAAACATCATACAAAAACAATTACATTCAATATTCCAAGAGATAACAGAATGCACCCCATCGAAAATAATTGGGGAGGAGAATAAGTAAAACTAGGAGCCCCATTATCATCAAGAAGTCCCCCATTACAAGGGCCTATCCCCCAAGGAACCTGACCAATGACGTCCCAAAGGGGTGAGGTTAGCACCAGACAGGGGGGAGGGTCTCATAGTTAACCTCGGGGGGCACTCGAGGACTATTAGAGGATGACTACTGATTAGAATACCACTCCTGGGTGACCAACTAGTCCCCCCACATTGTCCTAGGACCGCCCTTGCCACTCCCAGGTCCCAAAATGCAAGTTCCACAATGTCACCCTGCTGATTGTCCACTCTTGGCATTCTGCGACACCCTGCCAAGGATTCCCTGGACACAAAAGAGCAGCCTCTTACGGACCGCAGCCAATGTAGACTTTTGTTGAGGAGGGCATCCCTTGACTCCTTCCTGTCCCTTGCCAACCCGGGTACGCCATGCAAGTACACGGTAGCTTGCCCGGTCCAGCCTAGGACATAGGGTGGAGGTAACTTCTCTCTACGCCACGAGCCATAGGCTCTCCCCTCTCCAGGAATGAGGCGTGTTGGGCCCGATTTGCTTGGTGCAGTTTCCTCCCGAGATGTAGGTTTAGCCTTAGATTGGGGCACCCCATTGGACACTCTAGGCTCGACACAAGTACTGGGGTTGATACCCTTGGCTGCTTGTAGATTCCCAAGCACCATGCTAGAGCAAGGTTCAATGAACGTGGGTGACACAGGGGCCTGTACTTGATGGTGTGCCAGGGGGTGGGCCAGGGGTGAGACGATGGGTCCTTTGCGAGCTATTAGAATGTTACAGGGCTCCCCCTCGCACTGCTTTTCCTCCTGCATTCCTATGAGGGCTGAGAGCAGATTTCTGATAACTGCCAACTCAGCCAACACTTGGATGCATACACATTTACACACCCTGGCTGTAGAATCACCCCCAATTGAGGGGTCAGTGGCTGGTTTTGCAGCGGAATTGGGGTCATCAGGTTGTTGCTTCGGAGCCCCGGGTAAGGATAGATGAGAATACGAGCTGACTGAAGGGCTTAACGATGACATATAATCGCTCCAGAGACTACTATTGTCAGAAGATATATTCAGCGGGGGTATGTCAATAGGCGGACTGCAAAGATGCAGGCTGCCCTCGTTGAGTGAGCAGACAGGGGTGGAGCTGGACGGGCCCACCTCTGTGCAAGAGCCAGGGTTAGGGCAAGGGACTGGGATGAGGACCATGCTGAGGGATCCGGGGGTAGAATTTAGTGGAGGACAGCTGCTTTCCAATGTTACAGTCCCGGCCGCTTCCCTCTCTTGTTCCCCCTCTTGCACTCGCTCGAAACAGGATTGGCCGGATACAGGAATCCCAATTGAGGCGCTGGGTATCGAGGGGAGCTGAGGCGTGGGGAGCTCGACCTCATCAGAGTTCTGGAGGGCCGAGTTAGGGGGTTTAACTGTATGACACTGTTGACGCTGCCTCCTGACAACCAGCATCTTGCGATCCGATTTAGGACCGTTAACATGGGGAGCAGACGTGAGGCCAAAAGGGGGGGGAGGGAGGGGCAAAACAGAGGGAGCTTTCCTTGGCACTGCATGAGACTTTAAGGACCTTAGAGACTTTAGGAGAGTCATGGTCAACAATCTCTGTCCCCCCTTGGCAGCAGTTGGATTAGTGGTTGCTTGATGACTGTCTCTTATGTGGCTTCGTGTGGTACTTACTCGTGGTCCTCAATTTTCTGAGTTTACAAGCCGGACCAGGCAGGTCTCCCGCCGCAGGCCAAACCTTTCCCCGCCGCGTTCTTCACCTCGGCACGGTCCAGCACAGATCGTTGAAGGCCAGTCTGTCTAGCCCACCCACCGATCCGCGAACACCCCAGCGGGCCGCCAACACCCCGCGCCCTTGACCCGCGGGCTTCACCCTGCCGGGCTTGGGTCGCGGGAGAAATACACGGGGGGCGTGGCCACCAGTAAGGAGTCCCTCCAGGGACAAACAGCGTTCGCCGCGGGCCGCCAACACCCCGCGCCCTTGACCCGCGGGCAGTTTACATCACTTTCTGAAATTGGGGAAAATACATAGTTTGCAATGGGTTTTGTATGGTAGCACATGAAAAAACCCAATAGATGCAAGTCACCAACAGTGCACAGGACCATTTTCCAATGCATGTTCATGGTGACTTCACCCACAAAATATGCCAGTATATAAAACATTTTCATGCTGGCTGTGAACATACATGTCGATGCAGGCTGCACTAATATATGCAAGTATTACCTTATAATGACTCCCTACCAGTAAAAAAATACAATGCCACAGAAAGAAAGTTCCAGACTGGCAAAACCAATTTAGGCCTGTGTACCACATAATCACGCTTATGTTTACATTTACCCTTGATTGCAAGTACAACAATGCCATGACACACAACGAATATATGGCCAGAATGGAGCCATCAATGTAAGCCAGTCTAGCCATGTAACATACTCATTATGATGGCTTTAGCCTTGATGCCAGGTAAACAGTAACACATGCCATGCGACAGTAAGAAAGTAAATGCACACTGGTACCACCAGTGTAGGCCAGACTAGCTATATTATAACACCTATCGTGTTTGCTTTAGCCATGATGCCAAGTAAAAATGCCATGCTATATTCAAATGTATATGCAGACTGGAAAAGGTAGTAACAGAAATGATGGGCCTATAAACCCCTTATAAACCTCACTATGTTCAGGCCTTTAACTCATTCCTCAGGGACCACTAGCGCAAGTCTGCAAAAAACTTTCTTAATGTGGCTGGGCATCGCTTACTTTGCATGTAGAATAAAGAAAACACAATACGTGTTATTAGATGTCTATACTGGCCTATATAGACCAGTCAAGGCATGTAATGACACTTATCATATTTACCTCTATTGACTATAGACCAGTGTAGCCATGTAAAAACACTTATCATGTTTGCTTTACCCTTGATGCACAGTACTCAAAGGTGAAGTAAATATCATATGTTTTATTTTGTGGATAGACTGGTCTACATTGAATGGTGTCCACTCTATCCATGTAATAACATCTATTTTTGCTTTGCCATTTACTGTGCACCAAGGGTAAAGCAAAAAAGAGTGCCATGTCCACCACTGCATTTAGCGTCCCCAGCAGGAGCTGGCACACCCACACTCACTTACAGCACTTTTTCACCCATGCATTCACACAACATTCAAACAACCCCTTGCATACATGAATACATAAAAACAAGCAAACCCACATGCACACATACACAAATACAAACACATTACATTAAAAACAATTACCATACCTGCTCACGCCCAACAGTGATAGTGTACTGGGGAGACCCCCGGCCGGCCCATAGAGTCAGGGTTTTCTCCAGATTACTTTAAGACAAGATTGCTGCACCTTGACATGGATGGGGGTGCAGGTTTTCTTACTCCAACACCAATCAATAAGGACAATTCAATGGTTTGGCAAAGGGAAGTCTGTTTAATGACAAGTACAAAAAACGGAGAAACATGGAAATCAACAGTGATGCGATAGCCCGTCTCGTTTCAACTCCCAAGAACTTCATACAAACCGTAACATTTATACTCAAAACTCATCATCATTGACGTGTAATACTCAAAAGTTAACATGCAATTCTATTGGTTAGGAAAAGGTAACTTTACTATAGGTACTATATCTGTACATGGTAACGGAGTAAGAGGATTGGACAAACCCTATCAGGTGGGCTTCTAAGCCCTTCCTTCTAATATTACTCTAGTAGACGTCACTATGAGTAGGACGTCCCATTGGTTCTACTATCTATAGGACCCTAGATTATTTGGTCCATTGTGATTGGGTTGGCTTCAACCCCATGCATAAATCTCCACTTTACTTAGCAGCACACAGAATGGTCAGCCAGGTGCAGGGTGCCCTGAGATTCACCCTGCCTTTCCTCAATCCATCATTACTTTAGTGGCTATGTGTCAATTAGTTGGCTGTGGTCGGCCTCGAAACTGTATCTTCTTGTCAGGAAAAGTTATGATATCTCTGTCTGGGCGACAGATGGTCACGTGCTGCTCACACCGTGAATCAGCCTAGTGCCCTTCAATTTGTGAATTTAATTCTTAGTCGGCTTGCCACCTGCCTGCGCCTGTTTATCTCAGCCTTTCTGAGATAGGCTATTCTGTTATTAAGTTTCGATTCCACGAAGCTACTGTTCGCTCCTTCTATTGGTCTGACCTTGGCTCTTCCCGGCTTGTCTTATGCTGTTTGACCTCTAGTAACCTGAGTTAATTCTGCTTTTGTGTAAAGTGGACTTGCACTTATATAACATGCTTCGCTTTGAGGTAGATTGTGTATAATGGCGCTTGCCGCTCTATTCTTCTACTTAGCATAGCAAGCCGCATTGTTTTCCTAGCTTTCTTGTGGTTACAGGCGTTTGCGGGTTGAATATCTTCATCCTGCTTACAGTTTACGTTTCTTTATATTTCAACATCGTCTCTCCTCCTAGGTTCACGATATCCTTTTTCATGGCGTTTCGTCTCTGTCTGTCATCTCTTGGTCGTCTTATCTTCTATCTGCAAGTCTGTCCAGGTCTTCGTGACGTCACCATTCGTCTTCAATAAAGGCCTTTTGAGTTTCTTCCAGGACAGTGTTTAAGCAACATTCATTTCGTTTCATTTGCTGGTAGGGTTTTCTCAATGGGTATCTTACTGTCCATGGTTGTCTGGTTATTGGTACTTAAATAGGTATTGTTCTTCTGATAGGCACTGGGCAGAGCCCTACTGCGGCTCTCTGTTCGTTTATTTGCTCATCATACGTCACATATCTCGGTGTGAATGTTCCTGGTACTTCGAAATGGGCAGCTGGAGTGCAGGCCTTATTTGGGACCTCCTCTACGCTCCCCCCTCTGGTCGATTCATCGACCACTTCTGCTTCCTCCTTTGGATTCATCTTACTTGGTTCCTCTGTATTCATCTTCACTTCATCTTCTGGGTTCATCCCCTCTTCATCTTCTGGGTTTGTACATGATGGTTTGAATAAGTGTCTCTTTGGAATCCATATTTCTATCACTCCTTTCAGGTTTCCTGCTGTCCTTTTTCCATTTTCCTTCATAATTTCTGCGTTTTCTGGGATAAAGAAACTTTGTACCTTCTGGTGTGTCGGGGGGGAATTCTCCCGGGGTCGGCTGGGCCGTCCGCAGACCTCCGGGCAGGGAGGCCCCAACTCCTCCTGTATATCCCAAAAAATGAGTATGAGACACATGCAAAAAGCAAGGTGGTTCTGCTGTTTATTATACAAAACGGCAGGGATGGGTCAAGGATCGTACGCGTCCGTCCTGACACTCTCTCCCCAATCGTGGGGCTCGCAGGCCCTTTTTACCTTAGTATGACGCGCTATTTGTGTCACCTGGGAAAGTTAGCAAAAAACCTATCGCCACTCTGGATTGATTCCTCGAGTGGTAGGGTTAGTATAGCATACGTATAGAGAGCGTTATTAGTGGTTGAGGGTCAGTCAGGTGGTATACTTGGGTTGTCCCTTCAATTTGATACATGAAAATTGTTACATGAAGACCCCTGAGGATTGGCTAATGTTAATGGAGTCAGTGATAAGAGCCCCATGTTCTGATTGGTCCACTCGCGAGCCCCCCAGTCTGGGACCATCGCTGTTCCCAGCTCGCGGTGCACCTGTCATTTGCAACAATGTATCACTATGGGTATGTGCAGACAATGTGAGGATTTATTCATATGCTGGAAGGCAGACTACTCCCACCGCCTCAGATGTCCTTTGAGTCGCTTAATTGTATCTGCCTGTGTCTTGAAACGTGGGATCCAGGCGCCTCCCTCCTCCTGGGCCTGGCACCCTGTCAGGTTCGGCTTGGTCACGTGAGGTGAGACCGTGGTTGAGGCAGAATTCTGCACATTTAATATTGCATTTTCCACTGTGTGCCTGGCTTAATTTGCAGGTGTGACCTTGGCGTCGGCTTGCGGCATGCGAGTTTGCAACATTGTGCCCTTGACTGTCTGCTCTTACCGGGCTCAATCTGCAGGGTCAGCAACTGTACTCTTGCTCATTCAATGTTCATGGAAGCTCTTGCTTGCGGCCTACATGGGCCTGGTACATAGGTGGAAACGTTTGATGCACGGCGCTTTAGGTTATGGTATCATATTGCTTTATCCCCAGTATCATGTCTTCGTTATATTTCTCATTGCAATGCATGGGTTTAAGAGAAGCGTGAGCAAGCATTTTAGATGAGTTCATTGTGCGTCTTGCGTTTCTGCATTTTGAAGAATCTATGTGAAAAATAATAAAGATGCGCGTCAGTGGGTGTGTCCGTCACCTACGTCATAGCACTGAATATGTTCTTCGTGTGGATTGGTGTAGGAGTGTCCAGTGTGCATGCTTGCACGGGTGTGCTGACCATTGGCTAGATCGTCATGGCATCTCTAACAATGTGCTCATTTACTGTTGAATGGTTCAGTCGAGTTCATTCATGGAGCAGGCGTCGGCATGGGCAGGGCAGGCTGGTGGGCAGGCTGGTGGGCACATCCGTATGTTCCTGTACCAGGGTATCTGGTCATCTGGTAGATGAGCAAACTCCTCTCGTGGCGGGTGTCTGGGCCGCGATCCTCTAGGCCAGGGGTGTGAGGGGATTGGTGGGAGCCTTTTGTTCCATTCTCCCACTTCAGTCCCCCCTCTGGTCGACTTTTCGACCACAAACATATCCTTTTCCTTATCTCCTCTCACTCTCCATATTTTAGTTACTCCTCCCAAATGTCCATAGAGGTTGACATGGTCTTCAAATGACCAATACATATATACACAAGTTCCTCCAGGTGTGCAGTATACCCATTTTCCTATGTAGCTCCTTGGGTTTCTTGGGTTTTCGAGCTTCACAGATGGTGGGTCCAGGTGGTTGGTGATGATCTGTTTGCATAGTTTTTCTCTCTCTTTTATTATTGTGCCTGTGTGCTGGCCATCATCTGCTGGCATCAAGGGGTGCATACCAACCATTTCGATCATTTCATCAGTGGTGCGTGCCTTCCGGGCCTTCCAAAATCTAATTATGATCAGTACAGCTCCAGCCGGTATTATGCATCCAACTATAATCTTCAGTCCGTCCGACAGCCAAGATGGCATCCATGACCATAACAGTGAAAACCAGCTGTCATCCTTCTTCACTCCTTTACTTTCATTCATCATTTGGGAGTGCATCTGGGCCAGTTGTGATACTGCCTCTATCAGTGTACCATTGTCAGCATCGTTAGCAGGAATGAATGTGCAGCATGATTGTCCTATCTTTGCGCAAACTCCTCCTTCCATTGCTGTGAGGAGGTCCAGTACATATCTGTTCTGTAGTGCTACCATCCTCACTGCTCGCAGTTCCTCTTTTATTGCGTTGAATCCATTTACTGTAGAATTGATTGTCATCATTAGTTCCCATCGAGTTATCTGGAGCCATTTTGCGCTTGCGTAAGCTTGTAGTCCCGGATGTATTATTGAGGAGAAGAACATTGCTGCTCTGCTGAATAGTCTGTGTTCTGGTGGGATTGAAGTGAGTGCTGTTTCCGACCTTCCCCATAGGTAATTTCCTGTCAGAGGTTCTCCTTGTCTTTTCTTTCTACTTAGGACAGTGTTGTTGCTGTTGGTTTGGTTCTCTGGCCCCTTCTGAGGTTGTACGGATCTCTTCTTCCTCTTGTTTCCTTCATCCATTTTAGGGAAGTTCGCCACGTTCACATGTTTCTGGGGCACCACTAGTGATGGTACATTAACGTGTACCATTGTGCAAACGCCATTCCACAGATGGGGCAGTGTGTGGTATGTCTTGTCTCCGCAGGCCCAGTAATGGTCCATTAATACTGCTGTTCCTGCTCTCCCCTCAGGTAGCTCCATCACGCTTGCACAGTTGGTGTTGTATCCCACGTCCACTTCTCCTCTATGTTGGTAGCATACCTTAGGTGCAGACAGCTGCAATATTGTTATTGGGTCTTCATCCTTCTCTATCCACGTCAGCATGGGTACGTACTTGACCCAAGTCATCCAACATCTGTCATTGGCCCTCATTACGACCCTGGCGGAGTGGGTTTCCGCCAGCGTTATTCGCGGCGGACCCGTCCGCCCTACTACGAGTTCCCGTAGCGCCATGGAGCCTTTCTCCGCCTGGTTTTTCCGGGCGGAGAAATCCATGGCGCTAAGGGACCTCGTTGTTAATTACGCCACCGTACTTTACGGTGGCGTAATTAACGCCTTCCCCACTCCCATTATACCCTATGGGGCAAGAATGGGAATGGGGAAGGGCAAAATGGGGATTGGGGATTTACCGCTCCGCCAAGGTCGGCATGGGGTGGTAAATCCGCCAACCCCCATGGCGCTATCGGCGGCTTTCCGCCGTGCTCCGCGGTGCATTTAGCACCGCGAATTCCGCCAGGGTCGTAATGAGGGCCATTGTGTTCAGCAATAGTTGTAATATTTTCCCACGTTACCATGTTGCTGCCAACCACTCCTGTGTCCCATTTGTTGTCCAGGTACACCTTCCCTGTTATTGTTATCAGTGGTCTTTCCCAACATCCTTGTTTACCAGGAACTTCAGTGGCGTACCAATCACATGGTAGGTATTGTAGTGTTGCTTTCTTTCTTTCTCCTTTTTCAGGGCCACTTGTCATGTATCTAAAAGCTTCAGCATGCAAACTGGTCTTGTGGTAACTCAAATAAGTCTTGAGGAAGTTGTTTTCGTATGGATATGTGTCTCGCGTTTTCCATACCAGGTGCACCACCGTCCCTTGAAATCTCCCTTTCGTTTGGAACAGTGCCAAGTATACTATACATCGTGCTGTCTTTTCATCTATTTCCGTGGCAACGAAAGTTCGAGAAGCGCTCATGGCGTATGGGATTAATGAGCAAACGTAGCAGCTGTCTTCTGTTGTCTGCTTACCTATTTGGGTCATGTGTTGGTACCACATGTTGTTCGAGACGTGAGCTGAATCTTGTATGTAGTTGTCAATACCTTTATTATCTGAGTATGTGCTGCGTTTAACTCTATTTCCCTTGTGTGGAATTTTGCTAGTACCACCTGACGTAACACCTGTTGCAGCTGTGGGTGGGGGTATATTAGGTTTGGGTACAGCCAAAATATCGATAGCATAACTATTCTGCCATACAGAGGCAGCCAAAAACCCGGTGATCATCAAAATCCCTATCATCTTTATTATAGAAGCTAGTCTCACCGGCATTGTGCTCTTACCTTGCTGCAGTCCGGCAGCTTATTCTTGCGACGGTAAAGTTGCCCGCCTGAAAATTCTCAATATGATTGTTATTAGTGTTAGTTGTTGTTTTCAAGCTCTCCCTATCAAGTAGTCGTTCAGTGCCCAGGCGAAGAGCTGTTCCCACGCCAATCTAAGTGATCTATCTCTTAGGGCAGGCAAGTGTTGGTGAAGATGGGGCATTGATTGTTCTATGGCCAAGAGAAATGCTGTGTAGTAGACACGTACCCTCCTTCTTTTCAGGTACTTTGGCCTTTTTATGTGATAGACAAATTGGTGTGATAGCTCTTCAGGGTAGTTATCGTCTGAGGGTAGCATCTACTCCTGGGCAATGAACTTTGTTAGTTATCTGTTTTCTTAGGAGTACAATAATACGCGGTACCTGCATGTGCGAGAAAGAAAAAAGAGAACATTCAAGTGTTTACATGTGTATATGTGCAAGACAATGTCCTTCAGTTGGGTGATTACTGCAGTAGGTAGGGGGTCGATGGGCAGAGGGTTTGAGGCTCAACTGGCGGAAGTCTCTTTACTCTTTGATCGTGTGACCATGGGGTGGGCGGTATGGGAATTACCTTTTCTATTTCAGTAGTTGTCTCTGGGGAGTCTGGGGGGTGGTAGGGTATGGGGACACTTAGGTCGTCAGCTGTGGTAGAAGTCTCTTCCTCCGTGGGTGACGCTGTTGCAGTTCTTCCAATGGCCCTGTCGGTGACGCTAGGGCGGGTCTGGAGTTTGCAGATCTTTATGTCGTGTAGGTGATTCCAAGAACGTTTTTCCTGTAACTGTACTGCTCTCGTAGATACCTCCTCTACCAGGTGGGGGCCAGTGAAGCGTGGGCTGTTCCACTTTCTGTTGAAATTGCGGAGTAGCACGTGGTCACCTTTAGTAATTTTGCACAGTTTTCCCTTTTCCAATTCTTTATCCGCGTCGTCTTGTTGATCACTCTTAGACCCGCCCCGCGTGCGCTCGAGCTGTTGAGACACAAACACTACACTAGTAATCAAAGAAGACACATATTGGTACATTTCATCACCAAGAACATTTGCAGTATTTTCATAATCTGTGAATGCTCTTGATGTTGGCGTTAGAGGAAGGCGCATTTGACGTCCAGTCACCACCTGGTGAGGAGTGAGGTGGTGGTCGGAGCCTGGTCTATTCCTCAGCTCAAATATAGCTAGCGGAAGGCAATACAACCAACTCTTCTTTGTTTTTTGCTGTATCTTTGCAATTGCCTCCTTCAGTAGGCCATTCAGGCGTTCGCATATACCGTTGGCCTGCGGGTGATATGCACATGCAAATTTATGCTTGATGTTCAGTAAGGATGTGATGTGCTGGAACATTTAATTCGCGAAATGCGGGCCATTATCCGACCGCAGTACCTCGCACACTCCCCACCTGGGGAAAACCTCCCTCACGAGGAATTTAGGTGCTCTAAATGCATCTGGGTGTGAGCAGGGTCCTGCCTCAATCCACCTGGAGAATGGGCATACTACTACAATCATATACCTATTTCCTTGACATACGTTGATCATATCAACATAGTCAATATGGATGTGCAGTAAGGGTCCCTCTGGCCGGGGTATAGTACCTTTTATCACCTTCAGTGTGTGACCGGCCGTGAACTGTTGACATGTGAGACAATTGCTGATAAAATTTGTCACATGGGAATTTAACTCGGGACAGAACCAATCTTCCCTAATTCGTGCTGCAATAACTTCCTTGCCTGTGTGGGCTGGGTGGTGGAGTTGGCTCAGGGCGGTGTTCAATAGTGCCAATGGCATTACCATCTTTCCAGTGTTACCCTGGCGCCATAGTGCGTCAGTTGGTGACATTGTACATCCTCTTTTTACCCATATTTCTTTTTCTGCCATTGGTGCAGCCGCTTGTAGCTCCATTATCTGTGTGGCTGGGAGATGGGTGTACCCTTCTCTTATCAACATCTCATTAGCTATCCCCCTCCCTCTCCCTCTCTCTAACTCTGGGGGGTTCCATATCTCACCAAAATATGCAGCATACTTTGCATGTGCGTCTGCTGTTGCATTCCCTTTTGAGATATGATCTTCTCCATTAGTGTGTGCGGTACATTTGACCAAAGCTAATTCTTGGGGGTCATTTATTACTTCAATTAGTTCAGCTAATAAGAGAGCATGTTGCACTGGGGTGCCGTCAGCTCTCCTAAACCCTCTTCTCCTCCATTTGGACAATCCTGAGTGGACAGTAGACGTGACATATGCGCTGTCAGAATATATAGTCACTCTTTTGTCAAAGTATTCCTTCAACGCCAAGATCAGTGCAACCAATTCAGCTGCTTGAGCTGAGTAATGCTGTGGTAATTGAACGCATTTCACCGCCACACACACTGGTTCCTCTGTCATTTTTACCACTGCTGCCCCAGTTCTCCTTATCCCATCACTTTGGTCTATTGTTGATGACCCATCAATGAACAAGAGCTCTCCTCCATCTAGTGTGTTCTCTTCAACTTTTCTAGTACATGAGTACATTTCGGTAGTCTGCGTACAATCATGTGCATAGTCTCCTTCCTCAATTACTTCTGCTATAAACCTTGCGGGGTTGACTGTGCTGCATCTAACAATTGATAATTCTGGTCTAGATAAGATGATCTCATAACCTGATGCCCTCTGCGTGGTTAGTGTGGACTTAGGCTTGTTCAATATTGCAAATAGTGCATGTTCCACAAATAGTGTGGTTGGGCACCCCATTGTTATTGATGATGCTTTCTCTACCGCAAAGGCAGCTGCGGCGAGACCTTGTTCGCAAGGGAAGTGTCCTAACATCACAGGATCCAAGTGGCCACTGTAAAACGCTACTAGTTTGTAACCCATGCTTGTTTTTTGAGCCAACACTGCTTTCATTACTGCTGAGTCGCAATGTGAAAATATAAAGAATTGTCATTCATAATCTGGGGTGGCCAGTACCGGAGCAGTTGATATTGCATCTTTCAGTTCATCAAAGGCCTCTTTCATTTCCATTGTCCACCCCAACTTTTTCTCCCCTTTGTTAGCTTCTTTCAATGCCTCAAGTAGGGGTCCTATGTATGAGCTGTAATCAAATACCCATGCTCTACAGTAGTTGCACAGACCCAGGAACTGCTGCAGTTCCCTCACTGTTTGGGGCAGCGGCGTTTTTTAAATGGCCTGTGCTCTTTGTGGTGCAATCTTTCATCCGTATTGGGATATGAGCTGACCAATGTAAAGTACCTGTTCCTGACAGTACTGTAACTTTTCCTTGTCTACCTTGTAACCCTTTTCAGCCAATATTGTCAGCATCTTCAATGAGTCCTCTCTGCATCTTTTTTCGCCTGTGCTGCAAATTATTATGTCATCAACATACTGCAACACTGTGCTTTCCACTTCAATGTTACCCAAGTCCATCTGTATTACTCTGTTGAAAATTGAGGGTGACTCGCAGTACCCTTGTGGCAATCTGGTGTGTTTCCATTTTGTGTTTCTGTACGTGAAGCTTGTCAGATCTTGCGAGTCTGGGTGCAGGGGTATTCAGAAAAAGGCATTTTTTAGGTCTATCACTGTAAATCGTGATGCCTCTGCTGGAATGCCACACAATATTGTGGCCGGGTTTGCTGCTATGGGGTATTCTGCTTCCACTATGTTGTTCAAGGGCCTGAGGTCCTGTATGAAGCGCCAAGACCCCCCTTTAGCTTTGCGCACTGGGTATACAGCTGTGTTACATGGTGATTCTGATGGTACCAATATGCCATTATTTATAAGGGCCGTTATTGTTTCATATATGCCCTCATCTGCCTCTTTTGATAGTGGGTACTGCTTCACTCTGGGGAGTATTGCACCTTTTTTCAATTTTATTCTTACTCCCCCTATACTTTTTATGCACCCCACGTCATAGGGACTAGTAGTCCATAATGATGTTGGTACCTTTGCCATATCTTCCTCAAAGAAGGGAACTGGGGTGGACGTGGGTGCTTCAAGTGCCATTGCAATTTTCTGTGCTACTTGTTTGTAGGTCACTCTTAGCCATATTTCTACACTCATCATAAATACCATTTCACCTTCTTCCTTTTCTTCTGAGAAGAGCTCCTCGTCTGACACCTGGGTGAGCCTACATCCCTCTGCTAGGGCTATCACTCCCCTCCATGCTCTTCCTTCTCTGTCTTGGGCATGTACTGCGATGTAATCAGCAGTTGCTATAATGCTCTCTATGTTCACTGAAATCACCTTTCCTTCTGGTTCATTGGCTGGTGTTTCTGGTCTAAACAAATAGGCTGCTGGCCTCCTCCAGATCTTTCCTTCTATTCCTGGCATCCATGCAAATGCCATGTCTGTCCCGTACTGGAACAGTTCACCATCTACTGGCTCAGCCCTAATCACTGTCTGTCCGCAGTATGCTTGCATAATTTGTCGTGCATTGAGCATGTTTATTCCTGGAGTGGAGCAAATTATGCCGTCCTCCGTAAAGGAGATCGTCATATTCAACCTGCTCATTATGTCTCTCCCCAGTATGTTTACTGGTGAGGTCCTAGAATATAAAAGCGGCATTGACATGTCATAATCCCCTATTGATAAGGGAATGTTATCAGTAAAGGGAACCAACCCCCTAGCCCCAGAGAATCCTTGGGTGTTCATGGCTTCACCTGACATCTTAAATTTACCTTCCCTTATGCAAGACCGGGTCGCCCCGGTGTCAACAAGAAATGATCATTTTTTGTCACCTATCGTTACCTCTATGCATGGTTCCTCCGCACTATTAGGTGTTACCGACAGGATGGGACACACCAAGGCCGTCTGTGGGCTGTCCTATTGTGGGTATAATGATTGACCACTTCCTGTGTAAGGGTTGTGTCCCAGGACCGTCACCCTTCCCAGTTGTGTTTGGTGTAGTTGTGTATTGGTAGATGTTATGTTATGGTCTTGAATTTGGGCAGGTTGCTGTACTTGCTGTACTTGGGGTTGTTGTGTTATCGCTACCTGTTGTTGTGGCAGTGAATAGTCTGTGGCTGTTGTTGTGTTACTAGTTGTTGCTGCCCATTTCCCTGTTGCAATGCCTGCTGTTGCTGGGTGCCCTGCTGTTCCTATGTAGGCCCTTGTTGTCCCTGTTCACCCCATGATGGTGTGCCTGGTCTCATTCTACATGTGCGCGACATGTGCCCTACTAATCCACAAATCCAACACACCGGTGGTTCCCTGTTCTGCCATGGAAAGCTTCCTGAATTGTCCTGGTATACTGGTTGCCCGGTGGGATAGAAATTTCTAAATCCTCCCCCTTGCTGTTGTGTGTTATATCCTTATCCTCTCCCCCTCATCATTCCTCCCCTCCCCCTGTTGTAATTATAATATCCAGCTCCTGGCGTTGAGTATCCTCCTCCCATGTTAGTCGTGTATGGTTGGAGTGGCGGCAGCTGTTGTGTTACAATCTGTGATGATTGTATTTGGGAGGGATCTTGTGCAGCCACTACTTGTGTGGGGTTTTGAGTCATTGTTGCAGGTGTAGTTATTAGTGCACCTTCCATTGTGTATTTAGTAAGTTTTTTCTGTACCAATTTAGCCTCTTCCGTTTTTCTATCCTCTTCCTTTTGTTTCATTTTCTCTTGCCATGTCCTACAATGATGCACTATCGTCAGTTGTATTTCTGGCCATGCTTTTGCTTCCATCCCCACTACTTTTTTCAGTTGTTTCTGAACTGCTTCTGGGAGCCCTTGTACTAGTGATGATAGAATATTGCTGGTGTTTTGTCCCATTGTTCTTTAGTTTCCATACGCCACTTCTCTTGAATTTCCTGGATATAATCAACAGGATCTTCGTTCTCACGCATCTTGCGTGAGGTAATTGCTCCTATGTCTGATGTGTCTGGGTACTGTACCCTCAGCGCTTGCCATAATGCATGTCTGCAGTTTGCGAATGGTGCCCCATCGTGTGATGTGTTTGTTATTGTGACCCCGGGGAAGCCTGCTCTCTTCCAGATGTCATCTGCTGCATCCCCTAATATTGATATTAGAAGGCCCTTTACATCCCCCACTGCCAGTTTCTGTCCTGCGGTGTGTTTTTCCATTTCATATATCCATTTTCCCGCACCTCCACTTAATGATGGGAGCCTGCACTTTATATTTTCCTTGTCTGCATGCTTCCAGGGGACGTATTGTGGTCTAACCCCTCCCCTCTCCAGAAGTGGCATTAAGTTGTGTCCTCGTTGGCCCCTTGGGTTCCACAGAATTGAATCCGTACACCCCTCCTCTTCTTCCCTGTCTTCTACATCGTCAATGGGGTCCATATTTCCCCTGCTTGTAACTGCTTCTCCTCCATCCCTTCCCCTTCTTTTATCATTTCCTTTATTTAATGTGGGCGTGTGTATTCATTCTCCCTGCCTGCGTCCAGGGAGGTCTCTAAGCCTGCCTGCATAGGGTGTCAGTTCGTGGGGGAAGGGTGCCAGTTTAGGTGGGCATGTTACACGTAATGAGCGTGAGGTAGTGGAGCATGTTGGACGGGATGGTGAGGGTGTAGCTGCACATGTCTGCCTTTCCGCCATTCCTTGCTCCTCCTCCTCATCTCCCTCCAGTTCTTCCTTTCTCCTGCAGATCCATGGTGATTCTTCATTTGGCCGGGTGATGTATAATTTATCTAAGCTTTCCCTTTCACTGTTTCTTCCTTCCCTCTCCATTCCTTCCCCTTCCTCACTGCAAAAGTCCTCCATTAATGGCAACCCCCAATCTGTCTTTTCCCCCTAATTGTTACTGTTTTTAAGTTTATTAGATCCGTTCCTCCCTTGTCTTCTTTGCCAATTGCTCCCCTTTGTGCCGATGTTGTTGCTACTTCTGTGTCTCTGTATACATACCTCCTTACTTCACTCTCCCCTCTCCTATCTTCTCTTTCCCCTTCATTTTTCTCCGCTATTTCTCTACCAATTTCCTCTCTTTTCTTTTTCAATTCCTCCATTACTTCACTACTCATCTTTTCCATTATTCTTTCCTCTTCTTTCTTCCTTTCCCATCTCGCTCTTTCCCGCTCTAATATACCCTCTATCATCCTCCCTTCTTCGTATTTCCTTGTTGTTTCTGATAGTAATCTCCTTTTCCATATTTCCATTTCCTTTTCTTTCTCTTCTTCCTCTCTTTTCTTGTCACGCAGTGCTGCTCTGGATACCCTTTCTGCTACTGCCTTCACCCTTTCTGCTTCTCTCTTTTGTTCCTCAGTTCGTTCCCTCATTTTTTCCAACTCATTCTTGCTTTCCTTCCTCTCTCTCGAGCTGCTTGATCAGTGCATTCTGCTCATCCCTTAATTATGCTAATCGTTCCTCCAAAATCTCTTCCTTTTGTCGTTACAGCTCTTCCCCCTTTCTTTTCTCCTCTTCCCCTTTCCTTTCACTCTTCCTGGTGTTATCCTCGTCCATTTTCCTTACTACCTCCTCCTCTTCTTCTGTTAATGAACCTCGTAATTTTAATAATACCTGCGTGGCTACCCACTCATCCTGTCCGATTCCTGCCATCTGCTCTTCGCCGATCCCCCTTCCCCTGCGGGTATTTTCGTACGAGCTGATCCCGTCGTACTAGTCTGCTCCCTTCCCGTGTGGCTACCTGTGGCTGTATATGGTGGCGGGCTGTATGCCGGGTTCGAGTACCCCTCAGCCGCCCTTAATTGAACCATGTCTCGTAGTTCTGTTAATGGATATAGCCCCCCTTCCTCCTTTTTCACTACCTTCGCTAGGGGTATATCGTCGCTCTGTTCCTTTTTTATTTCCTTTTTGTTTATGTTGTTACTCTTCTCTCCTCCCTCTTGTCCGTTCCCCGTGTTCTGTGTGCCTTCACTCTCTTTTTCCCCATTCTCTCCTTCCTCCTTAATCTTCTCCTCTTCCGTTGTTTCCCCCATAATGAACATTCCGTTTGGTCCTGGTCGGGACCCTTGGAACATCCTCCATAAGTTAAACACCTCCACGTGGTGTATCAACTTCTTCCCCTTGTATGTGTTATGCAGATGGGTTAATAGCAAGTGTTGGGTATATGGATCAAAACTGCCATTAGGCGGCCATGGTGTCGTCATTTTGTTGTCCGTCCCCTGTGTCCATTCTATGCTATACTTGATCAGTTTCTCCCTATGGGGTGACAGTGTTTTACATATGTGCTGTAGCGGGGTAGTGAGGGTGTTCGCCCACCCTCCCGATCCTGTCCCGTATGACATAATAGCGCTTCACTTGTTATCCTTCCCCTATTTGGTAGCGGTTATCTTGCTAACAGTGTACACTATACAGTCTTAGATCTTTACCTGGCCCCGTAATTTTGGGGACTTGCGATTGTCCGCTAAGGAAAAATAGTAAAATATAGCATTTGCATTTGTATATTCTTTTCTTTCTTTTCTTCCTTTACCGAACACCTTTACGGCCCCCTGCGGCCGATGCGCACGTAGCCCCCTGCGGCTGCGTGCCCCGTGTGATGTTCTTATACAGCCGTCCCACTTTCTCTTACCCTTCCTCCTCTTTCTTCACTTGCCGTGGCCGGCGTTCTCCGTGCGCAGCCACGTCCCCCTTTTCACCTTCACCCCGATCAACTCGTTACCGTTTATCTCCGTCTCCACTCCCTTACCATAATTCTCTTCCCCATCACTCTCCGAAAGAAAAAATGCCTTGTGTTCGAGATATCCTATGAAAAGCCCTACTGGTGACGTCACCGATCTCTTCAAAACTACTGGTAACGTCTTCACATGTTTTTAAAAGTTCAAAATACGCTTGCAATCTACCCCCGTTAACCCCACAGCTGTCTTCCTGTCACGCCTGGAACAAGGTAATCAACAATATAATCGGACTGCGCACGCTGCGTCGCCTCGCGTGTGATACGCCCCTCGACAGGAGGGCTTAACCAGCCAATTATCTTCCGTATTAGGCAACCAGCTAGCTACCGCCTACAGGGAAACGTCATCTATCTATCGAGTTTCCTGCTCGATCAATAGGGATCCTCATCTACTCATTGATCAATAATCACCAAATCGTAGGAAACCGCACACACACACACACCCTTACACGTGGTCGCGACCTAGGCCAATCAGTGTCTACGAGCGGCCGCACGTGATGTTTTTGTGCTCCGCCCCCTCCTCCTCCGTAACGTAGCGGACTGCTCTCGCACTTGTCCAGCTACCATTCACTTCACCGTCAACACTAATTTATCAAACCTTCGCCGCGCACCTGTGTAACACCTCCCGCCTCCCGTATTCAATTCCTCCCCCCTCCCTCACAATTTCACATTGCTTGTTGTGCGTGGTATACTCACCAAGTTCTCTTAATGCGGGGCCGCTCGAATGCGTGCACCCCTCCAAGCGGCTCGCCACCTCCCCTCGTCTGGACCACGTCTGGACACTCGCCAACCGCGGGCGGGATACTTCTCAACCGGCTCCCGAGGCCAATATCCGGATTGCGCTGTCCGTTCTTCTCGCAGTTCCGCGATGGTCCTGTAGTCCTCAAAAGGGGGCAGCGGCAGAGGGGGCCGCGCCGCCGGGCCTCCTCGCAACGGGAGTACTCGGAAAAATAAAATAAAAGCAGATCTTAAACAG
Source organism: Ambystoma mexicanum (assembly GCF_040938575.1). Taxonomy (NCBI): domain Eukaryota; kingdom Metazoa; phylum Chordata; class Amphibia; order Caudata; family Ambystomatidae; genus Ambystoma; species Ambystoma mexicanum. Next base: position 1,107,427,910 of record NC_090931.1, read on the forward strand.
ATCTCAGCAGTGCCTCCAACTTGTCCGGGGGAAATTCTCCCGGGGTCGGCTGGGCCGTCCGCGGACCTCCGGGCAGCGAGGCCCCAACTCCTCCCGTACATCCCAAAAAATGAGTATGAGACACACGCAAGAAGCAAGGTGGTTCTGCTGTTTATTAGACAAAACGGCAGGGATGGGTCAAGGATCGTACGCGTCCGTCCTGACACTCTCTCCCCAATCGTGGGGCTCGCAGGCCCTTTTTACCTTAGTATGACGCGCTATTTGCGTCACCTGTGAAAGTTAGCAAAAAACCTATCGCTACTCTGGATTGGTTCCTCGAGTGGTAGGGTTAGTATAGCATACGTATAGAGAGCGTTATTAGTGGTTGAGGGTCAGTCAGGTGGTATACTTGGGTTGTCCCTTCAATTTGATACATGAAAATTGTTACATGAAGACCCCTGAGGATTGGCTAATGTTAATGGCGTCAGTGATAAGAGCCCCATGTTCTGATTGGTCCACTCGCGAGCCCCCCAGTCTGGGACCATCGCTGTTCCCAGCTCGCGGTGCACCTGTCATTTGCAACAATGTATCACTATGGGTATGTGCAGACAATGTGAGGATTTATTCATATGCTGGAAGGCAGACTACTCCCACCGCCTCAGATGTCCATTGAGTCGCTTAATTGTATCTGCCTGTGTCTTGAAACGTGGGATCCAGGCGCCTCCCTCCTCCTGGGCCTGGCACCCTGTCAGGTTCGGCTTGGTCACGTGAGGTGAGACCGTGGTTGAGGCAGAATTCTGCACATTTAATATTGCATTTTCCACTGTGTGCCTGGCTTAATTTGCAGGTGTGACCTTGGCATCGGCTTGCGGCATGCGAGTTTGCAACATTGTGCCCTTGACTGTCTGCTCTTGCCCGGCTCATTCTGCAGGGTCAGCAACTGTACTCTTGCTCATTCAATGTTCATGGAAGCTCTTGCTTGCGGCCTACTTGGGCCTGGTGCATAGGTGGAAACGTTTGATGCACGGGGCTTTAGGTTATGGTATCATATTGCTTTATCCCCAGTATCATGTCTTCTTTATATTTCTCATTGCAATGCATGGGTTTAGGAGAAGCGTGAGCAAGCATTTTAGATGAGTTCATTGTGCGTCTTGCGTTTCTGCATTTTGAAGAACCTATGTGAAAAATAATAAAGATGCGCGTCAGTGGGTGTGTCCGTCACCTACGTCATAGCACTGAATATGTTCTTCGTGTGAATTGGTGTAGGAGTGTCCAGTGTGCATGCTTGCACGGGTGTGCTGACCGTTGGCTAGATCGTCATGGCATCTCTAACGATGTGCTCATTTACTGTTGAATGGTTCAGTCGAGTTCATCCATGCCGCAGGCGTCCGCATGGGCAGGGCAGGCTGGTGGGCAGGCTGGTGGGCACATCCGTATGTTCCTGTACCAGGGTATCTGGTCATCTGGTAGATGGGCAAACTCCTCTCGTGGCGGGTGTCTGGGCCGCGATCCTCTAGGCCAGGGGTGTGAGGGGATTGGTGGGAGCCTTTTGTTCCATTCTCCCACTTCAGGTGCGTGCTTGATAGCCTTCACAAAGTCTCTTATTTCTTCATCAGTCAAATCTCTGGGCTTCCATCCTGGTTTGACATCAATCATGATCTTCATCCCTATGGCTTTCTTCGCAGTTTTCTGGCATTGCGAGATTATTATCTTGATGACACAAAATCCTAGTACTATCATTACTAGCAGGCCTCCTAGGAACTTGAATGCATCCGCCATCCATTTTGGAACCCATGAAAACAGTGATCCAAACCAGCTGTCATCATCAACCTCATCTGGTTCTGCAAGTTTGTCAGCATTCCTATGGCCTCTGTTAAAGTTCCATTTTCTTCATCGTGAGAAGGTATAAATGTGCAACATGATTCTCCAATTTTTGCACAAACTCCTCCATCCATAGCTGTGATCATGTCAAGTACATGTCTGTTCTGGAGAGTCATCAGCCGGATGGCTCTTAACTCTTCCTTGATTGCATTGAATCCTTTTATTGTCATGTTGATGGTTTGCAGTAACTCCCATCTGGTTATCTGCAACCATTTAGTATTTACTCCAACTTGGATCCGTGGCATGAAAATCGTTGTGAACACTGATGAGGTGAGGTTGAACAGTCTGTGTTCATATGGGATTGCATGAAATGCTTCTTCTGATTTGGCGGAAAAGTAATTTTCTCTCTTTATTCGAGTTATCAGTTCCACAGATCTCCTCTTCCTTAGGTGAGCATCTGCTTTCGGGGAACTGTCAATGTTCAGGTCGCTTTTCGGGATTACTAATGCTGAACGTGGACATTCACTATTGTGCATATGCCTCCCCAGTTTTTCGGCAGTCTGATGTATGCTTTGGGTCCACATGCCCAATAATGATCCATGATCACTGCAGTCCCATGAGTCATTTGTGGAGCCTCAGATATTCGATTGCCGTTTTGATTCTCCCCCATTTTTCTTGTGCCATTGTTCCTGAAGCACAATTTCGGACTTTCTAGTGGCACTATCTGCAGGAGTCCTTCTCTGTCTTCGACCTATGTCAGTAGTAATGTGAGTTTAGGCCATAGTGGTTTGCACAGTATTTGTAAGTTTTCGATGGCTTCCTTGCAGGCTCCAAGGATCATCCATGCTCGGCAGATCACCACTCCTTGCTCCCATCCGTCTGGTGAAAGCACTGTTCCCCAAATCTGCATTTGGCCTCTGTTTTTCCAAATTTGAGCCTCTTCTGGAGTTTTTCCTTGGACGTTCAGTCTCGGGCTTACTTCCCATCTTATTCCTGTTCCTTTAACTCCAGGCTTCTCCTACCTGATCACATGATTCCTAGTATGGGCTCAATTTCTCGTCTTAATCTCCTGGACATAATCATCTTCATCGGGATAAGCTGTTTCAGTTGCCATATCAGTGAGGCATCATTGCTATGTGTGAGAGACAGTGTGCTGTTGGAACATCAATTTCTACAGCCACAAAGATCTTGGACTTCCCCATGCTGTACGGTAGAAGTGCACAAACAAAGCATTCTCCTTCTGAATTTCGTCTTCCAAACTCTTTCATGTGCTGGTACAAATGTTGTTTCCCACATGTGCTGTTCTGTCCAGGTAGCCATTTAGTTCATTGTCATCTTCATGCATGCTTCTCTTAATTCTTAGTGTTTTCCTGTAGTTTGCTATAACTACATCTCTGAATGCATCTGTGTGGCTCTTTCTTGCTGGAGATCCTCAGGTATCCTGGCCCATGGCACAGGCTTCTTCATCTGTGCCATTTGAGTGGAGAGGAGTCTAGCAGCTCTTTCCTGGTCCTCATACATCTTTTCTCTGCTGTGTGCAAATGCCCATGGCAACCAGCCTGACACTGGTCCGGTATATGGCTGTATTGTGAACTGGTACTTGTCCCTCATGTTGGAACATATATGCTGGGTAATGCAGTCTCTGTGGTTTTATTTTTCAGCCTCATGCAGTTTCCTCGCTCTGGCTATGTGCGGGAATAGTAAGTCTACTAACATTTGTGTCCTCGCGGAAAGTTCTTCTGAGGCCGCTTCTGTTTTCTTAAGGGTTTCTGATATGACTGCTTCTGTTGGTCCTTCTCTTAATTCTTCTTGTTTTCTCCCACTATCTTCTGTGAGGGTTTTTATAGCAGACAGTCTCATCTTCTCTGCTGCTTTCGTTTGTGGTTCTGCGGTCATTGACACTAGGCCTATTTCGTGTGCATTCAGTGTGTGTGTGCGTGTAGTTGTCAGTGTTTTTTCTTCATTTATTTCATGCCGACCCTGTCTCCGGCTTTCCTGCTCATTCGTTCCCATAAGTATGTGTATATCACTATTAATTACGTTCATTTCAAGTTCATTTACTCTACCATCATATTTTCTAGGGACTGGGATAACTATATAGGGTCTGGGTGCTCTTGTGGATTTCATGCGTGTATCATCAGGTGGGTGCACTGAAATTGGAACGCTTCGTGCACCAATAAAGAATGCAGTTCTGATCGTTAATGACAGTAAAATAATGATAAATACAATGCATAAGTACATTATGGTTCGATATGTAAGGCAACAGCATTTTCTTCCAGAGAAGCGGGGGCGCCTCTCTGCTTATCGGAGGACCAGGACCAGGTTGCTGCTCTGGGCCCCCATCTCGATCATTCACCAAATGTCAATGCTATTATTTCCCTAACCAATATTGTCTTTCAAATACTGCGTTTGCGAGTGTTAGATGGTTCACAAGTGCCCCCCCCCTTGTGGGCGACGGATTGTCTTATTTCAGGATACAGTTCCTATGTTAGACTATGGGAAAAACAGATTATATAACACTTCAGTGAGCCCATTTACTGCACATGTTCAAATAGGTCAGCTCCCAGTCCACCCCTCGAATCAGCTTCAGTCCTGAGGACATGTTGGACACTGGTCAGTATGAAGAAAGAGGGAAAAAATAACAAAAAATATAACAAATGGAGTTCTCAACTCTGCTCCCTCGATCTGTCCCTCGGCAGAAAGTTTCCTCAGAATCTCCTCAGATAATCTCTCTGATGGTTGGAAAGTTCCACTTGGAGTATGATTCCATGCAGGAGCATTCCCATCTGTGTGACATTGGCTGGATCTCTGTTGAAGGTGAGGACGTCAACCTCGATAGGTCTGCCCACCAACTCTGGAAAGTCAGTAACTAGGCAAAAAAGGACATTGTGAGCCAATCTGCTGCCTTCTGGTGACAGGGGCATTTGCACTGTCTTTGCTTGTTTCAGGGTTACATGTTTTTTCCTTGATCTAAACAATGTTTGCACTGTCCGGTCGCTTGGAGTGCAACCAAAATGATGATCTTATTTAAAAGATGGCTTAAATGTTCAGTGTTTGCTGGGTTTCAAAGAAATGTTAGTGTATCTGTCATTCTTCCGACAATAGTTGGGCAGTCTTTGATTATGCAAAAGAACAGTGTGTTGATGAGCTCATCTATTTCCGCCTGTGTTGGGATCATTGGATTCTTTCTCACTGTACTCAGGGAGTATGATGAGCTGTGGCAGTAAGCAGTTGTCTTATTATTTTTTCATTTTCAGGATCTTGGAGAAAGTCTGTAACACTGGTGAGCCTCCCTACAAGTGACGGGTACGATCTTAGCACTAGGTTGAAATAGGTGACCCCGTCCTTTGTGATGTCTCTACTGTGGGACACCATAAGTGATTTCGAATAAGGTCTCGGTGCTGATTGAATCGGGATACTGTATTTGTTTCCAATGTAAATATCCTTGATCAAAATTTGTCATAGCCTTTTTTCTCATCAAGGCTTAAGTGTGTCTCAGTTCAAAGTTCAAAGTCAGCAGACTATGTTGTGGCTTACACGCACAATTTTCTTCTTCACCCTGCAACTAGGATGCACAGAGTGTCCATTTTTTTAATGTCCTTATCCCCTTTTTTGCTTAGAGGAAGTGTCCAAGTTAAGCCACAACTTTGCAAAAAGTTCTTTGTCTTTACTTTGCTGGTCATGCGTCCTTCTTCCTCGTCATGGATCTCGTCTGCACGTGCTGTGATTCTTTCCCGTTGTCTGTAGTCTCTTCGTGGTGGGGTACAGGCAGGGGGATTCCTCCGATGTATGGCTTGATATCACGCAGGAAGATCCAAGCTCTTCTTTCTTGTAGCTTGACTGCGAATGGAGTAACGTCTTCAACTGTGAACGGTCCGTTGAACCTTGGCTCGTCCCACCTTTTCCTTGTGTGATTCCTCACGAACACAGCATCTCCAGGGAAGATGAGTGGAACATGTAGACCTTGAACTGGGTCTGTTGCAGTGTCTCCTTCTGTGTCCTGTGCTGTACTGCACCCTTTTCGTCGTTGCTGCAGCTGGTCTGAAATTACAGTAAGGCAAGATGTCATGCAGTTCAGATAGTTTTGCATTTCAGACCCTAAAACCTCTCCTGTTGACTGGGCATCACATCTAGCTCTATCTCAGGGTTTTAGGGGAGTTCTCATTCTTCTTCCTGTGGCTATCTCGTGTGGCGAAAGATGATGGTCAGAGCCTGGTTGGTTCCAAAGAGCATACAGTGCCAGTGGAAGGCAGTGCAACCATCCCTTCCTTAGAGTAAGCTTCAATTTGGCTATCCTTTCCTTTAACAAGCCATTGAGCTTCTCACAGATCCCATTACCTTGTGGATGATACACTGACGAGAACTTGTGCTTTATACCAAGCAGCAAGTTAATCTGTTCGAACACTGCATTGACAAAGTGAGGGCCATTATCTGATCTCATGACTTTGCACACCCCCCACCTGTGGAACACTTCCCTCACTAAAAGTGTGGCCGCACAGGTAGAGTTTGGGTGTGTAGATGGACCTGCCTCTATCCATCTAGAGAATGGACACACAACAACAATTAAGTATCTGTACCCGTTACATACTTGAATCATGTCGACGTAATCGACATGCAACTGCTGAAAAGGCCCATTTGGCCTGGGGATGACTCCTCTCATAACTTTTAATGTGTGCCCAGTGGTGAATTTCTGGTAGATTATGCAGTTCACCATAACGAATGCAACATGCTCAGCTAAATACATTATGAACCAGTCTTCCCCGAGCGTTGCTGCTAGATTCTCCTTTGTCATATGCGCCGGGTAATGTAACTGCTCCAGCGCTATTTTAATAGGGCTGCAGGCATTACTACTTTACCTGTGCTATCTTGTCACCACAAGCTGTCAGAGGTGTTTAAATAACACCCTTGAAATATCCACAAGTTATTCTCTTCCTGTGGTGCCTCCCCTTGGAGCTCCAATAGTTGCGTTTGCCCAAGATCGTTATCGGCTTCAGATGATGTTCGTGCAATCATCATCCTTTCATTGGTGCACGCCACTTCCAGTTCCATAATCGTCTCACTTTTGGCTTCCGTGTCTGCTGCTTGGTTCCCACATGAGGCAAAATCTGTCCCCTTGGTGTTGGCGGCGCATTTCACGACCGCTATGCCCATTGGGAGCTGTAGTGCCTTAATCAGCCTGTCCAATAAGGCTGCGTGCTGTACTGGCGTGCTGTCTGCTCGGAGGTAGCCCCTCCTTTTCCAGCGCTAACCCTGTGTGCACTGTTGACGTCACATAGGCGGAGTCACTGTACACCATTACTTCCTGGTCTGCGTGATTCTCAATGGCGAGTATCAACGGCAATAATTCTGCAGCCTGTGCTGAATAATGAGATGGTATTTGTTCACTAAGAAGCACTTGAAATTCTCCATTTGCTGTGTGTTTCATCACAGCAGCGCCTGTGTATCTTTGCCCATCACTTTGTTTGGTTCTCGAAGACCCGTCAATAAAGACAATCTCTTCTCCTGCTAAGGCATTTTCTTTCACCCTAGGGATTTCATCATAGAACTCTTCATAATTTGCCCAGTCATGTATCGGCTCTCCCTCAGTGACTACCTCTGCTATGAACATAGCTGGGTTCACTATCTTACATCGGACTATTTTAATCGATGGGTTTGATATGATCACTTCATAAGCAGAAGCTCTCTGGGATGTCAATGTGCCCTTTGGTTTCTCTAAAATGGCAAATAATGAGTGCTCGACGTACAACGTCATGGAGCATCCCATCACAATGGTTGTCACCTTCTCTATGGCGAACGCTGCGGCAGCTAAACTTTGTTCACATGGGAAGTGGTCTCTCATTACTGGGTCCCGATTCCCACTGTAATATGCCTGCGGCTTGTACCCCAACGAGGTTCTTTGAGCGAGCACTGCCATCATGACGCTGCCATATTTCCTCTGCATAATTGGGGATCCCTAGAACTGGAGCTGAGCAAATAGCTCTTTTGAGTTCGGCAAACCCTTTCTCCATGGTCTCAGACCATTTCATCTTTTCTTTCGTCACTTGGGCCTTCTTTAGGCCTGAAGTAAAGGCTTAGTGTAGGAGCTGTAGTTGAAGACCCATGCCCTGACATAGTTGCATAGGCCTAAATAAATCTGCATTTGCTTTATCGTGTGTGGCTTAGCCATGTTCAATACGGCTTCAGCCCTTTCTGGGGTCACTTTCTTTCCTTCATGTGAGATCAGCTGGCCTATGTACAGCACTTCCTGTTGACAATATTGTAATTTTTCCTTGTCAACCTTATATGCTTTCTTAGGCAGTATAGTCAATAGTTGAATAGAATTGTGCCTGCATTGCTCTTCTGTTGTGCTGCAGATCAGGATGTCATCCACATATTGCAGGACGACACTTTTTAATGCAATATTGCTTAAGTGTATCTGCAGGATCTGTTGAAAATAGACGGGGACTCACAGTACCCCTGTGGCAGCCTTGTGCTTTTCAGACGTATTTGTCTGAACGTAAATGACGTCAGATATTGTGAGTCACGGTGCAACGGGATTGAGAAAAATGCATTTTTCAAGTCAATCACGTGAAATAATTTGCCTCAACGGGTATATTGCATAATATTGTAGCCGGGTTCGGGACTAAAGGGAACTCGTCCTCAACAATATCGTTTATCGGTCTTAGACCTTGAATTAGCCACCAAGAACCCCCCTTTGATTTTTTCACAGGATACACTGACGTATTACATGGTGACTCTGACGTCACTAAGATGCCCTGGTCCATCATGGCAGAAATTGTCTTAGAAATCCCTTCATCTGCCTCTCTGCACATGGGATATTGTCAGGCCCTTGGTAGAATTGCTCCTGGTTTCAATTTAATCCTTACTTCTCCAACCCCCTTCAAGGGACCCACGTCATAGGGTCCGGTATTCCACACTGAGACGGCACTTTAGCTATATCGTCATCAAAATATTCAGGACGTTTTAGAGCCAACATCCTGTCTCTGAGGTACTTCTCTTTTAATCATCTTTATCCAAAAGGTGAGACTCACTTCCACCATTGGATCTCCTATTTCTGTTTGTTCTTCAAACAGATCGTCATCGGTGACGTCAGTCACTCGATATCCTTCTTCAATGGAAATTATCGCACACCATTGTCTGCCTTCATCATCGTAACCATCAACCAAAACCACTTTCCCTCGCCCTGCAGCTGTTTGTATCATCAAGGGAAATACTTGTCCCTCCTCTTCATGCATCGGTATTCTTGGTCTGAATAGGAACTCATCAGGGGTTCTCATGGTTTTGTCTGAAAGGCCTGGCAATCCTGCCATAAGCACACGCATGCCATATGCCAAAATGTCTGGCTCTAATGGTATGGCCCTCATGGCTATGTGTCCTGAGCAAGCTCTAATCATTTCACATACATTTGAGTAGTGCATTCCTGGAGTGGAGCACACTATGCCCTCCTCTGTGAACGAAATTGTCATGTTCAGCTTTGTCATTAAGTCTCGACCTAAAATATTTACTGGGGTCTGACGTGAATATAATTAAGCTACATTCATTTCACACTCTCCTATGGAGACTGAGAGCACATCTGTAAAGGGAACTTGACTGTGAGCTCCTGTAAAACTCTGAGTATCTATGGCCTCGCCGGACAAGGAAAACTTGCCTTCACGTATGCATAAGTGTGTCGCACCCGTGTCAACTAGGAAGGAATATTCTTTACCCCCTATAAAAACATCCACCCAACGTTCCCTATGAGGGTCTGGTGTCACTGATAGGATAGAGCACATCAGGGTTCCCAGTGAGCTGTCCTAGTTCATATACAAGTTTGGCCCACTGTGCATTTGTGGATTTTCCCCATTTCCATTGTGACTTCCCCTTCCAGGGTTCATGGTCTGTGACGGTTGCAGCAGTGCCTGTTGGGATTGTCCTGGTGGAAAATTCCTCATGCTTTGTGGTTGCGCCCCTTGTTGCACTCCTGGCGCTTGTTGCTGCATCGTGTGATTCTGTGCAACGCCCTGTTGTAAAATTGCAGGTGGATTCGACATGCCTGCTCCTGTTCCTTGGCCGTTCTGTATCATGCCTTGACTTCTGCATGTGCGCGCCAAATTCCCTGTCATTCCACATAGCCAACATACTGGCTGTGGTCGGATTACTTGCCCATTTGATATGTCTTGGTTACCATTTTGCATATTTTGAAAGCTTCCTTGATTATTTTGGAAACCTCCCTGATTGCTCTGCCATCCTCTTCCCCTAAATCCTCTTCCCCTGGGATAGAATCCCGTATTGCCCTGATTATTTTGCTGTGGATTAGCCACCTTCTACATGCCTGATTTAGCTGCGTTAGTTATCATGGCTCCCTCAAGAGCATACTTTGACAATTTCTTTTGCACCAACTTCGCTTCTTTACCCTTACGAGTCTCTTCCTTTTTCTATTCTTTTCCTGCAGCAGTCTAAAATAATGTGCAATGGTCAACTGAATTTCAGCCCAAGGTTTAGCACCAACTCCTACCAATTTCTTGAGTTGCTTCTGCACTGGTTCTGGCAAGCCTTGGCACAATATATGGTAAAACACAGGTATTGATTTTGTCCAAGATTCATGCATTTCGAGCACCCACGCGTCTCGTAAATTCTGTATATAAATCAACGGATCCTCAGAATCCTTCATTTTTCGAGTCATTATGGCTCCCATGTTGGAAATATCTAAATAGAGCACTCGTAGCACTTTCCATACTGCGGCTCTACAATTGTTAAATGGTGCTCTGTCATGCGCGGTATTAATTGTGGTCACACCAGGGTAGCCTGCTCGTGCTCACACATTGTCTTCTCTATCACCAAGTATGGTGATTAGGAGACCCTTAATGTCCCCTATAGCTAACGTGTTTCCTCCTGTCATTTTTTCTAACTCATGTATCCATTTTCCGTCTCCCGATGTCAGCAATGGAAGCTTGTCTTTCAAGTTTTCTCGATCCATGTGTGGCCATGGAATATGTTGTGGTCTTACTCCCCCCTTCTCTAGTAACGGAAATTGGAATGCAATGCATAGCCCTCTTTCTCTTCTCTCATTGTTCTCCTATCTATCGCAGGGGTAATATTCCTGCATCGCCGTCTACCTGGCAATGTCCTTAGTCTGTCTACATAGGGCAGTGAAGACACCCCCTCTGACCGTGAGATACTTCTTCATATCGGTCAGACTGCGTGGCGGACTCTGATGCTCTTGGTGCAGACTCACTAGCGTCTGACCATCTTATTTCCTTTTCCTTTGGGAGTCACTGTGAAGCGGAAAACCTGTGCAGTTCCCTCTGGGACCACTGCAAAAGATTTAGGCCTACAGGTGTTTGGCAGTAAACCCACTTGGTAGCAGTCTGTACCACACAGATTCACTTGGTAGCTGTGGCTGAGCAGTCAGACTTCCCTCAAGAAGAGTTAGGCAGTATGTTGAGTATACAAAATAGGGCAATTTACACAGTAGAACAAGCAGACACAGAACAGAGCTTGGGTGTAAAGATATATAGTTATTTATTTATAAAAGCACATCTATGACAAACACACTGGCACTAATGCGGCAAACAACTTCAATTACAATTACTATAAGTATCTCACTCCTCTAACAATATTTCGACAAGTCTTGGTTCAACAGCACCACTTATTTGCAGACAGAGGTGAATGCTTTAACCTAGATGGCACTCCAATATTCATTAGAACGGGAGAGAAAAGGCAGGGTATGAAACCAACTTGGTACCAACTCTTTTACGAAGCAAATGCAAGGCAAGTAAGGCAGGGTCTACTGTGGATCACAAAGTTCAGAGGCCAGGCCCACTCGGAGAGAGGCAAGGTGATATGTCCCAAAAAAGTATCACAGTGGAAATGCACTTCGAGTCTTTGTAGCAAATTGTCACAGAAAGGTTGGACCAGTTTAGAACAAAAAGTTAAGAAGGTCTGGAGGCGACCCAATGGGAAGGTAAGGATTTAAGACACCTCACGCTGACCGTCACAAGGGAAGCCAGGCGGACACGGTGCCTTGTAAGTGAAGAGACAGCTCCGGCAGGGGCAGTTGTTCCTGGTGGTGGATGCAAGTCGGGGCTTTGCCAAGAGATGAGATGATCTCGTCGTCGAAGGAAAGTTGAAGATCGTTGCACCACCAGGGAAGAGACCAGCCACAGAGTGCTCCGTCACAAGGCACCACCTTTTGGTCGCGGTATGGGCTAGTGGCTATCCGGTTGCCGGGGTGCTCAGCACGGGCAATTCGACCACTACGCCCTGGAAGCGAAGAAAAAGCAAAGGGACTGGTTGTTCCCACCAGTCAGGAGAAGAAGACTCTCCAGCCGGGAGATCTCCTCTGTCGTTGGGAAGTGGTGAGTCGGTTCAGCAGGGCTCCACCGGAGGTGTCGTCGTTGCAGGTCGGCTCAGCTTTACCCTCCCCGGATTCTTAGGTCCTGTGGCGGCTTCTGAAGATCCAGTCCCAAAAGCCCTGGAAGCGAAGAAAAAGCAAAGGGACTGGTTGTTCCCACCAGTGTCATGATGCCCGCTCCCGGGGAGCCGGTTCAAGCCCTGCGTCCCCGAAAGCGAACATCCAGTCCCCAAGGAAGGACCCAGCAACCCCATATAAGGGCCCTTTGGACAGTGTCCTGGCGCCTATGGCGCCAGGCTCATAAAAGACATCAGTCCCGGCGTCATACGCGCCAGGCTCATTATGGAAGTGCTTGGGTGCACTTACCTGATGCAGACCATGCTGCAGGATCCCGGCCACCTTGAGGCCTGAAAGAAACTACTTTACCTTTGGGACTAATTTACCATCCGGGCGTGGTCGGCGAAGGATACATACCTGATTGGAGGAAGGATACATACCTGGAACTTCTTCCAAGGCTATTTAAACCCCACCCGAACAGCCACACGTGCTTCGCGTTGTTCTGCATCTAGCAGCTGGACGCTCACCGTGTCTGCTCCTGCATCCTGACTTCTGCCACGCCTGCCAGCATCCTGGATCACCTGCAAAGGAAGAGAAGAAGAGAACAGAAGAAGGAAAAGTTCTTACCTGCTAAATCCGCATCCCGGAGACATCTCGCCGACAATCCTGAAAAGGAAGACTTTTATTTAAAAGCTCATCGCGTCGATCGCTGCAGCGCCGCATTCCACTCACCTTTACAGGGCGCCTCCATGTTCAGCAGCGATCATCCGGATCCGCAGTCACGCCCCAGCATCTAGGGAGAAAAAGAACAGAACAAAAGGTGGGAGAGAGAAGGGAATAAAGAAAGCTAAATCTCCATGTTAAGACTTACCTGTTGATTCATTCCCTCTTCATTTTGGGTCCGCGCCACATCCTGGCATTTCCGGACCCCGGCCCCTAAGGGGAAAAAAAGACATCAGCGTTAATGAGCGAATGAAAAGACATTACCAAAAAACGCTCATTAAAGACTTACCTGATTTCTACAAGGATTTCACCTCTCATCTCGGGTCGGTGCCTGTTCCCCGGCATTCCGTACCCCGGCCCCTATGGGGAAAAAGACACTAGCATTAGTACATTAATGCATGGACACAAGGGGAACCTCTTATCAAATAACTTACCTGGAAGCCAAGCAAGTTTGGTTCTCACCAATCTGAAAATCCAGTGAAGTAACTGGATACCAACGCGCCCCTGCATCAGAAGCAGGATGCAGAGCTCGTCCTTCCTGACCCTAAGGTGAGACGCTACGAGGAATCACAGAAGGGTTTCGAGTAGGGTGAGAGGGGAAAGTGGGAGGCTGATTGCATTACCCCGCAGACAGTTAATCCCCTATTTTCGCCTACAGAAGGATACTTCTGCGAGCCAGACAAGCCAGATTTGGGGGCCCGGTCCAGTCCGTCTTCCAAACCCTGCGCATCACCTTAGAAGAGGTCATAGCAGCACGAACCAGGCCAGCGCCTCCGTTGGAGTCAGGTGAGCGTTACAACCAGTCAGGGGAAGAAGTCTCTCCAGCCGGGAGATCTCCTCTGTCGTTGGGAAGTGGTGAGTCGGTTCAGCAGGGCTCCACCGGAGGTGTTGTTGTTGCAGGTCGGCTCAGCTTTGCCCTCGTCGGATTCTTAGGTCCTGTGGTGACTTCTGAAGATCCAGTCCCAAAAGCCCTGCTTTTATGCAGCAAACCCCCATTCATTCAGCCTAGCTGTCAATCAAAACACGCTAAGTGGTGAGCGGGGTGGTTCACCACTTGGGACAATCACACCAGAGTGCGACTTGAGTTGGCAAGGCAACTCAGTCCAGGGTGCCTAAACCCCCTCCCGCACCCCCTGTGGTACCCAGACAGGATGGCACCACTCTAGAGGGCCTCTGTGTAGAAGCCTGCCAAAAGTGGAACAAAGGGCTCAACCTTTGGTTCGGAGTTACAGAGGTGAACACAGACGCCATTTTAAAAACCGAGTTCTGGCAGAAAATACCGACCGGTAGATTTATTTAAGACAAATAAACCGGCGGTATGTTAGAGACTAACAGGAAAAAGTATTAGCCTCCAACAATGGGAAGAATCCCATAGAGTTATATTCGGGGTCGAATATAACAAGTAGTTTCCACTGCCACCAGCCAAAACTCGATGAGGGGGGACGGGACAGTGCCCCCTCGAATAACAGACCCAGGGGTAATCGAATTACCCCTACTAGTACATCCACAATAGGATGGTTTGTACTAGTTCTGTTAGTAAATTTAGGTCAAGTAAAGCCAATGGTGACTTTACATGCCCTGGGAGACAGTAGTCAGTCCCAGACTATGGAGTCTATGGTGGGGATCCTCTAGGACGCCCCAGTGTTACGGCACGGAGGGTGCGGTGTAACACACATAGTAAAACACATGAGACCCTATGGAGTAAAAGACCCCATAGCCCATAGAACACATTGACATTCACAGGAATCAACCACATTCATGTCCAAGAGGGGGAGAAAAGAGTCTCACTCTTGGCAGGATGGACAAAAACAAACCCCAGAAATCCAGCAAAGCTGCTGGGGGACTCACTAGGTTAGGAAATTCAGCCTAAACAGAGAATTCTCCCTAACACTCGCCCCCCCAGACTAAGGGACAGGAGGATTTAATCCACTCCTGGATGAATCTCATACCTCTATCAGCATTTTGGTGGTGACACCCTGACCTGTGCTCAATGGTGAAATCAAACCCTTGCAGGCAGATTGACCATCTCAGTAGTTTTGGGTTTTCCCCTTTCATTTGCATTAACCATCTCAAGGGTTGGTGGTCAGTCTGAATGACAAAAGTAGAACCATACAAGTATGGCCTAAACTTCTTCAGAGCCCACACGATAGCAAAGCATTCTCTTTCTATTGTTGCCCACCTTGTTTCAGGATCCCAAATGGGGTGCTCCCTACCTTTCCCATCCAGTTGGCTGAGTACGGCACCTATTTCTACATTAGAAGCATCTGTCTGAACAATGAAAGTTTGGTGGTAATCAGGAGCTCTGAGTACTGGGGCTTGGCAAAGAGCCTTTTTCAGGTTTTCAAATGCCTGATTGCACTCCTCGTTCCATCTAACCTTTTTAGGATATTTTGGAGAGGAGATGACATTCAGAGGAGAAGCTATGGTCCCATAGTTCTCAATGAAATTCCTGTAATACCCAGTGAGACCTAGGAAGGCTCTCACTTGGGTCTGAGTAGTAGGTGTTGTCCAATTTTGCACAGCTTCAATCTTACTGAACAAAGGCCTTATTTCTCCACCTCCTACCTCATGTCCAAGATAGACTACCTTACTCTGACAAATTTGGCATTTACTCACCTTTTTGGTCAGATTGGCTCGTCCAAGAGCCTGCAAAACATCTCTTAGGTGGGTTACATGTTCTTCCCAGGAATTGCTGAACACTGCTATGTCATCTAAGTATGCCATGCAGAAGTCCTCCATCCCATTCAGAACCTGGTTGACCATCCGTTGAAATGTAGCAGGTGCATTTTTCAATCCGAAAGGCATCACCTTAAACTGGTATAAGCCAACGGGGGTAAAAAATGCAGTTTTCTCCTTGGCATGGTCTGTCAGGGCTATTTGCCAATAGCCTGACGTCAAGTCAAATGTGCTGAGGAACTTGGCTGAACCAAGTTTATCCACCAACTCATCTGTTCTTGGCAAAGGGTGGGCATCAGTCTTGGTGACTGCATTAAGAGCTCCATAATCCACGCAGAATCTAAGTTCTTTAGATCCTGCCTTTGGTACTAACACAACTGGGCTAGACCATGGACTAGTAGAGGGCTCTATTACCCCGAGATCAAGCATCTTGCTGACCTCACCTTTGATGTGGGTTCGTACATTTTCTGACATTCGGTATCCTCTGCTTTTGACTGGAAAGACAGTCACCAGTGAGTATGTCATGCTGGTCCCAAGGGGTCAAGCCTGGTGAAAGTGAGAACAGAGAGGCAAACTGATTCAACATAGATTTGCACTCTTCTTGTTGCTCGGGTGTCAGATTTGAAGAGAGATTCACTCCTTCAATTTTTTCATCTAAAGGTAAGCCTCTAAGGAGATCCGGAAGAGCTTCACTCTCTTCTTCTTCCTCTGATGATGCTAGAAGCAACGCTCCTACATCAGGTCTCGAGACATACGCTTTGAGTCGGTTGCTGTGGAAGACTGTCAGAGCCTCCTTGGGATTGCCCAAGTCCACCAGATAGTTGACCTCTCCAAGTTTACCCACAACTCTGAAGGGTCCCATCCATTTGTCTTGCAAGGCCCTCTGCCTTGTTGGGATCATAACGAGAACTAGCTGGTCTTGAGTGAACTCAACCATGTTAGCCTTTTGATCATGCCAGTGCTTGACCAATGCTTGTCCAGCTTTCAAGTTATCACTTGCTTCTGTCATCATGTGCGACATTCTCCTCCGGAGACCTATCACGTAGTCAGTCACTCTGACTGGCTTGGGGAAGGAGCACTCTCCAACCCCTCCTTAATCAGGGCTAATGGACCTCTGACGGGATGACCATAGAGAAGCTCAAAGGGAGAATAACCTACTCCCTCCTGAGGGACTTCTCTATAAGCAAAGAGAAGGCATGGCAGTAGAAGGTCCCACTTTCGTTTAAGGAGTTCTTCTAAAGCACTTATCATGCTCTTCGTGGTTCGGTTCAACCTTTCTACCAACCCATTGGTTTGTGGGTGGTAAGCTGTTGAGAACTTGTAAGTAACTTGACAGGTTTTCCACATGGCTTTCATGTAGTGGGACATAAAGTTTGACCCCCTGTCAGAGATTACTTCCTTAGGAAACCAGGCCCTGGTAAAAATACCAAGGAGGGCCTTAGCCACAGCCAGAGCTGTAACAGTCCTCATAGGAATTGCCTCAGGATACCTAGTAGCATGGTCTACTACAACAAGTATAAACCTGTTGCCTGAGGAGGATCAAGGGGTCCAACAATGTCAATCCCTACTCTCTCAAGTGGGACTCCCACAACGGGGAGAGGCACTAAAGGTGCCACATTCTTGGAGCCCACCTTACCAGAGGTCTGGCAGGTGTGGCAGCTCCTGCAGTGTTTTTCTACCTGGGCCCCCATCTTCCGCCAATAAAAGTAGAGAGAGAGCCTTTCCTTAGTCTTCTTGTAACTCAAGTGACCAGCCAAAGGAATCTCATGGCTAACTGCAAGAACTGTGGTCTGTTCTCTTGGGGTACTACAAGTCGTTTGTAGTCTCCAGGTGCAGACTCTGTCGGTTCACTGTAGAAGAGGCCATCTTCCCAGTGCAACCTGTATTTCCCAGGCTCTTGCCCTTCAGCCTGGGCTTCTGCCTGGTGGCGAAGCCCTTCCAGAGCTGGACATTCCCTCTGTCCCTTAATGAAGTCCGCCCTGTTGGGTCCACCTTCTGCCAGTAAAGACTGCAGCTCAGGATGGTCAACAGGATCCAGATCTCCAATGAGTTCCTGGCCTTCCATTAGCTCTTCCTCAGAGTCTAATTCTACCACACAGGGTTGTACCACCCTCTCAGCCTCAGCTGGAGGGGGAGTTACGGGTGTAACTTGGACTACCGCGGGGAAGTCCTTGTTGGCTGCACTGGAATGCTGGCTGCTGGTTTTGGTATAGAAGTCTTAGGTGTCCCTTTCACTTCTGATTTCTTTGAGACAGCAGCTGCCAATTCCAGCGGAGCAGGAGTGATATCTTTCTTCATCATCTCCTGGGGAGTACCTCTCATGTTTCTCTCCCTTACAGGTCTGGTAAGCTCCTGTAACCGTTTACTAGGAGGTCTGGGGGTATGAGACACAACTCCGAGAGTTTTTAAATCGTTACCCAACAGAACTCGTCCTGGTACCTCACTCTGTATGCTGACAGGTATCTTTACAGTCATGTCGTTACACTGGATGAGAACTGGTAATTGGGGAAGCATCTGCACAGGCCCTCCAGCTAACTTGGTGAGGCATTTGGGTGCATTAGCAACATCCTCAGCCTGAAAAAAAGATTTATCCACCACAGTTACGCTGGCCCCACTGTCCCTAATGGCAGGAGTCTCCTGACCATTCACCTGGACACTGTCCTTATAATACTCTTTAGTATTATCTGGGATAGAATTATATACATCTAAATTCTGTTGTTCCCACAAACCCAGAGACACGAAAGAAACACTGGCTGAGACTCCAGTGGGTTCATCAGCCAGTAGTAGAAAGTTTCCACTTGCCATTTGGACTTCCTCCTCTGGAGCGAAGGCTAAGGAGACAAGCTGGACCCCTGAAGGTTTACCCTTGCATCTGGGATCTCCTTTCACATGGTCAGTCGAGCCACAAACAAAGCATTTACCGAATGCTTTCTGGAATGGTGGCTTGTTCTGGCCTCCCTACGGTTTGGCACCAGAAGGTACACTATTCTGCTGTGGTTTTCCTTGTGGCTTACCCTTATGGTTTTGTTTGGGGCCCTCTTTGGAATGTGAGTTATTAGAATTCTCTTTTGGGTCTTTTTTAGGCTGTTTTCCCTCATCCTTCTTCTGAGTTGCCCCAGAATCCTTATGAGTAGCCCCGTTGGCAACCCACAAGTCAGCAGCCTTAGCTAGCTTCTTGGAATCCAATTCCTTCGAATCAGCCAAGTGCTGTCTGAGCTCAGGAGAACAGGCATCATAAATAGACTCCAACATAAAAAGAGTCTTCATACCCTCATAAGTGTTCACCTTGTAACCCTTAATCCATCCCTCTAAGTTTTTCAACCCTTCACTCACCCAGGTAGCCCAAGGGGTACCATCATGCTTTTTGAGGGTTCTAAATCTCTTAAGATACTGGGAAGGGGTCTTCCCGAACCTAGGTATAAAAGCTAGTTTCACACTTTCGTAATCCTTCTTATCCACCTCCCCCAACTCCATTACCACATTAGTCGCAACAGGGGGAAGCCTAGAGAACAACCAGGGAAGTAACTCATTCCCTTTGATGTCCTGGAGCCCATGATTATATTCAAACAGTTTTAACCAATCCAACACATCCAATCTAGGTTCATACATACCCACTAATTCCTTTGGCATCCGGGGTCTTTTGGGACTGGAACTTCTAGAGGAACCAGAGGAGAGAGAAGCATTTTCCACAGACAACTTTTTCATCTCTAACTCATGATTAAGTTCTATTTCTCTGAGTCTTAACTCAGCTTGCTTCTGCTCAGCTTGGGCATTCATTCGTCTGAACTCTAGCTCTTGGTTTCTTTCAGATTGGGCTAAAAACCGTTTGTACTCTAATTCGAGCTTCATTTTTTCAAGTTCAAAATAAGCAGGGTTACATGTGGGACCTGGTATGGGCCCCGTAGGTACAGTAGGTAAGGCAGACAGAGGCTCAGAGTGGCTAACTTCATTAGGTTCACTTTCCTCTTCTGACTCATTATCAAGACTTTGATTCAGATCAATACCATCACTGTTTTCTACATTCGCTGGGGAAGTTGGTTCCTCTGAACCAGTACCCAGACTTTGGTTTTCCAGCAGTCTCGCTATCAGTTCTACTTTCTTGCCTCTTACAGAAAGATTCTCTCGTCTACAGAGAGCTCTCAAACTCTCAGTATTTTCACCTGACAAGGACTCTTGACTGTAAACTTCCATAGTAGACATGTTTTTGAAAGTTGCTTTTTAGTGCTAAGCTTTGTGGTTAGTTATCCTAAAGTGTTGAAAAGCACTCTAAACTGTATACTCAATACAAATCCCACCGCTGTACACCAGTGTTAAGCGGAAACCTGTGCAGTTCCCTCTGGGACCACTGCAAAAGATTTAGGCCTACAGGTGTTTGGCAGTAAACCCACTTGGTAGCAGTCTGTACAACACAGATTCACTTGGTAGCTGTGGCTAAGCAGTCAGACTTCCCTCAAGAAGAGTTAGGCAGTATGTGGAGTATACAAAATAGGGCAATTTACACAGTAGAACAAGCAGACACGGAACAGAGCGTGGGTGTAAAGATATATAGTTATTTATTTATAAAAACACATCTATGACAAACACACTGGCACTAATACGGCAAACAACTTCAATTACAATTACTATAAGTATCTCACTCCTCTAACGATATTTCGACAAGTCTAGGTTCAACAGCACCACTTATTTGCAGACAGAGGTGAATGCTTTAACCTAGATGGCACTCTAATATTCATTAGAACGGGAGAGAAAAGGCAGGGTATGAAACCAACTCGGTACCAACTCTTTTACGAAGCAAATGCAAGGCAAGTAAGGCAGGGTCTACTGTGGATCACAAAGTTCAGAGGCCAGGCCCACTCGGAGAGAGGCAAGGTGATATGTCCCAAAAAAGTATCACAGTGGAAATGCACTTCGAGTCTTTGTAGCAAATTGTCACAGAAAGGTTGGACCAGTTTAGAACAAAAAGTTAAGAAGGTCTGGAGGCGACCCAATGGGAAGGTAAGGATTTAAGACACCTCACGCTGACCGTCACAAGGGAAGCCAGGCGGACACGGTGCCTTGTAAGTGAAGAGACAGCACCGGCAGGGGCAGTTGTTCCTGGTGGTGGATGCAAGTCGGGGCTTTGCCGAGAGATGAGATGATCTCGTCGTCGAAGGAAAGTTGAAGATCGTTGCACCACCAGGGAAGAGACCAGCCACAGAGTGCTCCGTCACAAGGCACCACCTTTTGGTCGCGGTATGGGCTAGTGGCTATCCGGTTGCCGGGGTGCTCAGCACGGGCAATTCGACCACTACGCCCTGTAAGCGAAGAAAAAGCAAAGGGACTGGTTGTTCCCACCAGTCAGGGGAAGAAGACTCTCCAGCCAGGAGATCTCCTCTGTCGTTGGGAAGTGGTGAGTCGGTTCAGCAGAGCTCCACCGGAGGTGTCGTCGTTGCAGGTCGGCTCAGCTTTACCCTCCCCGGAGTCTTAGGTCCTGTGGCGACTTCTGAAGATCCAGTCCCAAAAGCCCTGCTTTTATGCAGCAAACCCCCATTCATTCAGCCTAGCTATCAATCAAAACACGCTAAGTGGTGAGCGGGGTGGCTCACCACTTGGGCCAATCACACCAGAGTGCGACTTGAGTTGCCAAGGCAACTCAGTCCAGGGTGCCTAAACCCCCTCCCACACCCCCTGTGGTACCCAGACAGGATGGCACCACTCTGGAGGGCCTCTGTGTAGAAGCCCGCCAAAAGTGGAACAAAGGGCTCAACCTTTGGTTTGGAGTTACAGAGGTGAACACAGACGCCATTTTAAAAACCGAGTTCTGGCAGAAAATACCGACCGGTAGATTTATTCAAGACAAATAAACCGGCGGTATGTTAGAGAATAACGGGAAAAAGTATTAGCCTCCAACAATGGGAAGAATCCCATAGAGTTATATTCGGAGTCGAATATAACAAGTATCCAACACTTGTGGGATCGCTATTGGGTTATGTGCGCTATTTACCACCAAAAAAAATCTTACAAAATGGGTCGGCAGCAAGTGATATCTTACCCTCAAACTTCCCACAAAGTTTGTAACAATAATACAAATAAAAACCTGATTCGGGAAGATATCTCGCGCTCACACCTATACTTTAACAAGATTTCTAATCAATTTTGGTCCAATAATATTAATGTAGTAAAATAACTTCAATTTAAAGAGTCCATCAATGCAATGATTCCCAACAAAAAATGTTTTTTAATTTGTCAAAGAAAAACAGCCGACACGTGTTTCGACCTTAGGTCGTTCTCAAGGCTGTGTGGAATTATACAGTCAAATAGTATGTAGCAATTAAGAAAAATTATAAAAAGAAAACCATACCATATAGTTCCACATGTCAGGTCAGGATGAGAGAGGTTTTTTGCCATAATCAAATATTTGAATCGATATGAAAGAAAAAAACACAAATTCAAAAGCCACAAATTAGTTCCTCTATCAAAGAAGTCTCTAAAATGGAGACATTACCCCCATAAAAAACTCACTCTTTATAACGACTCCAGATTTGACTAAATTTAGAAGAAATAATATTTAAAATTTCAAAATGTTTGTTACATGCATAGTTAGTTTTTAAACACAAAATCCCAATATTTTCACCGTGTGAAACCATTCTAGCTAGACCAAAATATAAATTTTCAAATTTACTATTGAAATTTTTTGTTGAATTTGTAAATATGACTGTATTTCCCTGTTAGTACTTGATCATGCAATATTACTGTAACTAAGGCTTACCCCATTTATAAATCACTCAAATTCACTAGTTCGAAGTATAAAGGATCACTCAGTTTACTTGGTCTTGAGTTTTCAATTCAATTTTCAGATCTGTATAAGAGATTCCTTTTTATTTTAATATATTGATTCAAATTACTAAACTGACTATTATAATGAAATAATAATAAAAATAATAAATGCTCACCAGCTTTTAACGATTAAATTTCTTGAAAAAAATGTTTTGTGTAGCTGGATGCTAGCTCAGATCCAGATTCAGAGGAAGATGTCATAGACAATACGGAACTCTCTGATAACACCAAAGAAGTTATGGATACCACACCTAGTGGAGGAAAAAGTTTTTTAGAACAGATACGGAGACACAAAAAGGGAAATATCAGATTTATAAATCAAAAACAAGTCAGATTCACAACACCACCAGCAGCATTTATGCCAACACCAGGTTCCACACAAGGGGCAGGAGAGGGGGTAAGCGGAAGCGGGAGTGGAAGCTCCGACGAAGACCAGGGTCGTCCTGGAATTCTGACCAGGTCCAGTACCAAGAAACGACAGGGGAACCAATGAAATGTGATCTGGTTACCAATTTGTCGGATAAATGCCTCTCAGAGGTGGAAATTGCTGTGTTGAATAAAGGTTTTTCCTTTGCACCAAGTGCAAAAACAGATTATGTGAATTTTCAGATAGACATTTTCAAATTTATAAGAAAATTGAAATTAAAGAAATTTTATGCAACTCAGGTAAAAGTGTTTCAGCCTAAGACCACCTTGAACCCGCTGAGTTTGTATACTATCTCTGATATTCACAACATTACTACTCTGACGAATTTAAATCAAGATAACATAGTGGATACAGAGTCAATTTGTCAAACATTGGGTGTCAGTACCAGATATCTTGATTTAAAAGAATTAAAGCCGAAATCGAAATTTACTCCACAATTGGGTACAGAGAATGTAATTGAAACTTTCCATAAGGCAATCATCAAGGATATCCATAGACATATGGACAATGGAACCTATAAGAGAAAGAGATGCAGATCCAATTTGAGTAAAGAGGAAACGGAAGCCTTAGTGGCTTTAATGAATGACAAAATGATAACTATTAAAGAAGCGGACAAGGGGGGTTACATTGTAGTGATGAATACCAATGATTATATTACAATGGCCATGTTACATTTAGATACTTCACAATGTTACACCCCTTTGAAATCTAATCCTACAAAGAAAATTGTAATTGAACATTTGAAACTAATACAGTTATGGTATGACAAGGGCTTTTTATCAGATGATGAAAAGGCTTTTTTGACCAATACGGAACCAACCATGCCCACCCTATATTTTTTGCCTAAGATACATAAGGTTTACGAAACTTTACCATCAGTTAGACCTATCATGAGTGGTATAGGGTGGGTTACAGAAGGCATGTCACAGTACTTGGATGAAGCCCTAAAACCTAATGTTCTCAAAATGAAATCCTACATTAGGGATAGTGGACATGTTTTACAATTTCTTAAAAATCTGAAATGGGAACCAGATTATCTTTTAGCTACGCTGGATGTCTCAGCACTCTATACTAGCATAGATCATGATTTGGCAATTCAGACATTAGACTACACCTTTGGAAATTCGTCTGCCTCTTATATACAACATATAGATATGCTTAAGAGTTTTTTGAGATTCACATTAGATAACAATGTATTTATCTTTAACGAGCAATACTATGTACAGGCCAAAGGGGTGGCCTTGGGTGCAAAATTTGCTCCGTCCCTGGCCAACCTGTTTATGGCCCAATATGAGGAAACACACATCTATGAACAAGAAATGTTTAGAACCAACTTAATAATATGGAGGAGATTTATAGATGATGTATTAATTGTATGGAAAGGATCACCTGAATCATTTGAAACTTTTGTGGCACATACCAATAACAACAAATTTGGTATCAGTTTTACTGGTTCAGCTAGTTCGGAAAGCATTGATTTTCTAGACTTACATATTTCTGTTATCAATGGGCATTTTGAGACTAAAACATACCGTAAGCCAACAGAGGTAAACTCTGTACTTTGTGCACAAAGTAGTCACCAGAGATCTACAATAGAGAATATCCCAGTGGGGGAATTTTATCGAGCCAGGAGAAACTGCATTCGGGATATGGATTACCATGAAGAAACTAAATTGCTTATGAACAGATTTAGAGATAGGGGTTATAATTTGAGATGCATAAAGAAAGCGGCTGAAAAGTACAAAGAATGTAGTCAAGTGGAACTTTTATGCGAACATGTAAAGAAGCAACCAGGTGAACATATTTCCATAATAACACAATTTTCTCAGGATTCATCATATCTTTACAAAATGGTGTCCAAACATTGGGACATTCTGAGACTTGATAAGGATCTGCTACCTTTCCTGACGGAAAAACCTAAATTCACTTTCAAGAGAGCACATACTATAAAGCAAAAATTGAGTCCGTCTTTTTTGAACATCAAAGAGGAAAATATTAAGGAGACTTGGTTAAAAGAAAAAAAAAGGTTTTTTCAAATGTGGTAATTGCAATCAGTGCAAGTATGCACATGTAAATTGTGATGTTTTTTCTGATGCTAATGGAATGACAATTAAGATTAAGGAATTTATTAATTGCAAAACTAGTTATGTTATTTATGCCATCATTTGTACATGTGGAAAACTCTACATTGGTAGCACTATTCGACAATTGAGATTTCGAATAAGGGAACATTTGGCTAGTCTAAGAAGTATCGATCCGAAGTCACCTCTTGCAATTCATTGGCAGCAATGTCATCAGTTAGATAATCAAGACAATATTAGATATATTGGACTAATACAGATTAAAATGGGGAAACGAGGTGGTAATCTTAGGCTCAAATTAAGGCAAGAAGAATGCAAGTTAATTTGTTATTTCAGGAGTACCTTATATGGTCTCAATCATGATCATGAGATGCATGTGTTTCTCTAAAATGGAAATGTTTCTTTTATGAATTTCTATGATATATTCATCATTTGTGAAGCCATTCTATCATATACTAAAATCAATAATGCACATCAAGCTTAATTCGCACATTCCATAAGGTAACATTAATATACTTTTTATTTATATAGTCTTAATTTATTGTTAATGTTTTGAAGTCCATTTGAGGGGTACTGAGTCCCTTTGTGAGAATTTAAACTCCGATAAAGAATAGACATTTGATGCGAGAATAGTAAATAAGTTACACACCCGTGTTTGCTAAATGCATTCGATGACGATATCGCGCGCTCGTACGCGTGACGTCATCACGGCATTTAACGCATGACGTCATCGCGTCCATGTGCGCGTGACGTCACTGTAAACACGGCCCGCGGTTTTTGCGGGCAGAATGTATATAAGATTCTGTGATGGGTGCAGGATCCCTTTAGAAAACAAGAGACGTGGGATCTAACCCTTTAAATGGTGAGTTTTAAGATAATCTAAGATCAATCCTTTGATGGAGGAGATTGAATCATAGTGATATATACAAATGAGCTTATTATTTTTGTAGGTGAACTTTGTTTCCAGACTACACAATTTATGTGTCAAAATGATTGGAATGTGATAGCATCCAGCTACACAAAAAAAATGTTTTCAAGAAATTTAATCGTTAAAAGCTGGTGAGCATTTATTATTTTTATTATTATTTCATTATAATAGTCAGTTTAGTAATTTGAATCAATATATTAAAATAAAAAGGAATCTCTTATACAGATCTGAAAATTGAATTGAAAACTCAAGACCAAGTAAACTGAGTGATCCTTTATACTTCAAACTAGTGAATTCGAGTGATTTATAAATGGGGTAAGCCTTAGTTACAGTAATATTGCATGATCAAGTACTAACAGGGAAATACAGTCATATTTACAAATTCAACAAAAAATTTCAATTGTAAATTTGAAAATTTATATTTTGGTCTAGCTAGAATGGTTTCACACGGTGAAAATATTGGGATTTTGTGTTTAAAAACTAACTATGCATGTAACAAACATTTTGAAATTTTAAATATTATTACTTCTAAATTTAGTCAAATCTGAAGTCGTTATAAAGAGTGAGTTTTTTATGGGGGTAATGTCTCCATTTTAGAGACTTCTTTGATAGAGGAACTAATTTGTGGCTTTTGAATTTGTGTTTTTTTCTTTCATATCGATTCAAATATTTGATTATGGCAAATAACCTCTCTCATCCTGACCTGACATGTGGAACTATATGGTATGGTTTTCTTTTTATAATTTTTCTTAATTGCTATATACTATTTGACTGTATAATTCCACACAGCCTTGAGAACGACCTATGGTCGAAACACTTGTCGGCTGTTTTTCTTTGACAAATTAAAAAACATTTTTTGTTGGGAATCATTGCATTGATGGACTCTTTAAATTGAAGTTATTTTAGTACATTAATATTATTGGACCAAAATTGATTAGAAATCTTGTTAAAGTATAGGTGTGAGCGCGAGATATCTTCCCGAATCAGGTTTTTATTTGAATATAACAAGTAGTTTCCACTGCCACCAGCCAAAACTCGACGAGGGGGGATGGGACAGTGCCCCCTCGAATAACAGACCCACGGGTAATCGAATTACCCCTACTAGTACGTCCACAATAGGATGGTTTGTACTAGTTCTGTTAGTAAATTTAGGTCTAGTAAAGCCAATGGTGACTTTACATGCCCTAGGAGACAGTAGTCAGTCCCAGGGTATGGAGTCTATGGTGGGGATCCTCTAGGACGCCCCAGTGTTACGGCACGGAGGGTGCGTTGTAACACACATAGTAAAACACATGAGACCCTATGGAGTAAAGGACCCCATAGCCCATAGAACACATTGACATTCACAGGAATCAACCACATTCATGTCCAAGAGGGGGAGAAAAGAGTCTCACTCTTGGCAGGGTGGACAAAAACAAACTCCAGAAATCCAGCAAAGCTGCTGGGGGACTCACTAGGTTAGGAAATTCAGCCTAAACAGAGAATTCTCCCTAACAGTCGCCTTTCACTTTGCCTCCCTTCCTCGTTTACTTTGCGCTCTTCCCTTTCGGAGTCGGACATTGTCTGTCCCCAATTCACGCAAATTCTCATATCCTCCTTGTTCCTGCTTATTTCTAATCTATCCAGGGATAGCTCTCTGTTCCCGCTGCTTCGAGTGAGCTCCTCAGTGTCATACAGCTGAGTGCTTTCCAGGCGCTGGTCTTCCCCCTCCCCTTGGGTTATTTGTTCTAGCCCCATTTCATCATATATTCTATCGATCGTTTCTCCGATGCTTCTGGTGTCGAAGTATTCATCAATATTTGCGCTAGACATGCCTGGTACTGAATCGTACGGAGGAAAGAATTCTTTGGTGTCTTCCCAATCTACAACTGGAGTGGGTTTTTTAACCTCTCTCCCCAGATATTCAAGATCGCTTGCTCTCTGTCTTCGCTTCAGTCCTACGTCGTCATCAAATTCTTTGCGCTTCCTCGCCTCTTCTCTGACCCTATCTTCTTCCTTTCTCTTTTCATTTCTATGTTCATCTGCCCTTCGAAATTCCTCATCTCTTTGTCTCCTTATCCTTTTCTCACGTACCCTTTGCTCTTCTTCCAACCTTTGCTGTTTCTGTCTGTCTCGATCATAGGCTGCTCTTGGGTTGCGATCAAGCTGTTTTCTTGCTCTTTGCGATATAGCTGTCCTCACCTTTGCCTGTCTTTCCTTCTTATCCTTTCGTCTCTTAACTTGGTCTCTTTCCCCTTCCTCTGTGTCTCAGCTAACCTCTCCTTTTGTCTCGCGTCATCAATGCCTTTCCCATCGAGTTCCAATAAAATGTGTCCTCCCATCCATTCGTCTTTTGCGAATGCTATCTCATCAGTTCTGTCTTCGCTCCCTTTCCATCTCTTCCCTTCTCTCTCCTTGTCGAGAGATGCACTTGTCTGTGCTTGATCTCTTCTTTCGTCATTGCATCTTCCCTTGTCCTTTGCGACTGTGGAGGTAATATTCTTGTCCTTATCTCTCCCTTGATTCTCATCACTAATATGTGTAGGTGACTCATATGAGGGGTTGCTGTAACTCGTGGCTGTTTTAAGTTCCCTCAACGGTTATAATCCCTCATCCTTACTTCCTTCAATTTTTGTTTCGGAAGGGCAGGTGGTGCGGTAGGCATGTCACCCCCCTCTGTGCATACATTAAGTATCCAATCCGTTGGCGGCTCTTCCTCCTTTACCTGTTCGTACATTTTCCACAACTCGAGAACAGCAAGGCATTTTTCTAACTTCTTGCCTGTATGTGTGGCGTGCAAATATGTCGTCATATGTTGCAAGACGGCTTTAGATAAAGACCTGTTTTGTGGCCAAGGCATAAACATCTTGTAGGCAGTACCTTTTACCCGCTCAGTGCTATATTTCTTTAACTTGGGTGCGTGTTTTGGCAATTGCTTGCATACGTGTGCTAATGGAGTTATGTCTTCCATGCTTAAATCTGTTCCCTTTCCTTTTATATCAACGCTTTCATGCAACTTCAACACTTCCAATAATATGAGCGAGCACCAAACACTGCAAGCTCTAATCCAGATTTTTCATTAAATTTTACACTTCCAATTTGTTCACATGCCTCGAAACTGTATCTTCTTGTCAGGAAAAGTTATGATATCTCTTTCTGGGCGACAGCCAGGCGTAGGTGTGAACCTGTGCCTCTTCTCGCTTGGATGGTCACGTGCTGCTCACACCGTGAATTGGCCTAGTTTCCTTCAATTTGTGCATTTAATTCTTATTCGGCTTGCCACCTGCCTGCGCCTCCTTATCTCGGCCTTCCTGAGATAGGCTATTCTGTTCTTAAGTTTTGATTCCGTGAAGCTACTGTTCGCTCCTTCTATTGGTCTGACCTTGGCTCTTCCTGGCTCACGTTGCCTCTGCTGTGTTTCGATTCAGCCATCTCTTCTCGTTTTAGCTGGAATATGAATCCTGTCCTGTTTGAACTCTAGTAACCTGAGTTAATTCTGCTTTTGTATAAAGCAGACTTGCACTTATATAACATGCTTCGCTTTGAGGTAGATTGTGTATAATGGCACTTGCCGCTCTATTCTTCTATTTAGCATAGCAAGCCGCACTGTTTTCTTAGCTTTCTTGTGGTTAAAAGCATATGTACAGGTGTTTGCGGGTTGAATATCTTCATCCTGCTTACAGTTTACGTCTCTGTGTGTCATCTCTGGATCGTCTTATCTTCTATCTGCAAGTCTGTCCGGGTCTTCGTGACGTCACCGTTCGTCTTCAATTAAGGCCTTTTGACTTTCTTCCGGGACAGTGTTTAAGCAACCTTCATTTCGTTTCATTTGCTGGTAGGGTTTTCTCAATGGGTACCTTAATGTCCATGTTTGTCTGGTTATTGGTACTTCAATAGGTATTGTTCTTCTGATAGGCTTTGGGAGGAGCCCTACTGCGGCTCTCTGCTGGTTTATTTGCTCATAATGCGTCACATATCTCGGTGTGAATGTTCGTGCAACTTCGAAATGGGCGGCTGGATTGCAGGCTTTATTTGGGACCTCCTCTACAATAGAGTATCTGATTTCCCTCTCCTCCTCTCTGCCACATAAACACACTGACTGACCGGAGAGTACTCCTCTCTTGGATATAGATGAGACTGAAGATTAATCATGCACTATCTATCTTTGTGGCCTGTATTAGCGTTATTATTAATGTTTAGCTAAATTATTCGTAGACCAGATGAGAATTACCTCTTCACTACAAGTAAAGTAGCTGGCACAAAATGTGTTTCGATTGAAGCTGTTTCCAAATGAACTGAAATCCAAACTACTTTTCTGCCCATCTTTCTTCTTTTAAAAGAGTTTTTAGCTTCAGAAAAGTAGCATAAGTACACCTGTAGCCCTAACAATTAATACAATCATCTCTGACCTAGTTATAGCATTGTTTGTGCCATGCATATTCATCAATAGGGTGAGGGCCTGGATGTAATTCATACAAAATTAACAAAGTGTGACTCTTAGACCTCTGGCTTTTCATCGTCACTCAAATCTTTTTCTTTAACTTTCCAGTTATCTCCCTTATCCACAGCTACTTTTCACTCCATTTGTGAGTTTTTGCTCTCATATCCCCTTCTCATTTAAATCAAGTTTTCTGTATTATCTCAATCTACATTGGAATGACACAGACAATTTTGGGCCTTCACCAGGTTGTCTGTTTACCCACGCATCAAAAGTACAACATCAATAATTTTCTAATATGAAATGATTATATTCTTACATTTGACTCGCCACTTCCCACAGATTGGTCTTGTCATTTAGCTAGCCCTTTCTCCTAATAATCATCATATTGGCCCTCATTACGACCCTGGCGGAAAGTAACTGACCTGACCGCCATAGCGTAAATAGCGTTTCCGCCATTGCACGACGGAGTAAAGTGCGGCTAATTCTGACCCATCGGGCACGAGCACTACGCCATGGCGGAAGTGCAAAGTCCGCGATGGCGGAAATGTCCCCAAAACGCCCCTCACCGCCGTCGTACGGCGCCCTAGGTGCAATTCCGCCACCCATCATAGCGGTCACCGTAATGAGCGGTAATCGCAAAATACGGTGACCGTAAATATACGGAAACGGAAGTAAAAACATGGGCCCGGAACGGGAAACAGCACGCCGTACACCTATAAAATCAGAATCCCAACACAACCATCAAAAATCCTACCCTGAGACACATCCCAACCCGTTAGCCACCCTAGTGAAAACAATAAAAATGGGAAAAGTTGCGAAAAAAGCGTGCGACCGCAAGCGGCAGGTCCACTTCTCCCATGAGGAACTCACCGTGCTCACAGAGACCCTCCAGGAGAATGCTGCCGTCGTCTTCTCGACGCAAATGACCAGGACGGCACTTGCGAACAAGAAGGCCATATGGGCCCTGGTGGCACAGCAGGTAAGTGCGGTGGGGACCGCACCCCGCAACCCACAGCAATGCAGAAAGCGATGGGACGACTTGCGGATACGCGTACGGAGCATACTATCAGCCAACCGTAACATTGCCACAGCTACCGGGGGAGGATCGGAATCACCCATCAAGTTGACCCCCTGGGAAGAAATCTGTGCCTCCACCATTGGAATGGAGAGTATAGAGGGAGTCGGAGGGATGGAGAAAGGAGTGCAGACATCCGAAGAATCAGGTAGGTGGGCCAAATAAAACAATGCTAAATCCACAATGTCCAATCATGTGAAGTACCATGTGTCCACAACAGAAACACATGTCCAGGAGAACGTCCACATACATTGGCCTGATAGCGCACTTTAAAAGTCACTTTAAATACATAAATAATTAAAAATCCTAAAAACACCCTCTACACGTGCAGCATGCACACCCTAACTGCAGGCTGCAAAACAACTGCATCCTCAATCCACACAAAAATGAAACCACCTCCAAGGCCCTGACCCAAATCACCCTCAGGTACCACCCCGATGCATGTGATACATTGCCATTCCAATTTCCACAGACCCATAAATAACGCTCGCCCTCCTTTACTCCAACACAGGGTCCGATTCAAATGACGAGCTTCAGGACACCCCTACCAGCACACCTGCAAAGAGGGCCAAGACCAACGGCCAAAGACCCTCCACCTCAGTTGCACGGATCAAGACACGGCAGCAGCACAAATCAAGTGGCAGCACACAGGAGGGGACTTCTACAGGCACCCCAGCAGCCAGCATGCCCACAACAGCAGCACCACAGGTCCCCCCAATGGATGCCACAGAAGGCACTGCTTCTGGTGGCAGCAGCACCATAGGTGACACTGCATTAATGGCAGCATGCTCTGACACAGAAAACGGTACTGTCGATGTAGGATCCATCCATGACCTGTCTCAATCCCCCTGTTTGTTTCATCCCGTACACCATGAGGATACCACGCAGGGGCACCCACAAGACGACGACTGGCCATCCCCCACAAGCCCTGTGGCAAGGCAACATAAGGTGATCAGCCCCTCTGTGACACCACCGCAAATGGACATGGCCCAGCAGAGGCAACAGTCCCTCGACCAGGTGATCGTGCAACAGCAGCAACTGGCCACGCTCCTCAAGGAGCATGCTGATGAATGTGGGAGTACTAAGGCAGCCATAGAAACATCAACTGAGACACTTAGGTCAGAAATGGAGAGAAGTACAGAGACACTAAGGGCACAAATGGAGAGAAGCACCGAGAGCCTGAGGGTACAAATGGAGAGAAGCACCGAGAGCCTGAGGGGGGAACTGCATGCGACGTCCAAAGACGTATGTGCTGAACTTGCCGCTGTGCGCCGTGTGCTCACTGAGCTCTCACAAACCCTTAGGGACATGCATGGACGTGAGCAGGCAGAGACATCATCCGTTGCAAGTTCCGTCCAGGGCAGCCCCCAACGTAGATCTGGGAGGAACCTGCGCTCCACAGGCAGGGGTGCCCCTGATACCCGGAGAGGGGGCTTGCAATAGCGTCTGCCCACTGACAATGAGCATCTTTGGACACTGGTGTTCGGGGGGGAGGTAGGAGGGTGGAGGGGGTGTGTTGGGCTTTCTTGGGTGGCGGGTCGATGGGGTGTGTAACATAATTTCACATATACTATAAACATTTCACAATCATCCAATGAGATGTGTGGACATTGATCTTTGTGTACAAGGCCTTTATAGGCGTACAGTCCATATTGTGCATGTTCCAGACACACACAGTGCCACAAGTCCCGTGTCCATGTATCAGCCACCAGGCGTGAGTGCTAGAAGCATGAATCTATGATAATCTGACGAATTTCACGGCCCTCCTGTGCCTCGCGGACTCCTTGAGGTGCTGCCACATCCCCACCCTCATCATGACCATCTTCAGGTGCTTGCAGTTCTGCGTCAGGGGGCATGGGCACATTTCTACGTACGCACATGTTGTGTAGCATGACACATGCCATGACCATCTTTGCAACCTTCTCATGGCGGTACAGGAGTGCCCCGCCAGACCTGCTGAGGCAGCGGAAACGAGCCTTCAGTAGGCCGAATGCCTGTTCTATGACTACACGGGTACGTGAGTGGGCATGGTTGTAGTCCTCCTCATGCTGGTTCTGTGGGTTCCGGAGTGGTGTAAGGAGCCATCTCTTCAGTGGATACCCGGCATCACCTGTATGTGGACAATAAAGGATGTTTGTGGAATGACATTGCTACGTACGCATCCCCCCCCCTTCCTGCCAGGTCATTGCTGCATCACATACCCCACATTATCATGCATGAAATGAGACTCACCGAGTAGCCAGGATCTGTTCCCTGCGTGTCGCTCCATGTAGCGTGGTATTGTAGAGTTCCTCAAGACCATAGAATCATGGGTTGATCCAGGAAATCGGGCACAACAATGTGTAATGATCCTGTTGGAGTCACACACCATTTGTACATTAAGAGCATGATATTGTTTTCGGTTGCGGTACTGGGCCTCCATGGCATGTGGGACAACCAATTCCACATGGGTGCAGTCGATGGCACCAATGCAACCCGGTATGCCGGCAAGTGCATGGAATCCCACTTTTGTGTTCGTAATTTCCTGCTCCGAGCGTGGTAGAGAGATGTAGTCGTCTGCGTGCTTCAGGAGGGCATCGAGCACTTGCAATAGTGTCCGTGACAACAGTGGCTGTGAAATGCCATGCAACTGTCCGACTGTGTGCTGGTAGGTGCCTGTGGCCAGGAAGTGTAGTACAGACACCACCTTCAGTAGGGGTGGGATGGCGGTTGGGCTATCTATCATGCTGGCAAGGTCAGCGTGTGTCATGTCCACAATGGCGGTTATGGTGTCCCGGTCCAAACGGTAGAGGGTGTGGATCTGCTCATCAGTGAGGTTGAATGGATGAGCTCGGAGGCGTGGGATTGCGGGCTGCCTGCGTGGTGGTAGTGGCTGTGCTGGTGGGCCTTGCTGGCCCTGCCTTGCCCTCCTCCTCCTCCTGCGTCTCCTCTGTGCGGCCGGTTGTTGTAGTAGTTGGTGTTCGTCTTCTTCTTGAAGTTGGAGTACTTGCAGTGCTATCAGGTCCCCCAGGGCCAACATCGCTAGTCCTGCCAGTAGCATTTTGGAGTGGGTGTGGTTGTGGGAGGGGGTTGGGTGTGCAATTTATGTGTTTTCAGGCAGTATAGCCTCCACCTGTGGTGATTCATTCCACCTGTGCAAGCTGCAATCCCCTTTGGGCGAGCACGTCCCGCACACAACGCTGCAATTCGACGCATGGCATCTTGCTATTACAATCATGTGTTTAATCCCGATGGCAGTGGAATATTGGTTCATATGTTCATTCTGCTATGGTCCCATTGTTTCACATACTATCTTTACAGTCGCAAACAAACTTGTGAAGGGTCAGTGGAATGTAGTACTCGATTAACGGTGGACCCTCATGCAGCACTGTACCGAGGTTCACCGACGGGCGGGGCGTCCCATTTGTGAGTGAAGGCAGTTGCCATTTGCACACACTGCCGCACTACATGGATGAATTTGTGATTTCAAGCGGTCACAGATGCCTTTTTGACGTGATGTTGCAAATGATGAATTCGAAGGACAGCGCTTTCGGTTTTCAGCTACCGGCGAGGAGACGCCCACAGGTCTGACTGCAGATATAAAGTTCTATTGTTTAATGTCCTTCGGACAGGGGCCATGGCGAGAATGCAATGATTGATATGAATAGTATGGGATGCGCAATAGCGTAGTGGACGATAAGGGAGGACGTTCCCAAATACATGTTACTTCACAACACTAGAATTCCGGGCTGGAGCACAGTGGATTTTGCAGACTGCATTACGCACAGACTCAATGGAAATTTCACATGTTATGTGAGTAAATAATCAGGCGTTTTCATACCGGGATGAGGGAATGATGTATGGATGCATGGACAGATGATTTAATTGAGAGTTTACCATGTACATGGCTTTTTGGAATCTATCCACTTCCCCTGCGCTATGTGATGCAGAGCTGCCATAGTGGGACCATCGTCTATCTGCCCTTGTTGAACCCTCCCTGTCTCGACGCGCCTTCAAACACTTGTGTCTATGCACGTAACTAATCCCATCTAATGGATTCTGTTTTAACAGACGCATGCACACAAAGACTCGTTTGTAATAGTGTTTTCACCTCGATTTATATAGTTATGATTCGCAAGTGATTTTTGGGTGGGAATAATCCTTTTGAGTGGGCTAACATGCATATGGCTGTAGATTTAGTGTGATCATTGAAGTGAGTAATTCAAATTAAGTTCTGATGCCCATACCATTCTTTTTCATTTCATTTGGGTGACAGGTATCTCCTCCCCTTTTGCCGCTGCCATCTGTATGCCACTCCTGCAGATGGCTTTTACTCCCGACACCTGCTGCTTCGTGTTAATCAGTGGAGCACCATTACGATCTTATGGGACGATCGCCAATGGGCCACATGCCCTTACGCAGTGCTAGTGGCTAGGAGCAACATATCGACCTTTCAGCTGGACTAGTGCCTACCTAATGGGACGGCCCTGCGGTTCTAGGCGCTTCCATGTTGCCTTTTTGAATGTGAATGTAGCCCCTGTGTACCATGAAGGAACAGGGCGTCACACAAGAAGAAGCTGGTCATTTATTGCGGATGCAGCCCACAATAATGAAATATATTTTGGAGTTCATGACCTAATAGCTGTATGGGCTTGGTGATTTTGTTGTGCATTAAATTTCTATTATGATATTAACCGTGTAGCGTTATTCTTTGCAAGTAATGTAGCATATTCCTATTTGTGGAGCGATGTATTGTGAGAAGATCTGCATTGGGTTCCGGCTTCTGAGTATAGTTGCGTGGTACTGTACTTGGCGTGTTTGCCTACGAAGCCCAGTGAGGTCAGGGATAGGGGCTGCCATTATGACTGTTTTAATGATGTCATGCTCAGGGGCGGGGGATTAGCTTTTGTGTAACAGATGCCGGTCAGCCAGGTGGATTGGTGGAATGATGTGATTATCAGAATATGGCTGGTCACAGGTGCCTGTGTTTGCGTGCGTTTCTTGGAGGGAGACTGAGGTCATGTCCATTGGAATAGCTTCTGTATTCGTGCCATCTGTGCCCTGCAGCTCCCATTGGCCCCTCTTGAGATGGGCCTGGCTGCTCAGTCACTCTGCCAACTTGTGTGGTACATGCTTATGCTGATGGTTGGTTTGTTTACTGGCAAGAGTACAGGGCTGGTGCAGTCTCCCTCAGGTTACTGCTTTGAATGTTGCCTTACACTGGTGTCAAGCGATGGGGGCCTGTTGTTGTTTTGTCTCATATTTCAGTTCATATTGCTGTACTTGAACCTTCACATGCCTGTGCTGCATCAGTACGGCAATGGTGACATGGCAAATATGGATGGCCACTCACAAGGCACTTGGAGCCCCTACATTCATTTGCTCGTTGGCATGCATGGGTGACTTGTACATTTCACTGGTTGCATTGTGTGACTTCATTGCACCTACGAGGAGTTGTGCAATGTGGCCAGGGAGTGGTGTACAGGCACTCAGTAGGGCCATTTACGGTTGGTTCGCGTTGCCGTACTTCTCACCATGGCGGAATGGTACTTTCCGCCATGCTTGATGGCGTTAGGTAAATGTCCGCTAGGGTCAGAATTCGCGTACCGTTGCGCCATGGTGGTAATTACGGTTTCGCATGGCGCGCGTGCGCGTACTTGGTGCAGTTAGCGTTGGCGTTCACTACGGTGTCGCTAATGGCATCGTACTTTACGGTGACGGGTCATAATCGCACCGAGCGCTATTCGATGGCGGTATTGCATTTCCGCCATCGTTTTTCGATTTCCGCCAGGGTCGTAATGAGGGCCATTGTATTCACTCGCCAAACCCATCAACATATAACCTGCTTCTCCATTTATTCAAACCTTTTCCTGCCCTTTGAGACTATATTTTTGCTATTTGAGACTCTTCTAGCATTCATGTGAACTCCCTGTCATGAGAAGTTCCCTTGATTTGTTCTCAAGCTTCTGACTCCCTTCCCCCACTGATTCAGTAAACCCAAAGCTTAGTGCATCAGTCCCATGGTATTCTGACTTCTGAAAAACAGAAAAGTCATCCACGGCCTAGAAAAAAGGCTTCTGAAGAAATGCAATGAAGCACCTTTCTTTGAATAACGCTGTCTTTGTGCTCTGCAAGCAACTTCTCACATCTGTTAAATCCACCAGACTCCATAGCCAAGTCATAGGTGAAATCAATCACCCTAAATAGTTATTTAAAGTTTTTGAACATTGCATTAACCTCCTTCCTAAATCCATATCTACTTTCAGTATTGATCAAGAAACCCATTTAGATGTATTTTTTATTAAAAAATGTTATCCAAAACATGATTACTTCTAAAACTCTAAATTCGTCAATCCTTATAGTTGATGTCATATCTAGATTAGTCTCAAGTTGGGACTTTTGGGGTTTTGTCACTGTTAATGAGAATACTTTTGTTCACATTTTATCAACAATTAAGGCAAGGTCCTACAATAATGATCCCTTCCACCATTGCTTTCTTTCAGCCTTCACTTTCTCGCTCTGAACATTTCTTTATTCTCTCAAAAGAGAACAAGTTCTACCTCTTTTGAAAAAGCCACGATTGGACTCAGTGGATTTTTCCAAACACACTTTGTGATACACACTCTGGGTACTGAGGGACGGATCGACTTGTACGCCTTGATCCCTCAGCAGTGTTTGACAGAGTCAACCATAATCTCTTAATGAACACTGAATCTATCTGTATGGGTTTTGGTTGGTGTTGTCCTTAGTTGATGTGCTTCCTCTTTACAAAATTGCACTAAATGTTCACAGGTGTATTCCTCCAAGCCTGACCCGTACAAATACTATTTAGTGTTCCCCAGAGTTCGATTCTGTACCTGAAATTTTTAATATTTACATGGAGAAAATGGAAGAGCTGGTTTCTGAATCAGGCCTCTCGCTAGACTAGTCCTCTGATGATACACAAGTGTATCTCAAAATGTATTTACTGGCTCATACCCACCTCCAGAGGGACTGTTGTGGTGTGTTTGAGAACTGGGTGCCCATTCTTTAACTTAAACCACATTTCTCCACAAATGAGTTTTGGTAAGTCTCTTCCTCTCTCCTATTCACCTAGTCATGAGGGAATTCTGTTACTCTCTTACCTTGGTATCACCCATAACATAGGGTCCTCTGCCAAGCTCTGGGTATTTACTTTGGACTCAAGAATAAACTTTAAATTGCCTCACTTGATCTTGTTTCTTTCAATTAACCCTTATGTTAGGAAAATCAAATGCTGTTTTCTTTAATTCTAGAATGTTTGTTATCTCGGTTTGATGGAAGCAATGCTGTTATATATGGCTTCCATGTACAGCTTGTCTCATTTTAGAGATGATGAAATTTGAACAAATCAATCCCACACTAATTTTTCTATATTTGCTCCCAATTCATTTGCACACTTTTTTCAAGGTCATTTGGAGCCAATGGGCCTCATTAAAAGCTTGGCAGTGTGGGAAAAAAGGTGCAGTAATTCCAATTCTGACAGTTTTCCTGCACTGCCAAACTACAAGTTTGGTGGTGGGGGTGACGGATTTATAAGCAGCTCCAAGTTGCCAGAAAATCTGGCACCCCACCACCAGAAAATGCTGGTATTACCGGCACGCGTATTACTGGTGCTGATAATACCGGCAGTTCCCCCCATGGAGTACTATGCGACACCTTGAAATGGGAACTACCACTGTTGCCGGCACTTGCCAGTAATTCCAGCATTCCAAGTGCCGGTAACAGTATTACCGTTTGCTGGCATCCCGCAGGATACCGGTAAACCCATAATGAGGCCCAATGTGTGTATCTTGCAGCTAAGATCCAACTGTCACAGGAGCTCGACACAACAGACACATTGATAGTTTCAGACTAATAGCTCCCTGTTTTTGTCAGGGGTAATATTTTGCCAAAGCCTTTCCATCTATTTACAAGTTTATTCGTAAAGTTCATTATTTTTGCATTTATCTGTTTATGTTTTGGGTTTTCCTTATTTAAGAATTTTCTGTTTTAATTTGAAATTGTTACAAATATGGTTTTGCACTGTACAGTGCCTTGCTATTACCTTTGGCTTAGGGCGCACTTTATGAAATGTTTATATAAACATAGAAACATATTTATATATATTACAGGGCCTGTGGTAGTCGCCCTGTAGTTATGGTTAAGTTGCTCAACCAATAGGAAGAGCACTTTTTGGGTGGCTTATAACTTCGCTCCCCCTGAACGAATCCTCACAAAGCTTTGCAAAAATGGTATGTGGCCCTGTCAGATCGATCCTCCGAAGTTTGGTGAGGTTTCGTCAAGGGCGGGCAAAGTTATAGAGGGTCCCCAAAATGTGTGGGTTTACAGCCCAAACCGCTGGACGGATTTTCACCACATTTGTGGAAAGAGCAGTGGCTTGGTCCCAAAAGCGTGCTTTTATAAATGTGGTGTTAATCTGTCCAGTAGTTTTTTAAAACGACCAAAAAGTCAGCAAAAAAGATTATTGATATCTGGGTTCCGTCCACTGACTTACTTCCCTGTTCGGTCTGCGAACGGACACACGATTGTCTGGGGGGTGGGTGTGATGTTCGTGAACACAGGATGCAGTCGTTGATTGAATGGCGAAGCTATGTTGGATCTGCAGACTTTTGCTGGTGTGGCAGACATTGTGGTGCAAGCACATTAAGAAACACAGCATTGCACTTGTCAAACTAATGAAACAATATCTGGGTAGGTGAGGGGTGGTGAGGATGGGATGGGTATGGCCTTAAAAAGTCAAAAAATGGGTGTTTGTTTTTTCTCCTATGTCCGTGAACATTTTGCGGATATTATTTTGATTGCAGGTTTTGGGGGTGAGTTTCATTAGTGCACTGTGTATGATACGTACTTGGTATGCAGTTAAGTGTGTTGTGGTCAGAGGCTAGATTCTGTGCACTTGGCACAATGACTACAGTAGTAGTATGTTTATTGTAATTATGGGTAATGTAGAAGGAGTAAGGTTTGAATGATCATAGTAGCAATATGCACAAAGTAATTGTTTGTGATGTAGTGGGAGTATAAAGTGTTTGTAATATGTGGTATTATGAAATTGAGTCATTGGGAAAAAAAAGCCACTGGATAAAAAAATAAAAAATAAATCCAAATATTACAAATAGTTGCAGGTAAACAATTGTGAGACACTTTTGTAAGTGCACTACACGTTCAAACATATAAGCGTAGTGTTACATAGTGGTGTGCAATAAGGTATCCAGTTAAATTGTCTAAAAGTTTTTTCGAATGCCATTTAGTTGAAAAAAAATTATTTGCGGAAACATTTTTTTTTAGATTGTATTTTTTTTATTTTATATGTTTTTTTGTTAAACTAGTCAAAAAGTGTAAATAAAAAATCGGGGGGTTGGGGGAACCCCCCCATTAAAAAAAAAAAAAAACATTCTACATTTTTTTTTGCATTATTAGTTCGACAAAATGGCATTCGAAAAAGTAACATTCGAAATAGTCACTATAAACCATGCAATAACACATGCATTGGTCTATGGCAGTTGCCTTACCCTGGTGTATACAAAATGAAGGATAGTAAAGTGCTTCATCCTATAATCACTAATATGAATCTGAACTCAATACTTGTGATTTAGTAAAACATAAAATTTTAACTTTTATTATACATATCACACAAATGTAAAACAATAAAATTCATGTTGAAGATAATATAAAAAAACAATATAAAAAGACACACACTCCACATAATACACAAATCTTAAATAGTGGAGAGGATCACAGTATCTCAATGACAACTGGTTTATAATCACTGCAATGGGCCTCATTACGACTGTGGCGACCACGGTATGAACGGTGCCGGTAAGGGACCGCCACCATTCATACCGGGCCACCACATTACGAGTTCTGCAGCGGGTCCCACTCTGTACACCTGGTCAGACGTGCAGAGCGGCACCCGCTAGCAGAACAGGATTCTAACAACGGACCTGTCATTAACGGGTCCGTTGTTAGTATCCTCCCCATTCCCATTGAGCCCTATCGGGCTCAATGGGAATGGGGATGTACCGGGTCTGGGTCCCACAAATGGGAATTACCGGGCCTGCAAAGGTCGGAATGACCCGGTAATTCCCATTTTGCGGGACCCGGACCGGAGTTTGGGGGTAGCCATGCTGCTAAAAACGGCATGGCTACCTCCAAACTCGTAATGAGGCCCAATGTGTATATTATGTGGACAATTCTATTGCAAACCAAATCCCACTGGTTTATAATCACTTCAATGTGTATATTATGTGGACAATTCTATTACAAAACAAATCCCGACTTGTACAAGTTTCTGTCCTATCAGCTAAACTGATAGATGTGCATTCATCAGGGGCATAGATAACTTCTTCTGTGTGTTTTGTCTGTAGAGACCGAAGTTCCTAGGGCCCTGGTCTTCCTATAGATTCCTGATGGGGTGAAGGCAAAAATGTAATATACTCAAACTGTCTGATAATTAGGCAACCCTACCCCCTAGGATGTGCAGTATAGCTCTAAATGGAATATCTACTTGTTGAACTTGTACTTGATTTTCCAATCACCCCATGCAACCAATAAGTGTTACTGGAACTGGCTTCCTTTAATGGGGAATGTCAGTCTTCCACCCGCTCACCTAGAAGAAAAAACAACCTAGGCTGTGGATTCTAGAAATATTTTACAGTACCTGTTCAAAAACCTTAAACATTCTCACAAAATTTAAAACACGCATTTTCAAATCGCACCACACACAAAGGGCCTCATTACACGGATGGTGGTGAACCATGGCGCTATTAGCGCCATGGTTCATGCCGGTAAAATACCGGCACCGCCTTGGTGGAAAGGGGAATTACCGCCCTATTCCAAGGTTGGCGGGCGGTAATTCCCCCTTCCACCATTGCCCTTCCCCATTCCCATTTTTGCCCCATAGGGCTCTATGGGAATTGGGAAGGCGCTAATTTCGGTACCGCAAATTGCTGCTTTTTGCAGGCATTAAAAACCAACCCGCAAAGGGACCTCGTAGTAAGGCGGTAAGGATTTACCGGTACCGGTAAAATACCGGTACCGGTAAACCCTTACCGCCATCCGTGCAATGAGGCCCAAAATCTTTTTAAAACAAACACATTTTTTTATCACCGCAAAAAACACTTTAACACACACCATAAGTGATTAAACAATCATTGTAGATAAAATCACATTTCTACTGCTCTGTGATCATTCTTTTAGTTGAATGCAACAAGTATACTTCATGATTCTATATCATGCACCTCACTAAAATTCAATTTCTTTCCTAATAAAAAACTTCCAATAATTATTCCCACCCATTTTCTATATATACAGCAGGACCACTTCATTATTAACAAATACATTATAACCACAGAGCCCCCTTATCAACATATTATCAAATCAAACTTTCAACAAAACAATGTCAAACACCTGATTATTACTAGAGGATTGTGAGTGTGCAGAGCCTATATTTATATTCACTTGTAATAGAATATTTCAAAAATTGATCAAATTCACTGAGTGGGGTGCAAACCCACTAATAAGGTGCCTCTGTGAAAATCACTCAAAGTTCGGAAGACCTTGGCTACAAAGCCAGCGGTGTGGGCTGCACTCCCAAATACCTTG
Organism: Ambystoma mexicanum; assembly: GCF_040938575.1. Lineage (NCBI taxonomy): Eukaryota > Metazoa > Chordata > Amphibia > Caudata > Ambystomatidae > Ambystoma > Ambystoma mexicanum. Next base: position 1,107,470,847 of record NC_090931.1, read on the forward strand.
TCATGATACCACGTCGTGGTATGTAATATTCTTGATGAATTTGAGAAAAAATGCATGTTTATAATCTTCGATGCAATTCTTTCAACAACAAAAAAAGGTCTGCTTCTTAATCCTTAAGAAGTGGTTCAGTGCTTAGTCATGAGTGACAAATGCATATCAGGGCCAATGCATTTCGGATTAACAATGTCTCTCATCAGGGCTAGTACAAACTCTTTACTAGATCTGATAGTCACAGTTAATTATTCATAATAATTTGGTTTACATTTACATAATCCACATAGGCATAATAAAACCAGAAAGCATTACAAACAGTACCCATTAAATGCACAAGATATGACTGAGAATTGAACCACTTCTTACGGATTAAGAATCAGAAAATTAAAATTTTGAAAAAATTGCATTGAAGATTTTAAACATACATACATTTTTTCTCAAAATCATCAAGAATATTATACACCCTGACGTGGTATTTGTGAGTGCAGCCCACACCGCTGGCTTTGTTGCCAAGGTCTTGTTTTTTTGTCTAAACAACTGATTATTGTCAATCATATTTTATCACAGGTAACATGAACTGCACAGTGTGAGTTCTGCAGTCAAAATGAGAAAAGTAGACAAAATGGGGAGTTTCGTACTATCCAAAATCAAAACCAGAAAAAGAGGACCATATAGTGAGAAACCTAATAAAATGGGCGACATATACACTGTAACCTTTCACAATGAAGTGCACATCTACAACATTAACACCAGTCAACTAGAAACACAGAAACACATACAAAACCCTGCCCAGCATCAAATGTAGCCACAGATATTCAACGCGGTATACCCATTGGCTAACTTGTAGCCAATGGGTATACGTACATTTTCTACAAACTAAAAACCAAAGTAAGCCAACCTTCAAAACTTTAAATAAGACAAGATAACACCTAAACACACAAAATAACATGCACAGACAACATTCTGTGCTTTATTATCCACATAACAATATGATTTTTGCACAGAAAATGTATATTTATATACACAGCTATAAATATTACCGTGCCTACACAACCAATGATAAGACGAAAGCGTTGACAGGCCTACGCACGTGCGTTTTATACACATGGTTGTATATGACCCATACACAGATCTTTCCTGCTACCCGCGGCTATTCACAAAAACTATGAATTAAAAAATGTACTTCCACTCCCCCAAAATCGAATGAAACAAGTGTCCCTACCATGTGTACCAGACCCACTCCACTGCCCGTGATCCTCCTCCACTCCACTGATCTCTCCCAATTCCCCAAAACACTCAATGCATCTATGATTCTACTCCACCCAAAATGTCACATAACCGCGGCTACCACACGTCCACAAACACACAACGTTCCATTTTTCCTAAAATTGCCGTGGCTGTACAGGGTACAACATCTACCCATGAATAGCATTGCCGTTCACTGGATAGCTACTGAGTAGCTGCAAATACAGTTGTTCATGGTCAATTTTTATGAACATAACTCAGAACACCTAACTGATGAAGAAAATGCAGTGTAAATATACAAACACAATAAAATAGACATAAACAATGTTTTTATCATTCCTGCAGTTACATTTCATTGACTTTCATCATAACCGCAGTTACATAAATTGGATAAAAAGGGGGTCTCACTTCAGGCTTTATACTACAATATAAATTAAACTATCAATACAGTACAACACTACTCATGTACTTATATAAAGTAGCTGAAAATAAAGCAAGCAGAGCATAATACATAATAGTAAACTGGGTAAACAAATATTCCACAGCCACACAACATAATAGCATAGGTAAGAACACACAACCTAAAATACATTGTACGGGACATCTAAAAATAGAATATGATTGATCCTTTTTATATTAATTTTGTCAAACTAGTTCCTTCTCTTTTCCTCTAAACTCTCGCATATACAAATCCCTGAAAACACACAGCCAAAATTAAAAAAAGCATCCCAAATACCTACCAGGTCACTGACTTTTCACCCCGACGTCACTATACCTATAGAAATTAATTTTGAAAAGAAATGAAAAACTGACACCCCAAAATATATAGCCATGGGAATAGAAATACTCATACCCACGGTTATCTGTAGTCCTTTGTAGCCTCAGATATAGACACAAATATCAGTAAAGCGGCAGGAAAAATGTTGTTTCTGCAACCAGCACCTGACCAAGTACCCCCTAATCTATGCCATCTCCCTCCACTCCCCAGATGGCCTCCTCACCTCCTCTGCCCTCTCCCTTTCCCCCCACAACACACGCTGTTTCTGAGATGAGTTTGCTTTCAGATGTCGGCTATTCGCTGGTACGGAAAGCTTTGTGTTGCGAACTCGGTCCCTGGAACACCTCCAACTTCCAAATTCCACTCAGTGCCCTCTAGCCATCCCCCCACCTCTACCCTGATGGCATTTGTATGATTTTTGACAAGCAAATAGATTTTTACTGCGTTTTATTTTCCCATAACCTCCGCTATAGCCCCGAATTTCTCTTGCATCGATTGAAAAACAAGATAGCGGTCATTTCATTTCTGAAAACCATGATCCTGCAATGCACCCCCTTCTTCGTCAAATATTTAAATAACTACTGCACAGAATAAACCCAAACCAAGCAAAGCACTCTGAAGAATGCTTTGTGCACAAGTTGGTTCAGACCTGGTCCAAATCCGTTTAGCTATCCGTTTAGCGGCTTGGGCTATCTGCTTTGGCAAAATTGACCTTTTTTGTCTGTGGGAAAATGAATGGCATGTAGGCCGCACTTTTGGAATAACTTTCTTATTTTTTAAGACATCTTTACAAAACTTTGCAGTCCGTGGAGTGGGACCAGACTTTTAACCACTTTCAGAATTTCGGTCAAGTCCTTTATTGGACTCAAAATCGAATTTTGAGAGGTTATTATGTATCTCCGGCTCACCCTAACTGTAGGCTATCGTCACCCTATAATATATATATATATGACATGCAGTGCGTAAAAAATGGGGATGCATTATAGACATTTTATATTTGAATGAGTCCTATAAAAGGTACTCTTTTAAAAAATAATTTTTATGGTTAGGTGGAATAGGGCATCTATGAAAGACTATATAGTCCAATTACTCTTGCTTTCTCACATAAACAGTTAAAAACCCTCTGGATTGTCCACAAAGCATTTTGGGGCCTGGGGCCTCTATACCTCCAACTCTCTCTTCCTAAATATCTTCCTTCTCGAGCTCTTCACTCATCCGCCTCGAACTCCCTCAGGTTCAGCCGCTTCTCCAAGCAACGAGTTGGTGGTAGATCTCTTTCTTCGGCTGGGGCCTCCCACTGGAAACAGCCTTCCTGCCGCCCCGAACCTGAGGAGAACCATCTCCGGTTCTGGAAGCATATCAAGACCTTCCTCTTTGCTTCTGTTTTCTCTCCTCCTCTCCCCTGCTGAACTCCTGACTAAAACTGCACTGGTCACGTGGCTACCCTCTGATCTCGGGCCCAGGTCCCCTCCCCCGCCAGCTGCACACCTGCACTGCCTCCAGGGCAAACCCTGCACTTGGGGGCTGTTTCTGTATCCCTACAGTCCCCACCAGCTCTTCACGCTTGATGTCTGCACTTACTCCTGCACTTGCCACTAGCTGGCCGCACTTTTACCTATTGTTTTATTTTATTTATTCTTTACTGTTGATCCTATGTATTGCACTGCCCCTCCCCCCCCCCTGCACTTGCATAATCTCAATGTCACCTGGCCTAGTATCAGTGTCTTTGTCTTCCCTCTGTTCCCCCTCCCTTGCCTCTTTGCGCCTTGAAACACTTGTGTATAGGCACATTATAAATTCCATATCATATCATATCTCATGAAAGCAGGAATGTGTTAGTTGCCTTGACAAAGCCCAGTAGGGCGAAACTGGTGGCCATGCATTTGGCAGTTCTCTTGGATACTTTCCTTTTTTGTTTTTTTGGCAGCTTACATTGTTAGTCATTTGGAAATGGGGGAAGTGGGGACACAGAGAAGTGGAGAAGAGAGCCAGCTTCCGGTAGACCATTCCTGCGACCTTAAAGCTAAGCTTAACGTGTTTTACGCCGGTGTGCCACTTCTGACCAATCAGTAATTGTGCCGAATATGGTTGATGCTGCCCAGGCACACAGATATTTCCTGAGAAGCGGCACGGATTGTTGCCCCACAATGTTGGAACAATTTTCCGATGACACCCTAGGAAACATTTTGTCCTCTTCTAATTGAACTCCTGTCTAATTAAATACCCCATTTGTCACTCCATCGACAAGCAAGGAACTGATGTTAAATTAAATAGACTTGTCAAGGGACATACATTTGGACCAGTGATAGCGTAATCCTGTTAAGATCAATACCACACTAGCTACGGGAAATGAGGGTGACAATCTATCAAAAACGGACCGTCCTCTTGTTGATATTGAACATTCTTTCCTCGAGCTTTGTCAAAGTTTGGAAAAGGATGGTGCTGTTAAAAGCCACATTTCGGCTGGTCTTTCTGGTTCTCCAAACCTTTTCACGTCTTCTTCATTTTTTACAGTGGACTGGACTGTTAAAACTATATAAGAATTTGAGCAACCAAGTGGAGGGGGAAATTGGTTTCCACCATTTGGCGCAGCCTGTGGATGGTAGTAACATGGCATTGAACAGTTCCCTAATTGGAGCACCCTCTACAAACACTACAATTCTGGTGATTCATATGACTCTACAAACGTTGGTTACACTGTATGATATTTTTCGTAAAAATGTTAAACTTATGTCCACTTCCCTAACTGAAATAAAAAAAACTGTTCTTAGCTCTTAAGAAATGTATTATGAGTTGGAGTCAGTTAGAAAGGTTGTTCTGCCTTATGGAGTTCTACAAGGAAACACTGTGCAGGTGTTAACTGGTGTGCCTGTGAAAAATCTGGTACCTCCATCTACCTGCAATGAAATTTGTCGACTTAAGTATGAGATTGACACTGTTTCCTCTGAGGTAGTCCACGAATGTGAGATAGAGGAAGTTGTAAATGGGGACTCAAGTGATGTCACAAAGGCCCAGGCCAAGACGTAATCAGAAAAAAGAAGGAAAGGGGCCTCAAGGGTAAAGAAAAGACGTAATTGAGAAAAAGTGTATTCCCAAGTCAAAATCTAAAAAGAAGACTTGCAAAAAGATACCGATTTCAACCATTATGAAATCATCCAGTATTTTACCTCACCTGATTCAACTCCAGCCCTAACTTAGTTGAGGAGGAAGGAGGGGCCGCTTGCCAGATTGTGGATGATGATCGGCCGGGGTTATTGGCCAAGGTTATCCCAGATGACATAGTAGTGGGGCGAGGGCTGAATGAGAATGCATAACAGTCAACCAACTTGGGCAAAAGAGTTGTTGTAACATTGTGTGGCATACCTACAGTGGAATCATCACAAATCTCCCTAAAGTGCCCTGCGAGTCGTAGTGTGGGCATTAGATGGCACCCAGAGGCATTGAAGGGTCCCAACCTTGTTGAATTGTTTGACATGGAATCTTCATCTGCGAAGGAGTCAAATGTGAAGAAAGATCCAAGGGCAGGTGTAGTCAGTGGGGACATAAAGTGGCACCCAGACTCTCTGAAGGGTCCTGATTATCCCCAAGGTTTAGGTTGGGTAATTGGGACATATGCAGGTGTAAAAAATGCTTGCTCATGTGGGGGTGAGTTGGGAGGCAACCAAAAAGCTTGTGTCATATTTCCCAATCTGCCTTTCTCTACTCTCTGCCCTCTGCAACTAATACAGAACAGGACCGCAAGACTTATACTTGGCCTCAAGCCCAGAGGCTGTATCTCTCCAGCACTGAAATTTCTCCGCTAGCTCCTGGTGGCTGCAAGGATCAAGTTCAAGACCTTTTGTGTTGTCCACAAGGCTTTCTGGGGCTGTTTCCCGCACTACAGCCAATTCTCTCTTCCAAAATACCTTACATCTGGAGCCCTTTGTTCAGCTACCACCAACTCTATAAGGATTAGATGCTTCTCCAGGCAGAGAGTGGGGAGCAGATCTCTTTCCTCTGCAGGTGTCTCCCTCTGGAACGGCCTCCCTGCCCCTCTCAAACTTGAGTCAGACCACCTGAAGTTACGGAAGCAGCTCAAAACGTTCCTCTTCTCCTCTGCTTTCTCTCTCTTCCTCCCCTGCTGACCTATCGGTCTGCTGTACCGACTAGTTGCTTTGCTACCCTCAGCGTCTCACTGGGTACCAGGCTCTTTCTTGATCAGTCACCCTTGCACTGCCTCCAGGCCTACCATGCACTTTGGGGCTGTAACTGTAACCCTACAGTCCCTTGTTCTCCTTACACTGCCCAGAGCAGCGCTGCCCTGGCTGCCCTTTCTCAGAGCATTGCTGCCCTGTTTTTCCCTCTGCTCTCCATTGCACTTCCCCTTCCTTTTGTCCTTGCACTTCTCGTTCTCGCACTTGCACGATCTTAATGACACAAGGCCTAGTAAGATTGTTTGTCTTGTCCTTCCTCTGTCTTCATTCCCTTGTCTTGTCACGCCTAGAAACACTTTGTGTACATGTGCAATATAAATGACTTGTCATATAATATCATTATCATATCATAATAGATGCAGTATTAGCAACTAACGTGTCTGTTACTCGCTCAGATGTCCTCCCTGTCGTAGAAGGTGCTAATGATCATAACTACCCTGTATTGGTCCCACATACCAAATTGGGCCAAAACTGGGTACAAAGCCTGAGTTGGTGCTAAATAGATAATTTGTCTTGGAGGGGTTTGATGAAATATTTGCACTGAGATTGTTCTTTCCAGTGACATTGATTCGGTCGAATTTGTTTGGAGGGATCGGATAGATGTTGTCCTACTACATATGAAAAACACCACGGTACATCACTTGTTACTAACGGAAGCTGATTCTCTTGGGCACTTCGGCCTAAATATCCTCCATTATGACAGTTCACTAGGGAGGGTTCATTTGACTGGTGAAGAAAGTAAGGCTGGAAATGAAATGTCCCAATTGAAAGCCTGGCCTTATGTGCACTGGGAAGGAATGATGAAAGAAGGGTGCAGATGGGTATGGGTCTCCAAAGTGTCAATGGTGGTACAGAAGACTGATCTTGGTTGGCCATGGCTGTTGTTTCTTCGCGTGGGGCTCCCTCCAGTTCTAGTTATGCTTGAGGAGATGATTTGTCATCCCTAAATTATTCTCCTGGCACAGTAGGGGTTCCAATAGTTGTTATAATCGAAAAAGGGATGCCCCTTGCCTCACAAACTACCGGCCTTGCAAGAGGTATGGCTGGCGGTAACCCCTTGGCTTGTGGTATTTACTATCCTGCTTAACAAAACATCTAAGGGGACACTTGGTTGCCTGAGTGGGGGAATATTGTTTGCGATTCGTAATTCCTTCTGTCCTTGTATTGAACTCTTAGATATAGGTTCCAATGATCTTCTTGTGGCTAACCTTAAATGGCCCAGAAGGAAGGATTGATGTCCATTAGAATTGTTGATAGTTAACGTATATTTTGGAACCCCTACAGAACAGACAACAATCACTTGTTTGAAAGGATAAATTACATTTTGACAGATTGGTGTTGTAGTGGTGGGCTATCAGGGGTGATTCTAATGGGCTATATCAATTGTTTCATGGAAGATCGTTTGGCTGGGCGTACCATTCTGATAAGGGGAATGGGCAAGACTCATGCACAGTTGGAATCTCTGTAAGATAAATGGAAACACTGCTGGTGATTATAAGGGAAAAGCAATCGGGATTAGAGGGTTTTGCAAATCCACCATTGATTACATATATGTTTTGGAGAATCTGGTTAAGAAGGTGAGAAGCATGACAATCAAGCGGGGTTCAGTCAGCGATCACACCTACCTTTTGGCCCAAATCGAACAAAAAGCATACCAGGCAGTTAGCGGTTATGGTTTGGTGGACCTCCAAATAAATTTCTCCAGGAATAGAGTAAATTGGTCCAGGGCTATGGTATCCAGATTAGGATTTTTCCTGTTAGAGGAGCTGAGAAAAGCAGGTAGGGAAGGAGTCACTCCTGACTGACTATTTTAGTAGTTTGGAAGATTTTCGTGAGTTCCTGAGAAACTAGCCTTTTAAGATAAATCATAAATCATTTTTGGGTAGAAAGGGTTTTGATCCAGTTGTTCAAAGTAAAAAAAGCAAATTGAGGCTGAGTCTTTGCCTTTGTAAAAAGTCCAAGAATAGGGCTGATGCTGTTATAGAAATTAAAAGGTTAAAACAGCAATATATAAATTGGATAAAGTCCTACAGATATGAGCTGGACAACGAATCAGCCCAAGTAAATGTTAATACGTTAGCAAGTTCAACACTGCCAAATTCTGGAAAGCTATTAACCAGTTGGATGGGACAGGAGTGATGAAGCAATAGACAATGTAATTTCTGAAGGGGGTTTGAATGACTATTTGAAGGGTAAATTCTCTACTTTGGAAGGTAGGCCTTGCAATTTTGAGAAAAACAGTTTACCAAGATGGGATTTTGGTTTGGACACTGACTATCTGGAAATACTAATCAATAGATCCAGAAGGTCTAAAGCTGCCATTTCGGACAGTACCAAATTTGGTGTTCAAGATGGATAGCCAATTTTGGGCATCAGTCCTAAATCAGGCGTTCTCTTCTATTGTGTCATTTTGTAAAATACCTTCCACTTGGAGAAAAGCGCAAGTGGTACCGCTATTCAAAAAAGAGGATGTGAGAAATCTGGGTAACTATAGATAGATAACAATTTTGGATTCCTCTTCAAAGCTATTTGCTGGTTTGCTATTAAAAGATCTTATAGCCTGGGCAAACAGCATAGATAATCCCATTAAATATCAGACAATTTTTCATAGCAATTCCAGGACCACGCTAAATGGCTTTCTGATTAAGATGCGAAAGTCAAAGGCATCAGAGAAATACTCCAACCCTGTGTATATTGCTAGCGTTGATGTGGCTAGCGTGTTCGACGCCATAAACAGGTCAAGGTTGTGAAATAAACTCCACGGATGGGATATTCCAGGAAGCCTATTGAGATTATTGGTGGACCTACATAGCAACACTAACACCCATGTATGTTTGGAGAATTATGGCAAATTAGGGCTTCCAGTTGGTACACAAATCAGCCTCAGACAGGGATATGTTGTCCATCCCTGTCTTTTTAGTTTATAACTATCTGACATCCTAGATAGTTTTGAGGCTTGTGTAACTTATCCACCGAGATTGGGCCACTTACCAAAATCGTATTAATTTATGGGACACCATCGGGCCTGCAAAGAGCAATACATGTATTGACATTCTATTTGCAGGAGAACAGCCTAATCATTAACGCTAATAAAACAGTGATAATGATGTTTTACAATTGTACATTCAGAAAGGCTGGCTCATGGTTTGCTACAAATGAGAACGTTGGAGTTGTCAATTTAATGAAATATTTGGGGGTTTTATTCACAAATAGGGGGAAGTTTAGTACTCTTCAAGTTAAATTTAGCCAAAAAAAGCCCAACTGCTCGTCCAGAATGCAAGAAAACCTAGCAGAAAGGCTGCAAATATACCCTTAGCCTTTTAATTGGCTATTATAAGGATAAGGTTTTACCATCTCTCATTTAGAAAGTACTTTCTGGAAGAAATTGTTAAACCTACCAATGGCCATCCCGTTTGTTCTGATACGACATGAATTAGGTTTGATATCTTGGCAGTGGGTAGTACAGATTGCAAAGTTAAGGATCTAGGGCAAGATTCTTGTCCCCCCCCCCCTCGGGCTCCTTATTTGAGGACTTAAAGAGAGTCCTTGAAGTGGGTGCCTTTGGTCCATTACAAGATTTTGTCTGATTTGTGACTAGATTTTGGAGAATGCAGAGGTAAATAAGAGCAGTTTTGGGGTAAATTCCGGCAAGGTTAATCAAAAAACAAAGTTCGATTAATGGAGTGGGGATCATGATCAGCTATGTAAGTGTAAATTGCATCTTCACCTGGTGAACCAATATAGGCCCTACCGATCACTGGCAGATTATGTTAAGACATTTGCTGACCCAAAATATCGCACAGTGTTTATGCGTTTTCGTTTCAATCACTTGGTGGCATTGGATAGATGGGATATAATTAGAGGCTTGCAATCAGAGGAATGGACCTGTAGATGTTGTGGTGAAAAGATCTTGGAGTCCTTAAAACACTGGGTAACATCTTGCTCCGCCCTGTCTGTTGATAGGGTTCATCATTTTGGGCAATTTGTGACCCGGCCGGCCAAATTGAGATCTAAATGGTTTTGGAATTCATTGTTTGGGGGGAGGCACTTAACCCTTACCCTTATAGGTTTTTTAAAAAATATATCATTGTGGCGTTAGGGGAAAATGTTTCTTTGTAGTTATATGAGCATGAATTATTGAAAATGTATTGGACCGCAATGGATGTGTATGATTCATGTTTTCTGATGTATTTTATTGTACTTTATTGTATTTGTGTTTTCTAATGTGTTAAGGTGTTATAAACTAATGGCACAGTAAAATAAAAAAAATAAAAATATATAGATATTCTAGATGGCATATAAGCTTTAAACTGCCTTTTGTTGGGCCTCGTAGCACTCAATAGGCCTAGACCAACATTCCTTAACACCATCAAGCACAACATTGCATAATATGGTCAACTGTACATAAAGTGAGTGCATCAAAAGTGAGGGAGACTCAAAGGGCGTCCATCAAATGTTGCCTGCAACCTACCAAAGGTGCCAGCCAGGATAGGCCTGCCCCCACCAAAGGGGATATCATGCCATTTCCAGGATAGGCCTGCCCCCACCAAAGGGGATATCATGCCATTTCCATCTATTCAATCACCCACAGAGGAAGAACCATCTGCCGCCCCTAAGACTGACATGGCCAGATGCTACAAGAAACGAAGCACAGCACTACTCAAAGCAAAAAGACAGAAGCAACTTGCTCTTGGTCGAAAGAAGAAAGAAAGGAAGAGGTCAAATTTGCATTTTAGGAGCAAGTTAATGCACAAGTGGAAAGTATCCAAACGGTACTACACCTTTGACAGAATATATGTCCATAAAATTGGAAGACGTACAAAATCGCTCACGGCACAACATCTTCAGGATGTGTGGCCTTCGGACAGAAACTGGCTCTGCAGATCAGAGGCAGGATTATGATACATTTCCAGATGGAAAATCACATGAGAAGCAAAAACATTTGCTCTAGGCCTAATTGGATTCCACATGTGCGTGGGCAAGCTACATGTAATTCTGCTTCTGGAACCCTCTACGCTTTCTGTAATGGCATATTAAAAGATAGAAATTGTATTAAAAGAACAAAGAGAGCCTACTCAGCCATTCCAGACATTCTCACAATGGTGCACGACTTTGATAATAATGAAAATATTATCAAGTAAGGTGAAGAAATCAGTGAAGTACCCAACAGGTGCATCTCTAACCATCAGGAGTATGCTCGTCCTTTTTGCATAGACTTGCACAATAGCCTGGCACTTAAGGGGTTAAAGACCTTGCAAAAAGCACTAGCCAAAAAGGGCAAGCACTGAGGCCAATCACGTGGCCTAAGGAAAAGAACATTACATATACATGGGGTTACCATTAATATTCACAATTGAAGGGGGGCAGCATTACCTTTCTTCTGTAGAAGTCGCTTGGGATATTCTCAGCTGAACACCTGTTCCTGAGTGGTCAAAGAGAAAACTGATCTCGAAGAAGCGTTTTGGGAGAGCACGGTGGCGCTCATCAGCACTGAGCAGTCTGGACTACGAAAATAGTTTCAAGAAAGTTGGGGTGTGACGAGTTGTATATTCTTCATGTGAAATTAACGAGTTTCATCGTTGATTTGGGTCACATTTTGTTAAACACTAAGCAGGTTGACCGGTTATGAAGTTAAGCTGGTAACTAATCTGGGAGCACACGTCCCTAGTTGATTGCAGAGTGCTTCCTGATGGCCATCATTTTGCCTGAATCATTGGACATGTGTGTAGGGATTTGAAGGGAATGGGTGTTTTCACACAGTGGCGGTCATTTTCCATAAAGTTCAAGTTGCTTGTAGGAGACAGCCAATGTTGTCATGTGCTATTGGATCCCCTGCATGCAATTTTCAACTTTTGCAGGGCAGAGTGGAAAACTCATGTGTAAAACCTGTGCCTTTGCGCTTCAGTTTTCCTCTCACTCATGTAAAAAGGTAAACGCTGCCTGCAAGTTATGACTTGCAGATCGATTTGCCTAATGTATTCCTGTGGAATCTACCTGCTATTTAGCAGATTCTAAATCGAGGAAGTTCCACACGAGTCCATTAGTTTTACGCTTGTACGGATACCGCATTCAAGCATTAAACAAAGTGTTCAATTGAGACTGAGGAGGAAAGCACAGCAGGGATATGGGCTCCACTGCCCGTTCGCTGCCTTGTGTGCACACGAAAATGGGCTGGAGTGAGAAATAGAGGCATTGAAGCATTACGCACGAGCAAGTTCACGGCTAAGTTCCGCTTTACCGCTCGTGAGGACTCGTGAGGACTTCGCTCTGCACTTGGATGTGGTTTTGGACCTTTTGCCTAGCCAGTGTTTCAGTTCGCACTCAAGCGGACTGCTTTCCTGGTTACACCAGCAACAGTGACTGACACAGCCCTGCCCAGGAAAGGGCGTGTTCTTTACTACTCTGTTCCCTACTAAAGACGTTCCTACGCGCACAGCGCGCGCGCACGAGCAAGTTCACGGCTAAGTTCCGCTTTACCGCTTCACCGCGTTTCTGCGGTTGCGGTCTGGCTTCTTAGTGCAGGTGTCTTTTCCAAATTGTGCATACTGCGCTTTCCCTGGTTTTTCGGGCTAGTTGGAGAGTTGCCCTATCCCCAATGACCTTCGTGCCGTACTCATTGAAAACAAACATGCCAGACTTGGCTTCCTATCCCAAGCCTGGCTGTCCCAGCACTGGGCTCTTCCAAACGAACTTTCCAGCATTTACTCTATCTCCCAGAAATCCAGTTGACTCCACTTCTATCAACCCCACCGTGGGCCCGTTGGCGGACCCACTCCTGACTGTCCCTTCCTTGATACAAGGTTTTGCGGGATCTCATCTGTCAGCTGTGGATCAGCAAATGGTACCGTGTATGGTGCTTCCCAGTCCTTCCAAAGTGCTATCAACTCCCTCTTGCACACGTGGTATTTCGGATAAAACGATTCTTGCATCGTTAAAAGCACGGAATGTGAGGAGGAAATTTAGCTCGCACTCAAACCATACTCTGTCGCCCATAACTCCAATTTCGCCCTTACACCTTGATAGTACGAGCATCTACTTGTATGCTAGCCATCATGATACTTTGCAGTCTAAGAAATCCTCTTGCGATGTGGCTCCATCTTGTCACTCTCCTCCAGGTACTTACTCCACCCCAATAGATTCAGCAATCGCCTCCTTTGCTCTTCCCACACCTCGTCCAGTTGTGCCTGCTCGCAATACATTTGCTTCAGCTATCAGTATTGGTGTTGAACCAGCCTTGCAGGCAATCAATACCTCCATTTTGGGCATGCACAAAATGTTTGATATCCTGCACACAAAAATAGCTATTCAAGGTGCACAACTGGAGGAGTTATTACACTGGAGTCGTCGCCATGATCAGCAGTGCCTCTCACCTACCTCACCATCAGAAAGGCCAGTGGTGAGCCTTGAAGCCTCAATTATCACCTGTGGTAGCTATACTAATCTAGACAGGCACCTAAGTACAGCTTTGTCCCCTGCGATTTGTGTTCCACATGTGAAAAGTGCGAATGTTCCCTCTGTTTTGCCTCATTTTCATCATGTCATTTGTGCAGCTGACGTTCCTCCTAATACTATAACCTCGGTTTCTGTGCCCCAAATTCAGATAGCCCCAAACAACATTGATCTGGTGCCTGCTCTTGAGGTGCCTTTTCCGGTTGTAACTACTACTTCTAGTGCCATACTCCCCCTTCCTGTGGATGTCCTTCCGGCAACCCTCGCTGTTGCAGTTCCTCTGGTCTCATCCAGTGGCAAGTCTAGGACCACAATGATTCCAAAAAAAATCGCTTATCACAATGAAAAAAACGAAAAAACAGCTCCCTCGTCGAGGCAACAAAAATACTCTGAATGCCTTTTTCAAAGCTATTGGTGGGTCTTTGGCAGCAGGGCAGAAAGATCCCTCCCAGAGTCAGTCCCCCAAAATACCCTCGGCAACTCCTAACCCGGCGCTGCTGTCAGTGAGTCGTCAGCCGTCTGATCAAACAAAGGAAGCAACACTTCCCGCGCCTATCGATACTCCGGCACAGATACCACCCCACCCTCCTCTGGTCGCTCTGGTTGAGTCCCTTGAGACGCTGGAGCAGCCCAACGAACGAGTTGTGATCGACATACCACCCATTAAAACTGTCTCTTTTGCCTCAGGTACCAGACGGCCCTCCTTCTCAACATCTGTCCCGAATCAGGGCCCGTTGAATGACCTGAGACAGGCTGTTGACAAGTTTCTAGAGGAAAGGCTATCTGCAGCGTCCATACCCCAACTCATGTCTACTATGACAGCCCCCGTCCAATTCATTTCTAAACCTTCTGACGCGTCCAACTTTTCTAGCCTTGAGCAGTACAATCTCGAGTCTCAAGTGACTGAGTTTAAAGATCTGCTCCCCCAACAAGTGTATCAATCTAGATTGCCTAATCCTCATAATTCTGAAATAAGGTGTCCTCCATCTCAACCTGCTCAAATCCCTCCCACCCTCTCGGCTTGCACATTTATCTTAAAATGTCGAGATGGTCCTTATCCTGTTTACAATTTGAATAGGAGGAGTGTCTTAAACATCTTTAGTGACATTGATGAATTAAGGGATATTTCTACTCTCGATATAGCACAAATTGAGTTCATCTCTGCCTCTTCCAATTCTATCATTAGACTATGGATACCATCGACCATTGTTGCCAACACGATCTGGCGAGCGAGAATGGCCCTGTTTGACATGGGTTTTTTATTGGCTCATGAACCACATTATAACACAATTCAATCTAGGGTCACCATCCCACAGCCACGCATCTATGAAAGACAACAAATTGACAGATGTGATACTAATCAGGTGTATGATACTCGGACCCGCATGCAGAATTAACCATCATTGTGTCAAAATGGCAATCCCTTGTATCTTGCATGTTGGAATACCAGGGGGCATAATCATCTACAGGTTTCTATTAAATCTATGCCTGTGGCTTTTCACATCCTTGCCTTACAGGAGACCTGGCTTTTAGTCCCCCCGGTGTGGGACGGGTATGAAATTACTCTGCTGCCGGCTACTCGAACTAAAGGTAGACCCACATCGGGCTTGTTGGTTGCCGTACTACAAAGGGCTGGTCTCCATGTAAATGCATGGGCTTCCTTTGGAGTTCATTTGCAACTAGTTAAAATTGATCTGGGTACTGCCTCGCTCGCATTGTTGAATGTGTATAGAAATCCTGTGGCCTGTTCTGATGCACACTTTTATGGTGGCCTTATTTCCTTGTTGGATACTATAAATATGGCAAACAATACCAACTTCACCATCATATTAGGGGATCTTAACATGAATTGCATTGTTAACAATCCATATTCAACAGATAGTTCTCGGTGGATGCAACTTATGAATGAACGGAACTTTATCATGATCAATGGGGCCCTCAAAGGTGATTCTCCATCCCAATCGACTTGGTATCGCAACAACAGTGCAAGTACACTTGATTACATTTTTGTGGATTCGCCACTGTTTAAACTCTGTCAGGATCTTTCAATCACTGCATATTCTGGCAGTGATCATAAGTTACTTCTTTTGACCCTTTCATGGCAAACTTTTGCGTTAAAATCTTCTTCAGTCAGCCGTGGCTTTGTTATCAACTCGGCCAGATCTAGACTGAAATGGACAGACTACCGACTTTATGAATTCGAAAAATCAATTAAAAAGAACTTGTATACAGTGGGTGTACAATACACTGATATACTTGCACCGTTTGCGCATACCATTTCGACCCCCAGACAAGTTCAATCCAAACACACCCACTCCTTTGATCAGCTGGTTAAAGACCGTAAGACCGAGTTTAGGCGCCTAAAGCGCCAGATTATATCCTCCACTTCGTGTAATCGTTGGCAAATGCTTACCAAGTTGAAAACACAACACAAAAACTGGTTAAAGGCCCATAAATCATTAATGTTCCAACAGGACAGTGAAATAATGTTAAAATCACTTGCCAAAAAAAACTCAGCCCAAACGTGGCATCTGTTACATAATCATGTATACACTAGAGATGCCGATGCACAATTAAATGCAGTCAATGAAACACAATGGATATCGTATTTCACAAACTTATATGCTGATGCGAACTTTGTTCCGGACACCTTTCGCCCTACTAGAACTTTAACTTGGAAGCTGGCTTTTACAATTGACGACATTGTATCAGTCATCAAAAAAGCTAGCCCCTCCCGAGCCGTCGGCCAAGATGGCATTTCCAACGCCATGCTGAAACTAAACCCTGACACATGGGCTCGTATATTGTATGGCATTTTTCAGGACATATTGCATACATGCACCATCCCTTTATCTTGGAAATCCTCCATCATTATCCCGATTTTCAAAAAAGGTGAAAGGTGTCTACCCCAGAACTATCGGCCAATTGCACTATTAGACTCCCCGAGTAAAATTTTCACCAAACTTGTTCTGAGTGAATTTAATAAGTGGACGCTACACAACTCATTTAGAGATCCGTTCCAGACTGGTTTCATTGCGGGTATGGGCACCCAGGTCAATCTCTTTGCATTGAACTCTATTAAAGCTCAGTGCCAAGAATCGAAACAACCGTTATTTCTTGCGTTTATTGATCTACACTCTGCTTTTGATTCTATTTCTCGCCCCCTGCTCTTTGCCAAATTAAAACGTGATCATTGTCCACAAACACTGTTTGACATCATCTTGGATCTCCACTCTGAGACGTGTATTTATGTACGATTAACCCTTGATGGAGCTTTGTCCACCTCCATACCCACGGCTCGTGGTCTTAAACAGGGCTGTCTCTTGGCATCATCTGTTTTTAATTATTTTATCCATGACATAGCTTTCATATATCAAAATCTTGATTCAGATTCTCCTAAAATTAATAATCGTCAGGTACAAACCCTAATGTATGCTGACGACATGGTACTGTTATCAAAAACTCAAATTGGCTTGCAGAAACTGCTGACTGCTTTTGAATCTTATATGATTCGTAATGAATTAAAAATTAACTCCAATAAATCTCAGATAATGCTGTATCAACCAACCAAAAGAAATAAATCATTTAACTGGTACATTAATCAGGCACAATTGTTGATTGTGCCGCAATACACCTACTTAGGTGTGATTTTTGAATTGCGTGGGTCCTTCAATGCTCAAGTGGACGGGATTCTGAAAAAGGTGACAACGGCCACGTCACAAGCTAGTCTGATTATGTCTAGATATGGCAAATTTTCCATCATTCCGGCCCTTGCTTACTGGAATCAGAAAGCAGTGCCGTCAATATTGTATGGACTTGAAACTTTTACATGTCAGTCTAAATTTATCTTCAACAAATGGGAAAGCCAGTTTTGGAAAAAGATACTACAATTACCAGCTTGTATCCCCATTTCGTGGATTAGATATGAACTAGGCCTAATCTCACTTGAAACCCAATACATTTGGCGTCTGTGTGCGCTTTTCAGAAAATGCCTTCTTGCATCCAGGGATCACACTCTACTTTCAGAACTTGCTCTGCATATGTTTCATACTACACAAACATTTTTTGCCGCTTGGGTGACTACTGCCTACTCTGCATTGAGCAGTGCTGATATCTCCCTTGATACATTAATTAACAATCCTGATAAAGCTAAACGTCAGCTATATGAATTTGACTGGATTAAGACAAATGAACTGTGTTTATCCTATTGTGATGGTAATGTTTCCCGTTTTCCCCCAAAAAAGATGAGAACACCCCATCCTTATCTAGTCAAAGCCCCAGCAGTCAATATTCGCTCTGCAATTATGCGTCTACGTTTTAACATTTGGCCAACCAAAGCCATTCTTCATAGACGCAAGCAAATAACAGATCGTGATAACTTTTGTCGCTTTTGTAAGAACAATTGTCAACCTGAGACTTTGGAACATCTTATCATTGAGTGTCCTGCTCTCACCCTTTATAGACTCAAGTTCCTAGGTCGACATTGTCGGCATTTAGGTTTCCTAGACTATGAAGCATCATGGTTTACAATTCTGAATTCTACGTACCTGCCTATTCAAACTGCAGTTGTTAAATTTATTGAAAGCTTGTCCTTGACAAATTCAAATGGTTAAACTCTTTGATGATCTACCGTCTAGCCTTTTGCTATCGTGTCTTGCTATTTATGCTATGAACCAATGAATGTATTTTCCTCTTACTATGTCTTAACTTGGTTTATGTGCGTGGTAAATTGTTAACTTATCTTATGTACATACCACTAGATGTCGTATCTTGTTGTTTTTATATCATGTTTTTGTCATAACAGTGTTTTATCTCTATTGTAAATTTCTGTTTATCATTCTACTTTGTATAATATTTATTGTTGTGTTTCTCCTCTTTCTTTTGTAACATCTTGAAAGGTTGATTTGTTTCAACCAAATCAATAAAAAAAATAAAAAAAAGAAGCATTACGACTTGCCTTTACGCCTTCATTTCCTGCTCCAACCTTTGCAAAATGACCCCATAGTAATTTACGATTTTTTTGACACATGCAATTTGCCAGATATTTCATTTCCGTTGCAGGTGGCCTTTTTTCGAGAAAGTAACAGGCAAAGGTTTGGAGGGAAAGTTTGCAGCATAATCAGGTAGCAAGTAGCTTCGATAAGATTAGAAGTGTTAGAAAAGATGTCTCTTTTTGCAACTTTACCTCCATAATTACTATGGACCCCAATCTGTTTGCTTTGTTTTTCCACCTGTTCTGAATTTACGAGGGGACGTAAAGCTTTCAGTTTCACTTCCCAGCCTTGTTCTCATTTCCCATGGGGAAAATGATTAGTCCTTCAGACTATAAGTACTTTCTTTTACCTTCTAAATACTTTTTGACCTTGCACATAGCATCTTACAATGCAGTGCAAGGGGCCTACTTTGGTATCACCTTAGTCTTTTACACTTGGGATTTGTGGTTACTTGTGTATGTGCCTAAAGATAAGCTGGTATCAGCAATTATATTTTTTACAATTATTGTGTTATTTCTACTGTGCACATTCACGTTTACCGCGTATGGTTGCTAAACGTGGCTAGTGTCCTACAATGGCCACGCGACAAGATGTTTGCTTGTTCTTTGGCCATATGGTTGTTTGCCCTACTTCCTGCCTTTCCAGGTCAGGAAATCCCATATATAGACATACACGTGCCTGGGAAAGCTGTAGATTTTGAGGGCTAGTGATGCCTTTATGTGTTTGTCTGTGGCTCAGGAAGTGGGGGGGATTGTCTCGTCCCACTCCACATCTTTGGTGTCAGAGAGTCTGGGCATGGGGCATTAGTAAAACAAATAGTTGTCCCTGATTGGACAACTACTGGCTGTCTGAATAGTACAGATCCATACCATTGGTGGGCTTGGACCTGCTTCCAGGCCGGAATTTGGATAAGAAGAGGACTCCTGCAGCCATTTCTGGAGATCAGCGTTGCAGCCAAGTATCCCTTGTAGAACCACAGCCAACTGACGATCCGATGAAGACTCGCGAAGAGGCATGGCATCCCTTCCTGCATCTGGCCCGGTGAAGCCCTGTTGCACTACCTTATTTGTGAAAGCCCTGTGCAGTGCTTCAACTCTTGGACTGGTAGGACCAACCAGTCTTGATGTTTTCGCAAGGATCCAGCGGTTACAGGTCAAAGGCTTGAAAAAAAAGGGTCGAATGACAAAAGGGTCAAGTCAATTCGACCGAAAAAAAGGATCAAGTTTTTTGGGGGGGTACCCTCCAAACCCCCGTTTTTGTGGTAAAAAAAACCCTTTTAAAGCTACACTAGAGCAAAAAATATATATATATATTTTAAAAAAACATTTCGATCCTTTGGTTTTCGGTCGAATGTATTTGACCCTTTTGCATTCAACCCTTTTGCTTTCGAGCCTTTAACTGGACACCGGATCCAGCCATCCTGAGCCTTCAGGCATGTCCCTGGACCACCCGGTGTACTGTCCAGCTTTCCAGTGGGCTACCTCGCCAGTACCGTCACCATTCTGCAAGTGCAATCAGAACTTTGGTGGTCATCAGCTTGCGGTATAAGTCAATGTCCGGCCAAATTACAGCCTCCCAGTCTCAAAGGATTCTTTCCTGGAAATATTTCTACAACCATGGCTGGGAAGACGCCTGCTGTCCTCTATGTGCAGTAGCCATCACTGGAACGTGCCTTCCTCCATCCTGTGAAGTGTCCTGAAGAGGGCTGGACTGGTGATTCCTGTATTTCTCCATCACAAAGGGTTGCACTGAGCTCCTGGATCGGACCGGAAGAATCCTTGCACCTGTAGCTCCTGGGCACCTTTCACCAGAATTTATGGCTGGAAATCCAACCTCCAGCGACCTTCAGTCAACCCACCAAGTCACCTGGGAAAATTGGAGTAAACGCAGAGCATTTGTCTCCACTTTGGCTTGATAGGATAACATTGAGAACAAGTCTCTTCGTATACTTCCATTACACTGCTTTTTGGTTGTGGAAACTGAGTAGTAAAACCTGAAAGAAAAGAACACATTTTGACTTACCAGTAACTTTGGTGCATATCTTCTTTTGAACAATCACCAACGCAAATACCTTATCTGTGACAGAGACATTCTGGGGGAGAAGCATTGTGGCACCTGTGACTTTTGGGCACAAGGCCCCATTTTTGCTAAGGATTGGCTGCTGATGTTAGGCCAATTTGTGACTTGGGTCCATCTTTACTGCATCACTTTACTTACCTCATTTGTTGATTTAAATTATTGAATACATTTAAGAACCTTTGGTGAGTGCATATATGTTTATTATTAAGTATTGTGCCATATTGTCACAAGCTTATCCATCTTTAGTGTGTGAGTTTAAGGCATAGAATAAAGACTGTATTTTTATACATGCATGTCTAAATTGAATTATTGCGTGATTCACTGTTTGGTCTCATTTGGAACCCTGACCCCACTCACATTCTCCTGTGAATAGCCTTGATTGCTCTCCACTGCTACTGTGATTGAGTCTTGGCTAACCTCTTAGAGTTCCCCTGTTCACTATAACTAGGGCGGGCTTCTACAATAAGTCCACCAGCCCAGATTCTAGAAATCCATCTTAACAAGAAGTTATCAGGAATGTTTGCTAATTATCTCTGCAGAGCTTTTCCTTTTGTATTCAGCCTAGGTCTATCAAGTACCAGGTCCAGGTCCAATGTAAAATTTAAGTCTGCCCCAGCAATGAGATCCTAGCTTTTGAGCAAGTCTTCACAAAATTTGTGGTGTGTCTTTCCCCTTGAAAATAGTATTACTGAATGTCAATGGTTTCCCAAAAAGCTATACACATCAGGTGCTGAAATCACTTTATTGAAGGAAACCCTTTTACCGAAAGTAGAACCACTTAGAATTTCCTCTACCTATTTTTTTCATCCAGTGGGGAGGAGGGGAAATAAAGAGTAATAGCCATATACATGTTCAAACATTCCTCAGTCAGCCGCACTTTCATGGATGAGCAATTTTTGCAATGGCACCTTTATCCAAATGTCCAATTTGTAAGAAGGAGTATTGTTGGTGGGAGGGGATTTTGCTGTTTTACTCGATCAGTCAGTGGACGGGTCCTACCTTAACATCTCTATACCCCTACCATGTTCCTCTTCCCATCAAGATGCCATGAGCAACCCAGACCTGGTGGATGTGTACATATGAATGCAACGACTTATCAGGGACTATACTCGTTATTGTTTGCACAAACTAATCTATACCTGAATATTTTCTCGTATCCCGACCCTTCTTTTATTACACTAAAATTGCAGAGATAATCCTCAGGATGACCTCGGATCATTCCCCATAATCATCCAGCTCCAATTTCCCTGGTCATTGCTTACCCACACTAGACTAGGTTGATAAAGGATTGGCTGTGCATGGACTACAATCACACACAGGTTATTGCAGATACTCTGATCAAATACTTAGATTACAACACAATGAGTTGCATAACTCCATTGAGCCAATGGGAAGCATTTAACCCAGTTATTGCGGGCAAGATGATTCATTTAGTATTTGTGCATAAGCGGCCATGAATATACCACAAAGCATACAGACAGCAGAAGGCTGCTAGAGAAGGGCTAGACCCTTTCAAACCTCATTAAATACTACAAAGGCTACTTAATAATAGGCACATTTTCGATTTTTATCAGTAAAGCAAATAGGAAAATGGCCTAAAAATTAACAATCTGCGCTCACAAAACAAAATATGATTAAACCTTAACACTGTGAGATTCAGAAATGCACTCACATGAATAAAGCATATTAAACACCTTATCACAGTGCTCTTCTCTGACAGACTTTAGATCCTAAAGAACACATTATCTATCTTCAAGAGGCCCCACTCTCTGCAATCCCAGTAGTTGAAAAGGAGAAACTGTAGAAGCTCACTACACAGGAGGTAACGGCTCAAGTTTTTGGCGCTCTACCTAGCAATAAGGCCATGGGACCTGATGGCTTGACAGCCATTTTCAAGAAGACATTTCAAAATATAATCTCCCCACCTTATATGGTAGGCCTATACAACAGCTTCATCATTATCCTTTATAGCAAACTGGAGAAGAACACCAAGTTTAGCACCTCATTCCACTCAATAGCTATTTTAAAGTATAATGCCAGGATATCCTCAACGGTACTGGCAAAGGAATGGGTCAATTCTCCCAATCCTTATTGATCCAGATGAGGCAGTGTTTATCTAGGGAAGGCAAGCCCAGGATAATGTTTGGAGAGTTCTGTAGGCAATAGATATGACTAGATGCACTGCCATGTCTTATTTTGTCCAGTGGCTCAATGCCAAAATTAATTTGGCTCTATAGACTAGGACTTATTGGGTGAGATTTGGGCAAAATTTGTTTTTTTATTCTGTTTTGAATTATTTTCTGAGACTTGGTATAGTGGTGTGGGATGTATTAACCCGCTTATGCTCTGCTCTGCGGCATCACTGTGTCCTGGTGGTACCAGAATCATCAAAATGGCCGCAAATCCCGCATGCGAGCCAAAACCTATGGAAATTGTGCTCTACAAAGCACAAAAAGATGGCTGCCATATCTACCATGCATGTTGTCAGTGGTGGAACGGAGACCTCACTCCTGAAACATGTCATTGGGTTGCACAACCGGTAAAAAGGAGCATGCATGAAAAGCAGTGCTTACTGAAAGGAATCCAAATCTTGTTTTTAAATCTTTTCTTGGTTGCTGAAAATACAAAATGGTAGTCCAAAACACCCACAAACATCCAATCTTCTTGTTTAGTGTCACATTTTACTGAATTGAAGAAATCATTGTGAAATTGCAATATCCTGGAAAGCTGAGTTGGTCATCAAAACACCCACAGCAGCACAAGTTTGCCTGCCTGTGGGATCTGTCAAAATCTGGGCGCAGTACCAGCGGCCGCCTAAATGACTGTTTCAAAAGACCTGCATTAAAACTGTAAACTTGTGCCATTGAAATCTAATGACTGAAATCTAATTGACCTGTTATCAAGAGTAACCTGGGTTGTGACTATTTAAACTTCATGGTTTTGATTCTGGAATCAGTGTTCTAGCTGCTTGTTTTAAAATGTATTTAAACAAAGAAAATTGCAACAAAATGACATTTAAAATTAAGCCTGACTCCAAGCCAAACCACAAACAACTTCCCCCACAGGGCCAGGCACCTCCCTTCTGCTCTCTAGACCAGGAACTCACACCCTTGTGTTGATTAAGAGGGGAGGGGAACTTGGGCTGATGTGGAAAGAGCACAATGGACTTCCTCGAAGGCAAGGAGATGCTAATCAGGAAGGATCGTAAATGGCCTCTGCCAGAAAGAAGGGGGCAGAGATTGCTTCTGAGCTGCAAGAAGGAGAAGGAGGCGGGGACAGACAACTTTTGTTGATTCACAATGGACAAAAAGCATATTTCTAAAAAGACTGATAAATTACTGTGTGCAATTGTAAAAAATATGCAAACCCTGGACTTCTGAACCTAATTTTTGGCTGCACATTTTAAGAGGAACCAGAACTCTGTGATATTCTGGGAAGTAATTGTGATTTTATACCAAATGTAATTATGTCAAAAGCATGAAACTTCACACGCTTTGCCCAGATGCAATGTGCACAGTTGTACACATTTTTGGATAAACTAGATTTTGTGTTCCGGCCCAAAAGGGCAGAATTCTGTCAAAAGCCGACATAAGATCCTACAATGACGGGGCTTAGAAGAGCATGTGTTCCACAAAATATGTGATATAGATATGTTATTGTTATAAAGTTTGCAAAATTGTAAATATGTCTTATACTAAAAGTAGATTTCATGTTCATGTTCAAAGGGCCAAGGGGAGGATTCTCTGACTCATAAAACCACATCATCATGGTGACACCCGGTTTTCTCCTACAATCAAGGGAGAGGGGACACTCTAACCTATAGTCAGGCTAGGGGGCATGCTTAGGATAATCCAGCATACACACCCTTTTACCAAATGCATAAAAAGAGACAGCTGAGGACATAGAAGGACACACAGATCCACCCACTATCCTGATCCTGACAAAGCACCCTGAAGGAGATCCATCAATATTCCTTGCTCCAGACTCCAGAAACTTTGCAAGCAGAAAGGCCCATTCCATTAGTTGAACCATTTTCAACTAGGCCTTAAAGTTCTAGAACCAGAATCCCACAAACTTAAAGGGGAAACCAAAGAAGCAGCCGGACTGTGCTGTAACTGCTTTCCTGCTAAATAAGTATCTTCAGAACCGAGAAGGGCAGATTAAACCCAATCCTGTGCCGTGCTGTGCCAATCCAGTCCAGTCCTGTCGTGCAGTGACTAAAGAGCCGTGCTGATTGCAGACCCAGTCCTATCATGTGGTGTGCCCAGCAGCCTGTCACAGTCCGGTGTGCCCAGCAGAATTCCTGTCCAGAAATCTTGACTGACCAGAATTCCTGACGGTTCTGTTCAAATACATATAGTGAGTATCGAGAGTATAGAACAGTGTCACAGGCCTATGTACTGTCCATAGCAATCTCTATCCAAATCCATCCTATCTTGTCTTCAGAACTGCATGGTTAGAAATATTTTTGAATTGCCTGAAATCTTTATCTTATCCCTAGTACCTTCCTTCTGTAATAGTATTGTTAAACATATCTTTGCGCTGATATATTTCATCTGAAGAAGGCAAGCTCCTCGGCAGGCAAAAACTTGATCCAGAGGCGTGCTGGTCTAGTGGCTGTGCTCTTATGTAGTATTTGCTTCTTCATAGTCTGATCCTAGTGTAAAGACATCCTGTTTGTCTTTTGAAAGCGCATCCCTGTTTTTCCCATTCTTGCGCCTATCTCAGAAGAACGACCTCCATGAAAACATTTAAACATCTGCTTGTAGCTAACATCCACAGCTTTCCATTGAACCAAAAACCGCAGGTCTCAGGTCCATATAGTTTTTCTGCAATCGTGATTACCGTGCGCAGAAAAGTCTGCCGCAAATTTTGTCTTAGGGAATTACTATAACGTGCAAAACATCTTTTAATTGCACCCAACCTCAATTTTTAGTTTTCGCATTGCTTCTTGCTATCAAATTATTGCTAGTGTTTGTCTGCAACCAGATAAAGCGGCTCCTATTAGAATTTCAACAATTTCAGTGATTTAAGCCATATTTAGTGTTTTACCTAATTCATTCTCCAGATCACTGTAAAACCATCTTGACAGTTTGCCAATCAATTATGTTTCTCTCTTGTGTTTGCTGGGGGGGAAATTGGGATTGACATTGTATTTGAATTCTGCATTCCTGAAACCTGTTCTCTCTCTTCCTATATCTCTACATTGCATTTTGGGGGTTGAGGGGTGTGCAGGGGGAAAGAGTAACCACATTGCTATTTGATTTTAACACACACCCACAAAAGTATTATTGCTGTGCTGCATTGTGTTGCTCATTATCACTCCTTGTGATTAAAGAGATTGCTTAGTGAGACATCACCCCATTGGTGATTATTGCATCCCCATTAAAAATGATGTGATTATATTGTGAATATATAAATAAATATTTTGACTTTGCAAACAAGCCTGATTCCTGGTTCAGTGTGACCGGGGGGGTTCCAAGAGAGGGGCGTGATATAAGTGGTACATCGTTCAGAATAAAATAACTTTTAGACACAAAATGAATAAGGATTTCAGTTGTGCATTCACGCTAGGCATTGACTTAGGTGAAGTGGCGGATTGAAATCACTTACAGATTGGGGGCTCGTCACGGGATTTCTGAATTAGACATACCACTTGTGACAGTCTAATACAGCGTGCTAACTGACGGGGTACATAAACCATGTTGCGCTACCACACTGTGCTACACTGTAAAAGCACCCTTCAATAGAAACGCTCTAAGGAGTTGGCCTGTTTTGCAAAAATAAAATAACTCCTGTAAGTCAGAAAGGGAATTAATATTTCTGGACCCCAGTAGAAATTAATATGGCAAAAGAACACCTACTGTGCAAATTATTTGTCAGGGGTGAATGGACAGATCAGGATCAGAATGTTTGGTTGCAGGAAATCAAAGAACAAGCCACTGCCACAGGATTAGATACATGGCAGGATCAGGGTCCATTACACATGGCACTGAGTGAACTGTACATGGCCCCTTAGGTAAAAGAAGAGCAAAGTAAAATTGCCAACATAGCGGCATATCTGTACCTCCACATTGGAGCAATACAGGAAAAATATGCCGAAAACCTAGATCTGGCAAACAGGCAACTACAATCATTAGAAAAAACCCAAACTGATTTGGACTCTGCAGAGCAAAGGCTACAAAAGAGCATAGAATCAGAAAATGAAACCAGACAGTACCTGATAAAAGTAAAAGGAGATCTGGATATCCTGCAGCAAGAGAAGGTAGAGCAGGATACCAAAGTACTGGTGGTGCGAAAAGAGTGTCAAGACAGTTTGGACTCTCTACTACGGAGCCAACAAAAGCTGGAACAGCAATTGAACTATAATAGAACCTGCGCAGGGCAGATAATCGCCCTGAAAAATCAGATAGATGAGATAAAAGAAGAAAATAACAAATTAATTCTCAAAGACCTTGAGTCCCAGACAGAATTTGATAGAGAGCGCCAGAAAGCTGGTGCACTCAAAAAAACAAAGGGACGTCCTGGCTGCATAGAAGGGTACTCTAATTCAGGAAAGGGACACCCTAGGCCAGGAGGTCAGTTATTTAAAAACTAAAATGGAAGAAAATCACTTGGCCCTTCAGGGACTGGGTGAGCTCCAGAAAGACTATGAAAAACTGTTAGAGCACGCCAGGAGGGTGGAAGATGCTCTAGCGAAGAATGACCAAGCGAGTAAGGACATGACTCAGGAGGTAACCCTCCTGCAGCAAAAATTGGCCCAATACTCCAAAATTACACAGGAAGCACAGAGAGACAATGAGGCTCTCTGTGGGGAAAATGACAGGCTCCACAGACAGGTAGCTATGCAGGAACAACTAATAGAGACTACTAAGGCCTTGATAGAAGAACAAAAGGGTCAGGTTCTTGCATATCAACAGGGAGCAGGGGCTGAGAGAGATGAGGTCCGCTGGAAGAGGGAAACACCTGAGCATAACCTCAGGAACCCTGGTACCAAAGACTTTCATCTCTTCAACTCCATGGACTCTGCCATCCCCATGTCCACTGGCACACATGAGCCAAAGGCCACGGCGATGGCAGACTTCAACCCAATGAGGAATATGGGGCTCATAGATCGCCGCCTCCCAGGAATGGATGGGTGGGCATCTGTGTATGGGTTCCAAAGTGCTAGGGCCATCTTCTCTGATCAGGGAGACTCGAGGAGGGGAGGATCAGAGAAATGGATCCTAAAAAATATAATTTACCCAGAGTTCAGATGGTAAAATTTGGTGGGGAACTCCATAAGAGTAGGCCCACTAAGGGCATCCTGAAAACATCTTCCCAGCTAGGACAGTGGGGGGCAGGTACTGAGAGCATGGAAGAGTCAGAAGACTCTTCTGAGCGCCACAGGACCCAAGAATCTAGGCCCCCACATTCTGCCAGCCATTCCCAAGCTCGCAGAATCCGGGAGAGCCTAGAAGACCAGACAGGCACCTCTGGTAGCAGTGCCTCTGAGTCAGAGGATAAGTGGACCAGGGTCACCCGAACCAAGTAAGCCAACAGGGTCAAGAGGGCCTTGCTCAAGAATCCCCTGAAACAAATAAAAGCCATTAGGAGCGTCATCACGCCGTATCATAAGAATGCAAAATATTCGGTTTGGGAGCACCTTGAGCTATTTGAACAAATGATGGAAACTTTCCATTTGAAGGACAGCCAAAGCTGTATTCAATATGTAAAGTAGAACTTTTCTCCCGAGTACTCCAGCTTCTTTGCGGGGCTGGAGGACCATAATCATTCCAGATGGTCCACCTATAGGGCAGCCACCCTGAAACATTTCTCTATTCACAGGAACCCTGAAGAGGCTCGCAAGGCAGCCTATAACTTACAATGTGGGGAAGATCAGGCCCCACAAGAATTAGTTCAAGAGTTAAAATGTGCCTTTGCGCAGACCACTAGAAGGGTGCGCACTGACAGCAATGAAATTGTAAAGACTTTCTTTCCCGCTCTCCCTAAGTATATCATGACCCAGCTAGTGAGGGACTTTAAGGAGAAAAGATCGCTGGACTGGGTCATTGAACATGCCACGCGCATTTATGAGGTGCAAAAGCCAGTGGAAAAAAAAATAGTGGAAAAAGCCCCAAAACAACCAACACCCCTGCTGCTGCTAAAGTGGCGGAGGTGAAGGTTGCCCCCATTTTAGATTTGGAGAAGGGGAGCCTAAAAACCTGCCCATACAGAATCAAAACAACCCCAAATGCAGAAGGCCCTCGGGCCAATCACAAATAGGGAGCCAGGGAGGTAATCCCCCAAATGGGACCCCTAACTCCCCTGACTACATCAGCCCACTCTACAAGGGTAATAGACCCATCCTAGGTTATGCATGGACTCCTCCAGCCCAAGGGGGGTTGGGGGGGGATCCAACCAGACAGCAGGAAACCCAGGGAACTTCCCTCCTCACTTCCCCACGGAGGGCAGTAATCCCCCAAATACTGGACAAAATGTCCTTCCTAGGTACCTGCCAAACATGAACCCCCAAAACAATCCATCCTTCTTTCCCCACTTTCCTGAGCCCAGACACCCCAATCTGGGAGAGGGGAGACCAAGGGTGGAGGGGGTACCCACATTTTCCTAACCCGGGGTATTTTGGGAGAAGAGATAGCTACCCTTCCCGGGATCAGCCCAGGGGAGACATGAGGACCCCGTACCAGCCAGAGTGGGTATCCCAACTCGAGCGCCAGGTCCAGAACATGGCACAGGATCTGGATCACATGCTGAGGGCTCATCAGAACCCTCAGGTGAGCCTTGCAGCTCAGAATGCCTCAAATCCAGGATCTGGTGCTCCAGAGCAATGACGGGGGAAGAAACCCGACAACCCACTGGTTCCCAGGGAGGAGGCACAAGGGGAAGGGGGTGTAAAGCCTTGGAGGAAGCTTCCTTCCCCACTTGTAAAAAAAAACCTGGAAACCCAGGAACCGGAACCAAAATCTCCTGCCCCTGAAAGTCTGCAACCCAAGGAGCAGAGAAGGGGTAGGAGAAATAAAGACCTCAAAAAGACCCATTTTGTGGAGGAGGTACAAATCTTCTGGTTTGAAGGAGAGGGATCCTCAGAGGATCCTGGGAAAAGGATCTTCTCCTTCACGGATGGCGGAACTCCTTCCAAAGAAAAATGGGTCCCAAAAAGATACAAATCCAGACTGGGTAGATGTGGGGACCAAGTTAGCACGGCCCATCATCAAACCCCAGAATCACCAGCACGAAAATCCCCTGGTTCAAACCCATCCTGGTGACTGCCTCCAAAAAGTGGGGGGGCAGCCCAGAATCAGAACCAGGGAACCCGAAACTTCACCCATATCTAGCTGTCACCTTTTTCTTCCAGATTCCCAAGACTCCAAACAGAATCCTGCCCAAATCACCTTTCTGTCAGTATCCAAAACCAAGAATCTAACCCACCAGTTGTCCAAAAATGTACATTATCTTTGCCCCCTTGAGGAAAAGGAAGGACGATTCTATGCCCCGGTCCAAATATATGGGCAATGTACAATTTTGGCACTGGTGGACACTGGATCCCAAGCTACCCTTCTGTCAAAAAGGGCCTTTGATCAACTGAATTCAGGAAGGGAGGAGAAATACCGAATTCCTCTCACCCCTCTTCCTGGACAATTTAAGAACTTCGACGGGAAGGAAATTCCCATCGAGGGGATTGCATATTTGGGCACTAAAATTGGGCGACACCAGGTGAAGCACCCGGTCATAGTTGTGACTCCAGAGGGCACCCCTTGTTTACTAGGGAATGACATCCTGCATAGGTTGTCACCCCTCATAGATTGTGTGAACAAGGTCCTCTGGACCCAGACTAGCCGGCCAATAAAATTGAAACATGGTGTCAACCATGTTAGTTTAAACGGCACATGCCACATGGTTGAACAAAAACCTGACCAAATAGAATTTCACTTCCAGAATAATCAAATCCCAGACGTGACAGTAATTGCAGTAGATCAACAAACTGGTGATGGGGGGGTCCTCTCTATTTCTGAAAATCAACCTTCCTTCCATTCTAAGGTGGCATTCCACACTGGAAGGAAACACTCTTAAATTCTATACAAATTCACAATCAGAAAATCCCACTCTTATAGTCCAGAAAGATGAGAAATTAGCTCAAACCTTGGCTGATACTCAGAAAATTGGAGAGCAGTTGTTCATCCCTATTCAGTTAAATGAAGGGAAGGACTCTGTTCTTGCCCGAGTTTGTGTGAACAACGGTAAGAGCTTCATCAGCAAAGCCATGTTCCGCAAACTCCCAAAAGATCCAGCCATTCCCACATTTAAACTGTTAGACAAATGAGAAATGGACCTGGAAACACCGAATTCCAAACATCTCCTGCCTGGCAGGTGTATGCTCAAAATGTCCATAGGCAACAAGAGCATAATCCATAACTGTTGGGTCGTGCGAGATGTCCCTGCTGCATTTTATTTAGGCAGTGACATTCTCAATCGCTTTGCCATTAGTTTGGACCTAATAAACTTCAAAGCTTGGTCCCGATTAGCGGGTAACCCCATTGACTTTGATGACCCAGAGAAAGCATTTAGGTCAGCTCAACTGCTGCCTTATGCAGTTGAAATTCAGATTGGAGAGGAAGTCACCATCCCAGAACGGACCCGACAATTCTCTCTGGAAGTAAAAATTAAAAGAGGACAGAAACTGAAAAACCCTGACGCCTATATTCATCTTAATGCTCATTTCCAACAGCAAGGGTTGGGGGTAAACCCAACACCACTAATCAATATAGAACACAACACCATTCCAATAGAGGTGGATAACAGCGACCTAAAGAGTATCTCTCTGGCCGCAGGCACCATTATTGGAATAGCGGTTGATGACCGACATTTTTTCATAGATTTAGGTAATTAACTGTTAGGACCCATCCCCAAGGACTGTTTTGACAGTGATAGTGATGATGACGCAACACCAGACAGGATCTTCACCCGGCATGGGGGGAATTTCCTGGTGTATACTTCCTGCCCTTATGGTAAGGAAGATGTGACCTGTGACTTCAGGAGGGATATGATATGGTATTTGTACCATGAGGCGATCTTCCAAGTGCACAAGGACTGCCTTCCCCACCTGAAGCCATCAGTCCAAATCAGCACCCTGAACAGGGACTTTTCCACTCAGCTGGAGGAGGCCACTGAGATAGCAAAACCGGAAGTCTTTCCAGGCTTCAGGCAGATGGTTGAAGAGAGAGTCAACCTAGCCGATGCCTGTGAGACTCTGGAGCAAAAGCAAAGATTGAAACAAGTTTTATTAGATTTTCAAGATCTCTTTGCGGTGGACTCATATGACTGTGGTCGCACCGACATCCACACAACAATGATTCCCATGGACCCTGTCATGACTCCAGTGTTTGTGAAGCAATATCACCTGCCTCTCGCATCAATGGAGTCCCTTACTGAAATAATTAAGAACCTTGAGTCCCGTGGGATAATTCGTCCAGTCCACAGCACCTTCAATAATCTAGTGCTGGGGATTTTGAAACCAAACGACCAGTGGAGACTCTATGCCGACCTAAGGGAGCTCAACAAATGGGTCCATACTTCCCGATGGCCTCTTCCCTACATTGACCAAGGGCTGACCCAGATCTAGGGGTCAAAGGTATTCACTGCCATTGACCTGACCAATGGGTATTCGACTGTACCTGTCAGTAGGGAGGACCAATACAAGTTGGCCTTTACCTTCGGGGGGCAGCAGTACACATGGACCCGTACTCTCTTCAGATACATCAACTCCGGCAATGAATTTAAAAATGTTCTACACAAGGCAATGCCCGACTTGGGTGAAAGGGGTAACCTGGCCTATGTAGATGATGTTTTAGTCAAAAGCTCAACTGTGGAGGAACACATAGCAGAGATCCGCTATGTTCTGACACAGTTGAGGGCTGCCGGAGCAAAACTCTCCTTTCAAAAGGCACAGTGGTGTAGAACCTGTGTCAATTTCTTGGGGCATAAGATTACTCCTCAGGGTCTCTGTCCACAGGAAAGGAAAGTGGAAGCACTCCAGAAATGAAAAGACCCCACAACTCTGCGGGAACTAAGGAGCCTCCTTGGACTAACTAATTACAGCAGAAAGTTCATTGAGGACTACGCAAAGATCACAAGACCCCTGATCCATCTTCTGAAGGGGGGGGTCAAGTGGGAGTGGGATCCAGAACAAGCCGAGGCAGTAAGACACTGATAAGAAGCCTCTCACAAGCGCCTTGCCTAGCTTACCCTGTCAAAAACAAGGAGTTCTTCTTGGAGACAGGGTTCTCAAATACATGCTTGACTGCAGTATTATATCAAAAGCATGACAAGGTCAATAAAGTGATCTCCTATGCAAGTAAAACTTTATCCTCGGTGGAAGAAAAATTCAACGATTGTGAGAAGGCACTCCTGGCAACGGTGTGGGCATTGAAGAATTACCGCCCATTTATCCAGGGGGACACATCATAGTGGAGACTCCACACAAGCCTCTGCAATATCTCCAAAGTGACAGAATCCGTGCTGTAAATGTGAGTAATTCCCGAATCCTGGATTCGGTCAATGCAAGGCTTTCCTGTGGAGGTAAGATATGGCCAAAACAACAAAAGTCGCCTCGCGCAAGGTCTGGCAGACTTGTATGATTGTGCCAGAGAAAACT
This sequence comes from Ambystoma mexicanum, assembly GCF_040938575.1. Classification (NCBI taxonomy): domain Eukaryota; kingdom Metazoa; phylum Chordata; class Amphibia; order Caudata; family Ambystomatidae; genus Ambystoma; species Ambystoma mexicanum. The sequence goes on from NC_090931.1 coordinate 1,107,504,231, forward strand.
GTCTCGAGGACGAAAGTCTTAAAATCAAGGACAACATGGAGGCATACTTTAATTCCCCACACCAAGTCTTTGAAGAAGACAAGTGTGAGGGAATGTCCACTGTCTATGTGGATGGATGCTCCTACCATGTTGACAACAACGGGGAAAAAGAACTTGTGGCCGGTGTAGGGAATGCATGGGTGAATGATGCCCCAGAACCCTCCGCTGGGTACAGAATCGGTCTCTGAAGTAGTCAAGTGGCAGAGTTGATGGCTGTGCATCAAGCCATCCTCACTGCTGTCCAACACCAACTCCACGAACTGGTCATAATCACAGATTAGGATTATGTACGGAACGGGTTCGTGGAGCACCAGGTTAACAGGGAAACAAGAGGCATGCTATGTGCTAATAACAAACCATTGAAACATGGAAAATTAATCCAAAATATTGATGATCTGGTCACCTCGAATGGGATGACCATCTACTGGAAAAAGATCAAGGGTCACTCTAAAGTAGAGGGACCAGACAAAACTGGAACTGACCTAGCTGATCAGCTGGCCAAAACCGGAGCCATCCAAGGGGATCTACTTGAGATCAAGTCCCTGTTGGGGGAAATCCAGGTCACTGCTATCACTAGGTCCCAGACAAATGCTCACAATGAACTCTCAACTTCACAATGGATTAAGGAGACCCCAGATGCTGATTTGATAATGGCTCAAAAAGGGGATCCAATAATTGGTAAGTTTTATCAACACATTGAGGACCCTGAGAACTTTCCCCTGACGGATACCGATTACATAGGGAAAGAGGACCTCAGAGTGTTGATGAAATGTCCAAAAATGTTCTGAATCCAAGACGGTTTGTTGGTGAGGAGATCCATAGCTGGCCATGACCAGTGGGTGGTCCCCACCTCATTCCGGAGCCTGATGCTAAGTCATGCCCTTGATGCAGCCACAGCCAGTCATCGGGGGTTTCATACGACACTTGAGATCTTGAGAGAGGTTGCATACTGGCCACACATGGAGCAGGACTGCGACCAATACTTGAAGGGGTGTCTTGTGTGTGCACAATTTCAGCCAACATCACTCACACACTGTGCACCTCTCTAAAAGAGGGGGATGACACTGCCTTGGTCAGATATACAGGTCGATTTTATTGGGCACGTGATTCGCTCCTCTAGGGGGAACAAGTACATGTTGAACGTGACATGCTTGTTCACTAAATGGGTTGAATGTCTCCCAGCCCCAAATTGCAAGGCAGAAACAGCAGCTGTCCTGATGATCAACCACATCTTCTCCCGTTTTGGACTACCCCAAAGGATCGAGTCAGACCAGGGTAGTCAATTCACTAGCAAAGTGATGACAAAGATGTGGGAGATACTTGGGGTCAAAAGGAAACTACACATCTAGTGGTGGAGTTGAGAGATACAACAAGACAATTGTGAGCATATTAAAAAAGTTTGTTGCAGATTCTGGGCCAAGTTGGGACATTCGATTACCTCTTGTCCTGATGGCCATCAGATCTACCCCATCTTCTGCAACTAAAATGTCACCGTTTGAGCCGATGACTGGACGAAGGATGGTGCTTCCCCAGCATCTGCTCTACAGAACCCAAGAGCAGACCTTGATCAATGCCTCGACAACTCATGAGTATGTTGAGAATCTGAGAAAACACCTTCAACATGCTTTTGCCTATGCTCAGCGGAATCTAGAAAGATCTGCAGACAGTATGAAGACCTACTATGACCTTAAGACAACTAGAAAAGAATACCAAGTAGGAGACCGGGTCTACTTGTACAATTTCCAAAGGAACCAGGCCAAACAGCGCAAGTTTCTTCCTCGCTGGCAGGGTCCTTTTGCAATTGTAGACAGAATCTCACCAGTCGCCTACAAAATCTGTATCCCCAAAGGCAGTTTGGCAGAAGGGGAAGATAAGTGGGCCCACATAAACCAGCTGAAGTGTTGCCATCCTAGGCATACTCTGCAGCAACTAGAGGATTCATCTGGAAACCCAGAGGGGGACATTCCATCTCCCTAGAAAATTCCAAAAGGAAAAACCATTCCATCTGTTATACTCAGTAATAATTATAAGCGGGAAAGATTGTCATTTATATGTCAAATGTATACATCTGCCCCACTACATGAATAGTGGTAAGGAAATGTCCACAAATATGCTCTGTTTTGTCATCATTCGACTGAAACCATGGATGCTAAGCACCAAGGAGGACCACTCAGGGGCCGGAACGGAAAGACCCAAGGGGGCCTGGGGTATCACTCCATACTCTCACCTGGAACCGGCAAGGAGAACCTGTTGATCCAGCACTGTTGGGGGAAGCAGACACATTTTTCCACGTGGACCAAAAAGAAAAACTGAACATCCCAATCTTCCGACTTCCCCTTGACGGGCGGTCAAAAGACAAGTCGCGGGGGGGCTTTGTGGGATGTATTAACCCACTTATGCTCTGCCCTGCGGCATCACTGTGTGCTGGTGGTACCAGAATCATCAAAGTGGGCACAAAACCCCTATGCGCGCCAAAACCTATGGAAATTGCGCTCTGCAAAGCACAAAAAGATGGCTGCCAAATCTACCATGCATGTTGTCAGTGGTGGAACGGAGACCTCACTCCTGAAACATGTCATTGGGCTGCACAACCAGTAAAAAGGAGCATGCATGAAAAGCAGTGCTTACTGAGAGGAATCCGGAACCTTGTTTTTAATTCTTTTCTTGGTTGCTGAAAATACAGAATGCTGGTCCAAAACACCCACAAACGTCCAATTTTCTTGCTGAGTGTCACATTTTACTGAATTCAAGAAATCATTGTGAAATTGCAATATCCTGGAAAGCTGATTTGGTCATCAAAGCACCCACAGCAGCACAAGTTTGCCTGCCTGTGGGATCTGTCAAAATCTGGGCGCAGTACCAGCGGCCGCCAAAATGACTGTTTCAAAAGCCTGCATTAAAACTGTAAACTTGTGCCATTGAAATCTAATGACTGAAATCTAAGTGACCTGTTATCAAGAGTAACCTAGGTTGTGACTTTTTAAACTTCATGGTTTAGAGTCTGGAATCAGTGTTCTAGCTGCTTGTTTTAAAATTTCAAGTTTATATAGACAAAGAAAATTGCAACAAAAAGACATTTAAAATTAACCCTGACTCCAAGCCAAACCACAAACAACTTCCCCCACAGGGCCAGGCACCTCCCTTCTGCTCTCTAGACCAGGAGCTCACACCCTTGTGTTGATTAAGAGGGGAGGGGAACTTGGGCTGCTGGGGAAAGAGCACAATGGACTTCCTCCAAGGCAAGGAGATGCTAATCAGGAAGGATCGTAAATGGCCTCTGCCAGAAAGAAGGGGGCAGAGATTGCTTCTGAGCTGCAAGAAGGAGAAGGAGACGGGGACAGACAACTTTTGTTGATTCACAATGGACAAAAAGCATATTTCTAAAAAGACTGATAAATTACTGTGTACAATTGTAAAAAAATATGCAAACCCCGGACTTCTGAACCTAATTTTTGGCTGCACATTTTAAGAGGAGCCAGAACTCTGTGCTATGTTCTGGGAAGTAACTGTAGAAATTGTGATTTTATAGCAAATGTAATTATGTCAAAAGCATGAAACTTCACACACTTATGCCCAGATGCAATGCGCACAGTTGTACACATTTTTGGATAAACTAGATATTGTGTTCTTGCCCAAAAGGGCAGAATTCTGTCAAAAGCCACCACAAGATCCTACAATGATGGGGCTTGGAAGAGCATGTGCTCCACAAAATATGTGATCTAGATATCTTATTGTTATATAGTTTGCAAAATTGTAAATATGTATTATACTGAAAGTAGATTTCATGTTCAAAGGGCCAAGGGGAGGATTCTCTGACTCAAGAAACCACATCATCATGGTGACACCCTGTTTTCTCCTCCAATCAAGGGAGAGGGGAGACTCTAACCTATAGTCAGCCTAGGGGGCGCACTTAGGATAATACAGCATACACACCCCTTTACCAAATGCATAAAAAGAGACAGCTGAGGACTTAGAAGGACACACAGATCCACCCACTATCCTGATCCTGGCGAAGCACCCTGAAGGAGATCCATCAATATTCCTTGCTCCAGACTCCAGAAACTTTGCAAGCAGAAAGGCCCATTACTTAAAGGGGCCTTTCTTAAACTTAAAGGGGAAATCAAAGAAGCAGCCGGGCTGTGCTGTAACTGCTTTCCTGCTAAATATGTATCTTCAGAACCGAGAAGGGCAGATTAAACCCAATCCTGTGCCGTGCTGTGCCATGCTGTGCCAATCCGGTCCAATCCCGTCGTGCGGTGACCAGAGTGCTATGCTGATTGCAGACCCAGTCCTATCGTGCGGTGTGCCCAGCAGCCTGTCCCAGTCTGTTGTGCCCAGCAGAATTCCTGTCCAGATATCTTGACTGACCAGAATTCCTGACGGTTCTGTTCAAATACATATAGTGCATATCCAGAGTATAGAACTGTGTCAGTAGCCTATGTACTGTCCATAGCAATCCCTATCCTAATCCATCCTATCTTGTCTTCAGAACTGCGTGGTTAGAAATATTTTTGAATTGCCTGAACTCTTTATCTTATCCCTACTACGTTCCTTCTGTAATAGTATTGTTAAACATATCTTTGCACTGATATATTTCATCTGAAGAAGGCAAGCTCCTCGGCAGGCAAAAACTTGATCCAGAGGCGTCCTGGTCTAGTGGCTGTGCTCCCGTGTAGTATTTGCTTCTTCATAGTCTGATCCTAATGTAAAGAAATACTGTTTGTCTTTTGAAAACGCATCCCTGTTTTTCCCATTCTTTTGCCCATCTCAGAAAAATGACTGCCACAAAAACTCTCAAGTCCATATAGTTTTTCCACCGTTGCGATTACCGCACACAGAAAAGTTTGCCGCAAATTTTGTTTTGGGGAATTTCTATAACGTGTAAAACAGCTTTTAATTGCACTCAACCTCAATTTTCAGTTTTCGCATTGCTTCTTGCTATCAAATTATTGCTAGTGTTTGTCTGCAACCAGATAAAGCGGCTCCTATCAGAATTTCAACAATTTCAGTGATTTAAGCCATATGTATTGTTTTACCCAATTCATTCTCCAGATCACTGTAAAACCATCTTGACAGTTTGCCAATCAATTCTGTTTCTCTCTTGTGTTTGCTGGGGGGAAATTGGGATTGACATTGTATTTGAATTCTGCATTCCTGAAACCTGTTCTCTCTCCTCCTATATCTCTACATTGCATATTGGGGGGTTGAGGGGTGTGCAGAGGGAAAGAGTAACCACATTGCTATTTGATTTGAACACACACCCACAAAAGTATTATTGCTGTGCTGCATTGTTTTGCTCATTATTACTCTTTGTGATTAAAGAGATTGCTTAGTGTGACATCACCCCATTGGTGATTATTGTATCCCCATTAAAAATAGTGTGATTATATTGTGAATATATAAATAAATATTTTAACTTTGCAAACCAGCCTGATTCCTGGTTCAGTGTGACCAGGGGGGTGGAGGGGGACACTTCCAAGAGAGGGGCGTGATATAAGTGGTACATCGTTCAGAATAAAAGAACTTTTAGACACATAATAAATAAGGATTCCAGTTGTGCATTACACGCTAGGCATTGACTTAGGTGAAGTGCCAGATTGAAATCACTTACAGTGGAACACGTTTCACTGAGCCATCACCAGTCCTTCCACATGCCAGCCTCCGGTAACTGCTCTAACAGGAATTTTCTCCCTGTCGGTCCTCACATTCTAGAAGCCCAAGTCACTAGTAAACTTGTTCTAATGAGAGTCTGATTAATGTGGTGTTGGTTGGAGATACATGCTGGGGTTTTGTGCATTATTAGGATATTAGATACAACAGATTCCAATTTCTCCACGTATACACAGGAGAATTATAGTTGCCCACAGTCTAAAGTTTGCATGACCAACCTCATCTCAGATGCCATCCTGATATACGGGGGCAAGTATACCCAGCGGCAGGGATGCCCCTTGTTCTCTTTGCATTATCTTCCAACAGATGGCACAGAAACTTGAGCTACAAAAGGGGTTTTCAGGTCCTCGCAGCATTTTGATGCCAACATAAGGAAGAATTCTTTTCAGATGAACTTATCTTTATAATGCAGAGTCGTTCATCACATTACACATGTTTATAGAGGGATTCTACCTTTTCCAGGCTTTCTCAGGTATTCAGCTCCATTATGGGAAGTCTAGAATCTTTACGAAGCAGAGAGAGTAGAGTGGGCACCAGCTAATCCGAAAACACTAGACTCTAGCAACATTACAATATGTTAATCCAGTAAATAGAGCACTTCAGATACCCCAGTGGCATTCTGGGTGAATACATGCACAAAACAAGGATTATAACAAAGTGGCTGTAATGCTGCATGCCCACAAAATGTCTTCATGCCACCACAGCTAATTAGAGCATATTCCTATGACTGTAAAAGAGCAAATATGATGCAACTTTTATCAGAATATCCTGTGTTTTAATAATACAAGGCAGAGGAAACAGAATGAAAAGGCCAGTGCTAACAAAGAATTTATTTTGCTTCTGTTAGTCTTCATCTCCCAGAATACCTATTTTAGGTATAATGACACATTGTATCTGCAAAATAATAGCAGTTCTATGGGGGGCAACATGGCTCCACCATTTGCGAACAGCTTCATGTTCAAATTTCAAAATGACTTTATTTTAAGTCATCCAGTCTGGCATAAATATTTACACTACTGGGGCCATTGCATAGATTATACGTTTGGTGCTTGGAGTTGCACCAGGGTTGCCCTCAAGGAATTTCTTGGCTATATGAACCTCATCAATGGCAGAATTCAGTTCACTGTGGATATTGGCTCTACAATTATTCATTTTCTTGATGTTAAAATCATACCTAAGTCTGGTGGTTTACGTACCACTATCTATAGAACATCTACTGACAGGAACAATATTCTTCATAGACTTAGTTTCCACCCTCCCAGCCTTATCAAAAATCTCCCATACAGTCAACTCGTGATGGTGTCTAGAACAGTAAGTGACAGTAATTCATTCCTGACTGAGCTGGAACTTATGTTTGATAAATTTAAAAAATGTGGTTATAGTGAGACTGAGGTTACTCCCACAAAGGAAAAGGTTGGCACTTTTACAAGAGAACAGATCATGTTGAACAGCACAGACGGTAAGGTCATAACCTCACATACATTTAAAGTTTTCCATCCAGAGCAACAAGATCAAGAACATTATTAACAAACACTGGAACGTCATTAACGCTGACACTAGATCAGAGTTTTTGTTTCCCGACACACCCACTTTCACCTATAAACGCAGCCAGAATGTTAGGAATTTTAGGAATCTACTGGTTGATGCCAAGAGCAATCCATCCATTACACTCAAACTCAACAAATAAGCAGGCACATTTCCATGTTTACATTGCTCCAATTGCAATAATGTTGTTAAGGGGAATATTGTGTATCACCCAAAGAGAGGGGCTAAGATTTTTCTGAAAGATGATGCTACTTGTGACACATCTGTGCTGTTTATGTGATTAAATGTCCCTGTAGGTGTATTATATGGGTCAATCCAAATGAGGTACTAGAATAAGATGGAACGAGCATTGCTCAAATGTATGGACTGGCAATCAACATTCTCCGGTAGCACGCCATTTTCAGGAACATCGTCACCAACTCTCACAGAGATTCCAAATCCTTGAAGTGGTGAATGACCAGCCTCACAAAGATATGTTCAAGAGAATGAACCAGAGAGAAGCTTTTTGGATCCATCTATTTGAATCCATGACTCCAGGAGGGATCAATGAATAATGTTATCTTACATGTTTCCTGTGATTGCACTTGGTATGGACGTCAATGGGCTCAGTGTGTCCCCTATGATGGTTGACAAATCATGTTATTGTTATGCCTGCCTGGACAGTTCCAATCATTTATCTTTCGCCTTTGTGCTGATGCGTCGCCCCTTGAACTTTTTTTTCTTTAATCACGGCTCCTGAAGATTCCGGACTGGTCTTGTTGACACATTGAGAACTCAGTCTTAGCCACCCTCTCAACACTCAGGGATCACTTTTTACGTACCTTGGTGCATCTGTCACACTTTTTGAAGACCTGCTCTTTTACCTAGTCTATGTTCCTATTTCTCCTAGTTTTTAAACTTTTTTCAGGAGTGTTTTTTCACTGACATGTTTGACCCTTTGGCAGCCACATGTATGGGTGCTTGCATTCTATAGCACATTTTTCTCTCCAACATTCTCTACTTATGTTTCCTTTCCCCCTACGTTTTTTTGTAATGTTATGTTAAGCTATGACATCCACAGCTTGTCATCTTAGTATAGTTTTTTATGCCTTTCAAGTCTGGTATTCCTCTGTGTTTTCTTTTCGTCTGTCAGCACTGTACATTACGTGATGCAGTGATGCTTGTATGCATTTGTGTTCTTTCTTTGTTGGTTCTTAATGTCATGTGACGCCTTGACGTGTGTACGTGGTTTTCTTTAACCGCTACTTCAGGCAATATATACCATTAGTACCCGGCACACGCTGCACACCGAGAATACAATGTGTGGATTGGCTCTTTTCCGACCCATACCACACGGTATTCCCGTGTACGATAGTGCATGCCGGGTACTCTGTTCCCAGCAAGAGGCGTGGCAGCTCCTCAGCCAATGGGCAAGGGGCAATCCCCACTCCGAGCCTCCCCATGTCTGACGGCTGCCTTCGTCCCCCTCCGGGGACTCAGATAAGTTTTTTTTCCTCCACCCCCCTGCCCTGCAAACTATCCCCTCCCCACCATCCCAACCCAACTTACCTTCTTTTTTCTTCTTTTCTTGGGAGCGAATGTGCTGGAAACTCTTCTGTTCCCAGAGCGTCCACTCCTGATGGCCGCCATGGAAAGGGAAAACAGACTACATGTTCCCTTTCCCGGCAGCATTTTTTTCAACTTTTTTTTTCTGTTTTGAAATGCGGTAGCCATTTGTCTAACGGGCCGGGGTACTAATGGCTGTAAGACCCTCGGCGGTGGGCCAATACTGCCCACGGTAATGCCCACGGGGCTTCGTTAACTACCCGGGGGAATTACCTGGGGTGGTATTGGCCCACCGCCTCGGGTCTTATTGCCACAGTACTATTTGCATAGAGTTATTCTTTGTTTGGCATCCTACCTTACCGTCAGGATTGCCAAGTGCTTTTTGAACGTTCCACTGCTCTGACTGCCTTTGGTAAGCCAGAGCGCTATTAATCTTGTACCGTTGATGACCTTCATACTCTCTTCAACGGACTAGCTTTCCCTTGAATGTTTGTCCCTCACTACGTGTTGTCCTGTGTTTGTGATTGTCCCCGATTTATGATTTTGCCCGGAACATGGCGCATGAATTGTTTTCATCTAGACAAATCCTTCATGTTGATGTGCTATGTTTCTTACTCATTTCATTGCCCGTGCTTGTTTTTTCAAAAGTGTGCTCTACAAGTATATACAGCAGTGTGTCGACTGTTGGGAAACAAGTATTTCGTCATTAAGGGGTCGATTCATGGAACAAACGTGCGCCAAAAATCTTCGCGCAAGCATGCGCAAGCATGCGCAAGCATGCGCAAGCGGAAAAAAACAGGCGCACGCGCACGCGTGCGATTCATGGAAGTCCCTGCGCGTGTTCACCGCGGGATGTGCGCCAAACCCATGCATGGCGCACAAGTCACTGCAACATCGCTTAAGGCGTGCGCGACGCGCACAGTGAAAGCGCACAACCTCAGCGCACACACCAGAAAGTGGGCGGGACATGGGGCGTAACGCGCGGAATGGGGAACAACACGCGAAAATAAGGGCGTAACTGGGGATGTACTGCAGGGAAGCAGACGGAACGCCCACACGCACTCGAACCACACGTATTCATGGAATCGAATAGGGCAAAGCCACGCACAGCCAAAGACACGCACAAGCTGAAACACGGCCGCCACACGAAGGCAGGCGGTAGAGTCCCAGCGCATCAAAAAAGTGGCGCGCGGGAAGTCAAATACGCGATTGAGCGGGGTACGTGGATTTCAGGGGTGCGCGAGAAATTTTACACGCGATCGGGCCTGGGGGAGCGGGCTACGTGTATTACAGGGGTTCGCGTGAACTTTTACACGCAATCGGGCCTGGGGGAGCGGGCTACGTGTATTACAGGGGTTCGCGTGAACTTTTTCACGCGATCGGGCCTGGGGGAGCGGGCTACGTGTATTACAGGGGTTCGCGTGAACTTTTTCACGCGATCGGGCCTGGGGGAGCGGGCTACGTGTATTACAGGGGTGCGCGGGAATTTTCTCACGCGATCGGGCCTGGGGGAGCGGGGTACCAATCACCGTCTGCCTTGCGTGTAGTAGAACGCGTAGCCAACACCCGCTGTGAAGTAATAGCGTGTGAACCCCAACGGATGGAAAACACACGCACCGCACGAAAAGCACGTACAGAACATAAAGGCACGCGGGATCGCCAAGCCCTGCCAGGGCAACGCCCGTGCGCAAAACGTCACAGACGCGCTTACGCTGTAAGGGCCTTTGGTCCAATGAAATTGCGTACGCGTGCTGATGCGCTTACGCGCTAAGGGCCTTTCCTCGAATTACACGCTGACGTGCAGATTTTTCACGTGCCAAATCACTCCGTATCAAGCTGGCCACGCGAAAACACACGGAAGACCACGCTCCTGCCCAGGAGGCCGAATCACTGCCCCCCAGTGCCCCGAGCAGCCTCCCACGTGCCATCTGCTGCTGCCTGCCTGCCTGCCTGCCTGCCTGCCTGCTGCCACCGTGCCCTGCCATTTGGTGCCTGCACATCAGCCATCTGCAGGGGTCCAGTTGCTGTGTCCACCCCTGCTGGAACAGTAGACTCCCGACTGGAATACCATCGCTCCACAGCCCAGCCCCAGGACCCAGTTGCCCACCCACGCCTGCCTCGGGGGTTGCCATGTCGGGGCAAGCACCATCTGAGACCAGTGGCGACCCCCAGCCAGAGAGGCAGAGGGCCACCAGCTTCAGTGAGAAGGAAGTTGGTGTCCTGGTGGAGCATGTCCTGGGGCATTATGATGCCCTCTTCGGAAGACCATGTGCCAACAAGGAAGGACGGGAGAGGATCTGGGACGATGTAGTGGTTGCCATCAACGCGGAGGGGGTGGCAACCCGCGACATCAAGCACATCAAGAAGCGCTGGGAGGACTTAAGGGTGTCATGATCTCTGCTTCCAAAAGGTCAGGGTTTTCCCAACTCCCTTGGAAGCAGATCCATAACCCAGGTTCCGAGTGCCAACCAGTCCCAATTGGGACCTTTTGGACCCAGTCCTGGCGCCAGTGGCACCAGGCTCATAAATATGCCCAGTCCCAGCGCTGGAAGCGCCGGGCTCATAATGCTTGGGTGGACTTACCTTCAGCAGACCATGCTGCTTACTTGCCTGCCAGTTGAGCCTCTGATCCTCTTCTGTTTGGAACTACTTTTCCTGTTGGGTGGGGCTGGAGCCACTCCCTAGATTCAGAACACTGGAACTCTTCTGGAAGGCAGGAACTCTTTTCTTACCAGGAACTCTTTTCTTACTTAGGCGTGGCTGTGGAAGGAGACACCTAAGCACTACAGGAGGCTATTTAAACCACACCCGGTGGATGAATCTTGCTTTGCGTTATTCTGCAACCTCTGCAGCAGAACGCTCATCGTGTCTTCTGCATCCGGTCCTGGGCCTAAGGAAAAAGGCTTACCATCCTGAATCCAGTCTTCAGCAACACCTATAAAGACAAGAAAGAACAGGTTAGCATTCCGGCATCTGAAAGGCAAAGGCTTACCTACTCTTCGTGCGCTCCAGAGGTCTTCACACTGCATTCCGGCATCTGAAAGACAAAAGTTTACCAACTCTTCGCACGCTCCGGAGGCCTTCGGCGCTGCATCCCGCATCTGAAAGACAAAACAAGGTGCGTTTAAAGACATTGGGGAACTTTAATACTCACGTGCCATTACTCCTTTCCACATCTAATCCAGTGGGTATTCCGGCACCCTGCAGCCGCTCCGAACTCGTACCTGCAAAATAAAAAGACGGTTAGAGCGCATAGTGAAGCAGGCAACAAGCGCTTACTTACGTGCTTCCAGGCGCTTCTATTCATCACACGGGCTCCATCTTCAACTCACTTCAGCCCGTCATCCGCCATCGCCGGAACCCTGCAAAACAAGAGACATCATTACTAAAGACTTTAAAGACATTTGAATGACTCGAAACTTACCGTTCGTGCAGTAAACGACGGACAGCAGTCCTCTGAAGTCAAGAGGCCTGCGCTACCTATCCAGTGAAGAAACTGGTTACAGCACCCTGCCCCGAGGCAGATGGAGAGCTCGGCATTCACTTACCTAAGGTGAGAGCGTTAACCTTTGGGGGTCTACAGGAGAGGAGAAGAGGAAAGAGATAGGGACACCCCAATAACCCCAGTTCATTAACCCCATATTTTCTATCTGCAGACATCTTACTCTACACGTCAGGCATACAGTGCACAGAGGTCCAGCCCAAAGAGCCAACCGGGTGCTACACATCACCTTTGAAGATACGGTAGTCGCCCAGTCAAGACCGGCGCCTCTGCGAGAATCAGGTGAGCGTTACAGAACGCAAAGCCTACCGCAAAACTCTCGCCCAGGCGCTATGGAAACCTCGGATACTGACCCCCTAGCCCGGTTACTTGGGGAACTAAGGGCAGAAGTGCATGCAGCTCGTCAGGAAACGAATGCTCTAAGAAGGGAACTAATTATTTCCAAGGAGAGAACAGACAATCTTGCTAGACAAGTGCTACAGTCACAAGCCGGACAGACCCCGTTACCCGCATCAGGGGCAAATCTTCCTTCAACATCCTCTATGAATCCAGTGCAGATCAACCTACCTGGGAATGTACCTCTGGCTCCGCCCGAACGATTTTCTGGTGACCCAAAGAGGTTTGCAGTATTTATCAATCAGTGCCGGTTGCACTTCTTATGCCGGCCAGCAGCCTTTCCAACTGATCAAGCAAAAGTAGCTTTTGTACTTTCGTACCTTAGTGGCAATGCGGCAGACTGGTCGATCCCTCTAGTTAATCAAGATGATCCGGTTCTCCATGATTTTCAAGCCTTTCAGCTTAGTATGGAAAAACTGTTCGCAAGACATTCACAGGGGCAGGCCTTGGACAATGAGCTTCTTTCGTTGCGACAGGGTAATCAAGACCTTTTGGCTTATATTGCATCTTTCAATAGACTAATAGTGGAAACTCAATGGCCTGAGGACAAAAGGATTACGCTGTTTTATAGAGGTCTACGTGGAGAGCTCAAAGACGTTTTAGCCCAAGTAGTGATTCCCCACAAGACTGTTCGGATTATATAGACTTGGTCGTTCAAATAGATCACAGGCTGCAGAACAGGAAGGCTGATCGTTCCAAGTTTGATGCTCGAGTATTTTCCAAACCGCCAACTCCTTCCAAAGGAGTAGACTCCGGGGAACCCATGCAAATAGGGGGTCTGAAAGGTCCTCTAACACAAAGGGAGCGGGAAAGGAGGAAACAGTTGCAATTATGCCTATATTGCGGAAACTCAGGGCACTTTCTTCGAGACTGTCCGGTGAAACCTGCCAAGAAGGCAGTAGGAGCTGCAGTTACCAAAGTTACAAACTCTGAGCAGGGAAACGACCTCGCCCGACAAGAATAGAGGTCCTCTTGCCGAGCGTGAAAACCAGTTCCGTGACCTCGCATTTCGTGATACCTATGGTCCTCATTAGCCCTGATAATCCGGATCGATTACATGCAATTGAAGCTTACGTCGACAGCGGTGCCATCGGCAATTATGTGGATCATGAAATGGTTTTGAGGATGAATCTAACTCTTTGTCCCAAGGCTGTAAAGGACGTCATTACTACGGTGGATGGTACGGAGATAGCCTCCGGGCCAGTAACGCATACCACTCAAGAGGTGACGCTAGTAAGTCAAGATGGACACCATGAGAAGATCGTGTTCGATGTGATCAAGGCCCCTCAGTTTCAGATTATTCTAGGAATACCTTGGTTAGAGAAACACAATCCTCTGATCGATTGGCGAGCAAGAACGCTCCAGTTTCCAGAATGTGTCTCTACTTGTCACCCTCCACCTGGTGTTGCACTGGCCGCAATTTCTTCAGAGACTCCCCAGTTACCTCCCGAATACCTAGAATACCAAGATGTTTTCCGGAAGGATCAGGCTAACTCTCTACCTCCTCATAGGTCTTATGACTGCCAGATAGACCTGATACCTGGATCTACTCCTCCTTGTAGTAGAATTTATGCCCTCACCGAGCCTGAGAACCTTCACCTTCGACAATACCTGGATCAATACCTGGCAAATGGGTTGATTCGTCCTTCCAAGTCCCCTGCTTCTTCAGCTTTGTTCTTCGTTCCAAAAAAGGAAGGAGACCTTAGAACTTGTATCGATTATCGCTCCCTGAACCAGATCACCGTTAAGAATAGATATCCGTTACCTTTGATCCCTGAACTCCTGGACCAAGTCAGAAAAGCATGCATATATACAAAGCTGGATCTTAGAGGAGCTTACCACTTGGTACGAGTAAAAGAGGGCGATGAATGGAAGACGGCCTTCCGCACCAAGTATGGGCTATTTGAATATCAGGTCATGCCCTTCGGACTTTGCAATGCCCCGGCCGCCTTTCAATATTTTATGAACGATGTCCTCAGAGAGCTCATAGATGTATGCGTTGTTGTTTACATTGACGACATCCTCGTTTATTCTTCATCGGAATCTGAACATCGGAAACACGTGAAAATGGTCCTCGAAAGATTGCGTCAACACAAACTTTTCGCTAAGTTGGAAAAATGTGTTTTCAACGTGACTGAAGTTGAATTCTTGGGATTCATATTATCACCTGGCGGAGTGCGTATGGATTCAAAGAAGGTCGATGCAGTTCTCAAATGGCCATCACCATCCTCCGTAAAAGGTGTGCAAAGCATGTTAGGCTTCGCTAACTTTTACCGCAGGTTTATCCCCGAATTCTCTCGAATAGTCCAGCCCATCACTGCCTTGTTAAAGAAAAACAAACGTTTTGAATGGTCTACCGAGGCGGAACAAGCTTTCCAGGATTTGAAGACTAAATTTATCTCTGCACCAATCTTAAAACACCCTCGCCCCGAACTCCCCTACATCGTGGAAACTGATGCTTCAAGCCTTGCCATGGGGGCAGTTCTATCACAAAAGGACCCGGTAACCAATCAGTTGCATCCCGTGGCATTTTGGTCCCGCAAATTCTCGCCTCCTGAAATCAATTACACGATTACTGACAAGGAACTTCTGGCTATCAAGTCTGCCTTTAAGGCTTGGCGGCATTATCTGCTGGGGGCCCGACACACCGTTACTGTGATTACGGATCACCGAAACCTGCAATATTTGAAGACCGCAAAAGCCCAATCCTCTAGACAACTCCGTTGGGCATTATTCTTTGCCGAGTTTGACTTCATAATTACCTATCGACCTGGTACAAAGAACGGTAAAGCCGATGCCCTTTCTCGGATGGGAGTGGAAGAACACTTGGTCAACCCTAAACCTGTACCAATCATTCCCGAACAAAGAATTCTGGGTGTAATCGCCACAGAATCCATAGAGGAAGTTAAGGATAAAGCCAGGCAACTTGTAACTCCAGCAGACATACAGAATTGGCATCTGCAGGGAAAGGACTTTGCAGTAAAGGACAACTTATTGTATTTCCAAGAACGATTATACCTACCCAGCACAGATTTACAGAAAAAAGTAATCTCTTGTTATCACGACTCTTTAATGGAAGGTCATCCCGGTATAGCCAAGACCTCAGAAAAGATCAAGCGCTACTTCTGGTGGCCGTCTTGGAAAAAAGATATCAGAGACTTTATAATGTCCTGTGGAGTATGCGCCCAAAACAAGAGTCAAAAGGAAAGACCAGCAGGCCTCTTACGCCCTATTGACATCCCACCTCGCCCTTGGCATACGCTTTCTATGGACTTCATCACCGATCTACCTCCATGCTCCGGATACAATACGATTCTAGTAATCGTGGACTTATTCTCCAAGATGGCGCATTTCATTCCGTTCAAAGGCTTGCCAACAGCAGCAACTCTGGCCCGAGAATTTCTCGAAAACATCGTCCGACTGCACGGTTTTCCTTCGGTTCTAATTTCGGATCGAGGTAGTCAATTTATTTCTCATTTTTGGCGAAGTTGCTGTCGGTCGGCTCAAATTGATGTGAGACTATCGACCAGTCACCACCCTCAGACCGACGGACAAACCGAGAGGACCAATCAAACTCTGGAACAGTATTTACGCTGCATGCTGCAACAAACTGAAAAAACTTGGAAAGATATCCTTTGGATAGCCGAGTATGCCTACAATAACTCTGTCCATTCGGGAACTGGGAAAACCCCGTTTTTTCTTTTGTACGGCAGTCACCCTCGAACCTCGGAGTTGGATCCCCTCCAAGATCTTGAAACACCAGCAGTAGACTACCTGCATTCTACAATCACCCAAGCCTTTAAGGAAGCTGTTTCTCACCTTCAAAGGGCTAAAGAACAATACAAGAAAGGAGCAGATCAACATCGGAAGGAAGCCCCTCACTATCAAGTAGGGGATCAAGTCTGGTTATCCACCAAATATCTATCTCTAAAAAGGCCACGCACATTCAACCCAAGATACCTTGGTCCCTATTCCATCACTACCATAGTAAACCCAGTAGCGGTCAAGTTGGACTTGCCCCCGCACATGAAGATACATCCGGTCTTCCACGTCTCTCTATTAAAACCCGTGCAACCTCAAACCCGACTAACCAAATCTCCAAAACCTATCCTAGTGGATGGAGAACTCGAGTTTGAAGTCAAAAGCATTCTGGACTCCAAGATCTCCAAATCTAAACTATTCTACCTAATTGACTGGAAAGGCTACGGCCCCCAAGAGAGATCCTGGGAACCTGCTGAATATGTCCACGCTCCTTGCCTAATCAAAAGATTTCAACGAACATTTCCTGACAAGCCAAAACCCCCGGAGAAGCCCGGTTTGGGAGGGGCCTTGAGGGGGGGTACTGTCATGATCTCGGCTTCCAAAAGGTCAGGGTTTTCCCAACTCCCTTGGAAGCAGATCCATAACCCAGGTTCCGAGTGCCAACCAGTCCCAATTGGGACCTTTTGGACCCAGTCCTGGCGCCAGTGGCACCAGGCTCATAAATATGCCCAGTCCCAGCGCTGGAAGCGCCGGGCTCATAATGCTTGGGTGGACTTACCTTCAGCAGACCATGCTGCTTACTTGCCTGCCAGTTGAGCCTCTGATCCTCTTCTGTTTGGAACTACTTTTCCTGTTGGGTGGGGCTGGAGCCACTCCCTAGATTCAGAACACTGGAACTCTTCTGGAAGGCAGGAACTCTTTTCTTACCAGGAACTCTTTTCTTACTTAGGCGTGGCTGTGGAAGGAGACACCTAAGCACTACTGGAGGCTATTTAAACCACACCCGGTGGATGAATCTTGCTTTGCGTTATTCTGCAACCTCTGCAGCAGAACGCTCATCGTGTCTTCTGCATCCGGTCCTGGGCCTAAGGAAAAAGGCTTACCATCCTGAATCCAGTCTTCAGCAACACCTATAAAGACAAGAAAGAACAGGTTAGCATTCCGGCATCTGAAAGGCAAAGGCTTACCATCCTGAATCCAGTCTTCAGCAACACCTATAAAGACAAGAAAGAACAGGTTAGCATTCCGGCATCTGAAAGGCAAAGGCTTACCTACTCTTCGTGCGCTCCGGAGGTCTTCACACTGCATTCCGGCATCTGAAAGACAAAAGTTTACCAACTCTTCGCACGCTCCGGAGGCCTTCGGCGCTGCATCCCGCATCTGAAAGACAAAACAAGGTGCGTTTAAAGACATTGGGGAACTTTAATACTCACGTGCCATTACTCCTTTCCACATCTAATCCAGTGGGTATTCCGGCACCCTGCAGCCGCTCCGAACTCGTACCTGCAAAATAAAAAGACGGTTAGAGCGCATAGTGAAGCAGGCAACAAGCGCTTACTTACGTGCTTCCAGGCGCTTCTATTCATCACACGGGCTCCATCTTCAACTCACTTCAGCCCGTCATCCGCCATCGCCGGAACCCTGCAAAACAAGAGACATCATTACTAAAGACTTTAAAGACATTTGAATGACTCGAAACTTACCGTTCGTGCAGTAAACGACGGACAGCAGTCCTCTGAAGTCAAGAGGCCTGCGCTACCTATCCAGTGAAGAAACTGGTTACAGCACCCTGCCCCGAGGCAGATGGAGAGCTCGGCATTCACTTACCTAAGGTGAGAGCGTTAACCTTTGGGGGTCTACAGGAGAGGAGAAGAGGAAAGAGATAGGGACACCCCAATAACCCCAGTTCATTAACCCCATATTTTCTATCTGCAGACATCTTACTCTACACGTCAGGCATACAGTGCACAGAGGTCCAGCCCAAAGAGCCAACCGGGTGCTACACATCACCTTTGAAGATACGGTAGTCGCCCAGTCAAGACCGGCGCCTCTGCGAGAATCAGGTGAGCGTTACAAAGGGCAAGGACCCTCAATAAGGCCCGGCGCCTCGCGGAGGGGGGCCGGGCACGCCTGAGTGACATCCAGATGAGGGTCCTGGAACGCGTAGACCCAGCGCTCCACGCCCAGATCCTTCGGAGGCAGACCCATCTGGAGTTGGCCGGTAAGTGGCCAAGCATTACTGTGTGAGACAGGGCATGTTGCAGTGTGCTGGTTGTCTGATACCTGCCTGTATGTGTGACATAGGCCATGTACGTATGTGTGTGTGCAGGGACATCATGGTCAGGCATGTGAGTACAGTGATGTGTTCTATTGCAACATGGGGGGCTCTGTGCGGAATGGACACATGGAAGCATGGCAGTCTCTGTTCCTGGACATGGGTGGGGGTGAGGGATGGGTGCTGGTCCCATGTACACGTATGGTGTCCATGTGTGTGTGTCTGACCTGCGTGTCTGTGACTTGTAACCGCCATGGATGCATGACACATGTCTGTGACAATGTTCAGATTCACTGATGCAGCCTAGTCATCCTTGTATCCACTGCGTCTGTGGTGCACAAGGCCAGATGGATGGAACTACGGTGAGGTGTGTGCATGTGATGGAAAGACCCATGATGCATGTGAGTTTGAAACCAACATTGTATGAATCATGAGTCCCTTGGTCATGTATGCCAATGTCCATGGCCTGCGCCATGTCTGTTACTGTATGTGTTTTGCCTGCACTGACCCATGTGTTGTGGAGGGACATGATGGAAGTGATGTATGACAGTGCCACTCATCTGCTGTTGCTTCCTGTCTAGGGGACCATTGTACAGTACCCTGATGCTTGTGTTCTATGTCTCCCTCTACACAGTGGCAAGTGAAGAAGAGGGCGGAGAAGGCGCTGTGGAGCAGAGCGGCGGGGATGCCGCCACGGCTGCAGCGGAAGGGGTGGGTGAGCCCCCACAGGGGCTTGCACCGGCGGAAGACGGCGTGGAGACTTCCAGGTTGGTGGTTTCCACAGAGGGGGAGGAGGCCGCTACTGAGCCACACATGGGGCCTGGTGGGGGCATCCCCGCTGGTGCAAGTGGTGCAGTCCAAGGCCAGGGGCAGGAGGCAGCACAGGTCGCCGTGGAGGTGCCTGTGCATGTCACTGTCCCTGACACTGTGACTGCACCACCATGCACCAGCAGGGATGCCCCATCCCAGGCCCGTCCGCAGGTAGGGGAGATGTCCATGTCATCTGACACTCCTCTACCTGCGGACGAGGGGACCCCTGGCCGTGTGGAGAGGGTCCTGATTGGTGTCGCGTTGCGCACGGCTGGCATTCGTGATGAGGTGCATGCTTCCCGGGAGGAGCATGCACATCATCACGAAGAGCACCGTGCGTACGTGAACCATTTGGGAGCTGCCATGGTCGGGGGTTTCCTACATGTGTGTGGCCTTCTGGCGACCCTCTCCTCCTCTGTGGGGGCTATGCGCCAGTCGTGCTCCATGCCGTCTTCCGGCCCAGATGCCACCAGGGCCCCCTGTGGACCTGCCCCGACCAACGCAGCCAGCTCGGTGGGGACCCCATCCCTGCCACAGTCGGGAGTCGAAGGTCCAGCAGGGGTGGACACACCAGCAACTGTCCCCCTGCAAATGGAGGATGTGCCGGCATCATCTGGCAGGGCACGTGCACGACGGCATCGGTGGATTCCATCAGCCTGGATGCCGTTGTGCTGGCAGAGGCAGTGGCGTCGGAGGCAGCAGCAGGCTCGACGTGGGAGGCATCATGGCTCGGGGCCATCAAGATCAGAGGGGCAGGCATCGGCCGGAGGGCAGGAGAACCCTGGGATGGCAGTGTCTTCCGTGTGGGAGCAGTTGGTCCAGCGGATAGGTGCGGAGCGGCAGCGGGCGGAAGAGGAGCGGCTCACCATGGTCAGGGCGGAGTTCTCCATGCGTCGGGCGTTGAGGCGGGCTGAGTGCCTCGAGGAAGCTCGCAGGGAGTTTGGGGGTGGACACGGGGTTGTCCCTGCGAGACCTCGGGGCCAGGACAGAGTCCCGCCTCCGGGACATCGACATGGAGTTCGATGATGCCCTGGCCGGCAACATCACAGAGTGAGCCGTAGGAGTTGCCCGCTGCCATTGTATATAGTTCTTTAGTTAGTTAGTGTTAGGTTTCCTTTATGTTTTAAGTTTTTTTGGACCGCTCGGACAATGGCCACTTTTCTGTATATATTTTTTTCATTAGTTAGTAGTAGTAGGTTTCATTTATGGTGTTGGGCTCATGGACCCTGGGATATTCTTGTACATAGTTTGATGTTTGGAAAAAAATTTTGGATTTATATTTATGTTCACCATGAGGCAATGGTTTTTCCTTATTTTTTCCCCCCATTATTTTTCTTTGGAATACATTAGTTTTTGGATTCCTTTGTTTTTTGATTTTTTCTATTAGTTCTCGGACATGGACCATTTGTTTTGTCATCCCCATTGTTGTGTGTTTTATTTCTTTACTTCATTTTCATCTTTAATACATATATTTATTACTTACATTTGTGGTATTTTCTCATTGGTTTCATGCATGTCATGATATGGGTTTTGACATTCACTTGCACCCATTGTGTATGTGTGTGTGACGGACATGTGTTCATTTACATACTTGCCATTGGGGTTGTATCATGTAATTGCATCTACTATGTGGGTGGATGCAATCCTTGGCTGGGTGTTTGTGCTGGGTATGCTGCCCATTACTGCCATGATTGCGTTTCGTCAGGACCTGGGGGCAGGGGGACATGAGTGGGGGCCTGCAGGGGGGTGGGGGTGCAAGGGGACATGAGTGGGGGCCTGCTGGGGGGTGGGGGTGCAAGGGGACATGGTTGGGGGCCTGCTGGCAGGTGCCCCACAGTGCTGGGGGGTGGGGGTGCAAGGGGACATGGTTGGGGGCCTGCTGGCAGGTGCCCCACAGTGCTGGGGGGTGGGGGTGCAAGGGGACATGAGTGGGGGCCTGCTGGGGGGTGGGGGTGCAAGGGGACATGAGTGGGACATGGTTGGGGGCCTGCTGGCAGGTGCCCCACAGTGCTGGGGGTTGGGGGTGCAAGGGGACATGTGGCTTGGCTGGGGGGCATGTCCATGGTGGATGGGCTGCCTGCGGCACATGACCAGGGGTGCAGGGTAGTCCCCTGTGGTGTGGGCTGCCTGCAGAGGTCGTGGAGGGGGTAGAGGGGAGACCTGGGAGGACCCACACTGGCAATTCACCTCTTCAACTTCCCGCACACCCACGTAATACACTGCCCCACTCGCACAGGCCCAATCGCGTGTAGAATTTCTCGCGCACCCCTGAAATACACGCGCCCAGGCCAATCGCGTGTAGAATTTCTCACGCACCCCTGAAATACACGTACCCTGCTGAAATCGCGTGTAGAATTTCTCGCGCACCCCTGAAATACACGCGCCCAGGCTATTCGCGTGTGGAACTTCACGCGCACCCCTGAAATACACGTGCCCAGGCTATTCGCGTGTGGAACTTCACGCGCACCCATGATATACACGCGCCCAGGCTATTCGCGTGTGGAACTTCACGCGCACCCCTGAAATACACGCGCCCAGGCCAATCGCGTGTAGAATTTCTCGCGCACCCCTGAAATACACGTACCCTGCTGAAATCGCGTGTAGAATTTCTCGCGCACCCCTGAAATACACGCGCCCAGGCTATTCGCGTGTGGAACTTCACGCGCACCCCTGAAATACACGCGCCCAGGCTATTCGCGTGTGGAACTTCCCGCGCACCCCTGAAATACACGCGCCCAGGCTATTCGCGTGTGGAACTTCCCGCGCACCCCTGAAATACACGCGCCCAGGCTATTCGCTTGTGGAACTTCACGCGCACCCCTGAAATACACGCGCCCAGGCTATTCGCGTGTGGAACTTCCCGCGCAACCCTGAAATACACGCGCCCAGGCTATTCGCGTGTGGAACTTCACGCGAACCCCTGAAATACACGTAGCCTGCTTGCCGTGCTGGTACAGGGTTAGCGCAGCCCTTTGCGCTGGATTGGAGATTTTGATGGCTTTTCCCTGCGCGGAAGGCGTTCTTGGGGGCGTAACTGGCGCTGCTGCAAGGTCGCTGCGCCACTATGCGCCACGGCTGGTTTCGGTGGCTGGAATCCATGAATACGCTGTGCGCGGAAATGGGTTTTGGCGCACGCGGCTGGCGCAGGGATTCGCACGCGCACACTGTGCGCCAGCCGCGTGCGCCACTTGTGCGCTGAATTCTATGAATTACCCCCTAAGTCTTTTCTCATTTATTTTTTGTCACTATGCAATCGGATTCCTTCTTGTTAACTGACCTACAGCATTGTTGGTCTACTCGGTTGCCTGGATTCTCGTGTCTACCAATCCCTGGTTTATGATTTGCATCAATGTATGTGTTTTTATGAAGCTATATGTGTATAGGGTCACAGGCAGTTTGGCTCTAAGTGGGAAGCCATGGTTTATTTGCCCTTCTGACTCTATATTAAGATGTTCTGATTTTGGGTTCTGTTTTAGAATTTTTCTTTGCAGATAGGCCCTGATGAATGGTTTTGGATGATCCGAAATGCATTGGCCTCTTCATTCTGTTATCCCCTGCCTTTTAATTGTTTGCTGTTTTTATTATTAAAACACGAGATATTCAGATCAAAATTGCATTATATTTGATATTTACACGCATAGGAATTGGTACTGCAGTTGCATTACTACATTGTGTAAGGCCAGAATCCCTAACATCACAAACCCAAAGGGCACGCTGTACCATTTGCGAACTAATTACGTCTTCATGAGGAGGAAGAGCGCATAGTAGAACGGGGCCTATCTGACTTGAACGCCCACCTCCACGCTGCTTTTTCAACATATTATTCAGACATTTTCCAAATCGCGAAATCATTCTATGATCTTCAACTTATCAGGCAAGATCACAACTTTAAAACTCACCGTGTCTCTGGGTACTATGGTACAGGAAACAACGTTCACATCTTTTCCAGAACATGTTTCTGCAATAAAATGGAACTGTGGACGCGCCCATGTCAGCGTGCAGAGAAGAACATTAAACAGTGGAGGTTGTATTATTCAGCGCGGTGAAGTGGCAGAATTTGATTGAGTTTGTGCACAAAGTGCTTGATTGCCATCCTAGAACATCATGTGCAAAACATCCTTAAAATGCAGTTTGTGTGCATTGATACAAATCAATGTTCTACCGGAGACACCAAATGGCCATTCCGCTGCTGGCTGTGAAAATGTTGCTTTAAGTCGGAATGCATTAATTCAGGGCTACATGAAATTGCTCTCGGTTATTCCTGATCCGAGCAGTTCTGATCTCACTGGGGTGATGAGTACACTACTGAAACTGATGGGAAAATTAGCCATGTTCGCTAAGTGGCATTACAATGCCATCCTGAAGTTGGTATTGTCCCTTCGGTTTTGCGTCAAAGTCTTTCCACGTTCTGCACATTCTGCAAAAGCGCTCCCCGGGCCTCAGCAGATAATAAGCTGCGCCAAAGGTCGTTCCTAATGTGCCGAGTGTGTTTTATTGTGTAACCAAACGAAATAGGAGACAGCAGTTTCGTGTCTGTTCATTCTCCATTGAATTTGGCTTTTAAGAGCTGTTATCGATAATGAGAGCATAAGTCAGAAAGAATACAAGATTCACAGAAGCGTTTTACAATGGCATTTTCCCATTGGAAAACGCTCTGTGAATAGACCCTAAATTGTATTAATTCATTGAACGTTACCCTAAATAATAACATTGGGTGTTATATACAGTGCTAAAGTGCGAACATTCCAGTTTCACAGTGTTTCGTAACAAGTGTTTATTATTGTTAGAGTATTTATTGAGCACAAACATAGCTTCACGAAGCAACATGGCCCTTTAAAATCATAGGGGGGGAGAAAATGGTCAGGGAAGCAGAGAAACAAGGGAGTGGGGTTCTAACAACATGGGAAGGCGAGCACATTGTCAGCACTGGCGGGGTAATTCATAGAATTCAGCGCACAAGTGGCGCACGCGGCTGGCGCACAGTGCGCGCGTGTGACTTTCTGCGCCAGCCACGTGCGCTAAATTCCATTTCCGCGCACAGGGTATTCATGGATTTTAGCCTCCAAAACCAGCAGTGGCGCAGAGTGGCGCAGCGACCCTGCATCAGCGCCAGTTACGCTCCCAACCCCTCCCCGTGCGCCATGCACAGCGCACAAATCCCGTACATGGCGCACAGGCTCCGAACCACAAAAACGCCAGTAAAACTCCCCGGGCACCCCTCCGAATACATGTACACCCCGGCGCGGGGAGTTTTCCACGCGATTGGCCCTGTGCGAGCGGGGTACATGTGTTACTGGGGTGCGCAGGTACTTTGACACGCGATTGGCTCTGTGCAAGTGGGGTACGTGTGTTACTGGGGTGCATGGGTACTTTCACACGCGATTGGCCCTGTGCGAGCAGGGTACATGTGTTAGTGGGGTGCGCGGGTACTTTCACACACGATTGGCCCTGTGCGTGTGGGGTACGTGTATTACTGGGGTGCGCGGGAACTTTCACATGCGATTGGCCCTAGGCAAGCGGGGTACGTGTATTACTGGGGTGCGCGGGAACTTTCACACGCGATTGGCCCTGTGCAAGCGGGGTACATGTGTTACTGGGGTGCGCGGGTACTTTCACATGCGATTGGCCCTGTGCGAGCGGGGTACCTGTATTACTGGGGTTCGCGGGTACTTTCACACGCGATTGGCCCTTTGTGAGTGGGGTACCTGTGTTACTGGGGTGCGCGGGAACTTTCACACGCGATTGGCCCTGTGCGAGTGGGGTACGTGTGTTACTGGGATGCGCAGGTACTTTCACACGCGATTGGCCCTGTGCGAGCGGGGTACGTGCATTACTGGGGTACGTGGGTACTTTCACACGCGCATTTGCTGTCAGAGCGGGTTACGTGTATCCAGTGTGGTGCGCGGGGAGTCCTACACGTGAATTGGCAGTGTGGGTCCTCCCAGGTGTCCTCTCTACCCCCTCCACGGCCCCTGCAGGCAGCCCACACCACAGGGGACTACCCTGCACCCCTGGACATGTTCCGCAGGCAGCCCATCCACCATGGCCATGCCCCCCAGCCAGGCCACGTGTCACGTTGCACTGGTGATCACTAACACATGTCCCCCAGCACCCCCACCCCCCATCAGAGAGGGGCACCTGCCAGCAGGCCCCCACTCATGTCCCCCAGCACCCCCACCCCCCATCAGTGAGGGGCCCCTGCCAGCAGGCCCCCACTCATGTCCCCCAGCACCCCCACACCCCATCAGTGAGGGGCACCTGCCAGCAGGACCCCCTCATGTCCCACTCATGTCCCCCAGCACCCCCACCCCCCATCAGTGAGGGGCACCTGCCAGCAGGCCCCCACTCATGTCCCACGCATGTTCCCCAGCACCCCCACCCCCCATCAGTGAGGGGCACCTGCCAGCAGGCCCCCACTCATGTCCCACTCATGTCCCCCAGCACTCCCACCCCCCATCAGTGAGGGGCACCTGCCAGCAGGCCCCCCTCATGTCCCACTCAT
The DNA here is from genome assembly GCF_040938575.1 of Ambystoma mexicanum. Classification (NCBI taxonomy): domain Eukaryota; kingdom Metazoa; phylum Chordata; class Amphibia; order Caudata; family Ambystomatidae; genus Ambystoma; species Ambystoma mexicanum. Next base: position 1,107,530,277 of record NC_090931.1, read on the forward strand.
GTCCCCCAGCACCCCTACCCCCCATCAGTGAGGGGCACCTGCCAGCAGGCCCCCACTCATGTCCCACTCATGTCCCACAGCACCCCCGCCCCCATCAGTGAGGGGCACCTGCCAGCAGGCCCCCACTCCTGTCCCACTCATGTCCCCCAGCACCCTCACCCCCATCAGTGAGGGGCACCTGCCAGCAGGCCCCCCTCATGTCCCACTCATGTCCCCCAGCACCCCTACCCCCCATCAGTGAGGGGCACCTGCCAGCAGGCCCCCACTCATGTCCCACTCATGTCCCACAGCACCCCCGCCCCCCATCAATGAGGGGCACCTGCCAGCAGGCCCCCACTCATGTCCCACTCATGTCCCCCACCACCCCCACCCCCCATCAGTAAGGGGCACCTGCCAGCAGGCCCCCACTCATGTCCCACTCATGTCCCCCAGCACCCCCACCCCCAGGAGTGAGGGGCACCTGCCAGCAGGCCCCCACTCCTGTCCCACTCATGTACCCCAGCCCCACCACCTCCATCAGTGAGGGGCACCTGCCAGCAGGCCCCCACTCATGTCCCACTCATGTCCCCCAGCACCCCACCCCCCAGCAGTGAGGGTCACCTGCCAGCAGGCCCCCACTCATGTCCCACTCATGTCTCCCAGCACCCCCATCCCTCATCAGTGAGGGGCACCTGCCAGCAGGCCCCCACTCATGTCCCACTCATGTCCCCCAGCACCCCCACCCCCATCAGTGAGGGGCACCTGCGAGCAGGCCCCCACTCATGTCCCACTCATGTCCCCCAGCACCCCCACCCCCAAGCAGTGAGGGGCACCTGCCAGCAGGCCCCCACTCATTTCCCCCCCAACATGTCAACATGACCCACAATCATGGCCCTCATGGCCACCAAAATCCCACGGTACGCCAGCCCTGCCCAAATAACCAACCAAGCATAACATACACCCCACATTGAAATGCCCATTACATGAAACAACCCAAATGGCATGTATGTACATCAACACATGTCCGTCACACACAAACAAAGGGTGCCAGTGAATGTGAAAACCCACATCGCGACATGCATGAAACCAATGAGAGAATACCACACATTGAAGTACGGGAACAAATGTATTGAACAAAAAATGTGGTGAAAGAAAATCAAATACCAAACATGGACATAAGGAAAACAATGCAGAATGTCACATAATGATAAAAAAAGGAAATCATAATCCAAAATATATGAAATCAAAAATGTCTCCAAAGTCTCCTTCCAACAAAGCAAATCCAAACAGAAATGAAAAAGTAAAATCCATTGCTCCATGGAAAAATCAAAAAAGAAAATGCCGACAAATCCACACTCCAACTATTTACAAGGATGAAATCCTGGGTCCATGAGCCCAACTGTCCAAATGAAACCTATAAAATTACACTAATGAAGAACTATATACAAAAATGTGGGGTATTGTCCAAGCACCCCAAAAAAAAATGAAAACCAAAATGAAACCTAACACTAACTAACTAACTATTTACAATGGCAGCGGGCTAGTCCAACGGATCACTTTTGGATGTCCCGGGCCAGGGCATCATCGAACTCCCGCTCAATGTCCTAGAGGCGGTCCTCTTCCATGGCCCCGAGGGTTCGCAGGGACGATGACATGTTGGCCCGCCTCAGTGCCCTCCGCATGGAGTTCTCCGCCCTGACCATTGTGAGCCGTGCCTCTTCCGCCCGCTGCTGCTCCGCGTCTATGGCGTAGCCCAACCGCTGCCACACGGAAGACACTTGCATTCCTGGGTCCTCCTGCCCTCTGGCCGATGCCTGCCCCTCCCATGTTGAAGGCCCCCGAGCCATCATTGCTCCCACCATGTTGCTGCTGCTGTGCTTGTGCCTGCGCCATGGCTCTTGCTGACTGCATGTCCTCCTCCAGCTGGGGTGCAGTTGTTGTGGTGGCTACCCCTGCTGGATGTCCGACTCCCGACTGTGGCAGGGATGTGTCCTCCACCAGCCTGGCCGCTGGGTCAGAGGAAGCTCCACAGGGTACCCAGGTGATACATGGGTGGGAAGATGGCATGGAGGATGACTGGCGCGTAGGGGGTTCAGGTGAGGAGGGGGTCGCAAGAAGGTCCAGCACACGCAGGAATCCAGCACTGGTGCCCCATCCCAGTAGGTCAACGTGGTCAAAGAGGCATCCAAGATGACGTGCAGTGTCTTCACGAAAACACTGCAGGTCACCTCGCATGCCCCGTTGACGGAATGCTATCCCAGCCAGGACAGGCTCAACCCGGTCCCGGATAGCCACGTCCGCAGGGAGAGGAAGGCTAATTGTTGTGCGCCCATCCCCTCCCTGAAAACGGGTCTGGACGTAGGCATCCCTGCTGGTGCCGGATGATGCAGTCACAGGATCAGGGACAGGATTACACACAGGCACCTCCGCCTGTGCTGCCTCCTGTCCCTGCCCCTGCACTGCACCACTGGCACCAGTAGAATCCCCACCTCCAGACCCCATGTGTGTCCCTTCCACAGCCTCCTCCTCCTCCAAACCCCCCACCAACCTGGATGACTCCATGCCACCTTCCTCCGTCGGACCCTGTGGGGTCTCAGCTGCCCCTTCTGCTGCCGGACGCGGCACCAGACTCCTCACTCCCCGAAGAGATGACAATCTGGGAGGGGAGCTGGGCATTGCATCTCCGGCTGGTGGTGCGATCCCTGCCGCTTTGCTCCACCTCACCCTCTCCGCCCTCTTCATCAGTTGACGCTGCAGACAGGGAGAGATAGAACACAGGCATCAGGGCACTGTACAATGGACTGATACACACATGACAGTTGTACATGAGTGGCAGTGTCAAACTTCAGACATGGCATCACACTCCCTGACACACATGTCATTTCTACTCACATACATGAGCTATTCCACAGCAATATTGCACCAGGCAGCACCATCCATACACATACAACAGCATCAGCATCTGAAGGTGAGCCTGACGTCACATGAAACACGGGGAGTACACAACACATGCACACACACCAACACACCTAAATGCATGTGTGCATGTCCATCCATGTCACATCTGGCATTCAGCCTTCTACATGTCAGTGCCACATGCATCCATGTTGCATCACAGTTGCACACTTGTCAAATACACACACATGCACATGTACACAGTGCAGATACATGCAGCTGGAACAAACATCCATGTGTGACACCACAACCATGCCAACGTACATATACAAAAATTCAAACATGTGTGCGCCCACATCTGCATTTGGCCTGCATGCTTAGCCACACATACACCATCCATGTGTCTCACACATGACAGGACTCGCATGTGTCAGCCTCACGCCCCTGTACATACACATCCATACATAGCCCTACAAAAACACATGTGCAACCTGCACACTACTGGCACATCACGACACGCACAGCGTCCAATCAGTATGCATGTACACTTACCGCTCGACTCCAGACAGGTCTGCCTCTTAAGGACCTGGACGTGGAGCGCTGGGCATATGCGTTCCAGGACCCTCATTTGGTGGTCGGACAGGTGGCCCCGGAGCCCCTTGGCATCCCCTGCCTTCAAGAGGCGCAGGGCCTTGTCGAGGGTCCTGGACCTGAAGTCCTCCCAGCGCTTCTTGACATGTTTGAAGTCGCGGAATGCCACCCCCTCCTCGTTGATGGCAGTCACGATGTCCATCCAGATCCTGGTCCGATCTTCATAGTCGGGGCGAGAATTTCCAAAGAGGGCATCATACTGCCCCAGGACTTGCTCCACCAGGACACCAACTTCCCTGGCACTGAAGCTGGTGGCCCTCTGCCTCTCTGGCTGGGGGTTGCCAGTGGTGCCAGATGGTGGTTTGCCCGTCATGGCAACCCCAGAGGCAGGTGTGGGAGGGCAACTGGGTCCTGGGGCTGGGCTGTGGAACGATGGTATCCCAGTCGGGAGTCTTCAGTTCCAGCAGGGGTGGTCACAACAACTGCACCCCTGCAGATGGATGATGTGCAGGCAGCAAATAGCAGGGCACGTGGGCAGCAGGCAGGCAGGCAGCAGCAGATGGCAGGTGGGAGCGTGATTGGGGCTCTGGGGGTCAGTAATTCGGCCTTCTGGGAAGGAGCGTGGTCTTCCGTGTGTTGTTGCGTGCCCAGCTTGATACGGAGTGATTTGGCACGTGAAATTCTTGCACTTCTGCGTGTAATTCGGGGAAAGGCCCTTCGCGCGTAAACGCATCATCACACGTACGCGGTTTCATTGGACCAAAGGCCCTTAGCGTGTAAGCGCTTCTCTGAAGTGACTCGCCCGGGCGTTTCCCTCGTGACGTGGGCATAGTGGTTCAGCGTGCGTGAAAAACTGCACATCCGCGTGTGAATGCGTGTAATCCGAGGAAAGGGACTACACGCGTAAGTGACGTGATGCGCGCGGGCGTTTCCATCAACACGGGTGCATGTTCATCGTACACGTCCAAAAACTGCACGTCCGAGTGTCAGCTCATGTAATTGGTGGAAAGGGCCTTAGCGCGTACACGCGTTAGTGACAATGTACGTGTGGGCCGCTTTAAAAGGTACGTGTAGGACCCCATTTCCTTGTACGTGCTTTTCGTGGAGAGCGAGTGGGTGAATTCTGTACTTCTTGCCGGTTCACACGCGATTACTTCGCAGCGTTTCAAGTTCGTACTCCCTGTTACCTCTGGCAGCGTTCATTTATTTTTTTGGGCCTGTTTCCTCAAACAGCGTTCACTTCTTCTTTTGTCCTGTCTCCTCAGACAGCGTACAAATCTTCTTTTGGTGGGGGTGTTGCCAACTCGCACACGTGCGTTTTTTAACATTCTTTTTCCAGGCAGACGTGGAGTCGCGCACGCATTTACCAACTGTGCTTGCCCCTTGTGTCGCGTACCCCTTCAGAGGTCATTGTAGGCTGCGCGTAACACACGTACGCTTATTTTTGTGTTTCTGGGTGCCACAGCGTAGTGCGGGTTCATTTTTCCACGCACATGGTCTACGAGGGGTTGCGTGCACGTTACTTTTTGTTTTCGGGGTGCCTGTGCATTGCGTGACCTGTCATCTTCCCCCAGGGTTCACAGACAGCCTTGCTAGAGCAGTATCTGTATGATGTGGGACCGTATGTAGTATGTGCGCTATCGACCACTCTTATGATAGCTTAACAATAGAATATTATGATCGAAATTAATAACACTGAAAAAATGGTTGGCTGCAGAAAAAACCTCCCACAGGGCTTCCCCCAAAGCTCTGTATTTGGTACTTAATATAATGAAAAACTGGGAGGGTTATCAAGTCCTGCGCTCAAACCCTTTAAGTCATAAAGTCCATAGAAAGGGCATTAATGCCAAGATCATTGAAGAGATAAGCATTCAAAAGTTCCAGAAATTCTTTTTAATATGCGGAACAGCCGACACGTGTTTCGACCCCTGGTCGTTTTCAAGGCTGTAATCCATACCGCAATTGTATTGATAAAATTATTACAGAGAAATGAAAATATGCAATTATTTTAAAAACATGTGTGAATTGTTCATAAATACATATATTAGATGTGAGTCCAAAAGTTACAGGAACATAATATAAAAGGTTTGAAAAGACATACCATGTTTGAGTCCCACCATCGAGACAAGTTGCGTCAGGTGGGTTCGGAGTGGGGGGGAAGAGAAAAATTGTAAATCTGTATTGAGTAATCGTAAATACAAAGTCCCCTTAACGGTGTTCATGAATATCTTGGATTATCAGAGTCTCATTTTCTTACATAATGATGTGATCACCCAATGAATCAAAAAAGTGCCAAAGAAAGTGAAGCCATTCAATCATGTTCTTATATAATGAGGTTGGTCTATCAACATCAACTCTATGTTTAATTTCTAAAAAACCCACAGCTCTTATGTGCACTGATTCTTAGACACAGTAAATATATTTTAGTGCTTACCAGCAAATTGTTAAAAAAGGTCGAATGTTACTGTTGTCGATAAATTAATTCATTGAGACCATTATCAGATAGGTAAAAAGCTGGTGTTCATCAATTAAGTGGGTCTTCTGTTTCTAAGATCTGGATTATTTGAAAACCTTTAAGCAAAAAAAGACCCAAAAGTATACTAATAAGTGTCAAATAGGTAAAGAGTTATGATACTTGATTTTTAACCTCATGGACATGGAGAAAGGGCTAGAGCAATAACATTGCGTTCTGGCTGCATACTCCTCTAAGGCTAAAGGCAGCCTATCTAGACTCAGGCACAACCTCAAATACCAAGTACATCATGCTATGTCCAGCTGCAGCCTCATTGGCCTAGCTGAAGCCTTGCGTGCCCAAAAAAGAGACAGGTGGGAAGACATATGGACACAGTGTGAATGCAATCTGTCCATATCTCTCAGTGTTTGGATATAGAATGTGAAGGCAGAGAGAAAGGGTCCTTGTGATATGCCAAAGGTAATCTGAGCCAGGAAGAAATTATAACAATGCTACAGAGCCTCATTAATAGTTCAGCACACTTTTTTTAGCAGAAATATCACATCCTCTGGTGCTATTTCTTCATGGCCACCCTGTTCAGAGTTTACCACTGGTGGAGGCAATATTTTCGAAATGCAGAGTACCACACCAGCTGTTCCAAACACATTTTTTAATAGAATGAACTAGTTTGCAGAGAAGCGCATGTGCTTCCCTTCTGTACAGTAAAAGAACAAAACATTTTTGGGTAACACTTAAAATGTTTTCCTCAACCTGTTAGGTGGAGGTAAAAAAGCAGGCTTTGCTAAAATTCCGCCTGAGGACTTTGAGCCTCGCTGAGGCCATACTAATGGGATAAAGGCGCTATATGAATGACAAACTACTACCACTAATACTCCCAGGGGTGGACTGGGAGCCAAAAGAGGCACTGGAAATAATTTTCAAAGTGGCCCAATATTACACATTTTCAGCAAGGCCAACCCTTTCCCTGTGAGAAAATGTGGAAATAAAAGTGGGTACTACACAAAAGAGGCCCAGGGTGCAGAGGCCTGCCGGGAAATCTCCAGAGTTCCCTATAGGCCAGTCCAGCCCTGAATACTCCTAATTTGGAAGTGGGTGATTTTTCATAATGAAGTACTGCAAGAGAAAGTTACCACCTCCACTGCTGGTATTTCTGCCCAATTCGGAGTATACCACTGGCAGAGATTACATTTCTGGAATACCTCAGAGATATTCCAGAAATACCACCTCGGCCAGTGGGTTCCAGGTGTTAATATCCCTACAAAAATATCGCCATTCAAGAATGGAGCCGTTTTTTGGGGCAATATTAACCCATGTAACCTACGGGGGACACCCCCGCCACCCCCATATTTTTTAAAGGGAGCGGGGGACACCCCCACAACCGCCGCTCACATTAAAATCTAATATTAACCCCATCAATAATATCGCCTATGCCGTTTCCCGACGACTATATATATTGTGATATTATTGGTGGGGATAATATTACGTGATACTAAAATATATTTTGTAACTTTTTTTCTACCCTTTGCCACTTTCACTATGAAGGTGGAAGTGGGTGATGTACAGTAGTGCTTTATACGATTACCATATACTTTTCAATGCAGCAAAGGGTACTCACCATTTGCTACATTACTTGGGTACGGTGGTGTCAGGGGGCATCAAAGATGCCCACCTTTTCACCCACTCACCATGACCTAAAAAAGGCTTCCGCTGCTTTGGAATTTTTACCTCAACCTATGAGATGCAGTAAAAATAAGCAGACTTTCAGCAGAAAGTCTGCCTGGAATACCACCCATTGTATTTGAAACACCCCATGAGTTTGTCCCACAGTAAATTCAGCGGCATTTGGCAAATACCGGCGGATTTACCAATACCGCTCAACATGTAATGACCTTGTTTATCTCTGGTAGTATGACAATGGAATCCCACAGAGGTATTGCTCCAAACCCTGAATCCGGTAGATGGTCAGTCAGGCAGCATTTTGAAAATATCGGTAAAATGTCTATTACCACCGGACTCATAAGGAGAGACATAGGGGGTCATTCCGAGTTAGGAGGTAAGGGGAAAACGATGCCGTAAAAGGATTACCGTCATCGTTTCCCGTTACGGACTATTCTGCCCTACCAGACCGTTATTTACGGCGCCGTAAAGTACGAGGTCGTAAATAGCGGTCTAGTGGCATGCGCCCGACACTCCATGCCGAAATTAGCAGCATGGCGTAAACCGGAGCTGATCGCAAGTAATGCGGACATGCAAAAAACGGCCTCCACAAGGCCGCAAAGTACCTTATCGGCATGGAGTAAATAACGACATTGCCGAGAAGATGTTAAGAACCATGAGCAGTGTTTCCAAGAGGCACAGGTGCACTCAATCAGCACAGGTGGAGGCAATGGAGTCTGGCACAGCACAAAAAGAGCACACCCACACACCACAGCCCCCCCACACCAAGATGATACCAATTGTAGCAGCATTCCTGGAGGTTGAGGCCCTGCTTGCAAGGCAGCAACTACAACAACAGCAACAACAACCCCCACTGCCCCCACCACAGAGGATACGCAGGAGGAGAAGGAGGGTGAGACAGGCCCAGCATGCCCTACCGGTGCAGCCACCATTACCACGCCGCCAGACCCCAAATCCCCGCATCAGAGCCACCCCCTTCAACCTCACACCAGAGCAGATCCACACCCTGTACCGGCTTGACTGGGACACCATTACCACCATAGTGGACCTGATACATGACGATATAGTGAGCCTCATAGAAATCAGCACTGCCATCCCCCTCTACTGAAAGTTGTGTCTGTGCTCCACTTCCTTGCCACAGGCACCTACCAGCATACAGTCGGACACATGCATGGCATTTCACAGCCCATATTTTCCCGGATACTCAACCAAGTGCTGGATGCCCTCCTCAACCACACAAGGGGCTACATATCCCTACCCCGGACTCCTGAGGAGATATATGATACAAACGTTGCCTTCCATGCACTGGCAGGCATGCCAAATTGCATAGGTGCCCTCGACTGCACCCACGTTGAATTGGTGGTCCCGCATGCCATGCCGAACTCCACACTACCACGCTACATGGAGCGACATGCCGGACGACGTGCCTGGCTGGTTGGTGAGTAACCTGAATGGGCCATGGCAGTGCATTGGGGCTGTGAGTATGTTGGCTGCCTACTTCACCTGGGTGGGAAAGGGTGGGAGATGCCTACTTCACCTGGGTAGGAAAGGGGGGAGATGCCTACTTCACCTGGGTGGGAAAGAGGGGGGATGCCTACTTCACCTGGGTGGGAAGGGCGGGTGCCTACTTCACCTGGCTGGGAAAGGGGGGGGGAATGTTCACACCAGTGGCAAGGCAAGTGACACGGCACATGACTACCTAACCACACAGTGATGATTTAGAGCCGACACCTAACACAACATGACTAACAGGAAACCTGCCCAAATAACACAACACATGCACCACTCATCGGCGGCCCTTACACACCGTAAGGGCATCCTGCACCATGCAGTGCAATAGCACCATGTCGCAGACTCCTGCATCTCACCACACAGGACAGTCATCCCTGGGAGTGCATAGAAGTGAGTCTAACAGGGATCCCACAGCGTGTGACTGGTCCTGCACACCCATAGGATTGCTGCAAGTCACCATGGCACAGATCAGTGCAGAATGATGAGTATGCCACTAACTACAGGCAACCCCCCCTGTCACCAAAACTCGCACAACACATCAATGAATGCAGTCCAACACTGCCGCATGCATATACGATGCACATTCAACAAGACGTGAATGCACACCATAACCCATCATGAAGAAGCTACCCCCCCATCATTCCATTGCACAGGACACATAGCCGGGCCAGTAATGGGGTGAATGCATCCTGGGACATGTGTGTATGGCCAGTAATCACCTGCTGCCATGTAAGACTAGTACAGTTCTCCACCATGAATTTACAAACAACTTCATTCCACTCTTATGCAGGTGATGCTGGCTACCCTTTGAAGCCGTGGCTCATGACCCCGGTCCGCAACCCACAGAACAGGCACAAGGAGGACTACAATAGATCCCATACCCGTAGACGGGTGGTGATAGAGCAGACCTTCGGCCTGTAGAAGGCACGATTTCGTTGCCTCAGCCGGTCGAGTGGGGCACTCATCTACAGCCACGAGAAGGTGTCCAAGATCACCATGTCATGTGTAATGCTGCACAACATGTGCATCCGTCGGAATGTGCCACTGCCCCCTGACGTGGAACTGCTACCACCAGATGATGATGAGGGGGAGGATGAAGGAATGGCAGGACAGCATCACGGTGCCGATGCACAGGAGGGACGTGCCGTGCAGCAATCATTGATCGGACAATATTTCTGACTCACTAGTAAGCTGAGAGTGTGAGGATGACAGGACATCAGGCACTGGGTGTGGGGATACATGTACACCATGCACTGTGGAACATTAAAAGACACATGCACAATGATCAATGTCCACTGTTTTTTTTGGATGATCAACCGGTGTATTGAATGATAAAGTTCTAACGTGTACAACAAAACCTACACCACCACCCCCCTCCCCCCAACCCCCACACACACCCTCCCCCCTCCGCCTCCCCCCAACTCCCACACACACCCTCACCCCCTCCCCCACAACTCCCACACACACCCTCACCCCCCTCCCCCACAACTCCCACACACACCCTCACCCCCCTCCACCTCCCCCCACAACAACCCCACAATAGTTCAATTAGGGCAACATAGGCCACATGTGTGTGCCGGGATGGTCAATGTGCACTGCCAGAGCCAGGGGGATCCATGTTGTGGCGGCGCAATGTACGCAGTGAACGACGGACCGGGCTGGTCTGGGTGGATGAGCTTTGTGAAGGTGGGTCCTCCCGCTGGGGCTGTGGTGTGGGGTGTGCTGCTTCCAGGGCATCTGCGATCTGGCCAAGGACGTCGCAGAGCCGGTTTGTGTTCACTGTGATCACCTCGCCCAGCGCCTGAAGGTCATTGCGCCACTCCACCCTTGATTCGCGATTGTCCCAGATGAACTCCTCAATGAGGCCTGTGAGATGCTGGGAGCGCACTACATCCATGGCCGATGTGGCCGATGTGCTTGGCAGGCTTGGTATTGGGCCTGCAGGCCTTCCCGGAGATTCTGCAGAGGAAGTGGATACAGGACAGGTAGGTTGTACTCCTTGCCCTGTGAGCCCTGGGGTGTCACTCTCCCCGGAGTCGCTGTGTGCCACCTGGCTGTATGATGGTGTGTCAGGGGTATGGCCAATGTCAATGGTGTCCTCCACATTGGCTCCCGATATTGATGGGGGCTGTCTGGCACATCGAGGAGGCACATGGCTGCATTCTCACCAGCCACACTGGACTCCTCAGAGTGCAGCGTGGGACATGTGTCCAGCGGCACTGCAGGCATGGGTAGGGGTGCGGTGGGGGTTGTGCACCCTCCATGGGGGTTGCTGGAGCAGGTGGTGTTGCCTGTGTTGTCTTCCTGCTTGCAGGTATGCGGCGGCCCCTGACTCTGCCCCTGGAGGTACTGGCCTGGGTGCTTTCCTGGTCCTCGCTGTCATGCTCGCTGCCTGTGGGGGGGGGGGAGAGAGAGGGCATGAGCAATAATTTGGGGATCAGCATTTCTACATGCCTATGGTATCACAATGGGATTGCAGCGGTTTGTTGACATTTGGGTGGTGAGTGGGACAGTGATCTGGGCTTGGATGGTCGATGCATGCAGATGTCTGGGTCACTCATGTTGGCGGAGTACTGTGATGACTCACATTCACAATGTTTACAATCACTGCCCCGTGTGCCTCACAGATTCGGCCTCTTTGTGTGGTATGGGCCATATGGGTTACAGCCTTGCACCTGACATCAGCCTGGGTCCCACTTGTTACAGCATGATTTAATTGGGGGGGAGGGTTGCCCAACCATGACGTGACACCTTGCCCAGCCCTTGCCAGTGACTAACGTTAGGAATGCATGTTCTGTCTTGACTCATGACACTCACCTCCATCAGCGGATGACGCTGCACCGCACTCCATTTCTCCAACACCTTCTATGGCTTCTGTGCCCATCATGGCCGCACACGTTTCCTCCCACGCATCATTTTGATGGGGGAACCTGGCCCTCCTCCTGTCTCCAGGGCCTGACTTCGGTTTGCAGAGAGGATGGCCCGCACCCTGAGACGGAGGTCATCCCAATGTTTCCTGCAGTCCTTGGTGGTGCGGGGGGTGTTTCCCACGGCACTCACCTTCTGTGCCACCAAGGCCCAGATCTCTTTCTTCTTGACGACGGCGGCCCTCCGCATATCACTGCTGAATACAGTGTCTGCATGTTCGTGCAGAGTGTCGACCAGTACCTGGAGCTCATCCTGGGTAAAGTGCTCCTTTCTTATGCGTGCAGCACCCTTTTTTAATGCTTTGGGCATGATGCTGGTCTCCAAAGCCTATTTCTCTGACACTGTATGGCTAGGGGTCCTGTATGGAGAGGATGGCAATGGATTGTGATTTTAAAAATGGCCGCTGTGCTCCTTCCCGTTCCTGTGCGATGATGTTTTTTTCCGGTTCCGTTTTTTAACAGTGACCGTAAATAGCGGCGACCGCTATTTACGGTTACCGCTAAGTTCTCTATGTCGGTAGTGTTATGTACGGTGCGCTTGTTGCCGGTAAGGGCTTTTGGGGCCCTTTTACGGCATGGCGCTGAGGTGCGTTACCGGCATGGTGCAAAGCGCATGCACGCGGAGTCAGAATAGGCCAATTTTTACGGTCTTGTGTCAGCACGGAAACACTCTTTACGCCATGCCGGTAATCGCCTATACTTACCGCTCTACTCGGAATGAGGGCCATAGTTTTGCAACACATGGGAGGGAGGAAATTGTTTTTATGTAACGTGCATTCCCAACCACGGACAATATTCCTCTGCTGTGCTTCGCCATGCATTCAAGCAATAGTTCTTTTTAATTTGTCAAGAAAGGTCAAATGACTGGAAGTCTTTGACCAAATACCCAAAGATCAAACTAAGGAACAAGTATGGGACTTCCTCCTGAAACCACATGTATTTAATGCTTTTGTGGGTCGAGGGTTTTAAAAGAGCCGAGGATTTTAAAAATCTTTGTCATGTAAACAAAATAATTGTCATCTTATCGAAACAACGTTTTAAAAAAAAAAATGTCATACAATTAAAGACAGCGAAAGTTGCACATGAGTCATACAAAGTTTTACGATAATAATAAGAAAATGTGTTGCACAGTGGTGGTTTTTTGTTTGCCACAGCAGATGGCAGTCTTATTTATCTCAGGAAGCAGATTGGTTGCAGGAAATCCCGCTTTCAGCAAGCGCTGGCTGTTTTTTTTCTATTTTTGTTCACACCCCACGCAACTCATTATCTGACACGGTGGGTGACTTATTGACACTCTCGGCAGCAATTCCTGTCTGAATCCATCACACCACATTATCTTCACGTATGGCTACCAAATCCTCTTTAGGCGAGAGCGCTGCTAAAAGCAAAGGCCATTTGTAAAGATGAGCCAAGTTGGCAGTGACTGGAGTCGAGCAGGTGATTCTCCGAGAAAGAATGGAGTATGGTGCGGCCTAACGAATATGGAAGTCCCTGCAACTCGTGAGATTTCTACCTGTGTATAGAACTTGCCACTGTAGCGACGAGAAGCTTATTAAAATGATAGATGAACATAGGACAAGTCATTCCTTACGTCAATTTATATTTCCATAAAATGGAGCTTCTGGTAGCCAGAGAATCAGACTCTCCTTCTGCCACACTAAGGGGGGCCACTGTGACCACCACTGCATCCTATTCCTGGGGATGCTCCAGCTGATCAACGCCCCACACATACGTCTCAGTGACTGTCTACCAGCATTCCACATTGTTTGGGTATCGTGTGAAGCATAGTACATGGTGGGGGAGCAAGGGATTAGAGGTGTAAAGGTGGGAACTCCCACGTAAAATAAAACTGGCATTGGCAATGCTAACAGTTCGGGATTTTGTGTAGGCATGGGAAAGGTACTTGCCAGACACTGCCATAGTGGTATTAACTGGCCATTGATGGTGGCAGGCGAGGAAATGATCCGCGTACCTAGGCATCTAATAGCAGGGCCGGGCAAATGCGTAGTACCTATACACAAGCTAAAACGATTGGCTTTGCCAATGCTTGTTTTAGCAGGACTTCAGTGATGGACACACACAGGGCCAGATTCGTGGGATGTTTTGCACGGTTCAAAGTGACTATGCACTGCTGAAAAGTGACTTTGCTCTGCCGACACATGTATTTCTGCAGTGCAAAGTCAGTACATAGTCATTTGTGCAGTACAAAATGACTTTGCACGGACTTTTGACTGCAAAAATACACTTTGCACGGTTCCATGATTCAGGGTTTGTGTCGGCAGTGCAAAGTCACATTTCAACAGTGCAAAGTCACTTTGAACCGGGCAAAAAAGTCCATGAATCGGACCCATAGTACTTATAAATCGAGTGGTTGAAGCCAGTCCTGGACATTTGTACACCAGTATTGTGTTTATAGCTCCAATGAAGTCATTCGGCCTCATTATGAGTGTGCCGGTCCGGAAACACCAGTGTCGGTAACCCTACCAGCACCGTTATTTCCAGACCAGCACACTACGACTCTGTGGGCGGGTGCCGCCCCGCCTGCCAGGGTCAGACCTTATTAATGGTGCCGTGGCCGATGCCGGTGCTTCATTGTTTCCCAGTGTTCCTAATGGACTCAATTGGAATGTGGAATTACAAAATGACCGGCGCCCAACTTCCTGGCCGCCAGACTCGGAATAGCTCGGTGGCACTGGGAAGTCAGGCGCCGGTAATTCATTACGGGTCTGGCGGCAAGCTGCCGGTTTTATAGGCACGTTTACTGCCAGACCCGTAATGAGGTTCATTAACTCTTAGAAGACTGCTTTAAAAAAAACACTATCAGGCACTTGAATGCAAAGTTTGATGGTAGGGCTTGATGAAATCAAGCTCAAAGAGTTCCCATTAGATGGTGTTTTGGGCTGGAAGGGGCGGGAACTGGGTGGGAATGGCCATTGCGATTAGCATGGTCATGGGTAATCAATGGGTGGGCAAATATCCGAACAACACCCACAAGCGTTGTGTCCCCCTTCATATGCCATTTCTCCCAATCTGTACTCTAATGCAATAGTGTTGCCTAATGCACAGGGAATGCAGGCATACTTAACACTGGCAGTGAAATGTCTTTGCAACAGTGTCATTGTTTTGGTGTACAATTCCACCGGTCCAATGACATTGACTGGACAACAGTTAGTGAGTGTGCTGAGGCACCGGAAACCGAAGCAATGTTCTAGTCTTTTGGAGGAGTGGTAGAGCTGGATGGTAGGAAGGAGAATGGGGAAGCCATGAACCTGGAAGTACATGAGCATTGACCATAAATGGGTGTAGGCAGCAGCCCACTATGTTGGAGCAGACATGAAGCTGGCCTGCAGCATGACAACCGCTCCAGGCAGGTGAGGTGGGGGAGACATAAGAATGGGAGGTGGAGTGGGTTGGCAAACGTACAATGTGCTGAATGCTGGCTAGTGAGCCAGCAGATAAGATAGGGGGTGTACAGTGGAACTCCATTCAAGGTGAGTGAAAGTGGTGGAAGTAAGAAAGGGATGGAAGGGTAACCCCTTTTAAAAGCAAAGCGTCACTGATGCAAATGTCGTTATGGCTATTTGTCATATCCCGCGGGCGCAGACGGTCCTGGTGGCAGCAGTGGGAAAGGATTGGATTGGATTCACCCAGGGTTCTCCCAAGATGGCACTGTGGAGAAGGAGCTGTGTTCCAGCTTCCCGCGGCACTTGCTATGGCTAACTCCACCCCCATTGTCAAAGAACCGATATCAAGAACCAGACACAGAGCAACGTCGCGTTGCTACTCCCCCCTTAGCTAGGCTCTGTGAGTTTCGAACCTTGTATTCCCCAGTGTTCACTCTCAGTTCTACTTCTATTACCTTTGCTTTTCTAATCTTACTGTCTCTCCTTGCGGCAGGCTTTGCTGTTTCCTGCAGCGATCTGGTCTCTCGTGACAGCTCTGATTCCTTCGTGTACCCTCAATCTTCTAATCCTTCTAGAGTGCGTCAGGATAAGTATCAGGATTTCGGTAGAAACTAATATTCAGTCTTTCTTACCTTTTCGCGTCTAATCTAATATCCCGCTTTTGTAAAATTCAGCTGCAGCCGATCAGCGCTACACGGTTCCCACGGAAACTGGACTGCTTTCCGCAGACCCGGAAGTCTGCGAGCTCCCTGTCACAGCAGCCAGCACAGCTTCCCAACAACATTGTCTCATTGCAGATACTCGTAGGGGAGAATTCCTTTCTGAACTCCATATTGGGTGGTTCTACACTATTTTGTTTCCTATTCTAACTGCTTCTTTTCTGACTCAGCAGTGCCCACCAGCCCCTCTGTGGTTCACTTGCCACGCCAGAGCATTCCTTCCTTCAAACACTTATCCTCGAAAGCCTGCACGACCGATAAGCGTGATTCTAGCTAACCCAGGGCCTCAGCGATATATTCTGGCTCTAATCCGACTTCTTGTATCGACAGATACCATAGGTCTGAACAGTACGAGCCCACATCACTAGAACATCTGCAGCTCATCCAACACAGCAGTCCGCCAGCAGAATAAGCAGCCAGGAGGTGACATCTCAGCCAGAACCGACGACAGCGTTTTCTTCTCCAGAGGGTTTCCCTGGAAACCCAATTCCTTCTTGATAGTACATACTTCAGGTTGGCATAGGGCGACCAGGTGAATTCTCCATACATCTCCAACTGTTGCTTCTGATCCAGGTAGGTGAACTTCCATTTGAACTTGGATTATCACAGCTTGTTAAGACTTAGCATTACACTACTATACCGTACTCTGAAAAGCATTTAGGTGTCAAGCGGAATTAAAGCTCCATAAAAATATAAATACAAAAACAAAAGCCCCAAAGATGGAAATGTGGTGAACACTAGATGCTGTGGCATAGACTGCCATGCTACAGTGAACTGGCAAAAAAATATGAAACCCAACCGGCATATATGAAGCGGTTGGTTCACATAGATCCATTTTGCATGCCGGCGCATAATCCCTGTTTCTCTTCACAACACAGTGTAAAGGAGGATTAATTTTGGAGATATAACCTTATTAAACTACTACATGGAAAAGTAGGTACCATGCAGAAAACAAGGACATTTATTGACCCCATGCTCCTCCCCCCCACCCCCACAGCTGGGAGAAGTAATTCAAAACAGCCCTGCAAGCTCGAACAGGCTGAAAAAGTTCTCATCTCCACCCATGAGACAGGCTTCGATTTTTATACAATGACACACATATTAACATAATCCCCATTAGTTACATTTTGGGGCGGTTCAAAAGAACTGATTGGTGAAGCTTTCTCAGGCCCATTGGATAAAATGCATTATCCTCATCTTACTCGGCACACACATTTCCTGAAATCAAAACTCACACCACCCACCTCTGAAATCACACTCTAAAATCTCCCCCCCCTTAATGACATCACCATGTGCTGACCAGCGGATTGGCTGCAAAATACAAGTTTTAGCTAGAATATAGTTTGCCTGAAGATAGCACATTGCACGCCTGGCACCAAGACCACTGGACATCATCCCATTGCTCCCTGATTGGTTCTCTTTCCCTCCCTATATTTTCACTTACTTGATGCCGAGTCCAGTTAGATAAAACTCTGCAAAGTACTGTTGAGATTTGTGTTTTCAGCTATTTAATTCTTATTTTACCTTTACATTTTAATGCCAGAGCCTGTGTACCTGACTTTCTGACTGAAAACACTCCTCCCATGGGAGCATTCTTTCCTCGCATTTCCACCTTGAGGTACAGCATTAAACTGTTTTTTGTACTCGGTGATCCTTTCTAGTTTGCATATGTTTTTGTGATTTCACCCTTGTTGAGTTGTCTGAGGCCTGGAAGGCCTTGCTAATTCTGAGCCATGCTGTTGCATCCATTTTAGAGAAGATGGCTGCCTAATCATGAATCTTTCTTTATGTCCAATGAGTGCTATGTTAGTTCTTTATGTATAAATGGACATAGTTCATATTCTTTGTGTATAATTGCATGTTTGACCTAGTGTGTTTTCTTCATATTGAGTGCATATGTGCTTCATGGCTAGCGGATGTATGTGTATGGTTACAACATTTGCGTTAGTGGATCTGTCCACTTTCAGCTATTATTGTCTCTTAGCCCTGTGACAACAATGGGGGATAAGGACAAATTGACTGTCTTACTTTATAACATTACTCACTCGTGCGATATTGGGTCGGGGCAGTACGTATTAGTGACATATTCATCTGCGTCATTGGCTGTGCTGTGGTATTTGAAATATAGCCCTTCTTTATATTTATTTTGGGCCTATTAAAACATGGCCACCCAATTGTTCACATATAAAACCCAGTGCTACTCCCATACAGCAGCAGAGCCTGCAGCATGGCAGAATGAAAAGAAAGACAAATACCTATCCTTTAATTACCCTGCAGTCTGGAAGATTCTGGCCGCTTTGTACCCTCAACTATTTGGTCTCATAAATCGTTTTCTGGGAAGCGGGTGCACCAAGTCTGAAGTGGCACATGATCTTCTTAGAGATGCCGAACAATCATTAGAGTTCCACTGTCAGTAAAAATTGTTTGTCCGATCTGCAGGAGTAATGTCAGCAATATTTCCCGATGCAATGATGATTCCACAGGGTCGAAGAATCATCACTGACAGACTCCCTCCCTTGGGAGAGTCACAAGGTGGAGAAAAACGGAAGACCTTTGCAGGGTTTTTTAAATGTTTTTTTAAACTTTATTGTTTAGGTCGCAGGGGACACCCGCACAACCCCTGATGTGATTGTAGTGAACAAGAGTGTGGGGGACACCCCGCAACCCCTGCTCTCATTGTTCGCTATAATTGCACCGAATGGGATATTTATTTGACATTTTCGGCTGTTCTTATTTTTGTACAGCCAAAATTTCGAATTAATATCCCATTCGGTTTTCTTTATTCAGTGATTTCTACGGATTCCAGTCCAGAAGGCTTAGATGTTAATCCAACAATGACTTCCGTTTCTTGGGCAATTCTTTTAACTACTTCTCTTGCTTGTCAGATACATGGAACAAATAACTTCTCTGTAACACCCAGTATAGAGGGTGCTAAATTAGTCGAGGCATGCATTTGGAGTAACTCAAGAGACCAATGTCTGTGGATGACAGGCAACAGCGGCATATGGGGATGCAGAAAGGAGCACTGACACCTGCAGTTATTAAAGATTGCTTGACTTCGTTTTCCATCCAATGTCTCTGACCTATGGTATTCCAACAAATACAACTATAAGTATCACATGCTTTTTCATGTTGGTTTTCACTATATACTCCGGAGCCAAAACCAATGATCATCAATGGGTTTGACTTCTGCAAGCATTACTAATGCATCTTCGCATGTCACCAAACGTTTGTCATTACATTTTGTAACTTGTATTACTGGACCAACTTTCGCACTGAATCTGTACTGTGCTTTATTCCAACTGACTCTGGTGTAATCTCATAATCCCATTTTCATTAACTTGTTCATGTTTTACAATGAACACTGTGCTAGTCACACTATTCTCTAAACATTCTATACGTTAAAAATCCATTGTTGTAAGAACTCTTAACTGTGGAATGACCGCGTACATCTGTAGTATTTGTGCTCTGTTAATTGGATTATCTTTCCTTTTTATCACAAATAGTAATTATTGCGTTGCCCTTAGGGAGCCAAATAATTTTACCCACAAAAAATTCCCGGTATTCTTTATTAAATAAGCTGTAGACTTTACACTTGACAATAGACTTTACACTTGACTAATGCACTGGAATCTTCCTGTTGCAACCGCAGATGAGAGTGATCAAATTCCTTGATAGAAGAGTACATAGGGCCTCATTATAAGTTTGCCGGTCCAGAAACAAGGTTGCCGGTAAACTTGTTTCCTGACCGGCAAACTACAAGTCTGCCTGCTGGAGCCGCTGTGCCCGACAGGTCTGTCCCTGTCGGGCAGGGTGGCCACGGTAGGCAGACTTGTCACGGGAGCACAGGCACCGTTGTTAACGGTGCCGGTGCTCCTGTGTCCCCATTCCCATAGAGTCCCGGAGGACTCTATGGGAATGGGCATGAACAAAATTACTGGCGCCTGACTTCCCAACCGCCGGACTTGCAATAGGCCGGTGGCACCGGGAAGTCAGGCGCTGGTAATTTCATACAGGTCCAGCAGAAACCTGCGGTAGCACCGGCAGGGTTTCCTCCGGACCCGTAATTAGGCCCATAGGTATATCATTGTTTCCCAAATTCTGTGATGATTGTTTACTAACAGTATTGTGCATGCCAGCGTCATATTCCGGTGGGACATCATAATCAAGGGGTCTTTGGCCAATGAATGATCCATTAGACGATTAGGGTTCTTATTCATTAACCAAACCTTCAAGGTTTTTTCTCCTATTTTGTTTTTGGTGTTTGTTTTCTTCTTTGAATTCCTTTTCTTTTTTTGGGTAAAGCATTCAGTTGCTCGCTCCAAAGGCTCCTTGGAGATTACCTCATCAGACTGCTCCTTTTCATCTAAACTCAGAACTTTCCCATTTACAATCTGGAATGTAGATTTGACGGATGCCTTGTTGTTATGTTTCAGAGCCTTTTTTTGGGTCAATATATTTTTCTTGAAGTTGGTGTTTTTAGGGAGAGCCTCGATAATCAAAAAACTTTAATTGATGGTGGCGCCCAGCCTGAGACTTCTGAATTTAGTGTGCGTTATCAAATCGCTTAGTTCAGATGCCAGCATCTCTTGAAAGGACGCGTTGAAGACATCTCCAGCAGGCGGAATTGCAAGTAACTTGTTTGGGTTTGTTCAAGGGTACCTCCAAATGCCTCAGTATCTGTTTTAAAGTAAAAATGTCCTCACTTGGGGAGGGGCTTGGTGTGCCATTGAGAAGCTGGTCACCTGAAAGCCTCCGGCGACGAGAGGGTGGAGGAGGAGGAAAACAGCCCATTTTGGGAAGGGTTCCCTGAAGTGGATACCGGAATGGGCCACCGGACACTAGCCGTTGTACCCTTCTGAGGTTCCTGGCTCGGGGGCGCCGGCATTCACTATTATGGCCCGCTTCAGAGGAGCCGCGTGGAGGGCTGAAAATGGCAGCTCTGCACCAGATGAAGGACTGAGGAGGGAGCTGGGGCCGCCCTGCAACTCTGACTGATGTCCCTGGTTGGAACCGCTTTTGGGAGCGGCCTGAGTGCCCGAGGGAGTCTCCCGAGTGGTGCGCCATCAGCTGGGCAGTGCCCGCCGGGCTAGAAGTGGAGCCCTGCATTGGGGTAGGACGTGCTGTGCCACCATCGGCATGTCTCATGTGCTGTGGGGGCAGCTGGAGAGGCACGGCCCCTGCACTGTGTCTCCTATATCCGGGAGGGAGGAGTCTAGTACCCTGCGCCAAGGCAGGAGAACCAAGGAGAGTGTGATCAGCAGAGGGGAGTACCCTTGGAAGCGTGGAGCAGGCTGCAGTGAGGACGTCTCCCTGGACCATCAAGTACCAGTGTGATTGCAGGATGGGGAGAGAGAGGCGCACACTCCCTCCCTCCAGACGAACTGCCTTGGTGGCAAGGCTCCGCTGGGCTGGTCTTCGTGGAGGCCGGTGGTGCCGGCATATCAGCCAAGCTGCACTGCAGGCTGTGGGTAAAAAGATTGCAGACTTCGAGTGAGAAGTATGAGGAGGGGAACGGATCAACCCCAACTGAATAACAGATGCTCACCCATGCTATGGCACCTCACTTAATCAGTTAATCACTTAATGCGCTCATGGCCAATGAGTTTGATGACATTGCTGCGCCTGACGAGTGGAGCAAAGCAGCTTGATGGTGGTGAGAAGCGCATGGTGTCCTGAGGCTACGGGGTAACGCAGAGTGCCCTCTCTACAGGGGCCAGAGGTGTGGAAGCCAGGAGTTAATCTAAAGGCCAGTCCGCTGCACTGCGCTTCGGCTGCCGCAGGGTCTATTCTTGGGGGCGTGCCACCCTCACAGCCTCAGAAGGAGCTCGGGAAGATTGGTGTTGCACATCACAGCCCACTTGGGGAATAAGCTGGTAGGCCCCTAGCCAACATCTTGCGGGTCCCCCTGAAGCGACACTCACCTATTGGTGGTCCACAATCCTTGCGGGAGTGGAGATTAAGGTGATTCAGATGCTCTTAGCCACCCGGGCCTCGGGCCCCCATGTCTGCTGTGCTGGCTGAAGCTCTGAAGAATGGCAAACAGGGGGACAGCTCCACAATGCTGCAGGCGACGGATAGGAACAGGTGTACAGAGATGGTGACAGCCCAGGTACACAGCACAGACCCTCTTCCAGCAATGTTCATGCAGATGTCCACGAAATCCGATCTGCAGGACCTTCTGGCCGAAATCCGCAAGGGGATTCATAAGAGCACAGAGGAACTCCCATAAAATCCTGGCACTTGAAACGAGAGTCGCTGAAGCGGAAACACAGGGAGTCCGAGGTAGAGGACACACTCTGTGAGCAGTCATATGTGGTGGAGGAATGTTCCAATCGCCTAGAGGCTCTGGAGGGGCGCTGCACAGCCTTGGAAGATAAGCAGGAGGAAGGGCAAAATCGCTCCCACCAGAACAACATTTGCATCCGAGGTATCTCTGCGCAGGAAGGGATGAGGAACTACCAACCTTTGTGGCTGACCTATTTCGCTCCATCCTCAAAATGCCGACGGAACAGGACATTGTGCAGGACACACTGCACCAGATCCAGCATTGCTTCAAACTAGGACAGGGTTAATTTCTTTCAACTGAAGGAGTGCATAATGGCGGCAGCCAGACCCACGCCAACTATCACTTTTTCGCAAATGTCTTTTTCTTTGTACCAGGACCTGGCAGCAACGTCCCTGATGAAACACAAGGTGCTGTGCCCAGTATCTCAGTGGCTGCACACAAAAGAGATACCTTATCAGTGGGGTTTCCCTACTGCCTTACATTTCACCCACCAAGGGAGGCGTTGGCTAGTGCCCTCCCTGTCAGAGGTGGAGGGGCTGTTTAGCCTGGAGGGGCCTGGGGGGGATTGCCAGGGGTGGGGGAGATCCCGACAGAGAGGCAGAGCCAGCACCTCTGCAGAATTGGCACAAGGTGGGCAGAGGGAGGCGATTGAGGGGACCAATTAGGAAGACCTGAGGATGCAGAAATCGGGGGCGGGGGGTGTTTGGTGTTGGGTCCCTGCGGAGTCCCTGAGAGCTGGGGTTGTTGTGGTGCCATGGGGTGGGAAGGCCTAACACTGGAAATGCGGTGGGAGCGGGGTTACAGAGGTAGGGGGATGAAGGGGCTTCTTGAGAATGAGGGTTCCTCGCCGCCTGCAAAAAGTTGGGCCCTTGACGGATTTTCCTAATGTTTGAAAGATGCTCACATTGGAGCTTGATTCGGGTAAGTGGGTGGGGAGTGATGGGGGATGTTGAGTTCTAAAATGCTGATTGTGAGACAGACATCTATACTAAGTTGGTGCTGGGGACACGGCTCACAAACTAGAAAAGAGGGGTGGTGACCTAAAAGCGGGGGTGCATGGTGGCTGATGTAGCAAATACAGAGGGGGGACACCATAGCAATGGGTACGTGGAATGTACAGGGTCTGAATTCCCTGGTAAAAAGTATGTCAGTTCTAGGCAAACTGAGAGATATATCATGGTCTATTGTATTCCTGCAGGAAACCCACCTGCTGGCTCAGGATGATGGGCACATGAAAAACAGTTGCCACATCAGTAGTTTGCATCGGGAGGAGAGAAAAAGAGGGGGTGGCCATCCTGGTAAGCAGACAAATCCCAATCACGAAAGTTAAGGTCCTCCGGGACCCACAGGGGAGATATCTTTGTGTCAAGGGTCTATTATGGGACCGATGATTCACCTTGGTGTCCCGGTACGTTCCCAACATAGGCCAGGACAGCTTCCTGGAAAGCCTCATACTCAAAATTGAGGAACAGACCCTCCTGGGTGGGGATTTCAATTTGGTTCCGAACCCCAGTACAGATAAAACGCTCCCACACACCAGTCTGGACTTTAAGCACTCCACAATATATTTCCTTTTCCTTCGAGAACTGGGTTTGGTGGACACATGGAGGTTGGCTCATGGGGATGCTAGGGACTTCTCCTTTTACTCACATGTGCAGAGGGGCATCTCAAGGTTGGACCTAGTACTGATCCCTAGCACGCTATATCATGCGTTCGTGAGGCGGATATAGGCATACACTTGCTATCCGATCACGTGCCCGTATCAGTGACCCTAGCAATAATGGATAGACCCACAAGGCCCAGGCGCCCATGGAAATTGTATGAACCAGTGCTTAGGGATCCCATCTGGTCGGGCAGATAGGGGAAGTCATTTCCAATTATTTTAAGGAAAACTAAAAGTCTGGCCCCTCGCAAGACATAGTGTGGGATGCTATGAAGACAGTGGTAAGGGTGGAACTTATAAGTAGGACTGCAGCATTTACTAGAGCGAGGAGGTTAATCTGCGAGAGGCTAGAGAAGGAGGTTACCCAAGCCGAGCATGAACACAAGAAGTTGGGGTCACATAGGTCAATGCGAGCGCTGAGAGTGGGCGCAGAATCAGCTGGAAGCACACCTGGCAGATAGAACAGCCCAAGCAATAATGAAAACTAGGCAATTTCACTATGCGAAAGGTTACCAGGCTAATCGGCTGCTGGTGGCCAAGCTGCGCAAGCTGCAACTCGATCCGGGCCCTATGCGATAAATAAGGGGTGCTGCAGCGGGACGAGCCCGTCAAAATGGGTATCCTTGAGGCACATTTCTCTGCAGTATTTAAGGGGGAGCTCCCGCAGAAGAGGACTAAGCCCGCTATCTGAGGAACGCACACCTGCCTCGTCCAGCGTGGGAAGATTGAGAGATCCTTGAGGCACCAATAGCACCCGGGGAGTTAGAGTGAGCTATAAAATCACTGAAAAACAAGGCCCCGGCGACTTTACGGACCCCTTGTACATGAAGTTTGGAAGTATTCTGGTCCCCCCGCTGGTAAGGTTGTTCAACTCCTTTATGACCTTTGCAAGGGTCACCCAGTCTATGGGCACCTTGATGACCGTCTTGCTCCCTAAACTGGGGAAGGCCCCAACCATGTGCGATTCATATCGCCCTATTACACTCACCAATGTGGACTCAAAGCTTTTCTCCAAAATATTGGCCCGTCAAATGATAGGGGTCATACCCAGGCTCATAGATTGGGACCAGATGGGATACATCACAGGTAGGGGAGCGCAGGATAACGTGAGACGCACACTGGGGTTGCTGGAGGTGGAAGTGAGGTTAGGCCTGGATTTGGGGATAATTACTCTGGATGCCCACAAAGCCTTTGACAGAGTGGACTGGGGTTACTTAAGGAGGATCGTGGAAAACTTTGGGTTTGGGCCTGGTTTCATTAACTGGGTTATGGTGATCTATCAACATCAATCCACACACCCCAGAGTGAATGGAAGAACATCGTCCAATCTAAACATCACTGGAAGAACAAGGCAAGGTTGCCTGCTTTCCCCGTTAATTTTCACCTTATGCATGGAGCCACTAGCCAGTCGCATTAGATCTACAGGGGCAATCGAGGGCATGAGGGTGGGTGCCATAGACTACAAGGTGTCTCTCTATGCGGATGACAACCTGCTTATGCTGAGCTATTCCGCCTCCTCCCTGGCAGCAGTACTGGAAGAGCTGGACGAGTTTGGCCGGGCCTCAGGCTTTAAGGTGAACTATGTCAAGTCACATGGCCTGGATGTGTCCCTCGGGCCCAGGGAAAGAGCGACTATAGCAGCGCTCGCCCCTATACAGTGGACCCGGGACTCTATCCCGTACTTGGCTGTTCGGATCCCGAGCAAGGCATCAGTGGTATATCGAACCAACTTTCCCCCGTTGTTTACTCAATTGACTGGGGATTTGGGGAGGTGGGGACAGCAAGAGATTTCCTGGTTTGGCCGCATCGCAGCAGTCAAAATTAATTTGATCCCACGTTTACTTTACCTGACTTCGGCACTGCCAATGAGGGTCCCGGACTCAGACCTTCATAGGCTACAGCGGAGGATTCTTGGCTTCATCTGGGGTAACAAACGAGCTAGGATATCCAGGAGAGTCTTGTTAAAGCCAGCAAGGGTGGGGTCCCGGATCGTGTTTCGCCATAATCTTGCAGCTCAACTCTTGCACGCTGTCACATGGGAGGGCCCACCTCACCAGCAAAGTGGAAACTCATAGAACAGGTCCAGTTGTTAGTCGACCTAGCTCGGTTACCTTACATAGAGGGGAGACACCTGGGGCAGGAATGGGGCTTCTCCTGGCTTGCAACAACTAAATGTACACTCTATTACATGGGAAGGGCTCTCCGTGGATGGGGAATATCTAGAGGGTTGGGTCCCTTCTCACCCGTGTGGAATAACACAGGCTTACGTCCAGGATGTGGGGGCTTTCGCAAATGGGTGGAGGGAGGCCTGGAATGCCTACGGCAGCTCTAAAAAGACAAAATGGCAACAACATTTTTGAGGAATGTAAAATCGCCTTTTAAATACAAGAGTCGGAGCGTTTCAGATACGCGCAATTGAGGCCTTGGGCCTCTCATCCACACACAAGGAAGGGGGCTACAATGTCCCTCTGTGCCCTGGAGTCGGGGATCCTGTCACGCGCATGCCTTTTATGTCTAAATGGGAAGATGATTTGGCGGGCCCCATTGAAGATGAGGTGTGGTTGAGGATATGGAGTTGGATGCTCAAGTCTTCCCAGTGCGTCACAGACAGGGATGGCTCTCATAAATTCGGCTTTAGGTGGTATTTCACCCCAGAGAGACTACATCACATGGATAGAAGTTACCCTGCTACTTGCTGGAGAGGCTGTGAAGTACTGGGCTCCCTGCTCCCTGTTCCACATGGTGTAGGTATGTCCCAAGGTGGGTCTTTACTGGGAGGAGGTGCTGGCTAGAATAAGGAGATCCCAGGGTTGGCCCTTCCCGCAGATCCACGTGTGGTGATTTTGGGGGATACGGGTGGTGGGGAGTTCCCCCTTATCGGCCCATTGGCTACCTTAATCGGACATGTCCTACTGGCAAAAAAGCTGGTCATTGCCCGTACTTGTAAGACGACCGAGGGCCCGGGTGGCTCAGATGTGGTGGGTTAGCGCCTGGGACATATTGGTGGCAGACAAAATCATGGCACTGTGCGAGGAACGTTACTCAAGGTACGCTTCTGTGTGCCCCGTTTATTTACTTTGCCGAGAGATACCCTGCAATGGTTGCTAAACCCCCAATGTTGCAACAGTTTTCTCCTCTGTGATCCCACCCGCCCCCAGAAGGGGGGAGGGAGCAGATGGAGTCAGGAGACGGGGCGGGGGGCAACCGGACTTGTGTACATCTGGTTCATGCCTGTTTTGCATTGATGTTTAGCTAACCTATTGTTCCAGGGGCCGTTCCCTGAAATGAGTCGTACTGCTTTTGAAGCTAAGCTTGTTTCTGTACCCTCAACATGTAGACTGAAATAAAAGTTGTTTGAAAAAATAAAATGTCCTCATTTGTGTCATGACATAATTTAGCCGTGCTTGTGACACTAAGTATTATAGAGCACAATGATTCATTTGAACTCCCTATGGGAGTTTAAGTAAGTACACTACAACCCTCATCCACGTCACAAAGGTTAAATAAATTAGGTCAGCGTTCATTACTTGCCATGACAAGGTGACTTTCTGGATAGTTTTCAATGATCCTGTCTCTTGAGCTATTTAAGTCCCTCTGCAAACTATAACCTAGTTCAAGCAGAGAGTTATTGTCATTATTCTCAGTTGAAATGCCATTTTTGCTTGGTGTGCTTGGGTGCCTATTTTCTCAAGAATAGGTGCTATCGGCTTTGGGCCCTAGAACGCTGTATTTTTCCCTTTAGCCGATGCTGTCATGGGGCACTCTACGTTCAACACAAGCTTGCTGCAAGTATTGGTACTTGAACTAAAAGGAATGGCCTCAGAGGTGGTGATTGATGCTTGCACTTTTTTCCATAGAAAAAGCCTCTACAGTTTTGTTCGCAATGTTTTGCTTACAACTGAGTATATTATAATTAGTTCTGCTTTCATGCATATTATGCTGAGGTGTAACTGCCATTTGTTATGGGGGTGGTCCTGCGGGCACACGGGCCATCCTGATCAGTGCTGGGGCACCCAGCACAGGCTTCAGTTGCTGTGGTCACACAGTGGGAGACAGTTGCCGGGGGCACCCAGACTTCCTCATGTGGCCCTGAGCACACAGCTGGAGAGTGGCCTGGGAGCACCCAGGCTTGACAAGCAGATCTGTGATCACACAGTGGGGGCCTACGTACTGTGATTACACATCATCAACCTGCATGCCCAAAATTAGACACAGAGACAGAAGTGCCAGGTATGGAGGCTGCCGCGTGTGAGAAACCTGAAGGTGTCTCACCCGTTGGTTCCCAGAGATCTGTCATCCAGGTGGCCAGGACACAGCCATCGCTATTGGATCCAGTTCCTGGGGGTGGACCAGTGGGGGAGGACCACCTGGGCGAGGGGTATTCGGGGAGTGGAAGTGGGACACCGAGGGTTGAAATGCGTTATCCCTTCTTTGTAACACTTTTTCCCCATCCTACCCTGTAGGATACTTAGAAGCTCTACCTCCCTCCTTTCCCCACACAAATACTTTCTTACACGGTAACAGACAATAGACTAACAACAGAGCTGATTACCTGACATGGTGCAACACTCGGGTCAGGCAGAGCCAGGCAATTAACAATAATCATGCACACCTGACGGCCCTTTCCCTTCCCCACAGGGATAACAGGCAGAGCATGAAAGCACACTTCAAGCAAGGCCGAAAGCACAAAGAGACAGCAACACCAAACCGGCAGTACAAAGGATGGAGGAAAGCGGTGCGCTGAGAAGGACGCCGAAGGGGGAATTGACATTGCCCTTTTCATTCCAGACCCGCAAAGCCTCCAAAAGGGAATTCATAAGACCGGGACTTACAGCTGGCATGAAGCGCAGCAGATGATCAGTGGTACACACGGGCCTCCCGCATTGATAACGCAACCAGAGAGGCAAGCTGGCTACCGTGGTACTATCCTTGACTCCAGAACACAAAGAAGCCAATGGTTCAACACAGCCGGTGAGTCAGAGGAAACTGATAGAAAACCGAACTGTGTTGAGCCCAAGGTTGCAAGTAGCAAAAAATGTTTGAATGCAAGGAATTTACAAGAAGATCTTGTGTGTATGTTTGAACTTTAAAGAAAACCCAGTTGAGGTCCAGGTGCAGAGGGGTCTGGCGCCACGTGGGCACTCATTCGAAAGGCTCTGACTGGGACCTGTTTTTGGAACTAGGAGAACCAGAAGCCTCTAGGAAATGATGGTGTGAGGCATCAGAGTGGTCCTATAAAAGGTCACGTCAAAACCCTTGTACAATCGAAAGTCTCTGACCCATTGCAAGAGGAATGCTAGCAAAAGGGAACTCCGCTTTCCATTACGATTGCGAACTGTGATAATTGGCACATGTGAACCTGACAGAGGGATGCCAAAAGAAATCTAGCAGAAAGAAATCCCACTTTCTGATGAAACTGAGCAATACATAAACTGCATTAGGAATACATGAACTGTGTTGAAGAAAGGCCGTAGTGAACCCGACGGAAGGAGGCCTGTTTTTTACAAGGAGGATCGAAGCCCAGCAGAGGGATATCCTAGGAGCGAAGAGCAATTGCCCAAGGTGCAAGATTACAGAGAAAACTTTGTTTGTTACTTTGAATAAGCAAACCTTCTAAGGCAAGATACTTTAGCAACAAAGAGACAGCCTCTGAAGGAGTTTTGATATTGTTGAACTGAACTGTGGACCTTGTGCTGTTGAGGCCCACAAGTGTGCTGTGTTTGAGGGTCCCACCTTGTCCTGTGCTTCAAACGTGGGGAAAGGAGACCAATTCATACCATCCTGACTTATCATTTTGTGAACACTTCTTTCTTTTCTGGTGAACATTATACCACACTCTTTTTGTAATTTAGTAGTAAGGATTAGCATTAGTTTATTTTTAGTATAGGCCCTTTTTGTTTGACAAGACGCCACTAGAACTGCCTTACTATTATTTGATGGC
Organism: Ambystoma mexicanum; assembly: GCF_040938575.1. NCBI lineage: Eukaryota > Metazoa > Chordata > Amphibia > Caudata > Ambystomatidae > Ambystoma > Ambystoma mexicanum. The sequence goes on from NC_090931.1 coordinate 1,107,560,347, forward strand.
CGTAGCTTGCTCCCATCTTAGATTTAGGTTTAGATTAGGCATTTATCTCCCCCAATATAAAGTTCAATAAACACTGTTCAACTGTGATCACTTGTGTATGTCTTTATTATTTCCACCATGAGTTCCTTACAAGCCGTACTAACTTCACATGCGGCATGAGTTCCTTTTATATGGAGCACGTCATGACGGAATCATCACACAACATCGTAAAGGGGACAACACCACACTCCTCCTTTTTCATAACAATCAAAATAAATAGAACATCAATGAACATTAAATAAATCAATAGTCACAAACAGCAATACTTGGCCCACTTGGCAACCGTGGGGTAAAACAATAACCACATGCATTAAGACTCAATAAGTTACAAACATTAAAACACCCACAACTACTATTTGACCTCTCTTTACTTAGTTTGCTGGTGATGGTCAGAGTAGGTGGACAGCTCGTGGCATATAGGCAGTTCTAACCCCCCCTGATGACACACTTTGAGAATTCTAGCATATGCAGGGTCACAGTTAATCACACACGTTACTGCCCTGGGTATACTTTTGGACAAGATGATGCTTATGTACACTTTACATTTATTGTATTAGTCCTTGGATCGCTATAGGGATTTTGGGATTCTAGTGGTGCTGGCAGAACCAAGGACGACAAATCTCCTCACTGGGATCAATTTAAGCATAGGGACATACAGGCCAGCAGCTTCGGACATCTCTCATTGGTCACTGTTCCTTAGGTCTTATAATATCCGTAATAAACTTGACAGTTCCTTCATTAGTACAGTGTCATGCCAGCCGGAGGGCGCACCCTAAACTGGCAGGCAAAGCCGCACCCGTTGATGCTGGGGGCAACATCTGCAGTGTGGGCAGTCCCAGTTTGAGGGCTACAGTCCCTCTCTTGTTCGGACATCTCCATACCCCCTTTCCACCCCGTCTGGTGTGGCTCATTGGTGGTCCGGACAGAGTGATCAGGGCCTTGTTGGATGGTCTGCCACAGGTGTTCATTCCTAATGCTGTGGTTTCGGACACATCCTGTCTGGATTTCCGCCATGACATGTTCTCTTTTCTCCAAATGTCCAGGGCACACAAGCACTCTGCACCAGAGCTGCAACCCTCCGCCCTTGCACACCAGCTGGGGCAGATGCTGGTGGGTCGTCAGCCAACACTTACTTGTGGGCATCTATCACTCATTGTCAGTGCAGACGCACACTCTCCTGCTAATAAGTGCAAACATGTACCATTTTCACTTTGTTTAGCTCTTATTGCAGAACACACGAGATTCACCAATTTTTCTCTTTTCAAATGCACTCCCTTATTGACAAACTATTTGGTATTCGGCCGAATACTAAATATGCTATTCGGCACAGCCCTACTTTTTGTCAAGTGCAGCCTTGCATTATTTTCCCTTTTCATAGGTTCCAATCCAAGAGCACACAGCATGGTACCTTCCTCTCCCCCAAGCAGGAGCTGCTTTTATTTGGTACACCTGTTCTCAATTTTCTTTTGTTGCAGGAGGTGGTCCTGCGGTCCTGTGGGCACCCAGCATGGGCATCAGTTGCAGACTGCGGACTGCGCAAGGTCTTTTTCCAGGTCTTCGCATCAGCGTTTCCTTTCGTTTCCCTGAAGACGACACTATCACTACTTCTCTTCTCTTAGGGCTACTCTGGGGACAGGGCCAGCACCGAGCAAATACCCTCCTGCACACTGGAGGGGAAGAGAGCCACCCTCCAGAAGGCTCCACCCAACAGGATCAGAACCGCAGAGCTACAACAGCCCAGTCCCTGCTCTCCCACAGACTTGCAGCACTCGCAGCAACGCCGGCTGCAGTCTGGAGCAAATCTCAAAAGCGGAACCCTGCAGAGTCACACACATGCTCCGTCAGCTGGTCAACAAATACGGTTTCCTCTCCTGGATTCCGCAAATGTTTACCAGGATGTTTGCTGGGTAAGACGTTATTACATTGCCAGGGTTTTTTATCCTGAGTTTTTTGCCAAACATTTTTGGCTGAAAAACACATTGGAAAATATGGGGCTTGGGAAGGGGTTATAAGTGGTAAGGGGTGTGTGGGGAGTAGGGGCTATATAATAGGAAACAGAGGAGTGGGGGGGACACTCCAAATATATGAAAAAGAATCAATGAGTTTATTCTGCCGAACATTTTCCGCAACAAACTCTTCAAAGAAACCCCTGGCGATCTAAGAACATAGAACTGTTTGCTGAACTGATTGCAGTGATATTTATTGCAGTGATTAACATCACCATAGCTGCTTACTTTCTTTACTTGTGCTGTCACTGAAGGAGCCAAAGCAATTTCCTAAAGCTCAGAGTCCTGCAGTTATTGTCAGTGGAAGGAGCCGGCACCTGAGAGGAGCAGTCTCGTCACTGTTTGAACTTTGGAGGTTCAGCAGGTGAAGTACCCTTTTCATTGCGTAGCGCCACAGAGTCGCTGCAGAATCCTACAGTTATTGGCAGTTGGTGGCTGGAGTGGCGTGTGGCCCCCAGAGACTTGTGAGTACCTCTGCTAAACTTGGATGCCCCCTGTGAGGCTCTGGCCTTTTTGAATAACGTGCGTTGTGACGTGTTGACTTTTCTTTTCTACCAGCCTTTGTTATGACTTCCTATGATCTCTGCACGCGTTCAGTGGCGCATGCATTGCCCAGCTCCGCTGTTCCTTACACCCTACATGTGCTGAAAAATCAGCCGTTACCCTCTTGGTCTTCTACTCTGGCTGGCTAGCTAAGCTATCTCATATGAGAGACGGAGCCAGAACCTGAATCAGTAGCAGAAAGCCCCATCTTGAATCTGGGGGTGGAACTATTAAATCCTTCTGTTACATCTGATATACATCGTTCGATCACAGAGAAGGTCAGGATGGGGATGCCGGAATTCGTCCTCCCAATCAGCTGCAGAAACTGTTATTGGATACTGTTCCCCTATTTTCTTTGCATCTCCTCAAGTGTCAAGCCAAGGCTTAACATCGCCATAATGTGTCCCCCAAAGTCAGCTCCCCCAAGGGTCCCTGTGGAGAACCCAGAGGTTAAGGTGTCAATGAAGAGGGCTTCTGGTCCCCCATTCCTTTGTCTAAAACCAATATAATTGAGAACCAGATGGTTCCTATCATGAACGTTTCTTCTTTGAACCCCTTTGACAATGGCCTAGACGAAGCTGGATTTCTTAATTCAAGGCTACTGTCTCTATCTCCTATCCCAATGAAACAGCTTCAGGGAAACCCAGCGGCTTTCCATTCAGCTCCTGTGCTTCCGTCACCCTTGCATACTGATCCCACCATTAAGGTTCCTCCCAGTAATGTGGTGGAGCACAAAGGGGTCTCCTTGCCCCGAAAATCAGTGGCTCCCTGTAACTTTTGTTTGGGCTCCAGACGGACTTCAGGTGCTATATGCTCAACAAGCGCTGGTCTCGATTGCCGCTCGAGCTAATGCTCACCTGTTATCTGTCCTAAATGACAAATTGTCTTTTGCAGAATCCTTTATAAAGGGTCCTCAGTGGAGTTTGTTGTTTGATTTTGTGAACAGGCCTTTTTTCATTCCAACAATGGGGTTGCAGGGCTTACCTACATGGGCGCTAGTTCATCCACCTTGTGCAGACACAGAAGGGGAAGAAGCGGGTGGTTGCTGTTTGCAGCCATTAGTGACGCCACAGGCTGCTTCTTTGAAGACTCTAAGGGGATCATGGTGGGGCCATCGGCCCACATTGACTCTGCCGTGATGAAAACAGCCGAGCCCCTCCTAATAGAAGGGAGAGGGGACATGATCAGCAGGTACCACGCTGTGGCTGTGTCAACGACTGAAAGTCGAGAGCCCTTTGCGATTTTTGGGGTTTGTGGTGCTATGGTTACAAGGCAACTAAGCCACCCAGAGCCAAACTGACTGAGCATAGGGTAGAGAGCCCAGCACCGGCCTTAACCACAAAGAAACCAAAAAAACGGAAAGGTCTCCACAAGAATGTGGGCAGGGGCTCTTGGAAATGTTTGCATAATTTAACACTCCCGTTCCTCCCTTTTGAGCCCCATTGCCCGAGGGCTCAGCAATGAAAGTCTCGGCAACAATCTATGGCTTCGGGCCAGTCTGCACTGAAACCTCTGTCATCAACGGAAATTCTTCTATCTTTGAACATGCCTCTGAGTGAAGCTAGGGGCGATGGTAACCACATAGAAGGTCCAAACAATGATGACGATGGTGGCGGAGATGCAGGAGCAGTTACTATGGTCAGAGCTGATCTAGTGCAGTGGGACCCCCGCATCTCATTGGTCCCATTAGAGGGAGTGTCCGCTATGCAAGAAGTGATCTCCTTGCGTTCTGCACTGCCTGACGCCCCTCAAAGCCCTCCTAGAATGTGTGAAGAACAGTGTTGGAGTGTTCATAAGCCTGACCATCATTATATGGGTGACAGGAGGTTGCCCCAGTTTACAACCATGGAGGAGCACCGTCTACACATTATAAATAAGGGCCCAGTAGAGACTCTGACACCCCCAAAGCCGGTTTCTTCAAACTTGCTACTACTTTTCTCTTGGGAGTTGAAAGATTGTATACAACTGGCATTAAATAGGTCTGCAGTTTTGAAGCTACTAACCAAAGTGCCTATGTTATCACATCTTGTTTCAGCAGATATCAAGCAGGTGGAGTTCTGGAATAATTTGAGATTGGATAAGGTAATTCTCCACTTCTCGTTTGGTTTTGGACCAGGTTCTATCAGCCACGGCCCAATTGAAATCATGGGGCTTTTCTATTGCTGCCTACTGGGGTAATCAGCCGACGACTACCTAACCCATTTCTGCAGATGGGCTTGACACTAACTGTACTGATCAGGTTGCAAAGGTGTTGCAGTGCCCTCCTATCTTAACAATAACATGCCCAAGGGATGACTCGGTTGGCAGGCATGCTACTAGTCATTTAATCGGAAGCGTGGAATCCCAGCATGGGATGGAATGGAATTGGTTTGCGACCTGCTTGAATGTGTGTAGCCATTAGCAACCCAAAGCGAGTAGGGCTTTACCTACTAAATTAATGAATTGCATTTCAGGGAATTCAAGGGGTTATGTTAATCTACTCTCCCCCTCGGTTGCTCCTATCTTTGAGGAAGACCTGTTTTGTGTCCAGGAGTGCTGGCTTGTTGAGCCCCCAAGTGTGGATGGATATCATTGATTGTTGAACCAGACGTACAAGGGGCATAAGGGGGACAAAGGGAGACCGGCTTCTGGGCTCTTGTTTGGTGTTCGGAATGAAGAGATAGCGACTCCTTATGCAATTCCGAATGCATTTGTGCCTGCAGTGGAGTTAACTTGGGACAAGGAGCTGTATGTAGAGATGTCTTCCACTCTGATGCTTAACCTTTATTGGACCCCCAATATGATTACACAAAACAGCTTACTTGATACAATTAAAGATTTGATTTATAACTGCCAAACTGCAAAAAATTGTAACTCGATTTTGCTGTGTGGTGACCTTAACGCGTTTTGCTGGGAGCATGTTGGCTTGAGTACGTACAGCCATAGTTTGACGGCAAGAAAGCGTGGAAGTGCACTGATGGAGCTCATGAACGCCTGGGAATTGAATATAGTGAAAGGTATGATGATGTGTGACATTCCTCCAAATCCAACCTGGCATCGAGGTACTTCGAATAGTATTTTGGACTACTTCTTTGCCTCCTGTGAAATTTTACACAATGTCAACGCTATGACAATCACGAAAACTGAATTTAGTGACCACTATCCGTTATTTATGGGTTGGAAGGTGACTAAATGGGAAGAGGGTAGACATACCTATGACCAGGCATTAGAGGCTAGGTCAGGTAAAAATAGGGTGCGCTGGAATAGGGTGTGTATGCAGGAGTTTTATGTCGCACTCCTCCATCTTTTCCCTCCATACAAACTTGAGGTGGCTTTGTTTACTGTCCCATATAGGGACTTTTCGGGCAAAATCTATGAATGTATGCCTTGCCACAGAAGGAAAATACTAAAGAACCATGTTTATGACCCTGAAATTCAGTCAAAGAAAAGGAACTTGAGACGTGCCCTATGTCTCTGTTCACCGTCAGACGCTGAACAAAGAAAGGCATTGAAGCTTAAATATAGACAATGGCTACAATTTTATAAATACGACATATTGTTGGATGATGCATCTAAGATGTTGCAGCTGGTTAACTCCAAGGATGTCACCTCCTTTTGGCGAATGATCACCAATTGTGCGTCTCTGCTCTTTTGTACCCTGATAAATCCTATTGGGGAACAACGGTGGATTGATCATTTCACTAAAGTGTAAAAGGGGGACCATGGGGAGCAAAATTGCCATTTGTAACGTACATCAGGTTTGTGGTGCTTGGCTTGCTCAGAGGAGCATATTGCTTCACTAATCATTCAAAGTAAGAACTCTCGAGCACAAGGGCCGATGGTCTGTCAAATGCGGTGTTAAAAGTTGACCCTTACTTGTGGGCGTACATCTTGAGTACAAGCTTTAATCAAATAATCTTGCCAGACAGCATACCAAAATCGTGGACACAGTCCATCATTGTCCCGATTTTTAAAAAGGGTCAACCCTTGCTGTCATCTAACTAAAGGCCTTTAGCGCTTTTAGATGTCCCTGCAAAAATGTATGCTAACATCATTCTGAGGGAGTTGATTGACTGGGCTTCTGGTGCGGGAAGATTGGACCCGGTGCAAATGGAATTCAGGAAGGGAACAGGCACTAACGCCAACATTTTAATTCTGGACATGCTCAAGTATTGGGCAGAAGTCTTCCCAAAGTTGAGGATGAGAGTTTGCTTACATTTCACAAAGTCTAATCTATCAGCCTTAGAGATTTCCATAATGTCACTGCAGCCGGAATGGGGCAGTCTTCTGATCAACCATGCAATCCTATCAGCATCACTCACTCCTTGAACCTCACATGCATACTCAAAAGTTACAAGCCAATCAATTATCTCATTCTTATCTTCATACGTACTTAGAAGATTGTTTGGAAATCTAGGATGTGAAGAGAACCCAGAACCATCTCCAGATCCTCTGGAAGAACCTTGTGAAGCTTGAGTCTTGGAAAGCTCCCGCTGGTGATCTCTGTCCTTCTGTCTTTCAACTCTGTCAAATTCTAATTTGGCCACATTAAACTCAAGCTCTTTTTCCTTAAGCCTGAGTTTCTCGTTTTTCAAATTAAAAAATGCCTCAACCTCTGAAGTGGTTACAGACAGAACTCCAGAGGATGCACTTTCTTCCTCCTCATACTCAAATTTAGCCACTGCAGTGGCAGAAATTCTATTATTGGTGCTGGGTCTAGCCCCAGCTCCACTATCAGCACCATATGTTAGGATAGGCAGAACCGTATTCTTTTAAAAATTAAGAAGTTTCACAATTAATTCTGCATTAGTACCAGAGACTGTTAAGCCCCTGTCTATACATAACTTTTTCAAGTGATCCACTTTAGAGGAACTTAAAGTAGTGAAAGTGATTGTTTCCGTGATATCTTTTACAGTAGGTGACTATTACTTCAAGGCAATCAAAAATAATAGTGTTCTGTTTAAGTATTATCCGGACACACCACCAGTGCTCTACACTGTGGTATCCAGTACAGATCCTTTTCACAAAACACCCAGATGTTATGTGGAAAGGGTCATCCCACCGTTGAACACGCATTTGTTAGGACTGATTTTTTATACTCTGGCCTGGTGGACAGATGTATAGAGGTCAACCTATATTGTGACAGGGACAACTCCGGGGGTTGGGGGGGCTGTAGCCAAAACAGTTCAGGTAGCAGTGACAGGCAGTCTAGGCTAAGTTCTTCAGAGGTGGTGAGCTTGTAAAGGGTCCCCAATGAGGTTACACAATGGGTATCACAGATAACACTTAGGCAGGATGTATAAAAATAAAATTATTCTTTATTGGCCACAACACACCACAGAACAATGACTACTGACAATAAGAGTTATCACACAACACTGATAAAAATAGCTACATGTATACATTCACTTATTATAGGGCATAATAAATATCACAAACTACTGTAAAGGAAAGATTAGTATTAAGCACTCCAGGTCCACAGAGAATGAATCTTAACTTACATTTTCCAGCCCTAAATTGTCTAAGGCCTTTTGCCCAATAGTTCACATAAATGTTCCACAGAAACTTGGAAGCAGGAAAAAATGCAGGTATGGTCTCTGGATTCCAGTTAAGGGTTATTATGGTTAGAGTACAAGTTAAACTAGCTAACAGTAGTAGCCCCAACTTTCAGCAGTCTTGCACAAGCAAGCATTGGCAAAGCCAAACGTGTTAGAATAAGGGTTTATTATAAGCCCATTGACTTATAATGGGAGTATAGGGGTAGGTATGAAGCTCTGTAACTTACCCCCGTACTCCGATTCTTCCCCAGACTTGGCAGGACAAAGAAAGAGGGTACAAGGTTGCTTTTCCCACCAAAGGTGCCAGTGCGCAATTCGCTGGAGTTGCAGGTTCGATCTGATCTCTGGTTGATGTCTTTCACTGTTGCAAGGACTCTCATTCGAAGAATGCAGCAAAACCCTATGCAGGATCCCTCTCAGGTCTGGACTCGGGTCAGGTAAGTGATTTCAGAGGGTGGTCACCACAGCACTGTGATGCAAAGGGACTCAACTGCTGTGGTCAGACTTTCCTTCCTATCTCGTGTCGCCTTGGTGCTAGGATGCCAAACTTTCACAGAGGTTAGTCTCGTAGGGCCAGCTGAGGATCCCCCAAGTTCAAGGTCGAAACTCGGAACGGTGATGCCAACAGCACGGTAGCCCAAATTCAGAGCTGGTCAGACACAGGAGAATGCCGGGACACTTCCAAAGGCTCTTCGTTGCAGGATACCGAGCAGACGTCAGGAATGGATGGTCCCTCCACTCCAAGGGTCGCAGCTCCATCGCAGGACTGCTAAATATCTTCAGCAAGACAAGGCTCTTCCAGGACAGCAGCAGAAGTTGGTTGCAAGGCCTCCTTCAGTCGGGTCTCCTGTTTCTTCGCAGGTCTCACAGCTGGATAGGATTGTTGGCTCTTTCCGGTTTCTCCAGGATCTCTGCGAAATGTGATCCCGTAGGCCCTTTAAGAGAGGTTGCGCTCTATAGGATGGAGGGGGATGCAGATCTTACTCTCACACCAATAATCAGACTGACTCAGGAAGTTGGCAAAACACAACTGTTTTTAATTGCAATTGTCTAAAACAGGGAGTTCAACGGACGTCAGCGGACAACCCACAGCATAAGTCTTTCGAAGCAACATATGAAAAAACACAGTTTATATAGCAAAATCTCATCATACGTGATGTCATACTACGTGGCAAAATAAGAAAATCTCCAGGGGTTTATGATATAGGGGGAACATCTAAGTATACATTCTATGGGGGATAGGACTGTGGTTGTCTCTCCAAGGTCAGGTGGACAGATATGCCCACCCCTAGTGCAAGTCATCTTCCGTGTTATAAAAATACACAACTTTTCATTGGCTTTCAAATGATAGGGCTCTTTGCTACGTGGCCCTCTACAATTGGTTGCCATGCTTGTACCCTTCTGGAATATTCCACTCGCTAGCAGCATGCAAGCTGGTACTCCAGGTGCTGAAGGGTTGGACTTGACCATACCTCCCTGCCCAATTAGCCCAACATCCATCATCACTCCTACTGTCTGCCCACATCCATCATCACTCCTACTGTCTGCCATTGAATTTGTTCTTTGAACTCGGACTTGCAAAGGATCACTGTGCCCGAGAATAAAAGGGAGTGAGAGCATGGTCTTATCTTCTGGTCTCGGTGCAGCTCACCCAAGTCTATTTTCCACTTGACCATGTGATAGGAGACCATGTTTGGAGCTCCTTCTTCGCATTTAACACTAGTAAATTAATAAAACCTGGCACTTCTAGTGTTTTTCCATTACACCTCAACAGGAGCCCATCTTCTCACGCTCATTGTATCTCCTCAAATAGATAACCAGTTCCTTCGCTGCCCCAACCCTTGACACTGGGCCAGACACGGGGCCAGGCAAGCCTTCTCGAATCTTCCTTCACCATCAGCTGTTCTCTTTAACTGCACCACACTTTCAGCCCTTTTATTCACGCGGTCCAAGTTTGCTAAAATATGTCGTGAAACATCCAGATTCTATACACACATATATATATTGGTGTCAACGCCAGCAGTCTATTCACTACGTACAGCCAGACTTATTATTACTTAGTCTACTTGCGTTACTGCATCTGTATAATTATATAAAACAGCTTTGCATTTTCTTCAGTGCTCTCAGCACATGCAATCTACATTTCGCTCCTGAAATGTTGCTCCGTTCTTTACTTCGTCATCAGATTCTATAAGGTCTATATACTCTCTTCATTGGCATCTTTTATTGGTGGGTAATTTCGGCTTCATGTGAAGTCACCAGTCTTCTCTTTCACTCATCTTCACACTTCTTCTGGAACTTCCTTCAGAAGACTGTCAATTCTCTGTGGGTACATCATATAGGGTTTTCTCAATGGATACCTGGTTTGAAGGACTCTTCGCGGCATAGGTACCATTACTGGCGTTGCACATGTTGCAATTTCCAATTTCCAGCATATAGGCAAAATGGGGCGGGCCTTTCAGTAGAGGCACTAGGCACCTCCTCTACACTGCCCCCTCTGGTTGATTCATCGACCACTCCATCAGTCTTCGCATCTAGACATCCTCGTCTGAAAAAGTGCTTTTTTTGGAGTCCATATCTTCATTATTCCTTTCAGAGATCCTGTTGATTGTACATGCTCATCAACACTCCAGGTCATGAGACTGCATTGTCCATTGGGTTTGCAGTAGATCCATCTTCCCACATACTTTTGGGGTTTCTTGGATGCAGGAACTTCGTTCCCTCATGTGCAAGAATACTTGCTTCTATATACTTTTTTGATTTCTTCATCTGTCAGCACTTTGGGTCCAACCCTGACTCAACATCATACATGATCTTCATTCCTACTGCTTTCTTTGCTCTCTTCTTGCACTTTGTGATTATTATTGTGATCACACAAAATCCAAACATAATCATCACCAACAAGGCTCAAAGGAACTTGAAGATATTCAGCATCCACTGTGGAACCCATGAGAAGATTGACACAAACCAGCAGTCATCTGCAATATCTTCCAATTCATCGTCCATCTTGATATGCAATTTCGTCAGCATCATTATGTCCTCTGTCAAGGTCCCATTCTTTTCATTGTGAGAAGGCATGAATGTGCAAGATGATTCTCCAATTTTGGCACAAACACCTCCATCCATGGCTGTAATCATATCCAGGACATATCTGTTCTGAAGAGTCATGTAACTCTCACCTGGTATCCACGGGGACGTCACTCAGCCTGTTCTGACCTCTTACGACCTCAAACCTTTCCCTGGAGGCTACTCGACTGGAGACTGGGCCTGAAACACAGGATTGGTAGAGTGTAACTCCCTATTGTCTCTGTGTGCTTGAACCCCTTCTTCCCCGGGGTCCAACCCTTCCCTTTGATCCACCTTTTTTTCCTTGGATAGTGTGCTCTCAATCCTGCTTTCAGCGCAGGGGCGCATTTATTGATGCGGGCTCGTTTCTGCCTAGTTACTTCACTGGCAAGAGTCCGACAGGTAAGTATGAGTCTTTTGAACAGTTCTCTAACTTTGTTCCTTTCCTTCCTTAGATGATGGCCGGCGTCCGGGGATGGCGGCGTGCTGCTGAGATGAGTAGCGCTGAAGGTGAATGAGAGCGTGATGCACGATGCACCCCTTTCATATTTGTATTGAACTGAGTTCTTTTTCTGTGTCTTTTAGGTGCCGCAACGTTTTCAGCGTGGATGCCGGTTATGAAGAACAAATGCAGTGAGTAAGCACGGTATGCGGCGCCTCTAGATGTTTCCACACTAACCTGGAGTGTCTTTTCCTTCTTGCAGATGGATGAGAAGTTCCGGAGACAGAGTTCCCCCAGAGCGGCTGGGATTTAGGGAAGCGTTTGAAGCTCGTACAGTCTTTAAAAAATAAGCGAAGATTTGCAGAATGCTTACTAATGCCTCTTTTTCTGTTCTTTTCCCTTTTCCTTAGGAAGCGGCGTGCCGGGATGGGAAGGACACCGCCGAAGATGCCCGCAGAACAGAAGGAGCGATGAATGATGGGCAGAAGCGCCACAAGGTAAGGCTGTTCCTAACGGTGTTCTTGTTCTTGCAGGAGCTGAGCGCAGAAGAAAGATGCAGGCCTACTGGAGACCGATCCGAACACGGTCAGTGTCACGCTGCAGATGCAGAAAATGCAAAGCATGTTTCTCAGCCTGGGCGTGGCTTAAATAGTCTCTGGGTATCCTAGGTGTCTCTGGGCTGAACCACACCCAAAAGACTAGACTGCACATGCAGTTCTGGGAACCGAAATATGTGGGGGCATCCATCTTGTCCCCATCAATGCACTACAAGTCCAATCCCCAATGTTATCATATGGGAGTGAGTGAGTCTGGTGCCACAAGCGCCAAATCTAACTCCCAGTGGGTCTTTGGAGGGATGGAGAGGCCCTTGAGGGCCATGTAGGTGATCGTGGCCTGGCTCCAGCCTGACATCTTGGAGGGCTGGGGACATGAGGGCAGGAATCATGACAGCACTCCCCCCCAAGGCCCCTCTCAAGGTGGCTCTTCTGTCTGGTCCTGGTTTGGTTTGATGGTTTTGGTGAAATCGTCGAAGCAAGCGAGGTGCATGGATGTACTCACAAGGCTCCCATGTTCTGTCTTGTGGACCATACCCCTTCCAGTCTACTAAGTAGTATAATTTGGATCTGACGTACTTTGAATCTAGGATGTCCTTGACTTCGAATTCTGGCTCCCCGGCGACTACTACTGGCTGCGGTGGCGTTGCTACCCGGGTCCCAGGTTGAACAGGTTTAAGGAGAGACATGTGGAACACAGGATGAATCTGCATGTTTGATGGCAAAGCTAGTCTGACCGCCACAGGATTTATCACAGAGGTGAGGGTGAATGACCCCAGGTATCTTGGACGGAAAGTTTGGGTTCCTTTAATGGACACATGTTTAGACGCCAGCCAGACTTTGTCTCCCACTTGGTAGTTGGGGGCCTTTGCTCGGTGTTGATCAGCAAACTTCTTTTGGCAATTCATAGCTTGAAATAGGTGTTCAGCTGCCCTTTTAAAGGTTTGAGAAATGGTTGTGTGCAAGGTTTTGACTGCTGACATTTCCAGGGTTGTAGGAACGTCCAACTCAGAAGTACGTGGGTGTCTGTCATACATGGTATAAAAGGGTGTCTGCCCAGTGCTGGTGTGTAGGGAATTATTATAAGCATATTCAGATATCCATAATAGGTCGCACCAACTTCCTTCAGCTTGGTGTAACATGCAACGCAGATACTGCTCGAGCGTCTGATTTGTCCTCTCAGTTTGACCATCTGTTTGGGGATGGTGACTGCTGGATAGCCGATGTCGATCTGGGCCATAGAGCAGCATTTTCTCCAGAAGTTAGATACGAATTGAGTACCTCAGTCTGAGACCAAAACTGAAGGAAACCCATGGAGCCGTACGATGCCTTCAAGACATACCTTTGCCAGAGTGGAAGCATTTGGGAGCCCTTTAAGAGGAATGAAATGTGCCATTTTTGAAAATAGGTCCACAACCACAAGAATAGTGTTAAACGCTTGAGGGACAACGTGTGCCAGGGTGCTGGTGGGATTTCCAATGGTTGTAATAGCCCAGCCGGTTTCTGCTTGGATGACTTGTTTTGAGCACACACTCCACCAGATAGGATGAATTGGATAATGTCTTTACGCCACGTCGGCCGCCAATAATTTCATTTTACCTTGGCTAGGGTTTTAGTGATTCCGGGGTGGCCCTCGATCAAGGAATCATGATAACCGGACATGACTTGTTCTCGTAGTTCTTGGGTTGGTAAGAATAAACGATTCCTGAAGTAGGGCAACTGATCTTTTATCATGTAATGTTCTCCTTGTGCACTCCACGCTTGTAATTGCTCCGGACTCATCAGGTTTTGGATTTCTTCATGTAATTCTTTCTGAGTTATGGTTGCTGTGATTCCTAGGAGCTTGTCACTCGGGATGATTGCTATTGGGTCAGGCGTCTGATACCCTTGCTCCTCCACCCCCATACGGGAAAGGACATCGGCCTTCCTGTTTTTCACCCTTGGTTGAAATGTAATCACGTAGTCATATTCAGCAAAAAAAAGAGCCCAATGTCATTGTCGTGAGGATTGGGCCTTTGCAGTTTTTAGGTACTGGAGGTTCCGGTGGTCAGTTATTACGGCGATTGTGTGTCTGGCGCCCAAGAGGTAGTGCCCCCATGCCTTAAAGGCTGACTTAATGGCCAGGAGTTCTTTGTCTGTGATAGCGTAATTGAGTTTAGGGAGTGTGAATTTACGCGACCAGAAGGCAACACGGTGTAACTGGCCCGTTTCAGGGTCCTTTTGTGAGAGGACGGCTCCCATAGCCCTGCTTGAGGTGTCTGTTTCCACTAGGTATGGGTGATCAGGGCGAGGGTGGCGTAAGATTGGGGCAGATGTGAATCTTGCTTTGAGTTCCTGGAAAGCCTCCTCGGCTTCTGTTGTCCACTGGAACTTTTTGTTGCTTTTCCTTAGTAATGACGTGATGGGATACACAATTTGCAAAAATCCTGGGATGAACCGGCAGTAGAAGTTTGCAAAATCCCAGCATACTTTGAACCCCTTTGAATGAATTTGGGGATGGCCAGTTCAGGATAGAATCTACCTTGTGTACATCCATTCGGATTCCATTCATGCTGGGAATAAAGCCCAGGAATTCCACTTCGGCGATGTGGAATGAGCACTTTTCGAGCTTGGCGTAGAGCTGGTATTGACAGAGTTTCTCCAATACAGATCGGACGTGTTTAACATGGTCCTGCTTTGATACGGAATATACTAGGATATCGTCGATGTACACTAGAGCACAGACATCAATCAATTCCCGTAGGACATCCTTCATGAAGTATTGAAATGCAGCAGGCGCGTTGCAAAGGCCAAAGGGCGTTACTTGATATTCATACAAGCCGTATTTGGTGCGAAAAGCAGTTTTCCATTCGTCCCCCTGTTTTACGCGAACAAGGTGATATGCTCTACTCAGGTCTAGTTTTGTGTAGATTTGGGCATCTTTGACTTGATCAAGCAATTCAGGGATCAGTGGCAGGGGGTAGAGTTTTTTTACAGTAATCTGGTTCAGTGCGGGATAGTCGATGCACGTTCTCAAGTCCCCCTCCTTTTTCAGTACGAAGAATAGAGGACTGGCTGCTGGTGACTTTGAGGGACGGATGAACCCGTTGGCCAGGTATTGGTCAAGATAGGCCTTCAGGTGCTGGTTTTCTGGTTCTGTGAGTGCGTAAATTCGCCTACAAGGGATTTGTGCGCCGAGTATCATGCGGTGGCAGGGTATTAGCCTATTCTTTCTGAAAGACATCTTGAAAATCCTGTTATTCACTTGGTAGGGTGCTGATTGCCACAGTCGCAAGCATGGAAGTTCTGGTGTCTATTGGTTATTTCTCTTGGCGATAACATGTGTGGGTGCAAGTCTCGGGAAAGGCCAATTCTTTTGCTCGCCAATCGATTCGAGGATTGTGAGCTACCAACCATGGCATTCCCAAAATCAACCGGAACTGTGGTGCCTTAATGAGGTCGAAAACGATAGATTCTTGGTGTCCATCCTGGCACAGAAGGGTTAAAGCTGCAGTGCATTGGGATACTGGACCAGAAGCTATTTCCGTGCCGTCGACAGTGGTAACAGTGTCAGTGGTTGATTTAGGGCGTACCGGAAGCCCCATCTTTGCCGCAAGATCCTGGTCGATGTAATTCCCAACGGCTCCACTGTCTATGTACGCTCTTACTGCGTGCATCCGAGATGGTTGTTGGTGATTGATCAAGACCACAGACAGTGCAAAATGGGAGGTCTGTAGTTCACTTTCTTCGCTCGACAAGTGGACCCCTACACTTGCCGGGCTGGGGAGTTTTCCGATTCCTTGATGGTATCTTCCTTGCGCGTGGCCCCTAACTTCCTCCTCGGTGGCTTCACAGGGCACCCTTTAAGGAAATGACCTGACCTTCCACAGTACAGACATAACTGCTGCTGTCTCCTTTTATCCCTTTCCGCTTTAGTCAAGGGGGATCTGACCCCCCCCGATTTGCATTGGTTCTTCTGAACCTTCCGTTGTTCGGGCAGTATTGTCCTTTGAACGCACATACATAGGGCGATGGTCCGGTCTGGTTCGATCTGCTCTTCGGTCCTGCAACCTATGATCCAGTTGAACAACAAGGTCAATGAATTCTGAGCAGTCTTTCGGGGGGTTCACTACTTGTGCGAGAACATCCTTAAGCTCCCCCTGCAACCCCTAATGAAATAACGTGGTTCTCGTCTCCACTGGCCATTCTACTTCAACTACGTGTCTATTGAACATGGCTATGTATGTTAATAGGTCTTGATTCCCTTGGCGTAGGGACAGAAGTTCGTTGTCTAATGCCTGCCCATGAGTACGACGGGCGAACAGCTTTTCCATCTCCTGCTGAAAGCCCCTGAAGTCATGCAGCAAAGGATCGTCTTGGGCCACAAAGGGTACAGACCAGTCTGCGGTGCTACCACTCAGGTAGGATAGCACAAAAGCGACCCATGATTGGTCATTCGGAAAGGCCCCTGGCCTACAAAGGAAGTGCAGGCGGCACTGGTTCATGAACGTTGCAAACCTCTTGGGATCCCCCGTAAATCGTTCGGGCGGGGCCAAGGGAACTGCCCCAGGAAGGGTTATCTGAATGGGATTGGCTGATGGTGCTGGCATCGAGGGAATGCCTCCCAGCAATGGTGCATGCCCTGCGTGTGACTAGAGAAGTTGCCGGCTTAAATCATCAGTGCGTTCTTTGGCTACTATCAGCTCTCTCCTTAGGGTGTTGGTCTCCTGCCTGGCTGCATGTACTTCGGAACGTAGCTGCTCCAACATGTGGGCTAACTGGTCGGTTTCTGATGCCCAGGTGGATTTTGATGTGAGGCTTTGCGGACACAGTATCCACGGGGACATCACTCAGCCTGTTCTGACCTCTTATGACCTCGAACCCTTCCCTGGAGGCTACTCGACTGGAGACTGGGCCTGAAACACAGGATTGGTAGGGTTTAACTCCCTATTGTCTCTGTGTGCTTGAACCCCTTGTTCCCCGGGGTCCAACCCTTCCCTTTGATCCACAGCTCACCTTGTTTTCTTGGATAGTGCGCTCTCCATCCTGCTTTCAGCACAGGGGCGCGTTTATTGATGCGGGCTCGTTGCTGCCTAGTTACTTCACTGGCAAGAGTCTGACAGGTAAGTATAATGAGTCTTTTGAACAGTTCTCTAACTTCGTTCCTTTCCTTCCTTAGATGATGGCTGGCGTCCGGGGGATGGCGACGTGCTGCTGAGATGAGTAGCACTGAAGGTGAGTGAGAGCGTGAAGCACGATGCACCCCTTTCATATTTGTATTGAACTGAGTTCTTTTTCTGTGTCTTTTAGGTGCCGCGACGTTTTCAGCATGGATGCCGGTTATGAAGAACAAATGCGGTGAGTAAGCGTGGTATGCAGCGCCTCTAGATGTTTCCACGCTAACCTGGAGTGTCTTTTCCCTCTTGCAGATGGATGAGAAGTTCCGGAGACAGAGTTCCCCCAGAGCGGCTGGGATTCAGGTAAGCGTTTGAAGCTCGTACAGTCTTTAAAAAATAAGCTAAGATTTGCAGAATGCTTACTAATGCCTCTTTTTCTGTTCTTTTACCTTTTCCTTAGGAAGCGGCGTGCCGGGATGGGAATGACATTGCCGAAGATGCCCGCAGAACAGAAGGAGCGATGAATGATGGGCAGAAGTGCCACAAGGGAAGGCTGTTCATAACAGTGTTCTTGTTCTTGCAGGAGCTGAGCGCAGAAGAAAGATGCAGGCCTACTGGAGACCGATCCGAACACGGTGAGTGTCACGCTGCAGGTGCAGAAAACGCAAAGCATGTTTCTCAGCCTGGGCGTGGCTTAAAAGGTCTCTGGGTATCCCAGGTGTCTCTGGGCTGAACCACACCCAAAATACTAGACTGCACATGCAGTTCTGGGAACCGAAATATGTGGGGGCATCCATCTTGCCCCCATCAATCCCCAATGTTATCCTATGGGAGTGAGTGAGTCTGGTGCCACAAGCGCCAAGTCTGACTCCAAGTGGGTCTTTGGAGAGATGGAGAGGCCCTTGAGGGCCATGTAGGTGATCTTGGCCTGGCTCCAGCCTGACATCTTGGAGGGCTGGGGACATGAGGGGCAGGAATCATGACAAGTCATCAGTTTTATGGCTCTCAATTCTTCCTTGATAGCGTTGAATACCTTTATGGTAGTGTTCATCGTCTGCAGGAGCTCCCATCTGGTAATCTGTAACCATTTTGCTTTCACCATTATCTGGATCCCTGGCATGAAGATTGCCGCAAATACTGCTGAAGTCTGACAGCACAAACTGTGTTCATACGAATAAAATTAAAAGCGTCTATTGATTTGGCTGAAAAGTAATTCTCCCTCTTGGTTTGATTGAGAAATTCAACCGTTCTCCTCTTTCTCAGGTGAGCATGTGCTTTTGCAAACTCTCCAATGTTCAGG
Source organism: Ambystoma mexicanum (assembly GCF_040938575.1). Classification (NCBI taxonomy): domain Eukaryota; kingdom Metazoa; phylum Chordata; class Amphibia; order Caudata; family Ambystomatidae; genus Ambystoma; species Ambystoma mexicanum. The sequence goes on from NC_090931.1 coordinate 1,107,578,930, forward strand.
TCACTCTTTGGAATCACCAAGGCTGGAACATGGACAAGTACTATAGAATACAGCCCTCCCCAGTCATTGGGCAACTTCATGTTTGCTCTGGATCCACAGGCCCAGTAGTGGTCCATTGTCACAAGTATGACAATCTTTCTTGTTTTTCACGTATTGGTTCAACAGAACATATATTATTAAGATGTGAAAAACGTAATGCATTATATGCATTTGTCTTAATGCCACCAGGAATTCCAATTCAAACTAATAGGAGGATGGGTGAGTCATCACTTATCAACAATAGTGCACTCTCCGTGATTGAAGAAACACAATGGGTGTATTACTGGTAACACTTATATCAGCACATTGTTCATAGAACCACTCATAATAAAAACTTACCATCCAGGGGCATTAAGGACAACATTGGGCGCTTATTTAAGCACTTATATATTATAACCTTTTCCTCTTCTTGTCTTTCCTTGTCTTTTCTCTTCCCTACTTTCATTCTCTCTACACCCTTCTTCTTCCCTTCGTCTTTGTATACTTTTATCCCTTAATTTCTGTGCTTCTTCCTCTTCTCTCTTTTTCTCTTGCCTATCGCGTTCTTCAATTGCTCTCTGCCTGTTGCCATACTTCCTTTGCTCCTCTGCCCTTTCTTCCCTCTTCTTCTGCTCTTCTTGATACATCTGTTCTTGCCTCTGCCTGCTCTATATTTGTCCTCCTTCTGTCTCTTTTCTCGTTCCCTGTCTTTTCTATCCTGTTCATCTTGATCTTCCCTTTGTCTAACTTCCTTGATACTTTTCCCATCGAGCTTGAGCAATATCTGTCCACCCATTATTCGTTCTGTACGAGCGTTACCTCGTCAGATTTATCCTTCTCTCCTTTCCATCTCTTAATCTCTCGTTCTATGTCTAGGGTCACATTTGGTCGTTCACTTTTCTCCTCCTTGTCTTGTGTTAGGGAGAATTCTCAAAACTGGCTAATGTCCGTTACCTAATGAGTCCTTCGGCAGCTTTTCTGGATTCCTAGGGTTTATTTTTTTCACATGGTAAGAGTGTGAGCCTTTTTCCCACTCTGACATGTGTTTTGCTGTGTGTATTTCTACCTTTTGTGTGATCTTGGGCAATGGAGCCTCACCTACTCCATAGCATCATTTCTTCGTGTGTGTTACACAGCATCTTCAGTGCAGTGACACAGGGTTGTCTTTGAGACTTCCCACCGACTCCATTTTCTGGGGCTGATTAGTGTCCCCCAGAAAAGATAAAGTTGCCATTAACTTTATGATAGTAACTTTAAACCACAGACCCAGTAGAACCCATCTTACATGGATTATTGGAAAGGGTTAATTCTTATCCCTTTTTGTCTGTGTCTCTTGGAGCATTGTTTCTCTTCCTTTACAGTAAGACTTGGCTGGTGGCAGTGGTATCTACTCTATATTTTATATTGCTGTTATCTTAAATGACCATGGTATTGTTTGAGGCTATTATATTAGCCTCAAGCATAAACTCATTTGACCATATATATTTCATTACAGTTCCGGCTGTGTTTATTCGCCATTTCTTTTTGTAAATGTCTGTCTCGTGTTTTACTCTGCGTGCCAAACCAGGTTTGGTCCCTTTTGTTCGCTGTCTTTTCGCGGGCTTCTACATAGAAGCACTCCATAAGGCACCTTAAAGTCTGGGTAGGCAGGATGTGAGGGAGGGGTTTTAGGAACCCTGCCATGGGTTCCGTTGGTAACCCAAGTTTCACTCTGGTTTGATTGGCTGGGTGACTGCCCTTGCCAGGACAGCCGCCTGGTGCTGTGTGATTGACAGCCAGGCTATATGAATGGGGGAAAACTGCATAAAAAGCAGGTCTCTGGGACTGGAAAGGCAGAGTTGCCACTGGAACGAAAGAACCAACAAGGAGCTGATGGAAGAGGACCCCTACAATGACTGAACTGCCTGGTGAAGCCCTGCTGCAGGTCTGAATCTTCAGAATCCGACGACAGAGAAGATTCTCCAGGAAACTTCTTCCCTTGAGCTGGTGGGACTAACCAGTTCGCCCAAACTGCAAGCCAGGACCCCTCCTCTGGTCGAATTCACTGTACAGAGCTACAGTTGGCCAGATAGCCAGGAAGGTCCGACCCTACTTGGGTTTTAAGGAGCGCACCTTTTATTTGTTGCTTTGCTCTGTTGCTGGTTTCTTCCCTGCGTATTGCAGGACCCTCCAGACTTCCTACTTCTTGTCAGTCCGACAGTTGCTTCAGGAACCGTGAGCCTGCAGGAACTACCAGGAACGTCCGCCTCAGCTACAGCTTCCTCTCCATTTTAAGGTACTGTGCAAATTTGGTTGCTCGTTTCATTCAACCGCGGTGAAAGTGTTTGAAGTCTTTCTCCAAACCGAGAGCTTGTCCTTCTCTTCTTTTTGAACTAACTTTGCTACCAACCAACATCGTCCAGAATCTGTGGCACGAACTTTACCGCGAACTACCCTGAATGGTGTGATCTTGAGCAAAAGACTTTTGACCCATTGACTTTTGCCCTAAGCCTTTTCTACCTGATTCCATCATTGTAGTTTCTCTTGTTCAATTGCCCTGAGTACTTACATGTTGGTGTGATTCAATTTCTGTTAACTTTGTCTTTCTCTCCCTTTTAAATTGGCGGAGTGCCATTTTGCTCCCACTTCATTTTGTGATGTTAACTTGTCTGGAACTTATTGGGAGTTGTGTGGTGTATTAAGAGTGTGATTTTTAAACTGCTTATAATAGTGAAATGTTATACAACTGAAGAGTGAAATAAATGTATATTCTTTTACTTGAAAACCTTGCGTCAGTGTTTGCCTGAATCATAGTAATTGCTGTCCTTTGTGTAACTATTTGATACTGCTCACTTACTCTTGAGATAAGCCTGGCTGCTCAGCCATCGCTACCACTTTAACTGTGTAGTACAGGCTTGTACCAAAGGTGAATTTGTACTGTCACTTGTAGTCTTAATTGTGTGTGGGGTTCCCAAAGGGTACTGCATATAATTCTGCCTAACATCTTGTAAAACCTTAAAGATCTCCTCTTTTCTCTTGCTTTCCTCTGGAGTATCATCACTGCTATGAGCAGGCGGTTCATATATCAGACTACTATAAACTGTCGCCACCTTCAGTTCCCTTAACGGATACAATTCTACATCTTCTGTACTATTGCCATTTACTTCAGGCGAGGTAAGGGGAGCAGAAAGCCCAGCACCTTACTCCCTACACTGATTAAGCATCCAATCCTCAGGAGGCAGTTCTTCCTGTTTCTCCTGGCACATTTTCCAGAGTTCTAAAATAGCTAGCCTTTTCTCCAATTTCTTCCCTGTGTACACTGCATGCAAGTATGTGGTCATGTGTTGCAAAACCGCCTTTGACAGTGATCCCCCTTGTGGCCATGGCATGAACATTTTATCTGCTCTGCCCTTTACCCACTCTGCACTATACTGTTTGAGATTAGGTGCATGTTTTGTCAGTGTCTTGCACAGGTGCATCAGTGGAGTAACATTCCCCCATTATGACAAGTCTCAATTGACTGTCAATACTTACCGTTTAGTTACACAGATACATTTCAGAAAAATAACAAATATGAGCGTGCTCAAACGACGCTGCTCAAAGCCTCTACTTCTCAATTATCTCAATCTATCTTTTCAGTCGGCACCGACAATGACTAAAAAATAGATAACTTTTTATCTCTTCTTTAACCTCACAATTGCTCTTCGACACTTTTTTCAATTTCAAAATACATGAACAAACTAGTCGACTTTACATATATCTCACTATTGTACTCCTTTTCTTTAGCCCCTAAAATACCCTGATTGGAGTTTGAGTCATTCCCTATCATAAACCTGTTTATGTGTCTAAGTACCCACTTGGGTTTTGAAATGACTCCTAAAGCTGGAGCTAGGAAACTGGGCTCTATAGAACGCTCCTCGTTCAAACACTTTTGATATACTAGACAAACCCCAGTTACTTTTCTTTATTACCACAATCCCATCCCCTTTATTTTGCCAGTCCCCTCAATCTACTCACCATTTGTTTTTCAGCTCAAAACCCTTGGGATCGTCCCCTCCTCCAATCGACCACCGTCGCCTTCGGTCCGCTCACCGCCTGTAGAAACCAGGAGGGATGTCGTCAAAGAGGGATCCGTCCCTCCTGCATCAATTTTCTTGCAAGAGTTCTACATTGGCTGATATCCCCAAGAAACCTTGCAACCCTCCGGCTAGATGAGGGAAGGTGTCCGATTTTACGAAAATTTTAAATACCTACTCGTCGATGTGTATTATTGAACGGTATTGTACAAAAGGACCAAATACCAAAAGTTCGACCCCCAATTTTCTGCATATATATATGTGGGGGGGTAAAGTGTATAAAAAATGTATAGGGGTAAGGTGGGGGGCTGTGGGGGATCTCCCCCCACTTATATATTAGCAGAATTTTTCTTTACAAAAAAAAAAACATTAGAACTTTGGGGAGTCGAACATTTGGGTTCGGTAAAATCACGCAGATCCTTATTGAACGATCCTCCTTCTGCTACCATGTGAACCTGTAGGCCCTTTGAGAGGTGGTGTTCTATAGGATGGATGACGATGCAGATCTTACTCTCGCACCAATAATCAGACCGACTCAGGAAGTTGGCAAAACACAGCTGTTTTTAATTGCAATTGTCTAAAACTGGCAGTACTACGGGCATCAACGGACAACCCACAGCATAAGTCTCTCGAACAGTTTACATAGCAAAAACTCATCATACGTGACGTCATACTACATGGCAAAATAAGAAAACCGATGGGGGTTTGTTATAGGCTTAAGGGGAACATCTAAGTATACTTTCTTTCGGGGATAGGACTGTGGTTGGCTTTCTAAGGTCAGGTGGACAGCTATGCCCACCCCTAGTGTCAAAAAATACACGTTTCATTGGCTTTCAAACTATAGGGCTCTTTGCCACGTGGGCCTCTACAATTGGTTGGCACGCTTGTACCCTTATGGAATATTTCACTTGCTAGCAGCATGGAAGCTGGTACCCAAGTGCTGGAGGGTTGGACTTGACCATACCTCCCCACCCAATTAGCCCAACATCCATCATCACTCCTACTGTCTGCCATTCAATTAGTCCTTTGAACTCGGGTTTGCAAAGGATCATTGTGCCTGAGAATAAAATGGAGTGAGAGCATGGTCTTATCTTCTGGTCTCGGTGCAGCTCACCCAAAGTCTATTTTCAACTTCACCATGTGACAAGAGACCGTGTTTTGAGATCCTTCTTTGGATTTAACACTATTAAATTAATAAAACCTGGCACTTCTAGTGTTTTTCCATTACACCTCAACAGGAGCCCGTCTTGCTTCTCACGCTCATTGTATCTCCTCGAATAGATAACCAGTTTCTTCGCTGCCCCAACCCTTGACACTGGGCCAGACAAGCCTTCTCGAATCTTCCTCTGCCGTCAGCTGTTATCTTTAACTGCACCACACTTTCAGCCCTTTTATTCACGGGGTCCAAGTTTGCTAAAAAACATCATGGAACATCCAGATTCTATACATATATATATATTATATATATATGAGACACTGCCTGCAGTCTATTCACTACGTATAGACAGCCTTATGATTACTTAGACTACTTGCGTTACTGAATCTGTACAATTATAAAAACGGCTTTGCATTTTCTTCATTGTTCTCCACACGTGCAATCTTCATTTCGCTCATGAAATGTTGCTCCATTCTTTACTTCGTCATCAGATTCTATAAGGTCTATGTACTCTCTTCATTGGCATCTCTTCTTGGTGCGTAATTTCTGCTTCATGTGACGTGACCAGTCTTCTCTTTCACTCATCTTCACACTTCTTCCGGAACTTCCTTCAGAAGACTGTCATTTCTCTGTGGGTACATCATAAAGGGTTTTCTTAATGGATACCTAGTTTCAAGGCCTCTCTGGTATATAGGTACCATTACTGGCATTGTGCATGTCGCAATTTCCGATTTCCAACATATAGGCAAAATGGGGGTGGGACTTTCGGTTCGGAAAAGGTACTTGGCTCCTCCTCTACAAATGGGTGCAGGGGTCCTCTTCTTATCCTAAAAGCCAAGTAAGAGCTTCTACCCTCACTAGCCAATGACACACAAACACCCCAGCAGTGGTCCAAACCAGTTTGTGGATTGGGACCAGACAGTCCCAGCCCACATCCTGCCAGCAAACACACAAAGCCCTCCAGTAGCCTGCCAAAAGCTTCTTCTTTCACTGGAACTGGAAGTTCTTATAAAGATTTTCCTGGCCTCTCAGGCCCGGAAGAAGGCTAAAGAACAAGATGGCAAAAGGACAAGCAAAACGTCTCTTGGCACAGCCATGTTTGACCAGTAGCCACAGTTAGTAGCCAATCATGGTAAACGTGGTAAGGCTAAAACTAAAAGCCACCAAAAGTGGGAAAAAGTCACTGCTGCCAGCTTATCCTTTTAGCACACCTAGAGTAACCAAGAATCCTCAGAGTTCTAGTCTACGGCAAAACAAAAATGTACCCCATTGTACTGCAGTGTAAGATGCATTGTACAATGATAAAAAGTGACCACAAGTGATACAAAAGTAAACAAAATTAGGATCACAGTAACACGACTAATGGATACAAGGTTTCCCAGTACTGACAGCCTGAGGCACATGTCAGTTTCCCCATGAAATATGAGCAAAAGCCAGTGTAGTGAAGCTTAAGGCTTCACTGCACTACAAAAAGAGCAGGTCAGAATCAAAAATAAAAGCAGAATGCTTGGGGGTTCTATAAAGATGCAAGGAAAGGTGCAGTTAAGAGAAATCTTTCCTAACACAGCCCACAGTACGCCCCCACGCAAACCAAAACCATTGCCAAAGACCAACCTTTGCACAAACCTTCATGTTCATCTCTGACCCACGTTCCAGCACCCCAGTGAAACTGCACGCGGTCCCCCGTAATTCAAGGCTGCACCCGGCAAAACTGTGCACGCACTTAAGCAATGGCTGCACCCCAGCGAAACTGTGCGCTGACCACCGTAAGCTAAGGCTGTACACCTGCAAAACTACACGTGCATCCCGTAAGTCACAGCTACACCCCTGCGAAACTGCGCACCATTCCCCCTACTCCCAAGGCAAACAAACTGCTGTCATATACCCCTAAGTCATAGCAGCCCCCCAAGTCCTGACACCACCCACCATCCCCGTTCACCTCCGCCACTACCCCAGGCAGCCCTCTAAAGTACTGACACCACCCACCAGCCCACCTGACCTCTGCAACTACCCCAAGGCAGCCCCCTCAAGTCCTGACACCCCCGTCAAACCCCCCTGACCTCTGCCACTACCCCCAGGAAGCCCCCTCGAGTCCTGATACCACCCAACAGCCCCCCTGACCTCTGCCACTACCCCCAGGCAGCCCCTAAAGTCCTGACATCCGACCAGCCCCCCTGACCTCTGCCACTACCCCGAGGCAGCCCCCTCAAGTCCTGACACCACACGCCAAACGCCCTGACCTCTGCCACTACCCGCAGGAAGCCCCCTCTAGTTCTGACATTACCCACCAGCCCCTGTGACCTCTGCCACTACCCCCAGGCAGCTCCTCATGTCCTGACATCCCACCAGCCCCCCTCACTTCCGCCACTACCCCAGGTGGCCCCCTGGCAGTACACAACCCTCCACACACAACCCTGACTTCCACCATTCCCCCCAGGCAGCCCCCTCAAGTCCTGCCACCACCCACCATCTCCTCCTCTCACCTCTGCCACTACCGCAGGCAGCCCACTGACAGTAGATGCCCCTCCCTGCACACCCCTGACCTCCACCACTAACCCCAGGTAGCCCTCTCAAGTCCTGACACCACCCAGCAGCCCTCCTGACCTCTTCTCTTACCCCAGGCAGCCCCCTGACAGTGCACCCCCTCCCCACACACCTTTAACCTCCGCCACTACCACAGGCAGCACTCTGACAGTTTTCCACACTACCAGTCCAATGTGGACCCCAAACGTACCTCAACCTCTCTGGTGTGCTTCCACCATGAAGCAGACCTGCCACATGGCCACCACCAATACGATCAACTGGTAGCGCTGTTGTTGAATCCAGGAGTGGAGCATCTCTTGTCACTCCCTGGTAGACCAGAATCAGCAGTACCTCAACAGGAGAGCATATTATTGCACCACCTACACTGCGGCAACCCCATGTACATGTGGCATGTGAATGCAATGCAAAGCGCATGTGCATGTTTCCCATGTGATTGCCTGTGGAGGACAGAAGTACACAGAATCATAGACTGAGCATATCCACAATGACTATGCGCATTATAGCCCGTGCAAAAGTAGCCCGGGTAGTAGGGGTGTCAAAGTCGACGAACACATGACAGGCTTGTACATAGGTGATGGGAAGCCAGTCAGAGAGTGTGTGACTCAGTGAGACAGGAAATGTGTGCCGCCACAGCAATATTGGGACTCATCTGCATACTAGTGGCAGAGGTGGGGCATGACATGAGAGCAGGCAGTGTGTGACTGCAGATGTGGGTGGTGGGCGATCATGGCATGGGAGTAACACAGCAATGAGATGTGAAATCTACAAGTTGTGTGTCCAGGCCACCCATCCACAGTTAACCCACTTCCCACCGCAGCACTCACAATGCCAAATACATGGGCACATACACAATCCCAAGCATGCACCAAGGGGACACCTGAACAACAATGGACTTGGAATGAAAACAATGCAAAAGAAACACCACCTCCTGTAGCAAATGTGCAGAGGTAATACAAATAACAGCGGATACTACACACAATGAAAACATGCGCAACACGTGGATATACACATGAGGTTACCCCATAGGTAAGCTGTGTGTTTTCTAATCATATTGATTACACAATACCTCTGATTTATTCTTTTTAAATTATTTTGCTCATACACCCGTCTGATTGTGGTCTCCCTCCCCTGCAGCACAGACGTCATTTCACACAGAACCCGTCCTGATGATGGCCATATGAATGATGAGGTTCATCTAGCTCAACTCCAAATGGCCGAAACACCTGGTGTAGACGCACTATTTCCCTGAAACTACAGCACATATATTGCTGCCCACACATGCAAATTTCTCTTTTGTGTCCTTGCAAATGTTTTATGTTGTTTTAAGAACCTTGTTTGTAACTTCACACCATTGAATTGTGCATTTTTGAAAAACCCCCACACAGATTGGGTTTGTTATACACACACTGGCCCTCATTACGACCCTTGCGGAAAGCGACTGACCGGAGCGCCACAGCGTAAATAGCGTTTCCGCCATTGTACGAAGGAGCAAAGTGCGGCCCATTCCGACCCATCGGGCACGAGCACCACGCCACGGCGGAAGTGCAAAGTCCGCGATGGCGGAAATGACCCCAAAACGGCCCACACCGCCGCCGTACGGCGCCCTAGGTGCAATACCGCCACCCCTCTTAGCGGTCACCGCAGTGTGCGCCTACCGGAAAGTACGGTGCCCGGAAATATACGGAAACGGAAGTTAAAACATGGGCCCGGAACGGGAAACATCCCGGCGTACACCTATAAAAACACCAAAACCACACAACCACTAAAATCACTACCCTGAAACACACCCCAACCCGTCAACCACCCTAGCGAAACCACGAAAAATGGGAAAAGTAGCGAAGAAAGCGTGCGACCGCAAGCGGCAGGTCCACTTCTCCCGTGAGGAACTCACCGTGCTAACAGAGACCCTCCAGGAGAATGCAGCCGTCGTCTTCTCCACGCAAATGACCAGGACGGCACTTGCAAACAAGAAGGCCATATGGGCTCTGGTGGCACAGCGGGTAAGTGCGGTGGGGACCGCACCCCGCACCCCACAGCAATGCCGCAAGCGATGGGACGACCTGCGGATACGCGTCCGCAGCATACTCTCTGCCAACCGCAACATTGCCACAGCCACCGGGGGAGGTCCTGAATCACCCATCAAGTTGACCCCCTGGGAAGAAATCTGTGCCTCCACCATCGGAATGGAGAGCATAGAGGGAGTCGGAGGGATGGAGAAAGGAGTGCAGACATCCGAAGATTCAGGTAGGTGGGCCAGATTAAACAATGCCAAATCCACAAAGTCCAACCATGTGAAGTACCATGCGTCCACATAGTGCAACAGAAACACATGTCCAGGAGAACGTCCACACACATCGGCCTGAAAGCGCACGTCAAAACCCACAATAAATACATAAATAATTAAAAACCCCTAATACACGCACTACACGTGCAGCAGGCACACCCTAACTGCAGGCTGCCAAACAACTGCACCCTCACTCCACACACAAATCAAAGCACCTCCAAGACCCCGACCCAAATCACCCTCAGGTACCACCCCAATGCATGTGATACAATGCCATTCCAATTCCCACTGACCCATCAATAACCCTCGCCCTCCTTTACTCCACCACAGGGTCCGATCCAAACGACGAGCTACAGGACACCCCTACCAGCACACCTGCAAAGAGGGCCAAGACCAACGGCCAGAGACCCTCCACCTCAGCTGCACGCATCAAGACACGGCAGCAGCACAAATCAGGTGGCAGCACAGAGGAGGGAACATCAACAGGCACCCCAGCAGCCAGCATGGCCACAACACCACCACCACAGGTCCCCCCAATGGATGCCACAGAAGGCACTGCCTCTGGTGGCAGCAGCACCATAGGTGACACCCCATTGATGGCAGCATGCTCGGACACAGAAGACGGGGATGTCGAGGTCAGATCCATCCATGACCTGTCCCAATCCCCCTGTCTGTCCCCTCCCGTACAACATGAGGATACCACGCAGGTGCAGCCACAAGACGACGACTGGCCATCCCCCACAAGCCCTGTGGCAAGGCAACATGAGGACAACAGCCCCTCTGTGACACCACCGCAAATGGCCATGGCCCAGCAGAGGCAACAGTCCCTCGACAAGTTAATCGTCCAACAGCAGCAAATGGCCACACTCCTCAAGGGCCATGCCGATGAATGTGGGGGCACCAAGGCAGACATAGAAACATCAACAGAGACACTTAGGGCAGAAATGGAGAGAGGTACAGAGACGCTAAGGGCACAAATTGAGAGTAGCACCGAGAGCCTGAGAGTCCAAATGGAGAGTAGCACCGAGAGCCTGAGGGGGGAACTGCATGCGACGTCCAAAGACGTATGTGCCGAACTTGCCGCAGTGCGCCGTGTGCTCACTGAGCTCTCGCAAACCCTTAGGGACATGCATGGACGTGAGCAGGCAGACACATCATCCGTTGCAAGTTCCGTCCAGGGCAGCCCCCAACGTAGATCTGGAAGGAACCTGCGCTCCACAGGCAGGGGTGCCCCTGATACCCGCAGAGGGGGCATGCAATAGCGACAGCCCACTGACAATGAGCATCTTTGGACACTGGTGTTCGGGTGGGAGGTAGGAGGGTGGAGGGGGTGTGTTGGGCTCACTTGGGTGGCGGGTCGATAGGGTGTTCAACATGATATCACATATGCCATAAAAAGTGCACGATCAACCAATGAGAAGTGTGGACATTGATCTTTGTGTACTAGGCCATCATAGGCGTACAGTCCATATTGTGCATGTCCCAGACACACGCAGTGCCACGAGTCCCGTGTCCATGCATCAGCCACCAGGCGTGAGTGCTAGAAGCATACATCAATGAGATGCTGACGAATGTCACGGCCCTCCGGTGCCTCGCAGACTCCATGAGGTGCTGCCACATCCCCACCCTCATCATGACCATCATCAGGTGCTTGCAGTTCTGCGTCAGGGGGCATGGGCACATTTCTACGTACGCACATGTTGTGGAGCATGACACATGCCATGACCATCTTTGCAACCTTCTCATGGCGGTACAGGAGTGCCCCGCCAGACCTGCTGAGGCAGCGGAAACGGGTCTTCAGTAGGCCGAATGCCTGTTCTATGACTACACGGGTACGTGAGTGGGCATGGTTGTAGTCCTCCTCATGCTGGTCCCGTGGGTTCCGGACTGGTGTGAGGAGCCATCTCTTCAGTGGATATCCAGCATCACCTGTATGTGGACGAGAAACGTATGATGTGGAATGCCATTGATACGTACGCACACCCCCCCCCCCCCCTTCCTGGCAGGTCATTGACAATTCACATACCCCACATCATCATGCATGTAATGAGACTCACCGAGTAGCCAGGATCTGTTCCCTGCGTGTCGTTCCATGTAGCGTGGTATTGTAGAGTTCCTCAAGACCATAGAATCATGGGTTGATCCAGGGAATCGGGCACAACAATGTGTAATGATCCTGTTGGAGTCACACACCATCTGTACATTCAGGGAATGAAATTGTTTTCGGTTGCGGTACTGGGCCTCCATGGCATGTGGGACGACCAATTCAACATGGGTGCAGTCGATGGCACCAATGCAACCCGGTATGCCGGCAAGTGCATGGAATCCCACTTTTGTGTTGGTAATTTCCTGCTCCGAGCGTGGTAGAGAGATGTAGTCGTCTGCGTGCTTCAGGAGGGCATCGAGCACTTGCAATAGTGTCCGTGAGAACAGTGGCTGAGAAATGCCATGCAACTGTCCGACTGTGTGCTGGTAGGTGCCTGTGGCCAGGAAGTGGAGTACAGACACCACCTTCAGTAGGGGTGGGATGGCGGTTGGGCTATCTATCATGCTGACAAGGTCAGCCTGTGTCATGTCCACAATGGCGGCTATGGTGTCCCGGTCCAGACGGTAGAGGGTGTGGATCTGCTCATCAGTGAGGTTGAACGGATGTGCTCGGAGGCGTTGAATTGCGGGCTGCCTGCGTGGTGGTAGTGGCTGTGCTGGTGGGCCTTGCTGGCCCTGCCTTGGCCTCCTCCTCCTCCTGCGTCTCCTCCGTGCGGCTGGTTGTAGTTGGTGTTCGTCTACTTCTTGGAGTCGGAGCACTTGCAGTGCTATCAGGTCCCCCAGGGCCAACATCGCGAGTCCTGCCGGTAGCATTTCGGTGTGGTTGTGGGAGGAGACTGGCTGTGCAATTTATGTGTTTTCAGGCTGTATGGCCTCCACCTGTGGTGATTGATTCCACCTGTGCAAACTGCTCTCCCCTTTGGCCGAGCACGTCCCGCGCACAACGCTGCAATTCGGGGAATTGTATCTTGCTATTGCAATCATGTATTAGTACCCGATGGCCGTGTAAGATTGGTTGATATGTTCATTCTGCTGTGGTCCCATTGTTTCACATACTATCTGTGCAGTCGCGAACAGACTTGTGAGGGGTCAGTGGGACGTAGTACTCGAGTAACGGTGGGCCCTCATGCATCACTGTACCGAGTTGCAACGACGGCCGGGGCGTCCCATTCGTGGGTGAAGGCAGTTGCCATTTTCACACACAGCCGCACTCGATGGGATAATTAGTGATTTCAAACGGCCACAGATGCCTTTTCGACGTGATGTTGCAAATGAGGAATTCGAAGGGCGGCGCTTTCGGTTTCCAGCTAGCGGCGAGGAGATGCCCACAGGTCTGACTGCAAATGTAACGTTCTATTGTTCTATGTCCTTGAGACAGGGCCCATGGCGAGGGAGCAATGATTGATATGAATAGTTTGGGATGCGCAATAGCTACGTGGGCGATGAGGCCGTCCGTTCCCAAATACATGTTACTTCACAACACTGGAATTACGGGCTGGGGCACTGTGGATTTAGCAGGCTGCATAACGCACAGACTCAATGGATGTTTCTAATGTCATGTGAGTAATTATTCAGGCATTTTGATCCCGGGATGAGGGAATGATGGATGGATGCATGGGCAGGTGATTTGATACAGAGTTTGCCATGTACAGGGCTTCTTGGGATCTATCCGCCTCCCCTACGCTATGTGATGCAGGGCTGCCATAGTGGGACCATCGTCCATCTGGCCTTGTTGAGCCCTCCCTGTCTCGAGGCGCCCTCAGACACTCGTTTGCGATGGTGTTTGCACCTCGATATAGATGGTTATGAGTCGCAAGTGGTTTTGGGGTGGTGATGTTCCTTTGGAGTGGGCTAGCATGCATATGGCTGTGGATTTCGTGTGATCATTGAAGTGAGTTGTTGGTATGTAGTTCTGATGGCCATTCTGTTCTTTTTCTTTTCTTTTGGTTGACAGGTATCTCCTCCCCTTTTGCCACTGCCATCTGTATGCCACTCCTGCAGATGGATTTTACTCCCGACACCTGCTGCTTCGTGTTAATCAGTGGAGCAGCATTACGATCTTATGGGACGATCGCCAATGGGCCACATGCCCTTACGCAGTACTGGTGGCTCGGAGCAACATTTCGGCCTTTCAGCTGGACTAGTGCCTCCCCATTGGGACGGCCCTGCGGTTCTGTGCGCTTCCATGTTGCCTTTTCGGACGTGAATGTGGCTCTGTGTACCATGGGGGAACAGGGCGACACACAGGTAGTGGCTGGTCATTTCTTGCGGAAGCAGCCCACAATGGTGATTGGTGTTTTGGATTTCATGGCCTGATGGCTGTATGTGCTTGGTGATTTTGATGTGCATAAATATCTATTCTGATTTGGCCCGTGTAGCGTTTTTCTTTGCAAGTGATGTGGCATATGCCTATTTGGGGGGCGATGTATTGTGAGGAGATCTGCATTGGGTTCCAGCTTCGGGGTTTAGTTGCGTGGTACTGTGCTGTGCGCGTTTGCCTACGAAGCCCAGTGAGGTCAGGGATGGGGGCTGCCAATATGCCAGTTTGAATGTTGTCATGCTCAGGGGCGGGGGATTGGGTTTTGTGTAACAGATGCCGGTCAGCCAGGTGGACTGGTTGAATGATGTGGTTTTCGGAATATTGCTGGTCACAGGTGCCTGTGTTTGCGTGCGTTTCTTGGTGGGGGACTGTGGTCATGTCCATTGGGATGGCTTCTGTATTCGTGCCATCTGTGCCCTGCAGCTCCCATTGGCCCCTGTTGTGTTTCTTTTGTTCGTTGGCATGCATGGGTGACTTGTACATTTCAATGGTTGCATTGTGGCTTCATTGCACCTACGGGGAGTTGTACTTTGTGGGCAGGGAGCGGTGTACAGGCACTCAGTGGGGCCGTTTACGGTTGATTCGCGATGCCGTACTTCTCGCCATGGCGGAATGGTACATTCCGCCATGCCTGATGGCGTTAGGTACATGTCCGCTAGGGTCGGAATTGGCGTACCGTTGCACCATGGTGGTGTTTGCGGTTTGGCATGGCGCGCGCGCGCGTGCTTGGTGCAGTTAGCGTTGGCGTTCACTACGGTGTCGCTAATGGCTTCGTACTTTGCGGTGACGGGTCATAGTCGCACCGAGCGCTATTCGATGGCGGTATTGCATTTCCGCCATCGTTTTTCGATTTCCGCCAGGGTCGTAATGAGGGCCACTGTCTTTATTTTTGCCTGAAAAACGCCTTGATACAGTTTGTTGAAAACATATTCTTGTTTGTTCTGTTGTGGTCCAAGAAACCATTTTGATGTCTGTTTCTCCCTGGAATTGTGCTCTTATGTATACCACTCACACAGTTCCAATATATAAAATAATTGTGCCTGAGAGATTTTTTTTCTCTACGATATAACCTCTATGAGTATTGTCTCATTGAAGAAACGGCAGAGTTTACACAAAAAATTGTGGGATTTCGCGTGTATGAGCAATAGTGTTCTTGAACCTATTCACTTGTGTGCTTTGTTCTTCAGTTAACCCTCCTGGGTAGAATAGGTTCCATACCAGGAGCCCAATTGTTTGAATCCAGGTGTCAAACCTTTGTCAAAGTTCACGAAGAACTTCAGTGGGGTGGGGACCAAATGTAGCCGGGACTGGCTGTTTCTGGTCATAGACACCGCCAAAGAGGAATGTGACAAACAGGGTGCAGAATTGCCAGACCTAGAGAAAAAGTTCCTTGACGATAAATCTATCCAGGATGCGAAGGATAAATTAGACAAACTTGAACTAGAAATCATCAAGTTTAAAAATCTAACCCTTGATAGGAAGGTCGATAAGTTCAAAAAGGATCTGGCTAATTATTCAGAGGAAAAAAACCTATCCTTTTCTCAGGCCGACATACTACACCGATCTGCAAGCGAGTCAAAACTACAGCAGAAGGAACAAATCAGTAAATTTTGCTGGAACCTCCTCTAGTGGAAGTGCAAGTACTTCAAGCCTACCTGGCGCAACAGGACAACAGCTACCGCAACCTTTTTTTTCCCAGGGGCGGACAACGAGGACGACCCAGGAGACGCCCAACTCAGCCAGGACAGCGCATGAGAACGCGCCAATGGTATCAGAACCAAGGACAGAATCAGGGTTACCAGTCTTCATTTTATCCACCCGGACCATGACAACACCAGAGTTACGGCTCCTTGGCAAGGGTTTATCCTTCGTCCCTGCCGAAAGGGCACGACCTTTTGAAATCGAATTAGAGCTACGAAAATTCTTTAAGAATATTCATTTGAAGCATTTTTTTGAAATCCATTTACCCTCTCTTAGAGAGGCTGCACTACCTTCACGCACCAACGCAGAGAATACCACCGGGCTGAAAGAATAGTCCAAATTCTACCCTCCACCGGGCTCTACCCCGGGTGAGATTATCACTTTTGAAAAGATTGTCATCAAGACAGTAATGGCCGGATTCCAAAAAGAAAACTTATACCAGGACAATCTCGATAGAGAAGAAAGGAGTGCTAGGAGAAGCCTGGAAACGGACAGATCTATAACCATCAAGCCCGCAGACAAAGGGGGCGGCATAGTCGTCTGGGTCACTTCTGACTACAACACAGAGTGCCTACGTTTATTGAGCGACCAAGAAGTGTACATACCTTTGGAACATAATCCCACGAAGGATCTCCAAGATGAAATCAGAAGCCTTACGCAACACGCTCTCACCCAAGGTTGGATTTGTGAAGATGAAAAGATGTTCCTGAACAAAACCAATCCACGCATTCCGGCTTTCTACATTCTTCCCAAGATGCATAAAGACTCCAAAAAACCACCTGGAAGACCGATTGTTTCAGCTTGTGAATCCCTCCTTGAACCCTTGTCCCTTTACACAGATTTTTTTCTGAAACCCTTTGTCATAAAAATGCCTTCCTATCTCAAAGACACCACCAGTACAATCAATCTGCTTGATGATCTCGTCCTTACCACCGATAGCCTGCTTGTCACAATGGACATTGAGGCGTTATATACATCTATACCCCAACAAGAAGGCCTCGAAGCAATACGTGATTTTTTTGAATTCCAGAACAGACCAAGATTCCACCCCAACTGATTTCATCCTTGAGTGTACGAGATTGGCTATGTCAGAAAATGTCTTTCTGTTCCAGAACCAGATCTACAAGCAAGTAAAGGGTGTGAGCATGGGCGCCATCTTCGCCCCAGACATTGCCAATTTATATATGTCTAAATACGAAGAGAATTATGTTTTCACACCAGAGAACCCTTTCCTATGTAACATCGTTCTATGGAAAAGGTATATTGACGATGTAATCATTGTCTGGAAGGGAACACCTTTGGAACTACAAGATTTTCATATGTGGATCAATTTGAGAAACACCCACATTAAGTTCACGATACATTGGGACCACCATCAAATAGATTTCCTTGATCTCCATATCTACAAGACGGGAGACCGACTAAAAACTGAGCTTATTTTGAAAACCAACAGACCGCAACACCCTATTGCATTTCACAAGCTATCACCCGATGGGCCTCAAGTACAATCTACCGTATGGACAGTTTTGCGCATTCGTAGAAACTGTTCCGACTTGGAGAAGTTCCATTGCCATGCGGCAGGATTGACCCAACGACTTGCTGAAAGAGGCTACCCAAGAAAAGCTGTTAGTCAGGCCAAGAAAAGAGCAAGATACACTCCGAGAGAGATCTGTCTGGGTAACAAACCAAAGAAAGATTTGGGAAGAATCGTGTGCGTTACCACTTTTGGGCCCCTGAGTGTCCTAATCCAGAAAACCATCAAGAAGAACTGGCACTTGGTAACCCATCCCGGAACTTTGCAAAATGTGCCTTGTTTCGCTTTTTAAAAAAAAAGGAATCTTAGAGATGCTCTTGTTCACACTTACATAGAGCCACCCTCGCAACCACAGCATACACTCTGGGACCTACCCCCGATTTCTGGACACCATAAATGCAGCCATTGCGTGGCCTGCCCACTGACTCTGCAAAAGAAATCCTTTGAACATGACAGAGTACAATGGACAATGAATGATTTCACCAATTGTAATACCAAGGGTGTCATATACACAATACAATGCCCATGCAACCTCCTGTATGTAGGCAAGACCATACGTGCAATTAAAATGCGGATCTCGGAGCACCATTCCTGCATCTGAAATAAGGTAGCAGACAAGCCCTTAGTAGATCATTTCACTGCTAAGAACCACAGGGACACGGATTTAAGGTGGTTTGTCCTCCAAAAAGTTAAACCAGCCAAGAGGGGGGGGGATTTGAATAAAACACTCACCCAGTTAGAACAGCGGTGGGTACACAGACTGAACACCGTACATGCTGGTTTAAATGTTTCAGTAGAATGGACATCCTTTCTGTAACCACTGATTCATGTGTTGTTGGTTTTTTTCCCCAGTGCAATGTTGTTTCTATTTGTTTCAGAGCATTAATTCACCCTGCTCCATCTGTGTGAGTAACTGTCTGAATTGGCCTAACATATGGTTTTCTCTCACTATATGATATATGCACTGCACCAACAAGTATAGCCTGGTGTTTGTTGTGTGTTTTTTTTGAGGATCATATGAAGCATGCATTCATTTTTCTATGCATTTGGAAGCACTTCTTATTTCAGCATACTATGTATACTATGGGCCTCATTACAACCTTGGCGGAGGACAACCTTGCCGCTAAGGTTGCAATTCCGCCATGGTGGATGGCGGAATTACCGCCCCATTCCAAGGTGAGTGGGGCGGTAATTCCCCATTCACCAATGGCCCCTTCCCCATTCCCATTTTTGCCCCATAGGGCATAATGGGAATGGGGAAAGGCGATAATTACGGCAACGTAAATTACGGTACCGTAATTATCGCCAAGGTCCCTTTGCGGCATGGCTTTTAACGCCTGCAAAAAGCAGGCGTTAAACAGCCATGCCGCAAAGGGAACCTTGTAATCAGGCGTTAAGGGTCGGCGCCGTTTACGGCGCCGTAAACCCCTTAACGCCTGAGTCGGAATGAGGCCCTACGTGTTCATGACATGCACCACTGCCGCAATGCATTGACCCCCTTCCACCCGTTCTTGAATTTATTTGTGGTCAATGGTTGCCATGGCAACCTTTAGATTGAAAATAGCCCCTAAATTGCTTTTTCATAATCACTTGAACATTAGGCACACTCGTATTTGTTTTAGTGCAATTATACTAATCTGGATCAAGTGCTATACGCCAATTCCTGGGGACACTCAATCCTAGCCTGACTCTAAGATGGCTGCCATATAAAACAGCCTCTCTGTCCTGGCAACAGCTTTACTAACACTTTGCTGCCGGCTCTCCCCAGTGACTCAGCAGCTTGAGGAGACGCTGCACGCTGTCTTTTTCCTGCAGACTACCAGTTCTGCCTGATACACGATCCAAGGTAATTCTACTTCTACGGTCCCCAGCTTAGACTAAAACGAGGATCCTGTAGTTCTGGACTCTCATTGTTACTTTATATTTATCTTTTAGCCGTGCACCCAACGGCAGATTGTTGTTTTTTGAGAGAGCACTCTTTGACCTTCTTCTTTGCCGGTGAGAGGTAAGACTCATTTACATTCAACTAAGCATGTACTTTTATAATTATTATGTACATGACACTGGAGGGTTTTTCAACTCCCCACCAATAGTACTTGTTCTGTTTTGTATAACAGGATTACCTAGAGACCAGCCAACGCGGCTAGCGGATCTCTTATACAGTGCCTGTGAATTTACCCCATAGGTAAGCTGTGTGTTTTCTAATCACATTGATTACACAATACCTCTGATTTATTTTTTTTAAATTATTTTGCTCATACACCCATCTGATTGTGGTCTCCCTCCCCTGCAGCACAGACGTCATTTCACACAGAACCCGTCCTGATGATGGCCATATGAATGATGAGGTTCATCTAGCTCAACTCCAAATGGCCGAAACACCTGGTGTAGACGCACTATTTCCCTGAAACTACAGCACATATATTGCTGCCCAAACATGCAAATTTCTCTTTTGTGTCCTTGCAAATGTTTTATGTTGTTTTAAGAACCTTGTTTTGTAACTTCACACCATTGAATTGTGCATTTTTGACAAACCCCCACAAAGATTGGGTTTGCTATACACACACTGTCTTTATTTTTGCCTGAAAAACGCCTTGATACAGTGTGTTGAAAACATATTCTTGTTTGTTCTGTTGTGGTCCAAGAAACCATTTTGATGTCTGTTTCTCCCTGGAATTGTGCTTTTATGTATACCACTCACACAGTTCCAATATATAAAATAATTGTGTCTGAGAGATTTTTTTTCTCTACGGCAGAGTTTACACAAACAATTGTGGGATTTCGCGTGTATGAGCAATAGTGTTCTTGAACCTATTCACTTGTGTGCTTTGTTCTTCAGTTAACCCTCCTGGGTAGAATAGGTTCCATACCAGGAGCCCAATTGTTTGAATCCAGGTGTCAAACCATCCACATTGAGAGACTACAAAAACCATCATAAGACATCATAAGACATCCACACATCACCATAACCATACCTGTATGCACACCATCACACACACAACGGAAGTCTCCACATCAACAACACTGATACTAAACACACAGTGCCCCTGCACACGGAATGGAATATGAAAATCATCCAGTGCACCCTGAGCTGTCTGATGGCCACACCTCCAGATGTCAGGCACATGTGCACCCCTCCCTCAGCAAGCATCACAGCATCAACATGACACACGCATTCAGGCCACAATACACATGACCGACAATGAACAGATGTACTGAAAGAACATTAAAAAATCAAATGCGTAGACAGACCAATAGACTGCACGAAGCATGGAATGAAGTGATGCAAAATCTGTATTGAAATTAAACTATATACATGATAAAAGGGATGGAATGTCATACAAGTCTGGGAAAAAAAAGGTCAAAAATGAAACCTAGTCCTAAATAACTATTTACAAGGGCAGTGGGCAAGTCCTCTCCAATCCCAGACAATTTATCAACTAGGGCTGAGTTGCAAGCAACATCCTCCTCCTTCAGGCGGGCCTCTGTTATTGCCTGGAGGGCTTGCAAGGTGGCCACCATCTCTTGCCCCACCTCCCCTGCAGACCTGCAAGTTTCCTCCAAGGATGGCAGCCCGCCTCCATGCTCGCCGCAGCACTACCTCAGCCCTGGCCATCATCACCTCAGCCTCCCTTGCCTGCTGCATCTCTGCCACCAGCTGCCTCTGGTAGCACCTGAACACGAAGAACAAAGCCTGCATGCCACCCCTATGTTCCTCCTGCCTCAAATGTGCCACATGCCTCCTCAGGGTGGTATTCCCTGTGAATGTCTGCCTCATAATGATTGCCACCTGCTGCTCCTGTGCAGAGTGCAAGCTGAGGAGGTGCGCCTTCCGACCTGATAACTGTCATCTGGGGCGTATGGCACCTGCACTGCTCTGAGGTGCCTACTGACCCTCCACTGCCTGTTTCTGTGTCGGTGTCTTACTAGGCACAATGACCACCTCATCCAATGTTGAATGGACTCCCACCTCAGGCATGGATGTCAACTCAACCAGACAGGGCGGCGGTGGTGGGACTGGTGCAAAGGGGGCTGGTTTGGAATGTGGCCCGGAAGGCAACCTGGAGGATGACTGGTGCACAGAGGAGGAAGTGGAGAAGGGGGTCACTACGGAGCCCACGGAGCACACCCAAGAACATTGCCGTTGCCAGCTAGACCATGAGGTGGCACAGGTCATTGTGATGATGTACAAGCATACTACGAGTAGCCTGTACATCATCACGTATGACTGCTGTCCGCCTCTTGAGACCAGTCAGCAGCGGCAACACCTGATCCCGGACAGACACATCGGCTGGCATGGGGAGTGGAGGCATCTCGGAAGGTGGGCACTGGTGCTTCCGATGGCCCAGGGACAGGATTTTGTGCAGGTACCTCCACAGTGGCCTGCACAGCCTCATGACCCTGGGACAGGGTTGCGGCATGCACATCCTCCTTGGCGCCCCCACCTGACCCCACAGGCTGATCTGCAATGGCTACCTCCTCCAGCTGCATCAACTTGGATGACCCAGGGTGTCTTCCCCTGTGGATGGTCCCTGTGTGTCATCACCCTGTCCCACTGCTGCTGCGGTGTCCCTTGCCTCCTTCACCTCCTGGGCCTTCCCTCTAGCAGCCACGCCCAATGGTCCAAGCACTCCCTGAGCCACATTGCTCCCCAAAGAGGAGGTGTCACAGGGGAGTGGCTGGGGTCTGCGCCTTAGTCTAGTGCCCTGGTCCCTGCATCCACGCTCCACAGCACTGCTTGTGCCCTCTGCAGACATTGAACATTGACATCAGTCAACAATGTGAAAGCATGTGTGGCATACACAACATTTACAGTAACATGAAGTCAGCCAGCAACAGCCACACACACACACACACACCCATGCAATTCCCATGAAACGTGAGACACCACTCTAGGGTCAATGATGAGCACAGTCACAATACATTCACATGCCACCCTTTGCTCCCACCCTGCACTGCATGGCCACAGGCTCCCTCCCTACACACGCCAGTCCCATGGGAGCTTCCAAATGCGACATCACACTACTCATAGACAGGGACTGATGCCCCAACAAAATCACCCATACCGGATGCATGAAAGTATGGAAAGATTGCAGCTATATATGATTCCCCATCCATGAATGAGCTTTAGCAGTTTGAATGACAGAAGCTGCTCTTGACATGTCATATGGAGTCCACCTTTACAGTGACACTGCCAAATCCCCATTATGCATGCCTCATGGGTGATACGTGCACAGCAGACTAGCACCATGCTTCGACTGGCAGGGCTGGCATTAGCATCTCTAGTAATTTCTGGCCTGCAGACAGTGCATAGCATGTTGTAGCTGAGTGGTATGTGGGTTTGGTACAGTAGAGTGTTGCATTTTTGGTGAATTGTTTGATTGATTCATGTGATTGGATATGGGTACAGTATGGCATATGTCAACGTTCGCAGTGCACTCTTGTATGTATAAGTTACACAGAGCTGCTCAAGGGACTACTAACTGTGCCAGGGAACATATGGAGTCCAGCCAACACTAACAATGTGAAGGGTCACTGCACAGTGTATGACATGGCAGCGCCCGTTACATGACAGTGCCACTCAATGCGTCACTCAATAACTGTCAGTCACTCACTCATGGCAGTCATTACATGACACTTCACATGGCAATGTCATGGAAGAGTGCTGTCATCACACACAATGTGCATGGACACTGCACATACATGAATTTTGATAGGAATACAGCATGGGACTTGCGCCCATGTAGAATCACACACCGGGAGCTGGTAGAGCCGTTGTCATCATTGACGTGACACATCAGATGTTAACAGTCGTATGTCTATTCAAATTTTTGACCAGGACAGTGAGAGCTTGACTGCGAGGGTTGGGTTTTTGTCTGCACACTCTTCATTGCTGCACAAATATGTCATTGACTGTACATGGACTACGGTCTGCACAATGACACAATGGATCCTGCTGTCCAACTCAAGGTGCACAGTCACATTTAGGCGACATCTGACAGTGGTTGCCCTGTTGGGACGATGGAGAGGATGTCAATGGCAAGGTCCATGTCCCAATGCATCCACTGGAGCACTTTGGCAAGTACATCAGTTTGCCTTTCTCAGGCATGTGGCATGTGTGGTGATGTAGTGAAATATGTGTTGAGTCTTCGTGTGGATATCAACATGAGATGGTTGTCACATAGCTGTAATCACATGCTGTCTGTCATATTTTGTTCTTGGTAGTACATGTGGATTTAGCTGGCTGATACCATGTGCTGGCCTTCAGCGTTACAGTGAACCATGTGCATTACTTCTCCCTACGTTGTGTACTCAACTGCCTGTTGTATGGCCCATCAGTCATGATTAGGCCACATTTGTACGGCTATACCCACACTAAATATGCCATAGAAGGGGCTGTATTGACAAGTGGAGAAGGACTGGGAATACAGCAAGCAGTGGGTATATCACAGGCGAATAATCAACGCCCAATGGACCAAAACGCACAGAAGGAGAATCACAATGCACAAGGAGTGTTCAACCAAGGGGGACTAGTCAGACAGGCTCCTCCTATATGTTGGACATGTGGGATGACAGGGCACATTGTGCACATGTGCGGAAGCCGGGGGTATGTACAGAATTGCCAATTCTCAAGAGGGGGGACAGCAGTGCTTACACAGAGGACTGTATTAGGGTATAAACCTATGGCATATTATAGTGGGATTTTAGACCCAGTTATGAAAGGACACTTCCCTTGCGAACAGTCATTGGCAGCCGCTGTGTTCACAATTGAGAAATCTATAAGTATTGTAACGGGTTGTTCTATGATGCTTTTTGTAGAGCATGCTTTGTTTGCTATTTTAGAGAAACCCAAGGGTACATTGACATCTCAGAGAGCCTCTGCATACGAAGTTATAATATAAAATCCACCGATTAAAAATGGTTAGATGTAAAATAGTGAACTCTGCCACATTTGTAGCTGAGCCTGTGGCAGAGGGCGAGCATGTGCATGATTGCGTGAATTATACGGAGTTTTATGATGACATACTGTGTGTAAAGGAATACGCGCTGTCAGAAAGGGAGATTCTCTTTATTGATGGTTCTTCGTAAAATTGATCCAACGAGTGGAGAAAGGCATTCTGGCACAGCTGTAGTGAGGCACAGAGCAAATGGTGAATTTGAGGTAGTAGCAAGTGCAAGACTACCGTCTCACATTTCAGCACAAGTGGCAGAATTGGTAGCGCTTAATGGCGTGCTCGTAAATCATGGAAGGCATGAGGTGACAGTGTACAGTGACTACGCCTATGTGACATCACCTGTACATGCAGGGTCGGCACTTAGAAAAGGAGGAGCTACCTCTGAGCGGACGGCACTCCAGTGCAGCACGCATCTTTATTGGACAGACTTATAAAGGCACTACAACTCCCAGGAACCATAGCGATAGTTACATGCGCAGCGCATACTAAGATAACTGACTTTTTCTCTTGCGGGAATGAAGCCGCAGATTCAGAAGCCAAAAGGGTTATGTATTCACCAGATATTTAAAGTTTTGATACTCCAGATGTTAAAGAGAAATTAGTCATGATTATGGTAGTAAACGAGGATTTAATAATTTACTGAGAACACAATTAATGGAGATTCAAGGCAGTGCACCACAGGAAGAGCAGGAATTATGGAAGCAAAGAGGGTGTTCTTTATGTCCCACAGAAGCATTATGGCGACAGGGCAGCACTGGAAAGCCAGTGTTGCCAGTAGCATTTTTAAAGGTAGCGCTTGAACAGCTGCACTACCATGCGCATGTAACTTGGGAAAGTCTTGCTGGTACAATTGCAGAAGACCTGTTTGTGCCAAATTTGTTGGAACACGTTGCATTTTATGTAGTAAACTGCATTGTATGTCAAAGGTTTACTGCTGGCCATACACTGCGAACGATTAGAGGAGTAATTCCTCAAATGAATGGTCCTTTTCAGCATTTACATATCGATTATGTTGACATGCTGCAAGTATGTAATGGATACAGGTATCTGATAGTGGTGGTGTGTCCCTTCTCCAGGTGGATCGAAGCAGGTCCCTGTACACACCCTGATGCCACTTGTGCAGCAACATTTTTAGTATGTGAAGTCTTTCCAAGATGGGGAGTGTGTGAGGTGCTGAGATCCGATAATGGCCCACATTTTTTAGTGAATTATTTGAACAAATAGGATTATTGTTGAGCATTAAGCACAAGTTTTCTTCTGCTTATGACCTTCAAGCGAACGGGATATGTGAGAGACTCAACTGCCTTCTTAAAGAGAGGACTGCCAAGCTTAGGTTAACGCTCAAAAGGGGATGGCTATATTGCCTGCCCTTAGCTTCATATGCTCTAAGGAATCAGCCTGGTTCAGACCACCACCTCACACCCCATGAGCTAGTGAAAGGGAAGCGAATGAGAATTCCTTTAACTCCTTCATCGAGGAGTAGAAGTGATGGCCAGAAAACAGCAGAAATGTTAGGAAATGAGTTACATGCATGTATGACTGCTAGTATCTCTGTCATTTCAGATCAACTCAAGCGTCAGGGGCGTCAGTCTCAGAACACAGATGAAAACCATTCAGCAACTGGATCTTCAGAACTACTTTCAGCACCGAGACCATTTGCTGGTGACACTGTGCTGATTAGGAACTTTACTAGGTAGTGGCATGAGCCAAGATTCATTGGACTACACATGGTAGAGGGTGTTACTCCCTCAGCAGTACAAGTCCAAGGCAGACAAGCTTGGATTCACCTCAATAACATAAAGCTACATACAGGTGAGACCGCCGTATCCCCAACAATAGATCCAGAAGCAAGACAGGAAGAAGAATTTTAGCATGTGCAGACTCGATCGATGACAAAGAAGAAGGACGATAAGGCAAAGACTTGATGAATTCAAGTTTGCATTTGGACTGTGGCTCTCACTGGACACTCACTATAGATATTATAGCAGGCGTGCAAACTCTTTGCTTGAGTCACAGGAATCTTTGAAAAATTAACTTTAGACAGTTGTTGATGCATTCTAAATATGCCTGAACTAGATTTCGAGTTTGAATTTGACAATTGTAAGCTTGTGCAGTACCCTGATTACTTTCTGACTGAATATTGGTACGACTGAATTTATGGTTCTCCCCGAAAGTATTGTGCATTGTATCGTGCTTGCTGTCTTTGTGTTTCCTCTTCAAGTTTTTCCTGCCCTTGTTAGAAGAGCTGTGGACATTCATACTTTCTTACATGATCCTAAGAATGGCCCTGTAATAAGGAGGTTGCTTATAGCAATAGTAGAGGAGCTACTGCAAGTACCAAAAATACTACAGTTGCCGGAGTAGTGTTTTTCCTTCCTTAAATTGAGTACAGCAAACATGAGGAATGCTGAAAATTGGTATGGTTTTTAGAGCCCAACTAAGTCCAGAATGTTGCAAATGGTGGGGATTAATATGTTGGTTTATGATATACGTATGTGCCACCGTACTTACGGGGTAATTCATAGATTTCAGCGCAGAGGCAGCGCACATGAGCAGCGCAGAGAGGGAGCGTGCGCCAGCGTGCGCCAGCCGTGTGCACTAACCAGCATTCTGGTGCACCGTGTATTCAAGGAATTCCCAAGCCATAATGAGCGCTGGCGCAGAGAACATCCCGCAGCACCAGTTACGCCCCCAAGAACGCCCCAATGCAGCGCAAAGGGCCGCGCTAACCCTGGACCAGCTTACAGGGCCGCTACACTGCATTTGCGCGAGCGGGGACATGTATTCCTGGGGTGCGCTGGAATTATCACACGTGATAGGGCTTGCGTGAGCTGGGTACGTGTATTTCTGGGGGTGTGCGGGAAGTGTCACCCGCGATAGGTCTTGGGTGAGCGGGGTACGTGAATTCTGTGGTGTGCACGGGGAGTTTCACATGCAATTTCACTTGCAGAGCGGGGTACGTGTATTCTGAGGGGTGCTCGGGGAGCATCACATGCGATTTCGCTCTCTGAGCGGGGTATGTGTATTTCTGGGGTGCGCTGGAAGTGTCACACGCAATAGGCCTTGGGCGAGTGGGGTACATGTATTTCTGGGGGGCGCAGGAAGTTTCACAGGCAATAGGCTGTGGGCAAGCAGGGTACGTGTATTTCTGGGGAGCGCGGGAAGTGTCACACGCGATAGGCCTTGGGCGAGCGGAGTACGTGTATTCTGTGGGGTGCGCGGGCAGTTTCACACACGATTTTGCTTGCAGAGCGGGATACGGGTATTCTGAGGGGTGTGCGGGGAGCTTCACATGCGATTTCGCTGTCTGCGCGGGGTACATGTATTTCTGGGTGCGTGGGAAGTGTCACACGCGATAGGCCTTGGGCGAGCAGGGTACATGTATTTCTGGGGGGCATGGGAAGTTTCACAGGCGATAGGCCTTGGGCGAGCAGGGTACATGTATTTCTGGGGTGCACGGGAAGTGTCACACGTGATAGGCCTTGGGTGAGCGGGGTACGTGTATTCTGTGGGGTGCGCGGTCAGTTTCACACGCGATTCCACATGCAGAGTAGGGTACGTGTATTCTGAGGGGTGCATGGGGAGCTTCACACGTGATTTCGCTGTCTGAGCGGGGTATGTGTATTTCTGGGGTGCGTGGGAAGTGTCACACGTGATAGGACTTGGGCGAGCGGGGTACGTGTATTTCTGGGGTGCACGGGAAGTGTCACACGCGATAGGCCTTGGGTGAGCGGGGTACGTGTATTCTGTGGGGTGCGCGAGCAGTTTCACACGCGATTTCACTTGCAGAGCGGGGTACGTGTATTCTGAGGGGTGCGCGGGGAGCATCACATGCAATTTCGCTGTCTGAGCGGGGTATGTGTATTTCTGGGGAGCGCGGGAAGTGTCACACGCGATAGGCCTTGGGCGAGCGGAGTACGTGTAATCTGTGGGGTGCGCGGGCAGTTTCACACACGATTTCGCTTGCAGAGCGGGATACGGGTATTCTGAGGGGTGCGCGGGGAGCTTCACATGCGATTTTGCTGTCTGCGCGGGGTACATGTATTTCTGGGTGCGTGGGAAGTGTCACACGCGATAGGCCTTGGGCGAGCGGGGTACGTGTATTTCTGGGGGGCATGGGAAGTTTCACAGGCGATAGGCCTTGGGCGAGCGGGGTACATGTATTTCTGGGGTGCACGGGAAGTGTCACACACGATAGGCCTTGGGTGAGCGGGGTACGTGTATTCTGTGGGGTGCGCGGTCAGTTTCACACGCAATTCCGCATGCAGAGTAGGGTACGTGTATTCGGAGGGGTGCATGGGGAGCTTCACACGCGATTTCGCTGTCTGAGCGGGGTACGTGTATTTCTGGGGTGCGTGGGAAGTGTCACACGTGATAGGACTTGGGTGAGCGGGGTACGTGTATTTCTGGGGTGCACGGGAAGTGTCATACGCGATAGGCCTTGGGCAAGCGGGGTACGTGTATTCTGTGGGGTGCGCGGGCAGTTTCACACGCAATTTCGCATACAGAGCAGGGTACATGTATTCTGAGGGGTGCGCATGGAGCTTCACACGTGAATTCGCTGTCTGAGCGGGGTATGTGTATTTCTGGGGTGCGCGGAAGTGTCACAGGCGATAGGCCTTGGGCGAGCGGGGTACGTGTATTTGGGGTGAGGGAAGTTTCACAGGCGATAGGCCTTGGGCGAGCGGGCTACGTGTATTTCTGGGGTGCGCAGGAAGTGTCACACGCGATAGGCCTTGGGCAAGCGGGGTACGTGTAATCTGTGGGGTGCGCGGGCAGTTTCACACACGATTTCGCATACAGAGCACGTGTATTCTGAGGGGTGCGTGGGGAGCTTCACACGCGAATTCGCTGTCTGAGCGGGGTACGTGTATTTCTGGGGTGCGTGGGAAGTGTCACACGAGATAGGCCTTGTGCGAGCGGGGTACGTGTATTTCTGGGGTGCGCGGGAAGTGTCACACGCAATAGGCCTTGGGCAAGCGGGATACGTGTATTCTGAGGGGTGCACAGGGAGTTACACACGTGAATTGGCAGTGTGGGTTCTCCCAGGTGTGCCCTCTACCCCCTCCCCAGTCCCTGCAGGCAGCCCACACCACAGGGGACTACCCGGCACCCCTGGTCATGTTCCGTAGGCAGCCCATCCACCATGGGCATGCCCTGCAGTAAGCCCATCCACCCTCGGCATGCCCCCCAGCCAGCCCACATGTCACCATGCACTAGTGAGCACTGACTCATGTCCCCCTGCACCCCCACCCATCCAGCATTGATGGGCACCTGCCAGCAGGCCCTGACTCATGCCTGCACCCCCATCCATCCAGCATTGACGGGCACCTGCCAGCAGGCCCCGACTCATGTCCCCCCAACATATCATAAAGATGCACATTCATGGGCCTCATGTCCACCAAAATCCCACTGCACGCCACCCCAGTCTTGAGACCCAATCAAGTTTCCCATCCACCCCACACTGAAAGGCCTATTACATGACACAAACCATAAATCAACTATGTATATCAACACATGTCCGTCACACACACACACTGGGTGCCAGTGATTGTGTAAACCCACATTGTGACATGCAGTAAACCAATGAGCGAATACCACACATGGAAGTAATAAATCAAAATGTATTTTGCACAAAATGAAGGTAATGGAATGAAAACATGAAAAATATTTTAAACAAGAAAAGAAATGCATGTCCAAAAATGAAAAAAATAAATGAAGTCTCAATCCAAAGTAATCCAAAAGAAAGTTTGTCCAAACTCTTTGTCCACCAAAGCAAATCCAAAGGAAACGTAAATTGTAAAATCCATTGATCCATGGTGATTAGAAACAATATATTTTCATAAATCCACAGTTCAACTATGTACAACGATTCAATCCAGGGTCCATGAGCCCAACTAATTAAATGAAACCTATAAAAAATCTACCTAAGAAATAACTATATACAAAAGGGTGGGGCATTGTCCAAGCACCCCAACATAAAGCAAAATGAAAATGAAACCTAATACTACAAACTATATACAATGGCGGCAGGCTAGTGCGATGGCTCACATTTTGATTTCCCGGGCCAGGGCATCATCGAACTCCTCGTCTATGTCCTGGAGGCGGGCCTCTTCCATGGCCCCGAAGTTTTGCAGGGACGATGCCATGTTCAACTCCAACTCCCTGCGAATTGCCTCGAGGTACTCAGCCCGCCTCAGGGCCCTGCGCATGGAGTTCTCCGCCCTGACCATTGGGAGCCGTGCCTCTTCCGCCCGCCACCGCTCTGCATCTATGGCCTGGCCGAACTGCTGCCACACGGAAGACACTCCCAATACAGGGTCGCCCTGCCCTCCAGCCGATGCCTGCCCCTCTGATGTTGTTGGCCCCGAGCAATCATTGCTCCCACCTTCAGCCTGCTGCTGCCGTGCATGTGTCCTGCCCGTTGTTGCCTGAACGTCATCCTCCCGCTGGGGTCCAATTGTTGGGGTGGCCACCCCTGCTGGACCTCCGACTCCCGACTGTGGCAGGGATATGTCCTCCACCAGCCTGGCCGCTGGGTCAGAGGCAGCTCCACAGGGTACCCAGGTGATACATGGCCGGGAATATGGCACAGAGGATGACTGGCGCATAGGGGGTTCAGGTGAGGAGAGGGTTGGAAGAAGGTCCAGCACACAGAGGAATCCAGCACTGGTGACCCGTCCTAGTAGGTCAACGCAGTCAAAGAGGCATCTGAGATGACGTGCAGTGTCTTCATGAAAACACTGCAGGTCAGCTTGCATGCCCTGTTAAAGCAACGCCATCCCAGCCAGGACACGCTCAACCCAGTCCCGGATTGCCACTTCCGCAGGGAGAGGAAGGCCAGTTGTTGTTCACTCATCCCCTCCCTGAAAACGGGTCTGGACGTAGGCATCCCTGTTGGTGCGGGATGATGCAGTCACAGGATCGGGGACAGGATTACACACAGGCACCTCCGCGGCGGCCTGTGCTGCCTCCTGTCCCTGCCCCAAAACTGCACCACTAACACCAGTGGAATCCCCCCTCCAGACCCCGTGTGTGTCCCTTCCACGGCCTCCTCCTCCACCAAACCCCCCACCAACCTGGATGACTCTGTGCCATCTTCCTCTGTCGGACCCTGTGGGGTCTCAGCTGCCCCTTCTGCTGCTGAGGATTCCACCTCTGACCTCCGCCTCTTGGACCTACCCTCGGTAGCTGCGGCCTGGGACGCGGCACCAGACTCCTCACTCCCCGATGAGATGACAACATGGGAGGGGAGCTGGGCCTTGCATTTCCTGCTGGCGGTACAATCCCTGCCGCTTTGCTCCACAGCATCCTCTCCACCCTCTTCATCAGTTGACGCTGCAGACAGGGAGAGATAGAACACAGTCATCAGGGCACTGTACAATGGTCTGATACACACATGACAGTTGTACATGAGTGGCAGTGTCAAACTTCAACATGGCATCACACTCCCCAACACACATGTCATTTCAACTCACACGCATGAGCAAATCAACAGGAATGTTGCACCAGGCAGCACCATCCATACACAAACAATAGCATGAGCAGCCGAAGGTGAGCCTGACGTCACATGCAACACAGGGAGTGCAGAACACATGCACACACACCACCAGACTTACATGCATCTGTACATCTCCACCACCTGTCGCAGTGATAACATCGCCATCCATGTCACATCTGGCAATCAGCTTCCTACATGTCAGTGTCACATGCATCCATGTTGTATCACAGTTGCACACTTGTCAAATACACACACATGCACATGTACATAGTGCAGATACATGCAGCTGGAACCAGCATCCATGTGTGACACCACAACCATGCCACAGTACATACACAGACATTTTTACATGTGTGCACCCACACATGCATTTGCCTAGCATGCATTTGAACACATACACCATTGATGTGTCTCACACATGACAGGACTCACATGTGGCAGCCTCATGTCCCTGTACATACACAACCACACATGGGCCTACAAAGGCAGATGTTGAATCTGCACACTCCTGGCACACCTCAACATGCACAGCGTCCAATCAGTACGCATGTACACTTACCGCTCAACTCCAGACAGGTCTGCCTCTCCAGGACCTGGATGTGGAGCGTTGGGTGTATATGTTCCAGGACACTCATCTGGTTGTTTGTTAGGTGGACCCGGCACCCCTCAGCATCCGCTGCCTTCATGAGGTGCCAGGCCTTGTTGAGGGTCCTGGAACTGAAGTCCTCCCAGCGCTTCCGAACATGTTGAATGTCGCGGGCTGCCAATCCCTCCATGTTGATGGCAGCCACAATGTCCATCCAGATCCTCTTCCGTCCTTCATTGTCGGCATGCAAACTTCCAAAGAGGGCATCATACTGCCCCAGGACTTGCTTCACCAGGATACCAACTTCATTAGCACTGAAGCTGGTAGCCCAACTGCCTCTCTGGCTGGGGGTTGTAAGTGGTGCTAGAGGGTGTTGTGTCCGACATGGCAACCCCAGAGGCAGGTGTGGGTGGGCAACTGGGTCCTGGGGCTGGGCTGTGGAGTGATGGTATCCCAGTCGGGAGTCTTCTGTTGCAGAAGGGGTGGTCACAGCAACTGGACCCCTGCAGATGGCTGATGTGCAGGCACCGAACAGCAGGGCACATGGGCAGCAGCAGGCAGGCAGCAGCAGATGGCAGGTGGGAGCGTGCTCAGGTCTCTGGGGGGCAGGAAAATGGCCTTCAGGGCAGGAGCGTGGTCTCCCGTGTGTTGTCGCGTGGCCAGCTTGATACGGAGTGATTTGGCACATGAAAAAACTGCATGTCAGCGTGTAATTCGAGGAAAGGCCCTTAGCGCGTAAGCGCGTCTGTGACGTTACGTGCGCGGGCGTTTCCCACAACACGGGTGCATGTTCGTTGTACACGTGAAAAAACTGCACGTCCGGGTGTCACTGTGTGTAATTGGAGGAAAGGCCCTTAGCACGTACACGCGTAAGTGAATCGCGCACGTATTTTTCAACTGTGGTTGCCCCCGTGTGTGTCGCATACCCCTTCACAGGTCATTGTAGGCTGCATGTATCACGCATAGGCTTGTTTTTGTGTTTCTGGGTGCCACAGAGTAGTGCGGGTTCATTTTTCCATGCACGTGGTCTACTAGGGGTTGCGTGGACATTTAATTTTGTTTTTGGGGTCACTGTGCGTTGCGTGACCTGTCATCCTCCGCCAGGGGTCACAGACAGCCTTGCTAGAGCACTAGGGTACGAATTCCATCTAGTACCCTACCCCTTTCACCCCAATTGCCCAGGACAATTGTTTACTGCAACTCCCATACACACAACAACATCAGTGCCATGGTTGGGAGGCGACCAAGCAGTAAGGGACGCAAAGGTGGCCGAGCTCAAGGAGATGGGCGCGGTAGGGGACGTGCCCAGGATGTGCAGGGTGGCCCAAGAGGTCAGTGTGTGGAGGACCAATCAGGGCCACCTATGCCCCCCCAATGGTTGGGGGAAATGTAGCTGACACCATCCCAACTCAGCCCTTGTTAAACCGGTCCATATTGTCAACTGAAACGGCACAGGATGACTCCCAGGCTGACTTCCGTGTCACCAAGTCTAAGCCACGTGTGGCGGTGAACGTTGCTGTCACCAGGCCACGTGGATCTGGGGCAGCAATGTCATCTGCTGCCCCAAGTAGCCAGGCTGAGGAGGCTGCAAGGGCAGCTGCAGCTCAATTCACCCCAGCTCCGAGTCTCCCAACCGGGACAGTGTCGGCCCAAGTCCATCACACCGAGGTTGGTCCTGCCAACATCACCCTGCAGCCAATGCCTGCACCGAGACCTTTGGTCATTGTGCCTTTGCAAACTTCCAGTACCCAGTCCACCTGCGCTTCTGCCCCTACCAACCAGAGCGGCGTAAGCCACTCAGGATCCGCATCACCTTCCAAGAAGAAGGGTGCTCTTGCACTAAAGGCTGGGACCCCAGACACGGCTACACACTCTGGCACGTCAAGGAAGCCTAGCTTCAATGACGCCGAACTAGATGCACTTGTGGCCTATGTGTTGGCACATAGCCGCGAAATGGTGGTGACTGCAGGGTGCAAGACTACGCCTGCTGAACGTAGGGCCCACTGGCAGACCATCGCGACTCGCATTAGTTCCCTTGGATTCGTGAAGCGCACAGCTGATGATTGCTATAAGCGGTGGAATGACCTAAAACGCAGAGCAAAGAACAAGCTGGCTTCAAATCATGCCTCTACTCTGGTGACCGGCGGTGGGTCTCCACCAGAGGACGACCAACTCACTGAACATGAGTCTGTCGCTGGAGCCTTCATCACAGAGGATCAGATCCGAGGCATGGGAGACCTACCAGATCTTGAAGCATTGTCTGGTGAGTGCCCATGCATGTGTGTGCCATCCATGTGTATGTTGCTTGGGTGACGTGTTCTGATTGAGTGCCAGGTGAGGCTGTGTAGTCATGACTGGTATGAGTCACCCATGTGGTCCCTCCAAACCATTCCCCGGCCTTGGGTTTAGGAATGACAGTATCCCTTCGGACCACAGTTGCCAATTTGCACCAGATTACTGCAGTTGTCCTTCAACTGTCATCTTGCAACAACATTGTTCAAAATGTTTTCCTATTCATTCAGCCTGATAGTTTCAATCCTTGCCATTTTTACGACGCATTTTTTTGCCGTACTGCCACAAATGTAACATACTTCTGTCATAGATTACACCCCACAATGGCCCACATTTATGACCTTGTTATGGGAATGATTTAACCATTCAGGCTGATTGAGTAATGGCCTGCACACAATCATTTTTGGGCCCTTTTTTGAATGTTGAACATGACTGTTGTCTTCTGTCATGTTGAAGTGACCAACCATTGATGTATCCATCTGCCTGCCATCACTGTATAAGTGAACACTGGATCGGTTGCAGCGTGTGGCACATGCGTGTTTTGTCACACTATTTTGCATGTTTTATCTCATGATGTCCATCTCACATGGATGGGTGACAGTATTTATTTCCTACCATATGGCTGTACTTGTCAAATGTACCATGGCTATGCTACGTGCCATCTGTGTGCTGGCATGTGTCATGTATGTGTATTGGACATGCCACTCACAGGCTAATGTGTGATGCCAGTGCTATCCAGCATGCAGAACATGTGTTGCTTTTCAATCTTGGAGTCCTCAGTGTCAGCTTTTTGTCTCCCCTTCCAACTCATTGACAGTGCATGCATGGCAGGGTTATAGTAATGTGGGACATGTGTAATTTATGTACTTACTGGATCTCTGCCTCGTCAGGCCTATGTGTGTGCTATGGTGCTCATGCCTGTTTCCATTTGTTATCTTTCATGTTTTGCAGGTGATGAGGCACTTGATGCTGTTGAGGAGGAGGAGATGGTGCAGACCCAGGAGGAATTACAGCCACAACCGGGCACCACTGGAGGACGTGGGGTGGCGGTGGGTGAAAACCCATTTGTCCTACAGACCATGCTGTCCATGGGTGTCTCTGGGTACACCTCCGCAGACCTCTATGAATCAGGTGCTGAATCGGACAGTGAGACATATGTGCTGTCGCAGGTGAGTGTTTCTGGCAGGGATGCTGTTCTGTCCAACCCACCTACACCGGGGGTAGACACCTCTATGGGGATTTCAGTGTTGGTAAGTCTGCCTTTGGCGGTCACAGATGGAGGGTCAGCAGATCAAAGGAGGAATACAGTCCTGCAGCCTCAGGCAGTGCCAGCACAGCAAGGTGCAGATCGCCTTGCCCCAAACAGGTGTGGTGCCCACCAACACGGTGACCGTGTGCCACCAGGCAATACTGTGTGGGAGAACTCCATCTACAGTATAGCAGCACAACAGGGAGCATTGTGTGAAATGATGGCTCAGGCAATGGATAGGGTGGCCACTTCCATTCTCCCCCCTGAAAGGCAGATGGATCTCCAGCAGCAGCAGCAGACTCCATTTGCCACTCACACAGGGAGGACATGCTGGCATCCAACAGGGACCGACGGGCTGGACTGGAGACTCTGCGCAAAGCCATATCTGTAGAGTCACAGGCCCACAGGGAAGCCCTGAGGTTAGAACACAGGTCCCTCAGAGATACTCTGGGTGAACATGAGGTTTCCCGGAATTTTAGGTCAGAACAGCAGCTGGAGCAGCTCACACGTTCACTCTCAGCTGAGCTCCAGTCAACCCGTGCGGAGATCCGGGCATCACGCGAGGCCATGCAGGAAGAAATGCGGGCTACCCGTGAGGTGCTGCATGGGGATCTCTGTACCATCATCCTGCAGAACTAAACCTTCCAGACCTGCATGCTTGCTGCCATGGAGGACCATACCAGGGCTTTGCGTGGGCTGCCTCCCATATCACGGCCACCTCCTGATGTAGCAGCAGAGGGTGATGACAGCAACGGCAGTTCTCCCACTGTAGCGTAGCCGTGCAGGCCATGGGCCCATGGAGGTATTTTTTTTTCTCAACCTCCACGCATGTGGGTGTTGGGGTGCACCCTGTACATCGTCCCTCACCCCCCCCGGTCCACACAATGGCCATTTTTGATTTTTCTTTTCCTTTTTTTTTTTTACAGTGTGTTGCTTTGTGTGGCTCCCATGGGCATCCACTGTGTATTCCAGCTGGGCACATGCAGGCTTGTCCTGTCTTTGGGTTAGATGCTTGGGTTCCTGACACACACACACACCCCTCCTGCTTCCCCTTTCCATGGGCTTGCAAAGGGTGTGACCAAGTGACAGTAACTTACACAGTGATATTGGGCCCCCATGAGTTGTGTGGGCAGTCTGTAGTCAATACTGTGTGTACATCCCTAGTGGGGATTGTTGTTGGATTCTACACTGCATGGTGTATTGATATGTGCTTGTGCATCCATGTCTTTCTCCTTATATCTTATATACATGTAGGTTCTTCATGTCTTCACAAGGCCGTCTCCTTTGCAGATGCAGTTCATGTTGTATGCAGTACACTGAGACATTTGCCTGACAGCAACATTCAGTTGGAAGGGGTCAATGTGCTGCCTTGGTCAGGTTGTGAGACTTGCACTACTTTAATTTTCTACTGTCATATATTGCCACGGTTTCATCCTGTACTGATGTTTTGTGTTGCTGGTAAGTATTTGTTCATGTGTGCTGTTTCTTATTGATTACTGAGAGCATATTGTCTGTGGCCTGTTTACATTAGGGACAGTTCACTTTGTGACACTTGTGGCATGTGTTGTGCATTCATTTGGTTGCTTTCACATTGCATGCCATGCCATGGTGTGTTGGGTAGCTGAGATGGGGAGGGGTTGGATGACATGGCACTATTTTGATGTGGTATTTTGCAAGGGGGTATTCATTCCTGCCCCATGAATGTGTGTCTTTTTGTGACACAGCATTGGGTGTCTTTAGGTAGGTAGGGATGCACACAATGTAACACTTCCAGGTGAACAATCTCAGGCTGGTATGGTTGTGACAGTTGACTGTCCCTTTTGTCATCATCATTGATTGTCAGCTGGTATGTGCCAGACCTGTGTGCATTCCGCAGGGGTGGGATTTTAGGTGAAGTAATTTGCCACAAGCTGGGTACGGGCTGCCTCACCACGTGCTCTTTCACCTCCCATGCGCAGCGGCCGTGCATGTGGTTGGGGATGTGGGGGCACCACCATGTCCACCGGCATGCCCCGGCGGGTTGCAACGTTGTGCAGGACACATGCTACCACTATGATCCTGCACACTACTGGGGGCGCATATAGCAGCTGCCCACCAAAGCGGTCAAGGGAGCGAAAGCGTGACTTCAGCACTCCGAATGTGCGCTCCACTATGCCCCGGGTTGCAATATGGGCTGTGTTGTATCTTACCTCAGGTGGTGTGGTGGGGTTCCGAATTGGCGTCATCATGTAGGTGCTCAGAGGGTAGGCACTGTCCCCTGGGAGGTGATGATGGCTATCATTAGTGGGGTTGTTACATTACTCAGTATCTGACATGCATGCATGTGCAGAGGCATTTATACTCACCAATCAGCCATGTGTCGCCATGCTGCCCAGCTTCCAGGTCCCGGTTTAGGGGTGACATTCTGAAAATGAAACTATCATGGCTTGACCCTGGATAGTTGGCATATACTGAAGTGATGATTCCCTTGGCATCACATACTACCTGCACGTTGATTGAATGCTAGTGCTTGCGGTTTTGATATTTGTGCTCAGTGGCCATGGGAGGACGTAGAGCCACATGGGGCCAATCAATGGCACCTAGCACTTTGGGGAAGTGTGCCACCCCGTAAAAGTCCTGGACCACGGCCTGCCTTTCTGCAGGTGTTCTGGGCATGTATATGTGCCTGCGGACTGAGGCACGTGCAGTCGTGATGGCCAACACCTGGTGTAGGCAGCGTGACTGCGTGGCCTGTGACATACCCCCCACTATGGCACTTGTCCGCTGAAATGAACCAGTAGCCAAGAAGTGCAGTACATTGAGCACCTTTTCCAAGGGGCTCAGTGCTTGTGAGCACAGGGTGGGTGATGTGAGGTCATCCTCCCACTCACTCACCAGGTCGAGGATTATTTGTGGTGGAAACCTGTACCTCCCATAAACCTGGTCATCAGGCATCCCAAAAAGGCTGGTCCTGGGTAAAAAAATGCAGGGCCTGGCTATCCTCCTCCTGCGGTGTCCCACGACCACTGCTGCGAGGAACGGTATATTAATCGTAGCGTCTGAGCTTGTATGTTGTTTGCGTGCACTTTTATGCTGTGCGGGGCCACTTACGCCTGCTTCCTGCTGGCGAACGTGTTTCCGGATTAGCGCGTCTTCTTTTGGCGCTCGCCTTTCCCCTGTTCGGTTCCATGAATATGTGTTGTTGGCGCGCATGTGGTCGTTGCGAGCATTTACCTCCTGTACTTCCCCCGTAACGCCCACATTTTCACACGTTTTTGCCCATTCCGCATGTTACGCCCCGTGTTCCGCCCACTTTTGTTGTGTGCGCTGCACTATGTGCGCATTCCCTGTGCACGTTACGCACGCCATTTAATGACATGTGTGCCCGCGTGCGCCACCCATGATTTTAGCGCACATCCCAGGATTTACACGTGCACTGAATTCCATGAATCGATGTGCGCGGCTTTGGCACAAGTGTACTGCGATTTTCACACTTGCGCTGTGATTTTCACACTTGCGCTCCCCTTTTCGGCGCACATTTATTCCATGAATCGGCCCGTTAGTGTCTTTCTGTTTCTTCTGTTTAGTATTCCATATTACTCTAATGTTCCTGTGGAGATAGGGGCCACTATGATTCCTCCTACTACAAGTGCTGCTCTTGGTTTGTTTACTTCCACTAAGGTAGAAACTCCTGTGGTTCCTCCCAAAGAGAGAGAAATCTTCTTAATATACTTCATGATTATTATTTGAGCACTGTAATAGTGAGAAGTAAGAGAGATGCAGAGGAAGATAATGAAGAGAAAAACACATAATTAGACACTACAGCACATTTGAGTGATAACATGTGGTAGCACATGAAAAAGGTGGGAGAGAAAACATCCAAGGAGAGTTGCTATGTCTGTGCCCTCATACCCTATGCCATGGATGCAACGCAGACTTTCATTGCCAGAGAAATTCCAGAGTACGGCGCCAGATGTCTCATTCATCTTGCAGCATGCATGATAAGAGGCCAATTTCAAGGAAGTTCGGCCACTTTGCGATGGAGATCGAAATGGTCATTTCCGTTCCAGGATGATTATATTAAGACCACACAGATGGAAAAGGAACCTGCGTGGAAAAGCAAGATGCTTACATATCCTGAGAAAGGACATGAAGAGGTAGTAGTTGCAGAGGTGAAGAACTGAATTGCCCTGATAAAACAGAAGTAGCAGGATGGCCTGGATGTTGTGAACGAACACAAGTCTTGGTTTATGGACAAGTGAAATCCACGAAAGGATGGGAAGGAGGCCTGATGTCCTGCACAGCTCATCTATTGAAATCTGAATATTTGCCAGAAGTACAGAGATTGAATGATGCTTGTCTAAAGTCATGAGCTAACCACACCAGACTGTTGACTTGGGTAGAAGATGAATCAGGCCCGATGATGGTGGTTCCATTGATAAATGCAACATTATGCTTCCAAAGAAAAGAAAAGAATTATGTGGGGAGAAATAAAGGCTGTAAAACTACAGTTGATGTTATTAGGATGGGAGCAGGGACAGCCGTCCTGATGGATCGATATTGGGCTTGTGGGTCCAGAGCCTATATGAAGTTACCCAAAGACTGGGGAGGGACAAGTTCCCTAGTGCTTATCCATGTTCCAGCATTAGTGATTCCTAAGAGTGACCTGAACATTGGAAATTTTCCAAAGGCAGATACCAATTTAAGAAGTAGAAGATCACTTGAAGTTCTCAACCGGACAAGGAGAGAGAATTACTTTTCAGCAAAATCAATAGAAGGCTTCAATGCAATTTCATATGAGCACAGATTATTCAGTCAGACTTCAGCAATATTCGCAACTATCTTAATGCCAGGGATCCAGATGATGGCCAATGCAAAGTGGTTGCAAATCACTCGCTGGGAGCTCCTGCAGATGATCAACACTACCATAAATGGATTCAACGCTATCAAGGAAGAATTGAGAGCCATAGGATTGATGACACTCCAGAACAGATATGGCATTGATATGATCACAGCAATGGACGGAGGAGTTTGTGCCGAAATTGGGCCATCATGTTGCACGTTCATACCTTCTCACAATGTCGAGAATGGGACCTTGACAGAGGCCATAATGTTGTTAACCAAACTGCACAACAGGATGGAAGATGAGACAGAAAATGTTGCAGATGACAGTTGATTTGCTTGAATCTTCTCATGGGTTCCACAATAGATGGCAAACATCTTTAGGTTTCTTAGACCGATATTGGAGATGGTGATGTTTGGAATCTGCATGATCAGGATAATAATCACACAGTGTAAGAAGACAGCAAAGAAGGCATTAGGAATGAAGATCATGAATGATGCCGAGTCAGTGTTAGACCCAAGGAGCTGACAGATGAAGAAATCAGGAAGTATACAGAGGCCAGCATTTTAGCACCTGAGGGAACAAAGTTCTTGC
Source organism: Ambystoma mexicanum (assembly GCF_040938575.1). Taxonomy (NCBI): domain Eukaryota; kingdom Metazoa; phylum Chordata; class Amphibia; order Caudata; family Ambystomatidae; genus Ambystoma; species Ambystoma mexicanum. Next base: position 1,107,620,588 of record NC_090931.1, read on the forward strand.
ATCCAAGAAATCATAGGAAGTACGTAGGGCGATGGATCTACTGTAATCCGAATGGACAATGTAGCCACATGACCTGGATTGTCGATGAACATGTAAAATCAGCAGGATCCCTGAAAGGAGTAATGAAGATTTGGACTCCGAAGAGACACTTCTTCAAAAGAAGAAATCAAGATGTGGAGACTGGTGAAGGAGTGGTTGATAAATCAACCATCGGAGGGAGTGTAGAGGAGGAGCCGAATGCCTCTGCAGGAAGTCCCGCCCCTATTTTGCCTATATGTTGGAAACCGGAAATTGCGACATGCGCAATGCCAGTAATGGTACCTATTCCACAAAGAGCCTTTGAGACAAAATACCCCTTGAGAAAAGAAAACCCTATCTGATGTATCCCCGTAGAGATGACAATCTCTTGGAGTAGATCCCAGAGGGAATATGAAGATGAATGAAAGAGAAGATTGGTGACGTCACAAGAAGCGTGACACACTGAAAAGAGGATGTATAGTCGTTATAGAATCTGATGACAAAATAAAGAACTGAGTAAGCTTTCATATGCGGAATGAAGATTACACGTGTGAAGAGCACTGCTTAAAATGCAAGTCGTTTTATAATTGTACAAATGCTGTAATGCAAGTAGATTAAATAATCGTAAAGGCTGGCTATACGTAATGAGTAGACTGCAGGCGGTGCCGCCATTATACAGATGCTGTTATATAGAATCTGGACATTCAACGTCACAATTTAGTATGCTCAGACCCATGGGGAAAGGAAGATTGATAGCTATGTATGTGTCACAGCAAGAAATAAGCTGAAGCTTGAAGATAGACCAAGAGAGGCTGTCTGGCCTGGTGTCAAAGGACGAAGCAGCCAAAACTGGTTATCAGTCCTTGAAGAACAGTTAATTTCACATCCTTACTGTTCATGGCCTGTAAGAATGTCGTTGTATTTTCCCTTGTTCCCTTCCTTGCCTTGAAGCGCTTTGAAACACATTGTGTATAGGCGCTATATAAATAAACTATCATATCATATCAATGTGAGATGCTGAGACATCCTTTGTTAAGTTGCAACGAGAGAATACCATGAGTGCCAAGTTTCTCTATTCAAGACAATTAAATGCTGTAATATGGGCCAATTCATGGTCTCCTGTTATGTGAGTCCAGGATGGAAATAGAAGTGGGCATGCAGACCAGAACTTTGATAAGCACATGCTCACATTCTCTGAGAAGAGAAGCTACTACAATGCCAAGTTCAAAGACAATCTAAATGGCAGACGGCATGAGTGATGATGGATGTCCAGCGAACAGCATAGGGAGGCATGGTGAAGTCCACCCGCCAGCACCTGGGATACCAGCTTACGTGCTGCTAGTGAGTCAAATTTCCCTGAAGTCTACAAACGTATCAACCAATTGTAGAGGGTCATATAACGAAGGGCCTTATAGTTTGAGAGCCAATGATATGCAGTGTACTTAATAATTGTCGAAGATGACTTGCACTAGGTGTGGGCATAAGTTGTCCACCTGACTGTAGAGACTCAATCACAATCCAATCCCTTATAGAAAGTATACTTAGATATTCCCCTTAAGCCAACCACAATCCCACATATGTTTTCTTAGTTTGCCACATAGTATGACATCACGTATGACACATTTTTGATAAATAAGGATGTTTTTTATGAAATTTGTTGAGCGAGCTTGTGCGACGTCTGTTGATGTCCGTTGTAACGCCCTGTTTTAGATAATTGTTAATAAAACAGTCTATTGAGACATTCTTTGCCAACTTCCTCAGTCGGTCTTATCATTTGGTGTAAGAATTATTCTGCATCCCCCTCCATCGAATGATGCCTTACTCTCAATTACAAAGGACTATAAGGGTTCAAGCAGATCAGATGGGGCCATTGAGTATGCAGCGGTGCAGCAGGCTTCAGAAGGCCAAGTCCGTGGTGAACCCCACATATGCAGTAGTTACTGCTGCAAGACCTCCCTTCCATGAGTTGGTGTCAGATTCTCGGGCTGATGTCTAACCGAGGGTTGCAGACTTGCAGCCAACAACAGTGGGCCCCGGAGCTACTGGCCTGGTCCCTTGCATCACACCGCCGAGGGCAAAGGACACATGGTGGGTGTGTGCATGCTGGCGAGACAGTGTGGGAGGAGCAAATGTTGCATGCCGCCATCCGGCATGACTATATATTGAGTCGTATTGTAGAGGACATGGATCGCCTGGCCGAGAACATGTCCACACCAGTGGACCGGGATGCACAACAGCAGCGTATCAAGTGGTTCTCAAGGCTCTCCCACAGACTGACCAAGATCAAGGGCCGACCGGCTGATCTGAAGTGTCTGCAGGACTCCCTGCATGTAGATGCAAGGCACATAGATAGGCCCTGAAGTAGGAGATGTTGGCATCTTGTCAATCCAATCACTGTGAGATGGAGAGCTTGAGCCACAAGGACCCAGCTCCATGAAGAGATGGATGCCCTCAGGCAATGGCTATCCCAGCAACTTGAGGTGTCACTAGTGAGCACACATACAGACTCTGTGGCATTCGGGATGAAGCTCATTGTGACCTCTCCACCTTTGGGGTGCTGGTGCATGCATCCGTGTCACTGCTGGCCCTAGCTAATGAAGACCAGGCTTTGGCACTGCATTGACTGGATCTACTGCCACCTCCACAACCACCAGTACCAGCGCAAGAGGGTGGTCCCAGCACACCCATGCCACCTCATCCATCTCTGGTGTGATGTCTATGAACCCATGGAGGGTATTTGTTATTTTTGTGTTGTTTTTGTGTGGTCCACTCATGTGAATATGGACATGCACACCCCTCCCCTGCCTCCTACAGGGTGGACATTTTGTTACCATAAATCCAGGATGGACATTATTTTTTTAATTTGGGCAGTCTGATTGTATTTTTACCCCCTTGTTCAGGATTAACACATTGTTGTGATTTTTTTATGCCCCTTTTCCAGGATGGAGGCCTATGTTGTTTTTCCCCTCTCCAAGATTGACTGTTTTGATTTTTTCTTTGACCTTGGGAGATGTGCTGTTGTCCTCTCAAGGGAATAATGAGCAAAGTGCTGGAGATGCCGCCATGCACAGTGGTGTGAACCGCCGTGGTTGACTTGATTTCAACAGGATCACATGTGCAGGTAACAATGGGTTAATAGTATTTTTGAACATATGTGCAGTATGCATGATTTGGTACTATGACTGAGACATACAATGTCCTATGTTTTTGCAGTGATCCTGATTCCTCCAGTGACTCCACTACATGAGAAGTCCACCCTGCACCCTTTCAAGCACCTAGTCTCCATGCCCTCTGCCAGGCACTTGCCCGCCATCCACAAATGTGGATGTACAGTTTCCGGTGCAGGTGATGAGGGAATCATATCAGGGCAGCTCTGTTAGCAGGCAAGGATGACCGCTGTCAATCATGTAATGTCTGTATTATTGGTCACCACTATCTTTGCATGCATTCTCACTCGTTTCATTTTCTGTGGGTGTAATAATTTAGTCACAGTGAATGGCAGTGCAGATGTGTGTTTGTTCACATGCATGTGTGTGTATGTACCCTTGCACATCCATGTGTGTGCATTGTTTTTCAGGTTGCACTTCCACAACGGACAGCCAAAGTATGGGAATGTGCAGCACTTATCACAATTGAGCCATTGTTAGTATTTGCCACATTCTCCATCAACAGCCTAATTCATGTCTGTACATCTGGACTCTGTTTTTTGGATGTTCACCACTTGCCTCACTGACTGTTATGTCTTCTTACTGCCACCCTTCTCCTCCCCCGTCCCATATGTCCCACAGGGGCCTGCAGGTGTACTCCCTGTTCACACTACTCTTTGACCTGTGCCAGAACCCACTCCACACTCTTTTCTGCTCACATGATCTGCCTTGCTAAAATTCCCCATCTTGCACACACGTTCATTCACAGGTCTAAAAGGCCTCGGCTGCTCCCCTTCATGCCCTTGGCTCTGGTAACACAGATCTGGCAATTGTTCTCCATTGACTCCACTGGACAGGTTTGGCACACTTGGTGCATCTAGGTTTGTACTGGTTTGCACATGTGTACCCCTGGTGGACTTTACCTGTGTTCCCAAATCAAGTCACTTTTTCATTGTTGTTTCCAGTATGTTCTCTCCACCTGGATGTATTGCATGACTTTTATTTCCATTACTTGTTGTTCAAATCCAGCACTGTGAGTGACTTCACGTGTGTGTACATTGTGGGCACATGCATGTGGTACATCGTCCAATCCCCCCAGCTTCTGTTCATATTGTGTCCCTGTAGGTGTTGCCAGTGCACTATATGATCCCTGCACACTTCCATGGACTGTCTCGTCCAGGTGGTGTGGTCTGTTGGAGGGTGAGACAACAGCTTGGTATTGTTTTCATGTCCATTTACTGTGGTGTCCAAAAGGGAGGGTTGGTGGTTGGTACAGAGTCTATAGTGGTGGTTGATGGGGCTTATTTGCATGGATGTTGAAGACATCGGTCTCTTTCTGGTTTACATGTCATCATGGGTTGAGCATGTTGTTTTTGGAATGAGTAGCTGAGGATTGCTCTTTCACATGAGGCCTGTGTTTTCCAGTCTGCCCTTCTCCCTCACCGCTGATTGTCTGTCCTTGCCCCCAACATGTGCTATGTTTCCATCAATGTGCCTTCCAGGCTCTCAGACCATGCAGCATCTTTTGCCTGTCTTTCTGTCTCTGTCTTCCTCTCTTCACCACCTTCTCTCTGCCCTCACCCACTGCAACGGGCACCATCTCTCTCCTCATCTCCCCACCAGCCAGACTGCTCCTTGCACCACGATTCCCCTATTTCTCTCTCTCTCTCTCCACTGCACAGCTACACATTCATCACTCTGTGTCCTGTCTCCCTCTTGCCCTCTGTCATCCTTAACATCAGCTGCCACACTTGTACTTCCACTCCCTAGAACCTTCACCTCCTCAATTGGTTTCCTTTTCCTCCTCTGCATCCATGGATGACCCAAATGCGCACGTGACACCTGAGAGTGGGTGTGCAGAACTTGTAGGCCTGCAATCAATGGCCCAACTTGTGCCCGCATTCCGGGGCTGAGTGACACATGTTTCCAGAGTGCATGTCATGCTGTGCTGGAAATCTGTTTGCGTCACTGGCAGTGATTTCTCGGTCGATGGGTTTTGATGTTGTAAAGTTGATAGTTGCTCACACTCTGTTATTTGGACTTCCCGATGATAATGGGCGGTCCATGGCGGTTACCTTGTTCCATATGGGAGTTGTCAAGGCTGTCCAGTTTCTTTACTTTAATGCAATGCATGTCTTTACAAGCTTAGAATGTTGTTTCAGGTGGAATGCTATAGATGCATGACAGGTGGCTACCTTGTGCAGGTAAGTTCAAGGCACTCAGGCGGGCACATGTTGTGGTGTTGTTGGTGGCAGGTAGTCTGGCACTGTGTGGGGTGATGCTTTTTTGCCTTGGACTGAGGTGAGTGGGTCCAGCTTCATGGGTTCAGGGACACATGTTGATGGTAGGCTGGTAAGTCTATGCTTGCTGTTTTTGCATGGCAACCAGGCGGGCACTGGTTGCAGGGTGAATGTTGTGTGGGAGCTGTCACTGTGGGGAATTTATCGTTGAGTTATCTTGAGGTGGCAGATCCGGCTGCATGGGTGCAGGGACACATGGTGTTTGGAGTCTATCGAGTGAATGCTTGCCGTTTTTTCATGAGTCTTGCCTGCCGTGCTGCATCCCATTCTTGCAGCTTTTCACGGCATGTTACCCATGCTGGAAGTCCACTCCTGGTACTTCTGCCCCTTATGGGGCTGCTGTACCAAGACAAATACACACACAGCACAGCATTGCAGGCCATTTGGGGGATGACATGTTCACCAGACACTAGGCACACACCATTGGGCTGGTGTTTTTGTTTTCCATGGGGACATGTACCATGCATGGTACACCAGCATATATCATGCTACCTGGTGACAGCTGCTCAGTATATCTCAATGCTCCCTTCAGTTCCCGGCTCATTGGTCCCCTTTCATTCCAGTCCCTCTGAACTCTGCCTTCCCTTCCTCTTACCTGTACCCTCCCTTTTTGTACCAGTCTCCTGGATCTCCAATTCTCATTACTTTCTCTTGTGTACTTGTCTCTTTTATGCCAGTTGCCTCTGTGCCCTGCCATCCTCTATGACTGCTGTCTCTTTGCCCAGCTTCCTTCTGCATGATCCTGTCTTCACTACAATTGATGATACATTCCATCATCGGCTCCCCTGCCAGTATTTACTGCACTGTTCTGATGCCACCAGGGGATGCTATATCGTGGCATTTGGAGTGTTTCCAATAGGATCCTGGGTTTCCAACCTCTCAGTGTCTCTATTTGGGAGTCCTCTCAGTGTCATTCTGACGTCAGGCAGATCAGAGTGTTCACAATGACCGCTCACCAGAACAAGGGGTAAGTGGTACCTATTTCTTCATTGCATGGCACTCAGGGGGGCAGGCAGTGTAGGTTTTGTGGGTGGGCAAGGTGTCACTGTTTGGGGTGTTTTAATTGCATTGGCCTGGGTTGGGTGGGTTTGGCTGCATGGGTGCAGGGACACATGGTGTTGGTTGTCTGGAGAGTTACTGCTTGCATTTGTTGCATGGCACTCAGGGGGGCACATGTTGCAGTATCATTGGGTGCATGGATGTGTTACCTGCTCTGACCTTGGGTTGATTTTGTGTCCTGAGGCATTCTATTTCTATTTTTATTTCTATTTATATTTATAACGCGCTTAAGCCCGCAGCAGACAAAGTGCACAGAAATACACTAGACAACAGGAGAGACAAGTAGACAGGAAATACATTAACCAAAGTAATTGGAGGGCAGAGGAAACTAGGGTAACAGGTAAATAGAAGAGTCTTCACCCTTTTGCGGAACACCAAGAGGTCCCTTTCCACGCAAAGTTCAGGAGAGAGAGAGTTCCAAGCTATAGAAGCATGAACAGAAAAATAGCGGCCACTGCCTCTTGATCTTTTAGATCTAGGACAGATTAGTCTAAATGTGTTAGAAGACTGAGTCAATCTGGTCTCCTGTTGTTGAGCAAGGCTCAGTTTAAGATAGGATGGGGCTGCGCCAAACAAATATCTGTGAAACATGATGTTGAGCTCGAACTGAATTCAAGAAGGAATCGATAACCAATGAAGAGCTCTTATATAGTCTGAGATGTGATCTTTTTCAGGGACATTTTTAACAATCCGTACTGCGTCCTTTTGAAGAACTTGTAGTTTATGTAATACAAGTTTAGTGACCCCAGTGAGAAGAGTGTTTCAGTAAGCTAGTCTGGGCATAATAACTGCTCTAACGAGGTTGTCACCGTTTTTGAGGGACACATAGGGCTTCCCTAGCCTCTACAACCTAAGATGGTACTGAGCTTTTTTTACTATGCTGTCCACCTGGGCATCAGCTCCCAGGGAGGCCTCAAAGATCACTCCAAGGGTATTAACCTTTTTTTGCACCAGAATAGCATGACTCCTCAACAATAAGATTCAAGAAACGAGAATCCAACTTCACTCTCGCATGAGGAGAACCGAAAATTAAAGTTATTTTTTAGAACTGTTCAGGCATAGCCAGTTTGCAGACATCCAGTCCGTCACTAAGTTGTATACATTCTGTACCTTTGTGTATTCCTCTATGTAGTCGGCCGAAAGTTCAATCAAGAGGTGAGTGTCATCAGCATAATTAGTGAACAAAATGCCTGACTCATCTTGCAAATTGCATAAAGGACAAATATAGACGTTGAAGAGGGATGGTGACAGGTAGGTGCCCTGTGGCACAGCACAAGCAATAATCAATTAGGGGGAGGATGTTAAGTCACAAACTACCCTTGACATGCGACTGACAAGAAAGGAACTAAGCCAATCAATAGCTGTGCTTGAGCATGCACCAGTAGACAACAAGGTGGACAAGAGTGTTTCATGACCAACTAAGACGAATGCTGATGATAAATCTAAGAGCATATGAAGACAGGATTTGCCTCGGTTGACTATGTTTAGCATTTGTGTCTGGAAATCAACCAAAGCGCTCTCCGTGCTAAAACTGCCGGACTGCCAGTATTTGTGCTGTTGATTCTTATAACCTTGTCTTTTTACCCCTTTTTAAAGTAACTGAGGTGCCACTTTGCTCCCACTTCAGGGGAGCTGAACTTGTTCAGAAACTGATTGGTTGTGTATTGTAGTATATTAGATTGTGATATTGAGCTGCTCTTACTAGTGGAATGTTTTCCAAATGACTGTGTAAATAAATGTATATTCTTTTACCAAGAAATCTTGAGTAAGTGTTTGTTTGAATCACTGTATTTGTTGGTCCTTTGTGTAACCTGTTTTACTGCTCACTTTACTCTTGAGATAAGTCTGGCTGCTCAGCCACTGCTACCACATTACCTTGCAGTACAGGCTTGTACCAAAGGTGAAATTGTACTTACACTTGTAGTCTTAATTGTGTGTAGTGTTCCCAAAGGGTATTGCATATGATTCTGCCTAACACTGGTGTACAGTGGTGAGGATACATGTATACTTGTTACATTTAGAGTGCTACTCTTACCTTTATTCAAATAACCTTTAAAAGGCTAAGCACCACTAGAGAAGCAATTGTTGTATAATGTCTGATATGGATAGCTACAGACAGAAGACCCTAGTCACTTTAACAGTTGATCAATTGAGAGAAATGTGGAAAGCTAGGAATTTCACTGTAAAAGGCAAACAGTTTGATTTGATAGAAAAATTGTTGGACTACCAAAGTCTGAGGACTGGGTCTGAAACCGCTACCCCTGCAGCAAATGTGGAAAATGTTGATGAGGATGATAATGTTTCAGAGGGTAACTCAAATGTTATTGATGAGTTAGATGAGGCAGAAGAGTCTCAAAATGTAGGCACTGTTTTACCTCTACCTGCTCATAGGCCTCAACCATTGACCACAGGGACCCCATCAGGTCCAACACTAAGTCCTGAATTTGTCTATATGGAAAGGATGAGAGTAGAATTGGAGTTTAAAAGAATCCAAGCCCAAACTGAGAGTAAACATCAAGAATGTAAACTCAGAGAAATGGAGTTGAATCATGTACACTTGAAATGAAAAAGTTGTCTCTTGAACTGGTTCTCTCCCAGAGTCCTCTAGGTCTTCCAGTCCTAAGAGGCCTCGCATGCCCAAAGATGCAGTAAGTATGTATGATATTAAGCTTGATATTTTGGATTGGTTGGCTGCTTTTAAATATAACCATGGGATTCAAGACATTACAGGGAATAAACTGATTCCTTGGCTTTTTTCTAGGCTACCCCCTGTTGCAACTGATGTGGTAATGGAGTTGGGGCATATAGACAGAAAGAAGTATCAAAGTGTGAAACTATCTGTAATAGCTAGGTTTGGGAAGACCCCTTCCCAGTATCTTAAGAGGTTTAGAAACTTCAAAAAGCATGATGGTACCCCTTGGGCTACCTGTGTGACTGAATGTTTGAAAAACTTAGATGGGTGGGTTAAGGGTTACAGAGTTAACACTTATGAAGGTATGAGAAATGTGTTTATGTTGCAATCTATTTATGATGCCTGCTCTCTTGAGCTGAGACAGCACTAAGCTGACTTGGAAATTGATTCAAAGAAGTTAGCAAGGGCTGCTGACTTGTGGGTTGCCAACAGGGCCACTCACAGGGATTCTGGGGCAACTCAGAAGAAAGATGAGGGAAAGCAGTACAAGAAACACAACAAGGAGAATTCGAATTCCTCCAATCCAAAAGAGGGCCACAAACATAACAAGGGTAAGCCCCCTGGGAAACCAAATCAGGCTAGTGTACCTCCTGGTGCAAACCAGAAGGAGGTCAGAACAAACCCCCATTCATAAAGACATTTGGAAAATGTTATGCTTGTGGGTCAACTGACCATGTGAAATGGGATCCCAGATGTAAGGGTAAACCTTCAGGCATCCACACTGTCTCCTTAGCCTTTTCCCCAGAGGATGAAGTACCAATGGCAAATGGAAACTTTCACTTACTGGCTGAGCAACCCGTGAAAGTCTCAGCCAGTGTTTCTTTAGTATCCCTGGGTCTGTGGGAACATCAGTACTTAGATGTCTACAATTCCATTCCAGACAATACTAAAGATTATTACAAAGACAGTGTTCTTGTGAATGGTCAGGAGACCCTTGCCACCAGAAACACTGGGGCCAGCATTACTGTAGTTGAACAATCTTTTTTCAAGGTAGAGGATGTTGCTAAGGCACCCAAATACCTAATTAAGCTTGCTGGAGGCCCTGTCCAAATGCTTCCACAGTTACCAGCTCTCATCCAGTGCAATGACATGACTGTCAAGATACCTGTAAGTGGGCAGAGTGAAGTACCTGGGAGAGTCCTGTTGGGGAATAACTTAAAAACTCTTGGAGTTGTATCAAGCACCCCGAGGCCTCCTAGCAAAAGGAAACAGGAGAAGACTAGGAAGGCCAGAGAGAGTACCTTAAAAGGCTCTCAAGAGGAGATTATTGAGGAAACTACAACTCCCAGTCCACAGGACTTACTGACTACAATTTCGAAAAAGAAAGAGGAAAAGGGGAAACCTAAAACCTCCAGGAAGAAAACAGCCAGCACTCCTGTGCTACCAACAAGAACATTCCAGAGAAGACTGTCCAAAGTCACACCTGTGATTCCTCCACCAGCTGAGGCTGAGTGTATGGAACAACTTTGTGTGGTTGAATCGGCTGCTGAGGAATCAGAGATGGAAGAGGACCTTGCTCCTGTTGGAGATCTGGATCCTGCAGACCATCCTGAGCTGCAATCTTTACTGGCAGAAGGTGGACCCTGTAGGGCAGACTTCAACAGAGGTCAAAGAGAGTGTCCTACTCTTGAAGGTTTTCGCCAACAGGCAGCTTGCCAGCTGGATGGGCAAGAGCCAGAGAAGCATAGGTTGGACTGGGAAGATGGCCTCTTCTACAGTGAACCGACTGAGTCGATCACAGGGAACTACAGAAGACTTGTAGTGCCCCTAGAAAGCAGACTCCAGTTCCTACAGTTAGCCCATGAGATACCTTTGGCTGGTCACTTGAGTTTCAAGAAGACCAAGGAAATGCTCTCTTTCTATTTCTACTGGCCTAAGTTGGGGTCTGATGTAGATAAGTTCTATAGGAGCTGTCACACTTGCCAAACCTCTGGCAAGAGTGGTGCCATGAATGTGGCACCCTTGGTGCCTCTCCCAGTGGTGGGAGTCCCTTTTGAGAGGGTAGGAACCGACATTGTTGGTCCCTTAGACCCTCCAACATCTTCAGGAAACAGGTTTATCCTGGTTGTAGTAGACCATGCTAGTAGGTATCCTGAAGCCATACCTATGAGGACTGTTACAGCTCAGGCTGTTGCTAAGACCCTACATGGTATTTTTACCAGGGTAGGTTTTCCTAAGGAAGTTATCTCTGACAGGGGATCTGATTTTATGTCCCACTACATGCAGGCCATGTGGAAATGTGGAAAAACTGTGGAGTAACTTAATAGTTCTCAACTGCCTACCATCCTCAAACAAATGGATTGGTATATAGGTTCAACCATACAATGAAGAGCATGATAGGTGCTTTAGAGGAACCCGTTAGGAGAATGTGGGACCTTGTACTGCCATGCCTTCTATTTGCTTATAGAGAAGTCCCTCAGGAGGGAGTTGGATTTAGTCCCTTTGAGCTTCTCTATGGCCATCCAGTTAGAGGTCCTTTGGCCCTAATTAAGGAGGGGTTGGAGAGTGCTCCTTCCCCCAAGCCAGTGAGAGTCACTGACTATGTGATAGGTCTCTGGAGGAGAATGTCGCACATGATGGCAGCAGCATCAGATAACTTGAAAGCAGGTCAGGCTCTGGTGAAACATTGGCATGACCAGAAGGCCAACATGGTTGAGTTTACTCAAGACCAGCTAGTTATAGTTATGGTACCTACAAGGCAGAGGGCCTTAGAGAACAAATGGATAGGGCCCTTCAAGGTTGTGGGAAAACTTGGAGAGGTCAACAATCTGGTGGATTTAGGCAAATAAGGAGCCTCCCAGAGTCTTTCACACCAACCGTCTAAAAGCTCATGTCTCAAGACCAGATGTGGGAGCTTTGCTTCTGCAGCTCAAGAGGAGGAGGAGAGTGACCCTCTACCTGACCTACTCAGAGGCCAGTCTTTAGATGAGAAAATAAAAGGAGTCAATCTCTCTTCTAACCTGACACCTGAACAACAGGGGGAGTGCAAGTTTATGTTAAATCAGTTTGCCTCCCGGTTTTCACTATCACCAGGCTTAAACCCCTTGGGGCCAGAATCATATTCTCACTGGTGACTGTTTACATGTCAAAAGCAGAAGTTACAGCATGTCAGACCATGTAAGGACCCACATAAAGGAGGAGGTCAACAAGATGCTTGATCTCGGGGTAATAGAGCCATCTACAAGTCCATGGTCTAGTCCAGTTGTACTAGTGCCAAAGGCAGGATCCAAGGAGTTGAGATTCTGTGTGGACTATAGAGCTCTTAATGCAGTCACCAAGACTGATCCCCACCCTTTACCAAGGACAGACGAACTGGTGAACAAACTTGGTTCAGCCAAGTACCTCAGTACATTTGATCTCACTTCAGGCTATTGGCAAATAGCATCGACAGACCATGCCAAGGAGAAAACTGCATTCTCAACCCCAGCAGGCCTCTACCAGTTTAAGGTAATGCCTTTTGGACTAAAGAATGCACCTGATACATTCCAAAGGATGGTTAATCAAGTTCTGAATGGGATGGTGGTCTGCAGCTACTGGTGGAATCAACTTTCTGTGCGTTTTGTACTTTGTGCTGCTGGGCGAGTGTTCCTTTAAGGAAAACAACATCCACTCCCCTTAAAAGCTCCAGGCGAGCGCAGAGCGCGCGCGGAGTTCGAGCGCAGAGTTCAGTCTGCAGCAGTCAGCAGCGAAAAGCAGAGGTAAGCCCAGAGGTAAGCCTAATATATGGCCGAATCCAGACCCCAAACTCGCGCTAAGCTAAAACAATCAGCGCAATTGCGAGACTGTACTGCAAACCTGAAGATAGCATGTGTTCTTGGCGATGAGGCAAATCGAACAGGTACATTAGACGGCTACGACTGGTCAAAGGGGGGACATGAAGAGACAGAGGAAGTGCGAACAACATCTATAAACCTTCCAAGCACTCTCAGCACGAAACCCCGACACATCCCCTCATGCACCCCGATAAAAGTGCATCCTAAATCTTTAGTCCAAATTGCGACGGAATGTGTTGCCAACGCAAAGAAACAGGCAAGAGCCCCATGTGTGGCATACAAAGTGGCAAAGGAAATTGACGAGACACTCCCAAGAGCGTCAAAAGGCAACGCCCCCACAAACGCCTCATCTAATAACGCTGCTGAAAGCGCCCTACGGGCCGAGGCGGAGGCCTTGACCCGCATGGCAGCTGAGACAGCCGAGGAACAAGAGGCGGGCGGCGCCCCGACGAACAACGGAACAGAGAAGTTGCACGCCAACAAAACCATGGAGACAACATCAAACGTGATTGAGGTGAACATAACGTCTTTTCAGTCACCCTTTGATGTAACTGACATCGAGCTACTGGAGATAGAAGTACCCTTACACCACACTGACACAAGTCTTGTGAAATTTACTTTTCCAGACAAAGGGCAAGATCCCTGCACAAGTTTGATAAACACAGCAACCATCACAAATAGCGCAGGAGCCAAGCTTCTCGCTGCAGGGTCTCTCCTCAAAGCGGTGAAACAGACAAATGGACACAAACTAAACACAGATGCTATGGAGAGCGGATTGAAACGAACTCTGGCGAATGCCACGTTTAACGCACGGAGCACACCACACAAATCCACACGAACGACATGCCCACAAACGGCGATACCTCAGATCAGAGCTCCAAAACCACATATGTATGAAGTGGATCTGGCTGGACGCGAAGCTCGGCTCACTGAACGTCTCAAAGCAGACTTTGAAACAATGAAGGAACGCATTTCTGAGACCTTCACAAATAACAACAAAACAAAACCTTCGAGCCCGACAACTGCGAAATCGCTGATGGAAGTTAGGCGCTGCGCGCAATACAATCCACATTTCAACACTACAGCTCAACCGCATATCAATGATCCAACTCAAAGCGAGGATCCGGGCATCACTTGTCCGGCCGGACTTGTCACACAGACCTTGACCTTTAACAACCGAGACAACGGACCCCCCCAAAAGACCCTCGAGAAGACGATAAGTGCAAGGCCCCCATCCCACTGCTCCACTCCAAAAACACAACATGACTTGAATGGTGATCCCAAGCGGACAAACGAAATCACAGACCGTGGAGCACAAGGAGACATCGAACCGAGCAATTTAAGCGACGGAAATAACTCAATGCATGGCCACAAGGAGACTTACTCGACATCGAAATCAAACTTGTCGGCAGCAGCCGCCGTGATGTTACAGCCAACAATGTTTTGGCTGTAACATCACTTGCATTAATCCCGTTCACCAAGCTCTACGAAAATCTGCATGAAATGGTACAAAACAATGGGGCGATACTGGCCCAACTGAACGAAAAGTTAACAAAAATGGAAAGCATGAATACAATGCTGCAAGAATGCCTCGACAAGGAAGCCGAAACCTCTACATTGTGGCTTAACAGATTGAATGAAATAACAGTCCAAGACATTCTAGAAAAAAAAAACTGATGGAAACCATGATGGAATGTATGAACCAAGTGATCAAAACCAAGAGCAATCCAAAAAAGGTCCATGAACAAAGCCCCAATGATAACAACGTGACAAAATGGGCACAATTCCCTTCTGATCCCAAAATGATGGACCTCAAGAGCAATGCTGACCAACAAGCTGGGGTTAGGGAATACCCGAGGACCCTAGACGAAAACACGACTCCACCAGGCAAACCCTCAAATAACCTAATTACCGCTGCAAGTCACTGCACTCACCCCACTGAGACTAAACAAGTCAGTAACATCGAAGGTGCAGCTCCCGTTTCAGCTACAAATGACAAGCCAGAAGAAGCGGCCAATAAAGATTGCCGCGAAAAGAATCAAACACCACAATCTCCGGCCATAGCACATTGCTCATTACCAAAAATGTCATTCGGAATATTCTCTGGACCTGCAAAAACCCTGACGACTGCAAATTCCAAGCAGAGTGTGCAAGGAGCAAGTTGCTGCCCTATAGTCAAGAGAAAAGAGAAAAAGAAACATTGTGCACCGAACAAACAAACCAGCAATTCAAAGAAATTTATAAGAAACTTAACCACACCTGTTAAATCAGGTCTATTCGAAAGGGAAGAAAAAGGCGAGTCATCAAAACCAAAAAAAACGGAAGTGACGAAAAATGCTGAACTCACAACGTCTAAACTACCGAAAATAAATCCCAAAAAACGCCAAAGATTGGATTCGGACGCACAATCGATTCAATCCGTGTCATCATCTGAAGACCTATGCAACCTTTCGACCTACGATGACGACTATGGGAATGAACACAGCCTAGAGGAACGAGCGGCTAGTCCAACATATCTCAATGCACTGGAACTTGAGGGCAAAAATGCCGCTAAGAAAAAAACAAATCCCTGGCTGGTAAAAATGCAGAATGGAACAAACTCTGATGGCGAGAGTGCCGTGAAGAAAAGACCAGGAAACTCGGGGAGAGGCCTAGGAAAGGATATTCACAGAGCCTCACAAACTGGGATGAAAGAAAGCCAACGATTCGCGGACTCAGATTTGAAACCAAAAAAACAAGTGAAATTGAATCCCAAACTGACAGCAGCTCAGAGACAGAAGGAGCTAAGCCATGTCGAACAGAAAATGAAGGCGGACCTCAAGCCACCAGCCTCAAAAATCCTCATTGCGAATGTATTCGAAGATGACAACAATGTCAACCTAAACAGAGGAAATGTCATGCGACTTTTACACTCACTACCGGCTCTAAGAACGGTGTCTTCCCATGACATTTTAATAGTCGAATACATTTCGGAAGCACATGCAGACAGAGTCCATCTCCATATAAAATTGCACGCTGTACGAAAGACCATACTGGCTTCAAAAGAGGATCTCCTGCTGCTTGGCTTTGAGGTCTCGGAAGTATGGACGGAAAAACTCAACAATCAATCCAAAAACAGAGCAAACGACATGAACGAGTCAGGCCATACAAAGCGCAGGGATGAGTTAAGACAACTTCTAACGACAACACCTAACCTACAACAGTCGAGTGATAAAGGGAAAACTGGAAGGAGCAATCATTAGCTAATCCAGAGTGTTGAAAACAATTGGTCGACACTGATATCTTGGAACACACGAGGATTTCAACATCTTTACGATGACTTTCCAGTGGACCTAAGTAACAACTTCGCAATCTGTCTCCAAGAAACATGGCTGAGGAGCACGCCGGTGAAAGATGGCTATGTGACTTTGTTAAACCCTGCAGGAAAAAATGCACAAGGTCGCCCGTTCTCAGGACTCATAACAATTATAAAAATTGGAACCAACTGGGAAGTGCTTGAAACTGAGAACCCAAATATCTTTGTGCAAAGCACGCTGTTACAACACCACACTGAAAACACCTCTAAAAAACAGTACATACTTTTAGTCAACGTGTACTGGAACCCCGCTCAGATAACAAGTGAAAAATTTGTGTCATCGGTAATGGCACTCATAGACAAACATCAACAAACTGATCGCGAAATCTGCATCATTGTCTGTGGTGATATGAATACAACCTGGTTCAACTCAATGGGACCCGAATAAAAGAACCCAAGAACAAAAGGTCACCTCACCTGTCAAGAAGTGCACTATGGTCAATCGAAATGGACACTCGCGATTGCGATATGGCAAATGGACAGGTAGAAGGTGATCTACCACCAAAGAACACCTGGCACAGCACGGGCCACAAGAAAATCTTGGATTATATATGGTTATCTAGACACTCTTGGCATAAAATCATGAACCTGAGAACAATCGAGACAACAAACAGCGATCACGACGTCCTAGTTCTGACCATGAACTTACCCTCGAAAAAACATACCACGAGAATGGTCCAGAGTCTCGAGGTAAACAACGGGCAAAATAGATTAAGATTAAACAGTAAACAAATAACTACACTGACCAAGAACTTCCAAAACTTGACCATGCTTGACCATGCTCTAAATTATCGCTCGCTTCTACCTCGCACCAATAAAGAATCCCTCCTGAAGATACATTCAAATAAAACTCACACCCATGCTTGGAGCACTAAAGTTATCGAAGAAAAAAAGAAGACACAAAAAGAAATGTGTAAACTGAAATTACAAGGAGGCCTGGACACATTCATAAAGATAAAACAACGGAAGCAAAAATACCTCAATTGGGTGAAAGCCTTTGCCTTCCTTCGCGATCAAGAACGAGGCGAAGCAATGTTGAGACTTATTAAATAGAATAACTGTAGAGAGATCTGGCAAATCATAAACAATTGCTCCAGAAATCAAGCGGACATAATGGCCAGTGGGGTCACGGAAAGTGACTGGAAAATCCACTTCAATAGAGTGTTTACGAACGAAAACAGCATCCCGATCCTTGCACGTGAAGTAGCGGAAGTTGAATGGGACTGCAGCGAGAAAGCCGAAGACATATCCACGGCAATCACGAAACTGAACAACTCGCGCGCGGCCGGGCCTGATGGCATCACCAATGTGATCCTGAAAGCCAGCAAAGACGAATGGTCAAACTTCATCACCAAACTATTCGCAAGGATCGCAGAATATAAAAGAATACCACACTCATGGACCACGGCTATTATAGTTCCAATTTTCAAGAAGGGCAATCGGGCCGATCCTGCCAACTATCGCCCGATTGCCCTACTGGATACAATTGGCAAGATATATGTGAGCTTCCTACAAAAGAAACTATCAGCATGGGCAGAAATGAAGAAAATCAACGATCACCGTCAAACTGGTTTTACCAAGGGAGTCGGAACAGAAATCAACCTGACCCTGGTAAACATACTAAAATTGGACTGTCTAGAAAAAAGGTCAAAGTTATTCATAGCATTTATCGATATGCATCAAGCATTTGATGCTATAAATCGTGAAAAACTGTGGCAGAAACTAACAACTTGGGGGTGCCCAGAGAACTTATTACAACCTATAAAAGCACTCCACACAATGACGTCAATTCAGATAAGATTAAATGAAAAAGGACTCCTCTCAGAAGCCGTGAACACTCAAAAGGGAGTGAAGCAAGGTTGTCCGCTTGCGGCTTGCTTGTTCAAACTATTCATTGCAGACGTGCCCTTGGCTCTGAGTAATGTGAAGTGCTTTTCACCAAAAATAAATGGACACCACATCAATTGCATAACTTATGCTGACAATATAGTCCTAGTCGATAAAACCCAGATAGGACTGCAACGTCTACTGACACAACTTTATCACTACATGACCATCAATGAATTAAAGATAAATGTTACCAAAACGAAAATTATGCAGATCGGAGCAGTAAAAGGTAACAAAAACAAAAACCTTTAGTGGAAGATTGCTGACACACCGATTGCTGAAATTGAAGAAATCAGATACCTAGGGGTAACTATCAACAAATCAATATGGGAATGGAGCTGGGCACAAGATATTGCACAACGTATGAAAACGTTGGCAATACAAGGCAGACGCATTCATAACCTCTATGGCAAATTCTCACTAATTCCAGTAAGAACGTTTTACCACCAAAAAGTAATACCAGCTATCACCTATGGGTCCGAGACAGGGTGGAACCTGGACCTTCGAATTTGGGCAAAACTTGAAAGTTTATTTTGGAAGAAGGTGTTGCAGCTACCAAAATACATATCGATGATCGCCATCAGACACGAGCTAGCCCTAGACGAACTATACTCAAATGTGCTCTGGAAGTCGTTAGCTCTGCTACGAAAGATGCACATGCCAACACCGGAACCAGCCTATGAAATAATCGCGATAAGCAACTGTCAACACCATACATGCTTAACACAGAAATGGACACAAGGAGTAAAGGCGATAATGCAAGCAGCTGATATAAAAATAGAGTTGTTGCTGGCACAACCACAAACTGCAAAACGAAAACTGCAAGAATGGTCATGGATGAAAAATCTGGAAAAGCTTGAAGGTCTAACAACCTCTCCAAAACTCGGACCCACAAAAAATAAATTAAACGTAATGCCTAGATATCTGGTGCAATTTCCTTCCCGATATCACCGCGATAGATTTCTTCAACTCAGATTAAATGCCATCAAGACTAAAGAAATGTTATTCATGAGACACGATCAGGTAACCACAGACAACCTATGCAGACACTGTGGGATCGAAATAGAATCAACAAGACACTTAATAACAGAATGCTTGATGCTCAAAGACTTACGAACTCTCCATTTAGGAAAGTTTGCACCGTTGAACATGAACACGGACGATTGGTGGCTTCGAATATTAAGTGGAAGCTCAGTCCACCTCTCACGTTCAGTGATAAACTTTATAGACACAGTGTTGTGCTTATGAGGACGAGAAAGCTAAATCAAGAAGAAAGGAGTCGAATATGACCTGATCAACTTGGCCCAAGAGTACATGGAAAGAAAATGAGAATAATAATGATAGGATGCGAAAGTTTTGTAATAAAAGTTTGTAATAAACTACATGTTACAATAAAAAAAAAATAAATAAAGGCAAGTAAGTGTCAAACTGGTCAGAGGAAAGTGGTCTACCTTGGACATGAGGTAGGAGGAGGTGAAATCAGGCCATTGTCTAGAAAAGTACAAGCTGTACATGTTAGGGAGAATTCTCAATATGTGCTAATTTCCTTTACCTTTTGAGACCCCCAGCAACTTTGATGGATTTCTAGGATTTGATTTTTTACCTGGGAAGAGTGTGAGCCTTTTTTCCCCACTCTTCCATGTATTTTGATGTGTGTTTTACTTTTGTATTCTTTGGATATGGAGTTTTAAAACAACTCCATAGGCATCATCTTTTTCTGTGTGTCACACAGCACCCTCAGTGCAGTGACACAGGTGTGTCTTTCAGACTCCCCAAGGTTTAAATTCCTTCTCTGGGACTGACTACTGTCTCCCAGAGCATGTAAAGTTAAATTGACTTTACTAGTCTTTTTAAATGTACAGACCCAGCACACCCTATCTCCCTATAGAGTGCTGGAGGGGTTGCCTAGCTTCCCCTGAGTCTAAACACTCATGTAACAGTCAAATGTTACCCTTTCCCCACTTGAAATGTCTGGTGGCAGTGGTGTTAAACAAACTACCATGATGTTTCCCGACCGCGAACACCAGTAGCTAAAAATCAAGTCAGCCATGTTTTCCAATATGACCCCCAAGACCTATCTGTAAAAAGAGACTACGGTCACCTTTTTTCGCCATTTCTTTTTGGAAAGGTCCTTCTTGTGTTTGTCTCTGCGCACCAAACCAGGTTTGGTCCCTTTGTTCATTGGCTTTTGGCGGGCTTCAGTGCTGAAGCCCTCCTCTGGTGACTTAGTGTCTGGGCTGGACAGGATGTGAGGGAGGTGCACGAAACTCCCTGTGCTTAGTCTCCTAGGAGACCTGAATGCACTCTGGCGTGATTGGCCGGCTGGCTGTCCAGCAAGGACAGCCACCCTGCTGTGTGAGTGACAGCCAGGCTGGAATGAATGGGGGAAAACTGTTTAAAAGCAGGCCTCTGGGACTTGGAAAGCAGAGTCAACCACTGGAACAAAACAACCAAAGACGAGCTGAAGGAAGACAACTGCTGCAACTCCTGTTCCACCGGTGAAGCCCTGCTACAGGTCCGAATTGCCTGAAACTCCATTGACAGAGAAGCTCTTCAAGGTTAACCTCTTCCCTTGAGTTTGGTGGGAACAACCAACTCATAAGCTACCTGATCACCACCCCCAACCTGGTCGAATTTTCTTCAGAGTGCTGTTGAAAACCGGATAGCCAGTGGAAAGGAAACCAGCTCGTGGACTTTGAGGCACTCACACCTTAAACTGATGTTTTGCCAAGCTTGTGGCCTCTTCCCTGGGCAGTGCAGAAACCTCCTGATGTCCTCCTTCTTGTCCCCACGACTGAAGCCCAGGAACAGAGAGATCTGCAGGAACTGCCAGGAACAACTGCCTCAGCTACAGCTTTTCTTCACTTACAAGGTACTGTGCAAGTGCAATGCAATACTCAGTTCGGCTGCGGTGAAAGTTTGTGAAACTTTCCCGACTTTGAAGGCTTGTCCTTCCCTAAACCAACATCTAACTTTTCATCTGAACAAATTCTTCTAAGATCCTTGGCAAAGACTTAACCGTTTAGTACCAGAATTGTGCTCTCCTATACAAGACTCTGAACCATTGACTTTAACCCAGGCCTATTGAATTGAATTGCTGGTTGTAGTGAACTGAAACCCTTTGCCCTGCCTATGAAAGTGTTTGTGCTGTTGATTCTTATAACCTTGTCTTTTTACCTTTTTTTTAAAGTAACTGAAGTGCCATTTTGCTCCCACTTCAGGGGAGCTGAACTTTTTCAGAAACTGATTGGTTGTGTATTTTAGTATATTGGATTGTGATATTGAGCTGCTCTTACTAGTGGAATGTTTTCCAAATGACTGTGTAAATAAATGTATATTCTATTACCAAGGCACCTTGAGTAAGTGTTTGTTTGAATCACTGTATTTGTTGGTCCTTTGTGTAACCTGTTGTACTGCTCACTTTACTCTTGAGATAAGTCTGGCTGCTCATCCACTGCTACCACATTACTGTGTAGTACAGGCTTGTACCAAAGGTGAAATTGTACTTACATTTGTAGTCTTAATTGTGTGTAGTGTTCCCAAAGGGCACTGCATATGATTCTGCCTAACAGTGTGTGCAACATGGACACTGTTGTTTGCACATGCTATGACTGGGTCAGAGTCTGTTGCAAATGATTTTATGGCTATGGCCAAGCACAGTTTGCCTCTCCACACATTCTCAGGGTGTTGTTCTGGGCAAGTAGGATTGGCCCCAAATCATCATTGAATGGCACCGGGGATGTGGCTTCACTGTGTGCGCACAACAGGGGCTGATTTTCATGAGAACTGTTTGCACAAGCTGATTGCGGGCAGCCTCTCCCTGTGCCCTTTGGCCAACCAAGGGCAAGGGTGGTGCCTGTGGCTGAAGGCGATGACCCTCCTGCATATTGATTGGTGTGACACCCTGTGTGGCAACATTGTGCAGGACACATGCTGCCACAATGATTTTACATACTACTGGTGGGGCATATAGCAATACCCCACCAGAGTGGTTAAGGGAGTGGAAACGTGACTTGAGCACTCCGAATATGCACTCCACTATGCCCCTAGTGGATAAATGTGCTGAATTCTGCCTTACCTCGGCTGGTGTGGCAGGATTCCTGAAAGGTGTGAGCAGAAATCTTGATAGCGGGTATGCAATGTCCCCTGCAAATGTGTAAAAGATTGTTATTGGCATTTATTGTCATGGTCTGTAGTTCAGTGGGTCACGTTAATGAATGCATGTGTGCAACAGTTGATACTCACCAATGAGCTAGGTGTTGCCAAAGGTTCCTGATGCCAGGGTCTGGTAGAGTGGTGACTGGCGGTAAATGTAACTGTCATGTGTGCTTCTAGAAAAATTGGCATTGACTTGCATGATGACTCTGTTTGCATCACAAATGACCTGAACATTGATGGAATGCCAATGCTTCTGGTTGCAGTAAATGTGCTGCATCAATTGGGGAGGGCGTAGCTCAACATGTGTACAATCAATGGCTCCAAGTACACGTGGGAAGTGTGCAACTGCATAGAACGCCTGGCATACTCTGCCTTTCCTGCAGTGTGCGCGGAATGCATATGTGCCTACGCACACACACACACGTGATGTCATGCAGGCAAACACTTGTTGGGCAGGATTGTGTGGCCTGAGATATACCACCAACAATAGATAGCTGTGGTGTGCTGAAAGGAGCCTGTGGTTATGAAATGGATTGCTGTCTGCACCTTTTCCAGGGGGGTCAGGGCATTGGAGCAGATGGTGGGGGATGCAAGGTCTTCTTCCCACTCCCTGACCAGTTCTAGTATGACATGGGTTAGGAACTGGTACCTTGTATAAACCTGGTCATCTGGCATCCCAAACAGCATGGTGTGTGTTGGGAAAACCCAGGGTCTCCCCATCCTCCTCTTCCTTCTGTGCCCATGTATGATGGCTCCCAGTATTTCTTCATTCAATGTGACTGACCGAAGTTGGAATGGTGTGCATTGTGTGCTTTCCTTTATGCATTGTACTTTACATGTATTATCATGTGGCAGTAAGATCATGAGGTTTGCACGTGACTTTTCCCGACGTGACGGTGCACAGTCAAATCCATGAATTCGGTTATGTTTGTGCTTGGATGGGCATATCGTTTATTTGTGTGGCCCGTCCCTCAACACGCCCACGTTTTTCCGTGTTCTTTCTCATTTTGGCAGGAGAATGTGGAATATGCATGTTCCACCCACTATTTCATTGCGTAGGCCCGTTCCACACTTTGCGTGGAGTGTCGTGCACATTACTAGACTATACGCAAAGATGTGATGGGCCCATTCAACTCCACGGAAAGGCACACACAGTCCGTTCCATGAATCGCTGAAAGGTGTTTTGCACGCTGATAAGTGTGCAAAGTCACTTTTCAGCATGCAAACAATTCTGTAAATCAAGCCTCAATTGTCACCAAAACCTGATGAGGAGACAGTTGTTTCCAGACAAACTCAGACCCGTACTCAGACAACTCCAACAGTAAACAAGGTAACATAAAAAACATGCAATATTTGTCCCTACATTTGAACGTTGGTGCACTCATGACTGACATTAACTCCCCCACCCTACTATCCACCTCCATAACCTGCTTTCCGATGCCCTCTGTCAATCACACCCACAGGGCATTTTTCCTTAAGTCTATCAATACCTCACCCTCACATGGAGGGTCAGCAATGCCCCCAGTGTCCCCAGCTCTCCCACTTGCAAACACAACATTAAAGTCCTTGATTCTCCTGGAGAGAGGAGATCAAGCAGGGTGAATTAAGTATTATATATATATATTTGTGAAAGTTTGTTTGTATGTTCGGGGTTGGCTCCAGCCCCATAACCGTTGATGGGCTGAAATGTTGGCCCAGGTCGGCATACCAGACTGGGGTCTACTAGTGATAGTGACATTTGACCAACCCCACCCATTCCCCCTGCACAGGGCGAGGTCGGGCCCTGTGCTATCAGTATAGGCGATTTGTGAAAGTGTGTTTTTATGTAGGGGATTAGCTCTAGCCCCATAACAGTTGGTGGGCTGAAATTTGGCCAAAGGTCAGCATACCAGTCTGGCCATTCCCTCTGCACAGTGGTGGAGAGGAGTCTGATCCAGTGCTATCAGTATATGCGATTTCGGGAGTTTGCCGATTTTGCGATTTTTCAAAAATACAAAGTAATGACACAATATAACATACACAAGGCTATATCAGACCCCCAGCTACCAGTGCAACGTGGGATGGTACAGCTAGTATGTTAATATTCATAAACTTTTATACTGCCCCAAATCACCACTGTAGTAACTTCAGAGTGCCTACCTTGCCCGTGGAGAGGCATATTATGCCCTTGCCCGGGTTATCCAGACCTTAATCTGCTGGAGGAAAGAAAATGAGCAAGGGGAAGATGGGCCAGCTAAGAGTATGGGAAAGCAAGAAATACATGCTACAAACACAGGGAGGCAGTGTGACAAGAATGTTTTGTGATAGAATGGGTTCATGTCAGTCTGGTTAGATGGGCCATAGTTCTGCCACACTGAGGACACATATATGTCCTTAAGTGTTGTGATAATTAGGTTTCGCATCCAAGGCAGATTTGGAGAAATGTAAATGTGTACACACTGTAATGGTGCATGCATGCATTTAAAGTGTGCACGAGCATTCCTTGAAGTGTGGTTGCTTATTTGCCTTGTGGTGGTCTCTATGCAGACCCCATGTCAGACTCCAAAATGTTAATTATATGGCTGCCAAGAGTGGCGTATTCAAGAATAGACTGTGTAGAAAGCTGAATGGTCATGGTAAGGGCAGTGTTTTTGATAAGTAATTAGAAAGGGTTCCTGTCACTTTTAAGGAATGGAGACGTAGAAGTAATAAGTCATTATGACAAATCTAGCTTTCCAATGTACAGTCCAGCATAACAAAGCGCTCACATACAAAACACCACAGTGTCAAGTGGGGCACGTCAATCCATTCCTGCACCTCCTTCTGCTTAACCTACAGAGTGTAGTGCTGGGGTTAGGGGAAGTGTTGGGATGGAAAGTAGGGTGGATCCGTGACAAGGGGGGGGTAATTATTGTATCATGGGGCATGATAGGATAGTACACGATCAGAAAGTGTAAAAGAAGGAAGGGGGGGTCTCATTGATTCAATGCGGGACAAGCAGAGACATTTAGATGTGCCCTGAGAACCCATGATTTTCCACTGGGGGCAGAAGGGTCAATTAGTGATGGCAAGGGAGCGAGGCAAACACATGACAGGAATTGGGATGCGGAGACCAGGTAAGATTTATTTAAGGGGGGTCAGGTGGGCACTGTCATGCCTCCTTTCAGCTCAATTGGGATTTGCATTTCTATTAAGTGGTTTGGCAGCAACGGTTTGCAATTGACACAAATGTACCAACATAGCCCATGTAATTCGGTACATGCCATATTCATCCTCTTCAATTTTTTCTGTGCACGTGGGCGTCTTGATCTCCCGTATTTATAATGGCGAAAGCACAACTACTGGTGACAGGACTCAAAGGGAATAACATGACTGGGTGAGCATATTCCGAATGGCTTAGGCCGTGTATACCTCCGCAACAACCACATTCGCTTCAAATTGTATGTGCGTGAGAGGAACGTTGTCTTGCCTACATAGAAATACAATTCATTGTTGCTCTGCATGTGTGTAGTGTGTGTGCGCATGCGTGTCCCAAGTTCTACTAAACAGACCGCTGCATCTGCTTTTTTCGTTTTCAAGGAAATCCTTTCAAGGCTCCAATAGACGTGAGCAGAGTGCCTTCTACTGTCCAAAAAGCATCAAGTAAATCGACTTGAAAGAAAACGCGAGAATACTAGACCTGTGTATAGCTGTACTTCTGAACACACCCTGTAATCAATCATGTGTCTGTGCAGAGATGTTAAGCCCGTGAGTTCTTTCACCCATCTATTCATTACTTTATTGGGGATTTCTTAGGGGCCGAAAGCGACTTGTGCGAGTGCCATTTATCTGTTTCGATATTGTACACGTTATGTATTCATGAACAGGTATTTAATGCACTGGTAATACCAAAAAAGTAACTCCTTTTTGATTATGCAGCTTTTGCAAACAATAAACACAACACATCGCTGTGTGTTGGTTAGCCTGATCAGAAAACTAAAAGGGTGAGCCATCCATTCTGTTGGCATAACGCACTCCCTCTCCCCACCGAGTACTAAAGTGCGTGCGGCTCCTTCCATATTGTACACGTGTTAAAGTACCAACATTAACAGTCAGTTGGTGATAACAAAGGCCACTGGCGGAATGACGCAAAGGGGCTCCCGCAGTGCATTGCAATGAGTGTGTGTTTAATAAGAAATCTTAACCCGATTACAGAAACTTTGCATTTTTGCACGGTATTAGCACCGTGAAAAACTTCGCCTGTGTGCAAAAATGCATTGAACAAATAGGTTTTTGCCATAGGGCTTGAAGAGGGAGACCCAAGTGTGGCCCTCGTGACCCCCACCTGACTCGCAGCCCGAAGGCAGAGAAATGAGAGATGCACATCACTCCTGGTCCATTCCTCGCCATCGGTGATGTATCGCAGATGTGAAAAACTCTATTCGCTCAACCATTCAAATCGTACACGACTGACAATATGGAGGAGATCCAGTTGTCATCGATCAAACAAGTCGACTGACTATAACTCCAGAAAGCTGATAATGTCACCACTGACATCATATCAAAAACAAAGAGGTGATGGCTGGAAGGTTTAGAATGAATCTTAACCTCTGGTATTGCTCTGGGCAACCCTCCAGATCATCATTCTTCGCCTGCCAAGCCATTACAGATTGGGAAAGACCATATGCAAATCAGGCTTGGTCCCACCCCAAAAGGGGCAGTCCAGCCTGAACTGCTAGGTAACATCCCTTCTGCACGAGACCACAAGCATCCCTAAACATATTTCCGCCTTGTTGGGCCTCATCGGTGAGGAGTAGTTTGGGTTTCTAGGCCCAGCAGGCACAGGACCCATGTCTTGACATACCCGTCCTACTCGGGGTGACAAAGCAAAAACAAAGAGGTGATGGCTGCAAGGTTTAGAATGAATCTTAACCTCTGGCATTGCTCTTGGCAACCCTCCAGATCATCGTTCTTTACCTGCCAAGGCATTACAGGAGGGGAAAGACCATATGCAAATCAGGCTTAGTCCACCCCAAAAGGGGTAGTCCAGCCAAAACTGCTAGGTCACATCCCTTCTGCATGAGACCACAAGCATCCCCAGACATGTTTTAGCCTTGTTGGGCCTCATCAGTGAGGAGTAGCTTGGCTCTCTAGGCCCAGGAGGCACGGGACCCACTTCTGGGCATACCCGTCCCACTCGGGGTGATTGATTGATTGTTTATTTGTATAGCGCCTATACACAATGTGCTTCAAAGCACTTCAAGGAGGGAGGGAATATGGGAGAACACAGTTACAGTCCTACAGGTCCTTGAAACAAATTAGAATGCGAAAAATAGAACTATCGTAATCATTTTTGATAGTGCAAGTGCAAGAACAGTTAGGGAGAGAAAGGGTAGGGAAAAAGGAGACAAACAAGCAGTAGCATTACTATGCCTGATGACAATTGTTGCAGTGCATGAGTTACAAGAGGAGGAGGTGGAGGGGGAGGAAGGGGAAGTGGATACAGTGAGGAGGAGAGGAAACAAACAGGAGACTATCAAGAAGGTCAGACGACTATTCAGAGTAGTCAGGGGAGGGAGGGAGAGGAGAGGAACAAGGAGGGAAAGGGGGGACAGACGAGCTGCTATCATAGGTCAAGGGACAAAAGATAGTAGTAAGTGCTAAGAGAAGGGAAAGTGGCTGCAAGACAGGAGGAGGGGTGAAGGAGAGAGGTGGGAGGGGAGGAGGAGGGGCAGGTCGCTGAAGACAGGTTGCTACGTTTACTATGCTTGACGGCAATTGGGATAATACCGGTCTTAGACAGAAGATGAGCAAAGGGGGGAGGGGAAAGGAGTAGGGGGGCTATAAAAGGCAGGCGTGTGAAATTACTATGCCAGACGGCAATTGGGGTATAGCCAGACTTAGACAGGAGGAGGGAAAAGGAACAGGGGAATAGGGGCAACCAAGACAATCACAGTGGGTGGGGGAGGTGGGAGGACAGAGAGAATAGTTAGGGAAGCAGGGGTGCTTGAGGGGGGCACTATCACAATACAGGGGGAAAGTGGGTGGGCACTTACTCACGGCAGAGGGATACAGGGGGGGCACTTTCAGCAAGGGTGGGGAGGCAGGAGACAAGGTAACAGGGGGCAAGGGGACAGACAGTCACGGGAAGAGGGGAGGGGACAAGGTAGCAGGGGGAATGGGGACAGAGACAATCATGGGGGGAGAGGGGACAAGTTAACAGGGGGCATGGAGACAGAGAGATAGTCACAGGGGTGGAGGAGGGAGGGGAGGCAAGACACAGGGTAACGGGGGAAGGTGGCACAGAGAACAGTCACAGGGAGGCAAGACACAGGGTAACGGGGGGCATGGGGGTGCAGAGAACAGTCACGGGGGCGGGGGAGGGAGGGGAGGCAAGACACAGGGTAACGAGAGGCAAGGGGGAACAGAGACAGTCATGGGGGGCATGGGGTGGGAAGGGTAGGCAAGATACAGGGTATTGAGGGCCAAGGGGGCACAGAGAACAGTCACAGGGGCGGGGTGAGGGAGAGGAGGCAAGACACAGGGTAGCAAGGGGCAAGGGGGCACAGAGAACAGTCACAGGGGCGGGGGAGGGAGGGGAGGCAAGACACAGGGTAACGAGGGGCAATGGGGAACAGAGACAGTCATGGGGCAGGGGAGCGAGGGGAGGCAAGACACAGGGTAACAAGGTGCAAGGGGGCACAGAGAACAGTCACGGGGAAGGTGGGAGGGAGGGGAGGCAAGACACAGGGTAATGAGGGTCAAGGGGGAACAGAGACAATCCCAGGGTGTGGAGGGAGGGGAGGCAATACACAGGGTAACGAGGGGCAAGGGGGCACAGAGAACAGTCACAGGGGGGAGAGGAGGGGAGGCAAGACACAGGGTAATGAGGGTCAAGGGGGAACAGAGACAATCCCAGGTATGGAGGGAGGGGGGGGAGGGAAGACACAGGGTAACAAGGGGCAAGGGGGCACAGAGAACAGTCATGGGACAGGGGGAGGGAGGGGAGGGAAGACACAGGGTAACTAGGGGCAAAGGGGGAACAGAAACAGTCCCGGGGTGGGGGACGGAGGGGAGGCAAGACACAGGGTAACGGGGGGCAAGGGGGCACAGAGAACAGTCACAGGGGGTGGGGCAGGGAGGGGAGGCAAGACACAGGCTAACAAGGGGCAAAGGGGCACAGAGAACAGTCACGGGGTCGAGGGAGGGAGGAGAGGAAAGACACAGGGTAACGAGGGGCAATGGGGAACAGAGACAGTCACGTGGGACGGGAGGGAGGGGAGGCAAGACACAGGGTAACCAGGGGCAAGGGAGCACAGAGGACAGTCACAGGGGCATGTGGAGGGAGGGGAGGCAAGACACAGGGTAACACGGGGCAAGGGGGAACAGAGACAGTTGCGGGGGGAGGGAGGGGAGGCAAGACACAGGGTCCCGAGGGGCAAGGGGGCACAGAGGACCGTCACAGGGGCAGGGGGAGGGAGGGGGGACAAGACACAGGGTAACCAGGGGCAAGGGGGCACAGAGGACAGTCACAGGGACAGGGGCGAGGGGAGGCAAGAAACAGGGTAACACAGGGCAAGGGGGAACAGAGACAGTTGCGGGGGAGGGAGGGGAGGCAAGACACAGGGTAACGAGGGTTAAGGGGGCACAGAGAGAGTCACGGGGGCAGGTAAGGCATACCAAGGTGGACAGGGGCACACACAACAGGCCTTAGCTGGTGTGGCAGGCTCCCGCCTCCCATTTGCAGCCATTGCCTTAAGGGACCAAAGGCAACCAATGGGAGAGGGGGGTGGCAGCTTGCCCAGAAACAGGGAAACATTTCAATTACATCTGTTCGGCAAAACGAGGAAGAGCCAACTTGGAAGGCCTTAAAGCATGGTGGCAATAGGTAGGGCATAAAACATATAAAAATGCAAAGCCAAGTACATTAGGCATGGTGCAGCATGATGGACACACCAGCCACCAAAAGAACACACACACACAATCGGATTGTGTGAATTATCAGCCAGAATAAAAGTCACTCACTGCAGCAAATAAAAGACAGAATGTCACGGTTCCTTACTCCCAGCAGTGTGCATTCTGCACGAGACCACAAGCTGTAAGAACGAGAAAATATCGAGGCTGAGTACCACAAAGGAAATACACAAATCACGGGCAGAAAAGATTCACAGATCTTTTATTACTGTACAGTTTACAAAGTAACACAGATTGCTATCTGGCTCCCAACACCCCGTAATGTGTACCAGACCGACTGAGAGAGGTGAGAGAGAGCTGGACATCTGAACGTTCGTGCTTTTTATACAATTTTGAGTAATATTGTCCAGCCCCTCTTCACGTTAATAATTTGTGGTCTAGAGTTTGTGCCTACTTCTCATGGAGGCATAATGATGATGTATGTTCTCAAATCCTACAGCAAGCACTATTTATGGTTCCTTTACAATTGCGTTTGGCCTGTGTCCACGCTCGTGGTTTGCTTTACATTGTCTCCAGTGTGTATTCAATGATGAATCTTGTGAGCGCAGACAACACTTAAACAACAGTTCATTTGCAGTGCAAGGCCGCGTTGCCTAGTCTAAACAGTCGGCTCTTGGACAGTCTAAACATTTACAGAACTCAAAGGTCGGGAAGCTTGGTTGCAAGTTGAAAACATAGTCCACCATTTTAGAACGAGAACACACGAGTAGAAATCAAAATAGCGGATGAGTCTTAAAATGGCGGCGAAGTGAATACAAAATCGGAACTTTGCAATGCAGTTTTCCTCATGGAGCGACTAGGCTTAGGCCAATATAAATATAAAGGAGGCACTATACAATTACCATTTAACAAACCCTCCTTTTGGCCTAAGCCAAGAGCTTTACTAAAAATAGTCGCTTTACTCTTAACTCCATGTTTCAATGTCCATACATTCTGAATCACATTCATCAGATATATCAATCGCCATTAGATATGTGACAGTAATATCCTTCATCACGAATACATTGGTCATTTTTCTAGGTGCGTGTTCCTTTGGTCCTAACGTTCCCACAGTTTGTACACAACATCCCCCTAACACTGAACATATGGTTCTCTCCACTACTCTCGCCAGTCTCCTAATATCCTCGGAATTCATAATCTGTCCCCAAAATGGTACAAAGGATTTTGCTATATCACCCAAGACTTGTGAAGGAGTATCACCGTTCTCGTCCCGCCTTGGACGAGCCCTAGAGATCTCGGTGGTACTAGCTACATATACCGCTGGTAGCAGGATACCCAAATAGCAAGTTCCCTGCCAATCCCTAGGTAGCCACGGATAAGCTTCACTACCGCAAGCAAAGTAGACAGGCCACCTACATACAAAGGTCTGTTCTCGTTGGTCAAGTTTGCAATATTGGTACAACCCTCGAAATTGCCCATTGAATGAGGACCATTCCTTTGTATGCAGAAAGAGACAGAGTTGGGGCTATAGTTAACAGTATAGGAAGGTGGCGTGGCATCCCGGTTGCCTACAGAAGCCATCTTGTAAGAGATAAGTGATTGGAAAGGTCGGGACAGTCTATCAGAATGCCTAATAGAAGCAATATTAAGCTTTCTCCTATTTGCAAAGAGTGGGTATCCCAGAGGCGTCAGGACTCGCCTTTCAAATTCGTTCAAATTAGTCCTGTCAAAGTTCCCTGAGATGCTATCATTCCAACGGCCAAAGAATAGTGCCCTTAGAGAGGCATAACATGCAGTAGTTAAAGGCAAGGGATGAATATACCAGACCAACCCTTTTTCCCCATGCTTTGGCAAAAGCGAACAGATCCAACAGTTCATTCTATTCAAAATCGCCTGAGTTGCATTCATTATTAACAGAAGTGTATTGTTGTGATAGCTCTGTCTGTGTTGGGAGTCCCTAGGAGATAGAGTGTGCAAGTGCACAAAAGTTGTAGACATAGTAGGAACACTCTTAGTAGGCAGAAATGTTTCAAGTGGGCGCACTTCTTCTATATACCAAAACCCAAAATCAATCAATACTGTAAGACTGGTTAACGCAATTACAAGAAAACAATACGTCTTCAAGGACCATGTATTTGATCGTCCAATGTCATTGTTGGCCACACGATTGATCGATTGTTCTGCACGAGTAGGGATGATGACAGGCATTATTCCTTGAAGCTCTTTTCCGAAAAGTTGCTGTGAAAAAACTCCAAAGTCCATTTGCTGGTGATCTCCTGATCACATGGTTTCCTGACTGTCGATAGTCTTTCCCAGTCCCCAGCCACTTACTTATTCTTCGGTGCAAAAAGTGGCAAAGGACAAGCTCAATGATCGTTCCCCTGTGGGCACAGTCGTATTTGTGCAGTGATACTTGTGCCGTGGAAGCAGATTGTACCTTGTGACTCCTGGTACTGCATGATCTGCGAATAGTGTGTCGTTGCTTCCTGATGGAAGTGAGGAAATGACAACAGAACCATGCATGGGTGCAGAAGGATCTGCAAAAGAGTTCGGAGAAAAAGCTGCAGTCTCCCCAGGCCCCGCAGGCTCAGGAAGTGTCTCCGGAACACCCTTGATGCTGTTCAAGACTGATTGATCATTGGGAACAGAGCAAGTAGGTTTCTTTTTGTCTTCTCCGTCGTGTGGTAAAGGGAAATGTATCCTCTTGACATGCGTAGCGTGGATCCAGTGTCATTTCCCCACTATTCGTACGGCAGTCTATGTGGCCAATAGGACCTGGAAAGGCCCTCTCCAGCGTGATGCGAGACTGGATGCTCTCTCAAATGACTTAGTGAGCACCCAGTCGCTGGGTCAAATTCTGTGACCTGGCCGCTTGTATTTAACTGGGAGGGCTTCTCGCACCTGTTGATAAATCAAATACAAATTTTCAGTTAACCGCTCACAGTACTCAGAAAGAAGTAAGTGCTCTACATCTTTTAGAAACCTAGGCTTGGGGAGGTTCCAGATGTTAGCTGGCCTCCCCATTACAACTTCATAAGGGAGAGCCCAGTCCTGGTCTGTGGAGTTGTGCGCATCAAGAGAAGCACTAGCGGTAAGGCATCTGGCCATTTCAAATTGGTGCCGGCACACACCTTAGCGAGTTTATTTTTTAGAATACCATTGTGACGTTCTACCAGTCCAGCACTTTGAGCATGTCCAGCCGAATGGAACCATTTATCGATCTGTAATCTCGTCCATACTTGCAGAATAACAGCAGCGATAAAATGGAGACCATTATCCGACCAGATGACCCTCGGCAAACCAAATCTAGGAAAATATTCCTTAAGCATGGTTTTCGCCATTGTCATTGCTGTGGCATTTTTCACAGGGAAGGCTTCAACCCATTTACTAAAAGCACAAATGACTACCAAAATGTATTTAAAATTGGTACAGCGCTCCATTTCAATGAAATCAAAGTGAATTACCTCAAAAGGGACAGAAGGAGGACCTTCCACACATTATGCTGTAGACAGACCATACAAGACAGACCATACAACTCTGGACAAAACGCTCAGCAGTTTTCGGTATGTTAACATTTACCCAGACAGATTCTAACATTTTGCAAATCTCCTAGCACATATATGAGTGGGGCCATGGGCCATTGAAATCATAATGGTAACATACGCATCAGGCAACATCCATTTTCCCTCTGAGTTATCCACCCAACACCCTTCTTCATCCAACCTCGCCAAGCCCTCAGCCCATTGCTTGGTTTCTTCTAGAGTGGCATCTGCTTCGATATTTCTTATGGAATCAATCCCTTCATCTATATTACAAATGTTTGTGGCTTCCCTTGTAGTATACATATCTGAATAGAGGTCAGTAGCAGTCTGTTTGGCTATCTGGTCCGCAAAAGCATTCCCTTTTCCTACATCGTCTATAATTTTCTGATGTGCCGCACACTTCATAATTGCTAGTTGAGTGGGAAGCGCAAGCGCTGAGAGTAACTGAACTATCAAGGTGCCATATTGGATCTTTGTTCCATGTGAGGTCAAGAAACCTTGTTCTGCCCATAATCCACCGAAGTTGTGAACCACCCCAAAAGCATACTGACTCTCAGTATATATATTCACACTAAGCCCTTCGGAAAGTTCACAAACTTGAGTCAGTGCAATAATCTCTGCGGCCTGCGCGGAGTTATGCAAAATTCTTTTGGTCTCCACGATCGTGCTTAGTGTAGTGATGGCATAAGCAGCAGTGGATGTAGCATCTGGAAGTTTGAAGCAGGAGCCATCGCAAAACAGCTCCCCTTGAGGATAGTTCAAAGGTGTATCTTTCAAATCAATCCTGCCTTTAGTTTTTTGTTCTGTGGTATAAAAGCAGTCGTGTGACATTTCCTTACTGCAAGGAATATCTTGCGGGAGAGGTAATAATTCAGCCGGATTTAATACACAACATCTTTTAATTTGGATATGCGGTGCAAACAAGATCAATTCATATCTCGTTAATCGTGCTGAAGTAAGATGTTGTGTTTGCGTTCAATTTAATAGAATGTCTACAGAGTGAGGTACCAACAAGGTTAAAGCATGGCCTAGGACCATACCCTCCGTCTGTTTTACAGACACAGCAGCAGCAGCGACAGCTCTCAGACATCTCGGCAAAGCACATGCAACAGGATGAAAGGTGGAGGAAAAGTAACCGCACGGCCTATTCTTCCCCCCATGTTCCTGTGTTAACACAGCCAAAGCACATCCATCACGTTCATGCACATACAACTCGAAGGCCTTTTCATAATTTGGAGTACCCAAAACTGGTGCTGAACACAGTGCAGTCTTGATCAGATCAAAAGCTTTCTGGTGTTCCAAGTTCCATGGTAGTGGCAAAGAAATGTCCTTCTTTGTCGATGCCAACATTGGTTTGATCACTAACGAAAAGTTCGGGATCCACTGCCTACAGTAGGAAGCCATTCCTATCAAGGCTCTGACTTCCTTCTGCGTATTTGGGAAAGACATGCTAGAAATTATTTTAATTCTTTCAGGTGTCAATCTTCTTCCCTCCTTTGACAGGAGATAGCCTAAATATGTGACCTCCTGTTGACAATATTGAAACTTTTTCAGTGAAGCTTTATGTCCATGTTTTGCTAGATGAATAAGCAATAGCACAGTGCCTTCCTTGCAAGCACTTTCTGAATGTGCAGCCAAAAGAAGATCATCGACATAATGTAGCAATGTACAAGTAGTCGGCAACTCAAGTGTGTCGAGCTGCTCTTTCAAAGCACTACTGTAAATACTTGTACTTTCCGTGTACCCTTGTGGCGCACGGGTGAATGTAAACGAGCGTCCCCCTGGGGTGAAAGCGAACAAGTATCTGCTATCCTCGTGTATAGGAATGCTAAAGAAGGCATCCTTAAGATCCACAACACTAAAATGAGTAGCTGAAGTTGGAATCATCGTTAATATCATTGTTACATCAGGCACAATTGGAAATTGTGGAGCAACAATCTTATTGATAGCGCGTAAATCGATAATTAACCGAAAAGGAATTGCATTATCCCCTTTCTTATACACAGGTAAAATCTGACTATTGCACAAATTTCCTGCAATTTCTTCAATTACCCCACGGTGTACAAAATCAGAAACTATACACTACAAAGCTTGCTCACCATCAACTGAAATCTTATACTGTGGAATTCGTGGCAACTTTACTCCTGGTTTTAAAACGATTTTAACAGGCTACATCTGTAAAACACCAACATCATTGTCATCGATCACCCATAAACACTCCGGAACTTCACTAAATTCCGGCGGCAACGGTCTGATCAGAAATTGTGAAGAAGAAGATTGCTGTGGTGAAATCGTCAAACACACTCCATCCGAAGAACAATGAATTACCGCATTTAATTCCTTCAACAGATTCAACCCCAACAAATTCTCTCCACGGTTCGATGTCAAAAGAAACGGACAGTGATCTGTGAATGGACCCAGTGAAATCGGTAACAGCAGAGAAACCGGACTAACCACTGGCGTACCAGAAAACCCTACAGAAACATTAGTCTGCCCTGACAGTGGAATGTCTGGAACCTGTGAATGGTCAATGGAACACTTCTGTGCCCCTGCATCTATCAAAAATAGATGTTTCCTATTCCCCACCATGTAGGGACCTTTCTGGTTAATGGGAATAGGCGTTGGTTTCCAAACCCTGCTTTGGGCAATCTTAGCGAAACAATATATCATCAAAGGGAAGATCTTCAGAAATATAGGCAGTAGAAGGATTATCGAAAATATTTCTGCTATCCACACTTGGTTGCTGATTGTCATGCAAAAAAGACTGAGAATTTTGAGAAAACTGGCTTCTACCAGGACCCCCCTGCCCCAGGGCGGCCTCTGGATCGTCTACCCATGGCACCATATGTGTTATTCGACCTCTGCTGGAGGATTGGGCATTGTGCTCGTCAATGACCTTCTTGTCTGCAATAAGCACATTGGTTCACGTGTACAGGACCCAACAGTGCATTACCTTGTGGAACCTACTGTCCCCGAAACTGTGTACTACCCCCTCTAGGTCCTCTATCTGTTGCAACAATACCTTAGTTTTCAGATATTCTTTTTTCTTTTCAATCCTTTCTTTCTCATTATTGACTCTGTTCTCATAATACTGAGCCATATGCAATACTTCGGACTACGACTTAGTTTACCAAGCACTCTCAGAAGTCATAATTCGTGACTGGATATCAGGCAACAATCCACGCACAATTTTGTCCACAAATAATCGTTTTCCAAACTTGGTGCTTAAATCCTGTCATCTAAAATCTGAGAATACTTTTTCGAACCGATTAAAGAATTTGGTAGCACCTTCAGATTTTCCTTGGGTACAAGCAGTAAGTTTGTCCCAAACTATCGTTCTCTCAGTAATTAAGGTTTTCAATTTTGTCACTATTCTATCAGGCAAAGTCAGTATCACCTGTGGTGGTCTTTCACCAGCTTTCGTTTCTCTATTTTGCCTAACCAAACTATCCCATGTGTCT
This sequence comes from Ambystoma mexicanum, assembly GCF_040938575.1. Classification (NCBI taxonomy): domain Eukaryota; kingdom Metazoa; phylum Chordata; class Amphibia; order Caudata; family Ambystomatidae; genus Ambystoma; species Ambystoma mexicanum. The sequence goes on from NC_090931.1 coordinate 1,107,657,851, forward strand.
CCTAACCCCGCTGCATCATCTAGAGTCCTAATCTGTTTCCATAAATCAGCAGGTCGGAGCACAGGAAATAACAAATCTATATCACCCAAAGTGAATACTGACGATTGCAAGACAGATTCTATCTCTTTATAGAACCCTGTCGATTTTTCCTAACATCTGGAATAGACTGTCTAATAGTATTCACCTCCCGTCTTGAGAACGGGACGTGAACAAACTGTGATACATAATGTGCATAAATATCATAGGCGGCTACACCCATTGCAGCATTAGCCGGGACCTCAACTTTAGGAACAAATGTCGAAGGAACCTCTCTCATAGGCAACTGAGAAACAGGCAACTCGGAACGCTTACTAAGCAACAGAGCTAAATCGAGCGCTAGAGCGGTGGAAGTAGTTAAAAAGCTGTCTTGTAGATATTCAATATTTCTGCGGGACAACAAATATTTCTTTTTATACAATCATCCTGCAGGTATTCTACTGTACATAAATAGCATCAAAACTATCACCATCTGTTTCATCATTCTGTAACCCTTCTAACTCCCTTCTAAACTCAAAAACCCTCTTGACGTGCTCATATACTTTCTCCGCAGTATCTCTTGAATGAGCGAAAACATTCAAATCCCTCAACCCTTGTGAGATATCATTATCAACAGATAACATTATCAATTTCCCTTCCCTATAGCTGCCACTTACATTGTCCTTGCCTGATCCAAACATGAAGAACCCCCCTTGAAGGAGTCCAATGAAATTACACTAATTCATGAATACAATCCGATTTGTGAATACAGCAACATAACTTATCCGAGTAAGTACATGAATATAATCAATGTCTAAATTTGGGTTTATTTGCATCTTGGATGTGGACAGAGTATAGTGGTCATTTTACAGAGATGCAGATAGGATTAATCCGATAATCAATTAAATGGGTGCCATTAAGGTTATCACTCATAAAAATGGATGCAATGATTACTGATCAAAATCGTTTTTTCTACACATTTATTGTGACACAAATAAGAGGAAATAGCTTTTGTTAATGGAATAGAATATTTGAATGATGAAGTAATATTTTAGCAAGGTGTGTGGATATTGTGTATTGTATTTTAGGTGGTGACACTCACCCTACTTGATGCTTACGGGAATAAGGCAACTCCCGATGTTCTGTCCTGAAGAAGGTTGCAAGACTAAAGGGGCTACGAATGTTGAGGTCCCGAAAAGACAACCGAAACACGTGTAGACATAAGTCTGTGTGATTAAGAACACGCAGACAGTACCATCATAGTATTTGAGAGAGGACCTTTTTTGATCACTGTGGAAACAAGCAATTGGAGGCGGTCCATGAAGGAGGCCAGGAGACAATAACATTCATATGCTGTGATAACAAAGCAAAAAGTTGAATGAGTGGTAGGAGTGAATCAGTGCCAATGCGTGATGCAGATATTGTTTTTTGTGAAAATGTTTAAAATGTTTTATACTTTATGAAATTTTGATATGTAAATACATTTTTTTTTAGAAATCAAAAAATGGAACATTTATTGGTATTGATAAATAAATAAATGTTATGAATAGCTATTCCCTGTTCTGTTGGTCCAACTTTAGATTTATTGTTATATTACGCCTGGAGGACCAGGGACTTTAATCAGGCACCCCTTTTGTGTATAATATTGTAGTACAGCCCGTGGCTGCAGGGGCAATAAGTAACGGATTGACTGTGTCAATCTAAGAATGGAAGGAGTAAATCTTTTCTCCTTCACGGATGAGCACTATAAAAAAATGCTAGGTGCTCCTGCATTACTAGGTGATGCAACACCAGCAGCTGTAGCCAAAGGCGGGGTGGATGATTTGGAGAAAATTAATCAAAAAATGAAGAAATTGACGAGGACAGACCTACACGGCAAATTTATGCTGGAATACCTCAAGGCAGGAATTATTCTCAATGGTTTACAGGTTAGGAACATCCCGCAGATATTTGTTGATAACCCCAAATTTCAAAAAAATTTCAGTGGGGTTGGCAACAGATGTTTTCGGGATTGGATCCTTCTGATTGCAGAAACCGCAGAAGAAGAGGCCAAGAAACAGGGAGATGAATTGGCAGAATTGGAGAAACTGTTTTTGGACAATAAAAACATTAAAGATGCAAAACAACTGTTAGAAGATTTGGAGATAGAAATAAAGAAGTTCAAACAACTGAATTTGGACCGAAAAATTATAAAATTACAGAAAGATGTATCCAACTACAGAGAAGAAAGAACCTATCCTTATCTGAGAGAGGGGTTCTTCACAGATTTGGCAAAAGCCCAATCCAATAGAAGGAACAATAGATATTTATCTTTTTCCAATACCTCTGGATCCTCCAGTGGTTCAGATCCCTCCCTCAACCAAACAGGTCCCAATTTAGGGGGGAGAGCAGGTCCCTCTAATCAGCAGGGTTTTCCCAGAGGCAATCAGAGGGGACGACTGAGACAGGGACCAGGAATGTGTACCAGGCAGTGGTACATGAACCAGTGAGCAAAGAACAAATCCCGGTCTTTAATTTATCTACCAAGACCATAAGTGAGGTAGAATTGAGTTTGTTGTCTAGAGGTCTCTCGTTTGTGCCTGCCACAAGAGCGGATAGTTTTGATACAGAAGTGGAATTACACAAATTCTTTCGTAATATAAGATTAAAACATTATTTTGAGATTTTTCTGCCTAGCCAAAAGAAAGATAACCAATCCGCGAACCAGGTTGAAATTGTGCCTAATGTGACTGGATTGAAAATTAAGTCTACCTTCAATCCCCCTATATATGCTTGTCCTCCAGAGATTGTAACTTTTGAGAATCGGGTAACAAAAGAAGTTTTGAAAACCATTCAAACTAAGAATTATACCCCAGACAATTTGAGAACTAACGAGAGAGAGGCCCTGAGAGTTTTGTGTGATCGAAGAGATAGCACAATTAAACCCGCCGATAAGGGGGGGTATAGTGATTATGTCTACAGAAGATTACGAAAAAGAATGCATTTGTTTACTTAACAATGAGAATTCTTATCAAAAACTATTGTTAGATCCAACATCTAGACTAGAAGAAGAAATCAAAAGTCTGACGAATCATGCAGAAAGGGAAATGTGGATAAGTAGCCAAGAAGGTTGTTTCCTGAGAAAAAGCCACCCCAAAAAGGCGGCTTTTTACACTCTCCCCAAATTTCACAAAAGGATGGTTAATCCACCGGGCAGACCCATAGTGGCGGCCATAGACTCCCTTTTGGAACCACTTTCTATATACGTAGAATTCTTTCTTAAACCATTTGTGGAACAGATGCCGTTTTATGTAAAAGATTCAGGCGACATGATCAGAATAACCCAAAACCAGATAATAGAGGCCAATGATATTCTGGTCACAATGGATGTAGAGTCCCTCTACACTTCCATCCCTCAGACAGAATGTCTAGAGGTGCTGGGGATTATTCGGAACAAAAGAATAGAACCACACACTCCACCCACAGAGTTTATACAAGAATGTGCATGTATTGCAATGACTGAGAACTTCTTTCTGTTTAAACAAAACCTTTTTAAACAGAGAAAGGGAGTCAGTATGGGGGCAACTTTTGCACCAGATGTTGCAAACCTGTTTATGGCCAACTACGAAGAGAAATATATCCTAGGGAAACAGAGCCTGTTGAAACAACAAGGGGATCTGTACCAGGGCCTCCGGGCCTGGTAAAGATACATAGATGACATATTTATGATATGGAGAGGAACAAGTGAAACACTTCATCAATTTCATCAATGGCTAAATACATGTGATAATAATATCAAATTCACAATGGAATGGCATGACACTCAGGTAAGCTTTCTAGATCTACTCATTAAAAAATCAGACCAGTGGTTGATGACCACTCTCTTCCGGAAAATCACTGACAAGAACACGTTGTTACACTATTCCAGTTTTCATCCAGCTGGTCTTCGCCAGAACATACCCTACGGGCAGTTCTTAAGGATACGGCGAAACTGCACTGAAAAAAACGAGTATAAAAAACATGCAGAAGACCTCAAAGGCAGGTTACTGAATACAGGATACCCAAAAAAGCTAGTCAAGGATAATTTGAAAAGAGCCCTGAATAGGAACAGAGATGAATGTCTGGTACCTAAAGAGAAAAAGAAACAGGAGAGACTAGTATGTGTTACAATGTTTAATCCAGTAAGTAACGAGATCAAAAGAATCGTGAATCAGAACTGGGACATAATCAAACAACCAGGAAGCCTTTCTAAAAAACCTATCTTTGCTTATAAAAAGAACCAAAACCTGAGACAACGTTTGGTACACACGTACAGAGACTTGAGTGTAGAACAAACTGTATTGAATTCATGGGGTCTCCTCCCAGTTAGAGGCCACCATAAATGTGGTAACTGTGTGTCCTGTCCATTATCAGAGACAAGAGAAGAGTTCAACCATGGGGCAATTAAATGGAAAATGAATACACATACAAACTGCCGCACAAAGAATGCGATCTATATTATTAGATGCCCTTGCAATCTCCTCTATGTGGGTAAAACCACAAGAGAGATTAGACAGCGCATAGGAGAACACCGCAGCTGTATTCGAAATAAGGTAGCTGATAAACCCCTGGTTGACCACTTCAGCCTCAAACAACATAAAGATACTGACCTAAGATGGTTTGTGTTACAAACCATAAAAACTCAAAAAGGAGGAGGAGATATGTCCAGCAAGCTTCATAAATTGGAACAACGATGGATATATTGTTTAGACACAGTAAAAAATGGCCTCAACCTTTCAGTAGAATGGGGAGCACTCATTACACACTAACGTGGGACCTGCCTTAATTGGGCTCATTTTTTATAGAAAAATCTGAATAAGAAACGTTCTATAGTGTACACTATGGTGAAATGTGATCGATGAATTCTTTGGAGCCACAGTAAAATTCTGTGACCAATAGGAATGCAGATCCAGTAATTCCGGTAATTCCACTTTAAGTGGGAGGCACCCATTAGAGTTGTTTTTATGAGTATTCATTACAGGGTAAGCACGGGTCCATTATACAAGGAATGGCTTAATCCGGCTGTCCCATTCGTTTTGGGGCTAGGCTAATAGTGTAATATCTATTATGCCTCCAAATTATATGTTGAAAGAGCGCGAGATGATAATGCCAATCATATCAATGCCTTGGAGTCACAGTAAAAATTCTGTGACTGATATGAATGCGGATCTAGCAAATCTGGTAGTTCCACTACATGTGGGAGACACCCATTAGAGTTGTTTATATGAGCATTTACTGCAGGGTAAGTACGGGTCCATTATACAATCAATGGCGTGATCCGGCTGTCCAATTTTGTGTGGGGTTAAGCTGATAGTATAATATTTATTATGCCTCCACATCAAATGATGAAAAGAGCTCGAGAAGACTATGCCAATCAAACTACAACAAGCAAGTAGCTTAGGTTGTATGTTAACGGATCCGAGATGATTTTCCTTCGCGATCGTTAATAAAGAGTCCCTTTTTAGTGTTCACACACGGAAGAGGAGAGACAGTCCTCTTTCGTGTTCCATGGATTCACGAGCATAAATAAACGCGCGAAAGTTACATCGAACGAGTGCCGGTGGATTGAGGCGACACAGAATACAGACGGATTCCTGTAGAGAAAGAAAAAAGGTAAGTAGGGGAGGCTGAATGGCAGTCGGCAAAAGGAGTGGGATAGGGAATAGAAGGAGTGTGTCCGACAGCGGAGAACTTTAAAGACAAGGCTTGGGCATTTAAAAAGTTTAGAATTGAAATCATGAATGCAAAGAAGGGCTCTTATAGGAATGAGAATTAGCAGTGAATAAGAACAGGGTAAGGGCTGTGACAGTCTGTAACTGAAAGGTTTTATTTGATGATGAAAGCTCATAAACATCTCTTTTTCTAAAAACTGTTTTTTGATCCTGTTGTAGGATCATTATTAGAGCGGCATCTGGTGGCTACAGATAAACTTATCTCCCTGTAGAACATACGCTATAACAGGTGTAAGTATCCTGATTAATCACCAGTAACGAATAGCTCTACCACTCTGGCATGTGGAAAGTGCTAATATTATCACTTTCCCTTCCCTATAGGAGCCACTTACATTTTCCTTGCCTGATCCAAACATGAAGAACCCCTCTTGAAGGAGTCCAATGAAATTACACTAATTCATGAATACAATCTGATTTGTGAATACAGCAACATAACTTATCCGAGTAAGTACATGAATATAATCATGTCTAAATTTGGGTTTATTTGCATCTTGGATGTGGACAGAGTATAGTGGCCATTTTACAGAGATGCAGATAGGATTAATCCGATAATCAATTAAATGGGTGCCATTAAGGTTATCACTCATAAAAATTGATGCAATGATTACTGATCAGAATCGTTTTTTCTACACATTTCTTGTGACACAAATAAGAGGGAATAACTTTTGTTAATGAAATAGAATATATGAATGATGAAGTAATATTTTAGCAAGGTGTGTTGATATTGTGTATTGTATTTTAGGTGGTGACACTCACCCTACTTGATGCTTACGGGAATAAGGCAACTCTCAATGTTCTGTCCTGAAGAAGGTTGCAAGACTAAAGGGGCTACGAATGTTGAAGTCCCGAAAAGACAACCGAAACACGTGTAGACATAAGTCTGTGTGATTAAGAACACGCAGACAGTACCATCATAGTATTTGAGAAAGGACTGTTTTTGATCACTGTGGAAACAAGCAATTGGAGGCCGTCCATGAAGGAGGCCAGGAGACAATAACATTCATATGCTGTGATAACAAAGCAAAAAGTTGAATGAGTGGTCGGAGTGAATCAGTGTGAATGCGTGATGCAGATATTGGTTTTTGTGAAAATGTTTAAAATGTTTTATACTTTATGAAATTTTGATATGTAAATAAAAAAATTAAACAGCAGGCGTTAAAGTACCTACCCGCAAAGGGACCTTGTAGTAAGGCAGTAAGGGTTAACGGTCACCGGTACCATTACAGGTGACCGTTAACCCTTACCGCCTTCCATGTAATGAGGCCCATAGACTCTAAATACTCTATACGAGAAATCTCAAAGCTACCATTGATTGGCCACTGAAGTTCGGAAGCATGTCTAGTTTGTCTGTGCCAAATATCATTGAATACTATACTGCCAATGCCGTACTTACAGTATATAGTACATGCCGGCGAGCCCTCCTGTGGTGCTGGATGGCCAAATTCCAAAGATTGTCTGTCTCTGCAGAATAATGCCCTGAAACAGGCAGACAATTTCCCAGGCATGTCAGATTACTGGTGTTACCTGGCAACGATTGCGCTCGCGAGAACAATATTATAACCAAATATCAGGATACTTAGGAATCGGGGCACGACTCACCTGATTCAAAGAACTAAAGGAGGTCTGATCGGATTACTAAGGACAACAAAGGACCCTCATGGTTGGTGATTTCGGCAAAACTGCCGCCTTGATATATGGACCCTCATCAAGATGCTGTCTCGGACCACGAGCTCACTGACCAGGGATCGGGTTGCACCGTACTGTTGAGGTGTCACGTCTCATCCAAGAAGGGGCCCCCTTTCTCACCGTCCGATCCCGGACCGATAGCCGCGTCAACTCTTCAACAAGATGGCATCAATGTTGAGGGTCCCTATTCGGGCGCCACCTGTAAGAACGAGAAAATATCGAGGCTGAGTACCACAAAGGAAATACACCAATCTCGGGCTGAAAAGATTCACAGATCTTTAATTACTGTACAGTTTACACAGTAACACAGATAGCTATCTGACCCTCAACACCCCGCAATGTGTGCCAGCCGACTGAGAGAGTTGAGAGAGAGCTGGACATCTGAACGTTCGTGCTTTTTATACAATTTTAAGTAATATTGTCCAGCCCCTCTTCACGTTAATAATTCGTGGTCTAGAGTTTGTGCCTAGTTCACATACGGATCATACAATATTATACAAGGGATTACATAGATTTGTATTTCCACTGAGGCATAATGACGATGTATGTTCTGAAATCCTACAGCAAGCACTATTTATGGTTCCCTTACAATTGCTTGCGGCCTGTGTCCACGCTCGAGGTTTGCTTTACATTGTCCCCAGTGTGTATTCAAGGATGAATCTTGTGAGCCCAGACAACACTTCAACAACAGTTCATTTGCAGTGTGTTATAATGTGTAATGGCTCTTGAGTGGAATTCTACCTAGTAGAATTCCACTCTTGTTCTGATGTCATGCTTGCATTTGTTTAATGTTTTACATTCCAGAAACAACGGTTATGAGTTTATGTGGAGAGCTGTAATGTAGGCTGAGCACTGCTGGGCTCAGGCTGGTTGCTATTAAAGGATCTTCACTTACCTGCAGTGTACGCTTCCTTATTACACTGGGGACGAGAGCAACCAGCCTTCAACCCACGTAGCCTTTCGCCGCCCAACAGTTGCTTACATTCCCTTCCTTGAGGCCGGTCTGCTTCCCAAGTGCTGCTCAGGTCCGTTAAGGGAAGAGTTCTCAGGCCGAAGCTGTCTGCGTCGAGCGAGCTCCTCTGAGGTAAGAGGAGTTTTCCCCTGCACGTCGGCATCAGCCTGGCCTGTGCTCCCCAGCTGGGGTCGAGCGCAGTGTCTCTGCCGCAACAGGAGTCCAAGTGAAGAGGGAGAGAAGGCCTTCCCACGCACGCAGACAACGGAAACCAGCGTGCCTGGCCTGCGCACCCCAGCCGGGGTCGAGCGCTGTGCCCCCGCAGTAACAGGAGTGCAGGTGAGGAGGAGGAGGGCTGTCCCCGCGTGCCTGGCGTGCGCTCCCCAACCGGGGTCGAGCGCGGCCCCTCCGCAGTAACAGGAGTGCAGTTGAGGAGGAGGAGGGCTGTCCCCACGCACGTCTGCGACCGAAGTCTAGCGCGGGTATCCTGTTGGGAACGGGGGTCCTGGAAAGGAGGCGAAGACTAAGGGGTGTGAGAGGGGGCAAGGAGCTGCAGCCCACACGCGTCGGCATCTGCAGCTGGCGTATTAGCAGCTGAGCTCCCCGGCCAGAGCCAGCGCAGTGCCCCTGCTAGCTACGGGGAACGATCCAGGCGAAGAGGGAGAAACGAATGGGGGGAGAGCTGTGAACAGCCTCCCTGGCCGGTGAGAGGTCCCGCTCACGGAAGAACGTTGTCTGCCCCACCCAGAAGAGGGAGGTGCGCGACATATTAGCACGCATTAGGGGCCGTTCCCACTGGATTCTGTTGGAAAATTAACCCTGTGTGAACACTTCAAGAGTTTTGTGACTGTGTTAATCTTCAGGATGCCAAGGATCTGCAGTGTGCTGTGAATAATGACTATTTAAGTTGGTTGCTTCTTGCCTAGCACGGATGTGAAGTTATAGACTGACATTGCCAATACCCAAACTTTGCTCAATATGCAGCACAACAATGCACGTCCGCCTCCTGCATTTCTGGCCAGTCCAGGTGAACCAGCAATTGTGTGGGACTTATGGGTCGACACCTTCAAAGTATATCTTAGGGCGGCAGGTGGTGCCAAATTTACGGACGATGAAAGGGAAGCAGCTTTGCTCAACTGTTTGGGAACTGAAGGTCTTAGGTGTTCAGACATCTCGCCGGTCCCAATGTGCACTCTGCCCCTACTGCCCCCACAGAAGGGAACGATGGGGGTGATGCCCTATCAGGAGTGGTGCTAGCTTACGAAACAGCTTTAGGCAAGTTAGAGGCATGATTTGGCAAGAGGGCCAATGTGGTACTTGAGAGGTACCACTTCTTCTCGAGAGCTCAGGCTCTAACGAGGGCATAGATGCTTATGTGACTGCCCTGCGTACTCTGATAGCAATGTGCAAGTTTACTGGTTCCATTGATGAGTACATCCGTGATCAGGTGATGATGCGGACATGTGATGTGCGCGTTAGAGAAAGGCTATGGATAGAAAAAAGATCCACCCATGGAAAAGGTCATTGAGATAGCTCGTGCTATTGAGGAATCCAGGAAGAGCATCAGAGAGATGTCCGATAAGGAAGAAGCGGTACATGGTGTGATTCCCCGCAAATCAGTTGATGCCAGAGCGAAAAACAAGGACAGTAGGCCGATACTCTCGTCAAGGGAACTGTGCAGGAGATGCGGTTGGCGGGGACATGTGGCAGGCACAAAAGAATGTCCAGCTGCCAGTGTGGAATGTAGGAGATGCAAAACCAAGGGTCATTACGCCCGCATGTGCAGAGGTGTTGTGTCCGCTAAGGAGTCAGTGAAGTTGGTGGACACCAATGATGATGAGGAAGGGGTGACATTTGTGGGGTACATGGGATGTTCTGACAAAGACAACGGTGGCACACCAGAAGGATCATTGTTGAGTGTGGGCAGTTGCAAGAAGAGAGCGTGGGCAACGCTCATGGTCAACGGAGTCCCAATGGAAATGATGGTGGACACGGGGTCACCAAGACACTGGGTAACGGGGGGCAAGGGGGCACAGAGAACAGTTGCAGGGGGTGGGGCAGGGAGGGGAGGCAAGACACAGGCTAACAAGGGGCAAAGGGGCACAGAGAACAGTCACGGGGTCGAGGGAGGGAGGAGAGGAAAGACACAGGGTAACGAGGGGCAATGGGGAACAGAGACAGTCACGTGGGACGGGAGGGAGGGGAGGCAAGACACAGGGTAACCAGGGGCAAGGGAGCACAGAGGACAGTCACAGGGGCAGGTGGAGGGAGGGGAGGCAAGACACAGGGTAACGCGGGGCAAGGGGGAACAGAGACAGTTGCGGGGGGAGGGAGGGGAGGCAAGACACAGGGTCCCGAGGGGCAAGGGGGCACAGAGGACAGTCACAGGGGCAGGGGGAGGGAGGGGAGACAAGACACAGGGTAACCAGGGGCAAGGGGGCACAGAGGACAGTCACAGGGACAGGGGGGAGGGGAGGCAAGAAACAGGGTAACACAGGGCAAGGGGGAACAGAGACAGTTGCGGGGGGAGGGAGGGGAGGCACGACACAGGGTAACGAGGGTTAAGGGGGCACAGAGAGAGTCACGGGGGCAGGTAGGCATACCAAGGTGGACAGGGGCACACACAACAGGCCTTAGCTGGTGTGGCAGGCTCCCGCCTCCCATTTGCAGCCATTGCCTTAAGGGACCAAAGGCAACCAATGGGAGAGGGGGGTGGCAGCTTGCCCAGAAACAGGGAAACATTTCAATTACATCTGTTCGGCAAAACGAGGAAGAGCCATCTTGGAAGGCCTTAAAGCATGGTGGCAATAGGTAGGGCATAAAACATATAAAAATGCAAAGCCAAGTACATTAGGCATGGTGCAGCATGATGGACACACCAGCCACCAAAAGAACACACACACACACACAATCGGATTGTGTGAATTATCAGCCAGAATAAAAGTCACTCACTGCAGCAAACAAAAGACAGAATGTCACGGTTCCTTACACCCAGCAGTGTGCATTCTGCACGAGACCACAAGCTGTAAGAACGAGAAAATATTGAGGCTGAGTACCACAAAGGAAATACACCAATCACGGGCAGAAAAGATTCACAGATCTTTTATTACTGTACAGTTTACAAAGTAACACAGATTGCTATCTGGCTCCCAACACCCCGTAATGTGTACCAGACCGACTGAGAGAGGTGAGAGAGAGCTGGACATCTGAACGTTCGTGCTTTTTATACAATTTTGAGTAATATTGTCTAGCCCCTCTTCACGTTAATAATTTGTGGTCTAGAGTTTGTGCCTACTTCTCATGGAGGCATAATGATGATGTATGTTCTCAAATCCTACAGCAAGAACTATTTATGGTTCCTTTACAATTGCGTTTGGCCTGTGTCCACGCTCGTGGTTTGCTTTACATTGTCTCCAGTGTGTATTCAATGATGAATCTTGTGAGCGCAGACAACACTTAAACAACAGTTCATTTGCAGTGCAAGGCCGCGTTGCCTAGTCTAAACAGTCGGCTCTTGGACAGTCTAAACATTTACAGAACTCAAAGGTCGGGAAGCTTGGTTGCAAGTTGAAAACATAGTCCACCATTTTAGAACGAGAACACACGAGTAGAAATCAAAATAGCGGATGAGTCTTAAAATGGCGGCGAAGTGAATACAAAATCGGAACTTTGCAATGCAGTTTTCCTCATGGAGCGACTAGGCTTAGGCCAATATAAATATAAAGGAGGCACTATACAATTACCATTTAACAAACCCTCCTTTTGGCCTAAGCCAAGAGCTTTACTAAAAATAGTCGCTTTACTCTTAACTCCATGTTTCAATGTCCATACATTCTGAATCACATTCATCAGATATATCAATCGCCATTAGATATGTGACAGTAATATCCTTCATCACGAATACATTGGTCATTTTTCTAGGTGCGTGTTCCTTTGGTCCTAACGTTCCCACAGTTTGTACACAACATCCCCCTAACACTGAACATATGGCAGGAAGACATTGTATACAACAACAACAGAACAACAATATGCCAAGGATCACCATTAAGACGGGAAGAAGCTTCCATTCCCAAGACCGCAAGAAGTCCCAAAACCAAGTACTAAGAACCCAGTTTCCCTCGGTGACATGCACTTCTGAGCTTAGGACATGCAGATTTTGTATTGCCTTAAATATGGTCGGGGAGGAATCAGGTACAGAAACGCATCAAGCGGACCCCACCAATTTGTATACTCCACTAGGCTCAGCCAGGATGATATCTAACACCATCCGGTTCTGTAGAGCCACTAATCTAATTGGCTTTTGTTCTAGAGTCATGTTATAGAATATGTCAGTGGTCCGGTTGATGGTTCTCTCCACTACTCTCGCCAGTCTCCTAATATCCTCGGAATTCATAATCTGTCCCCAAAATGGTACAAAGGATTTTGCTACATCACCCAAGACTTGTGAAGGAGTATCACCGTTCTCGTCCCGCCTTGGACGAGCCCTAGAGATCTCGGTGGTACTAGCTACATATACCGCTGGTAGCAGGATACCCAAATAGCAAGTTCCCTGCCAATCCCTAGGTAGCCACGGATAAGCTTCACTACCGCAAGCAAAGAAGACAGGCTCACCTACATACAAAGGTCTGTTCTTGTTGGTCAAGTTTGCAATATTGGTACAACCCTCGAAATTGCCCATTGAATGAGGACCATTCCTTTGTATGCAGAAAGAGACAGAGTTGGGGCTATAGTTAACAGTATAGGAAGGTGGCGTGGCATCCCGGTTGCCTACAGAAGCCATCTTGTAAGAGATAAGTGATTGGAAAGGTCAGGACAGTCTATCAGAATGCCTAATAGAAGCAATATTAAGCTTTCTCCTATTTGCAAAGAGTGGGTATCCCAGAGGCGTCAGGACTCGCCTTTCAAATTCGTTCAAATTAGTCCTGTCAAAGTTCCCTGAGATGCTATCATTCCAACGGCCAAAGAATAGTGCCCTTAGAGAGGCATAACATGCAGTAGTTAAAGGCAAGGGATGAATATACCAGACCAACCCTTTTTCCCCATGCTTTGGCAAAAGCGAACAGATCCAACAGTTCATTCTATTCAAAATCGCCTGAGTTGCATTCATTATTAACAGAAGTGTATTGTTGTGATAGCTCTGTCTGTGTTGGGAGTCCCTAGGAGATAGAGTGTGCAAGTGCACAAAAGGTGTAGACATAGTAGGAACACTCTTAGTAGGCAGAAATGTTTCAAGTGGGCGCACTTCTTCTATATACCAAAACCCAAAATCAATCAATACTGTAAGACTGGTTAACGCAATTACAAGAAAACAATACGTCTTCAAGGACCATGTATTTGATCGTCCAATGTCATTGTTGGCCACACGATTGATCGATTGTTCTGCACGAGTAGGGATGATGACAGGCATTATTCCTTGAAGCTCTTTTCCGAAAAGTTGCTGTGAAAAAACTCCAAAGTCCATTTGCTGGTGATCTCCTGATCACATGGTTTCCTGACTGTCGATAGTCTTTCCCAGTCCCCAGCCACTTACTTATTCTTCGGTGCAAAAAGTGGCAAAGGACAAGCTCAATGATCGTTCCCCTGTGGGCACAGTCGTATTTGTGCAGTGATACTTGTGCCGTGGAAGCAGATTGTACCTTGTGACTCCTGGTACTGCATGATCTGCGAATAGTGTGTCGTTGCTTCCTGATGGAAGTGAGGAAATGACAACAGAACCATGCAAGGGTGCAGAAGGATCTGCAAAAGAGTTCGGAGAAAAAGCTGCAGTCTCCCCATGCCCCGCAGGCTCAGGAAGTGTCTCCGGAACACCCTTGATGCTGTTCAAGACTGATTGATCATTGGGAACAGAGCAAGTAGGTTTCTTTTTGTCTTCTCCGTCGTGTGGTAAAGGGAAAGGTATCCTCTAGACATGCGTAGCGTGGATCCAGTGTCATTTCCCCACTATTCGTACGGCAGTCTGTGTGGCCAATAGGACCTGGAAAGGCCCTCTCCAGCGTGATGCGAGACTGGATGCTCTCTCAAATGACTTAGTGAGCACCCAGTCGCTGGGTCGAATTCTGTGACCTGGCCGCTTGTATTTAACTGGGAGGGCTTCTCGCACCTGTTGATAAATCAAATACAAATTTTCAGTTAACCGCTCACAGTACTCAGAAAGAAGTAAGTGCTCTACATCTTTTAGAAACCTAGGCTTGGGGAGGTTCCAGATGTTAGCTGGCCTCCCCATTACAACTTCATAAGGGAGAGCCCAGTCCTGGTCTGTGGAGTTGTGCGCATCAAGAGAAGCACTAGCGGTAAGGCATCTGGCCATTTCAAATTGGTGCCGGCACACACCTTAGCGAGTTTATTTTTTAGAATACCATTGTGACGTTCTACCAGTCCAGCACCTTGAGCATGTCCAGCCGAATGGAACCATTTATCGATCTGTAATCTCGTCCATACTTGCAGAATAACAGCAGCGATAAAATGGAGACCATTATCCGACCAGATGACCCTCGGCAAACCAAATCTAGGAAAATATTCCTTAAGCATGGTTTTCGCCATTGTCATTGCTGTGGCATCTTTCACGGGGAAGGCTTCAACCCATTTACTAAAAGCACAAATGACTACCAAAATGTATTTAAAATTGGTACAGCGCTCCATTTCAATGAAATCAAAGTGAATTACCTCAAAAGGGACATAAGGAGGACCTTCCACACATTATGCTGCAGACAGACCATACAAGACAGACCATACAACTCTGGACAAAACGCTCAGCAGTTTTCGGTATGTTAACATTTACCCAGACAGATTCTAACATTTTGCAAATCTCCTAGCACATATATGAGTGGGGCCATGGGCCATTGAAATCATAATGGTAACATACGCATCAGGCAACATCCATTTTCCCTCTGAGTTATCCACCCAACACCCTTCTTCATCCAACCTCGCCAAGCCCTCAGCCCATTGCTTGGTTTCTTCTAGAGTGGCATCTGCTTCGATATTTCTTATGGAATCAATCCCTTCATCTATATTACAAATGTTTGTGGCTTCCCTTGTAGTATACATATCTGAATAGAGGTCAGTAGCAGTCTGTTTGGCTATCTGGTCCGCAAAAGCATTCCCTTTTCCTACATCGTCTATAATTTTCTGATGTGCCGCGCACTTCATAATTGCTAGTTGAGTGGGAAGCGCAAGCGCTGAGAGTAACTGAACTATCAAGGTGCCATATTGGATCTTTGTTCCATGTGAGGTCAAGAAACCTTGTTCTGCCCATAATCCACCGAAGTTGTGAACCACCCCAAAAGCATACTGACTCTCAGTATATATATTCACACTAAGCCCTTCGGAAAGTTCACAAACTTGAGTCAGTGCAATAATCTCTGCGGCCTGCGCGGAATTATGCTAAATTCTTTTGGTCTCCACGATCGTGCTTAGTGTAGTGATGGCATAAGCAGCAGTGGATGTAGCATCCGGAAGTTTGAAGCAGGAGCCATCGCAAAACAGCTCCCCTTGAGGATAGTTCAAAGGTGTATCTTTCAAATCAATCCTGCCTTTAGTTTTTTGTTCTGTGGCATAAAAGCAGTCGTGTGACATTTCCTTACTGCAAGGAATATCTTGCGGGAGAGGTAATAATTCAGCCGGATTTAATACACAACATCTTTTAATTTGGATATGCGGTGCAAACAAGATCAATTCATATCTCGTTAATCGTGCTGAAGTAAGATGTTGTGTTTGCGTTCAATTTAATAGAATGTCTACAGAGTGAGGTACCAACAAGGTTAAAGCATGGCCTAGGACCATACCCTCCGTCTGTTTTACAGACACAGCAGCAGCAGCGACAGCTCTCAGACATCTCGGCAAAGCACATGCAACAGGATGAAAGGTGGAGGAAAAGTAACCGCACGGCCTATTCTTCCCCCCATGTTCCTGTGTTAACACAGCCAAAGCACATCCATCACGTTCATGCACATACAACTCAAAGGCATTTTCATAATTTGGAGTACCCAAAACTGGTGCTGAACACAGTGCAGTCTTGATCAGATCAAAAGCTTTCTGGTGTTCCAAGTTCCATGGTAGTGGCAAAGAAATGTCCTTCTTTGTCGATGCCAACATTGGTTTGATCACTAACGAAAAGTTCGGGATCCACTGCCTACAGTAGGAAGCCATTCCTATCA
This sequence comes from Ambystoma mexicanum, assembly GCF_040938575.1. Taxonomy (NCBI): domain Eukaryota; kingdom Metazoa; phylum Chordata; class Amphibia; order Caudata; family Ambystomatidae; genus Ambystoma; species Ambystoma mexicanum. Next base: position 1,107,674,407 of record NC_090931.1, read on the forward strand.
AGGCTCTGACTTCCTTCTGCGTATTTGGGAAAGACATGCTAGAAATTATTTTAATTCTTTCAGGTGTCAATCTTCTTCCCTCCTTTGACAGGAGATAGCCTAAATATGTGACCTCCTGTTGACAATATTGAAACTTTTTCAGTGAAGCTTTATGTCCATGTTTTGCTAGATGAATAAGCAATAGCACAGTGCCTTCCTTGCAAGCACTTTCTGAATGTGCAGCCAAAAGAAGATCATCGACATAATGTAGCAATGTACAAGTAGTCGGCAACTCAAGTGTGTCGAGCTGCTCTTTCAAAGCACTACTGTAAATACTTGTACTTTCCGTGTACCCTTGTGGCGCACGGGTGAATGTAAACGAGCGTCCCCCTGGGGTGAAAGCGAACAAGTATCTGCTACCCTCGTGTATAGGAATGCTAAAGAAGGCATCCTTAAGATCCACAACACTAAAATGAGTAGCTGAAGTTGGAATCATCGTTAATATCATTGTTACATCAGGCACAATTGGAAATTGTGGAGCAACAATCTTATTGATAGCGCGTAAATCGATAATTAACCGAAAAGGAATTGCATTATCCCCTTTCTTATACACAGGTAAAATCTGACTATTGCACAAATTTCCTGCAATTTCTTAAATTACCCCACGGTGTACAAAATCAGAAACTATACACTTCAAAGCTTGCTCACCATCAACTGAAATCTTATACTGTGGAATTCGTGGCAACTTTACTCCTGGTTTTAAAACGATTTTAACAGGCTACATCTGTAAAACACCAACATCATTGTCATCGATCACCCATAAACACTCCGGAACTTCACTAAATTCCGGCGGCAAAGGTCTGATCAGAAATTGTGAAGAAGAAGATTGCTGTGGTGAAATCGTCACACACACTCCATCCGAAGAACAATGAATTACCGCATTTAATTCCTTCAACAGATTCAACCCCAACAAATTCTCTCCACAGTTCGATGTCAAAAGAAACGGACAGTGATCTGTGAATGGACCCAGTGAAATCGGTAACAGCAGAGAAACCGGACTAACCACTGGCGTACCAGAAAACCCTACAGAAACATTAGTCTGCCCTGACAGTGGAATGTCTGGAACCTGTGAATGGTCAATGGAACACTTCTGTGCCCCTGTATCTATCAAAAATAGATGTTTCCTATTCCCCACCATGTAGGGACCTTTCTGGTTAATGGGAATAGGCGTTGGTTTCCAAACCCTGCTTTGGGCAATCTTAGCGAAACAATATATCGTCAAAGGGAAGATCTTCAGAAATATAGGCAGTAGAAGGATTATCGAAAATATTTCTGCTATCCACACTTGGTTGCTGATTGTCATGCAAAAAAGACTGAGAATTTTGAGAAAACTGGCTTCTACCAGGACCCCCCTGCCCCAGGGCGGCCTCTGGATCGTCTACCCATGGCACCATATGTGTTATTCGACCTCTGCTGGAGGATTGGGCATTGTGCTCGTCAATGACCTTCTTGTCTGCAATAAGCACATTGGTTCACGTGTACAGGACCCAACAGTGCATTATCTTGTGGAACATACTGTCCCCGAAACTGTGTACTACCCCCTCTAGGTCCTCTATCTGTTGCAACAATACCTTAGTTTTCAGATATTCTTTTTTCTTTTCAATCCTTTCTTTCTCATTATTGACTCTGTTCTCATAATACTGAGCCATATGCAATACTTCGGACTACGACTTAGTTTACCAAGCACTCTCAGAAGTCATAATTCGTGACTGGATATCAGGCAACAATCCACGCACAATTTTGTCCACAAATAATCGTTTTCCAAACTTGGTGCTTAAATCCTGTCATCTAAAATCTGAGAATACTTTTTCGAACCGATTAAAGAATTTGGTAGCACCTTCAGATTTTCCTTGGGTACAAGCAGTAAGTTTGTCCCAAACTATCCTTCTCTCAGTAATTAAGGTTTTCAATTTTGTCACTATTCTATCAGGCAAAGTCAGTATCACCTGTGGTGGTCTTTCACCAGCTTTTGTTTCTCTATCTTGCCTAACCAAACTATCCCATGTGTCTCCTAACCCCACTGCATCATCTAGAGTCCTAATCTGTTTCCATAAATCAGCAGGTCGGAGCACAGGAAATAACAAATCTATATCACCCAAAGTGAATACTGACGATTGCAAGACAAATTCTATCTCTTTATAGAACCCTGTCGATTTTTCCTAATATCTGGAATAGACTGTCTAATAGTATTCACCTCCCGTCTTGAGAACGGGACGTGAACAAACTGTGATACATAATGTGCATCAATATCATAGGCGGCTACACCCATTGCGGCATTAGCCGGGACCTCAACTTTAGGAACAAATGTCGAAGGAACCTCTCTCATAGGCAACTGAGAAACAGGCAACTCGGAACGCTTACTAAGCAACAGAGCTAAATCGAGCGCTAGAGCGGTGGAAGTAGTTAAAAAGCTGTCTTGTAGATATTCAATATTTCTGCGGGACAACAAATATTTCTTTTTATACAATCATCCTGCAGGTATTCTACTGTACATAAATAGCATCAAAACTATCACCATCTGTTTCATCATTCTGTAACCCTTCTAACTCCCTTCTAAACTCAAAAACCCTCTTGACGTGCTCATATACTTTCTCCGCAGTATCTCTTGAATGAGCTAAAACATTCAAATCCCTCAACCCTTGTGAGATATCATTATCAACAGATAACATTATCAATTTCCCTTCCCTATAGCTGCCACTTACATTGTCCTTGCCTGATCCAAACATGAAGAACCCCCCTTGAAGGAGTCCAATGAAATTACACTAATTCATGAATACAATCCGATTTGTGAATACAGCAACATAACTTATCCGAGTAAGTACATGAATATAATCAATGTCTAAATTTGGGTTTATTTGCATCTTGGATGTGGACAGAGTATAGTGGTCATTTTACAGAGATGCAGATAGGATTAATCCGATAATCGATTAAATGGGTGCCATTAAGGTTATCACTCATAAAAATGGATGCAATGATTACTGATCAAAATCGTTTTTTCTACACATTTATTGTGACACAAATAAGAGGAAATAGCTTTTGTTAATGGAATAGAATATTTGAATGATGAAGTAATATTTTAGCAAGGTGTGTGGATATTGTGTATTGTATTTTAGGTGGTGACACTCACCCTACTTGATGCTTACGGGAATAAGGCAACTCCCGATGTTCTGTCCTGAAGAAGGTTGCAAGACTAAAGGGGCTACGAATGTTGAGGTCCCGAAAAGACAACCGAAACACGTGTAGACATAAGTCTGTGTGATTAAGAACACGCAGACAGTACCATCATAGTATTTGAGAGAGGACCTTTTTTGATCACTGTGGAAACAAGCAATTGGAGGCGGTCCATGAAGGAGGCCAGGAGACAATAACATTCATATGCTGTGATAACAAAGCAAAAAGTTGAATGAGTGGTAGGAGTGAATCAGTGCGAATGCGTGATGCAGATATTGTTTTTTGTGAAAATGTTTAAAATGTTTTATACTTTATGAAATTTTGATATGTAAATACAATTTTTTTTAGAAATCAAAAAATGGAACATTTATTGGTATTGATAAATAAATAAATGTTATGAATAGCTATTCCCTGTTCTGTTGGCCCAACTTTAGATTTATTGTTATATTACGCCTGGAGGACCAGGGACTTTAATCAGGCACCCCTTTTGTGTATAATATTGTAGTACAGCCCGTGGCTGCAGGGGCAATAAGTAACGGATTGACTGTGTCAATCTAAGAATGGAAGGAGTAAATCTTTTCTCCTTCACGGATGAGCACTATAAAAAAATGCTAGGTGCTCCTGCAATACTAGGTGATGCAACACCAGCAGCTGTAGCCAACGGCGGGGTGGATGATTTGGAGAAAATTAATCAAAAAATGAAGAAATTGACGAGGACAGACCTACACGGCAAATTTATGCTGGAATACCTCAAGGCGGGAATTATTCTCAATGGTTTACAGGTTAGGAACATCCCGCAGATATTTGTTGATAACCCCAAATTTCAAAAAAATTTCAGTGGGGTTGGCAACAGATGTTTTCGGGATTGGATCCTTCTGATTGCCAAGAAACAGGGAGATGAATTGGCAGAATTGGAGAAACTGTTTTTGGACAATAAAAACATTAAAGATGCAAAAAAACTGTTAGAAGATTTGGAGATAGAAATAAAGAAGTTCAAACAACTGAATTTGGACCGAAAAATTATAAAATTACAGAAATATGTATCCAACTACAGAGAAGAAAGAACCTATCCTTATCTGAGAGAGGGGTTCTTCACAGATTTGGCAAAAGCCCAATCCAATAGAAGGAACAATAGATATTTATCTTTTTCCAATACCTCTGGATCCTCCAGCGGTTCAGATCCCTCCCTCAACCAAACAGGTCCCAATTTAGGGGGGAGAGCAGGTCCCTCTAATCAGCAGGGTTTTCCCAGAGGCAATCAGAGGGGACGACCGAGACAGGGACCAGGAATGCGTACCAGGCAGTGGTACATGAACCAGTGAGCAAAGAACAAATCCCGGTCTTTAATTTATCTACCAAGACCATAAGTGGGGTAGAATTGAGTTTGTTGTCTTGAGGTCTCTCGTTTGTGCCTGCCACAAGAGCGGATAGTTTTGATACAGAAGTGGAATTACACAAATTCTTTCGTAATATAAGATTAAAACATTATTTTGAGATTTTTCTGCCTAGCCAAAAGAAAGATAACCAATCCGCGAACCAGGTTGAAATTGTGCCTAATGTGACTGGATTGAAAATTAAGTCTACCTTCAATCCCCCTATATATGCTTGTCCTCCAGAGATTGTAACTTTTGAGAATCGGGTAACAAAAGAAGTTTTGAAAACCATTCAAACTAAGAATTATACCCCAGACAATTTGAGAACTAACGAGAGAGAGGCCCTGAGAGTTTTGTGTGATCGAAGAGATATCACAATTAAACCCGCCGATAAGGGGGGGTATAGTGATTGTGTCTACAGAAGATTACGAAAAAGAATGCATTTGTTTACTTAACAATGAGAATTCTTATCAAAAACTATTGTTAGATCCAACATCTAGACTAGAAGAAGAAATCAAAAGTCTGACGAATCATGCAGAAAGGGAAATGTGGATAAGTAGCCAAGAAGGTTGTTTCCTGAGAAAAAGCCACCCCAAAAAGGCGGCTTTTTACACTCTCCCCAAATTTCACAAAAGGATGGTTAATCCACCGGGCAGACCCATAGTGGCGGCCATAGACTCCCTTTTGGAACCACTTTCTATATACGTAGAATTCTTTCTTAAACCATTTGTGGTACAGATGCCGTTTTATGTAAAAGATTCAGGCGACATGATCAGAATAACCCAAAACCAGATAATGGAGGCCAATGATATTCTGGTCACAATGGATGTAGAGTCCCTCTACACTTCCATCCCTCAGACAGAATGTCTAGAGGTGCTGGGGATTATTCGGAACAAAAGAATAGAACCACACACTCCACCCACAGAGTTTATACAAGAATGTGCATGTATTGCAATGACTGAGAACTTCTTTCTGTTTAAACAAAACCTTTTTAAACAGAGAAAGGGAGTCAGTATGGGGGCAACTTTTGCACCAGATGTTGCAAACCTGTTTATGGCCAACTACGAAGAGAAATATATCCTAGGGGAACAGAGCCTGTTGAAACAACAAGGGGATCTGTACCAGGGCCTCCGGGCCTGGTAAAGATACATAGATGACATATTTATGATATGGAGAGGAACAAGTGAAACACTTCATCAATTTCATCAATGGCTAAATACATGTGATAATAATATCAAATTCACAATGGAATGGCATGACACTCAGGTAAGCTTTCTAGATCTACTCATTAAAAAATCAGACCAGTGGTTGATGACCACTCTCTTCCGGAAAATCACTGACAAGAACACGTTGTTACACTATTCCAGTTTTCATCCAGCTGGTCTTCGCCAGAACATACCCTACGGGCAGTTCTTAAGGATACGGCGAAACTGCACTGAAAAAAACAAATATAAAAAACATGCAGAAGACCTCAAAGGCAGGTTACTGAATAGAGGATACCCAAAAAAACTAGTCAAGGATAATTTGAAAAGAGCCCTGAATAGGAACAGAGATGAATGTCTGGTACCTAAAGAGAAAAAGAAACAGGAGAGACTAGTATGTGTTACAATGTTTAATCCAGTAAGTAACGAGATCAAAAGAATCGTGAATCAGAACTGGGACATAATCAAACAACCAGGAAGCCTTTCTAAAAAACCTATCTTTGCTTATAAAAAGAACCAAAACCTGAGACAACGCTTGGTACACACGTACAGAGACTTGAGTGTAGAACAAACTGTATTGAATTCATGGGGTCTCCTCCCAGTTAGAGGCCACCATAAATGTGGTAACTGTGTGTCCTGTCCATTATCAGAGACAAGAGAAGAGTTCAACCATGGGGCAATTAAATGGAAAATGTATACACATACAAACTGCCGCACAAAGAATGCGATCTATATTATTAGATGCCCTTGCAATCTCCTCTATGTGGGTAAAACCACAAGAGAGATTAGACAGCGCATAGGAGAACACCGCAGCTGTATTCGAAATAAGGTAGCTGATAAACCCCTGGTTGACCACTTCAGCCTCAAACAACATAAAGATACTGACCTAAGATGGTTTGTGTTACAAACCATAAAAACTCAAAAAGGAGGAGGAGATATGTCCAGCAAGCTTCATAAATTGGAACAACGATGGATATATTGTTTAGACACAGTAAAAAATGGCCTCAACCTTTCAGTAGAATGGGGAGCACTCATTACACACTAACGTGGGACCTGCCTTAATTGGGCTCATTTTTAATAGAACAATCTGAATAAGAAACGTTCTATAGTGTACACTATGGTGAAATGTGATCGATGAATTCTTTGGAGCCACAGTAAAATTCTGTGACCAATAGGAATGCAGATCCAGTAATTCCGGTAATTCCACTTTAAGTGGGAGGCACCCATTAGAGTTGTTTTTATGAGTATTCAGTACAGGGTAAGCACGGGTCCATTATACAAGGAATGGCTTAATCCGGCTGTCCCATTCATTTTGGGGCTAGGCTAATAGTGTAATATCTATTATGCCTCCAAATTATATGTTGAAAGAGCGCGAGATGATAATGCCAATCATATCAATGCCTTGGAGTCACAGTAAAAATTCTGTGACTGATATGAATGCGGATCTAGCAAATCTGGTAGTTCCACTACATGTGGGAGACACCCATTAGAGTTGTTTATATGAGCATTTACTGCAGGGTAAGTACGGGTCCATTATACAATCAATGGCGTGATCCGGCTGTCCAATTTTGTGTGGGGTTAAGCTGATAGTATAATATTTATTATGCCTCCACATCAAATGATGAAAAGAGCTCGAGAAGACTATGCCAATCAAACTACAACAAGCAAGTAGCTTAGGTTGTATGTTAACGGATCCGAGATGATTTTCCTTCGCGATCGTTAATAAAGAGTCCCTTTTTAGTGTTCACACACGGAAGAGGAGAGACAGTCCTCTTTCGTGTTCCATGGATTCACGAGCATAAATAAACGCTCGAAAGTTACATCGAACGAGTGCCGGTGGATTGAGGCGACACAGAATACAGACGGATTCCTGTAGAGAAAGAAAAAAGGTAAGTAGGGGAGGCTGAATGGCAGTCAGCAAAAGGAGTGGGATAGGGAATAGAAGGAGTGTGTCCGACAGCGGAGAACTTTAAAGACAAGGCTTGGGCATTTAAAAAGTTTAGAATTGAAATCATGAATGCAAAGAAGGGCTCTTATAGGAATGAGAATTAGCAGTGAATAAGAACAGGGTAAGGGCTGTGACAGTCTGTAACTGAAAGGTTTTATTTGATGATGAAAGCTCATAAACATCTCTTTTTCTAAAAACTGTTTTTTGATCCTGTTGTAGGATCATTATTAGAGCGGCATCTGGTGGCTACAGATAAACTTATCTCCCTGTAGAACATACGCTATAACAGGTGTAAGTATCCTGATTAATCACCAGTAACGAATAGCTCTACCACTCTGGCATGTGGAAAGTGCTAATATTATCACTTTCCCTTCCCTATAGGAGCCACTTACATTTTCCTTGCCTGATCCAAACATGAAGAACCCCTCTTGAAGGAGTCCAATGAAATTACTCTAATTCATGAATACAATCTGATTTGTGAATACAGCAACATAACTTATCCGAGTAAGTACATGAATATAATCATGTCTAAATTTGGGTTTATTTGCATCTTGGATGTGGACAGAGTATAGTGGCCATTTTACAGAGATGCAGATAGGATTAATCCGATAATCAATTAAATGGGTGCCATTAAGGTTATCACTCATAAAAATTGATGCAATGATTACTGATCAGAATCGTTTTTTCTACACATTTCTTGTGACACAAATAAGAGGGAATAACTTTTGTTAATGAAATAGAATATATGAATGATGAAGTAATATTTTAGCAAGGTGTGTTGATATTGTGTATTGTATTTTAGGTGGTGACACTCACCCTACTTGATGCTTACGGGAATAAGGCAAATCTCAATGTTCTGTCCTGAAGAAGGTTGCAAGACTAAAGGGGCTACGAATGTTGAAGTCCCGAAAAGACAACCGAAACACGTGTAGACATAAGTCTGTGTGATTAATAACACGCAGACAGTACCATCATAGTATTTGAGAAAGGACTGTTTTTGATCACTGTGGAAACAAGCAATTGGAGGCCGTCCATGAAGGAGGCCAGGAGACAATAACATTCATATGCTGTGATAACAAAGCAAAAAGTTGAATGAGTGGTCGGAGTGAATCAGTGTGAATGCGTGATGCAGATATTGGTTTTTGTGAAAATGTTTAAAATGTTTTATACTTTATGAAATTTTGATATGTAAATAAAAAAATTAAACAGCAGGCGTTAAAGTACCTACCCGCAAAGGGACCTTGTAGTAAGGCAGTAAGGGTTAACGGTCACCGGTACCATTACAGGTGACCGTTAACCCTTACCGCCTTCCATGTAATGAGGCCCATAGACTCTAAATACTCTATACGAGAAATCTCAAAGCTACCATCGATTGGCCACTGAAGTTCGGAAGCATGTCTAGTTTGTCTGTGCCAAATATCATTGAATACTATACTACCAATGCCGTACTTACAGTATATAGTACATGCCGGCGAGCCCTCCTGTGGTGCTGGATGGCCAAATTCCAAAGATTGTCTGTCTCTGCAGAATAATGCCCTGAAACAGGCAGACAATTTCCCAGGCATGTCAGATTACTGGTGTTACCTGGCAACGATTGCGCTCGCGAGAACAATATTATAACCAAATATCAGGATACTTAGGAATCGGGGCACGACTCACCTGATTCAAAGAACTAAGGGAGGTCCGATCGGATTACTAAGGACAACAAAGGACCCTCATGGTTGGTGATTTCGGCAAAACTGCCGCCTTGATATATGGACCCTCATCAAGATGCTGTCTCGGACCACGAGCTCACTGACCAGGGATCGGGTTGCACCGTACTGTTGAGGTGTCACGTCTCATCCAAGAAGGGGCCCCCTTTCTCACCGTCCGATCCCGGTCCGATAGCCGCGTCAACTCTTCAACAAGATGGCATCAATGTTGAGGGTCCCTATTCGGGCGCCACCTGTAAGAACGAGAAAATATCGAGGCTGAGTACCACAAAGGAAATACACCAATCTCGGGCTGAAAAGATTCACAGATCTTTAATTACTGTACAGTTTACACAGTAACACAGATAGCTATCTGACCCTCAACACCCCGCAATGTGTGCCAGCCGACTGAGAGAGTTGAGAGAGAGCTGGACATCTGAACGTTCGTGCTTTTTATACAATTTTAAGTAATATTGTCCAGCCCCTCTTCACGTTAATAATTCGTGGTCTAGAGTTTGTGCCTAGTTCACATACGGATCATACAATATTATACAAGGGATTACATAGATTTGTATTTCCGCGGAGGCATAATGACGATGTATGTTCTGAAATCCTACAGCAAGCACTATTTATGGTTCCCTTACAATTGCTTGCGGCCTGTGTCCACGCTCGAGGTTTGCTTTACATTGTCCCCAGTGTGTATTCAAGGATGAATCTTGTGAGCCCAGACAACACTTCAACAACAGTTCATTTGCAGTGTGTTATAATGTGTAATGGCTCTTGAGTGGAATTCTACCTTGTAGAATTCCACTCTTGTTCTGATGTCAAGCTTGCATTTGTTGAATGTTTTACCATCCAGAAACAACGGTTATGAGTTTATGTGGAGAGCTGTAATGTAGGCTGAGCACTGCTGGGCTCAGGCTGGTTGCTATTAAAGGATCTTCACTTACCTGCAGTGTACGCTTCCTTATTACACTGGGGACGAGAGCAACCAGCCTTCAACCCACGTAGCCTTTCGCCGCCCAACAGTTGCTTACATTCCCTTCCCTGAGGCCGGTCCGCTTCCCAAGTGCTGCTCAGGTCCGTTAAGGGAAGAGTTCTCAGGCCGAAGCTGTCTGCGTCGAGCGAGCTCCTCTGAGGTAAGAGGAGTTTTCCCCTGCACGTCGGCATCAGCCTGGCCTGTGCTCCCCAGCTGGGGTCGAGCGCAGTGTCTCTGCCGCAACAGGAGTCCAAGTGAAGAGGGAGAAGGCCTTCCCACGCACGCAGACAACGGAAACCAGCGTGCCTGGCCTGCGCTCCCCAGCCGGGGTCGAGCGCTGTGCCCCCGCAGTAACAGGAGTGCAGGTGAGGAGGAGGAGGGCTGTCCCCGCGTGCCTGGCGTGCGCTCCCCAGCCGGGGTCGAGCGCGGCCCCTCCGCAGTAACAGGAGTGCAGTTGAGGAGGAGGAGGGCTGTCCCCACGCACGTCTGCGACCGAAGTCTAGCGCGGGTATCCTGTTGGGAACGGGGGTCCTGGAAAGGAGGCGAAGACTAAGGGGTGTGAGAGGGGGCAAGGAGCTGCAGCCCACACGCGTTGGCATCTGCAGCTGGCGTATTAGCAGCTGAGCTCTCCGGCCAGAGCCAGCGCAGTGCCCCTGCTAGCTACGGGGAACGATCCAGGCGAAGAGGGAGAAACGAATGGGGGGAGAGCTGTGAACAGCCTCCCTGGCCGGTGAGAGGTCCCGCTCACGGAAGAACGTTGTCTGCCCCACCCAGAAGAGGGAGGTGCGCGACATATTAGCACGCATTAGGGGGCGTTCCCACTGGATTCTGTTGGAAAATTAACCCTGTGTGAACACTTCAAGAGTTTTGTGACTGTGTTAATCTTCAGGATGCCAAGGATCTGCAGTGTGCTGTGAATAATGACTATTTAAGTTGGTTGCTTCTTGCCTAGCACGGATGTGAAGTTATAGACTGACATTGCCAATACCCAAACTTTGCTCAATATGCAGCACAACAATGCACGTCCGCCTCCTGCATTTCTGGCCAGTCCAGGTGAACCAGCAATTGTGTGGGACTTATGGGTCGACACCTTCAAAGTATATCTTAGGGCGGCAGGTGGTGCTAAATTTACGGACGATGAAAAGGAAGCAGCTTTGCTCAACTGTTTGGGAACTGAAGGTCTTAGGCTGTTCAGACATCTCGCCGGTCCCAATGTGCACTCTGCCCCTACTGCCCCCACAGAAGGGAACGATGGGGGTGATGCCCTATCAGGAGTGGTGCTAGCTTACGAAACAGCTTTAGGCAAGTTAGAGGCATGATTTGGCAAGAGGGCCAATGTGGTACTTGAGAGGTACCACTTCTTCTCGAGAGCTCAAGGCTCTAACGAGAGCATAGATGCTTATGTGACTGCCCTGCGTACTCTGATAGCAATGTGCAAGTTTACTGGTTCCATTGATGAGTACATCCGTGATCAGGTGATGATGCGGACATGTGATGTGCGCGTTAGAGAAAGGCTATGGATAGAAAAAAGATCCACCCATGGAAAAGGTCATTGAGATAGCTCGTGCTATTGAGGAATCCAGGAAGAGCATCAGAGAGATGTCCGATAAGGAAGAAGCGGTACATGGTGTGATTCCCCGCAAATCAGTTGATGCCAGAGCGAAAAACAAGGACAGTAGGCCGATACTCTCGTCAAGGGAACTGTGCAGGAGATGCGGTTGGCGGGGACATGTGGCAGGCACAAAAGAATGTCCAGCTGCCAGTGTGGAATGTAGGAGATGCAAAACCAAGGGTCATTACGCCCGCATGTGCAGAGGTGTTGTGTCCGCTAAGGAGTCAGTGAAGTTGGTGGACACCAATGATGATGAGGAAGGGGTGACATTTGTGGGGTACATGGGATGTTCTGACAAAGACAACGGTGGCACACCAGAAGGATCATTGTTGAGTGTGGGCAGTTGCAAGAAGAGAGCGTGGGCAACGCTCATGGTCAACGGAGTCCCAATGGAAATGATGGTGGACACGGGGTCACCATACACAATGATATCCCCTGAAGTGTACGAGTCTAAATTTCACAAGAGGGTGTCTGTTGTGTTCTGACATAAACTCGTGTGCCTATGGGCGAGTACCCATCAAGGTTCTTGGGTACGAATGGGCTCATATAGAGTTTGAAGGGCGGGCGGCGAAAGGAAAATTATATGTCGCTCACAAAGGTGACCCTGTTATAGTGTGGGACGAGCAAGCTGCTCTAGAACTAGAAATAAGACGAGGGAAAGCAGTCCCTGTGATGTGTGTGAGGGGAGAGAGTGATGGAGCTGAGTTGCATGAGAGACTCACGGCAGAAGTGCTGGAAAACAGATTTCCCTCTGTTTTTACCCAAACGTTGGGCAAATTGAAGGGTTTTGCGCACAAGATAATCCTCAAGAGAGGTTCTGTGCCGGTTGTCCACAAAGTCAGGAGGTTTCCAATCATGGCTCATGATGCCTTGAAGGAAGAGCTTAATAAACTCAAAGAGTCTGGAGTCATAGAGGAAGTAGAGAGTTCGGAATGGTTGGGCCCGGTGGTCCTGGCACTTAAGAGTGATGGAGGCATGAGAATGTGTGTAGACCATAGGGATCTTAATTCATGCATATGGGTTGACAGACATCCTCTGCCCAATATTAATGAAATGCTTTCCTTGGTATGTGGTGCATCCTGTTTTTCGACATTTGACCTGTCATCCGCATATCATCAGATAAATCTGCATGTTGACTCCCGCCCCCTTACATCCTTTGTTACTCCTTTTGGCGCATTCCGTTTTTGTAGAAAGCCCTTTGGTTTGGCATCTGCTGCCGCTGTTTTTCAGAGGACAATGCAGGAACTCTTTGTATGGATGCGCAGGGTGGAATGTTTCCAAGATGATATTCTGGTCTGGGGTGAGTCTCGATTTGAGCATGATCGTAGAGTTCTTGAGGTGATGAATGTCTTGAAGAATTGTGGCCTCACGGTCAAGCTTAGTAAATGCAAGGTGGGTGTCCCCAGCATGAATTATTTGGGACACTCTCTGGATGCCAGGAGTATTCACCCTAAGATTGAGTTGGTGAGGGCATTGAGCGATGCATCATCCCCAGCTAATAAACAGCAGTTGAGATTGTTCCTGGGACTTGCTGAATATTAAAGCAGGTTTTTACCTTCTTATGCCGACAAGATAGTAGGTATGAGGTCACTACTGAAGAAGGGTGTGCATTTTGTGTGGTCTGATCAGTGTCAAGCTGAATTTCTCAAGTTGAAAGAAGAAATTGAGCAAGCTCCATCCTCGAGTTCATTTTCCCCTGACAGGAAAACGTTTCTAACTGTAGATGCGAGTGAGTATAGCATAGATGCTGTACTGGAACAAAAGGTTGAGGGAGAACTTCGCCCCATAGCCTTTGCGTCGAAAGTGCTTAGAGAAGCTGAGGGCAGGTACGCTGTCATAGAAAGAGAAGCTCTTGCAGCTGTGTGGACTTCTAAATATTTTCGAACCTTTCTGTGGGGAATTGAGTACACCCTTCGTACTGACCACAAGCTGTTGGTTCATGTATTGACAACAAAGGGGTTGTCTCATGCATCTACCAGGATCATGAGATGGATGGCCGATATGACAGAATTTAATTTCAAGGTGGAGTATGTCCCTGGTGTGAGAAATGCGGTAGCAGATTGCCTGTCGCATTTTCCGAATTCTAGTAGTGCTGAAGAGTCTCCAGGTGTTGTGGGGGACGAATGTTCCTTGGTGGCTAGTGTAGTGAATGGATGTGCAGAGTGTACTGATGATCCCGAGTTGGTTGAATTAAGAGCAGCACTTAGATGTGGTCTTGTTAGTACTGGTTTGTCCAAGCTTTATGGGCATGTATGGCAGGAATTGTCTGAAGGTCCATGGGGCGTGGCTAGAGGTCTGAGGTTAGTTCCCCCTTGTTCCCTTAGAGGGAAACTTGTTGAGTTAGCACACAAGGGGCATTTGGGCAGGTCTATGACCAAGCGGAGACTTAGAGAGGATTATTGGTGGCCCGGTATGGACACAGATGTGGAGGATGTGGTAAAGGATTGTGCAGCATGTTGCAACAGTGATAAAAGCAAGGTTCCTGTTCCCCAACCAGTCTATCCTGTTGACGTTCCCCGTCAGGTCTGGTCCAAAGTAGCGCTTGACATAATGGGACCTATGGATTCGTTAGGAGGAGACTTGAGATTTATTGTGGTTATGGTGGACTATACGTCGAGATGGGTCGAGGCTACCGCCTTATCTACGGTTACTGCTGAGAAGATTGTGGAGTTTCTCTCTGCAATGTTTGACAGGAAGGGTGTGCCTGCTGGATTGGTGACCGACAATGGGTGTCAGTTTGTGTCAGATTACATGCAAAAGTTTCTGGATGATCTGGGTTTACGTCATCAAAAGGTTGCTCTATATAATCCACAAGCCAACGGTCTAGTGGAACGTATAAATCATTTTATCAAGGGGGTCATCCAGTTTGCTCTTGCCAATGGTCTTCCGTGGGGAAGGGTAGTGTCAGAATCTCTTAAAGCTTACAGGCTGACTCCTTCCATTGTCACTGGTCATTCTCCTTTTGAGCTGATGCGGGGGAGGAAACCGGGCTCCAAATTGCGAGTGCCAGCCCTGGGTGGTGGTGTCCAGTCACAGGTGGATATGCAGGGAGTTTTGGATCGAGTTCGGAGTAAGCAAAAACATTTCTTGAGTGAGCAACTGGCCAGTAGGAAGCACCTTTCTGTGAAGATTGGTGATTGGGTTCAGATCAAGAATCCTAGGTTCGTAGCCAAGGGTCTCAGCAGGTACTTAAATCCACGTAAAATGGTCAAGGGTGGTCATGGTTATGTAAAACTTGATGACGGATCTACATGGAGTCTCAGGCGTGTGGTGGTGGTGAAAAGAGACAAAGTAGTTTATACAAGGGGTGAATCTAGTAGGCCTAGTGGCGGTTTAGGAGATGCTGGTGTAGGGTGTGATTCCCCCTTAGAAGTTTCCACGGTCCGGGAAGACAGTGAGGAACGAGTTGACTTGCAGCCCATGGTTAGAGGGGCGGCTTTAGATCTCCGGGAAGTTGAGGAGCATTCCATTCCTATTTCTGCGCATGATTCTGATATTAGAAATGTTCCGGTGGATGAACGTGAGGTGTCGGCTTCTGGGGCAGCCGTCTCTGTCCTAACTCATGCTCATTCTGTCAGGGAGAGGAAGGTTCCTTCCAAATATAAAGATTATGTTTTGGGTGCTATTGTTCATTAGCACAGTTTAGTTTTTCCTTGCCTTTGGAGGGTTCTGTAGTTGGAGTTTGGTGCAAGTGTTTGGCTGGGTAGTGTGTGTCTGTGTGCGTGGTGGCCTGTGTGGGTGTGTGTGGTGTGTGTGTGAGTGTGCATGTTGCGCGTGTGTATGTGGCTTCAAGGGGATTGTTTCTTTTGTTGAGTAAAAGGGGAGAAGTGTTATAATGTGTAATGGCTCTTGAGTGGAATTCTACCTTGAAGAATTCCACTCTTGTTCTGATGTCATGCTTGCATTTGTTTAATGTTCTACATTCCAAGAACAACGGTTATGAGTTTATGTGGAGAGCTGTAATGTAGGCTGAGCACTGCTGGGCTCAGGCTGGTTGCTATTAAAGGATCTTCACTTACCTGCAGTGTACGCTTCCTTTTTACACAGTGCAAGGCCTCGTTGCCTAGTCTAAACAGTCGGCTCTTGGACAGTATAAACATTAACAGAACTCAAAGGTCGGGAAGCTTGGTTGCAAGTTGAAAACATAGTCCACCATTTTAGAACAAGAACACACGAGTAGAAATCAAAATGGCGCATTAGTCTTAAAATGGCGGCAAAGTCAATCCAAAATCGGAACTTTGCAACGTGGTTTTCCTCGTGGAGCGACTAGGCTTAGGCCAATATAAATGTAAAGGAGGCACTATACAATTACCGTTTAACAAATCATCCCCAAACATGTTTCAGCCTTGTTGGGCCTCATCAGTGAGGAGTAGCTTGGGTCTCTAGGCCTAGCAGGCATTGGACCCACGTCTGCGCATACCCGTCCCACTCGGGGTAACAAAGCAAAAACAAAGAGGTGATGGCTGGAAGGTTTAGAATTAATCTTAACCTCTGACATTGCTCTGGGCAACCCTCCAGACCATCGTTCTTCACCTGCCAAGCCATTACAGAAGGGGAAAGACCATATGCAAATCAGACTTGGTCCCACCCCAAAAGGGGCAGTCCAGCATGAACTGCTAGGTCACATCCCTTCTGCACTAGACCACAAGAATCCCCAAACATGTTTCTGCCTTGTTGGGCCTCATCAGTGAGGAGTAGCTTGGCTCTCTAGGACCAGCAGGCACAGGACCCACGTCTGTGACCTAGCAGTTCGGTCTGGACTGCCCCTTCTGGGGTAGGACCAAGCCTGATTTGCATATGGTTTTTCCCCTTCTGCAATGGCTTTGCAGGCTGAAAAATGATGGTCTGGAGGGTTGCCGAGAGCTGTACCTGTGGTTATGATTAATTCAAAACATTCCAGCTATCACCTTTTTGTTTTGCTAAAGTCACCACTGACATCATGACATAGATGCGCTAGACATGAAGCATATAGACATCCATGCATGAAGCTAAGAAGCCATTTTAGTTTATCGCCGATAGACACAAAACAAATGCTTATGACTCACATAGAAGAGAGGACTGACACACACACACACACATATATATATTCTTTGCTAATCGAAACCAGCAAGACGCCACAAACACATACAACTAGCTTGTTCATGCTTAAATTGCGACTAACATGGACGGCCATGAAGCAAAGATGGATGCCATAGGTGCACTGAAGAGAATGGGAAAGCAAGACGAACTTCAGAATACAGGGAGAGGCTGACGGCCTGATTCAGCTAAAGGCAGACAGACAAAACTTCCATTGCAGACACAGTGTACATCCTTGCCAAGGAAGAGCAGAGACGGAAAGTCCCCAGTTTACCAAGGCAATAAGGCACCTGCAGGTAATATAGCCTAAAATACTCATAATCACAGGCAGGAGAGCTTCATTTCGTGGCCCAAGTGACATAAAAGAATAGGACAGTGCCTATTCATTTGAGGCAGATAGGGGAAAAGCTGTTCCCAATTAACCAAAGATGAAGAGATACAATTACCACAGATTCAGAGCTGAATGATCTGTCTCAGGGCCTAAGTGATCAGAGATGGCAACTTGTCAGGATCACACAGCACCTTCGTGATCAGTCCCATTGCCTTGAGCAGGTTCATGTGGACTGGTAGCTGCCCAAGGCTAGGAAGATGTGTTCTATCCGATCCCTAGCTACCGTTCATGTTAAGGTACACTAAGTTGCACAAGCCAATTACTTCCAGACTAGCCTGAAGCTTTGTATTTGTTACACTTAGAGGTGGTTAAAGGAGCAGCCACCATATATGGCTATCCTATAGTTATACTAAACCCTTTGTATTAAATATATAACCTTCCATAATTAACCAATTCCCTTTTGGGATGCAACTTGTTTTGTGCCGTTGCTAGCCTTTAAAATGTTGTGACACACGTTTGGAGGCCAAGAACCCTTGGGACAGTATGCTGTTCTTGTGTGATCCCTGTCGTTTTGATTGATAATAAAGACAGTAAACGTTGCCCTATCGTTGAGTCTTCCATTCTTGCAGTGGGGATTTTGTTGGGGCCCAAGTACCCTCATGCTGGTAACCGGGGGAACTGCTAAGAATGCCCCTGACACCTAATGGAAGCAGAGGATGGTCACTAAGACCATTCGCATTAAACCCGCCTCGTCACGTTGCATGCCCGAAGGACCGGAGGACCGGATCTCAAGACCATGCATGGGAATAATTGAAGAGGTCATCAGGAGTCACCTTGGAGAAAGTCCTGCCCACTCCCTGTGGGACGCCAAGCAGACTGGACAGCAGAGTCGCAGATTAACAAATGCCATATTAAAAAAGGACCTGGAAGAATGGGCAGACTTTATGGTACTACTATTTGAGTAAATTAAAAAGACCAAAAAAATCCAGAAATCTTGGACTACGTCAATAGTGGTGCCAGTCTACAAAAAGGGCGATAGGTCTGATCCTACCGCCCTCCTGGACGTTGTGGGTAAACTGTTCTCGGCAATCCTTTTGAAACATCTTAACAAATGGTCATTGCAAAACAACCATCAAGATCGTTGGCAGTCAGGTTTGAAAAAGGGGACAGCCTTGAACTTGTTTCGTATAAACTTGTTCAAATGCAGGGCTAAAGCTACCATGCACAATAAAATCTATATTGCCCCAATAGATCTGGCCCATGCATTTGACTCGATAGATAGAAACCTGCTTTGGAAGAAGTTGAGAACCTGGGGATGCCCGTTAGACCTAAGAGAGGCACTGGAACAACTACACTCTGGAACGTCGATAAGAGTAAGGCTGGATAGAGCTGGAACATTGTCAAGAGGAATTAACACCACAAAGGGGATCAAACAAGGATGCAGATTGGCACCAGCCATCTTCAACTTATATATTTCTGACGTAGAGGAGGCTTTTGAGGATGTAAGATGCTTTCCTCTAAAAATTGCTGGAACACCAGTGGGAAGACTTCTTTACTTGGACGATCTCCTTATCCTCGACCAAACTGAGATAGGGCTTTTGGAGACGAATTTTGAACATGCCAAAATCTCTGCCGATAGAGGTGATAAGAAGAGAGATGGGCAGAGTCTCACTTTACACCATTATGGTATGGAAATCTCTGTCCTTTTTGAGAAAGTGCTTAAACACTCCTGGAGAAAGCAGATTTGAGGTAATGCATAAGGCCTTGACTAACAACAGTGAAAAGCCGCTTAATGAATGGAGAAACACATGTGTCAATATCCTAAAAAACTTAGCTCTAAACGAAGAGCTGTTAATTGCAAACCCGGTCCTGGTTAAGAAAAAACTATTTGACCTAGACTGGATCTCTACAGGAGAACTAATTCGGTTAATGAAAAGTGGGAGAGGACTATCCCGAGATAACAGGAAACAAGGAGACATCCCTAGATACTTGAGCAAGTTCCCTTCACCGGCTTTGAGGCAAGACTTTATGAGACTCCGCTTTAACCTTTACCCAACGAGGGAAGTTACAGAGAGACGGAAACTGAAATTGGTTCATAACTATGCTTGTCGGCTCTGTCAAGATCCTCAGGAAACTCTTGCACACTTAATAACTGAATGTGGAGCTCTTAATGACCTGAGAACGAGGCATTTGAGCCCATTCTTTCAGCACTCAATGACACTATCTCCTAACAAACTCTGGGACCACCTGAGTCAAGGGAGGAGAACCACCGAAATGTTAGCGCTATTGGTGTTCGTTAAAAAAATCTTTTTAAAAATTGCAGATAAAGAAGACCTTTCTGTGTAACGAGTTGGAATACTAAAAGCACCTTTTCTTTTTTCTCTCTTTTATTGGACACTCCGGTGCAGCAGTAGCTTTATGCACACTGCAGTGGTAAAGAACTTTTTAGCATGATCACTGTGTGATCTTTTATTCCTCCGCTTTTCTTTTTTTTCTTTTTTTGTGTTTTCTTTTTTTTATGTAAAACATAAAAAGTTTAAATGTAAACTAAAATAATGCGTAATAAAATTTAAAAAAATTTAAAAGTCGCAGATTCTGGGAGAGTCGGTGTCCGAGGGGCAGGAAGAGGCGAAGTTACAGCAAAAGAAGCTATCGAAGTACACAATAGAAGGGGCAATGTTGACGGGTGGAGAGGGATTAGTTGCCCAGAATACGCAAAATGGACTGCAGACAGTAGGAGAAGGTTTCGTAGGAAGTGGTCATGCAACTCACTGGCCAAGAGGACAGGGGGCAGTGCCCCGGGTGGAGGGTTGGGATACCTGATGCAACAGGGTGGAAATGGATTTAATGGGGGACAGCCAAGACCAATGGCGGGTCCGATATTATGCTGGTTATGTGGACGGATAGATCACATATGCCAAATGTGCTGGGGTGGAATACAACAGAATGGGGGAATGGCACACCAACCAAAATACCAGACAGAACAAGCCGACTATCATGCCAAGATGACATGCACACGCAGGCATGCACGCCACAACCTGCGAAAGCACACAGCATGCCAATGCAGCCATACCAGCCCATGGCACATGTACCGCAAGCACAGGAACATGCACAGCCACCTCAACCAGCACAGCAAGCACTGATGCAGCAGAACATTTTAGCCACGACATAGACAGACTTCACGATGCAGACCCCCATACAGAAGTTGGCGGTGGCGACTGTAGTGGGTGGGGGTAACCCTTTTACGAGGACAGGGATGACATTATACCCACAATAGGACAGCCCACAGACAAGCCTGATGTGTTCGATCCTATCCATTACACCCAACCAGAATGAGGAACCACATATAGGGGTGACAATAGGTGACAAGACTTTATCTTTTCTTGTGGATATAGGAGGGACTCGATCCTGTATTAGGGAGGAGAAATACCCTATGTCAGGCATTGCCATGAATGCACAGGGGTTCTCTGGGGCTACAGATTTGGTTCCTTTCACTGACGAACTTCCAATTTCCATAGGAGAACATGACCTGCCTATGTCATTGTTGTATTCCCGACAGACACCAATAAACATAATGGATAGGGGCATGATTAGTCGACTTATAATGACCATCACATTCACTGATCAGGGGATAATATGTACAACTCCAGGGATTCACTACATGAGAGTGAGGGAACTCATCCAGGCATATTGTGTACAGACTATACAGAGGGGGTTGCCAGCAAATCACAATCTTTTCACATATCGAGTGGAAGTGTTGATAGCGTGGCTTCCAGGGATACAAGGCAGACTGCAATGAATACCCAATGAGTTCTTGATGAGACCAGAGGTTCCCCTAGATAAGAGGAAAGGACAGGTGTTGCCAATAGAACTGAAAACAGTTATAGTAAGGTGCGCAAGAGTAGTATTGTATGGGACTGACGACACAGGACGGGCATGGAGGACAGTAATCGCGGTAGGAGAAGGACACAGACTGACTTACCTGACAGACAAGGAACTGTTTTGAGATGCTTGTTCAGACCTCGAGACTGTGTTTTGCATGAGCATTACCTATTGTGTGGGAGTACACTACAGAGAAGTGCCACAAAGAACTGTTTTGCTGAAAAGGGCACCACCACTATTTCTCGAGGAAGACCTGGCGTGAGTACCCAGTGTTCTATGAACTAGCAGTCCATATGACACTGGCCTGTTAAAGGGCGTAGGAGCTATCAAAATACAGCTCAAGCCAGGGGCTATTCTACAGAAGGCAAGACAATATCCCCTATTCGGGGAGGCAGACAAAGGCATTTATAAGACGATCGCTGTGTTAGTGAAGCAAAGCATTTTAGTCCCTTCGAAGTCACTGTGTAATACAGCTGTGTACCTGGTGAAGAAGGTGACGTGGGGATTGTGGCATTTAATTCAAGATTTACATCCTTTAAACCAAATAGTTGAGGCAGAATTCCTGTTAGTTCCCAATCCAGTAACAATTCTATGTAGCGTTCTACTGGAAGCTACCCATTTCACTGTAATAAATTTGAAGAATGCTTTCTTTTCTATACCACTCCACGAAAAGTCACAGTACTTTGCCTCCTTTCTATATAGAAACCGGAAGTGGAAACACATGAGATTACCAGAGGGCTACTGTGAATCACCCTCTGTCTTCAATAGGATGCTCCAAATGGACATAGGGAACATACAATTGGAGAGTACCATCATTCAGTATGTAGACAACATTTTGATCTGTAGCAGGCCCAAAGAGCAGTACCGAAATTACTCAGTGCACTTGTTGACAGTATTAACAGAAAAAGGCTACAAGTTAGAAAAGGCAAAGCTGCAATACTGCCAGAAGAAAGTGTTGTACATTGGACAGCTGTTATCTCAGGGGGGTCGAAAGGTAACTACAGAAAGCGCAGAGGTGATCTTTAGAGCACCACTGGCACGGACAGTGAGGGAGATGTACCAATTCTTGGGCGGCTGTAATTATTGCAGTGACTCGGTATTCAACTACAGTACATACATGAGAACTCTACTAAGCAGGCTTCATGAGGCACAGAGGGGGGACGGTAACCTGTCATGGACACACAAATGACTGAAGCATTACAGTGGATGTTTAGGCCCAGTGATGAGAGGACTCTACTCTTGCGAACAACCGTTAGTCACTACCACGTTTGATGTATAAATGTCAACAAGTATCACAATAGGGTACAGTACCACACTTTATGTGTAGCATGCCCGCTTTCTGATCCTCAAAATCCAAAAAGCACATTGACTACCCAGAGAGCATCTGGATATGAGGTGATCATCTCGAATCTGGCAATAAAGGTATTGAGATGCAGAATTGTAAGCCCAGCGCCATTCATAGCTGAACCAGTGGAGGAAGAAGACTATGTGCACAACTGTACTATGTACATGGAACATTATAACAACATCCCTAAGGTGAGGGAGAGTGACCTGAAAGGAGGAGAAATACTTTTTACGGACGGGTCATCCACTATAGGCCAGGCAACGGGAGAAAGGCATACTGGGACAGCAGTGGTGAAAATAAAATTAGAGGGGGCAGGCGAAGTAGTTGCCAGGGTGAGATTGTCTTCACATTTTTCAGTGCAAGCAGCAGAATCAGTGGCTCCTATAATGGCACTAGAAGTGTGCAAAGACAAGTAGGTTTCAGTGTATTCCGATTAAGCCTATGTGATGTCTACAATACATGCTGGACTGTCACGCTGGCAGAGGAGGGGCTTTCAACATGCTGACGGCACACCAGTGCAGCACACATCCCTATTGGGAAGGCTCATAGATGCGCTACAACTCCCATCAGCCATACCAATCGTGAAGTGCCAAGTACACATGAAGGGGGAGTACTTGGTCTCCCATGGCAAGGAAGCAGCAGACATGGAAGCAAAGCACCCAGCATACTTTTTGGAAATAAATGAGTCTGACACCCCATCTAACAGTCCACTCAACATGGGTTTGACCTTTGTTCCCACCTTTAACACCACACTGTTCACTGAGAAAGTAAACTTCAGTAAACTACTGAGGAAGATGTATCTTCAGATGTTTTTGTACTGCATCCGCCAATAGAGAATGAATCACTATCCTTTGATCTTTTAGAACTTCGCCGAGAAAGCAATTTTAATCCAACTTTCAACAATATAGCTGTGAACAAGTTTGAGAATAAGGTCATCAAAGAAATTAGTAAAGTCAACTACAAGAAAAAGTTCCCTTGAAGCAAGGGTAATCATTGAAAATCTTGCTAAGGATGAAAGTCTTATTATCAAACCTGCTGACAAAGGGGGGGCCACATTCGTTATGAACTTTGAATTCTATCATGCAAACTGTTTGAATTTATTGTTGCACAAAGATGTTTACCTTAAGCTGGCTAGAGATCCCATATCATATATTGTAGACCTCATAAAGAAAGCACTGATAAAAGTTGAAGAAAATGAGTGGATTACATCCAAAGCCAAAGATTTTCTCACAAACCCCTTTCCTATAACCCCAGTCTTCTACACCTTACCGAAAATCCATAAGCATGCAACAAACCCACCATTTAGGCCAATTGCAGCCAGGACATAAAGTTTTTTTATCCTCTTTCCATCTACCTAGACAAAGTCTTACAACCACTTGTACAGGCAACATATACGTACTTGAGAGATACTACTCAGTTTTTCAATTTCCTAGAAGGAAGGCCTGGAAGCAATTGAATGAGTCATTCTTAGAGATAACAACATAAGAGCCAACAGACAATTCATCATTGTGTTACTGTCCATTATTCTTCACAATAGTTATTTCAGATACTATGCACAAATCTCGGGCACTTCATTGGGCTTGGCAATGGCTCTGGCACATGCCAATACGTTTATATATTACTTTGAGAAAAGATTCATACTAGAAAATAATGATTGGTCACAACATCTGATGGTCTGGAAGAGGTTTATAGATGACATCCTTTGAATATGGACAGGCAATAGAACACAACTAATGGAATTCTACAATTATCTCAACGAAGTCCATCCCCGGATCAAATTCACTATGGAAATTGGGGACTCATATGTCCATTTCCTCAATGTTCAATAGAAAATCTCAGCGAATGGCATAGAAACTGAAATGTACCATAAACCTACAGATGTTAACAAAGTTTTACACTATGCCAGTTTCCATCCAAGACAGATGATGCAAAACCTTCCACATCAATTAAGTAATAAGGTAATGTACATGATGATATGTTCCTCATTAATTACACCATGATACTTGTATCATTATGTACACTGTGGTAGAGATCACATGTGTAGAGCTATTTGAAATACAAAAATGTGTTCAAAAGGAATGGACACATGAAATACTCGGACTCTGAGTTATTAGCACACAGAAAAGCATACACATTAAGTAGAGTTTGTGTAAATATACCAAATGTAAATGCATTCAATCATAATTGTTTGAATATTGAGAGTCATTTAGAAAAACGTATGTTCCACACAGAAAGAGTAATGTTGTAATCAAGCCATATGTCCTCTCTGATATTGGAAGCACCAAGATTATGTTGTTGCTTTTAGTTCATCTTCCAACATTATTTAATAGATATACCAGCCAAAGGGCATTACTAAAGGATATCACTGTATCACTGGTGTTAAATGTGTTGTTGATTTGATCTCATGTATTTTTTTCTACTCTATAATAATGTTTCCCCTTAGACAATTGTTACGTAAACTGACTAGATCCTGTTTATCACTATTGTGATTCTATATCATCTTTTTCATACCTCACGTACTTTTTGGCTTGCTTTACATTGTATTTTTTATATTTGCTCAAACTACATTTCCCATGGTCCTTCGTGGACTAAAGATCAGGCCACTGTCGCTAGGAATGCTTTTCTATTTTCACATTCTCGGTAAAAGGCACCTAGTTGTAGCTCCTAGTTCATATTCTTATACTACAGTGGCACAATTACATTAGTAATGACCTTTACAATCTTCAAACATACAGTTTTGCGCTGCTCTGTGCTATAGCAGAACTAATCTAATATGACCTACTCGGCTTTCCACAGGAACACACTCAGTGCAGTGTCCCTCATTGATTTCGATCACTGTTACCATGGTTATCAAACAAACCCTAAACATGAGCAAGCTCGGCTGCCATGCTGCGATAATCTGTACCACTTCACACTGCTTATTCTGAATGCAGGTAAGTTCCAAACCCTTTCCACACTCACATCACTAATCGGATTTATAGAAATAGGTTATGTCAGAGAAGTGCTTGTCTTCATTTGTGCTCTTATAAATCAAGGCAGAAATGAATTGTACAATAGATGTTTCTGTTTAGCCATCTACAATATTTGTTCATGAATTTTGTTTGATACCTGTAACCAATTTATTGTCATGAAATCAATCACAAGTTGGGCAACTAATGACCCTGATATAGCTCATTGATTGATGTCTATGATAGGTAACTAACAAATAAATATATGAAAATATTCTTCAACTCTCTCACTGTTCATCTATTTACAATATGTGTATGTTATAAGTCACAATTCATTGACTGTTTCTCTTCCTTGAGTTTTATCGAGGTTTATTGTACATTTTTCTTTGACTCTTCTGTACATTGTGCTACTCTCTTGTTATAGGTTTGTGAATACACTCAATACTTTCCCTATGACTACCGACTAACTTTTTGAAACAATTCAATGTGTAAAATGTCCTGTTTCTGGTGGTACCTAGCGTGGTATCCATGCTGATACACACAACTATTATGAGTTAACTTTCTCCTAAATTTAGAAGTACTCAATACAGCGGGGACTACTTTTTTTGATGATAATTGTGCACTTCTGTATGGGTGCGCTATAAATAAAATATATCATATCATATCATGACCCCCACCACCGCTGTAATTAGGGGAGACCCTCTTTTGTCTTTGTATTTTTCAGCAACCAAGGTTGCCTAAGGTTGCACAAATCAACACCATATTAATGAATGAGAATTACAGAGCTATACCTTCCTTTCCAATTTATTATTATTGCATCTCCAACGCCAGTGGACGGTGGCCCCCGACCACGGAATTGCCCACATACTTTCACCTAACCCTAGTTATAGGGATGGCTGAAAACCAAACCATTAGCTACACGATAGAACAAACCTCAGAAGTAATCAGGGCACCATCTATCTTTGAACAAACCAAACAGTGACGCACTCAGGCTGCAGCGAAGATCTGCTTAAACTTAAAAAGAAGAATTTTAGGACCAATCTACACAGACATTTTCTCTGTGAATACCTAAAGGCCAATACTTGTAGTACGGAATGAACCATGTTTATTCTTAAAGGATAAAGACTACACCACTAATTCCAGTCACATTGCCATCAAATGCAGCAGGGACTTAATGGTCTTAACCATTACTACTGCACAAAAAATAAGTACAGAAAGAACTGGATAGGGAGGAAGAAAACTTTCTTTCGAACATGGCACTTACGAATGCTAATGAACAATTAAGAGACACAAACAAGCTCTTTGACGATTTCAAAGCAGCTACCATCACAAAAAAGACTATGAAACTAGCTAAAGACAAGCGAGAATTCAAACTAGACCACATCTACCCATACACCTTGGATCAATTCATAGAGGCAGCCAAGAAACAATCACTAGCTCAGCAACGAGGCCAATGCAAAAGGAGAGGGTTGACCTTTTCAGACTCGAGCAGTGCTACGGATGACAAGTCTAGATATAACCAACAGCCATTTTATGGAAACTTCCCACCACTGCCAGCCCTTTTTTTAGGCAGAGGAGGGAACGGAGGAATCACTTCAGGCCCATCATGGCTTCTCCCCTACACAGTGTCGGACTGGGACAAGAAATAGGCCCGGACACCCAAAAAAAGTGGCCCATCCCTCGCCTTAAAAAAGTGGCCCACCACTCGCCTCGCGACCCTTGACCACTCATCGGAAGTGATGTCATTTGACCGCTCCCAAAAGTAAAATCCCGGGAAGCAATGAAACGCGATCTTTCACCCCTTGACAAAACAGGAATTGGCATCAAATAGCATTGTTCCTAAGTACACTACAAAAAATATGGTTATGATTTCACTAATGTGATCTAAATTTCAAACAGGAATGGATCACCATATGTATCATTAATATCTGTGTTTATGGATCCATATTGTCAAATTACTGTAAATGCAAGCAGACGACCAAGGCCAAATGATAATATGTTATTGTATAGCACTTACGCTTAAGCGCTTTTTTATAGAACAAATATGCACACAATGGGCCTCATCACGAGTTGGGCGGTAACACCAGCGATATTACTGCTGGCGCTATTAGCCCTAACACCAAACCCCAGGTGCTATTAGCGCCGGATCACGGGTTTGGCGGAACGATTAGTGCCCATTCCCCATTGGGCACATTCGAAAATTCCTCATTCTCCATTGGGCCCAATGGGGAAAATTTGCACTATTACTGCTGTCGGATTTCCAGCCGGCGGTAATAGCACTGAAAATCGGCAAATTTGCTGCATATTTCCTGGGGGGAAATCCGCCAAGGCCATGATCTGGCGGACCCTTAAATGCGGCGGTAATAGCACTACCATCACATTTAAGGGTTACCGCCAGACTCGTGATGAGGCCCAATATCACCCAGCCTGTGTTGGTACTCATTTATCGACCCAAGACGGATGAAAGGCTGAGCTGGCCTTGCTGGGATTCAAACCTGCAGATCCCTGGCCCCTTTGCCAACTTTGCAATGTGACTAACTAACCAAACCCACTGTGCCATAAATGCGTTTCTGTCTGGCTGCACTCTTTCGTTATAACCCACAACCATGAAGCCAGTGCGCTTCCCAGCATTTATTGCTTCTCTCAATACCGAGACTGGGCAACATATTTCTAAAACATAAAAAGGAAATGCTGCTGGTTTAAATGTGCCCCAGGCAAAAGATATACTGTAAACTGTTCGTGTCCACACCAACAGCTAATTCAATCCTTTACGCGCCCCATTCAAAACATACTCCCCCTGCAACTCATAAAACAATGCCCTTTCATAACTCCCATGCCCCTTCTGAATTGCATCCAACAGCATGGTCTTCAATTGGCACTTCAGTAATTCTTGCTCCTATCAAAGTGCCATGGACAAGTATGCTCGTCCTTTTTGCATAGACTTGCATAATAGCCTGGCACTTAAGGTCCGGCCAAAAGTAAACTACACTTCTCCTAATGCAAAATTAATCCACACTCGCTATGTTTATAAACAACTGCCGGACCTGCTTCTTTGTCAGATGTAAAAGCTCCCCCAGCCATAGAGGTTATGTCACTCGCCACCATTTTCCTTGCACCAAAGCGCCACAAATTAAAACTGTGTTCTGTTACTGTACCCGTTCGTTAACAAACGAATTTGAGCACATATAGCGCAAACATGCCCTGACAGACAGTGCAACGCGTGTTATAATACCTAGCTATGCCTAAACACCAAGTACCCCGGAAAATCTGTATGTCCAGATAATTTACTCTTCATGCTCTCTCAAGTGCAACTATACCTACAACGTGCAATGGCGCACTACACCATCCACAGACCATGACACAAGCAAGCAGTAAAGAAAAGCGCTACTGGAATCTGACAGAGCAAGCACAAACAAGGCTGTGACAATGGAAAAAGACAGTGGCGCAGAAGTTTGCACACGGCTAGGAACTGTAGTCAGCACCACAAACCCAACAAAATTAGGGCCGCCCACGTATAGAGCCCCCTCTCCGCTGACAAACGTATATAGGTGTGTAACATTGTCCAATATAAACACCCCTCACAGCCAGTAACATAATAACAGTAGGAACCAAACTAGGATTGTCCCTAGCGTGGGGCTCTTGCTATTAAGGGCAAGAGTGCATGGTTTTGCCATGTAATCCGTATATTTACTTTCCCTTTCCTTGATACATAATCAAGAAAATCGTTCTCCACTCAGAAACATATTTTCAGATTGCGTTGAGGTCCCTCCAAAGAGAACACACATTTGCAATAACATTGTCTTATTCGGTCATCTTTGGATGAGAAGTCCTCCTGCGAATAGATCAAAGGATACATTCCTCGCAACCTCTACCTGCTTTATCCAGCCAACAAGGGCACAAAAGCCGTATCGGTCAGCAAGAGGAACTGTAGCCACTCCATCAGCCACACCCATGGGCAAATCCAGAACATCACACACACTCTATGGAAAGAGCACATGGTGCTCCAACCGGTACGTGCTTAACCAGCAGCAAAACGGTAATTCACTGTGCAAAACGAACGTTGAAGTCCCCATTACTTCCACAAAAAACATTCCTTTCTGGTTTGTGTATTTGCAAGCACAGACTATGACAGTACATTGCTGCAGCCACCCAGGCGTAAGGGATCTTCATCTCACTTAGGGGCGGCTGCCATAAGGTTTGGCCCTTGCAATTCATGTTGGAACAAGACGAAATGCCCGGGCAATTGTGTCATCCAATGCCCTGTTGCAGCGGCAGCTAATGTAAATGTCTAGTATCGCAGCGGTCTCTTGGCTATACACATGAGTGCATGCATTACCAGAAGTTGTGCTTCGGTACCTTTGGGATGCACATAAAAGAAAAGTAGGAGTGAGTTAAACTGTGAAACTGCAAGCGCTCCACCCGCTGAGCTATCTTTTCCAGCACTGCCCACCTGGTCCCTCAGCAAACCCTACCATGGTGATGCACTAAGGCATAATCTCACACTCAATTAACCATCCTGAATCCGGTACGTTAACAAAAACCCTGCCAAAAACCCTGCCATTTACAACGTGTCTGTTCTGGTAAATGACCATTAGCTAACCACGGCCGCACAAGAAAAAAGGTTAGCATTCATGATATGGCATTTACAATGCGCTTATACACAAGTGATTCAAGGCGCGATTTAATGGAGTTTAGCAAGCCAGCAGCTGCACCAACAAAAGACAGGCTTGGAGTACCTCATATTATATTTTTAGTACCCAACCTTACTGATATTGCCTAGCGCTGAGCTGAGGCCTGCTCACAGTGTTCCAGGAGGCCCTCCATCGTAGTCACCACTTCCTTCCTTGGAGTCCAAATCTGCTCTCAGTCAGCATGTGCAGAGGTATGGTGGCCGCACCGTGACCCAGCCCATTATGCTCGTGGGACATCCACATTGTGCACGTAATTAGCTGCCTCAGCCTGTTGCTATAGCAACACAGCCACATAGCCCCCCTGGACCTGCCCTGAGCCGACGGAGCTCAAGTCAGGAGTCAGGCAGGCTGCAGCCCCGGGCCATCCCCTCCCCCCACCCCAGGAAGTTTGCAGGCCTGCAAAAGCAAACATGGAGAGGACTCGAGGCTCACAAGCTCAGCCTCAGCTCACACGACTGACCGACCCCCACCCCAACATTTGTTGTTGTTCTTGAGGGAGCCGGAGCAGGGGCAGGCTGGGGCTGCCTGCCTCCTGGCTGGCACCACGGAGGTGACACTTCCAGCACAGCCTCTATTGTGTTGCATTCATTCATAAAAGCAAAGTAAACACTTAGTAATGTGCAATGTACACGCATAAATACATCCATCTGTGTGCCACTGTGCAGCGACGGCGAGCATGACAGGCAACATCATTTACAAAATAAAACCGGCCCCAGAAGTGGCATATGAAACCGGCCCAGCCATTCCGAGGCCAAAGTATTTCGGCCACGGCCCGATCGGCCGACGGGCCAATCCGCCCCTGCCCCTACACCTCGATGAATGCGGGGATGGAGACATCTCAAAAGGTAGGAAATGACTCCTAAACAATGCCAATTTTTTATTTGATGAACATAGAACTTTCCCAGGCCCAGATTTCCATTCGGTCCAAAGGCCTTTCATTTGTACCATCTCAACAGACCGACTGGTCTGTTGTGTGGACGGAGTGTGCTTGCAGTCTCAGCCGTCTCCATAGTCTCCATAGTCTTTTTTCCCTGCTTGTTGCTCTCTGGAGGAGGAGCATTGCATCTATAACTACCCCTTTATTCCGCGGAGCGGGCAGCGGAGTGTGGACGTCTGAGTGTGCTTGCAGTCTCCACAGTCTTTTTTCCCTGCTTGTTGCTCTCTGGAGGAGGAGCATTGCTTCTATAACTACCCCTTCATTCCGTGGAGCGGGCCGCGGAGTGTGGATGTCTGAGTGTGCTTGCAGTCTCAGCAGTCTCTACACGGCCGTGCACGAGTGCGCTTTAAGGGAGAATTCTCTCTTTAGGCTGAATTTCCTAACCTAGTGAGTCCCCCAGCAGCTTTGCTGGATTTCTGGAGTTTGTTTTTTTCTCCTGCCAAGAGTGAGACTCTTTTTCCCCCACTCTTGGACATGATTTATGGTGTTCCTTTGACTGTTAATGTGTTTTATGGGCTATGGGGTCCTTTACTCCATAGGGTCTCATGTGTTTTTGCTATTGTGTGTTACACAGCATCCTCCGTGCAGTGACACAGTGGTGTCATAGTGACACCCCACCATAGACTCCATACCCTGGAACTGACTACTTTCTCCCAGGGCATGTAAAGTCACCATTGGCTTTACTAGTCCCAAATTATTAACAGAAACTAGTACAAACCATCATATTGTGGACGTACTGGTCGGGGCAATTCGATTGCCCCGGGGTCTGTTAGTCGAGGGGGCACATCTCCGTCCCCCCTGATTGAGTTTTGGCTGGCGGCAGTGGATACTACTTTTTATATTCGACCGCGAATATATCCCTATGGGATTTTCCCATTGTTCGAGGCTACCAACTTTCATTATTTAATTCTCATAGCCTCGAACATACCACCGGTTTATTTATTGAATATTAATTCGCCGGTTGGTATTTTTTGATAGGACTCGATTCTACAATGGCGTTTGTGTTCTCTTCTGTGACTCCAACCCAAGTCGAGCCCTTTGTTCCACTTTTTGGCGGGCTTCTCCACATAAGCCTCCAAAAGTGGTGCCACTCTGTCTGGGTACCATAGGGGATGTGGGAGGGGGTTTAGGCACCCTGGACTGAGTTACCTTGGTAACTCAAGTCGCACTCTTGTGTGATTGGCCCAAGTGGTGAGCCGGCCGGCTCACCACTTAGCATGTTTGATTGGCAGCTAGGCTGAGTGAATGGGGGTGTGCTGCATAAAAGCAGGGCTTTGGGGACTGGAACTTCAGAGGTCGCCACAGGACCTGAGAATCCGACGAGGGAGAAGCTGAACTGACCTACCACGACGACACCACCGGTGGAGCCCTGCGGAACCGACTCACCACTTCCCGACGACAGAGAAGATCTCCCGGCTGGAGAGGCTTCTTCCCCTGACTGGTGGGCACAACCAGTTTACCTTCTTCTCTTCGCACCCCAGACCGGCTTGTGGTCGAATTGCCCGTGCCAAGCACCCCGGCAACCGGATAGCCACTTACCACTGGACCGCGAACCAAAGGACCGCTCCTTTTACCTGAGAAACTCCGCGGCTGGTTTCTTCCCTGGCAGTGCAACGGACTCCTGTCTTCCTCCCCGACGAGATCCTCTCTTCCCCCGGACGAAGCACCGACTTGCATCCGCTGCCAGGAACAAATGCCCCCGCTGGAGTATTCTCACCACTTTAAGGTACCGTGTCCGCCAGGCCTCCCTTTCTAAAGATTGTTACAAGGTAATAATAACCCCTTAACCTTCTGGACTGGGCTGGCCGCCTTGACCTTCTAACTGGTCCCTTTCTGTGGTCCAACTCCTTTTTGAACCTTTTTCAAGACTTTTGTGCACTGCAACCGTGTGACCTTGGACACATTTCGTTTGATCCTCTCAAAGTGGATCCAGCCTATTGAACTCGAACTTCACGGTTTTACTTTGCCTTCCTCTCTTGTTGTGTTCTTGTAAAAGTGTTGGGACCTGTTTCAATTTATTCGCTGCTTTTCCCTCCCTTTTAAAACGAATTATTAGAGTGCCATCTGCGTTAAGAGCTCACCGCTGTCTGAAAATAAGTGGGGCTTTACTTAAGACTTGTCTAATATTCTTCTAAGGGAGTGTATATCTTTTAGTGACCATGTTTTTGAATTGCTTACTATTAGTGCCTGTGTGTTTTTCTAGATGTGGTTTTAAATAAATAATTATATCTCTTTTACACCAAGCTCTGGTCAGTGTTTACTTGTTCTACTGTGTTCTCTTGACCTACTGTGAATAGTCTGTATACTGCCTAACTCTTCTTGAGGGAAGTCTGACTTCTCAGCCACAGCTACCAAGTGAATCTGTGTGGTACAGACTGCTACCAAGTGGGTTTACTGTCAAACACCTGTAGTTTTAAATCTTTTGCAGTGGTCCCAGAGGGAACTGCACAGGTTTCTGCCTAACACTGGTGTACAGCGGTGGGATTTGTATTGAGTATACACTTTAGAGTGCTTGTTGAACACTTTAGGACAACTAACCACAGAGCTTAGCACTAAAAAGCTGATTTTCTAAACTATGTCTGCTATATAGAGTTATACCCTAGAATCATTGTCTGCCAAAACTGCTGATTGCTTAAAAGTATTGTGTAGACATAAGAATCTATCTGAGAAGGGCAAGAAAATGGAACTCATAGAAAGATTGTTAGAAAACCAAAGTCTGGGTGGTACAGAGGAATCTACCCCCCCCCCCCCAGCAAATGTAGAAAACAGTGATGGTATTGATCTGAATCAAAGTCTTGATAATGAGTCAGAAGAGGAAAGTGAACCTAATAAAGTTAGCCACTCTGAGTCTCTGTCTGCCTTACCTACTGTACCTACTGGGCCTATACCAGGTCCTACATGTAACCCTGCTTATTTTGAACTTGAAAAAATGAAGCTTGAATTAGAGTACAAACATTTTTTTGCTCAATCTGAAAGAAACCAGGAGCTAGAGTTCAGAAGGATGAATGCCCAGGCTGAGCAGAAGCAAGCTGAGTTAAGACTCAGAGAAATAGAGCTCAATCATAAACTAGAAATGAAAAAGTTGTCTGAGGAAAATGCTTCTCTCTCCTCTGGTTCCTCTAGGAGTTCCAGTCCCAAAAGACCCCGGATGCCTAAGGAATTAGTGGGTATGTATGAACCTAGGTTGGATGTGTTGGATTGGTTAAACATGTTTGAGTATAATCATGGGCTCCAGGCCATCACAGGGAATGAGTTACTTCCCTGGTTGTTCTCTAGGCTTCCCCCTGTTGCAAATGATTTGGTAATGGAGTTGGGGGAGGTGGATAAGAAGGATTATGAATGTGTGAAACTAGCTCTGATAGCTAGATTTGGGAAGACCCCTTCCCAGTACCTTAAGAGGTTTAGGACCCTCAAAAAGCATGATGGTACCCCTTGGGCTACCTGGGTGAATGAAAGTTTGAAAAACTTAGAGGGATGGATTAAGGGTTACGGAGTTAACACTTATGAAGGAATGAAGAATCTTGTAATGTTGGAGTCAGTTTATGATGCGTGCTCTCCTGAGCTCAGACAGCACTTGGCTGATTCAAAGGAATTAGATTCCAGGAAGTTAGCTAAGGCTGCTGACTTGTGGGTTGCCAACAGGGCCACTCACAATGATTCTGGGGCTACTCAGAAAAAGGATGAGGGAAAACAGCCAAAAAAGGACTCCAAAGAGAATTCTAATAATTCCAATTCCAAAGAGGGCCACAAACAAAACCAAAAGGGTAAGCCACAAGGGAAACGAAATCAGTCTAGTATACCTCCTGGTGCCAAACCAGAAGGAGGTCAGAACAAGCCACCATTCCAGAAGGCATTTGGTAAATGCTTTGTTTGTGGCTCTACTGACCATGTGAAAGGAGATCCCAGGTGTGAGGGTAAACCTTCAGGGGTCCAGCTTGTCTCCTTAGCCTTCGCTCCAGAGGAGGAAGTACAAATGGCAAGTGGAAACTTTCTATTACTGGCTGATGAACCCATTGGAGTCTCAGCCAGTGTTTCTTTAGTGTCTCTGGGTCTGTGGGAACAACAGAACTTAGATGTCTATAATTCTATCCCAGATAATACTAAAGAGTATTATAAGGACAGCGTCCAGGTGAATGGTCAGGAGACTCCTGCCATTAGGGACACTGGGGCCAGCATAACTGTGGTGGACAAATCGTTTTTTCAGGCTGAGGATGTTGCTAAGGCACCCAAACGCCTCACCAAGTTAGCTGGAGGGCCTGTGCAGATGCTTCCCCAATTACTAGTTCTCATCCAGTGTAATGACATGACTGTGAAGATACCTGTCAGCATACAAAGTGAGGTGCCAGGAAGGGTTCTGCTGGGTAATGACTTGAAAACTCTTGGAGTAGTGTCACATACCCCCAGACCTCCTAGTAAAAGGTTACAGGAGCTCACCAGACCTGCAAGGGAGAGAACCATGAGAGGTACTCCCAAGGAGATGATGAAGAAAGAGATCACTCCTGCTCCACTGGAGATGTCAGCTGCTGTCTCTAAGAAACTAGAAGAAAAAGGGAAACCTAAAACTTCTAAAAAGAACCTCACAGCCAGCACTCCAGTGCAGCCAACAAGGACTTCCCCTAGGTTGTCCAAAGTTACACCAGTAACTCCCCCTCCAGCTGAGGCTGAGAGGGAGGTACAAACCTGTGTGGTTGAACTAGACTCTGAAGAAGAGCTAGTGGAAGGCCAGGAACTCATTGGAGATCTGGATCCGGTTGACCATCCTGAGCTGCAGTCTTTACAGGCAGAAGGTGGACGCAACAGGGCAGACTTCAGTAAGGGACAGAGAGAATGTCCAACTCTGGAAAGTCTTCGCCACCAGGCAGATGCTCAGGCTGAAGGGCAAGAGCTTGGGAAATATAGGTTACACTGGGAAGATGGCCTCTTCTACAGTGAACCAACCGAGTCTGCACCTGGGGACAACAAACAACTTGTAGTACCCCAAGAGAACCGACCACAGTTCTTGCAGTTAGCCCATGAGATTCCTTTGGCTGGTCACTTGAGTTTCAAGAAGACTAAGGAAAGGCTCTCACTCTACTTTTATTGGCCAAAGATGGGGGCTGAAGTAGACAAATACTGCAGGAGCTGCCACACCTGCCAGACCTCTGGTAAGGTTGGCTCCAAGAATGTGGCACTTTTAGTGCCTCTCCCTGTAGTGGAGTCCCATTTGAGAGAGTAGGGATTGACATTGTTGGTCCCCTTGATCCTCCAACTTCCTCAGGCAACAGGTTTATACTTGTTGTAGTAGACCATGCTACTAGATACCCTGAGGCAATTCCTATGAGGACTGTTACAGCTCCGGCTGTGGCTAAGGCCCTCGTTGGTATTTTTACCAGGGTTGGGTTTCCTAAGGAAGTAATCTCTGACAGAGGGTCGAATTTTATGTCCCACTACATGAAAGCCATGTGGAAAACCTGCGGAGTTACTTACAAGTTCTCAACCGCATACCACCCTCAGACAAATGGACTGGTTGAAAGGTTCAACAGAACCATGAAGAGCATGATAGGTGCTTTAGAGGACCCCGTTAAAAGAAAGTGGGACCTTCTACTGCCATGCCTTCTCTTTGCTTATAGAGAAGTCCCTCAGGAGGGAGTAGGTTATTCTCCATTTGAACTTCTTTATGGTCATCCGGTCAGAGGTCCATTGGCCCTGATCAAGGAGGGGCTGGAGAGTGCTCCTTCCCCCAAGCCAATCAGAGTGACTGACTATGTGATAGGTCTCTCCGAAGGAGAATGTCACAAATGATGGCAGAAGCAAGTGATAACTTGAAAGCTGGACAAGCATTGGTCAAGCACTGGCTTGACCAAAAGGCTAACATGGTCGAGTTTACTCAGGACCAGCTAGTTCTCCTTATGATTCCAACAAGGCAGAGGGCCTTGCAAGACAAATGGATGGGACCCTTCAAAGTTGTGGGTAAACTTGGAGAGGTAAACTATCTGGTGGACTTGGGCAACCCCAAGGAGGCTCCAACCGTCTTCCACACCAACCGACTAAAAGCGTATGTCTGCAGACCTGATGTAGGGGCTTTGCTTCTAGCATCATCAGAGGAAGAAGAAGAGAGTGAAGCTCTTCCTGATCTCCTCAGAGTCTTACCTTTAGACGAAAAGATTGAAGGAGTAAATCTCTCTTCAAATCTGACACCTGAGCAACAGGAAGAGTGCAAATCTATGTTAAATCAGTTTGCCTCTCTGTTCTCACTTTCACCAGGCTTGACCCCTTGGGGACAGCATGACATACTCACTGGTGACTGTCTGCCAGTCAAAAGCAGAGGATATCAAATGTCAGAAAATGTAAGAACCCACATCAAAGGTGAGGTCAACAAGATTCTTGATCTCAGGGTAATAGAGCCCTCTACTAGTCCATGGTCTAGCCCAGTTGTGTTAGTACCAAAGGCAGGATCTAAAAAACTTAGATTATGTGTGGATTACAGAGCTCTTAATGCAGTCACTAAGACTGATGCCCACCCTTTGCCAAGGACAGATGAGTTGGTGGATAGACTTGGTGCAGCCAAGTTCCTCAGCACATTTGACCTGACGTCAGGCTATTGGCAAATAGCCCTGACAGACCATGCCAAGGAGAAAACTGCATTTTCTACCCCAGTTGGCTTATACCAGTTTAAGGTTATGCCTTTTGGATTGAAAAATGCACCTGATACTTTTCAAAGGATGGTAAACCAGGTTCTGAATGGGATGGAGGACTTCTGCATGGCATACTTGGATGACATAGCAGTGTTCAGCAATTCCTGGGAAGAACATGTGGATCACCTGAGATATGTTTTGCAGGCTCGTGGAAAGGCCAATCTGACCATGAAGGCAAGTAAATGCCAGATTGGACAGGGTAAAGTGGTCTACCTTGGACATGAGGTAGGAGGTGGCGAAATAAGGCCTTTGCCCAGTAAGATTGAAGCTGTGCAAAATTGGACAACACCTACTACTCAGACCCAGGTGAGAGCCTTCTTAGGTCTCACTGGTTATTACAGGAATTTCATTGAGAACTATGGGTCCATAGCTTCTCCATTGAATGTCATCTCCTCTCCTAAATTCCCTGAAAAGGTTAGGTGGAATGAGGAATGCAATCAGGCCTTTGAAACCCTGAAAAAGGCTCTTTGCCAAGCCCCAGTACTCAGAGCTCCTGACTATCACCAAACTTTCATTGTGCAAACAGATGCTTCAAATGTAGGGATAGGTGCAGTCCTCAGTCAACTGGATGGGGAAGGTAGGGAGCACCCCATTTGCTTCATCAGTAGAAAACTAAAGGATCCTGAAACAAGGTGGGCAACCATTGAACAAGAGTGTTTTGCTATTGTGTGGGCTCTGAAGAAGTTTAGGCCATACTTGTATGGTTCTACTTTTGTCATTCAGACTGACCACCAACCCTTGAGATGGTTAATGCAAATGAAAGGGGAAAACCCAAAGCTATTGAGATGGTCAATCTGCCTGCAAGGGTTTGATTTCACCATTGAGCACAGGTCAGGGTGTCACCACCAAAATGCTGATGGTCTCTCTAGGATGTATGTCATCGACTAGAGGTATGAGATTCATCCAGGAGTGGATTAAATCCTCCTGTCCCTTAGTCTGGGGGGGGGTGAGTGTTAGGGAGAATTCTCTCTTTAGGCTGAATTTCCTAACCTAGTGAGTCCCCCAGCAGCTTTGCTGGATTTCTGGAGTTTGTTTTTTTCTCCTGCCAAGAGTGAGACTCTTTTTCCCTCACTCTTGGACATGATTTATGGTGTTCCTTTGACTGTTAATGTGTTTTATGGGCTATGGGGTCCTTTACTCCATAGGGTCTCATGTGTTTTTGCTATTGTGTGTTACACAGCACCCTCCGTGCAGTGACACAGGGGTGTCATAGGGACACCCCACCATAGACTCCATACCCTGGGACTGACTACTGTCTCCCAGGGCATGTAAAGTCACCATTGGCTTTACTAGTCCCAAATTATTAACAGAAACCAGTACAAACCATCATATTGTGGACGTACTGGTCGGGCAATTCGATTGCCCTGGGGTCTGTTAGTCGAGGGGGCACGTCTCCGTCCCCCCTGATCGAGTTTTGGCTTTTTGGCTAGTGGCAGTGGATACTACTTTTTATATTTCGACCGCGAATATATCCCTATGGGATTTTCCCATTGTTCGAGGCTACCAACTTTAATTATTTAATTCTCATAGCCTCGAACATACCGCCGGTTTATTTATTTAATATTAATTCGCCGGTTGGTATTTTTTGCCAGGACTCGATTCTACAATGGCGTTTGTGTTCTCTTCTGTGACTCCAACCCAAGTCGAGCCCTTTGTTCCACTTTTTTGGCGGGCTTCTCCACAAGCCTCCAAAAGTGGTGCCACTCTGTCTGGGTACCACAGGGGGAGTAGGAGGGGGTTTAGGCACCCTGGACTGAGTTACCTTGGTAACTCAAGTCGCACTCTTGTGTGATTGGCCCAAGTGGTGAGCCGGCCGGCTCACCACTTAGCATGTTTGATTGACAGCTAGGCTGAGAGAATGAGGGTGTGCTGCATAAAAGCAGGGCTTTGGGGACTGGAACTTCAGAAGTCACCACAGGACCTGAGAATCCGACGAGGGAGAAGCTGAGCCGACCTACCATGACGACACCACCGGTGGAGCCCTGCAGAACCGACTCACCACTTCCCGACGACAGAGAAGATCTCCCGGCTGGAGAGGCTTCTTCCCCTGACTGGTGGGCACAACCAGTTTACCTTCTTCTCTTCGTACCCCAGACCGGCTTGTGGTCGAATTGCCCGTGCCAAGCACCCCGGCAACCGGATAGCCACTTACCACTGGACCGCGAACCAAAGGACCGCTCCTTTTACCTGAGAAACTCTGCGGCTGGTTTCTTCCCTGGCAGTGCAACGGACTCCTGTCTTCCTCCCCGACGAGATCCTCTCTTCCCCCGGATGAAGCACCGACTTGCATCCGCTGCCAGGAACAACTGCCCCCGCTGGAGTATTCTCACCACTTTAAGGTACTGTGTCCGCCAGGCCTCCCTTTCTAAAGATTGCTACAAGGTAATAATAACCCCTTAACCTTCTGGACTGGGCTGGCCGCCTTGACCTTCTAACTGGTCCCTTTCTGTGGTCCAACTCCTTTTTGAACCTTTTTCAAGACTTTTGTGCACTGCAACCGTGTGACCTTGGACACATTTTGTTTGATCCTCTCAAAGTGGATCCAGCCTATTGAACTTTAACTTCACGGTTTTACTTTGCCTTCCTCTCTTGTTGTGTTCTTGTAAAAGTGTTGGGACCTGTTTCAATTTATTCGCTGCTTTTCCCTCCCTTTTAAAACAAATTATTAGAGTGCCATCTGCGTTAAGCGCTCACCGCTGTCTGAAAATAAGTGGGGCTTTCCTTAAGACTTGTCTAATAATCCTCTAAGGGAGTCTATATCTTTTAGTGAAAGTGTTTTTGAATTGCTTACTATTAGTGCCTGTGTGTTTTTCTAGATGTGGTTTTAAATAAATAATTATATCTCTTTTACACCAAGCTCTGGTCAGTGTTTACTTGTTCTACTGTGTTCTCTTGACCTATTGTGAATACTCTGT
Source organism: Ambystoma mexicanum (assembly GCF_040938575.1). NCBI lineage: Eukaryota > Metazoa > Chordata > Amphibia > Caudata > Ambystomatidae > Ambystoma > Ambystoma mexicanum. The sequence goes on from NC_090931.1 coordinate 1,107,715,221, forward strand.
ATACTGCCTAACTCTTCTTGAGGGATATCTGACTGCTCAGCCACAGCTACCAAGTGAATCTGTGTGGTACAGACTGCTACCAAGTGGGTTTACTGCCAAACACCTGTAGTCTTAAATCTTTTGCAGTGGTCCCAGAGGGAACTGCACAGGTTTCTGCCTAACATGCGCCTCAAATCTGCAAGGAAATGTGACACCATCGTCCTTTCATCAGCCTCTCATCAGTCCTTTTTCTCTACATACACCAGCGACTTGAGGAACACCGACAGAGGTGAGGAAAAGCAAGCGCAGCCACTCCATGTCAGTTAATACCCCATATTGCGCGGGATCAAACCTATTTTCCACTATGAATTTTGGGGATGCGGAAAAACAATCTACAAACATACCATGCACGCGGTAACTTTTGGATAACTCCCAACTCCTCAGCTCTCCGAGAGTCGGAATTGAATAACCCCCCCCCCCCACTGCCCTTCCCTTTTATCAGACTCCATCATTGCGGCAACCGCCACTGCACAGAAGCGCCACATTGGCTCCCCAGAGCCTGCATGAACACTGACCAAACAAGATCAACATCTCCCCACTGCTGGAAAGGGGGAACCAAGCGGTTTCTAGAAGAATCAACAATCAAGTACTCGCAGAGTCTCCTGCCACTTACACGTTCTTCTGGATCAACACCCACAAAAACAACTCCGGGCGGCTCCCCATCCCTCTCCGACTAATAAGCCTTTGACCCAGGAGCACTGATACTTGAGTTCACTCTTACCATGACTACTTTAAAGAAAATTCTGAAGTCATTCCCCAAATCCCCACACGAACAGAGCACCACTGAGGATTGTGGGCAAACGCGATTGTCCCAGGAGTGCGGCGATCAGACTCTCACAAAGTAGCACTCCGAAATTCCACATATCTACTAAACCACGATGGCAGCGACTTCTACAACCAAGATGAAAATAGACTCCCCAAAGGAGACCACGGACTAGACAATGTACCAAAACCATATCAAATATGGACTTCCCCTTATTAAACATCCCAAAAGCCACAAAACGGGCAACAGGAACAACTAACCAAACCAGAGCTTCATGGAGATTTCATCTAGAAAATCCCCTCAAATGCAGATACAAGTAGTAGATGAACTTCCCAGCATACCGTACACAATATGTCCTATACCGGGAGACCCACTCATGGAGGAACAGACAACGCATAAACCATTTTATGAACCCTCCATGGCCTTGGTTAACCTGGAAAACACAAACAAGATTCCTCCTAATACAAGCACCACAATAGAAGAAAACCTGACCAATATACAACTAGAAGAGAAGGTGGCAATTCGGCACGAAAACTAACTGGAAAGCAATCCAGACAAGGATCCAACACCTGCTGAGAAGCAGGAAACAGACACAGATAGGAACCACCTGACAAACTCACCAAAAGATCAGCTTACCAATCCGTATCTGCCGAATAATTTCGCTCCGGACCTCAACCGGGTGCATAAAAGCAAATTACCAATGACCTCATTAAAAGACCAGCTCACCAACGCTGTCTCACCGATTACTTTTTCTTTGGATTTTAACTCTGAACATAAAAGAACATTTCATGATGACCAATTAGCAATAAACAGGACCCTATCACAGAGTATCTTGCAGAAGGACAAAGCACTATTAGCTAAAAGTAAGTGGCAATCCCTCTAAGAGAGACGGAGGCAATCACATGAACTAACACAATCAACCACCGTCCAACAAAATCCTTGGATGGCACCACTCTCCCTAGACATTCTAGAGATAGAGGCGCTCATGCAGAATCAAGAAAAAAGAAAAGAGGTGTTTGGGAAATTCCCATAGCAAATAAAACCCACACCCCTCCCGCCACCACTATTACAATCGCAAGCACAACCAACTATAGCCAAAGATCATACTTCGCCCCACAGAAAACTACACACCAGCACCCCTCTATATAGTCAATCGGAAAAGAACAACAAAACAGAGGAAAGACAAATACATCAAAACCCAGAAGACATGAAATGTACCTGCCCGGGCATTTCAACAACTCAACCAACTGCAATGCCCACCACCATGTTAGATTTACAAAACATGCTAATTGCCATAACCTCACAATCACTGATTCCATTCATAAAAATACAAGAGGCAAATGTTGACGCAAATAAAGACCAAGCGTCACTGCTAGCCTTAAAACATTCTAAACAAATATAAGTGGAGGCATTTATGGTGAAAATACAAGAACGTCTGGACGGAGAAGCAGAGGCGAGCAAAATGTGGCAAGCCCGACTATTTGATATCGCTAGAAATGATAGGGCTGACAAAACTCAACAGACTGAAGCCCTAATCGCTATGATGACGACAATTAATACACAGAAAAATGTCCAGAAGTCAGCTCAGAATGAAACAGCAACTGGGGCCAATCATGAGCAAGAAGCAAATAAAAACAACAAAAGCACCCCCACTATGAACACTGCAATGCCACTGGCAACCACTGGCAACGACAGATGGAAAGCTAATTGATCTTGATGAAGAAATTGACACTACAAACTAAGCCTCCACACCCAAGGAGATACAACAACCCCTGAAAAAATGAAAACCCTGATAACACTGCTGTACCAAAAAACTTGATCATGCCACTGAACTATCACATATTCACACATCCATCAAAGGACGCCACAATCAAAACAAAGAAAGATAACATAACTAAAGCAAAAAAAGACTAAATGGATTGCGTGCATTCCTGCGGCACATCACCACTCCCAAACCCCCCCAAAGAAAAACAGAAAAACAGAGAAGCAGAACATTCTTCAATAACTGTGCAAAATCCTGAATCTCCCAAAACAAGAAATACCCTATCTTCAGCGGTGCCACAGACACAACCAAATGACAAAGAGATACAGCTAAAGATGTTACTAAATCGGATGCAGCATTTTGATGAAGACTCTAAAACGTCTGAAGAAGCACAAATTCAGATGAGCGACACCTCACTTATTATAATTGACCAATATGAAGAAACAGACTCAATTCAGACATCAAGGATGGCCCTCACATGTGAAGAAATTTCAGAAACTACATTGAACTCAGAGACCAACGAGCAGGACAATAGCTCAAATTATTTAAACGGAGCCAGCCACTGCCCCACCCCTCAATCGCCAAGATCACACGCGACCAAAGATACAACGGACGATGTACTATCCCTATCAATCTTCGTCAACCCGTGCAGATCATCAAAAACACATAGCCTGCACCTTACAAGGATTGTGACAAACTCAGTTGGATTAATACTTAATAGAACAAATGTTCTCCGACTTTTCAAAGCCATACCAAAACTAACAGATATAACTACAAAAGATATTCAGACAGTAGAATTTATAGATGATTCCAAATTGGCCAGAGTGCGAATACACTTTACATTTAATATCGCCAAACAGCTAATCATCGACAACAGGAGCCAATTCTACTGTCTGGGTTACGAGATACAAAGAATTGAAGAACCACAAAAAAATGAAGCAGAATGAACGACCGATCAGACCCACAACATAGAAAACTCACGCCAATCTCAAAAGACACTGTACGATAATCCCAAACACACGAACGCAAGTCACAAAGGAATCAACATAGACAGTGAAAAAAATAAACAAGAGGATCAAAATGCCAACAGACAACGAATGGAATACTCAATCTGGAGAGACATGGAATGGTCACAAACCAAGTATGATGAAAGACGTAACAAAGATCAATAACCACTACCCAAAGTAGTAAATCACAAAATATCTTTATGCTCATGGAATACCCGAGGAAATTCCCATTTATTTACCGTACAAAGCCAAGAACTCGCCAAATTTGACATCATATGCATACAAGAGTCATGGATCCTCAATCAACCAACTTGGGATGGCTACGTCAACCTAATGAATCCAGCGATAAAGAAAGCCAAAGGTCGCCCATTGGCAGGCCTACTGACCCTAATCAAAGTAGGAGCGAATTTGGAACTTGTGGAAACAATCAACATTCATGCCTGTTTACAACTAACTATCCTTAAACAACTAAGGTCACATAAGCTAAAAACAGCGTGGAAACACCATACACCAGTAACAGAGATACTTGGAATAGTAAACAATTACTGAAACCCGGCTGCAATCTCAGATGAAGCCTAAATAGACCATGTATGTTCAGCTATCGACAAAGCATCAACAAAATATATAACCATAAATTGTATAGTATGCAGTGACTTAAATATCCACATGTATGATAAGGACGGAACTGCACTTGAAAATTCTATGCTATCCTCTAGAGCGCGGTGATGGAACAAAGAAATGGCGGCCGGAGCCCTGATGAGAGTGAACATCATAGACAAAGATACAAATCTTCCAAGTCAAACCTGGGCCCGTGGAACATCTTCAGCAATAATTCATAATATTTACTTCCCAACACAACTTCAGGCAAAAATCCTCAATACAGAAGATATCAAAACCACCAGAAGTGACCACGCCATGTTGACCATATCCTGGTCAATGATAAATACTCAGAACGACAAATTCACATTACCAGATTTAACAATCAACACTGGGATGAACAGACTCAGAATATCCCAAGGCGAATTAGAAAAACTGCCCGGAACATTTGAGAATCTAAAACACAGCGACTTAGAAAGATTGAACTATCCCTGGCTCCTATGTCCCTTCAGACAGCAGATGAAACACAGCAGCACGCAGCGACACCCACATGTATATAATTCACAGATCGCTGCAAAAAAAAAGAACTACAATGGACAATAAAACAAATAAAAAAGACGATCCCTGTGAACTATGAAAAGACCAGACAAGCCAAGCAACGTCATAGAAACTGGAAAAAGAACAATAGAAAAAATGCAAATTCAAGTCGATGCAGAAACAATGGCAAGATCCCTGAACAAAAACAACACACAAGACTTATGGGGCCTTTTAAATCCCCAGCCTCCAAGACTTCAAAGGATGATTACAGATGTTCCAGAAGAGAGCTGGATGACCCATTTTACGGCCTTATATAAAGACTGACCTAACAACGCCCAACAAACACATGAAGACCCAAACAAACGCTGGATCTTTGCATGGGACACTGACGATATTAAAAGGGCAATCGTGAAGCTAAATCCCTCCAGGGCCCCCGGTCCTGATGGCCTCTCCAATGAGACAATCAATTGTAACCCGTAGATATGCACTGAAATCTGTGATAAAATCTTCACACTAATTGCCAAGACCAAAACCATCCCTCGCTCATGGCAACTAGCCATACTGATCCCTATCTTCAAACAGGGAGAAACGAAAGACCCACGGAACTACAGGCCGATTGCCCTTTTAGACCCCCTAGGATAGATCTTTGCCACGCTACGTGTAGAAAAACTTAACAATTGGGCCAAAAAAGAAAATATATATGCCGCAAGACAAACAGGCTTTGTAAAAAAAATAGGAACAAACATCAATCTCCTACTGCTCAATCTTGAAAAACAAGAGGCAATACGGACCATATCACAAACTTTTGCTGCATTCATCGATCTGCAGCTAGCATTCGACCTAGTGAACAGAATATTACTATGGAAAAAACTGCATTTATGGGGATGCCCGCATGACATAAAGCAGCTATATTCGAATACAACAATTAGAGTCAGAATGTCAAAAGATTGTGACGACATTGTTCTCTTCTCACAAACCCCCCGAGGGCTCCTAATAGCTCTATCCAAACTTGAAGCTTATATGGACGAAAATCAGCTAAAAATAAAAACCCAGAAAACAAAAGTTAGGACCCTTAAACAATACCTTGCAAAAAAGCAGAATTCCAAAGTGCTCTTCCTACATAAACAAAAACTGATACAGGTCAAATCTATTAAGTATCTCGGCATATGGTTGAACCAATCTCCTTTCAAAAAAGACTGGGCCCATCACCTTAAATCAAAAGCGCTATCATTAGCCCGCCAAGGACGCATGCTTCATCAGAAATATAGAAAATTCTTATGTTATGAGGGGCACAGCCCCTCATAACATTCTACAGACAAAAGGTGGTGGCCATTCTTATATATGGAAGCGAATCCATGATTAACATCGACCCAAGGACGTGGCAACAACTAGAAGGGATCTTCTGGAGAAAGGTCCTATCTCTCCCTTCTTCATTCCTGATGCCAGGGCTCAGATTTGAACTAGCTATACCGTCTCTTGAGTCGCTCATCATGTGAAAAAAACTAGACCTTCACAGGAAAATAATTTGAGAAGCCCACATGCCAGCACTTCAAATCTTCAATACTAAACCTATCACATCACACGCGACTACCCTGTTGACATGAACAAGTCACATGGAAAGAATAAGAATATCAGCTCAGATCTCAACTGAAATGCTTCCACAACATCCGGAAAAGGCCACAAAAGAAATCGGTTTCGATTATCGAATTTGCAATGTAGATTCAATTGATATGACCCATAAAATGTAGATTCAATTGATATGACCCATAATCGACCCGTGAACTGTCTACCGACTTATCTCCAAATCTTTCCTGCCCACCATATAAGAGACTCTTTCATGAGACTGCGGCTGAACATTCTCCCCACAAAAGAAATTTTGACAAAAAGAAAAATGCTCCCAAAGGAAATGAGCAACTGCCGCTTCTGCAAACAAACAAAAAAATTGGAAACACTAAAGCCCCTTATTATGTTCTGCCCTGCTCTAACAGAAAAAAGGAACCAATTCAGAAGCATATACTCTAAATCCACAATAGATTTAAATCTGGAAGACAGATGGGCGACGCTCCTGCTGGGAGACAACAAAAAAGAAATATTCACAATTTTCAAATTCTGGGACAACATTACAGAAGAAGATGGCTCTTGATAATTCATCCTTATATGTATTTAAGGACAGACAAAAATAAATGATGAAAGGTTTACAAATCTAAACCACATCATCAATTTTTAAAAAAAACAGACTGACCAGTTTGTGTTGGAAATGCAAGTCGGTAGATTATTTTGGGGGTTTTTTGTTTTATTTTTTTTGGTTTATATAAACCGTTACAAAATTTGAAGTTCATATAACAGAATATTATAACAAGATAAGTAGAAAATTAACTATTACAATTTTTCTTTACAAAAACTAAAAAAATGTAATTTCAAGTACAATTTTCAAAAAAAGCAATTCATTTTTTGTTTGCTCTTTCAAACGACATTACAAATGTTTTTTTAAAAAGCATTCACTCTAATTTTCAATGACATTAGAATCACCATTTAACATTTTATGCCAGAGCTGTTCTCTATCTATGTAATAAGTGTAATTCACAAACTGAGAGAAATCTAAGATTCTTTGCATATTCAATTTAAGACACACTAACAGTAAATGTATCAAAGTCTCCTTCTCACCGATCACTTGGATAACGAATATGCAATATCTCCTGTGTATTTAAAATATTGAAACGATATTGCATAGTGCTATTCCTGAAAAGATCTACTAGGATATTTAATAATGTATGATTCAGGATTAGGATACCATTTCCAGAAGGATACAGTTTGACAGTACAATTTTGAGTTCATAATCACAACATTGTTCTCCATCCAATCATTTGATATAATTATCTTTTTAATCTTAATTGGATTGTCAATCAACATTTGAAGTGAGGAGCCCAAGTTTGATAGCAAGTTTTCTGCTTCCTTTTTAAGATTTATCATAAATTGACCTGAAATTTCATCACAAAGTTTAAAATACATTGGGCCTCATTATGACTATGCCGGTCTGGAAACAACAGTGGCGGTAAATCCGCCGCCACCATTGTTTCCGGACAGGCTGATTCCGAGTTCTGCAGGCTGAAGGCGTCACTCCCGCCAGGTCTGACCTGGCGGGAGTAACGCCACCCGCCTGCAGGTGGAAATGGAAACACCGGCTCCATCATAGACGGAACTGGTGTTGAAATGCCCCAGTGATTCCAGCAATCACGGAGGCAGAATGGTTTTTTCGGGTCCGGCGGCAGCCTGCCGGTTTTTCCGGCACGTCTACCGCCAGACTCGTAATGAGGGTGATTGAGTCTTTTTTGGAAGTAATACATTTTCTCAACAGTGAGATTTTTTTCTAATACATACAACTCTTCAAAGGTTGTAAACCAAATTTGTACCAAATAAGTTCGATAGGTATACACTTTGGTAGAAAAAAGAGGAAATTTCTCCATACAAGTGCCTCAACAGTTTTTAGATATGACGATAACTGTAAGGGAAAAATTCCAGACCATATACTAAGTGTGGCATCACTTTCAAACAATAAAACTCCCTACAGTGCCACGTCAAGTATTTTCCATATTTCCTTTCTATCACTCTAAGTTACCTTGAAGCTGCCACTGCCTTAATCTTTAAACAGTTTTTAAAGAAATGACTTGAATATATACTGGAAAAAGAGTATCCAAGATAACAAAGTACATACTGTGATTTTATACTGATACCTTCACATTTCCAAGTAAACTTGGAGATGTTTTTATTTCTTTGTCCAAGTTAAAGGACGACCATTGTTGACAGATTTATTTTAAGTTTCAATGCAAAAATAAAAGACTCAAATGCTGTAATTGGACTTTGTAGGACAATTCTAGTGCAGTACAGTAATAAAAAGTCGTACTCAGAGGCGACCCAGTTAAGGGATGTTGAGCCTAGCTTTGGTGCTAAAAGACCGCAGTTTTCAAATGCTTTGCCAGCTGCCGAGACATACAAATTAAAAAGCGTTGCAGTCAATATGCACCCTTGCTTCAGGGCATTGTGGGTATTTATATCTTTTGACATAAGTCTGTCATTATTCAGTCTGACCTTCATTTTAGTGTTTGAATTAAGGTAGATTAACAAGTCTAATTATCCTTTTTCAATTCCAAGATCCATCAGCTTTTGCCAGGAAATTGGTCTGTCGACCATGTCGAAAGCCATCAACAGGTCCATCGAGGCAATATATATGGTTTGATTACCTTTCACCCAAGCATTTCTCTGAAGAGAAGTTAACAGGAGGCCACCAGCATCAGTCCCCATATCTTTTCTAAAATCTATCTGTCTGAAGTCGAGTAATGTATTCTGATCTATCCACGCCACTAAGTTTTCTAAAACAATAGAGGCAAATATCTTAGGCGCCGTGTCCATCAGGGCAATCGGGCGGTAATTCATGGGACATAACCGATTCCCTTTTTTAAATATTGGTAAAATGTAGGATGTTTTCCAAGAAATTGGAGCTTTCTTATGAGAAATGACATCAGTAAACAGAACATTTAACATTTAACATTTAATATTCTTGCCCACATTGACACATTCTGTTTTAGAATAGAGTAGGACATGTTATTAGGTCCAGGAGTTTTAGATGCTTTAGAGATAATGATGTATCTCGATATATTAGCTACCGAAACATCCAAGGTCCATACAGAAGATGGAAATGGCATTACATTAGGATCAGTATCCGAGATTTTGTACTCTGACCATACATTATCGTTTTTAGGATTTATAATCATTTGTATTTGGGTAACCTCTGTGCTATTCATCAAGGACCAGAAATTCCACAGGTTGTGTCCTTTCATTGACTTTAACATTTTCTCACTATCTCTTTGATGTAAAACCGAGCGATAACGAATAAGCCAATTTTTGTATCGCTGTTTAAATTTTTTTATTTTTTAACACTTACCCACCATATCTATTTATAACTTCAATTTAATTCCTTAGCAGAGCTTTCTGATGTTTGATCTCTATGTCAAATGTGTGTTTATATTTGGGTTTGGTGGTTAGCTTTAATAAGTCATAATTGGTAAGTTTTTGTCGCATACAACCAAGATGATCGTTAAAGTTATCAACTGAATAGTTATTTTTCTTATTTTCAAGAGTATTAGAATTACAATCGTGCATCATCATGTTAGTAAACTTTTCAGTCGTAAGGGCAGTCCATTTCAGTCTACTTCCTCTAACATTAACTTCAGTGGCCTCACAAGGCTTTAAACTCTAAGGCCATACAAGGTCTATACTAACCATAGAATGATCACTATTACATGTTGTGCATATAACCATGTCACCTAGACTCTTGTAAATTGTTCACAAGCAAATATGTAATCTATTATTGATGTCTCACCACGAACTTTCCAAGTAGGATTATTGTTAGGAATAGGTTTAAGACCCCAACTATTTGCAAAAGACAGCCATAATGCTCTTCTATACAGTTTACTTTTTGAGTTGGAATTACACAGAGAGGTCAATGCCCATTGCATGTCAGAAACAGTCTGGTTACAATTGGCATTCAAGTCGCCTGCTAATATAATTAGGCAACCATGATTTATATCAAGCCAGTCGTCAATCAATAGATTCAGGTTTTCAAGTGTTTTACACAACTGAATATCAGAGTAATCTAAAGCATTTCAATATATATTTATTATCATGAGATCAATTATCCCACTTTCAAAACCTATTTGAAATGTAACAATCAGCATGGAAGTTAATAATTGCCATTCAGAAACCATTTGGCTAGAAATATCTTTTCGATATGCCAAGGCAAGGCCACCATTCGGACGACCACTGTCCCCACCCTTTGCAAACAAGCATTTGACTTCAAAGCCATCCCATAGTAAATTGCCTCTGGCTCAAGATTCCTGAAGTAAAATAAAGTCAAATCGAGCCAGTTTATATATTAGCTTTATTTTTATAACTAGGTGAGAATTGCCTCTGGAGTTCCATGACACTAATCGATAGCTCCGGTGAGAGCTAAAGGGTGTTGCTAAGTTTTTTCAGCTGGTTGATTGATTCCCTAATAGATAGAGCAAGCCATCTCCAATCATGCACTGCAGTTGGTTTTATTTCCCTTCCATCACTATTCAAGCTAGGAACCACGTTAGATGTTCCAACTGCTTCCTATCCCACCACTTTAATTTTAGATTCCGTATTCATTTGCCTAGAGTCACAAAAATTGATCACATCAAATCCCTGCTTCTACAGTGAGCCAGCTTCCTTAAGTATCAGTGTTTGAACAAGAGGAGATGGAATAATAAGTCTCACATAGTCGTATCTGTAAGAATGAATGTAATCAATCAGTTTTATATCGGCCGATGAAATTAAACTCAGCTTGGGTATATCTGAAAATAGACTAAGTACGTAAGACCTATTCAACGAATAATGACCTCCTTCTTCGAACACATAGTTCAGTATTAAACTTGTTTTGTTTGGTAGCACCGGATATCTAAAACAATGCCAGTTCAGGAGACCTTCTTTTCACTGAAGTTGTATAGTGATATTCACCAGTAACTTGGGTTTCAATGTTTCATTGCTATGTGTTTTCTCATTACTAAAAGGTCTTTTTATGCAGTATGCTTTCAATTATGTGACAGACCGATTCTTCGTTCAGCCCTTGAACAAAGGTTCACTCTTATCAAGAACAACTTCTGGATCACTTGGAACAATACAGTTTTCACTACTAGATGTATGTTTTGGAGAATTTGTAGTGTCCTGCACATCATTCTTATTTAGACACCTGTTTTGGTCATTATCTTGAGGGAAATTCAGAGTATGGTGCGTTTTAGATTGATCATTACCAGTAGGAATTCTCTCAATATTAAGTAAAAGTTATGGGTCAACAGAATCAAATACTGCATGTGCACTAATCTTTTATAGTTCACTTAAGGTAACAGGACCCAACGGGGTAGGAGTATTCGTGCGAGATATAGCAGCAGGATTCTTGAATTGATTTTAAATGTTTGTCAATCTTATCAGAGTGCACTTTATTCTTCAAAGCCTCTTATAGCTGATTAGTACCTTCAGCGTAGTCACATTGTGTAGCATTATCTGCATGTGATCTTTTAGGCTTAGGTGCACATGAGACCAGACAACATTTCCAAGTAAGGCTTTGCGCAGAGGAGTCAGAAATAAGAATCACTTCCTCATCAAGCTGACTAACCAAAGTGACGTCACGTACATTAATTTACGGGATGAAGTGCTCATTGCCTTCTGAGCAATCACCAGTTTATGTCTATTTTCTTTTCCTTTTTCTTTGAAAGTTTCACAGTAAACTGACCGGGTTTAGGCATTTGGGAAGGGGGATCTTCACCCCCATTTTCAACAGGTATTTCTATAATGGATTCAAGCTCTTAAGTGTCAGGGTTTTTTTCTTTTAAAGGAAGAACACAGCGAGCAGCTAAAACGACCTCCTTTAAAGGTAAAGCAGTTAGAGGAAATGCCTTAGCAATCATTTCTGGCATGGAGGTTAGGACAAGCATTATTTAATTTAACACTCTTGTATGTTTTTTTTACTTCCCCTAGAATCTTTTCATTCAGTATTTCAGACACAGTAGGAAGATCAGTTGTTCATTTAGATTCACTGTTTTAGATACTGCAGCGTAGCTAGAAGCAACACTCGAGTAACCAGGCAGCGATTCCAAGTGTTGTGTAAGTCCTAACAAAGTAATTTCACACAATCGAAAAATTGGTGGAGTATTTAAGCAGGAGTAATTTGTGTCAGACTCTTTAGAAAAACTCGCATTTTCGGACTCAACAGTAAAGTTGGAGGGAGGTTCAGAATATCGATCCTCACCAAAGAGTAGTTGGGAGGACTCCTGATTTCCGATTGATTTGATAACAAGTGTCTCTATAACGTCTGTGCAGCGCTCGTTAGAGCACTGTTGTGCACATTCTAGCAGATCATCAACATTGTCAGGAGACAGAGGGAAAGGCATAGCTGCAGCGCGAGAAACGCTCATCCAGGGTGTTAAAGGGTATGCGGCAGCAGCTGCAACGTCTTTTTTTAATGCTGAGTTTTTCCTCTTCATTTTGAATGAGTGGTGAAAAGGCTATAAACACCCCACGATAGTGCAAAACACACCAAAATAGAGCAGAGCACACCACTAGGATTAGCAAGAGTGAAAAAACACAACACGGTAACTTTATGAAGAAACACACCAACAGCAGAACAAGCAGTTGAAAATGATGACACAAATGCCAACCAGCCCTTGCCCCAGGCCTCACAGGCTTAACAGGCACTTCACAGGCACTTCTCAAGGGCACGCGCATGTGCCTTTTGTAGGGTGATGCGTTTCAGGGGGCGTGGCTTCTACTATAGTTAAGAAACAAAGCGTTTTTAGTACGCTATATGTACGTTATTCAGCAAAATAGAAGCTATTAAATGTACAGTCCATTAGAGTCCATAACACACCGTGTTTTCAGTAGATGAATTCGTAGCTGGAGGCATAAAGCAAACCTAGCTTGAAACTTGTATCAGAGGTCACGAAGAAAAGTACAGGCTTAACTTCATAAGGGCACGTGAGAAGTGGTGAGCCTGCGTGCCTTTTTGTAGGGTGATGCCTTTCAGGGGGTGTGGCTTCTACTATAGTAAAGAAACAAAGTGTTTTTAGGACAGTATATGTAAGTTATTCAGCAAAATAGAAGCTATTAAATGTACAGTCCATTAGAGTCCATAACACACCGTGTTTTCAGTAGATGAGCGTATAGCTGGAGGCATAAAGCAAACGTAGCTTGAAACACATGTCGGAGGTCACAAAGAGGACAGGCTTAACAGGCACTTCCACAGGCACTTCGCAAGGCTGTGCGCACGTTCCCTTTTGTAGAGTGATGCCTTTCAGGGGGCGTGGCTTCTATGTGTTTTCAGTAGATGAACTCGTAGCTGGAGGAGTAAAGCAAACGTAGCTTGAAACACGTGCCGGAGGTCACAAAGAGAAGGACAGGCTTAACAGGCACTTCGCAAGGGCACGCGTCAGTAGATTCCTAAGAACAGTTAGATTAAAACCTTTCTTCAAAGACTCTCCTAACAGCAATAAAGAGTCAGACTCAGGCGTACATGTACCCTCTACCTTTACTCCACAGGATAACCAAATTCCACGGGAAATAATTACATTTGAAAAATGTGTTTTGAAAGATCTATATGCACTAAAAAATAAAAAAAAATCCCCAAATGTAATATCTCCAAAGATGAACATGTAGCTCTTAAAAGCCTAAAAAAAGAATCCTGACATAATCATAAAACCAGCTGACAAAGGCAGGGGGATTGTCATTATGTCTACTTCTCAGTATCAACAGATGGTAAACACCCTAGTACAGGACACAAACAGTTACAAATCTTTGAAGAAAGACCCCACCAAGGATCTAAAAACAACAATTGAGGAAACAGTCAAATTCAGACATGACCAAGGAGGGATCACAGACAGAGAATCTGAGTTCATCACAACCAGTCAGGGTCGCATCCCCACCTTTTATGCCCTACCTAAAATTCATAAAGATCCTGTCTCTCCGCCTGGAAACCAATGAGTATGTTGACAGCAATATATCTGAGAGATACCACTCACAGCATCCAAACATTTGAGAACCAAGAATTTGACCAATCTAGACAGTGTATGGTGACTATGGATATCAAGTTACTCTACACCAGTATACCCCAAGACTTGGCGATTGAATGTATGAGGGAACTCCTGACGAGTCATAACCTACAAAACCGGGTCCCATACAACTTTATAATTGAGCTAATGACCATGGCGCTTTGCCAAAACTACTTTGAATTCAACTAACAATTCTACCTACGAACGAAAGGGACAGCAATGGGAGCAGCCTTCACCCCAAGTCTAGCTATTTTATTTATGGCAAGTTTCGGATCCATGAATATCCTCTCAGATAAGAATCCATTTCACAATCAGATCATGTGCTTGAAAAAGTACATTGATGACATTATCTTTATCTGGGATGGATTTGAAGATAGTCTCAAGTCCTTTCTAACATGGTTGAACAATGTAGACACCAATATCCAATTCACCATGGAATATAGTAACATCGTGGTCCATTTTCTTGACCTTAAAATCCAACACCAATTAAAATGCGGCCTATTCCCCAAGTCAAGTGACAGAAATACATGACTGCACTTCTCCAGCGACCATCCCTGACATCTGAGAGAGAATTTACCCTACGGGCAATATCTCTGTATCCGGAGAAATTGTACAACACTAGCAGACTTTTACAGTCATACAAATGATCTAAACTCAAGATTGAAGCAACGGGCCAACCCCAAAAAACATCTAAGTAGATCAAAAAACAGTCAAGATTTACAAACAGAGATATCCTGCTCTCCCCCAAACCTCCTCCCAATGTGGAACAAGAAGAAGAAAAGATGACATGTGTGATGACAAATGACCTCCACACATTTCAAGTGAAAAAACGAATGATCAAATACTGGCCTCTAGCCAAACTTTGTCTACCGAATGAACCCATTCCCAGATTCCCATTTAAATGGCCCTAGAATCTGCGAGACACACTGGTACACTCCAAATTTACAAAACATCACCCCGATGACAGGCCTTTGGAATTTACATACCACCATTGGATATTTCACAGGTGGTAACTGCATAGCATGCACAAAAAAGATGAAATCCTTTAGTATAGGAGATCTTGTCGGTCCTAACCAATTGCAAAACAAAACAAGTGGTCTACTGTATCGAGTGCCCCTGTGGGCTAAGATAGGCGGGTCAAACCATTAAGCACAGCTGTCATGATGCCCGCTCCCGGGGAGCCGGTTCAAGCCCTGCCTCCCCGAAAGCGGACATCCAGTCCCCAAGGAAGGACCCAGCAACCCCATATAGGGGCCCTTTGGACAGTGTGCTGGCGCCTATGGCGCCAGGCTCATAAAAGACATCAGTCCTGGCGCCATAGGCGCCAGGCTCATTATGAAAGTGCTTGGGTGCACTTACCTGATGCAGACCATGCTGCAGGATCCCAGCCTCCTTGAGGCCTGAAAGGAACTACTTTACCTGTGGGACTAATTTACCATCCGGGCGTGGTCGGGGAAGGATACATACCTGATTGGAGGAAGGATACGTACCTGGAACTTCTTCCAAGGCTATTTAAACCCCACCCGAACAGCCACACGTGCTTCGCGTTGTTCTGCATCTAGCAGCTGGACGCTCACTGTGTCTGCTCCTGCATCCTGACTTCTGTCACGCCTGCCAGCATCCTGGATCACCTGCAAAGGAAGAGAAGAAGAGAACAGAAGAAGGAAAAGTCCTTACCTGCTAAATCCGCATCCCGGAGACATCTTGCCGACAATCCTGAAAAGGAAGACTTTTATTTAAAAGCTCATCGCGTTGATCGCTGCAGCGCCGCATTCCACTCACCTTTACAGGGCGCCTCCATGTTCAGCAGCGATCATCCGGATTCGCAGTCACGCCCCAGCGCCTAGGGAGAAAAAGACCAGAACAAAAGGGGAGAGAGAGAAGGGAATAAGGAAAGCTAAATCTCCATGTTAAGACTTACCTGTTGATTCATTCCCTCTTCATTTCGGGTCCGCGCCGCATCCTGGCATTTCCGGACCCCGGTCACTAAGGGGAAAAAGCGACATCAGCGTTAATGAGCGAATGAAAAGACATTACCAAACAAAGCTCATTAAAGACTTACCTGATTTCTACAAGGATTTCACCTCTCATCTCAGGTCGGTGCCTGTTCCCCGGCATTCCGTACCCCGGCCCCTATGGGGAAAAAGACACTAGCATTAGTACATTAATGCATGGACACAAGGGGAATCTCTTATCAAAAAACTTACCTGGAAGCCAAGCAAGTTTGGTTCTCACCAATCCGAAAATCCAGTGAAGTAACTCAATACCAACGCACCCCTGCATCAGAAGCAGGATGGAGAGCTCGTCCTTCCAGACCCTAAGGTGAGACGCTACGAGGAATCACAGAAGGGTTTCGAGGAGGGTGAGAGGGGAAAGTGGGAGGCTGATTGCATTACCCCGCAGACAGTTAATCCCCCTTTTTCGCCTTCAGAAGGATACTTCTGCGAGCCAGACAAGCCAGATTTGGGGGCCCGGTCCAGTCCGTCTTCCGAACCCTGCGCATCACCTTGGAAGAGGTCACAGCAGCGCGAACCAGGCCAGCGCCTCCGTGGGAGTCAGGTGAGCGCTACAGAACGCGAAGCCTTCCTACAAATTCCCACCCAGGCGCTCTGGAAAGTTCTGAGACTGATCAGTTGGCCCAATTACTGGGGGAATTACGGGCCGAAGTACATGCCGCTCGTCAAGAGACTAATGCCCTCAGGAGGGAATTAATAATATCAAAGGAAAGAACTGATGACCTGGCCAGACAGCTTTTGCAAGGTCAAGCTGGGCAAACTCCTCTACCCGGTTCCAGAGGGAACCCCGCTCCTGTGGTTTCCAGTAACCCTGTGCAGATTAATCTACCTGGAAACATGCCGCTGGCCCGACCCGAACGCTCTGCTGGGGACCCCAAACGATTCGCCGTATTCATGAATCAGTGTCGTTTGCACTTCCTATGCAGACCTGGGGCCTTCCCCAATGATCAGACCAAGGTAGCCTTTGTATTGTCATATCTCAGCGGCTGCGCTGCCGATTGGTCAGTTCCACTGGTTACTCAAGATGACCCGATTCTCTGTGATTTTCAAAGGTTTCAAGCAAGCATGGAAAGGTTATTTGCTTGACACTCTCAGGGGCAGGCTCTGGATGACGAACTTCTATCCCTGCAACAGGGCAATCAGGACCTCCTATCCTATATTGCAACCTTTAATAGACTAATTGTGGAAACGGGATGGCCAGAGGATAAAAGAGTCACGTTGTTTTATCGAGGCCTACGCGGAGAACTTAAAGATGTCTTGGCCCAAGTTGTAAATCCGCCCCAAGAATGCACAGAGTATATAGACTTAGTGGTCCAATTGGATCACAGACTTCAAAACAGAAAAGCAGATCGGTCCAGGTTTGAGACCCGGGTGTTGGTCAAGACCCATGCTAATCCCAAGGGAGTTGATGTCTCTGAGCCTATGCAAATTGGAGGGGTTAAAGGACCCTTAACTCAAAAGGAACGGGAAAGGAGGCGGCAATTAAAATTATGTCTTTATTGTGGGAATTCTGGACACTTTCTACGAGATTGCCCGGCAAAACCGCCCCGAAAGGCGGTAGGAGCCGCTGATAAAAACCATGAAGACTCTGTTTCGGGAAACAACTCCGCCCGACTAGTGTAGGGGTCCGCTTGCCAAGCTTGAAAACTAACTCTCAGACCTCGCATTTCATTGTGCCAATGGTTCTCGTAGATCCAGAACAGCCTAAGCGGTTGCATGCAATAAAGGCATACATCGATAGTGGGGCTATTGGAAACTATGTGGATCGTGAATTGGTCTCTAGGATTAACCTCCCTCTCCGTCCTAAAACCAGCAAAGATGTCATCACCACAGTCGATGGAACTGAAATTGCCTCTCGACCGGTAACACATTCCACTACTGAGGTGACTCTTATTGGTCCCGACGGCCATCAGGAGGGTGTTGTGTTTGATGTAATCAAGGCTCCACAGTTTCAGGCTATTCTTGGAATCCCTTGGTTAGAGACACATCATCCTCGAATTGATTGGCGAGCTAAGAGAATAACCTTCCCAGATTGTACACAAACCTGCTACCCAGAAAACCTGAAGATTAATCTAGCATCTGTAACCTCTGCCTCCATGCAACTACCTCCGGAATACCAAGACTTTCAGGACGTCTTCCAAAAGGAACAGGCCAACACGTTACCTCCTCACAGATCGTACGATTGCCAAATCGATCTGGTGCCCGGTGCACAACCCCCTTGTAGCAGGATTTATGCCCTTACCGAACCTGAGAATCTGCATTTGAGACAATATTTGGATCAATACCTAGCTAATGGTTTTATTCGCCCGTCAAAGTCCCCGGCATCCTCGGCTTTGTTCTTCGTGCCCAAAAAAGAAGGCGACCTTAGAACTTGTATCGATTACCTCGCATTGAACCAGATAATGGTTAAAAAACGTTATCCTCTGCCTCTGGTCCCTGAACTCCTTGACCAGGTGAAGGACGCTTGCATATACACCAAGTTAGATCTCCGGGGGCCTTATCATCTGGTACGAGTTAAAGAAGGCGACGAATGGAAAACTGCCTTCCGTACTAAATATGGATTATTCGAGTACCAGGTGATGCCTTTCGGATTGTGTAACGCGCCGGCTGCCTTCCAATACTTCATGAATGATGTCCTTCGGGAACTCATCGATGTTTGTGTTGTCGTATATATCAATGACATTCTGGTGTACTCCTCTTCGGAATGTGATCACAGAAAACACGTCAGGGCAGTACTTGAAAAACTGCGCCACACAAACTATGTGCTAAATTGGAGAAATGTGTTTTCCATACCACAGAAGTTGAGTTTCTAGGTTTCATCCTGACACCCAAAGGAGTCCGAATGGACTCAAGAAAAGTGGATGCCATCCTCAAATGGCCATCACCTAGCTCTGTAAAAGGGGTTCAAAGCATGCTCGGCTTTGCCAATGTCTATCGCAGATTTATCCCGGAATTTTCACGCGTGGTACAACCCATTACTGCACTCTTGAGGAAAAATAAACATTTTGAATGGTCTGAAGAAGCCAAGCAGGCCTTTCAGGATTTAAAAGCTAAGTTTACCTCTGCACCTATATTGAAACACCCGCATCCAGATCTCCCTTATGTCGTCGAAACTGACGCATCCAGCCTAGCCATGGGAGCAGTCCTGTCCCAAAGAGATCCCGAAACCAACCAACTGCATCCCGTAGCATTTTGGTCCTGAAAATTCTCGCCACCCGAGGTTAATTATGCAATCACGGACAAAGAACTGTTAGCCATTAAGTCCGCTTTTAAAGCCTGGCGGCATTATCAGCTTGGCGCTCGACATACCATCACAGTGATCACTGATCACCGGAATTTACAGTATTTGAAAACCGCCAAGGCTCAGTCATCACGGCAGCTCCGATGCGCTTTGTTTTTCGCTGAATTTGATTTCGTGATTACCTATCGACCTGGCTGCAAGAATGGCAAAGCAGACACCTTA
Organism: Ambystoma mexicanum; assembly: GCF_040938575.1. Lineage (NCBI taxonomy): Eukaryota > Metazoa > Chordata > Amphibia > Caudata > Ambystomatidae > Ambystoma > Ambystoma mexicanum. Next base: position 1,107,735,021 of record NC_090931.1, read on the forward strand.
TCCCGAATTGGAATGGGAGAATCTGATACAAACTCAGAACCAGTACCAATAATTCCTGAACAGAGGATTCTAGGCATGACTTCGTTACAGACGCTTGAAGACATTCAAGCCAGAGTGAAACAACTCCTGGACCCTACAACCTTACAGGATTGGATACAAAAGGGATCAGACTTTACCATAGATAATGGTTTACCTTATTTCCAAGGACGCTTATTCCTGCCACATAAGGAATTACACGAACTAGTTATTTCCGGTTATCATGATGCATTAATAGAGGGACACCCCGGTATTGCCAAGACGGAGGAAAAGGTGAAACGACAATTTTGGTGGTCCTCTTGGCGAAAAGATGTTAAATCTTTTGTGATGTCCTGTGGTGTTTGCGCCCAAAATAAAAGTCAAAAGAAAAGACCAGCCGGTCTCCTTCAACCTCTAGACATACCGCCAGCACCCTGGCACACCCTATGAATGGATTTTATTACGGACCTGCCTCCTTGTTCGGGGTACATTACTATTCTGGTAATTGTGGATTTGTTTTCCAAAATGGCCCACTTTATTCCTTTGAAAGGTTTACCTTCAGCTTCTGTCATAGCCAAAGAATTCCTTGAAAATATTGTTCGGCTATATGGATTCCCATCTATACTAATCTCTGACCGGGGAAGCCAATTAATTTCCCACTTCTGGCGCAAATGTTGTCAAATGGCGCAGATCGACGTAAGATTATCGACCAGTCACCACCCTCAGACCGATGGTCAGACCGAGAGGACAAATCAGACCCTTGAGCAATACTTACGGTGTATGTTACAGCAATCTGAAAGCAACTGGAAAGACTTTCTTTGGATAGCCGAATACGCATATAATAATTCGGTACACTCTGGAACTGGCCACAGTCCTTTTTATACTTTGTTTGGGCATCACCCTCGAACCTCAAACCTTGACTCACCTCAGAACCTCAGAATGCCTGCAGTAGAACATCTGCATTCTACAATTACCCCAGCCTTCAAAGAGGCAACTACGCATTTACAACAAGCCAAGAGAAAATACAAGGAGAATGCTGATCTACATCGGAGTGAAGCACCTCCGTATCAGATTGGGGATCAAGTGTGGTTAGCTACCAGACATTTACCACTCAAAGGGCCTCGAACTTTTAACCCAAAATATCTGGGACCTTATTCTATTACGGCAATAATTAACCCAGTGGCTGTTAAACTTGATTTACCAGCTAGCATGCGAATTCACCCTGTTTTTCATGTGTCACTTCTGAAACCAGTGGTACCCGGAACCCGACTACTGAAACCTCCAGAACCTATTCTAATAGATGAGGAGCCCGAATTTGAAGTGAAGAACATTTTAGACTAAAAAATGTTTAGGTCAAAACTGTTCTACCTAATTGATTGGAAGGGGTACGGACCTCAGGAGAGGTCGTGGGAACCCAGCGACCATGTGCATGCACCTCGATTAGTCAGGAAATTCCACTGACTCTTCCCAGACAAACCAAAACCCCTGGAGGGAACAACCTTGGGAGGGGCCTTGGGGGGGAGTGCTGTCATGATGCCCGCTCCCGTGGAGCTGGTTCAAGCCCTGCGTCCCCGAAAGCGGACATCCAGTCCCCAAGGAAGGACCCAGCAACCCATGTAGGGGCCCTTTGGACAGTGTCCTGGCGCCTATGGCGCCAGGCTCATAAAAGACATCTGTCCTGGCGCCATAGGCGCCAGGCTCATTATGAAAGTGCTTGGGTGCACTTACCTGATGCAGACCATGCTGCAGGATCCCGGCCTCCTTGAGGCCTGAAAGGAACTACTTTACCTGTGGGACTAATTTACCATCCGGGCGTGGTCGGGGAAGGATACATACCTGATTGGAGGAAGGATACATACCTGGAACTTCTTCCAAGGCTATTTAAACCCCACCTGAACAGCCACACGTGCTTCGCGTTGTTCTGCATCTAGCAGCTGGACGCTCACCTTGTGTGCTCCTGCATCCTGACTTCTGCCACGCCTGCCAGCATCCTGGATCACCTGCAAAGGAAGAGAAGAAGAGAACAGAAGAAGGAAACGTCCTTACCTGCTAAATCCGCATCCCGGAGGCATCTTGCTGACAATCCTAAAAAGGAAGACTTTTATTTAAAAGCTCATCGCGTCGATCGCTGCAGCACCTCATTCCACTCACCTTTACAGGGCGCCTCCATGTTCAGCAGCGATCATCCGGATTCGCAGTCACGCCCCAGCGCCTAGGGAGAAAAAGACCAGAACAAAAGGTGAGAGAGAGAAGGGAATAAGGAAAGCTAAATCTCCATGTTAAGACTTACCTGTTGATTCATTCCCTCTTCATTTCGGGTCCGCGCCGCATCCTGGCATTTCCGGACCCCGGTCCCTAAGGGGAAAAAGAGACATCAGCGTTAATGAGCGAATGAAAAGACATTACCAAAAAAAGCTCATTAAAAACTTACCTGATTTCTACAAGGATTTCACCTCTCATCTCGGGTCGGTGCCTGTTCCCCGCCATTCCGTACCCTGGCCCCTATGGGGAAAAAGACACTAGCATTAGTACATTAATGCATGGACACAAGGGGAATCTCTTATCAAAAAACTTACCTGGAAGCCAAGCAAGTTTGGTTCTCACCAATCCGAAAATCCAGTGAAGTAACTCGATACCAATGCGCCCCTGCATCAGAAGCAGGATGGAGAGCTCGTCCTTCCAGTCACTAAGGTGAGACGCTACGAGGAATCACAGAAGGGTTTCGAGGAGGGTGAGAGGGGAAAGTGGGTGGCTGATTGCATTACCCCGCAGACAGTTAATCCCCTATTTTCGCCTACAGGATACTTCTGCGAGCCAGACAAGCCAGATTTGGGGGCCCGGTCCAGTCCATCTTCCGAACCCTGCGCATCACCTTAGAAGAGGTCACAGCAGCGCGAACCAGGCCAGCGCCTCCATGGGAGTCAGGTGAGCGTTACAACATCCACATAAGGATTTCCGAACACAGGTCGAAAATCCAGTGTAAAAACCTCTCTGCACCACTTGTCAATCATTTTATTGAATACCAACACTCGCCCAATGACATTCTGTGGTGCGCGTTGGACACAGTAAAAGAATCATCCAACATAACATGAAACCTCTTGGTAAAAGAACCCCGCTGGGTCCCACAGACCCCGAGGACACGACGGAGTAAAGATCTGATGTACAGCCCATGGTCGATTCCCGATTGCTCCAGCAAACCCGACATACGTGCTGCGGCTGCAGCACTGACAGGCCAGAGGACCGCCGACCGTGACACACGACATTCACTGCCGGGCCTGCATCCATCACCATAGAAGGTCTTTAGAGTCCACTGAGTCATACTTGCAGCAGCGAAAACGTTGCATCAAGGTCTACAGTATGCCTTATCTTCCCAGGACTTCCACCATCGAGGAAACGATTGATCATCAAAGAGCACTGTGAAGGTCGAAGCTGCTGTATCGCTGCATGTGTCCTACTTTTCCTTGAGGTTCTCGACGCCCACAGGATCCTTCTTCAAAGTGGGCCCATCCTCGAAGGATTTCGTTGAAGAACCGTCGAATAAACTCTCCCACTTCAGGTTACATTAACAATTAACTTCCTAACAGTGCATCCATGCGGCATGACTTAACATTACCATCTGAGCCTGACGTATTGCTAGTCGGCCCACCCACGAGACACAAGCTACCTCCTTTTCAGGAGTTTTTCATCACACCTAATAATCCCAAATCAGCAGCGATGTGACCGTCATTACGATTCTCAGGCAACTAAACCCACCTGCATAATGTTGTAATAAAAATGCAAGTCCAACATGGTATGAAGGAACGCACTTATCAGCTGAGAAAGTAGCACTCCAAAAGGGGGGCGTGGGGGCCCTTTCTCATATATGCGAAATTAAAAGCTTAATAAACTAATCCATAAATCCTGGAGCACAGGTAAGTATAATCAAACTTAGTGGTAGAATAAAGTGTCGTAAATAGGCCCCAGAAGCCTGCTTTGTTTTAATTTTGTTCACGGCAAAGGCCACTGCAGACAGTTCATTAGCACAGAGCATGCTATCCCTGGCCAAGCTTACAGAGAAGCACACAGAGGTTGTTAATGTTCAAGGCCAACTGATTAGAGCGTGCAGGGTCTGCCAGTTAAAGAGGACTATATGACCATTTTATCATTTTAAATCATTTTCACTGAGAAGAGGGTTAGAATGTTCCCATTATGCAACAATCGTTTTAAGGTATGTCTGTGGGTCAAGGCTCTGATGATTTTGTGATGGGTAGCCGTTTCCATGGATGACAGGAAGAGGTGACCAAGACAGAATGATAAAGTTCTGCTAGTCATCTCAAATGTTTCAATCATACAATTTTGTGTTGTGGGAATTGGGGGTGGATCGTGATGTCACAATATTGTAATTGAGGGTGGTATGGGAAGGTTCATGGACCCAATGATCCGGCATAATGTAGGGTTCTATATGAGTCCAAAGTACAAGAACCAATCATTTCTGTGTGGGGAGATTTTTTCTATGTCGTACGATCTCAAATGTGCTAATTCTTTTTCTGTCTATAAAAGCTTTCACTTCGAGGGTGTTACTTCGACAGCGCCTTTTCATGATATGATATGATAGGTTATTTATAACACGTTTAATACCCATAGGTTTCTGAGCACGGACCCGGGGATCAAACCTCTGTTGCTCCATGTCGTTTTGCTTCCAAGGCAAGCATGTTCACCCTGAGCTATCCTGCCGAGCTATCCTCCATGCACCTCTATCCAATGTTCTCTTTAAATTTGCTATCCCAGCTGCATCTGGGGCCCTGAATAAAATTGCATTACTTCTTGCATCGGAGTACACTCGTTTTTGACTACTTTTTAAATGTTTTGGTGAATGTTATGTGGCGATCCATGATACAGCAAATGCTGGGCGTATAGGTAGGTGAAGCTGTGCCTCAGACAGTGACGCATTACATCCTCACAAAGCCTTATGGGCACCTTTGCACTTGCCATCCAATCAATATTCAATCTGTACCACCACTCCTCAGCATGGCCATGGCTTCTACGTCATTGCCACAGTGATGCTGCTGTTCTGCACCTTCTGAAGCTCATGTATGTCTACAGACCTAAAGTAAAATGTACCAGCTTCCACATATCCATAAAAAGACAGATTTATGGCTCCCATATGTGAATAAAAGGGATGTCTACTTGTTTTCCACATTGTGCAATGGACCTGCAAGCTGACAATAAGAGATTGGTGAGTCATATATGGCATAGGTCTGATGTGGACCAATCTCCAAAACCAGTAAGGAGTGGGTTATTGTCAACAGGGATACCAGTGATCTTTTTTATATGCAACAGGATTTCTTTCCAAATCATTTCCATTTGCAAGCAGTTTCAAAGCACATGTGCCATTGAGCCCTGGTCTCGCAGCCTCACTAGCAATGACCCGAAAGATTAGGGTCAATAGTTCCCAACCTGTCAGACATTATGTACCAACAGTAGTATAATGTGTATGTATTTTGTCAGTTGTACACAATTCCAATATTTCTCTCTCTTGTCCAAATGTGAATCCAGTCCTCATAAGGAATGTTCTTGTGCAGTTCCGCATCCATTTTTAGCATATATGGTGGTTTTACCTCAGGGCTATCTTGCCTCGCCAGCGCCTCCATCAACACCTACAGTTTCAAAACATGGGTGCTGAAGCTTTTTTTTCAAACTCATACGCAGATATTATAAATAAAGACACTTGGACCATCTTCCACAGCACTCCTGTTGTCTGCAATCCATTGTCCATTTTTTTAATGTAAGCTTAATCAGCACTGTAAATTGGCATCAGCTGAGAGTGGTGTTCCTGATACCGAAGTTATTTTCTGTTTTCTTCTTCGTTTTTTACAAAAAAGGCTTCAGCACTGGTGATTTAAATTTCTGAGTGCTAATGGTAATATAACCCACAGCGGTGTGGGCCAACTCTGTTGGTAATGACCGCCACGAATTACAACACCTCAGTAAAAGTAGCTCAATAACTGAAAATGTTTTATTTAAGTGACACATTTTGACACATTTCGAGGAAATTGGTTTAGGTTTGATCTTGAGCTAGAGGTATGGATACAAGTTTTCTAAATATATTCAGCTTACTAGCCTTTAGGAAGTGTCACATAGGTGATGGGGATCAGTGACCAGACTGAAAATGTATGTTCAAAGTGGTTTATTAGTGAACTACAGCATTGAAGAGGCCAAATTGTAAAAAAATGGACTTACTGCAATTGGGGGCATGAACCTGCCTAACTTCCTGGATTACCATTTATCATTCTCCACTCGCCACTTGTGCAAGGTTGCTGACTCCATCAATGAGCAGTCTGAACTGTTGTCATGGGAGTGTGGTGCCGTTTCCCAGCTGAACCCTAAAGCCCTGCTGTCTTCTAAAAGATGTAAATCCAAAATGGCCAGCGCACTCACTTTGTTTCTGCAGGACTGCTGGTGTGAACTCTCAAGTCGTATAGGTACTGATCCCTATTTACACCCAGATGCCTCCATTTGGAATAACCCAGCATTAAAATTTCAGGTTAAGTCCCTCTTTTGGTCAGAATGGTTTGTGGCTGGTATAAAATACTTTAAAGATTTGTTTGAAGATGGCAATTGGATACCGTACACTCGACTTGCACCGACAGTTACGTGACATGGCGGACTGCTCGTTTGCTGAATATAGAAAACTGAAGATTATAATTTCAGCTTGTGTTGAGGTGCCACAATTGAATATTCAAAGTGCCGCCTGGACAGCTGTGGAGATATGCTCGAGTGCAGCATATCCTGCTTCTACCATGTATGGAATCATAAAAGCTAATAGAAAAGGAGATCCGCGACTGCCGACGATTTGGGCTGAGGAATTAGGCAAAGATGTTGGCTTGGAATGTTGGCGGAAGTGCTGTGAAAACACTCGCCTGGTGAGCTTGGATTGGGGCCTCAGAGCTTCTCAAACGGAATTACTGTTTAGGGCCTATTGGACTCTGGAGAGGTTGTTCAGGAGGCAACTTTTGGACACTGACCTCTGTTGGAAGTGTAACCGCTCAAGAGGTTCCCTCAGTCACTTGATTTGGTCTTGTCCCAAAACAATGCAGTTCTGGGAAAAGGTTTGTGACGATTGAGTCTAGTCTTAAACATTGCAATTCCCATGAATGCTTCTTTATTCATTCTAGGTGATATTTCTTTACTGGATGAAATTGACTTTGGCAGGAAAGTTTGGTTGCTGCGAGCATGCATGGTTGCTAAAAAAAGAATATGGAGGTCCTGGAAATCTCAAGCCATTCTTTTAATATTGATGAATGGGTGGAGGAGCTTCTTACTGTCTCAACGTATGAAAAAGCCATTTACAAAAACAAGGATGAAATTGCAAAATGATGGGACATTTGGAGCTGTTTTCTTGATGTCTATGGATGAACTTGAACTTTAATTCGGGAATGATGTATCCCTGGCTTTGTTATGTTATGTGTAATTGCTTATGGTTTTATACAATGTTTTGTGATATTCTTGTATCTGCTGCATGGATTGTTGCTTTTGTAATTTGCAGTCTTTGGCTTTGTTGTTCTCTTTCTTTTTCCTTTCTTCCTTTTCTTCTTCTTTTCTCCCCTTCATGCACCTCTATTCTTTTTCTTATATAGGATATTTAGTGGTAGTTTATGATGAACTGATTTGACTTTGGTTGACAAGGAGTGTGATTTAAAGATAAATGCCATATTTTGTTGTTATTTGCTGATAAGGCCATCGCTTTTGGATCCAGTTCCTGGGGCTGGACCAGTGCGGGAGGATCACCTGGGTGAGGGGTCTTCGGGGAGTTGGACACCGGATGCCGAGACATGGTATCCCCTTCCCTGTAACACCTTTACCCCATCCTACCAGGTAGGATACTTAGGAACTCAACCCCCAACCCCTTTCCCAACACGAACACTTCTTCACGGAGAGCTCACTATGGGAGAAAACGGACTAACACCCAACCAAGCCCAACCAAGCCGTAAACCTGACATGTCCCAATACAATGGTCAGACAGGGTCAGGCAATTTCTGACCATTACACACATCTGACTTCCATTACACTTCCCCACACGGATAAAAGACAGAGCACGAGAGCACATTCTGAGCAAGGCAAAGCACACGAGGAAGCAGTAGTTCCAAGATGGCAGTTTAATATAAGGTGAAAGATGGCAAAACCAGAGGTGAATGCAAGGAGGGAAGAGCCCTTGACCTTTTCAACGAAAGACTGTTACTTTCATGGACCTTGGAAAATAGGAAACATAAGACCAGGAATCAAGGCTTAAGAATCCTGCGTTGTGTGTCGGAGGTACCCGGGGCTCTACCACATTGATAGCCAAGGCGGGGAGAATCGTTTGCCACCGTGGTACTGTACTTGGCTACTACAACAAAGCAGCACCAGTGAAGTCAGCCGGTGAGTTGGGGAGACTGATACCAGACTGGTCTGTGTTGAAGCCAAGGTTGCAAGCAGCAACATTGTAAAGTGAAAGCTGAAGAGAACAGTGTATTAAGCGTATGTGGAAAGCGACACGAACAAAATTAACCAACAGATGAGTGATTGAACGTTGAAGCCAAGATACGATATCTTGGACAGAGTGGTCCAACACCTGGTGGGTGCTCATTCGAAAGTCTCTGTTAGGTATCCAACTAAAAGGTGACAAATGCTAAAGAGTGAGGGAGACTAATTGAATATTGTGTTGAAAAAGAAAGGTTACATTGGAAGATGAAGTTCGTCCGAGCCCGGCGTAGGGAGACCAGCTAAGAGCTTTGGTTAAAGCAAGTTTGTGTTAAAAGTTATGTTGGAAATTGAAATTGGTCTGAGCGCAACAGAGGGATACCAATTGAATATTGTGCTGAAAAAGGGATCTGAGCCCGGCTGAGGGGGATCCAGGGTAAACTGTGAATGGCCTGAGAAATTGGATGTATGAATAATCAACGAACATTGTGTTAAAAGGATCTGAGCCCGGCTGATGGGGCTCTGATGTGAATAGCAAATAGCCTGAGAAATTGAGTATTTGAGAAAATTTGAAAAGAGGAAAGGAACGTATTGTTTGTTTGTCGCATCAGGCCCTCTGAAAGTAGAGACTTTGAAAGGCAAAAATACTTGGGCACGGAAGGTCCTGATGCTAATGATTGAACTGTATACTCAGACCAGAGAAGCCAGATACTGTGCTAAGCTCGAGTGTACAGCCTTGACCAGTGCTGAAAATGTGGGGAAGGGAGGCCAACGGCCTCAACATCCTAGCATATCATTTTGTGAACACTTCTTTCTTTTTTGTAACACTGTTTCCCACCCTATTTGTATTTACATGTAAGGATTGGCAATAGGTTTATTAGTATAGGCCCTTTTATTTTGACAAGACACAACTAAGACTGCATTATTATTATTTGATGGTCATAGTTTGTTCCCATCTGTAGATTTAAGATTAGATATGCTTTTTTCAAACCCTTTTTCAAGTTCAATAAACGCCCTTGAACTGTGGTCACTTCTGTCTGTCTTACTGTTGATACCATGCCTTCCTTACAGTAAGCACTAAATAAAGTCTGACACTTTCCTTCTCATGGTTATTGTAGAAAGTCCTCAGTAATACTGTTTTTTTCATGGATGCATTGTTCCTTTCTTTCGCCTCTTCTTTTGTGACCTGGTATTGCTGGTCATTTGCCTCTAGTCCTTCTATGATATCTCTGGCATCTCTGCCATGGGAACCTCTGATCCTTGTGTGCAGTGAATGAGGGGCTAAATCAGCAGGAATGGTAGGTCTCAGAGTTCTGGGTGTGGACCCGGATAGCATTGTGGGACAGAAGGATGGCCAACTACCCTAACTCTCCCTCCTATTATTCTTGCTTCCTACTCCCCTGCTCATACCCCACTCATCTGATCAACAAGTTCTCTCAGCCAAAGCTAACCTAGCTCCTCTTGTAACTGTATCCTGGATTTCCAGGCCTCTACCTCTGCTCTTAATTGCTGAACCAAATCCTCTTCTTGTTCCGTTGATCACCTTCCTGCTTGCCACTCCTCCACTACCTTTTTCAACTCCTGTACCAACATCTCGCCATTGTGTCTGTCAACATCTTCACCCAGGCACAACTTTCCCCACTCTCCAGATTTCTCCCACTACCACTTTCTTCTCCCACCCTTGGCCACCTTTTATATCTTTGGTCACTACTCCCTCACTCCTTACTAGCCCCTGCAGGTTTCTTGGCTCCACTGTTTGGGCTCCTGGGTCTCTTCTCCAAATCCCATTCTCCAGGTTCACCCATCCTTATCAACCCCTCTTCCAGCCCCATGGGCTCTGCTCGGCCTCTGGATCCTCCTGGTATCGCCTCCACCCTGCTTCAAAACAGCTGCTGTCTTCTGTCTCCACTCTTTAGCTTTTACCCCAGCTGTTTCCAATCTCAGATGTAGTCCTGGGCTTTTTATAGGGATTTAGCCCCACCTTTCTCTCCTGAAAGTCGATTTAGCTGTGACAGATGGGATGGGGTTTGTCAGTTAGGCTCTGCCCCCTGGGATGGATTACAATCTTGCTGTGGGGTTTGATATTGGCTATTCCCCTTCCTTGGGCGATCTTCTCTCTGCCTGCCACGCCCTGGACTTGATTTCCAGTCTCTCTCTGTGTTAAGGGAAGTTAGATGTGCAGGCCTGGTATAGGAAACTTGGGAGTTGAAATTCTCTGTGGATGGGCGTGCCTCTATTGTGTGCTGGACCACAGCTTCAAGAAAAATGCCTGCTGTTTGGACTTCCTATTTTCTTTGTGATACAGTTTATTAAAAACTTTTCATAGCAATGAGAATATAAACATACAAATAATCATCTTACAAAGAGCGCAAATAACACAGGTCATATATAAAAGACTTTTCAAACCTAGACATAGCTCTTCACCTAATAATTCATGTATATTTAAAATACATCGAATCAGTGCACAAAGACACTGAACCCAAAAACCTGACATTGGTCCTCATTACAAGTTTGCCGGTCCGGAATAAACGGTGCCGGTAGAACCGTACCGGCATCGTTTTCCGGACTGGCAAACTACGAGTTCTGTGGGCAAGAACAGCACACGCCCGCAGAGATGCACAGGAAAACTGGCACCATTACGACATGGTGTCAGTGTTTCCGCGGTTATCATTCGGTGGAGTCCTATACGAGAATGGGGATTTACTGAATTTCTGGCGCCGGTACTTCACTACGGGTCTGGCGGCATCCTGCCGGTTTTACCGGCACAGCTACCGCCAGACTCGTAATGAGCCCCATTGTGTACAAATTCCCTGAATACACAGTGGGCCTCATTATAGGTTTGGTGGTAATACAGCGGTAATTCTGCCAGAATCATTGTTACCGCTGGGGTTTCCGGTGGAGTTACCACTGTATTACAAGTTGGCGGAAGCACGCACACACCATTAATGGTAATGGTAAATCAGTCCAGTGGAATTACTGCCGAAAATGAGTTCCTGGTGGTAATTTTGCATGGAATCAGCAGAATTACTGTTACCGTCATCATGCAATCACCGTTAATTCTGCCAGTGGAATTACAACCAGTGGAAATAGTGTCATCGCCGGAACAGGTAGCATTGCAGCAGTCATTTTGAAATATTCATTCCACTCTGAATCCCCCTCTTCCTGTAGCCATCCAGAAGGGAGTGAAATCATGTCCCAAGAGAAAGGCAAAGGGAAGGTGTCCGATCTACGCCTGAGGAAGCAGAAGTTCAGTGGGGCCAAGCAGCAGGTCTTCACGGATGAGGTGGCGGCCCATGCCGATGAGCTATATAGCTCTCAGCACTGCAAAACATCAGACAGAGGAAGACAGCAATCTGGGCGGGCATCCGTGACAAGGTCAGGACTGTGGGCACATTCCCACAGGACAAGGAGGACTGTTGAAAGTGGTGGAACGACCAGAAGGCCAGGGTCCACAGCCTCCTGTCCAAACACCTATGGGACTCATCGGCCACTGGAGGCGGCACTGTGGACCCCCTTGGCAGGAGAAGGCCAGCTCCATCCTCCACATTGAGGGGATCGAGGGGATTAGCAGTGTGGAAGCGGGAGCGTCAAGCCAAGGGGATGGCGGTAAGGCTATCAGTCCCCAATACCATGTGAATGCACTGTCCAAAAGCATGCATCCCCCAGCATAGATTAGCACAATGGGCAACCACATGGCAATCAGTACCAAGCCACAGTGACTACACGCATGTGCCAGAGAAGGTAGACAAATGTAGTAAGGCACATGCGCTGTAGGGGAAATGTGCATGTGAAGCCATGGAACCATGAGTAGCACCCATGCATGCTGTGACAGTCAATGTTGCAAATTGAACCTCCAGCTCTGCCACAAAAACAAGCAACATTGGCAGGCAACAGCCAACGTGCACATGCATGCGCCGTGTACAACCTCAGCAGTAGCTGTACTCATTGACCTGAAATCACCCATGGCCATCATACAGAATGTGTGTAGCATGAATAAACCACATGTTGTATGAGTGTCTGGGTAGCCCACTTACATGTATGCAAGATGACTGACAGCATGTGATTATCCACCCAACAGGTACACAGTTCACTGATGCCAAAGACGTTCCACTGCCCAGGACAACTCCATACCTGCCCATGCTGGATGTGAGAGTAGCAGAAGGAATACCAGGAGGGAGGCAGCAAGGCCACAGGAGCCTACCCTGCGCAACCTGTGGCAGCCATGGTGACACCCACTGTCCCCACATCACTGCCCAGTGGCCCCTCCGCCAGCCTTACAAGAGGCACAGCACATGCTGATGCAGGTGCTAGGACGGCCACACCAAGCCAGCCCCAGTGGAGATTCCAAAGAGTGCTGCCTCAATCCTACACCCACCGATCAGTCCTCTTACACCACCTCATCACCTGTGTGGGACAGGCTACGCCAGCGCCAGTCAGGGGTGCACACAGAGGGCGATGACTCGCCAGATGAGGAGGAGGATACAGGCTTCCAGCTGCCCTGTTTCAACCCCATTCCTCCCCAGAGCCCACCACCAGTGCCACAGCACACACTGGCAGCGATATGGGAGAGGCTGGATGCAATGGAACAGCACCAGTCAGCCATGGAAAACCTTGCAGGCAAGCAGGTTCAACATCTTCAGGCAATCAGGAACTACCTCCAGGGATTCTCCAGGAAGATTGCCCATGCCCTCTCCCCGATCACCACTACCATCATCACAACAGGGCAGAGGATAAGGGAACACACAGAGGGCATGTCAGCCTTTGCCAAGTCCCTCAACTCATGCATGCAACTGACCCAGCAGCACATACAGGGCCAGGAGTCAGAGCCCTCCACCTCCGTCACCCCCAATGAGGGATCTGTGCCCAGCAGCCCAAGGCACTGCTCCTTGTGCCACCTGACACCAACAGTGCTGGGGCAGGCTGCCAAGGGCAAGAGGCCACGAAAGTAACACTTCATGGCACCTTTTGTACATAGTCACGAGGGAGGTGCGTAAGGGTGTGTGTTGGGGATGGTGTCTTTTGGAGGGTAGTGGTGTTGGGGTGATGTGTTGGGGAGGGGTAAGTGGGTGGGGGGTTTTGGGGATGGTGTGTTGGGGAGGTGGGTGGTGCTGTGCTGGCGGTGGTGTATTGGGTAGGGGGAGATGGGTGGGGAGTGGTGTTGGGGATGGTGTGTTGAGGAAGGAGGTGGGTGGGAGGTTTGGGTAGGGGAAAATGGGGGGAGTCAGGAGTGGTGTGTTGGGGTGGGAGGATGTGGGGGTGTTAGAGATGGTATTTTCCGCAATTGGTTATAAAATTCTAGTCCACTTGAAGCAATGCGAGGACATTCCTTTTTGTGTGATTGTGATTTATTCAATGCATGGCTATGTACAAAGGTGAGCAGCATGTGATTATCGGTGTGATCAGAGTCAATTGTTTATAAATTCGTGCGGCACCAGACGACCATCCCTTACCTCTGGCTTACTGTTGGCAGCACTGCACCTGCAGCTAGTGAGTCATTGTGTACTGGGGCGGCATGTCCTCATCAGGAGGCAGGGGGGCATTTTGCCTGAGGTAGATGTTGAACATCATGGCACAGGCAAGGAATATTTGTCCAACCTACCCCAGCCTGTACATCAAGGCCCCTCCGGTCCAGTGTAGACACCGAAATGACCCATCAAGAGGGCAAAGGTCTGCAATATGCACAGCCTGGTCCTGGTGTGTGCCTCATTGTAGGCCACCTCTTGTGATTTATGTGGATTGTGCACTGTTGTCATAAGCCATGGGACCTGGGGGTATCCAGAGTCACTTGCAAGGGCAAAGTTAACAGGTGTCAGTCACAGTGCATTGTTGATATTTTCCCTTTTCAAAAGGCATGTTGATGGCCACTCTGTTCGTGCATTTTTTCTACTTTGCTGCACAACATGGTTTTCATCCCAATTATTGAATATAGTGTCATATGTTATGAGGGTACACAATCATAGACGTGTTACACTGTGCACACGGCTCTCAATTAGCAGTCATCAAATGAATGGCCTGTGAATGGCATTGCAGGGCCTCTGATTCGTCACCCGAGTCACGTGAGAAGCGGCCCAAGAATGGCTGCTTGGGTTTCCGGTATAGACCACTCCTCATTGGACGATGATGGCATCTGAAAAATTGTGTCTTCATATTCAGAGTATGACGTTTGAACGCCTCTGTGCAATGACAGGGCCCCAGCGCTTGTCCGTGCCCCAGGAACTAAGGTGTCTTCGGAGGCTGCCGGCAGAGAGAGAAACAAACAGGGCCTGCATTGAATGGCCCAGCTGTGGTGATGCAGGAGCTTACAAAGAGGACACAACACGCCTGGATGGGCTCGTGCCCAAAACTGCCTGACTTCCGGCAGGGCGTGCCCTTTATTTAACGTGCACCTTACATCACAGAGCATACGGGACTTTAGGCGGATCCAACAAGCATGTTTGTATGCCGGTTAGCATCCGGGTGCAGCATGTGGACTGCTTTTTCAGGTATTTTCTTGTTTATTGATTTGTATTTCCACCTATGAACGGCAAATCGATAAATGTCATGGCTAATTTTGCTGACCAACACCACAGCAGAACTCCCAGTGGAGAAGCCGCTTCCCTTGCAAGCTCTTCCTTAAATCTAGTGGGGCTAACAGAGTATTGCAACACTATCTATCCATGGGTCTTGCCCCACCCATTACTCTGCATAGTACGCAAGATGATGGAAGTAAAACTGTGATTATTGTAGGAGGAGGTGTTGTCTGCCAATCTTCTATCTTATGCACAGCTGTACATCTAATATAGAGTCTGGTGCTCTGCCACAGGTGCCCGGTTTGAATGCTTCCAGTGATGATAGTCCTTCATGTATGAATGCACTTTCACCAAGCATGGTTAACCTGCATAAACCATTGCTCTTTTTGGCAGAGTCGGATTCTATGGGCGTGGAAGATGAGTCCTGTGGGAATATCGATTCAGAGGTCATCATCACAGCGAGGGTGGATTGGAAATCTGTTGTCTTGTTACAGACACAGGAGCTTGATTCTAAAGTTCTAAGTGACAAGATGCCTGTCAGCGTGGATCCAGACTTGTCTTTTCAGGCCAATTTGCATAAGGTATTGCCCTCTTCTGCTGAGCTGGATGCTGAAGGCAGGGAAGAATAGACACGCAGAGCTGTGAATTATCCAGAGTGATCATCAGAGTCAGATTCCTGTGAGTCTAACTTCCTTAAATGTGTGCTACTTAATACACACTCCTTAGTAAAACAAGACATGGAAGTAGCAGATTATATCATGTTCCATCAAATTGACATCACTGCCGTATCAGAGAGCTGGTTCCCTGATGGGGTTGGTCCTTCTCTATCTCTGGCTATTCCTGCAGGTTATGTCATCTACCAGATAGACAGGATAAATGCCAAAGGGATGGGAGGATTGCCATTATCTGCTGAACCATGCTTGAATGTGCATGAAGTTCAGACACAGGGGCCGACGGGTTGTGATGTGATATGCATATTAAGGTTCTAACACAACGTTCAACCTTCTACTTTTGTATAGATCGCCCATGGCAATGCCTGATTTTCCAGATCAGTTCACGAATACGTGTTTGCCCCTGCTCAAAGGTCCCTCCAAATGTATTATCTTGGATGACTCTAACCTGTGGCTGTTAGACAGTGCAGATCATTCCGCTCTGTTGGTGGACTCAGCCCTTCGGGACCTCGGATTCACTCAACATGTGCACAAGTCCACACACACAAAAGGTAACCATCTTGTCACAGTCCATTTTTGAGTTCACTTCTGTTTTTGAAGCAGAAATGATGAATAACATCTCACAGCTCAAACCTATCAACTGTAAGGGTGACGACTGTCCAGCGATGGTAGTTAAGGCTTGCATACCTTCCTTAATTCCATCTATCATGAAATGTGTCATTCTTTCTCAGAGAGCCATTTCCCCAAGTGTAGTGTATTAATATTTATATAACATAAAGGAGAGAAAAAGATCAAAAACCATAAGGAATTAATGACCTCTCTAAACCATCTATACCTCCAGTCATGAAAAAATGAACTAGACCAGGTATGTAAGTCATAAAAAGATATTATTTTTATTAAATGTTTGCACCATTCATAAAAACCTTATAGTCACTGGAGAAAGTGACTGCAAATCTACACTCAAAACTTTAATCTAACATCCACATTGCAACAAAACAACATTAAATGATACATCAAATGATGACACTACATATCATAACACACAATAGAAATACATGCATGTCCAGCTATCACCATTTGTGTCTTTTGTGGAAGTGGAAAGCAGGCCAAAATGGGGGAGACCCCAGGCAGGCCACAGTTTTGGGCCAAGGAATTAACAGACCCTGGTGACGTGTTCGTTGTGTATGCAGACTGTGTCCCCCATTTGACAATAACAGGCAGGCTACTCAAGAAAGTGGGAACACAGAGGAAGGCTCCAACGTCTTTGCAGAAATCAGGAAACAGATTTATTACAGACAGGGAAGTAGGCTCATTGCCAGCAGAGTAAGTTAGGCACACTAGACATGATGATTGTACTGGGCTGCGGGAACACGAAGAGGGAGAGAGAAGGGGAGAGAGAGAGAGGTGGAGAGAGAGAGAGAGAAGCACAGAGTGGCACAGAGAAAGTGAGTGGCACAGAGAGAGAGTGGTAAAGAGAGAGCGTGAGCGGCACAGAGAGAGAGAGTGGGGTGAGAGATAGGAGGAGAGAGAGAAACAGAAAGATAAACAGAGAGAAAGAGAGGCAGAGGGGGCAGAAGCAGAGGAGAGCAGGTTGGAGAGGAAGGGGCACAAAGGGAAGGAAGGGGAGTAGGCCAGACTGGGAGAAGTGTACCTGCTAATGGTCTCTGTAGCTCCCCTGTCCCCATCCACGTCCAGCACTACAGCCAAAAAAGAGAGCACCAACCTTGGTTCTCTGTCCACTTATAAGGCTGTTGCTCCATGCCTGCAGAGCTGGCCCAGAGGGTCCCAGGAGGAAGGGGGTTGGGATGACAGGGTGTAGGATGACACATGCAGGCACAGATCCCCCATCCACAGCTGTCACAGGAAGGGTATGGGGGGACCAAGGAGGCAGGGATATGACAGATGGGCAAACATCCAGGGACAACAGCAACAGAAGGAGATGGAAGGGCTTGACTCACCCAACCCTATGGATACCACAACTGTTCTCATGAGTCCAAGGAGGAAGGAGTCGAAATCACAGGGTGTAGCACAGGCAGGCCCCTTTGGGGGAAAGA
Organism: Ambystoma mexicanum; assembly: GCF_040938575.1. NCBI lineage: Eukaryota > Metazoa > Chordata > Amphibia > Caudata > Ambystomatidae > Ambystoma > Ambystoma mexicanum. Next base: position 1,107,752,709 of record NC_090931.1, read on the forward strand.
GGAAACTGCTCCCAGGAGTGCTGCAGTAGATATCATGTTGAGCACAGCTGTCCAAGTGACAGACAAGGGAGGTCAAAATAGTTCCCAGGGTCTAAATGACAGGAAAAGGGAAGGGATTTACAGGATGTAGGATGCACAGCCCCTCCCCCACAGCAGTCCTCGGAAGGGGATGGAGGGACCAAGGGAGAAGGGGGTAGGGGTATGACAGGTGGGCAAATATCCTACGATTGACCAAAATGGTTCCCACACAACTGTTCCAGGGTGCACAGGGGCTGGTGACAGGAAAAAACGGGGCAGGTGAGCAAACATAGGCAGGCCCCCTTGGGAGGGAAGGAAGCTGCTCCCAGGACTCAATGAGGCTTAGTAAAGTAAGGGGCAGGGCCAGCTCCAAGGCTGAAGATCTTACACTGATTGTAAAACTAGCAGCTGTTAGCTGTCACCTGAGGTGGGAACAAGTTTACAAGATGAGAAATAGAGTGGGGGATGAAAGGTCATGTAATACATTGAAATGCAAGTGCAGTCATATACAGTGTGATATGAACATACATTTGTGAAAATTTAAAATCATGCAATACATTAAAATGCTCCAAGTGACATGCCATACATTTAAATGCAATACGTGATCTATATGAATAACACAGGTATCCAACCGTGGAGTCTAATTTGCACACTTTCCTGGCCCAACATGTTTTTGTCCCTCTAAACACCCCCTAAATGTGTTGGACATTCATCGGGGGCTAGAGATTGAAAACAACGTGATGAAGGACACTTATATGACTATGGCAACAACTTCCAGAAAAACCTTAAGAGTTTCCCGTGGTCTAAATAGAAAAGGAAAGAGAAGGGAGGCACCTAATTAGTGAATTAAAGTTAACCAATACCGAAGTATACAAGAAAAACACAGGAAGAAGCAAATGCTACATCTGTTTATGCGCAATATACTAATATGCTGTCAATGGAGTACCTTCATTCCACGCATGATATCTCCTGTTTTTGGTTATCCAATATCATATCTTTGCCATTAAGACACTGGTAATAAAATGCCAAAAATGGCACATTCTGCACAACATATGTATAAACCCATAGGACAGTGGTATTCAAACTTTCGGATGGTGGCCCCCCCTTTGAGTAAAATTATTGTTGCTGAGCCCCCTACAATAAAAATGTGGTTGTTGGGCGCCATCAGATGCCATAACTACTTATATTTTCTATTAATAAGAGTGACCGTATTCTGTTTTTTAAGAACCCTGCGCCTCCCATTGGACATACTTTCGGGGTTAGCCCCACAGTTTGAAGACCACTGCCATAGAACCATGTGAAAAAAGAGTGCATAGATAGTACCCTACAAAACTCACACTCCAAGCATTGCTATTGAAACACTCACGATGTACTATAAATAATGAAACTTACGTATACCTGATTCTCAAGACTCACATGAGCGTTGCTCGACGAGTTATGATGCAGAAAAGTCCAAATCGCCCCACTTGTTTCAGGTGTCCATTCAGCTTTCTGCTGCGGCAGTTTTCTGTTAACAGAGAATGGCCAGTGGGTTAAAAGGCTCACACATCACCCGAGTGTATTAAGCAAGCCTGGATTTCACTGCTTCTGTAGAAGCCTGCGATGGAACCTCCAGTGCCAACAAACTATAGACCAATTACAAATGTGTCATTTCTCCTCAGGATTCTGGACCATGTTGCCGACTTGCAGGTTCAGGAGCTATAGATGTCATTTATAGCTCGCAAGGGCTCACAACTGCGACCCCTGAGATCTCCCTTGCTACCCCTAAAAAAAATGCACAAAAGAAAATATCTTTTTTTTATTTTTTCAATTGAGACTCATGGGCTGTGGCCAGCAGCATGTGGCTCTTTGTTTCTGGAGTAGCTGGTTTTCTGATAGCTATAGCCGGTACAATAGATCAGTGAGTTAAATGCTGGCTGCTGTGATGTGTGTGTGATCCTCAAGTTGCAGGTTCGACTCCCAGCAAGGTCAACTCATTCTTTGATCCTGATGAGGTTGGAAAATGAATACCAACCCAGGTTGGGTGATATTGTATGTATATTTGTTCTATATGAAGTGCTTAAGCGTAAGTGCTATATAATAACACATCAATATTGTTTGGCAATGGACGTCTGCCTGCATTCACAGTGATTTGGTAATATGGGCCTAGGCGCACTGATATTAACGATATATAGGGTGATCCATTCGTGCATGAAATGTATATCACTTTACAGTGATACTGTAACCATATTTTGGTAGTGTACTCAGAAACAATGCTATGTGATGCCACTTCCCGGTTTGTCGAGGGGTGAAAAGTGGTGTTCCATCGCATCCCATGATGTTACTTCCTGTGATGTCATCAAAGGTGAAGGAGCGTGTTATGTCACTTCCGCTACCCTCGGAATTTTGGTGAAATGACGTCCGTTTCAGGAGCATCTGATTAACAATAACATCTTGGGAAAAAGACAATCCAGCTTTCAAGCCACCCACAGTACTGGAACAGCACTGCTAGATCTTACATACAATATTTTTCAACACATGGATAGTGGACAAACCGTACTATTGATGCTACTTGATCTTTCTGCTGCATTTGATCTTGTAGATCATTCTCAACATTTGCCATGGGGTGGGGGCGTGGCTAACTGGCCATGGAATAGGACGTGCTGCGTGAGGACCTCCTGATGATCCGACTCTATTTTTGCCAAATTTACCTACTGAAACTGCAACGAGCGCCTAGAACTTTGAGGATCAGGTTTCGGAAGCTGCAAGATAAGTGAAGCTCGCTGGAGAAGCTCATAGTCCCCGAGAATCGTGAGATATACATGGTTTTGTCGGTGCGATTGTGGAGCTGCTTCGACACCAAGATGGCGGCTAACAAAGGAAAGGCCTCCGAGGAGAAACGAAACTGATCCCCCGGACCTGCGGGATACGGCTGCGGTAAATTGCCTGGAGAAGCAGCACAATTGGGTGATATGGCAGAGTGGTCGAATCCATGAAAGCGCCCGACCTGACATACGCAAATGGAGCCTCGGCGATCAGACTGCAAGAGGAGATGACATTGGATGCTTGGGTGACGAGGCCTATGGAAGTTGCATGGGGAGAGGAAGGCCATAGCCCATCCGCAAGACAATCCGAAGTGCCATCTCGAATGTGCGTTTGGCGATCTGAAAGCTTGACCATTGTCGGACCGAGGACGGTGCGACAGCAGCACTGAAGCGGAGGCGCATAGGAGCAGCGAGAAGCGCCATGTCGGCGAAAGGGTTGAGAGTTAAGACCAAGCAACCCACGATGGAGACTTTCACGAGAACGCAACGGACCTCCTCAACATCAGTACAGAGCGCGATCGAGACCCCCGCAGAGGATGCTCCCGAAGGGGATAAGCACCAGATCCTAGAAGCTATAACGGGGCTAAGCGGGCAATGGCGGATCTACGCACAGCTCTGGAGAATAAGATCGTCAAGATGTTAGGGCACTTGCAGAAAGGACCAGCGGTTTGGAAAGTGGGGTGAAGATTAATACCGATGTTAGCACAAGCAATGCGAAGGAGATTCATGTCTTAAAACAACAGGTCGCTAACTTGGAAAATCGTGTGGAAGAGGCGGAAGGAAGGGCGAGGAGAAACAACATTCGCGTGGTTGTCCTTCCGGAGGGAGAAGAAGGCCAAGATCCCACAAACTATGTTGAAAACATGATCCTGCAAGGGATCAGAGCTGGTAATCTCTCGCAGGGATTCAAGGTGGAGAGGGCGCACCGCGCCCTGATGAGGAAACCCCGGCCGGGGGCCCCGCCAAGACCGATCATCGCGAAGATCCTAAATTACAGAGATAGAGAGATGATCCTCGAATACTTTCGTAAGGGCGGCACGATAGAGAGAGCATCTACCAACATCACAGCGTATCCGGACTACACGATGCTGGTACAGAGGCAGAGGTACAGCTTTGTAGCCGTCAAAAGGAGGCTGAGGGCAGCAGGAATCAGATATATGCTTCTGTACCCAGCACGATTGAAAGTGCTACATATGAACAAAGTGCTCTTTTTCGATACCCCTGAGGATGTTGTCGCATGGCTGGACCTGCAGGGCTGCCTGGAACAAGAAGCGGATCGGGATCAGCAGGATCATACCAAATGAAGATTCAGTAAGGAAAAGGACCCTGATTGCATGGAGAAGCTGTGACTAACTGAACTTTGCACACGATCTGAGCCTGGTGCTCGATTCGGACTGGAATATAGTGAGTGTAACTGTAATCGGTAACGGTTTGGCAATTGAATGTGTAATGTTTTTTTGAGAGGAGCAACAGAACGCGGACGTCCTACCCCAATAGACTATTAGTTTCAGCGGCCATTAGGGCAGCTATATCCCACTGAGCCCTGAGTAGAAGCTTGCGCTCGGCAGGGCTAGATGTGGGGATGCCTGAGATCCAGGAATGGAGCTGGGCAACTGTTGGGGAGGGTATTGTTGGGGGAGGGGTGGGTGGGCAGAAAGTTGGAAGATGGGGAGTTGAGTGCGTGTGTGGTTCTGGGGAGTTTAAGTTTTGTTTTGAGCCTATTTGGGAGAACCAGCTTGCGGCACGTGCGGTGCATGAAGGGACGTAATAGATGGAGGATCGGGTGGGTGCCTATTAACGACCTATGGGGAACCTCAGGATAATACCGTGGAACGTCAGGGGCCTTAACATCTACCTGAAAAGAAACAAGATCATGATGTATCTGAAAAGGCAGAAAATAGACATAGCATTACTACAAGAAACGTATTTGACGCGGGAGAAGTTGGACCTAGTTAAGAGAAAGTGGAAAGGGACCGTAGTGGGCTCGCCATACTCTGCATATGCCCGGGGGGTGCTAATTTGGGTGGCACCGCATGTCCCGTTCAAATTGACACAAGAGGTGGTTGACATGGATGGAAGGATGGCTATATTGCGAGGGCTGGTAGAGGGCAGGGAGGTATGCATAGTAAACACGTATGCCCCCAACCAAAACACAGCAGCATATTTCAAAGCCCTGTGTGCCAATCTTAGTGTGTGTATGGGGAGCGCGGTGATCTGGGGAGGGGACTTCAATTGTGTGTTGGATCCGGCGGTGGACAGGTCAGATGACAGGGTGAATAAGCCTAGCCCAGCGGCGAGAGCGTTGCAGACGCTGCTAACAGATTTTGGTTTTACAGATGCGTGGAGGATGAAACATCCCACTGAGAGGCAATACTCACACTATTCGGCCCCGCACCAACTGCACACTAGGCTCGATTACGTCTTTGTCACAGCAGATGTGATGGCCGAGATTACTCAAACCGAATACAAGGCCAGGGTCCTCTCGGATCATTCGCCCCTGATCCTCGGTTGGCAATATTGCCCCCCGAGGGCGAAAATCCCTACATGGCGCCTCCGAGCGGAGGCGCTCAAAGATCCAATCTTTAGAGAAGATATGAGGGAGGAGATTACTAACTTTTTTGTGGAAAATACTGGAAGTGTTGACTCTGCGGGCACACTATGGGAAGCTTTTAAAATGGTGATGCGGGGGCGGCCATTGCTAAGTCAAGAGGGTTACAGCTAGAAACAACGTTGAAGAGCGAAGAGGTAGACACGGAGCTGGTACTCCAACTACAGCAACAATGTGCAGGGCACTGGGAAAGACTCTGCAATCTTAATTATAAGAAATATGTCGAGAGGCAGCACGCAGAGGGAGACAAGACAGGCCGCCTTTTGGCCTGGCTATACAAAAGCGAGACCCCTAAGTCTCCGATTAGGACCATTATTAGGGAGGACGGAGGAGAGGTGGCCACGCAAGAGGGGGTTAACAAAGAATTTGTGGAATATTACAAAGTGCTGTATGGAGAAGATGAGATAGGCGACCAGCACACGATAAACGAAACGTTAGAAGGCCTAGGGCTGCCCAAGATAAGCGACGAAGAGAGGGAGGAGTTAGATGAGCCAATCACGTTGGAGGAATTAGAAGAGGTAGTAAAGCAGCTGCCCACTTGTTAGGCCCCAGGGGCAGATGGGTTCCCCAGCGAATTTTATAAAGTATACAAGGAGGAAATCCTCCCCCCAATGCTGGACATGTTGAATGAAGCGTTTGAGATAGGACGGTTGCCTGAGTCACTTAGAGAGGCGATTATAATACCGCTGCCCAAGCCCAATAAACCGGAGCACAGATGTGGTTCCTACAGGCCCCTGTCGATGCTCAATCAAGACAGCAAGATTCTCACAGTGGTTCTTGCGAATCGATTGCGGAAAGTGATTGGCAGACTCATACATCCTGATCAGACGGGTTATGTCCCGAACAGGAACATTACACACAACCATAGGCGACTTCATCGGGTGGTCGAATGTGGTGTCAAAAACAAGGGTGAGATGGCAATAGTGTCTCTAGATGCAGTCAAGGATTTTGACTCAGTCAAGTGGTCATGGTTATTGGCTGCTTTGGAAGGGTATGGAATGGGGCCGTGCTATATCAGGTGGGCCAAGATGTTGTATAGTGAGCCGCTTGCCAGGGTCCAAACTGGAGCGGTGATATCCGAAAGATGGCAACTTGGCAGAGGCACCAGACAAGGGTGCCCCTGGTCCCCGATGCTTTACATCTTGGCCCTGGAGCCTTTGGCAATATCCCTTAGGGCACAGTATGAGACGATTGGCATTGAGGTGGGAGGGGAATGACACTTGAAATCCTTGTACGCGGACGATCTGTTGCTGTACTTGCAATACCCAGAAGAAAACCTCTTATACATACTTGAAGTGATGGAAAGGTATGCAGAGTTGTCGGGCATCTCGGTGAACCCCCAAAAGTCTGTCATATTCCCACTAGGTAGCTATAAGGGGATCCCTGCAGGAGGTCTACCGATGCTACAGGTACCCTGGGCAACGCGCTCTTTTCGCTATTTGGTCATAGATATATATCACACGGCGCAGGACGAACACAGACACAATACGGAGGTAGCCGTTGAGAAAATCAGAAACAGCATCCAGTTCTGGGCAAGATTGCCCTTGGCGATGATGGGGCGGGGGGCTATGCTCAAGATGGTAGTTCTGCCCAGGCTTTTGCATTACTTTAGCAATATCCCACACATGATACCCAAGAAGTTTTTTAGTAAATTGAACAGCATGTGTAGGGATTTCTTGTGGCACGGTACCCGAAATAGAGTGGCGTTCTGGAAACTGCAGAACTTTTATGAAAAAGGAGGTATCAGACTGCCCCATTTTGAGGTTTATTATTTGGCGGGACAGTTGCAATATGTGGCTAAGTGGCTCTCCGACGAAGTGACCCCTGAGCACAGGGTGCTTGGGCAGGACTGTGCCCCGTTTTATTTGAAAGAAATGATCTGGCTGTCCGAAACTGACATGAGGGGGCGCCCTGCGATGTTGAAGCTGGGGCGGAAAATTTGGCGTAGGGCTTGTCGCCTAATGGAGGTCCCATACCCATGCCTCCCGCAGGTACCGTTGGTTGCTTTAACAGGAGGGGATGATCAGCTAAGGGCTATTGTTAGGAACTACTGGGAATCGGTGGGGCTGGCAACGCTAGGCGATGTTTGGCAGGAGGGATCCATTAAGGAGTTTATAGAACTCAACGAAGAGGCGGGGCTACACACGTGGCAATATGTCACATACATTAGATTGGTGCGAATGATTAAGAGCAGCTGGCCAGAAACAGTTCTGATAGAAGAACCAGATGCAGTTTTGGAAGCAATGTATGATATGTCTGAAGGGGGTCATGAGATCTCGAGACTGTACGAGATGGTGATGGTTAAGGTGGGTAAAGATTTGACGCATCTGAAACTGGACTGGGAGATGGAAGTGGGGGGCCCCGATGGAGGACGGGATGTGGGAGCGTGCCCTGGGCTACCACAAAAAAGTATCTAGAAATGCCAGATTAAAACAAATTCAGCTGTATGTAACGCATAGGGCATAGATGACCCCCTTGAGGATATCTAAGTTCCGAAACGCTGGCATACAAGTGTGTCCCAAATGTAACCTGGAAAACGCTGACATGACACATATGTTTTGGTCGTGCCCGATTATTAGATGCTACTGGAGTGATGTGGCACAGAAACTGGCCGATAAAGGGGTTACTCTTGTTATAGACACGGCTTGGGCCTGCTTACTGGGCGGGTTCCCTAGGCCACGGAAACTCAAACATATTGAGAAACTAAGAAATCTGGCGTATGTTCTTGCGAAACGTAGGATCGCCATGGGGTAGAAGAAATGCCACAAACCTAAGGTGGATGTATGGTGGAAGGACGTACAGAAATGGGCGGAGGCTGAAACAGTGGCATGGCAAGATGCGAGTAGCCGGGCTGATGAGGGGGAGGTGGGCACCCTATTGGCCTGGAAAATGCTAATAACAGAATTGTTTGAAGTAACATCAAACCCAAAAGACTCCGAAGAGGACGAAACTCGGCAGCATGTGCCAAACACTGAAAGAGATGGACAAATAGGCTCACGGGGGGAGGGTGGGATAATGGGAGCAGTGACTACGATCACTTGATGTGCAATTGAAACATTATGATTATGCTGCTTGTTTGGTTTTCATTGTTTTTGTTTGTATAAAATCAATAAAAGAAATTTAAAAAAAAACATTTGCCATGGGGTGGGTTAATTCCTTCCTTCATTGTGAATCACTTGGCCATAGGTTCCAGCAAGGAAGCATCAGCAGATTTGGTTAAGATCCAGTATGGTGTCCCGCAGAGGTCTTGTTTATCACCCACACTGTACAACGTCTTTACCTTGCTGCTGTTTCAGTTACTGGATGACAGAGGGATTTGATTTAACAACTACGCTGATGATACTCAGGGTCTAATCCCTCTGTCATCCAGTAACTGAAACAGCAGCAAGGTAAAGACGTTGGGGTTTATTCCCTTATACAGTGCTGGATGAGGAAGAATGGCCTGGCTTTAAATGATGAAAAAACTGAGCTTATGATCATTGGCACAGCTGATAGGCTGAGAAGGCTTGGAACTGAGTATCAGCACTTCGTTGTTGCAGGCTGCAAGCTAGCTACTCCTTTGAAGGGGAAAACTCTGGGGGTCTACTTAGATCAACATATGAACATGAGAGCCCAGGTTAACAAGCTTATCTCCACAACAGCGTATTGCATCCAACTATTAACTCAGTTACGCCCATTTGTCACCAAGAAGAACTTTGCCACCATTGCCAGGGCCATACTTGCCACGAAGTTGGACTATTGTGCCAGTCTTCTGTATGGCATCTGCAAGGGTGATATTAGCAGGCTTCAGGTTGTACATAATAGTGCTGTACGAGCAGTGGCAGGGTTGGTCGGGCGTGAAAATGTGTGAAAAGCTAGAAGAGAGCTGCACTGACTTCCAGTTGACACAAGGATTTAATTTCGACTCTTGGCTATCACCCACAAATGTCTGTTTGGCACTAGTCCTTTGTACCTACCGGAAAGCCTTCCTAAGCTTGAGGGACCCTATGATGAAACAACTCAAACTTACTTCTGGTTCCCAGGACCAAATTGGCCCTGGTTTGTCGAGGTGCTTTGTATTCTGCAGACCCTATGTTATGGAATTCTTTCCCTCCAGATCTTAGGAGAACTTCCTCACTGCGCTTCTTTAAGCGGACCTTGAAAACCCTTTGTTTTCCCTTGAGCTAGTGCATTTGACATCTGCCATCTTTGCATTCTGAAATCTATATTCTTTTATGTCTTATTTGTAACATATCAGTCTTGTGTATGTTTTTTGGCCCCCTGATCACCAGGGGCTTGCTGTGTCGACGCCTTATAAATAATAAAATAAATAGATTTTCATTGCTAAAAGCATGGAAAAATCGTCCAATGCCTGCCAGAAGCTTACACGGACAGAAACAAAGTCAAGGTTCAAGTATGTGCACTGGAGCCACAACAGACTGGCAACACCAGATTCAAGTCGAACATAAAGTGTTATCGTTGTGGGGCAAATTACCACTTAGGTACACCAAAGGCATGCTTAGCTTTTACGCGAAAATGCAACACTTGCAGAAAAGTGGGACATTTTGCAATAGTGTGCAGGAATAGATACAGCAGAAACAATATGAACGGAAAGGCACATGTAGGTCGTAAACAAAGAATCAACTGATGTAGAAAGGACGGACCAAGAAGATACTACCCAGATAACACATTGAAGGGATGTACTGATGCTATGGGATCGGTAAAGGTGACAACATGGTGGCAACAGTAAAGACAGACACAAGTGATCACAGTTGAAGGGTCTTTATTAAACTGTATGTGCCGGTTGGAAAAACGTTGAATCTAAGCCTAAATTTAAGATGGGAGCAGGCTACGACCATCAAATAATTATAAGGCAGTCCTAGTTGCGTCTTGTCAAATAAAAGGGCCTATAACAAGAAAAAAAAACTATTGCCAATCCTTACATTAAATACAAAAAAAGAGTGTGGAAAGAAAGAATTGTTCACAAATAATAAGTTAGGATGCGGCAGTCAGGTCTCCCTTCCCCACATTTTGAGCACAGGACAAGGTAGGACTCTGGAGCACAGCACATGCTCGAGCTTTCCCAGCACGGGAAAACGGTTCTGTTCTCAGTTTATCAGGGCCTTTGGTGGATAAGTCTCTTTTCTACAAAAAGAAGTATCTTGCCTCCGAGGACCTCATGTCTTAAATAAAATAACAAACAAAAGTTCCTTTCAGCTTGCATGATGGCTGATATCTTTTCACCCTGGGATCCCCCTCATTCGGGCTCAGACCTCTCTCGATTGTTAGACTACCTCCGCCGGGTTCACTATGGCTTTCAATATATCTTCGTCTGTTCCATGTACAAATATTAATGTCTTTTTAAACAGTTCACTGTCGACATCCCTCTGTCGGGTTCATGCTTGTCAACACACAGTTAATCGGGACTTCATACTTCGCACCCTGGTTCGGCATCCCTCGGTCGGGTTCACTCTTGCCAACTTTACAATGCAGAATTTCCTTCCCTTAGTTTTCACAATCATCTGTCGGTCAAAGGCTTTCGACTGTACAGAGGATTTTACTAGACCCCTGAATGACCACTTTGACCCCCTTCTCACATTTCTCCCAAGAATTTCTGGTTACGGTATTTCAACAACAGGGTAATTGCATAGAGTTTCTAAAGTGAGCACCCATGTGGTGCTTGAATCTGCTATGCTGGCTTTCCCCTTGCGTATCAATAGTTCTTCTTTGTACTTTATTTAATCAGCTGCTTGCTACTTTTGTTCAACACAGTTCGGTTTCTTATCGGCTCTCTCCTCGACTCACCCGCTCTGATGAACTGCTCAGCTTTCTTGTCTGTGGAGTCGACGTGGGTACCATTGGGCCACACGTCTCTCCCCGGCTTGGCTGTCAGCAGAGGAGGCACCTGTGTACTGTTGACACCTGCTACAACACATGCTGGCTATTGTTTCACGGTCTTAAGATTCCTACTCTGGAAGTTTCACAGGCCTCTGTCGATAAGGGCAAGTACACTTCTCTCCTTGGTATGCTCTCGATTCTCGCCGTCTTTCTCCTCCTCTTGAACTGCCGTGCTGAGTTAGCTCTCTCGTCGTGCGGTCTGCCTTTGCTCGCATTGTGCTCTCGTGCTCCACCTTTTAACCCTGTGGGGAAGGGAAAGGGCCATCAGGTGTGTGTGATTCAGGTTAATTTCCCGACTTTGCCCGAACCTGACTTTGGGACATAACAGGTAATTGGCCTTGGCATTTGTCCGTTGTCTCTCACGGTGTGCGAAAGTGTTTGTGTAGGAAAAGGGGGGGGGTTAGGTAGAGTGTTAGAATATGCCACAGGGTAGGATGGGGAAAAGGTATAACAAGAAGGGGATACTGCATCACACCGGTCGGTGTCCCACTTCCACTCCCCAAGGATCCCCCATCCAGGAGATCCTCCCTCACTGGTCCACCCCCAGGAACTGGATCCGATAGCGATGGCTGTGTTCTGGCCACCTGGATGACAGATTCCCAGGGACTGGTCGGGGAGACAACATCAGGTTTTCACAGATCCAGATGAAGATGTCACTGAATTACCACATAGTGAAAGACCTGTGTATAGAATACGCATCAGTGGTATAGAGAAGAGTTTAATGGCTGATTTAGGGTTGTTACACACACTAATTTCACAGACAATGGGCCTCATTACAAGTATGCAAGTCCAGAAATAGCATTGCCGGTAGATCCAGCACCTTTTGCTGGACCGGTATAGTCTGAGTTGCGAGGCTGGTAACACCGGCATCGCAAGTGACCCACTGCATCGGGCAACACCGTTGCCGGTACCTGCAGAGATACCGGCATGGCATCAGTAAGTGCACATTCAGAGGTGCGCAGACACACAATCACCAGCATGGACATACCGGTAACAACGTGAAAACGATGCTGGAAAAACCAACATCCCAGACCAAGTGTTAAGTGTATTCTGGTGTGTAGAACCATGCCACAGGTGGTCAAAATCAGCAGAGGTGGTCCCAATGGCCTGTGCCACAGCACAAAAGGACCACTCCCATACCCCCAAACCCTTTCCAACACCACAATACTAGCAGTAGCTGTAGCTGTACTGGAGCTGGAGGCCATGCCTGCAGAACTATTACTTGAAGAGGCAGGGAGGCGGAGGATGCAGCGGAGGTGCTTGAGGAGAAGGAGGGCTATCATGGCCCTGCAAATCCCCAAAGTCCAGCAGGTTGCAGCCCACAGGCAACCATCAATCCCTCGCTTAAGGGCCACGTCATTCAATATACATATAGCCTGTGCCAACACGACATGGTCAAGGTCAGATCCACACCCTGTACCGGCTAGACAGGGACTCCATCACCTCAATAGTGGACCTGATCCATGATGACCTGGTCAGCCTCATCAATATCCGCACATCCCCCCCTTTGTGAAGGCAGTGTCTGTGCTACACTTTCTAGCCACAGGCACACACCAGCACACTGTTGGTGAGCTGCAAGGGATCTAGCAATCCTGTTTTTCCTGTGTGCTATTCCAGGTGATTGATACACTCCTGTGTCACATACAAGACCACGTCAGCCTACCCAGGACTGCTGACCAGGTAAATGGCACAACAATTGCTTCCATGCCCTTGCAGGCATGCCTAACGTCATTGGTGCCTTGGACTGCATACATGTGGAGCTGGTGGCCAGGCATGCTGTGGAGGTTGTGTGCCACAACAGAAAACTGTTTCATTCGCTGAACGTACAGATGGGGTGTGATGCCCGCCTCATCATCACCCATTGATGTACCAGATTTCCCGGTTCCACCCATGACTCCATGGTGCTGCACAACTCCACGTTGCCTCGGTATATGGCACATCATGGTGGACAGCGTACCTGGCTGCTGGGTGAGTACAACTACTAGGCCATGAGCACTATTGAATGGGGGGAGGGCATAAAACAGCATAGTGTACCTGGCTGCTGGGTGAGTACAACTACTAGGCCATGAGCACTATTGAATTGGGGGGTGGGACGGCATGAAACAGCATAGTGTACCTGGCTGCTGGGTGAGTACAACTACTAAGCCATGAGCACTATTGAATTTGGGGGCCATGTCTAACACACATCACTCGTAGCTGTACACATAGAATACTTATTTCCATCTCACATACCACTCACCTGTGCTCCTTAAATGAGAAAAAAAAACATGAAATGGAACATGTGCAGGATATGGAGTGGAAAGGGGAATGGTTGCCATTATGAAAAATTTCAGGAATCAAGTCCATAGTACTACACGTACATTCACTAACTATATGGGGACAAGTATGTAGTTTGTCTTGTGCATGCATAAAACATGAAAGTGTACAGGTGTGACTGAGGCTATTACAAAGTCATAGCATGCCTCACTGCAAGCCCTTGACATGCGTGCCTGCAACTTAGATATTTATCCAGTGCATGTATGGCAGCAGCCAATCTGAGCAAACATGAACAAGAAAACTACATGTACCACAACGACCACAACAGATTTGAAACATGTAGCAATAACACATTTCAGCAGACACACCACCCGATGGACAGACAGAGAACAACACAGCACCCACACACATAGCAGTGTCAGCCAACACACCAAATGTCCATGTGCCCTGCCTCATCTAACCACACAATCACACATGCTACCATGTTAAATGCAAAAGTGCTCTGACACATGTACATGTTCAATTTTCCCTCATAACACAACGTCTGTCTTTGGTATAACAAAGGTCGCAGGTCATGGTGAATGCGAATGGCCCAAGTGAATGCCACTGCATACCACACCACCCACACGCCTATTAGGTACCTGAAAAAGGACTTATGTAAGCTTAAATGAATACTGAATGTGCATGTGTGTCCACTGAAATCATCACTATATAGCCTGTGCCAACACGACATGGACGGAGGAATGACAGTGTACACTTTCTGTTGGCCCCCTGCAGGTGATGCCAGTTACCCCGTCGCCATGGTTGATGACACCTGTGAGGCAACCACACAACGTCCATGGGCAGGCATACAATCGTGCCCATGTACGTACCCGGGGCACAATAGAACAGACATTTGGCCTGTTGAAGGCAAAGTTCCGCTGCCTGAGCAGATCAGGGGGAGCACTGATGTACAGTCCAGAAAAGGTGGGTTAAATAGTGCTTGACTGTGCCATGTTGCACAACATGTGCATCAAATGCAAAGTCCCCCTGTGCCCCTGACATGGACATGCACCCACCTTAGGCAGAGGATGACAGTGATGATTATCAGGAAATTGGCCAGCACTGGGACGGAATGGATGGACGTGATGCACAGGATGAACTTATACAGCACTACTTCTAATCACCTGTCTGACATGTGGCATAGGCCACCTTGCACACTATGCACTGGGCACCGCACGTAAATGAATTCTATCACATGGCACAATGATTGTCCAATCATGAATTCAATTTGCCACACCAACTATATTATGTGATTACAAACTATGTACACATGTGAATCTGGTATACTAGTGATACAGTTCACCCCAAATATCCCCACATCCCCACCACTCCCCAACTGTCCATCCCCACACCGCCTCCCCAACTGAACCTGACCACCCTCCTCCCCAACTGACTCTCCCCACAGCCACCCCCCAACCATCTCCACCCACTCCCTACCCACACCCCCTCACAAAGCTGTCTATGTGCATATCATGTCCTGTATAACTATGTACATTGGCAGAGTACTCGGACAGGGCAGCCATGTATCCATGCCCTATTTCCTGCCCCTTGGAGGTTCTGGGGTGCGGCTTTCTGCAGGCTGAGACAGCCGCACCGATCGATGCCTTGGGCTGCTCTGTAAAGTACCCCATGGTGTGTAACTAATGGAGGGAACCGGTGGTATGGACAGGTGCCTTTGGTCCAGGAAGGCCTTAAGCGACATGGACATTGTTTCGGCTATCGAGGGCATCACACTGTTGCCCTCCCTCACCCGGCGTGACATTTGCAAGATGGCACTTGTGAATCTGCCCAGTGTCCGTGCATTCCTATTCGAACTGGTCTGGACACCCTCCCGCATGAGTTGTGCCTCATGATGGTGCTGTTGAACAAGTGATGTGACAGCCGCCCTTTAATGTCCCTAACACTGCGTAAGGGTAGGAGTTGGGGGCTCATTGGGCCCAGAGGACTCAAGGCCATGGCCTCCTCGTAGCTCTGGTCCGTATCCACACTTTCTGCTCCAGCCTCCTCACAAGAATTTTCATCAGGAACCCCTTGTGGACGTTCTTGCGGCTGGGCTGCAGGTGCCACAGGGATGGTAGGCGGCTGGGCTACAGGTGCCACTGGGATGGCAGGCGGCTCGGCTGCAGGTGCCACTGGGATGTTGGGCGGCTGGAGGGAAGCAGATGTGGTCACACTTTCACGTCTGCCAGAGGATGCTGTGGAGTCCTGTGTGGATGTGGTGGTGGTCCTTCTACAGTGAGGCCTGGTTGCCCTGCATGTACTTGGCTGGCCAGCCTCATTGCCAGAAGATGTGCCTGAGGGAGTCAGAAAGGCAGGGCATCAGTGATGGGTGTGGATTGATGAGACACACATGAATGCTAGTACTTTTTGACGACAATGCTGTGTCTGGAACATGGTGGTGGCCATGGCATGGTGCACACATGCTTCTGTCGGGGATACTTTGCAGGTGCATGCGTGGTGTGCCTACATGGTGTGTGCAGTGGCACTTCAGTGGTTTACTGGTGTTTCCCGGTTAGGGTGTTATGGGTGTGGCGCACAAGCTGTATGATATTGTGTTGTGGCTGGTTGTGCCATGGATGTGTTCCACATGTGACTTCTGCCTATGGCACTTACTGCATCAGTGATGATTTTGCAACATGGGTTGTGGTGGATGGAACACAGGGGCCACATGTTTCATTGCTATGTGCGGAAGGTCATTTGCTGGTGGTGTAGGTGCTTGGCACTGAGGTGACTTTGGGCCTGTGCTAGCACGGCAGTGACAACACAAGTTAGGCTGTGTCAGGGTATTGCATGTCTAAGGGCCATCAGGAGCATCTTTTGAGGGCGATACAGCAGGCCTGTGTTATGTTCACTATGTGAGTGTTGAATGAATGGGGTTTGGGTGCAAGGTGTATGTGGATGTGTGCAACCAGGTTGCAGGGGTGGGGCAGCCGGCAGTGCTGTACTGGCTTTGGGCACGACATACTTGACTTGTTTGCCTACTCTATCATATACAATGTGGATGATGTGACATTGGGCTTACAGGTACTCACCAGCCTCCTCCGATGTCACGGCTCGGGCCTCCGCTGCACCAACTCCCTCAATCGACTTGAGGTGCAGCACGCTACTACAGGTCTCCCCCATGGCTGCAGGTAGATGGGGGATGCAGTGCCGCCTCTTGTGGCCATGCCCTAGGTGCGCTGGGACGACAGGAGGTTTTGCACCCTCAGACAAAGGTCGTCCCTCCTTTTGTGACAGTCCCGGACAGTTTGTGGTGTTGTTCCGACTGCCGTGACCTTCTGGGCCACCTCCTCCCAGATTGCCTTCTTGCGTAACTGGGCCTGCCTTCTGAGGTTGTTGCTGAATATTTGGTCTGCATGCTCGACTATGGGATCTGCGAGCATGTTCAATTCAGTCTTGCAGAAGCGCTGCTTGCGCCTCTGGTTTGCAGGTACCCTTGCAGACATATCTCCTGATCTGATTCTGTGCTTGGGATGTGGGTGTCACATCTGTGCTCAGAGGATTGCAATGGGTTGTGTTTTGTTAATGGCCGTCAATTCCTTTTCCGGCGATCGGGTTGTTTCAGGTCACAGTAATAACGGCACTGTTGTTACCGGTGCCGGTGAGTCCGTTAGCGTGGAGCCGGAATCTGCATTACCGGCACCGAAGGTGGCAGTGTCAGGATTTTGGGGGAGTTTGGTGGTATTAGCAGCATGCCGGTGCAACCGTTTCTGGCATGCCACAGTGCGCATGCACATTAACACGCTAACATGCCAGTTATTACACATTTTTACCACCGGACTTGCAATGAGGCCCAATGTTCAAAGGGGAGTTAGAATACAAAATAGGTTGCGTTAATCCTATCACCATAGCTCCCAAGGCATATTCAGGACATGCCAGAGGATTATTGGGGTGGTTTGTAGGATGAAATTTAAAGATGGAGAAATAGTAAGACAAGTTAATGTAGTAGATGATGGACCCCCCGCCCCATACTCAGTTGTCGACAGACAGAATTTGGCATGAAGCTAAAACCTGGTGCCTGTGAACAAGTACTGGCCGTCTGGTAGGATAGCAAAGTGCAGGAAATAATGGAGACATTTCCTGACCTATTTTCTGATAAGGGTAGCACACTCAAAGGGTACCAGCATGACATTAAATTGAAACAGGGAGCACAGCCCATTAGGATCAAAGTCAGGAAGGTATCCATGTGGTTCTTGGGTCCATTGGGGGTTCTCCTACAATGGCTAGGGAGGGAGTCATAGAGGAAACAAAGTGAGCGGAATGGATATCTTCAGTGGTATTGCGTATTAAGCCAGATGGAAGTTTAAGACAGTGGGGCTCATTATAAATTGGCCAGTGTGGAATTAACGTGCCAGTATTAACGTTTACCGCCACATTTCTGTACGGGCCAACTACACGTTGGCCAGTGAGGTGCCTGATTTACCTCCAGCCAAGAGCTGGAGGTAAGTCAGGCACCCTACTGGCAAGAATCACCAGTATTATCGTTGCCGGTAATGCCATAAAATTCCCCCATGGAATCCAATGGGATTCCATGGAATGGGGTTTAACAACCGACACAGGCACTCGTGATTCAGCAGTAATACTGGGTAAATAGGGCATACATTGACAAAGGCCGTCATAAATCCTAAGGAAAGTTAGTTAGTAAAGGGTGCAATAGCAGCGCCCAAGCTTACTGACAAAACAGTTATACTGTCACGCCTAGAAACACTTCTGTACAGGACCGTCATAAATGACTTGCATATCATATATCCTACAGAAAATTTCATTTTTAGGCATGAGTACTACACAAAATATATGCAAGGATTTGCAAGCATTGTTGATCCCCTCAGGAAACTATTGAGAAAGCAGGAGACATTTGAATGGGAGGATGAACAACAAGGGGTGTTTGAAAAAGCCATGGATAGCATAGTGAGGGTGCCCACCCTGAGGCCATTTGATACAGCTAAGAGTTCAGTGATTACAGTTGACGCCAGTGGGAAAGGTTTAGGGGCTGCCCTCAGGCAGATGAATGACAAGGGTGGAGAATACACCGTTAGTTTTGCATCCAGGACTCTAAATCAGGCTGAGAAGGCATATTCAGTAATTCAAAAAAGAGGCTTTGGCTTGTGCCTGGGGAGTAAACAATTTCAGGCAGTGTATACGGGACACACTATTCGTGATTTGCACAGATCACATGCCATTACTGAAAGTGTTGTTGGTCAGTGGAGCTGAGAAAGCCTCACCTAGGATGCATGGGATAGCCTCCATATTGAGTATAATTATAGAATGGAGTACAAGCAGGGACAGCATAGCAAAGTAGCTGATTGTTTGTCGTCTCAACTGGATGTAACCAATGAAAAGTATGGAAAAAGTATTTATGACATTCTTTTACTGATATTTGTTTTATAGCAGGACTTGCTATATCCAGAGGGATGGATGGCTGCCCAAGAGAATTAACAAGTGTTGGGGAGAATTCTCATAAATGTTTGATTTCCTTTACCTACTGAGTCCCTCAGCAGCTTTGCTGGATTTCTAGGATATATTTTATTCACCTGGTAAGAGTGTGAGCCTTTTTTCCCACTCTTACATGTGTTTTGCTATGGGTGTTTCTACTTTTTGTGTGATCTTGGGCACTGGAGCCTCACCTACTCCAGGGCAACATATTGTTCATGTGTGTTACACAGCACCTTCAGTGCAGTGACAGAGGGTTGTCTTTTAAACTTCCCACCGACTCCATTTTCTGGGGCTGACTACAGTCCCCCAGAAAAAGGTAAAGTTGCCATTAACTTTACCTTAGTCACTTTAAACCACAGACCCAGTACACCCCATCTTCCATGGAGTATTGGAAAGGGTTAATTCTTATCACTTTTTGTCTGTGCCTCTTGGGGCATTGTTTCGCTCCCTTTACATTAAGACTTGGCTGGTGGAAGTGGTATCTACCCTAACATTTCTACCGCGATTATCTTATAGAAACGTGGTAATGTTTTAGGCTATTGTATTAGCTTCAAACATAAACCCACTTGACCAAATACATATTATTTTGGCTCCGGCCGGGCTTATTCACCATTTCTTTTTGTTAAAGTGTTTCTCGTGTTTTACTCTGCGCGCAAAACCAGGTTTGGTCCCTTTGTTCATCGCTTTTTCGCGGGTTTCCACACAGAAGCCCTCCTTTAGGTACATGAGAGTCTGGGTAGGCAGGATGTGAGGGAGGGGTTTTAGGACCCCTGCCATGGGTTCCCTTGGTAACCCAAGTCGCACTCCTGTCTGATTGGCTAAGGGGACTGGCCTTGCCGGGCCAGCCACCCTGCTGTGTGATTGACAGCCAGGCTGTATGAATGGGGGAAAACTGTATAAAAAGCAGGTCTCTGGGACTGGAAGAGCAGAGCCGCCACTGGAACGAAAGAACCAATGATGAATTGGAAGAAGAGGACCCCTACAACGACTGAACCGTCCGGTGAAGCCCTGCTGCAGGTCCGGATCTCCAGAATCCGATGACAGAGAAGATCCTCCAGGAAACTTCTTCCCTTGAGCTGGTGGGACCAACCAGTTCACCCAAACTGCAAGCCAGGACACCTCCTCTCATTGAATTCGCTGTACAGAGCTACAGTGGGCCGGATAGCCAGGAAGGTCAGACCCTACTTGGGTTTTAAGGAGCGCACCTTTTATTTGTTGCTTTGCTCTGCTGCTGGTTTCTTCCCTGGGTAGTGCAGGACCCTCCAGTCTTCCTACTTCTGATCAGTCCGACAGTCGCTTCAGGAACCGTGAGCCTGCAGCAACTACCAGGAACGTCTGCCTCAGCTACAGCTCCCTTTCCGTTTTAAGGTACTGTACAAATCTGGTTGTGCGTTTCGTTCAGCCGCGGTGAAAGTGTTTGAAATCTTTCTCCAATCTGAGGGCTTGTCCTTCTCTTCTCTTTGAACTAACTTTTCTACCAACCAACCTCGTCCGGAAACCGTGCCACGAACTTTACTGCAAACTACCCTGAACTGTATTATCTTGAGCAAAAGACTTTTGAACCATTGACTTTGGCCCTAAGCCTTTTCTATCTGATTTTATCATTGTAGTCTCTCTTGTTCGCTGGCCCTGAGTACTTACTTGTTGGTGTGATTCAATTTCTGTTAACTTCTCTTTCCCTCCGTTTTAAATTAATGGAGTGCCATTTTGCTCCCACTTCATTTTGTGAGCTTAACTTGTCTCGAATTTAAGGGAAGTGGTGTGGTGTGGTGTTTGTTTGTTTGTTTATTATTTATAATGCTATAATGTTATACAACTGAAGAGTGAAATAAATGTATATTCTTTTACTTGAAAACCTTGAGTCAGTGTTTGCCTGAATCATAGTAATTGCTGTCCTTTGTGTAACTATTTGATACTGCTCACTTACTCTTGAGATAAATCTGGCAGCTCCGCTACTGCTACCACTCTAACTGTGTAGTACAGACTTGTACCAAAGGTGAAATTGTACTGCCAATTGTAGTCTTAATTGTGTGTGGTGTTCCCAAAGGGTACTGCATTTGATTCTGCCTAAAACTGGTGTACAGCGGTGAGGATCAAAGTAAAGTAGTAATTACACTTAGAGTGCTTGGATCAACTAACCACAAGGCTAACATCACTAAAAAGCAATATTAATCTTGTCTGACATGGAAAGCCACAGTCAGGAGACCCTCCTGAGTTACACTGCTGATTATTTAAGAAACATGTGTAAAGAAAGGAAACTCTCTGCCAAAGGCAAAAATTCTGAATTTATTGAAAAATTGTTAAAGAGTCCAAGTCTAGGGAGTGGGTTTGAAATGCCTGACTCCTTAGCAAATGTGAAAAGTATTGAGGATGATAATGTATCTGTTGCTGATGAATTGGAATGATGACAGAAGCAAGTGATAACCTAAAAGCAGGTCAGGCTCTGGTCAAACATTGGCATGACCAGAAGGCCAGCATGGTTGAGTTCTCTCAAGACCAGCTTGTGTTAGTTATGGTGCCAACAACGCAGAGGGCCTTGCAGGTCAAATGGATAGGACCCTTCAAGGTTGTGGGCAAACTTGGAGAGGTGAACTATCTGGTGGACTTAGGCAGACCCAAGGAGGCTCCCAGAGTCTTTCACACCAACCGTTTAAAGGCTTATGTCTTGAGACCAGAAGTAGGAGATTTGCTTCTAGCTTCAGCTCAAGAGGAAGAGGAGAGTGAACCTCTACCTGACCTCCTCAAAGGCCAACCTTTAGATGAGTAGATAGAAGGACTTAATCTCTCTTCTCAGCTGACTTTTGAACAACAGGAGGAGTGCAAAGTTCTGTTTAATCAGTTTGCCTCCCTGTTTTCACTATCACCAGGCTTGACCCTTTGGGGACAGCATGATATTCTCACTTGTGAATGTTTACCTGTAAAAAGCAGAGGTTACAGAATGTCAGAACATGTGAGATCCCACATCAAAGGAGAGGTCAACAAGATGCCTGATCTCGGGGTTATAGAGCCCTCTACATGTCCATGGTCTAGTCCAGTGGTTCTAGCACCAAAGGCAGGATCCAAGGAATTGAGATTCTGTGTGGACTATAGAGCTCTAAATGCAGTCCCTAAGACTGATGCCCATCCGTTGCCAAGGACAGATGAACTAGTGGATAGACTTGATTCAGCCAAGTACCTCTGTCACGACCCACATCCAGAAACACCCTGGCAAGCCCATGGGCCAGGAGGGGTCTTGCCTCGGGTCTCCAACAAACTTAGGCATCCTTTAACTAGGCCCTCTTGGGGCCAGTCCTGGCGCCTGTGGCACCAGGCTCATACTTAATAAAGACTTGTGTTTAGGGAACTACTTTATTTCAAGTGCCAGCCAACATGGAGGCATCCACATAGCTTGGCCCCTTGGAACCAAGCTATGCGGTATAGTGTTTTGGGTGTGGTAGCCTAGGAACTACTTTACCTGGACTACTTTGTTGAAGCTATTTAAACCACACCCGACTTGGATAACACGCTTCGCGTTACTTTGCAATCCTGCAATGTGACGCTCATCGTGTTCAGCTGTACCGCGAACCTCGGAAAAACAGCATCTGTAAAGAGACAAAAGGACATTGTTAACAGCAGCAGCTTACCTGTAATTTCACCGTTAGCTGCCCACAGCACCTGCAAACAGCATCCTAGGATCAGCGCGTCTCCCGGACCGGCGGATCTACAAAAAAAGAAGAAACAAGACATTAGCCACTTTAACAACATAACGAATTGTGCCGAAAAGCTTACATCGCAAGTCACTCCTCGACGAGCATCGCCTCGGGATTTCATAAACCGGGTGTGCACCTCAATCTATGGGAAAGAAAAGACAACAGGTTAGCAAAGGCAAGGCATCATAGCGCTGCGCATAGCACCTATCTACCGCATCAAGGCGCTCTTAATACGCCATCATTAAGCGGCGAGACCCAATTCAGCCAATGCATCACATTGGACTTTCGCGCACCTAAGGAAGAGAAAAAGACATTATTTAAACCAAGAAAGATAGCAAGAATAACAACAATATACAACAGCAATAAGACCTACCTGAAAGACTCAAAACGGGCCGGCATCAGTGAAGTAACTAGATCGCATTCGCCCACAAAGGACAACGCGCCCCTGCCAAGAAGGCAGGACGGAGAGCACACCTGAATTAACAACAAGGTGAGGAGAGGTCCAGTGGGGCTGCGGGCATACAGGGTGGTGGGGGGTTGCTTACCCCAGTTGCCCAGTCTGCACATTGCCCACCTGTATTCCAGGTAGAACTTCCCCGCTTGTCACACCTGGGAACCGCAGAGAAGGATACCAGAGTCCCTACGGCTGGGTGGCGTCCCCGTGGATACCAGATGAGCGTAACAGAACGCAAAGACTGCCAAACCAATCCACCTGGGCGCCATGGAGACATCAGAATTAGACCAATTGGCCCAATTGTTAGGAGAACTTCGTGCCGAGGTTAATTCTGCCCGACAAGAGACTAACGTTCTCCGGAGAGACTTACTAGTGACTAAAGAGCACACTGAAGAAATTAGCAGGCAATACTTGCAATCACAAGCAGGGCAGACGCCTCTACCTGGAAAAAACCCAACGCTGCAAAATTCTACCACGCCATCCACTACCTCTACTCCGGTACAAATCATGTTACCGGGAACAGTTCCTTTGGCTCCACCGGAGAGATTTGCAGGTTATCCACGGAAATACGCAGCTTTTATGAATCAGTGTCGCCTTCACTTTCTTTGCAGACCTGGAGCATTCCCAAATGACCAAGCTCGGGTAGCCTTTTTTTATCATACCTGAGTGATAGCGCAGCAGATTGGTCAGTACCATTGGTGACCCATGACGATCCTTTATTACATGACTTTGGGGGATGTCGGAGGGAAATGGAAAAACTTTTTGCTCGCCATACCCAAGAACAAGCAGTGGAGAATGAACTCCTTTCCCTCCGACAGGGGAATACATTGCTACTTTCAACAGATTGGTTGCTGAAGCTAGGTGGCCTGAAAACAAAAGAACCACGTTGTTTCATCGGGGCTTACTAGGCGAATTAAAAGACGTTCTAGCTCAAGTGGTGGATACTCCTAGAGACTGTTCTGAATTCCTAGATTTGGTCATACAACTACACCACCGGTTGCAAGACCGAAAAGCAAACCGTTCCAAAATGGACCCTCGGGCTGTGTACGTTCGATCTAGGGACAACGTAACTCGAGTGCAAGAAAATACTGTGGAGCCCATGCAAATTAGAGGGGTACGACCTCCACTAATAAAACAAGAGCGAGATAAAAGGAGACAACAACAACTATGTCTGTATTGCGGAAAACCAGGGCATTTCCTGAAGGACTGCCCAGTGAAACCTCCAAGGAAAATCGTCGGGCCACGGAAAAAGATAAAGAGAAGGAATCTAAGTCAGAAAACTACCCAGCTTGGCAAATGTAGAGGTCAGTTTGTCGAGTGAGAGAAAAGAGCCACCGACCTCACACTTTGCAATACCAGTAATGTTAATTAATAACCAACGGTCGTCAAGAATGCATGCCTTTGAAGCAGACATCGACAGCGGAGCTATTGGGAATTATATAGATCAAGACCTGGCTGCAGAGATGGGGCTTCCCCTATGTTCCAAGCCGACTGCAGACAAGGTGACTACGGTGGATGGGACAGAAATCACTTCCAGACCCGTAACCCAATGCACAGCCGAGATAACCTTGCTGTGCCAGGACGGACATCGGGAACTTATTTCGTTCAATCTCATCAAGGCACCTCAATTCTGGCTCATACTAGGGATGCCATGGTTAGTCGCTCACAACCATTTGATTGACTGGCGGGCAAGGAAATTAACCTTCCCCAGCGACTGCTCTCCAGCCTGCTATTATTAAGAACAGAAACCTGCTTTCAGTATCTCTACGACTCCCGGAGCGACAGCATCAACCCTGGGAGTAACAAATACCTTGCCTGAGGAATACCATGATTTCCAGGATGTATTCCAGAAGGACCAAGCAAACACGCTGCCGCTGCACAGGCCCTATGACTGTCAGATCGACCTTGTTCCAGGTGCTCACGTCCCTTGTGGTAGAATCTATGCTCTTACGGAACCTGAAAAGCTTCATCTGAAGTTTTATCTAGACCAGTACATTGCAAACGGATTCATCCGTCTATCAAAGTCCCCTGCAGCCAGTCCTTTTTTCTTCGTACCGAAAAAAGAAGGGGACTTAAGAACCTGTATTGACTATCGCGCATTAAACCAGATCACTGTGAAGAACCGTTACCCCTTGCCACTTATCCCTGAAATGCTGGACCAGGTCAAAGATGCCCAGATTTATACCAAATTGGAACTTCGAGGAGCATACCACCTGTTCCGGATCAGAAGCAGAGACGAATGGAAAACTGCTTTCTGTACCAAATACGGTTTGTACGAATATCAAATCATGCCCTTTGGGTTATGCAATGCTCCTGCAGCATTTCAATATTTCATGAATGGGTCTTGAGAGAGTAAATTGATGTCTGTGCCCTAGTGTACATAGATGATATCCTAGTGTACTCAACCTCAAAACAGGATCATATCAAGCACGTCCGTTCAGTCCTCACCAGGCTCCGTGAACATCGTTTATATGCAAAACTTGAAAAGTGTTTTTTTACGTCACCGAAGTTGAGTTTCTGGGTTTTATTCTTACTCCAGGAGGCATCAGAATGGACCTGCACAAGGTAGGCGCCGTTTTGAAATGGCCTTCACCAACGTCAGTAAAAGGGGTACAAAGCATGTTGGGTTTTGCAAACTTCTATCGCCGCTTCATACAAGACTTCTCTCAGGTCGTACACCCGATCACTGTATTGCTACGAAAAAACAACAAAAAATTTGCCTGGACCGAAGAAGCAGAAAAAGCTTTTCAGGAACTGAAGAAAAGGTTCACCTCCGCGCCAATCCTGCGACATCCTCGCCCAGATCTTCCTTATATCATGGAAATGAACGCTTCCAGTATAGCAATGGGAGCTGTCCTCTCACAAAGAGATCCAGAAACCGGCCAACTACATCCAGTGGCCTTCTGGTTGAAAAAATTCTCACCTCCGGAAATTAATTACGCCATCACAGACAAAGAACTCTTGGTGATCAAATCCGCCTTTAAAGCCTGGTGGCAGTACCTTCTGGGGGCCAGACACACCATTACAGTTATCACGGACCACCGAAACCTGCAATATCTTAAAACAGCTAAAGCCCAGTCTTCACGCCAATTGCGGTGGGCCCTTTTCTTTGCTGAATATGATTATGTCATCACATTTCGCCCAGGGGTCAAGAATGGAAAAGCTGACGCACTCTCTCGTACAGGCACTGATGACATAGTATATACAACCCCAGACCCAGTCCCAATCATACCGGAAGACAAACTTTTGGGCCTCACTACGGCCTTAACCCAAGAAGAACTGAGAAACGAGATTCAACGAACCATGAATCCAGATACTTTCCTTGCATGGCAAGCGCAGGGGGAACAATATTCCATCAAAGATCACTTACCCTTTTTTAAGGATCGTCTGTACGTACCCACCAAGGACTTACAACAACAAATAATTTCAGGTTATCACGATTCTCTGATCGAAGGGCACCCTAGAATCACCAAGACTCTAGCCAAGGTAAAATAGAACTTCTGGTGGCCTGCCTGGCGTAAAGATGTCATCCAATATATTCAGTTCTTCTGAGTCTGCGCACAAAATAAGTTGCAAAAACAAAAACCAACCGGTCTTCTGCAACCTTTGGACATTCCTCCCACTCCATGGCACACTCTTTCCTTCAACTTCATCACTGACCTACCTCCCAGTCAAGGGTTTAACACTAATCTTTTAGTTGTGGACTTATTCTCAAAGATGGCACACTTTATTCTGCTCAAAGGCCTCCCTGACGCATCCACTTTAGCCAAAGTGTTCCTGGATGGTATTGTTAAACTATATGGCTTCCCATCAGTCCTGATCTCCGATCGAGGTAGCCAGTTCGTCTCCAACTTCTGGAGAAAGTGTTGTGCAATGGAGCAAATTGACGTCCGACTATCCACTAGCCATCATCCCCAAACGGATGGTCAGACAGAGAGGACCAATCAGACCCTCGAGCAATACCTACGGTGCATGTTGCACCATGAACTAAGAGACTGGAAAGACTTATTATGGATAGCCGAGTACACATATAATAATTCCTTGCATTCCAGTACCGGACAAACACTCTTTTATACCCTTTATGGTAGACACCCACGTACCTCAGAACTGGATTTCCCAACCAGTTTGGAAATGCCAGAAGTAAAAACCCGTCACACCAACATCACTTAAGCTTTCAAAAAGGCCAAAGAACATCTTATTCTCGGCAAAGAGAAGCAAAAGCAATTTGCCGACCAACACCGGAAAAAAGCCCCTCACTATCAGATAGGAGACAAGGTTTGGCTCCCCGCCAGATTTGTACCCATCAAGGGAACCCGGACCTTTCAACCCAGGTACTTAGGGCCTTACACCATCAAGGCAATTATCAATCCAGCGGCCGTCAAACTAGATTTACCACCTAACCTACAAATCCATCCGGTATTTCATGTGCCCCTTTTAAAATGAATGCAACCCTATACACGGATTGGGACAGCACCAAAACCCATACTTATTGACACAGAACCAGAATTTGAAGTCAGAGGCATCCTGGATTCCAAGTATTCAAGGGGCAAGCTATACTATCTAGTTGATTGGAAAGGATTTGTACCCCAAGATAGATCCTGGGAACCCTGTGAAAATATTCATGCACCACGTCTGATCAAAAAATATCATCGAAACTTTCCAACTAAACCTGGGCCGGACAGAAGGAACACCTTGAGAGGGGCCTTGGGGGGGAGTGCTGTCATGACCCACATCCAGAAACCCCCCTGGCAAGCCCATGGACCAGGAGGGGTCTTGGCTCGGGTCTCCAACAAACTTAGGCATCCTTTGCCTAGGCCCTCTTGGGGCCAGTCCTGGCACCTTTGGCGGCAGACTCATTCTTAATAAAGACTTGTGTTTAGGGAACTACTTTATTTCAAGTACCAGCCAACATGGAGGCATACATATAGCTTGGCTCCTTGGAACCAAGCTATGCGGTATAGTGTTTTGGGTGTGGTAGCCTAGGAACTACTTTACCTGGACTTCTTTCTTGAAGCTATTTAAACCACACCCGACTTGGATAACACGCTTCACGTTACTTTGCAATCCTGCAACGTGACGCTCATCGTGTTCAGCTGTACCCACAAACCTCGGTAGAACAGCATCTGTAAAGAGACAAAAGGACATCGTTAACAGCAGCAGCCTACTTGTAATATCACTGTTAGCTGCCCACAGCTCCTGCGAACAGCATCCTAGGATCAGCGTGTCTCCCGGACCGGCGGATCTGCAAAAAAGGAAGAAACAAGACATTAGACACTTTTACAACATAACGAATTGTGCCGAAAAGCTTACCTCGCAAGTCGCTCCTCGACCAGCATCGCCTGGGGATTTCATACACCAGGTGAGCACCGCAATCTATGGGAAAGAAAAGACAACAGGTTAGCAAAGGCAAGGCATCATAGCGCTGCGCATAGTGCCTACTTACCGCATCAAGGCGCTCTTAATACGCTATCATTTACCACCGAGACCCAATTCAGCCAATGCATCACATTGGACTTCCGCGCACCTAAGGAAGAGAAAAAGACATTATTTAAACCAAGAAAGGCATGCAAGAATAACAACAATATACAACAGCAATAAGACCTACCTGAAAGACTCAAAACGGGCCGGCATCAGTGAAGTAACTAGATCGCATTCGCCCACAAAGACAACGCGCCCCTGCCAAGAAGGCAGGACGGAGAGCACACCTGAATTAACAACAAGGTGAGGAGAGGTCCAGAGGGGCTGCGGGCATACGGGGTGGTGGGGGGTTGCTTACCCCAGTTTCCCAGTCTTGAACATTGCCCACCTGTATTCCAGGCAGAACTTCCCCGCTGGTCACACCCGGGAACCGCAGAGAAGGATACCAGAGTCCCTACGGCTGGGTGGTGTCCCCGTGGATACCAGGTGAGCGTAACAACCTCAGTACATTTGACCTAACCTCAGGCTATTGGCAAATAGCACTGACAGACCATGCCAAGGAGAAAACTGCATTTTCTACCTCAGCAGGCCTCTTCCAGTTTAAGGTTATGCCATTTGGACTAAAGAATGCACCTGCTACAGGATGGTTAATTAAGTTCTGAATGGAATGAAGGACTTCTGCATGGCATACTTGGATGGCATTGCAGTGTTCAGCCCTACATGGAAAGAACATATTGACCACCTAGGATATGTTTTGCAGGCTCTTGAGCAGGCCCATCTGACCATAAAGGCAAGCAAATGTCAAATTGGTCAGAGTAAAGTGGTCTACCTTGGTCATTAGGTAGGAGGAGGTGAGATAAGGCCATTGCCCAGCAAAGTACAAGCTGTGCAAAACTGGGCCACCCCTACTACTCAACTCAAGTGAGAGCTTTTCTAGGTCTCACTGGGTACTATAGGATTTTCATAGAGAACTATGGGACCATAGCTTCTCCCTTGAATGTAGTCTCCTCTCCAAAATTCCCTAAAAAGGTTAGATGGCATGAGGATTGCACTCAAGCCTTTGAAAGCCTGAATAAAGCCCTTTGTCAAGCTCCAGTCCTAAGAGCTCCTGATTACCACCAACCCTTCATTGTGCAGACAGATCCATCCAATATAGGTATAGGTGCAGTCGTTAGACAACTGGATGAGAAAGGTAGGGAACACCCCATCCGGCTTCATCAGTAGGAAACTGAAGGAACCAGAGATGTGGTGGGCAACCATAGAGCGTGACTGCTTTGCCATTGTGTGAAGTTTGAAGACGTTTAGACCATACTTGTATGGAGCTACTTTTGTGATTCAAACTGACCACCAACCCTTGGGATGATTAATGCAAATGAAAGGGGAACACCCAAAACTTCTAAGACGGTCAATCTGCCTGAAAGGGTTTGATTTTACCATTGAGCACAGAGCAGGCTGTCACCGCCAAAATGCTGATGGTCTCTCTAGGATGTTTTTAACCTACTAGAGGTAGAGATTCATCCAGGAGTGGATTAAATCCTCCTGTCCCTTAGTCTGGGGAGGGCGGGAGTGAGTGTTAGGGAGAATTCTCATAAATGGTTGATTTCCCTTACCTACTGAGTCCCTCAACAGCTTTGATGGATTTCTAGGATTTATTTTTTTCACCTGGTAAGAGTGTGAGCCTTTTTTCCCACTCTTACATGTGTTTTGCTATGTGTGTTTCTACTTTTTGTGTGATCTTGGGCACTGGAGCCTCACCTTCTCCAGGGCAGCATATTGTTCATGTGTGTTACACAGCACCTTCTGGGCAGTGACACAGGGTTGTCTTTTAGACTTCCCACCGACTCCATTGTCTGGGGCTGACTACAGACCCCCAGAAAAGGGTAAAGTTGCCATTAACTTTACCTTAGTCACTTTATACCACAGACCCAGTACACCCCATCTTCCGTGGCGTATTGAAAAGGGTTAATTCTTATCCCTTTTTGTCTGTGCCTCTTGGGGCATTGTTATGCTCCCTTTACATTAAGACTTGGCTGGTGGCAGTGGTATCTACCCTGACTTTTCTACCGCGATTAGCTTATATAAACATGGTAATGTTTTAGGCTATTATATTAGCCTCAAACATAAACCCGCTTGACCAAATACATTTTATTTTGGCTCTGGCCAGGTTTATTCACCATTTCTTTTTGTTAAAGTCTTTCTCGTGTTTTACTCTGCGCGCCAAACCAGGTTTGGTCCCTTTGTTCATTGCTTTTTCGCGGGCTTCCACACAGAAGCCCTCCTTTAGGCGCCTGAGAGTCTGGGTAGGCAGGATGTGAGGGAGGGGTTTTAGGACCCCTGCCAAGGGTTCCATTGGTAACCCAAGTCACACTCCTGTCTGATTGGCTAAGGGGATTGGCATTGCCAGGCCAGCCACCCTGCTGTGTGATTGACAGCCAGGCTGTATGAATGGGGGAAAACTGCATAAAAAGCAGGTCTCTGGGCCTGGAAGTGCAGAGTCACCACTGGAATGAAAGAACCAACGAGGAACTGGAAGAAGAGGACCCCTACAACGACTGAACCGCCTGGTGAAGCCCTGCTGCAAGTCTGAATCTCCAGAATCCGACGACAGAGAATATCCTCCAGGAAACTTCTTGCCTTGAGCTGGTGGGACCAACCAGTTCACCCAAACTGCAAGCCAGGACCCCTCCTCTGGTCGAATTAGCTGTACAGAGCTACCGTGGGCAGGATAGCCAGGAAGGTCGGACTCTGCTTGGGTTTTAAGGAGCGCACCTTTTATTTGTTGCTTTGCTCTGCTGCTGGTTTCTTCCCTGGGTAGTGCAGGACCCTCCAGTGTTCCTACTTCTGATCAGTCCGACAGTCACTTCAGGAAACGTGAGCCTGCAGGAACTACCAGGAACGTCTGCCTCAGCTACAGCTCCCTCTCCGTTTTAAGGTACTGTGCAAATCCGGTTGTGCGTTTCATTCAGCCACGGTGAAAGTGTTTGAAATCTTTCTCCAATATGAGGGCTTGTCCTTCTCTTCTCTTTGAACTAACTTTTCTACCAACCAACAACCAACCTCGTCCGGAAACCGTGCCACGAACTTTACCGCAAACTACCCTGAACCGTATCTTGAGCAAAAGACTTTTGAACCATTGACTTTGGCCCTAAGCCTTTTCTATCTGATTTTATCATTGTAGTCTCTCTTGTTCGCTAGCCCTGAGAACTTACTTACTTGTTGGTGTGATTCAATTTCTGTTAACTTATGTCTTTCCCTCCCGTTTAAATTGCTGGAGTGCCATTTTGCACCCACTTCATTTTGTGAGCTTAACTTGTCTGGAATTTAAGGGAAGTGGTGCGGTGTATAAAGAGAGTGATTTTTAGACTGCTTATAATAGTGTAATGTTATAAAACTGAAGAGTGAAATAAATGTATATTCTTTTACTTGAAAATCTTGAGTAAGTGTTTGCCTGAATCATAGTAATTGCTGTCCTTTGTGTAACTATTTGATACTGCTCACTTACTCTTGAGATAAGTCCGGCTGCTCCGCTACTGCTACCACTCTAACTGTGTAGTACAGGCTTGTACCAAAGGTGAAATTGAAGTGTCACTTGTAGTCCTAATTGTGTGTGGTGTTCCCAAAGGGTACTGCATATAGTTATGCCTAACAACAAGTATAGCAGAGTGTAAGTGCATATACAAATGAAGAGTGGCAGTTAATCATGAAAATCATGTGGATGCAGTGCAGCTTTATGGGAAGGTTGCAGACGAGATATTAAGGGAAAATTGAGCCCTTAAGAGATGAGACAGATTAATTCTGCCCGCAGATAGGCGGGGACAGATAGTTGAAAATGCGCATATAGGGCATCCAGGCACCATAGGTACCAAAGTGTTGGTCAGAGAAAACTTTTGGTGGCCAGAAACGGACAGAGAAATAGACAGGTTTGTTAGAGAATGCCAACAATGTTCAATGAGTGTTATGGTTTTGGTGCCAAAGACACCACTGTTAGTGATTACTCAATCTCCAAAGAAACCGTGGGGAAGTATAGCGATGGATATAACAGGACCATTTAACAGAGTAGGCATAAGGAAATATGCATTAGTGTTAGTTGATTACTATGGTCATTGGCCTGGTGTGGAATCTGTCAAAGAAATCACAATGGAAGTAGCAATTAAATTCCTGCAAAAATTGTTTGACAGGCAAGGTGTGCCAAAAGTGATTGTAGCTGACAATGGAACGCAATTTGTTTGCATGAGGATGTTGGCTTTTCTGAGGGTGAACTACATCAAACATATAAAAACACCATTAAATCAACCACAAGCAAATGGGTCGGTGGAGCAATTCAATAGAGTAGTGAAAGATACTGTAGGTATGCAAAAGCTTGAGGTTAGATGTGAATTCAGGTACAAAGGGCATGCTGTGTGCACATAGGGCAAAGGCACATCCAATCACGAAAAGTATCCTTTTGAACTGATGAGAGGAAGGTGCCCCAGAAGTATCAGGTATCCACAATGGTTAGAAAACACAATACGTAAAAGGAAGGAGAGTTGCAGGGATATGTCAAGGATCAAAGTGATGGAGGAGAAAAGGAGTAAGATTAAAAGAGATTATGATAAGAAGAAGGCTGGAGGTGATGTGAGTGCCGACCATGGTTCAATAGTTCAGATCAAGTTGCCTTACAATGTAATATAAAGGAGAGTCTAAGTATTGTGAAGGCATCATGAAGCAAGACACAGACAACAGTTTTGAAGTTCAAACAAACTTGTTTTACTTAACTTAAATGTCAGGATGGATGAAGGCCTAACTTGCCCTATGCTAAGGTGGGATTTCGTTACCTAAAGAAACTAAGGAAAGTCTTAGTCAAATAGTTCAACTTAAAAGTCTGTCTGTGTCCAAAACCTATACTTTCACTCACAACTGATGCCCCGCTCCCTTCCCGCACACAGGTGTTGCCTGTTTTGCTTGATTCTTCTACCCTGCTCCCCCCCTCCAGCATACTTCTGCAGGAGTTTGTCCTGATACATTCTGGTTTCACCATCACCGTCTTGTGTCCAATGCTGGATTTGACTTTTATGGACTTCATTGATTCACGGTGCGTCATCCTTTCTCAACTCTCATGCTGGACTTCCTTTGCATCTTGTACTCATGGTGGCCCTGAATCATGCTGTTCCCATCTTCATCTTGTATCCTGGCTTGCATCAATATGTGTTAATACTGACTTCTGCAATTGTATTCACTCTCCCCTCTTGCTTCTCCACTCTTTTTGACTGCTTACTCTCTGTTCTCTCCTCATCTCCCTTTCTCCCTTTTTCTATCTCATCCCCTTACTTTCTTCTATGCACTTACTCTATCAGAATTGTCCCTGGACCTAGTATGATAGTAACATCATCTGTCTACTGTCCCCTCCCCTTACTTGTCCCCCCCACCCCTCCAGCATGTAAAGGATTCTAACCTGGCGTCACACACCGGAACAGGACTCTTTCCAATAGCCTAGGATGTAACACTCAATTAGAATACTTTCTATTTATTGTCTATGAATTCGAATTGAGCTGGCACCCAACCGGTCTCACACCCCCTTTTACAAATACCCCATGTCATAATGGACCATGAACCAGGCCAGTTGGTGGGAATACAATATTTATTTATTTTAATTTCAAAGGAAATCACACAATTTTTATGTTGGGCCGCAATCAAAAATGGGGTGATAATTACAATGAAAACTACAGAAATACACTTGGGTAACCTTCTACAACAACTTATCCAAAGCACAAATGAATAGGAGCACTTTTTCAATTAGGATAGAAAGCACCCGATTTAAGATTTCCCCCTGCAATGTTCCCTCAAACCCCAATTAATCGAATTCTGAGTGGATAGAAAGAAGCAGCAGGGATTCAAGAATATGAGGCAGTAAACAGAATCAAAATCTGACCTTACCTCACAAACAAGAGACATAAACCGACCTGATTTTAAACCCTTTGCAATGGCCTATAATGACACTCGGATTTAGACAAATAATTAATTATATGTGTGTTTAAATAATGATGTACATATGTTTGATCACAGACTTAGGGATGTTATATCACTAGCAACTATAAGGTAAGGTATCACAAAAGGCATACAGTTCAACAAGCAACTTGAAATG
This sequence comes from Ambystoma mexicanum, assembly GCF_040938575.1. Classification (NCBI taxonomy): domain Eukaryota; kingdom Metazoa; phylum Chordata; class Amphibia; order Caudata; family Ambystomatidae; genus Ambystoma; species Ambystoma mexicanum. Next base: position 1,107,787,429 of record NC_090931.1, read on the forward strand.
AAAACAGTGCAGCCAAATTCACACGTTGAAAAGTTGCAATTTACACATTTGCAGTTTTAAATGTCAAAACGTTTTTTTTATATGGGTGAAAAACACAGAATCGGAATGCGGATTTTAGGCTGGGTGATAGATGCACATCACAAGGGCAATATAGAAGTGAAAGAGTGACTATAGCTGGATAATTGGATGAGATTTTCAAGGTGAAAGGAGTTTCGGTTTGGGTAAAATAAAGCAATTAAGCAGAGAAAATTGGTTTTAAAGAAAAGACAATTTCATTTACACTAGATTTAATGGCTCGAAAAGGGGAACGCAACCCGTGAATCTAAAAGTTACGCTGCAGTTGTAACCCTTCACGCAGTGTACCCCTTTTCTTGATGGAAAATTAATTTATTTAATCAAAATATTGCTAAGGACATATGATCTATGCAAGACAGAAATGAAGTGAAAAGTGGTGCTAACGCTTGGAGATCAAGGACAGGGTGCACAGAGAATTCTAACAGTTTTAAACAGGTTATCAGGGTATGGGGTAGGCTATGTGTTGCTATGGGAAGGTGAAATACTCACAATCCACACTTGCCTTTGGGGATTTGGGACAGTCAACTAGGTTCTGGTCACCGCACGGCGGGCGCCCCTTACAGAAAACAGATGGGCAAGTCTGGTCACAGGATGGCAAAGGTACAGCGGGCATGCAGGTACTGGTCAAGAAGCCGGTCTGTTCACAAGATGCTCCCCAAAGGGGTAGGACAGCTTTTCCTCTTTGTTATTGGGATTTTTAGTGGGGTTTCTGGATCAATGTCCTTGCTGGGATAGGGTCAGCAAGGCTTTGGCCTGTCAGTAGGGTCTAGAATCTTGCAAAGGTGGACCTGGAATGTCTGGATACGCAGGCGCTGGAAATTCAGGAGAGAGTCCCTGCCTCTGTCAGCCTCTCTTATTTATAAGGCATGGTGACATCATAGGATTATACGGTGGGGCAGGTTTAGGCTGGGCATACCTCTAACAACTGGATTGGTCAGGGGTGATTGTTACCGCCTTGCTGTCAGCCAGTTGGATTTCAGGGGCATGGCATCAAATTTATGATGTGTGCTTTACAATGCAAATGATCAATCTTAAAAGTTTATTCATCAAATAGTATTTTGAGCCAAATGGGGCAGGCCTTTGTCCTCCACTGGGACCATTTGTTTCTTCAGGCTACCACCAAATGTCAGTTCAGTCCAGGGCTGCCCTGGAGATTCCTCAGTTTGAGTGACTGGTGGTTGTCACTTCCCAAAAGTCGCACGTAGGTATCCCGGATCTATTGTCTCAAGCTGAAGCCCAGACAGAACTCTGACGAGCTTGTGATATTTCTTTCTCTTGGTCAATTCAAAGTTTTCAAGGGCGACACTTAAAATGTAGGTGTCCCAGAATCTAGTGTGGCTTCTTTTGGGGGAAGGCCTCTCCTCTTGCTAGCAACCCCCCAAGCAGAAAACCTGTTTGGCTAGTTCCACAATTCAGCCAATGCCTTTACTTAGTTATTTTAATTTTCTGCATCAGAATCATGTCTGTTGAAACAAAACTTCCCATATAGGTTGTCACACATCACCCCCCCCTGACATTCCTAGGCCAGGAAAGGGCTTTATCCAACATTGTACTTTTAAAACAGGCATTTTTCTTGGTTTGCAAAAACACATTTTGACACGTGGTGAATGCTGCTGGGATTTCCCTTTCAAATTTGTTTTTTCTCTCTCATTTGGATTCCAAACATTGTTTGTACCCCTAGCCAGTTTCTCTTAGACAACAATCTGTACAAGGCAAAGGTCCCTTGAAATTGACATATGCCCTTAGAGATAGGGTTTCTTTTGAAGCATTGATTTTTGACATTTTGTAGCCCAAAAGTCAAGCGTTTTCCCGTGCGGCTGAAGGTTAAGCTTCTGTTGATTTGGTCTGACACAGCCTGCCATTCAGGAATAAGGCTCTCTCCTACTGGAACACAATCTGAATATGGGTGGGCATGGCAGGGTCTCACTGATAAAAGCAGTGTGATGTTGAACAGATGAAAAGAGCACTAGGGCAGCATCCTGTTTAATGTAAAATATTCCCTTTTCATTGGGACTTGACAGCAAGCAGCAGAGCAGCACTGTTTTTCAATTCGCTTCTTTAGTGCGCACAGGAAAATACACTGGGAACCTTTTTTGGGGTGCTCCCTGTTCCAACTTGCTCAGTGGTACTTGGCAAAACAGTGCAGCCATCATTTTATAGCTGTAAAATGTGGTTTTGATGCATGGCAATGATGCTCAAAGGAGCCAGCGCATCCATTTTGCAGTTAACTGCTGAAGTGCAGCTTGGTTATGGATGGGAATTCTGCTGAGTGGATCAATGTATCCCACAAGCACTATCTGAAATGTTGTCAGGCCTACTATGATAGTTGCTTGTTTAGTTCCTCCCCTCCCTTTCTGCACCCTTCTCCCTCACCTTTTGTTTTTCTCCGGCTCTACCAGAAATGTCATAAGGCCTAGTATGGTAGTCGCCTGTCTGTTTCCATTTCCTTCCTACTCTCCCCCTCCCTTCCTTATCTTTGTTTTACCTCTTGCACTATCTGAAATGTTGTCAGGCCGAGTGAGATAGTAAATTTCACATCCTTACTGTTCATGGCCTGTAAGAATGTCATTGTATTTTCCCTTGTTCCGTTCCTTGCCTTGAAGCGCTTTGAAACACATTGTGTATAGGCACTATATAAATAAACTATCATATCATATCAACTAAAGCTAATCAATGTGTAGGGATGTCAGCAATACAAAAATTGTGTTCCAAATAAAGTTCTGAGCTTCTTCCAGCTCCTGGCTTCCTTTTCAGCTCCCCTTCCCAGGTTCAAAGCAGTTCCACAAACCTCTTGGGGTTCCTTTCACCAAGTTCAAGACAGTTACAAAAAGTCTTGGGGGTCCCTTCCCCAAGTTCAAAATAGAAGGTTCAAAGTTCAAAATAAAACAGTTCTCAAAGCATTGGGATCCTCTCCAACCCTCTTACCAGGAGTTATTTTCACTGGATCCGCAATGCACGTCTGTTACAACACAAGTCTTTCCATGTATATTTTCATTGACTTGCTCCTTTTGAGATTCACTCTCTTGACTCCTCCTTTCACTTGCTTTTCATGCAGGACACTCAGTCTAAGCGATATTGTCGGACGACATGGTCTATTAAAGGTCACGCAACCAATGCCTCTTTCTTGCCTCTTGTTCTATAAAATTGCTCCTATGCAGGGGTTCCCTCAGTCTAGGTGCTGTTGTGGACCACATGATCCACCCATTACAGGTCCTGCAACCGATACCCCTTTTCCATCTGCTTTACCAATAATAGTCCACTGTTTTCGCTTGACAGTGAAAAGTATTTCTTGTATCAGGAATATTTTCCTTCCACACTTTATCGTGGCTAGCTTGATCACCATTCACTTGGTTACACTCTTGATCTTCTCTGGCTCTTGCCCATCCAGGTTTCCTCTTAACTTGTAGTTCCTTGACCACTTGGTTTGTGTCAATACTTGTTTCTCTTCTCACACCCTTCTTTGGATTTTGCATGCTTTGCCAACACTTGTATTTCTTTTTTTTTAATAACTGTATTTATTCGGTTGTAAACATGGAATAACATTACAGATGTGAGGCTTGTACAATGGAAAGCAATACATTTTTTAGCATATAACATAGCACTGTATTTCCCCAAGTCTCTCCTCCCTCATACAACTCCCCCTAAACCCCCCCATACACAGTTGCTGTTTGGGAGAGCCTGGCAGTCTTAAGAAATCTGCAAATACAGTCTCGGAAGTTTGGGTTTATAAGTTAATGCTGGAAATTCTCAGTCATAGTCTAAGAATGGGGTCCAAATGTTCGTGAATTGGTGTAATACGCCATCTTCAGCACTGTAACTTGCTCGGCCACCAGGATTTTCCATATCTTGATCCACCATAGAGGTAATAGAGGGCCTTCAGGGGACTTCCAGTTTTGGGCTAGTGTAATCCGTGCAGCCAGGAGAAGCTATGTTATTAGTTTGGCGGTTCCCCCAGATTTAGGGTAAATTTCTTTGACTGGAGCGCCCAGAATAATAACTTCAGGATTCATTGGAAGTCTGATATGGGTAATAGCCTCTATTATGGTGAAAATGTCTTCCCAAAAAGATTTAATAAGCGGACAGTCCCACCACATGTGAAAATATGTGCCTTGTGCTCCACACTTCAGCCAAGTGTTGGATCCAACATTGATGGAAAATGGTTTAGTTGCACTGGAGAATAATACCAGCAGATTAAGAGTTTCATGGGCACATTCATTATTAGTTACGCATTTGGAAGAAGAGTAGTTCCTAGCTAAAATGTCCAGCCAAGTTTGGTCCTCCATCAGTTGACACAGGTCTTTTTCCCAACGGCTCATGTATGTAGGGCGATTAACCAGCATGTCGTTTCGTAGGAGTTTATATATCCTAGAAATACTTCTAGCTTGTGGGACCTATGAGAAACCTGACGGTGTGTCCCCGACTAGTCCCTGGGGATCTGTCATCCAGGTGGCCAGGACACGCCATCGCTATTGGACCCAGTTCCTGGGGGTGGACCAGTGAGGGAGGATCACCTGGATGGGGGTCCTCGGGGAGTGGAAGTGTGACACTGACGGGTGAGACGCGGTATACCCCTTCTTCCAACACCTTTTCCCCCCTCCTACCATGTAGGATATTCCGAAACACTGCCCCCCTGTTTCCAACATGAACACACCACTTTCACACACCACAGACAACGGACTAACACCAGAGCCATTTACCTGACGTGTCCCAAAACAAGGGTCAGCCCATTGACCTGAATCACACACACCTGACGGCCCTTTCCCTTTCCCACAGGGATAAAAGGTGGAGCACGAGAGCACACTGCGAGTAAGGTAGACCGCACAACGAGACGGCTATCCAGGCCCGGCAGTACAAGATGAGGAGAAAGACGGCACAACTCGAGAAGGTGATAAGGAACGAAGCAACCATGCACTTTCTGCTCAAGGCCCGTGACACCTCCCTGGAACTAATTGTAAGACTGCGAACAATAGCCCAAGTGTGTTGCAGTAGATGTCAACAGTACATGGAACGTACCTATGCTGATATGCAGGACAGAGGGAGACCCGTGGTACCGGCCTTGACTCCCGATACAAAGAAAGCCAAGTGGTTCATCACAGCCGGTGAGTCAAGGAGAGGACCGATAAATGAAACTGAACTGTGTTGAACAAAAGTAGCAAACGGCTGATTGTAAAACGAACAAAGAACTAATGATGGAATAGTGGAAAGCCAGCTGCAGATGAGACAGGCACTGTGTGGGTGCTCTTTCGAGAAACACTGACCGATTACCCGATTGTTGAAATTACTATTACCAGAAGGCCTTAGTAAAGGCAAGAAGAGGGTCAAAGTGGTGATACAGGGTGTAGTAAAATCCTCTTTACAGTTGAAAGTCTTTGACCGGCAGATGATAGTGAATAAGGGTAGTGAATCCCACATCGTAAGAAAGTAAGAGGAACTGTGAGATTGGCAAAGGTGAACCTGAAGGAGGGATCCCAAAGGAACAGAGTGTTGACTAGAGTGAACACGGTAGAGGGTGGTCTACATTGAACTGTTTCAAAAGACATTAAGATTGGTGAATACCACAGAGGGAGGCCATCAAGACCAGGGGAAGTGGATTGTCTCCATTGACACTTAGTGAACGGAAAATTAAGGAGAGAAAGCCAAAGTGAACCCGACAGGATGGAGGCTGATATTCGAGAGGGGTCTGCGCCCTGAAGAGGGGCATCCAAGGGTGAAGAATCATCACCCCAAGTACAATCCAAAAGAACTTTTTGTTGATTATTTTGAACGCATCATGCCCTCGGGGAACCATTAACAACATTCCCGGGGGCGAATTCTATAGAGCTCGCAGAAATTGTAGTCATGACTGCAATTACAAACAAGAATGTAAATTACTAACCAAGAGGTTTCTTGACAGAGGATATAGCCTTAGGACTATCAATCAAGCATCCAATAAATACATGCATACTACAGAGAAATAATTGGTCAACAAGTGCAGGAAAATCAGGGCAGAAACGCAACATATTGCCATTATAACTCAATACTCCAGAGATAGTGCTGTGATATACCAAATGGCAGCCAAACATTGGAACATTATCCAATTAGATAAGGACTTAACACCTTTTCTCATGGACAGACCTAAACTTACTTTTACCAAGGCGCCTACACTCAGAAACAAACTGTGTCCATCATTTCTGAACTTATCACCAATGGAAACACACAATTGGCTTACAAGGGGCGGTGGCTTTCACAAATGTGGTCACTGCAACCAATGCAAATACACTTTAGACAAATGTCAAATTTTTAAAGATTGGTTGGGCAATGAAATCATTATTGAGGATCATATCAATTGTAAAACATGTTACGTTGCCTACATTATCAAATGTGTTTGCCAGCAAACAATATATTGGCAGTACCATCAGGCAGCTGCGTATACGTATTTGAGAGCATCTTCTGAGTTTGAGGAATACTGAACCCTAAACACCACTGGCCATCCATTGGCAAAAAGAACACCAAATGGACGGCATTGAAGATATACGTTTCCTGGTTCTAATGAAAGTTAAAAAAGGAAAGAGGGGGGAGACTTACAACTCAAATTGTGCAAAATGGAAGCAAGAATAATTTGTCTTTTAAGATCAACAAAGTCCGGTTTTAACTCGGATCATGAGATGTATGTTTTTTTGTAATTGAGATCATTGTACCAAATAACATGATCCAGACAAAACTCATGCATATATGGGGAAGCTTGGGGGACAGCACATATGATTAAACCCTTTTGGAGTACCTGGAGAACACTAGTCTCACCTTTAGCTAAAAATCATCTTTAGGCAACCATTGTAAACACTGCCCGTGGCAATAGAATAGTATATATGGAACCACTGCTTAGCTCCATTCACCAGTATATAGTTCATATATACTATGTAATTTAGTATATAGTAATTAATTTACAATTTTTTTTTTTGTTTGTTTTTTTTTTTGTTTATTAACCTGTTAGGGTTTTTTACAAAACTGCGTTGTGGGAAACTGTGTTTGTGCTACTTTTGAAGGTTGGAAGTTGACCCAGGACTCACAACACCACTCTCGAATTTCCTTGAAGGTCTCTTACTGAGGTTGCAGGCAATGAGCCAATGTCACTGGCTTTTGCCAGAGCTACTTCGAGGAATTTAGCTGCCGCTCTGGACCATCTAGTGGAGTCGCCTGCAATTAGACAGAACCATATTGTCTCTTCGTCGAGTGTAAAAAGGCACGTGATGAGTGGTGTCAAATAAGCCCTTCTTTCCTGCGCCAGTCCAACACATGAAGTGAGTAGATGACGGACAGATTCTATTTGGTCAGCTAGGCCGCAGACCCGGCAATAAGAAGAATTAGCCAGCGCTCTTTTGGTCAAAATTTCTCTCGTGTGCAGAAGATTCAGGCGGGCCTGCAGAAGAATTTTTCTCAACTTTTTTTCGGGAAATTTTTCGCAATATTTTAATGGAACCTTTGGGCGATTATAAGTGGGTGGCAAGTCTTTTAGGGATGTGTACGTTAGGATTTTCTCATTAGTACATATCCAGTCTTGTTCTAGAAGTTTTTGCTTCACACGCCCAGGATTAGAGATGAGGAGGTCGTCCGTACAGTGGACTTCTTCTCGTTTTTTTCCATTTTCTTCGCCCAGTTAGTGAGTGGTATGCACTTCCCATTTTCCAGTTCATTTTCTAATATCCGAAAAATCGGCAAAGAGTCAGAGGTCCGTATTTTCCTATAAAGTAGAATCGCGCTTTGCATAACAACTGAGGCTAGTGAGGGAAGGCCAAGGTCGCGCCGAATGGCTGGCATGGGGGCTGAGGTAGGAAGCCCTAAGACCGATTTCCATAGAAAACCTTCCAGTCTCAGCCACAATTCAACAGGTAAAGTTAAGTTGGCTGCCATGCCGTATGTTATGGCCGGTACTACCTTTGTTTTATAGAATTGTAGTACCGGGGTCCAGGAAAACTTGCTGAATTTTCTGTCCACAGCTCGAGATTGGGCTGTCAAGTTCTTGATTTTTGACCATAACGAGGCTTGTAGTGAAATGTCATTCAAAGTGTTGTCTAGTTGGATGCCCAGATACTTAAACTCGTCTACTACATCGATTTTTTCTTCATCGAGAAACCATACCGGACATTTCTTTGTCTTTTTTGTGCCTTTTGAGAAAGACAGGATTTTGGTTTTGTTTTTATTTATTCGGAGATTATTTTCTTCCATGTATTGGGCCAAGTTTGTTAGCTGTCTCTGAAGGCCCACTGCCGTCTGGTCAATCAGAATTAAGTCGTCGGCGTACCACAGTCTTGAGACTTTAGAGACACCCACTCGCGGTGGGAAGAATCTTACTAATTTCTCTGAGTCTTGGAAGTCTCCAATAAACGAAATGAACAGAGCTGGGGCCAGAGGGCAGCCCTGTTTTACTCCGCGTTTTGTAAAGATTTGCTCTGAGAGTGTGCCTTGTTGGTTTAGGCGAACTCTGATTGAAGTAGTTGCCATTATTGGTGCAAGAATCGGGTCAGGACATTTCCAAGTGGCTAACTTGGTCCACAGTCTTTCGCGGTCTACCAGATCAAAGGCCTGGGACAGGTCCACCATTGCCATGTGGACCTTTCCGGTGCCCCTCTTTGTGTTTGCTTTGAGTATGTTCAAAAACAGAAGGTTAATTGAAGTTCCTGCTCCCTTCTGGAATCCTGTTTGAAACATATCGGCTGCCGGGGAGGCACTGGCCCAGACTTTGAAGTGGCGTAGGAGTAGTGTTGCGAAGATCTTCCCTATGACGTCCAATAAGACTATAGGTCTGTAATTGGCGGGGATGTCTCTGTTTCCTTTTTTATAGATGGGCACCAATACAGCCTCTGTCCAGGTTTTGGGAATTTCTTTGGTTTTCTGAGTTTGAGTGAATATTTCGCCAATTGCTTGCGCCCATAATAGTGGGTGTGCCTTGAGGTCAGTGTTAGTCAAGCCATCTGGCCCTGGGGCCCTTGAGGATTTAAGTTTGTTGATCACTTCTCTGATGTCCTCAACCGATGAGAGAGTGATCCATGGGGAATCTGAGAGGACAGGAGGATACAATGACGAGTTGGTGGGGCGGCGGTACAGCTCCGTGAAGTGCTGAATCCACTTTGACTCTAGGACACAGTTAGCCAGCACGTTTGCACTCTGCCCGTTAAATGATTTCAATAGCGACCAAAAGTCTCGAGTGTTCCTTGTGGCGCAAGTATGGAGCATTGCTTCAGCGTCATTTTGGTACATAAGCAACCGGTGCTGTTTTAGCCATGATTTGTAGGACTTTTGTTCCGCTTGATAATTAGACCATGTTTCCGGCGAGTCAGCTCTTATGGCCGTTTTTTTTCAATTTGTTAAAACTCAGCCTTTTTGTCGCCACTTCTGTGTCAAAAGAGTGCATATGCGTAGGTTTTCCTGTTTTTGTTCCCGCGAAGTTCGTTTTATATAGGGCCAGAAGCGAGACGTATTCTGGTCGTCTGTCGCTTTTACTCCTCGTTATTTGGACAGTTTTCCTCGCAATGTTGGACGTGAAATTTTTTACATTATCGGACGTTAAACGGAGCCTGTTTTGTTGTAAGTTAGATTCCACCACTGCTGGGTAGAAGGACCTTGATGGAACTGTTCCGTTCCATGACATTTTTAGGAAGTTATGATCACTTTCCTGCGTTTTCACCACCGTAAAGTCGGTGAAATAGGCTATCAGCCCTTCAGTGATGAATATATAGTCCAGCGTGGCGGTCGAGCTCAGTCTTTCCCACGTAGGAATGTGTGTTTCTCGATCTTGGAGTAATGATACATTGTGGAAGTTCCTTGATTTCATTAGGCGGGACCAGGCTCGACCTCTTTCGTCCATCGTTGAGTTAGGGCTTTGTTTGTTTTTCACTCTCCCCTCACATTTAGAGTTTAAGTCACCGCAGATGATGATATTGGGTACTTTCCGCTCCACCGTTAGGTCGTCAATTTGGTTGGCGACCATGGTGCAGAACTCTGTAGTGCTGGTTTTCGCCGGGTTCCAGTAGAGGTTTATTATGCCTAACTCCGAATTTATCCAAGCATCTCTGGTTAAGTCTTGATGGAACCATGTAGTCAGCGTTGTTAGCATTCCATAACCCTCTGCTATTTTCCCTTTTGGAGTGATCCCTGAACCAATCCGGATAGCTGTTAGTATGCCTCCGGAGGGGCGTCCTAGAATGGACTTACAGGCGGGCGAGGCCTCTGTTACGTTACCTCAGTTCGAACATACCTAAATTTGTGTCACTAGGCGTTGTGAGATGTCGATATCCTCTCGTATTCTACGAAGCCATGTTTAGGGTGCATTTTAGTGGAGGATTTAAGGGACCGGTGCGTTGCTTCTCCGTCGGATTTGGTCCTTGGTTTTGTTGCTATTTCTTGTGATTTAGCGCAAAGGTTTCCGAAATCCATTTCCTTGGATTCGTGCCGATGGTGCACTCGCTTCTCTTAATGGTCTGCTCTCTTTTGTGATTTCCGTTCTAGATTGTCTTATTTCTCTTTTCTCATGATAGCTTTGTGTTTTTGGTGCATTGTAGTTTTTGGTTCGGGTCGTAGTTGGAGGGGTAGTTTGGTTGCTCCGCCACCACCTTTCGTTGCCATATGCCGCGTTTTGTTTTCTCGGGAGCCTCTGTGCGTTGTTTTCTCTGTGTTGCTCCCTATCTTGATTTGAACCTTCACTTTTTTCTTTCGTCGACTTTAGCGGTGTCCTTCGATTGTTTCTGAAGGCAGTAGATTTTTAGGCCCATTTTTTGGAGATCCTTGTGCACGTCAGGGGTTAACTCCAATGATGTTTTTCTTCTTAAATGGAGGTAGGCTTTTGCTTTATGTTCCCGATGGTAGGGTTCGACCAGTATGAAGTCTTCCGATCTTAGGTGGCAGAGTTTTCCTATTTTCCCCAGTCTTTTTAAGACTGTTCTGCGGTTTAGGACCAGATAAGAGTCTTTAGAAGATATTTGTTCTAGCTTGAAGAGTTTACCCCCTTCAAAGATTTTGTCTTTGTCTGAGGCAGCGTCCTTATTTCCTCTTTGTTCCTTCAATGACTGAGCTCTGGCGGAGTAGTGAGATTTGTAGTGTTTCTGGTCTTGATCTCTATGTGGCTCGTGTCCGGCATTTTCATGTGTCTCCTTTAAGTTTCTCAGAGCTTCTAGGGCAATAGATGGAGAGTTTGAGCAAGATTGTTGTCTGAGCAGCTCCCTAGATGCCTCGGGGTGACTTTTTTTCTTAAGTTCTCGAGTAGGTTCATCTTTTTTTGTGGGGATTGTTTGCGTTTGTTTTGGAGCGTCGTCACAATTTGACGGCGGTGGGGAGTCTGGTTCCCTTTCATAAGAGTACAGCGATATGTTCGACAGATCTGAAGATGAGTTTGAGTCTACACTTATTCTAGATGTGTCTGTTACATTTGTCTGCTTCAAGTTTGAGGGTAAGGGGTTCATTATCACTTCCCCTTGGTTGATTCCCGTCTCCGTCTCCCCAATACAGTTTCGATTTGGAAGAGTTTTTTGAGGGGATTCCGTTGGGCGCAACAGCACAGAGGTTTTGATGCCGCTTTTGATCTTTTCTTTGACTTTCCCCCTGGGTGTGGGTTTTGGTGGGGACAGTAGTGCTGGTGTAATCTCATCGGCTTTGTGTTTTGCAGGAATTTTTGCAAAGATTGGGGCGACTTCTTTGTTCTTCTCGGTCTGTGTGGACTGTGTGGTTTTGGTTGGTAGTTCCACATTTGTATGAGTGCTGCCATCTTTCTTTAGTAATTCTGTCATCATAATGTCTATTTTTACCTCCAACTTTGAATGTATGGAGTTCGAAATTCTTTCCGTTGCTGTTAGGTAGCCTTCCACGAAAATTAGCTTGTCCTTTAATTCACTGATCATTGTGTATTATCTTTCAAGGCCTCGTGTATTGATTCATACAGCTTTGTGAAAGGGTTTAGCACTATTGAGAATGCAGACATTACCGACAGAAGGTCTTTTTTCTTTGTCGAGGGAGAGTCGTTTTCTGACATGTTTGATGTGTTCCCAGGGCGTCTGCTTTTCTGCGGAGTGTTAGAATCTTTAGTGGCGTGGAGTGTCGAGAATCTTTCTGAGAGTCTTCTTTCTGCAGTTGCTGTGTTAGCTTGGGGAGGCTGAGATAGGTTTTCCGACGTTTGGCTCGAGTTTCCCAGAGTATGCGGCCGGTGTCCCGTGATTTTCTAGTTGTTGGCTGGGGCAGAAATTTTGGGTCTGCTTTGGTCCATCTAGAGTGGGCACATAGATTGGCAGGTTCACGTGTGGCAGCTTTGGGAGACTGAGAGAGACTTCAGGGAGCTTGTTTGTTACATCTGATTTCTTTTTGTTCGCGTCTTCTTCTCTTTCTTCTTGCTGAGACATTTCGAGCAGCACTGGTCTCATTTGAGTCAGGTCCCTCGATTGCATAGTCTCGTGGTCGATGAGTGCATGTGTCGTCTGAATCCGTCCTTGGAGGTTTGTATCAGTTTTCCTGGCTTTTCTCAGTGGAGAGTTGTCTTGGATGGCCTCTAGGATTTCGGCGTCTGATAGCTCGGACTCTTGACTTATATTTCTTTTGTGTTGCTTTAGGAAGTATTCCTTTAGGCTGCTTAGATTTGTCACACTCGGGTTTCCTTTGTGCCCTCCTAATGGTTTAGAGATGACTTTTTTTTTCAGGGTCTTTAATGTCGTTTTTTTCTCCCTTATTTTGTTCTGGTTACAGTTTTCATTTTTGCGAGCAATCTTTACTCCCTGAGGTGAGTTTGTAGGGACTATGCCGTGTTGCTCCGTGTCGCTCAGCTGTGTTTCAGCCAGCACTGAAGGCGTGCCTGCAGCTGGATTTGATGTTTGGGGTCTCAGTTGTCGGTCTCGATCCTGAACTGGGGATTCGTTCCCCTCTAGGGACCCTGTGGACCCTACGATCTTAATGTCTACCGAGGGGTTTCGGGCCCGTTCAGGGTCCGTGGTGCTGGTTGTTTCTAATGGTGGATACACCTCCAGCCCTTTGTTCGTGAAGACCTCGTCTTCTGATTCCGTGTCCCATGAGGCAGTTTGAGTAATCTTCCTCGTAGTTAACTGAGCCTTCCTGAGATGAAGCTTCCTTTCAAGGTCTGTCTGGTGGGCTCCACTCTGATGGACCTGAGCCTGAACCATGATGGCTGTGTCATACAAGTATTCTTGCGCTGGGCTATACAGCGACGCGCCCATTGCAAGCAATACTACGGACGAAACAAGATACTCAGGTATTTTTACCATTCACAGGTGAGCGCGAACTCAGCGGGAATCCATTTTTATTCAAACAAGTAATGGTTACTAAAATGTACGTTCATCTGCTTTTAAGGGCGCAGGGATTTGACCCGGTGATTACTTTAACAAACTAAGAACATACCTATTTTGATGATAGTTGAAAAACGCTATTCAAGGTAGGCACAGATAAGCATTGAGCATTACTACATTACTCATTTGGTTTATAATTGTCAAGATAAATTTTATACTTACAATTACATCCACAGGCTTTAAAAAGAACAAGTGCACTTGGATGGTAAGCACTTGTATTATTTCTAGAGGATCATTTTTAACATCATAACCGGGTGAATTACGTGCATGGGCAATGCTTGCTGTGAACTTACCATTTTATTTCAATGACCTTGACACACGGGCTAATATAATACGGACTCCAAATGGGTGATCATCGATGCTGAACACGTTATACTCAATTGCGCACTAATGTACTTTGACTTAAGTCTTTGCAAGCTTGCACATGCAAAGAAAATGTTATATCAGCAATTTATGTCATCTTTGACAGTGAATATGAACTGAAATTGTGTTTTTTTCTAATTCCTTCCATGAACGCTTGCTTAACTCAAACTTCCATCAACCGGCATCCTATGGTATTTATTATTTCATTTTACGGTTCATCATTGGTTGAATTTTCTTTTTGTCATCAACTAACTCTACAATATGATGATAATATTGTTTAATATGTTTATGTTGTGAATTATTGAACAACTTTGGTTGATTAATAGCCTTGAGAACGACCTTCAGGGTCGAAACACGTGTCGGCTATTGTTACAATACAAAGAAGACATTTTCTTGATCTAATGCGTGGACTTCATTATTATCAGCATTAAGATTGCAATTGCTAAAACAACATTATCTGAATATATGTACATTCATCAAGAATACTAGTTCCAAGCGCAGTGATAGTCTTTCAGTAGTTTCCAGGATAATTTCATTGCTTTATAGAAGGGAAACAACTACCGAAGGTGTAATAAAAACACAGCTGGTAATACCCAAAAGTCACCGAAAGGTTGTACTGGAGATTGCGCACTCCCATCTAACGGGGAGCCATTTAGGACAATCTAAAACCCAGGCGCATATTAGTGGAAGTTTTGTTGGCCAGGTATCCATGCTGATATAAAAACCAAAATACAAACGTGCAAAATCTGCCAAAACAAACAGCATACATCCCATTACCTGCCGCTCTGAATCCGATGCCGATCATAGAACTTCCCCTTTCAGGAATCGTTATAATCGGGCCTTTAGAAACATCCAGGTTAGGTAATAAATATGTCATTGTGATCGTAGATGATGCGACCCGATATCCCAATGCTTTCCCAATGCAAAATAATACCACACAGCAGATCCTTGTACACCTTTTACCGTACTTCTCCTGGGTCAGCTTTCCCAAGGAAATGTGGACAGACCAGGGTTTGAATTTTATGAGTAAGCTTATGGCCGAAGTCATAGAGCTACTCCACATTACCATCCTGCGAACCTCAGTCTATCATCCTCAAACCAATGGCTTGGTGGAGAGATTCAATAAAACCCTGAAGCTAATTTTTTATGAAAACTGCTAGACAAGGATGGGAAAGACTGGGATCGAATGATACCTTGGGCACTATTTGCAGTGAGGAAAACCCCCCAAGCTTGCACAGGTTTCTCTCTGTTCGAGCTGCTCTTTGGTAGAGAGCCCAGAGATGTCCTGGACATGCTCTGGGAGACCTGGGAAGATCGAGAGGAGGCCCCCATTTCCATCTTGCAAACCGCCATCAGAATGCGAGAACATATGAAATTGGTTCGAGGCTTAGTTTGTACGCATATGGAAAAGGGCCAGAGCCAACAAATAAACACTTATGATAAAAAGGTAAATTTAAGATCATTCTCCACAGGACAAAAAGTACTGGTCCTCTTACCAACCTCAGAAAACAAACTTGTCTCCAAATAGCACAGTCCTTATGAGATGGTAGAACGAGTGGGGACATGCAATTATAAAGTAGCCCAACCAGATAGAAAGCAGAAGATCCACCTCTACCACATCAATCTCTTGAAAGAGTGGAAAGAGAACCCATCTGCCACCCATGCCAAAGTACTAGCCTGTCTGGTTCCCAAAAATGTAGATAACTTTGAATTCATTCCTCCAGATATATCTATCTAACAACAACAAGATTTAAAAGATGTAGTAGTCTCATTTCCCGATGTATTTTCAGAAAAACCAGGAAGAGTAAAAGACACACACCACTATATTAGAACACCTAAAGGTAAAGTGGTTCACTTAAAACCATATTGACTCCAAGAAGCTCGTAAACAGATAGTGATCGAGGAAGTCAACAAAATGTTGAAAGCCGATTTTATTTAACCATCTTCCAGCCCCTGGTCCTCTCCTATCGTGTTGGTCACTAAACCTGACCATTCCTGGAGATTCTGTATAGATTTCCATCAAGTTAATGCCATCTGGGACTTCGATGAATAACCCATGCCTCGCATTGATGACCTAGATCAGCTCGAAGCAGCCACCTTTCTATCTACCCTAGATTAAACCAAAGGGTACTTGCAAGTCCCAGTGTATCGGCCAAATAAAGAAAAAAAATGCATTCTCAAAGCCTCTAGGACTATTTCAATTTAAAGTCCTGCCATTTGGCTTACACAGCACGCCAGCCACTTTCCAATGCCTTCTGGATCAAATTGCACAGCCATACTCTGATTTCTGTGGAGCTTACATTGATGATATTGGGCCTCATTACGAGATTCACGGTAATGGAAAAACGATGCCGGTAAGGGAATACCGGGACCGCATACCGCTCCGGCCTATTACGAGTCGACAACCTGGAATCACTGCCACCGCTGAGACTGTGCACCCCCGTACTGGCATGCGCACGGGCACACGGCCCTTCGGGCCGGCAATACGGGGATGGCGCTAACCGGATGACATGACAAGTCATGCGGACATGCAACTACAGGCATCACGAAGGCGGTAATAAGGGATACCGGGATGGCAGCATCACCGGCATCGCGAATCACCCGTTAACAGCAATGTGCAGTGCTTCCAACTGCCACAGGTGCACACAATCAGCACAGGTGGAGGCAATGGAGTCTGGCCCAGCACAAAAAGAGCACACCCACACACCACACCCCTTTCCACCCAAAATGATCCCACTTGCAGTTGCGATATTGGGGCTGGAGGACATGCTTGCATTGGTACACCAGCAACAACAACAACAGGCACCACAGAGGAGACACAAGAGGAGAATGAGGGTGAGACAGGCCCAGCAAGTCCCACCAGTGCAGCCAGTGGTACCACGCAGGCAGCCTCCAATCCCTCGCATCAGAGCCAGTCCATTCAACCTTACCCCAGAGCAGATCCACACCCTGTACCGCCTGGACCGGGATACCATCACCACCATTGTGGACATGATACACGACGACATTGTCAGCCTGATTGAAATATGCACCGCCATCCCCCCTCTACTGAAGGTAGTGTCTGTGCTCCACTTCCTGGCCACAGGCACCTACCAGCACACAGTGGGGCAGATGCATGGCATATCACAACCTTTTTTTTCACGCATGCTGAACCAAGTGCTGGATGCCCTCCTGAAGTACTCAAGCGACTACATATCCCTACCACGGACTGCCCAGGAGATCTTTGACACCAAAGTTGGCTTCCATCCACTGGCAGGCATACCAAACTGTATCGGTGCTCTTGGCTGCTCCCATGTGGAATTGGTGGTCCCGCATGCCATGGAGGTGGTGCACCCAATCGTAAGTTATACCACTCCATCAATGTGCAGATGGTATGTGACTCCAGCAAGATCATCACACATTGTTGTGCCCAATATCCCGGATCAACTCATGACTCAATGGTCCTGCGGAACTCCACGCTACCACGCTACATGCAGGACGACGTGCCTGGCTGCTTGGCAAGTTGTATGACAGGCACATAGCAGTGTAATGGGGGAAGAGATGCACACACCACCCTTGTGTGATTGGGGTGGCGATTGCAGAATGTCCATACTGCAAAACACTGTGCCCCAAAGCATCCCAAACTGAACATGACACCCAAACCCCATAGTAATGATGGAAGCTGCACACCAATGACAATATGCCAGACTTGCAACCAGCCCACATCCCACAACCACTGCACATCATCAGACCTTACCCTCTGTAACACAATCCAGCAACATGCTGTGAGTATGCACAATGTAAATGACCGCAGCAAAACACAACACAGGCCATGCATCCATGAGTGCGCACAAATCAATCCCACCAAGGGAATACAATGCTTGTCACTGGGCCACCACTACAGTCACGCTGCATGTCACCGTGGGAATAATAAGCACTGAATGAGAAATCATGATGAGACTTGTGCCAATGCTGCTAGTAAAAAAATCATATTTATCACCACACATCACATTAATGATACCAAACACAGCGATAGGCATCCACAGTGCATGAACACCAGCAAGGGAGTGGACACCCTGCATCATCTGGACGACGCAACCCAGTCCTGTAGACCATGGGACAGCACACATTGTGGCAGGTTAAAATGTGTGCATACATCCAGGGACATGTGCATGTGAACAACAAATATCTACAGGCATGTGAGTGATAAGTACAGGTGTCATTTTAGGAATTGACTTACACATACCTTATTTTGAACCCATGCAGGTGATGGTGGCTATCCCTTGAAGCCGTGGCTCCTCACACCTGTCCAGAACCCGCAGAACAGGCACAAAGAGGACTACAATCGTGCCCATACCCGTACCCGTGTGGTGATCGAACAGAACTTTGGCCTGTTGAAGGCACGGTTTCGCTGCCTCGGCAGGTCGGGTGGGGCACTCCTGTACGGGCATGAGAAGGTGGCCAAGATCATCATTCATGGCATGTGCCATGCTGCACAACATGTGAATCCGACGGAAAGTGCCTCTGCCCCCTGACATTGAACAGCAACCACCAGGTGAGGATGAAGATGATGGGGTTGCACATCATCCAGGTGGCGATGCACAGGAGGGACGTGCTGTGCACCAGTCTGTGATAGGCCAATATTTCTAAGACACATGGATGCAGAGGGTGCCACGAATGTGGGACTCAGGGCACTGGGTGTGGGGGTACATGGACACTATGCACTGTAAACCAATAAAGCACACATACACAATAAGCAATGTCCAGTCATGTGATTTTTTGGTACACAAAGGGTGTATTAAACAGGAAATAAGACAAAAGTGCTCTGACCCTCCACCTCACACACACCCCATCCCTCCTCCCCCCACAACTCCCCCACAGACCCCCTCCACCCACAACTCCCCCGCCCATGGTGTGCAATGGAATGCTACATGAGTCTGCAAAAGTCTGCACATGCAGGCTGACCATGCTACTTCTGTCCTCTGTCGTACTCCGGAGGCGGCATGTCGGGGCGCTGCATGGTGCACACAGACCTGCGCAGGGGGCTCCTCTGTGTGGAGCTGGACGATGACCCTGTGGCCGCATGCTCCACTGTCGGAGCAGGACGCTGAGCCTTCAAGGCATCGGCAATCCTAGCAAGGACCTGCCTCACTGCCGACAGTTCCTCACAGATGCATAAAGTGCTAGACTCAATGGCCCCTTTCATGGCCGCAGTGTTCTCTCGGGCCTCCTTCCTTGTCAGGTCACCATCTGAGACGTATTGTTTTACAAGCCCGGTCAGCTCCTGCTGCCGCCCCTCCATTTGTGCCATTCTCAACTCCCCGTCCCGGACCCCTGTGGATGTGGATAGTATGTGTGGCAAGGGGCCCAATCCAGGTGGGTCCTCTGTGGGGCTCCAGGCCTCTGGTTCTGCGTCTCCTCCAGACTGGACGTGCGTTGTGCTATTGGGTGTGCTTATTGGGGTGTACTGGGGTGTTTGGCCGGGGCTGGGTGTGCCACCAACTTCCATTGAGCGGTTGTCCTCCTCAGGGACACATACCTCACCTTGGGATTGTTCTTCATCGCCACTCTGGGGCGCTGTGGCAGCTGCCTCCCCTACCGAGCTGTTAGCAGCAGTCATGGTCCCATCTGCCACTGGATCAACTTCAGTGGATTCCACAGGTGTCGGCACTGTTGGTATAGCGGCTGTCCTTTGACGCCCCTGTGCCTTGCCATCCTGGTTTGCCTTTGCCCTCGGTGGCTGATGTGGCTTGCCTGTGCCCTTGGACGTGGACGGCCTATTGCTGTCTTCCCTGGCCCTGGCCCTCTTCGATGGAGTGGTGGCCTGTGCAGCAGAGTCCTGTGCATCGCTGTCGTATCATGGCCTGTGGGGGACCGAAAGAGGGACAGCATCAGTGATGGTTGTACATGCATCATGCATACAATGGTATTAGTGCAGTTGTACACATTTGATGACTTGCTGTCTTACAGTTGTGGCATACAGGTTGCTTGCTATATGGCGGAGTCATTCAGGCATACGTCTGGTTCACACATGTGTGAGGTGGTGTATGCTGTGTAACATGCCTTTGTGTTGTGGACTGCGTGCAGTGTGACACACGCCGTTTCCCTGTTTGTGGGTGTGTCGCAGGTATGGCATTGGCATGCTGCATGCATGTAAATGTGACAGTGCTGGGGACAGCATCTAGGCAGGGATGTGTCCATGTGTGTGTGATGGCCCATGCATTGGCTCATGTCACAGTCACATTGGTGGTCCATCATCATACTTTGCATTACAGTGGTTTGTTTGGACACTCAGCTCCACGTCCCATATCTCCCACTCTCTCTATGGACTCCATCCCAATGGTGCTGGCACAGGTTTCTTCCCATTGGGTGAGTTTTATGGGTGAGTTGGACCCGCTGCCAGTAGCTAGACCCTGGCTCCGATTAGCTGATAAGATATTGCGCACACGGCGGCGCAGGTCATCCCAGCGATTGTTTACATCCTTTACGGTGCGGGGGTGGTGCCAACCGCACTGACCTTCTGGGCCACTAGCTCCCATACCTCTTTCTTTTTCAACTGTGCAGCTCTCTTGAGGTCTGAGGCAAAGACCACATCTGCATTCTCTGCCAGTGTGTCGGCCAGCATATTCAATTCATCCTCTGAGAATCTCTGCTTTCTCTGGCTGGATGCTCCTTTTTTTTATGGCCTTTGTCATTGTGCTGGAGTTGTGGGTGCAGATGTAGCTGGTGGTGTGAGGCTCCAGGTCCTGTATCTCGAGGATGGCAATGGATTGTGTTTTTTAAGATGGCCGCCGTGCGTCCGGCGCAATGACGTTACTTCCGGTCCGGTTTGGGGTCATTTACGGCATGCCGGTACAGACGATACCGGCATGCCGCTACGCGTGTGCACGCATTCTCGTTAACGCCCGCTGTTAGCGGAGTCAATGCTACCCGGACGCGGTATTACCTCCAGGCCGGTAAGGTTTGGTTTTTACCACAATTCTCGTAATGAGTCCCATTGTCATTTATAATAAAACCTGGGAAGGCCATGGGCCTAATTACAAGTATGGAGGTAGCCACGCCGCTATTAGCGGCATGGCTACCCCCATACAGGGTACTGGATTGCCAGAATGGGGAAGTACCGGGCCATTCTGACCTTGGAGGGCCCGGTAATTCCCCTTCCTGGGAACCCGGACCCGGTACATCCCCATTCCCATTCGAGCCTCCATAGGGCTCAATGGGAATGGGGAGGATGCAAACAACGGGCCCGTTAATGACAAGCACGTTGTTTGTATCTTGGTCTGCTCGCGGGACCCGCTAAGGACGCCGGGTAAAACAAGGTGTCCTTAGCAGGTCCCGCGAGCAGACCTTGTAATGGGGTGGTAGAGGGATAACGGGGCCGGAATCTCTACCGGCCCCATTATTCCTCTACTGCATACCTCCTGTTAGGCAGAATCCTGTGCAGTTCCCTTGGGGAACACTGCAAAAAGATTAAGACTACAGGAGTAAGCAGTAAACCCAATTGGTAGCAGTCTGTACCACCCAGATTTACCTGGTAGCTGTGGCTGAGTAGTCAGACTTCTCTCAAGATGAGTAGGGCAGTATACAGAGGATACACAATAGGGCCGCAACACAGTGGAGCAAACGAACACTGACCAGAGCTTGGTATCAAAAGTATATAATTATTTATTTAAAACACACTTTAGGAGATACACTAGCACTATAGAGCAAAGCAAGTTCAAGCACAATCAGCAAAAGTATACACACCTCCCTTAATAATTATTCAGACAAGTCTAAGTGAAAACACCACTATTTGTAAAAACAGATGCGAGCGCTTAACCTAGATGGCACTCCAATAATTAAGTTAAAGGGAGAGAAAAAGACAGGTCATGAAAATAAAACAGTTCCCAACACTTTTCTAAGACCAGAGCAAGCTAGTGAAGGCGGAGTCTAGTGTAGAGCCAAAGTTCATAGGCCAGGGCCAATTTAAATGGAGCAAGGCGAAATGTGCCCAAGATCACACAGTTTAAAAATGCACTCAAGTCTTTGCAAAAATGTTCAAAAGAGGTTGGTTCGATACGAAAGATAAAGTTAGAAGGTCTGGGGGGCCAACCCAGTTGGAAAGCCAAGGATTTAAGGGTCACCTTTAGCAATCCGTGGAAAGGGAGGCCAGGTGGAACACAGTACTTTTAAAAGTGAGGAAGCTCCAGCGGTAGCAGTTGTTCTTGGCAGCGGGTGCAGTTCATGGTTTCGACCAGGGAAGGAGAGATCTCGTCGAGGAGGAAATATGGAGTCGTTGCACTGCCATGGGAGGAAACCAGTCGCAGAGTTTGTTCGGTTAAAAGGTGCATTCCTTTTATTTGCGGTTCCCGTGGACTGAAGCTTGGCTATCCGGCCGCCGGGTGCTTGGCACTGGCGATTCGACCAAGGGGCGTCCTGGCAGGCGAATGTGAAACTGGTTGATCCCACCAGCTCAGGGGAGAAGACTCTTACAGCAGAAGATCTTCTCTTGTCGTCGGGGAAGTGGTGAGGTCGTTGCAGCAGGGCTCCACCGGTGGTGTCGTCGTTGCAGATGGCTCAGCTTCTCCCCTCTTCGGATTTCTCAGGTCCAGTGGCGACTTCTGAAGTTCCTGTCCCAAAAGCGCTGCTTTTATGCATAAAAACCCCAATTCAAACAGCCTAGCTGTCACTCATACATGCTAAGTGGTGAGCCGGGCGGCTCACCACTGGGCCAATCAAGAGAGAGTGCGACTTGGGTTGCTAAGGCAACGCAATCCAGGGTGCCAATTCCCCCACCCACACATCCTGTGAATCCCAGACAGAGTGGCACCAGTTGGAGGGCTTCCGTGGAGAAGCCTGCCAAAAAGTGGAACAAAGGGCCCGACCTTGGTTGGAGTTACAGAGACGGACACATACGCCATTTTGCAAAAGAGTTCTGGCGAAAAGACCCAACTGGCGATTTTATATTAATTAAATAAACCAGCAGTATCTTTACAATGCACCAAAAAAGTGGTGCGTTTAAAATGAATGGGAAAATCCCACAGGAAATATTCCGGTGGAATATTTCGCTTGGTAACCACTGCCACCAGCCAGAAACTCGACAAGGGAGGACTGGACAGTGCCCCCTTGGAAACAGACCCAGGGGGAAATCTAATTAACCCCTTCCAGTACTTCCACAATGTGATGGTTTGTACTGGTTCTGTTCACAATTTTGGACTAATAAAGCCAATGGTGACTTTACATGCCCTGGGAGACAGTAGTCAGTCCCAGGGCATTGAGTCTATGTTTGGGGGTCACTATGACACCCCTTTGTTACTGCACTGAGGGTGCTGTGTAACACATATATTAAAACAGATGATACCCTATGGGGTAAAAGACCCCATAGCCCATAAGCACATACTAAGTCAAAGACATACCTCAAATCATGCCTAAGAGTGGGAGAAAAAGAGTCTCACTCTTAGCAGGAAAAAAAAAGAAACCCCAAAAATCCAGCAAAGCTGCTGGGGGACTCATAAGGCTAATTTCCCAAACCTAGTAAGAGAATTCTCCCTAACACTCGCCCCCCACCCCCACACCCTGCCCCCCAGACTAAGGGACAGGAGGATTGAATCCACTCCTGGATGAATCTCATACCTCTAGTCGGTTAAAAACATCCTAGAGAGACCATCAGCATTTTGGTGGTGACACCCTGACCTGTGCTCAACGGTAAAATCAAAGGTTTTCCTTTGTAAACTATATGACCTAAAAACCCTTTGAGGAACATCTTTCATTTTAAATCTATAGGGGATCTGGTTGACCAGTTCCTCAGAAGTTGGTACAACAACTGAACCTGTGATAGGCTTTTTCAAGGGATTTCCTTAGATCTAGAGGGGCCTCCAGGGTTCCTCACCACCTCTCTGTTGGGAGCAGGTTGGGTCTCAGGCCTCTTGGGTGGGGGGTTGGGGTTACGCAATGTACCTGCTTCCCGTTCCTCTTAGATCTAACCTTACCTACTTTAGGAGTTTCCCTCCCAATACTAGGATTTGAGTTGGAGTCTTCAGTAGAAGGTCCAACAGTCTAAAGGTTTTTGGCCTTAGACTTCTCTTTTCTGGTTTTCCACCAGCACTGAGAATTACCAGTTCTCTTAGGCCTAGAGAGGGGTCCAGTTAGTCTATCCACCTCTTCCTCAGAAGCAGGGGGAGTCAGAGACTCTAAAACTGGGGGAACAATGATGGAGCTTGGTTTGGGCTCCCATTTCCCTAACATACTAGCCTGCAATTTGCCTGGATTAGAGGTCAACTTACTAACACCCGGGCTTGTAGTGGGGTTCTCTGTAGAGGTTCCCACAGGCTTAGAGTGGTGCCTTAAGGTGGCCTCTCTAGCCAATTTGGTTTGGTTCTGCTTCTCCATACTAGGAGGCCTGGGGTACTGGATACTACTCCAAGAGTTTTTAGATCATTCCCCAACAGGACTCTCCCAGACACCTCAGTCTGAACACTGACAGGAATCCTCACTGCCATGTTATTACACTGAATGAGGGGTGGTAGAATAGGAACCATCTGGACAGGACCTCCTGAAAATTTAGTGGACCTTTGGGTGCCTTAGCAACATCCTCAGGGTTTAAAAAGCTTTCATCCACTACTGTTCTGCTGGCCCCAGTGTCTCTCCTGGCAGGAGTATCCTGCCCATTGACAAGATGTCATGATGCCTACCTCCAAGGAGCCAGGTCCGACCCAGCAACCCCAGAGGCAGGCATCATTTCCCCCAGGGGAGTGCCAGCGGGCCCGAGCTGGGGCCCTTTGGACGCAGTCCTGGTGCCTTAGGCGCCAGGCTCATGTTGGACCTCTGTCCTGGCGCCTTAGGCGCCAGGCTCTTAAAGCTAGACATGTGTTCAAGTGTTTTAATGTGCACTTACCTGATGCAGACCATGCTGCCACATCCAGGCCCTCTTGAGGCCTGAATAGGAACTACTTTACCTGTGGGACTACTTTCCACCTGGGTGTGGTCGGGGAAGGATACATACCTGATCGGAGGAAGGATACACACTTGGAACTTCTTCCAAAGCTTTTTAAACCACACCCGATCAGCAACTCACGCTTCGTGTTGTTCTGCTCCTCGCAGCTGGACGCTGTAGGGGAGGACTGGCCGCGAGGCCCTCCTCACCTACAGCTTCCTCCCCAGGTGAGGACCATGACTCGGTGGACGCCCCCTCATGCCACCCGGGCCCAGGTGGAGGAGGATTCGCCCGCCGACGACATTGCCCACACGCACCTCGTCTTTGCATTTACCAAAAATCGAGTCAGGCCTAGATGCCATCTTGTCTAGCAAACACGGCGTGAGTTTAGCACACTGTAACGAGGCCCCCACCTTTGGAGGGCCTCTCATGCATCTCTGTCGCCTCAGCAGCACTGGCAGATCCGCTGCGAGCGCGTTCCCATGAGAAAGTCGGAGATGAGCTAAACCCGAGATGCCAACACGGCAACATTATATTAGTAACAATGTGATATTGCACCCCGTATGACCCGGACCGCAAGGCCGGGGTAGCGAGGAAAAAAGCTGAAGCATCACTATCTGAAGAAGGTAGAAAACAATTCAAGTATTGGTACTAATGAACTACCTCTGTTTTAAAATGTGAATAAGCCATAAAAATGTAACGTTATATGATATCCCTCCAGGTCTGGACTAATGCTGCTATAACCACGGAGAAAGATGTTGACCAAACGTATAACCTCTATCTGTAAAAGTGTTTTTTCCATAGTATGTAGAAACTGGAACTCATATATGTTTACTGAACCACCCAAAGTGGCAAGCATCAATCTCTGTAGGCCATAACCTAGATATCCCTCGTATAACGTCTAAATGTACATACAATACGCCCACAATGTAATGAATGTAAGGTTAGGCAATGAAAAGGTACTGGAATCGACTGTCTTAAAGAAATGTGTAATGAAATTGAAATATATATGTGTGTCTAAATAACGTCAAAATAAGGCAGAACAGTATAAAACTTCTGCATTTACTGATCAGCAACGCACGAGGAAAATACCTTTGTGGATATGCAAGGCCATTCCCTCTCCCACCCTACCAAGCCTGCAAGATAAAAAAGCTAAGACTTGTGCCGCGCTCCCTCACCTCCCCCAACCAAGCTGGCGTTACTTCAGAGGCCCCGGCGCCGCAACCAAGGCCATAGCCTGCCACCTGTGTTATTTACAGCACGGTAATAAACCCACAGATGAACCCACTGATCTACCAGCACCCTTTCATAAATCCCACGAACCCCCCAAGAATCCTGACCCCGTGTAAGGACGACCCCCATCATTGAGACAAGACACAGAGACCCATCTATATAATAACTTCTAACGCAGCAGACAGACATGTATCATTCGGCCCAGGCCCCAGAGCCCCGTCCTACGACCTAAAGTACCGGTCAATAGGACACAGGTAAATCTCACCCCAACCGATAACCACCAGACCTCTCACGAGGTGCATTCCTCATGTGTTGCGTTTATTTTATAAGATAAGCTACGGAACAATTTATTAGTGAACGTAAATGTCATTTTCTGAATAACTGCAGTGTGCATGGCCTAGGGCAACTAAGACAGGAAAGGTATTCATCATTGTCACAGGCTGCCCCAGCGCACCAACACCGCACGGATGACCTCAAGCCGGCCTGCCAGGCCCAACCCAACCCACGAGGCTGACCAGTGACGTCGTCTTGCCAAGACCAACCATGCTGCAGCAACACCTATAGTTAGTCGACGATACCCAATCCCAATTAACCTGTGCCCCCTATAGTGTTTAGGTGTTGATGACGTTTTCTGTATTAGAAATACGCCTGTCTTTGCTATTGTCAGACAGAGCGCTCTCGTAGGTTGCAGAGTTCTTTGCATGCCTTATCCTTGGATAAACTCCCACTTACGCTCACCCGCACTCTGTCTTGGTCTTATTCCCACTACGGGAGAGTCCCTTATTGTCTCTCATTGCGGGGAGGATCGTGCTGAATTGGGGGCGCTTCCCTTCAGTGGTGACCCCGATAGCGTGATATCTCCAAATTATTTTTCCTAACTCCTTCTTTAACGACCCCCTTGTGGCACGAGAATCTCCGGTTGAGAAGGGATACGCACGGTGAACCGCCTCCGGGAGGCCGCCCGCCAACGGCGACCGGCACAATAAGAAGTGCGCACTCAATGAGAAAGGGTACGGGATCCCGATTGGAAAAAAATCCCCTTTGAGTGCCGCTCGCCGGAGCCAGGGGCTGACCGTTGAGTTACCGGTAACGCCGCCTGGACGGACCCAGTTTCGGAGAGTATCGGTTCAAGACGGGCACGTGAGTACCGAGTGCGAGTGATCGACAAGGGGAGAAGAAGGGGAAGTGGGAATAGAGGAACGGGGAAAGGTAGAGAAGGAGAATTGCGGGGGTCTACTAAAGACGGGTCTTGAAACTTTCTTTATTCTTTCTTTCGCATATGGCCATTAGGAGTAAGAAATAAGTGACGTGGTAGAAGTGACGGAAACCTAGCTCCGAAAGGGGGTGGAAGGCGGCGCCGCATAGTACTATCTAAATTAGTACTGGGAATATATGAAGAAGTGAGAAATAAGTTATTGGTGTCTAGCAAAAGGAGACACCGGGAATATTTTTTAGTGATTGTGCTCTCTCTCTCTCTATTTCTTGTTTTCCATTTCCACGGGGTAGGGGGTGAAAATGAGAAGGGTATGAAGTAGTTAGAACATCTTAAAAAGTGGGGACTCAGTAGTGGCACGTACAGACGTGAACACAGTAACCTTAGTAGGGAAACAGGGACAGCTGGCTAGGGAGGAAAGGGAGGAAAAAGACAAAAGTGTGAGTGGGAAGTATTGTGAAGGGTGCGCGCACCGTACGAGTGTTAGAGACGAACAGGTGGCCGTGAGGTGGTGCCAAAGAGTGTGGACATAACCAGTACTAGATCGATTGCCAGTGAGATCACATAAGTGTGCCTGAGAATGAGAAAGAGATGAGATATGGTGAGTGAGAAGAGATTTGTGCACTGAATTACAGTGGGTGACAATTTTGAGAGGTCCGCTCTTGTCTGTGCCATAAAGGTATACGTACGCATATTTACACCTATTTAAAAGTTACGAAGGCGAACGCGGTAGCGCTGACGATTTAGAGGATGGGGGCTGAAACTCCCTTGTCACACATTTGTAAGAGCTTGCCGGGATATGCTGAACGCATAAATAAATATCATGATCAATGGTTAACAGAATTGAAAGGGGAGGGGTTGCCCCAGATTTGGCCAGAAGGAGGGTCTTTTGACAAAAGCGTTCTCGATATGGTATGTACCTGTATTCGCCTCAAGTATAAGGGGAAAAAATGGCAGACTAGGAAGGAGATATTAGATCTCTGGAGATTGTTTGAGGAAGTACCCCCACCCAAAGCCCCAGCACCAAATATTGATTTACCCTCCACCACAGACAATCCACTAATGATTCCACGAGAGGAAAAGGAACAGGTAAGCATAGAACAACCTGCGGAGGTGGTTATGTTGTACCCAATGCTACCCAAACCAGCCCCTGCAACAGGATATAGCGACCCTATTTATGTGCCTCCCCCGTCGACCAGCACACCACAGAGGCCAACTGCACCCCCACCATACGAAAACACCAGAGAGCGCGCCCAGGGAGGCCCACAGAGAGTGGATATAGAGAAGTTAACGAGTGACTTAGAGTCGAGGCTTACAGTGGCAAGAGATGAACTCTCAAGAATAAAAGACATATGTGAACGCACAGCATGCGCCCCTACACAATCTGGACGCACGTCTAGAGCGTCAAGCGAAACTAGACAAATTGAGGAGGGATGGAAAAAGGGGGAAATACTGTTCAGAATTGAGGAAGAACCGACAAGAATAATAGAAGTGGGGACAGCAGAAGGAAGCATTGGAGATGTATCACGAGAAAGAGGGATCAGAGAGGAGTTGTTATGTGATGTCAGAGGAGGGGTGGATGAGAGCGATAGATTGAGCATGGCAATAGGAGGAGAAGGCGAGGAGCTAGATGGTGCCTGTTCACTGGAAACTATAGAAGATGAATGGATGGGACGACTAAGAAATAGAGTGGGGAAGATGGCGTCATTAGAGTCAGCAGTGACTAAGGAAAAGGAAGCTGCAACGGCAAAAGGGAAATTACAACTCCCATTACTGCACAGAGGAGGTGGGAGGCCAAACTATATACCATGGGCTCAGATGGACAAGGCTAATTTAATGAAATTACTACCACAGCTGTCGGGAGGGGCAAGCAAGTGGATATATGCATTTGAGAAACATACCGCTGGTATACCGCTGGCAGTAGGTGATGTGAAAAGCCTACTAGTGTCCGCAGTAGGGGATCAGGCAGACAGAGTATGGGCTAAGGCGGGTTTTCCAGCTGTAACTTTAGAGTGTGATCGCCATGATGGGGCTTCTTTTAACACTGTGCGAGCAAGGGTGTGGGACGCACTACGGGAAACCTTCCCGGATACCCCTGATTTGCAGTCAGTAATGCAATGTACCATGAATGACGGGGAGGACGCTATGGATTACATTCTCCGGGTGCAGGAGATGTGGAGAGCGGAAACGGGTACGCCCTGGCACCAATCCACATCTCTATTCTATTTCATCATTAAGAGAGGGCTCCCAAAGGAAGTGCAAAAGGCACTAGATAAAATAGCAGGCGTTGAGGCAAAAGGCTGGCCAGAGATCCAAAGCATAATAGTACACCATTGTAAACGGATCAAAGAAAGAGAGAGGGAAGTAGCACAGAAAAGGTTGGCGGACGAGGCGAAGTTGGTGCAATCAAAATTGGTGAAGGTCGCAGCCGCGGTAGCGGGACTCCCACTCACACGGGAGGGAGAGGAAGGAGAGGAGGGGCAAATAGCAATACAAGGAAGAATAGCAGCGAATTGGGCAGGACAAGGGCAACGACAGTGGACAGAGCAGGAGCAGAACGGAGGTCCAACGTGGCAAGAGTGGGCCCCAAGAGGAGGAAGAGGTGGGTACAGGGGTCGAAGAGGAGGACAAGGGTATGGAGGTATGGGAGGAAATGGGTGGCAGGGTCCCAGAGGTCCACAGGGGAGCTGTTGGAATTGTGGGAGATGGGGGCATTACTCAAGAGAATGTAGGAGTAGACAAAACAACGGGTTCCAAGAGATAGAACAATACGGACACCCCCACCCGGGAAGCCCCTACGGCCTCCCCATGGGACAATACCAGCAACCAGAAAATGTAGCACAAAGGAGTAACGCACAACTGCATGGACATCAGTACCGAACACAAACCAGCCCACAGAATAATGACAATGTGCACTACACGCCTGGTAACACTTTCGCAACAGTAGCTAATGGAGCACCCGCCCCCGCACCTTACAGTGGAGTGTCAGTGGTTTCGGGGAACATTTTCGATCAAGGGGGGGCAATGAGACACCCCGCATAGGACAGCCCACAGAGAGCACTTGCGTGTCCAGTACTGTCTACGACCCACAATGCATCAGAGGAACCATTGATAGGAGCGCAGATAGGAGACAAGCAATTCATTTTCATGGTGGATTCGGGAGCGGAGAAATCATGCATTAGAGAGGGCCGGTTCCCGTTATCTAATAGAACGTTAGAGACGCAGGGGTTCTCTGGGGCTGTAATTGAAGTTCCTTACACAGAGGTATTGGATGTGACAGTGGGGGGTAAAACAGTGAAAGCACCCTTACTGTACTATGAAAACTCTCCCATCAACTTACTGGGGAGAGATCTTTTGAGCAAACTAAACATGACAATATCATTCACAGGGAGCGGTATCGTATGCTCAACGCCAGGCATATGCCCCCTCCGCATATTAGCAGTAATACACGGCCACACAATCATGAAAGAGATCAGAGGGGTACCAAGAAATGAGGAGATGTTTGTCGAAGGCATGAGAACATTGGCTCTCATAGTACCAGAACTAAAAAGGGTGGAGTGGAGGATCCCAGCAGAATTCCTTTTTCGCCCCATAGCAAGCCCCGACACTGCTCTCGGGTCAGTGATATCGTTGGATTTGCATGCAATACATGTATCAACAAACAGAATATGTGTGATTGGTATGGACATGGAAGGGTGTGAGTGGCGGACAGTATTGTGTACAAATGCAAATATCCCGCTGAGAGAGCTCTCTGACGAGGAGCTATTTTCTGACACTGAGGGAGATGGTGAAATAGTGATGGAACTGGCAATGCCCTGCGACATTGTAGTTACAGCCAGACAAACTAAGGTTGAACTAATGGCGGTAATAGGAGCACCGCACACATTTTTTGATGAGGACATGAGTTCAGTACCCACTGACTTATGGACTAATGGCCCCCACGATGTAGGGTTGCTGCATGAAGTTCAGCCTGTGGTGATAAAAGTAAAACAGGGAGCAATACTACCCCGGGTGAAACAATATCCACTGTCGCGAGAAGCAGAAGAAGGGATCAGAGAGACAATAGAAGCACTGCTAGCACAGGGTATAATTGTGCCCTCAAACTCCCCATGCAACACATGCATTTACCCAATCAAAAAAGCAAAGGGGGGTTCATGGAGGATGATACAAGATTTACGCCCACTGAACGATGTGGTAATGAAGGAGTTCCCTCTAGTCCCGAACCCGGCGACAATACTGTGCAACATTCCAAAAGTAGCATCACACTTCACAGTAATTGACTTAAAAAATGCATTTTTCTCGATTCCCTTAGCAGAAGAGAGCAGGTACTTGACAGCATTCACATTGGGAGGAAGGAGGTTCGAACATTGCAGATTACCACAAGGATATTGCGAGAGCCCAAGCATATTTAACAGGGTACTACATGAAGATCTGGGGAATTTGTCTGTAGAAAGCACAGTGATTCAGTACGTTGATGATTTATTGGTTTGTGCACAGGCTGAGGAAGAGTGCAGAAAGGACTCAATAACACTCCTGACATTATTGGCCAACAAGGGGTACAAGGTGGACAAAGGGAAGTTACAGTACTGTCTGACAGAGGTCCTATACTTGGGTCAGTTGATATCAAAGGATGGCAAGCGAATTATACCAGACAGGGCACAGGCGATTAGAACAATTGGAGAGCCCAAAACAGTAAAAGAGATGCAGAAATTTCTGGGTATGTGTAACTATTGCCGAGCATGGATCTTGGACTATGCGGCGTACACAAGGCCCTTGTTACAGGCACTGAAAGAAGCACAACAAGAACACAAACACATAGAATGGACAGAGGAGATGAACACAGCATTTAACTCACTAAAAGAGCTGATATCAAGCGCTCCAGTACTAGCAAATCCAGATTATGGGCGCGAATTTTTCTTATTTTCACATTGCAAAGGAACACTGATGACAGCAGTATTGACGCAGAAAACATCTTTAGGGCACAAACCACTCGCTTACTATAGCGGCACCCTAGATGCAGTAATGCAAGGTCACTTCGCGTGCGAGCAATCCCTAGCTGCAGCCGCGTTCGCAATTGAAAAAAGTGCCACGATAGTGATGGGCTGCCCGGTGACACTGTTTGTGGAACACTCACTTTTTGCAATATTAGAGCGAACAAAGAGCACATTGACAACACAACGCGCCACAGCATATGAGATAATACTGTCCAGCGCTAACATCCATATAGTGAGATGTAAAACAGTGAACCCAGCCACATTCATCACAGAAGCATGCACTGTAGAGGACATGCAAAACCATAACTGCGCCACGTACACAGGTGACGAAGGTAAGGATGCAGTGATTTTTGAAAATGCCCTGACCGAGGGTGAGGTGTATTTTGTGGACGGGTCAGCATCAATAGACATGGAGACAGGAGAAAAGCATGTGGGTATGGCAGTGGTACGATTAGAGGAAGATGAATATGAGATACTAGTACAACACCGCCTCCCATCACACTATTCAGCGCAAGCAGCAGAACTAATAGCGCTAATAGAAGCATTGCATGCCGCCAAGGGATGCGCAGTGACCATATACACAGACTCAGCATACATGACAACAACAGTTCACGGTGGGTTGGCCCGGTGGGGGCGGAGAGGGTTCCGACGAGCAGACGGAACACCAGTCCAGCATGCAGAACTATTGAAAGAACTGATTGAGGCCCTGCAAGACCCCACGGCAGTGGCCATCGTAAAATGTCAAGCTCATACCACCAATACAGATCTTGTATCTTTGGGGAACGCGGCAGCAGACGCCGCTGCCAAAGCAGCTTCATATCTACAAAAAGGTGAAATAGGAGAGTACATGTTGCACCACACAGCAAGCCAAGAGGTCCCCACAGGATACAACATGATGTCCACACAGGAGATAATAGAGCTGCAAGAGGGAGCTAGTGCAGAGGAAAAATTGCGGTGGACTAAGAGAGGTTGCAGCAAATCATCGACTGATTTATTGTGGCGACAAGAGAGTTCAGGAAAAGTGGTAATGCCAATTACGCTGTTAGAAATAGCATTTCAACAACTACACTTTCCCGCACACAACACGAAGAAACACATAATGGCAGAGATACAAGAAGATTGGTTTGCACCTTGCCTCCAGGAACACGTCACAAGGTTAGCCCTAGAATGCACGACCTGTCAAATTTACAACTCAGGTATGACCTTGCGTACACTAAGGGGTACGATACCAAAACCAAATGGCCCATTCAGAGAGCTCCACATTGATTATGTAGACATGGGGGAAAGGTGTAATGGGGCTCGGTACATGATTGTGGTTGTATGTCCATTTTCGAGGTGGGTGGAGGCAGGCCCATGTGCCCGCCCTGACGCGAAGGGCGCCGCGAAGTTCCTAGTGCGGGAAGTGTTTCCGCGCTGGGGAATTTGCGACATTATTCGCTCAGATAACGGGACGCATTTTGTTAATGAATTATTTAAAGAAGTGACTACATTATTGGGAATAAAGCACAAATTATGTTCGATTTATCATCCTCAAAGTAATGGCGTAGTGGAAAAGATAAATGGCCTGTTAAAAAGCAGATTATCAAAACTTTGTTTTTCCCTCAAAAAGACTTGGATGTACTGCCTGCCTTTGGCCTTGTTTGAACTGCGAAACCAGCCAAGTAAGGATCACCATTTGTCCCCGCACGAGATCGTCACGGGAAGAAGAATGCATACAGCGCATTCGCCTCTCCGTGAGCGTTCTGATGCACACAGAAGCGCAGCTATATTGGGGGAGGAGTTCACAGAATATCTGCGAAAATTGACACGGGCAGCGCGCGTAATTGCAAAACAACTAGCCCCCCCCTCGACAAGAGAGGAGGGGAACGCAACTGAACCAGACAAATTGCCTGAAAAACCGCTACAACTCATGCCTGGTGACCTTATATATGTCAGAAGCTTTGTGCGGAGGTGGAATGCACCACGTTTCCATGGCCCTTATGAGGTAGTGTTTTGCACACCTACAGCAGTAAAGGTGAAGGGCCTGCGATATTGGGTGCATTTGACAGACGTACGTAAAGCTTACAGCGCTGCGGAAAGTGAGGTGCAAGACGAGGCACAGGCAACAGCGGACGATGAAGTTGTGCGGAACGAATGATTGGAATTTTTGTGCTTTATGAGATGAACGGTGAGCACAATTAGCGCGCGACAAATGTCCTGGACTAAAACATGTACATATGTATGTGTAAAATTTCTTTTTATTACAGTTTTTGAAAATTTTGCGTGGGGTTCCTTTTTTTTTTTCCCCCACGGTGCTCTCTAAGATGTTTTTATTATTTTTGTTCTTATAATGACATGTTTCTTATTATTTATATATATATATATAAAGGTACGAATAATGATGATTGAAAAGCTACCTTGTCTGTCAACACACCCCCTCCCTCACCCAACCCTATATTTTATCTTCGAAACGTTACAACGTGGAAATGCTTACATGTTTGTATTTAATGAACGTTTGTGTCTCAAACAGGATTTATCATGGCATCGAATGGGCAGCCTGCAACTAATAGATATGTTAGATTTAGAGAAATGTTAGTGGCTAAATTAACGTATTCATTTGAATGTGGTTTGTCAAAGTGTGCTATCGTGTTCTTCATCTCAATGTTTTGTCTGGTATTACACTGGATTATAGCGTTCATCTCTACCGAGATGAACGAGGGGGGAGGGGGGAGCAACACCACCCTTGCCCCTGGAACGAAAACAAGTCCGACTGTAGGTATCAAAGAAGGTGATTTCTTGATCTGGGATGGATCACACGTTGTGTGGGGATACTATACTACACCACCCACTGCTGTCCTCTCACAATTGAGAACCAAAAATGTAAATAATGACACAATGTCCCAACCTGGAACATACAACAACCACACAATCCCTCCCGCCCCAATTTCAAACAACGATCTCTTGTTTATCAAGGAGGATGGAAAAGTGATTATGATGACAGAACACAAGTCCCTATATGAAGAATTAGAAAAGGGGGGTGGGGGGGAGGAAGAGGGGCCTAGTTCTTCACCTACTATAACGAGAAGGTACAGAAGAAGGGAGAAAAGTAGGCGGAAAAGAGAGACTGGTGGAAAAGGGTATGATGAGTATTATGGACTAGGGCTAGACAAAATGGAAGACCCACGACACCCACACCAAGCAAATAAATGGTATGCAGATATGAGCACAACAGCCAAACAAACAACCAATGAGAGCTGTTATGTCTGCTCACTTATCCCCCATGCATCAGGCACACCTAAAGTATTGTTGCCACGAGAATTGCCCATTGTGGATGCCCAATGTCTCCTTCATCTCACGCTGTGTAGAATAAAGAACACTTTCCAAGCACACGATGTCTCTTTCAGAATGCTACAGAACAACAAAACGTGCTATTCGCAGGCGTCTGGAGTGATCTGTCTTAAAGAACCTTTCTTTGCAATACAAGGGACACTGTTTTCCGAAAACAAATGGAAAGACGAAGAAGTGCTGTGCAAGGCAGAAGCGCTGAAAGGTGTCCAACCGGACAAGTTGCGGTGGATGGAAAGAACGTGCTTGCCAATATGGAAAGAACACATCCCTAAATTAACATGGGTAACAGCGATGGAGAAACCCTTCAAGCTACAAAGTGAAATACAAAACGAACTATGTTTCAAGGGAGAAGGAAAAACGGCAATGGGAACGAACACGAACTGTAACAAAACTCTCACCATCCCAGATATGAAAAAAGGGACAGCAGCATTAATGGACACCTACTGGGTATGCGGAAACCAGGCGTACCTGCACCTTCCCCAATCATGGAGTGGTAGCTGCTCAATGGCCACCTTGCACTCGACACTAATGGTGATTCCAGAAAGCCATATTGACAGAAGTAACATGATGAAAGGAGGCTTGAACGAGAATGCAGCTTCTCCAACTACACAAGCGCACCTTTATGTCCTGTCCTCCGGGGGGAAGGAAGAAGAGCTCTCAAGAAACAAGCGAGCCTCGAACTACATATCACAAGCATCATCTGACTTATTGGCACAGATTCCAGACAAGTATCGCCTGTTCAGCTCCGTGGAAACATTCTTTGCTTCGCTAGTGTCCAGTGTCCAAGCAAGAGCAAATGCAAAATGGCTCCAGATCACACGGTGGGAACTGATCCAGTTGGCCAATGACACTGAAGAAGGGTTCAACATAATAAAGGTGGAACTACGAGCTCTGCGACTAATGACCATGCAGAACAGGTATGTTCTAGACCTGTTAACAGCTATCGATGGAGGTGTTTGCCGAAAAATAGGAAGTGCGTGCTGCACGTTCGTACCTTCTGAAGACGCAGAAAATGGGTCCCTGTCCCACGTTATCGAAGCAGTACATAACCTGGGCGAGAAGATGAAAATGGAAGGTGGAGCTGAAGATAGCTCGTGGTTCGACAATATCTTCTCGTGGGTTCCCTCATGGCTTGGAGTGACAATAAAGTTCCTGATACCAATAGTGGTGATCATCCTTGTGATATTTTGCCTGTGCCAGGTGAGCCTCCGATGCTGTGCTAATGCAGTTCCTAACGGTGCAATGATGATGGTGACAATGGGCAACTCTGGTGGTACAATTAAAACAACACAAGAAGTACATGTGCAGACAGGAGCAGACAACACCCCCAAGTACCAGTTAGTGCCTATGTGCCGTGATAAGTACATAGTAGATAAACTATGGCACACCACTATCAAAGAACCACGAGACGTAGAACTGGAATGGTATGAGGAGGTCTGGGTAGATCTGGAAGAAACTGGCGACTGTATATATTTAACATGTACACCAGATGAGTATGCTAGGAGAGGTGAGAGTTTAAGGGGGGTGTGCAGAGCATGGATGCCTATAAAAGGAACCCCTGCATGGGATGGTGCAGTGTTAGAGGAACAAGAATGTAGGAGATTGGAAGAGCTAAAGAAATTCGTTACTTTAAGTAACGAAAGGGGGGAAATGTAGGGGAGGACTGGCCGCGAGGCCCTCCTCACCTACAGCTTCCTCCCCAGGTGAGGACCATGACTCGGTGGACGCCCCCTCATGCCACCCGGGCCCAGGTGGAGGAGGATTCGCCCGCCGACGACA
The DNA here is from genome assembly GCF_040938575.1 of Ambystoma mexicanum. NCBI lineage: Eukaryota > Metazoa > Chordata > Amphibia > Caudata > Ambystomatidae > Ambystoma > Ambystoma mexicanum. Next base: position 1,107,824,620 of record NC_090931.1, read on the forward strand.
TTGCCCACACGCACCTCGTCTTTGCATTTACCAAAAATCGAGTCAGGCCTAGATGCCATCTTGTCTAGCAAACACGGCGTGAGTTTAGCACACTGTAACGAGGCCCCCACCTTTGGAGGGCCTCTCATGCATCTCTGTCGCCTCAGCAGCACTGGCAGATCCGCTGCGAGCGCGTTCCCATGAGAAAGTCGGAGATGAGCTAAACCCGAGATGCCAACACGGCAACATTATATTAGTAACAATGTGATATTGCACCCCGTATGACCCGGACCGCAAGGCCGGGGTAGCGAGGAAAAAAGCTGAAGCATCACTATCTGAAGAAGGTAGAAAACAATTCAAGTATTGGTACTAATGAACTACCTCTGTTTTAAAATGTGAATAAGCCATAAAAATGTAACGTTATATGATATCCCTCCAGGTCTGGACTAATGCTGCTATAACCACGGAGAAAGATGTTGACCAAACGTATAACCTCTATCTGTAAAAGTGTTTTTTCCATAGTATGTAGAAACTGGAACTCATATATGTTTACTGAACCACCCAAAGTGGCAAGCATCAATCTCTGTAGGCCATAACCTAGATATCCCTCGTATAACGTCTAAATGTACATACAATACGCCCACAATGTAATGAATGTAAGGTTAGGCAATGAAAAGGTACTGGAATCGACTGTCTTAAAGAAATGTGTAATGAAATTGAAATATATATGTGTGTCTAAATAACGTCAAAATAAGGCAGAACAGTATAAAACTTCTGCATTTACTGATCAGCAACGCACGAGGAAAATACCTTTGTGGATATGCAAGGCCATTCCCTCTCCCACCCTACCAAGCCTGCAAGATAAAAAAGCTAAGACTTGTGCCGCGCTCCCTCACCTCCCCCAACCAAGCTGGCGTTACTTCAGAGGCCCCGGCGCCGCAACCAAGGCCATAGCCTGCCACCTGTGTTATTTACAGCACGGTAATAAACCCACAGATGAACCCACTGATCTACCAGCACCCTTTCATAAATCCCACGAACCCCCCAAGAATCCTGACCCCGTGTAAGGACGACCCCCATCATTGAGACAAGACACAGAGACCCATCTATATAATAACTTCTAACGCAGCAGACAGACATGTATCATTCGGCCCAGGCCCCAGAGCCCCGTCCTACGACCTAAAGTACCGGTCAATAGGACACAGGTAAATCTCACCCCAACCGATAACCACCAGACCTCTCACGAGGTGCATTCCTCATGTGTTGCGTTTATTTTATAAGATAAGCTACGGAACAATTTATTAGTGAACGTAAATGTCATTTTCTGAATAACTGCAGTGTGCATGGCCTAGGGCAACTAAGACAGGAAAGGTATTCATCATTGTCACAGGCTGCCCCAGCGCACCAACACCGCACGGATGACCTCAAGCCGGCCTGCCAGGCCCAACCCAACCCACGAGGCTGACCAGTGACGTCGTCTTGCCAAGACCAACCATGCTGCAGCAACACCTATAGTTAGTCGACGATACCCAATCCCAATTAACCTGTGCCCCCTATAGTGTTTAGGTGTTGATGACGTTTTCTGTATTAGAAATACGCCTGTCTTTGCTATTGTCAGACAGAGCGCTCTCGTAGGTTGCAGAGTTCTTTGCATGCCTTATCCTTGGATAAACTCCCACTTACGCTCACCCGCACTCTGTCTTGGTCTTATTCCCACTACGGGAGAGTCCCTTATTGTCTCTCATTGCGGGGAGGATCGTGCTGAATTGGGGGCGCTTCCCTTCAACGCTCACCGTGTCAGCTCCTGCATCTGGACTTCAGCCTTGCCTGTCAGCATCCTGGGTCACCTGCAAAGGGAGACAAGAGACCTACCAGCTAATCTGCACCACGGAGACATCACCGACGATCCTGAAAGGGAAGACATCATTTTTAAAAGCATTTCGTTACGATCGCTGCAGCGCTGCATTTCACTCACCTTTCCTGGGTTCCTCCATCTTCAGCAGCGATCATCCGGATACACAGCCACTTCCCAGAGCCTAGAGAAAAAGACAAGAATAAGAGGTGAGAGAAGGAAGGGAATAGGAAAAGCTCAGTTTCCTTCTAAGACTTACCTGTTGGGTCATTCCCATTTCATTTCGGGTCTTACTGCTTCCAAGCAGGACCCCGGCCCCTATGGGGAAAAAAGACAAAGACATTAGATGAGCGAATGCAGAAACATTACCTGAGCGCTCATCTAGGACTTACCAGATCTTTACTGGAACTGCACGTTTCACTTCGGGTCGGCGCCATATCTCCGGCATTCCGAACCCCGGCCCCTATGGGGAAAAGACATCAACATCAGCGCTTTGTTGCAAGAAGTCTCCAAAGGAATCTTCATTCATCACCTGAAAAAAGACAATGAGCATTATTATTTAAAGCTTGAACTTTTGAACTTGCAACAGAACTTTTACAGCGCCTTACCAGTATAATCAAGCTTACCTGAACTCCCATCCAACCTCAATCCAGTGAAGTAACTGGGTTCAACGCGCCCCTGCGTCAGAAGCAGGATGGAGAGCTCGTCCTTTCAGACCCTAAGGTGAGACTTCACGGGGAATCGTGGAAGGGTATCGTGGAGGGTTGGAAGAGAGTGGGAGGCTTGAGCATAACTCAGTCAGTAGGTAATACTCCCTTTTCACGCACAGGGGAATATTCCTGCGAGCCGGAGAAGCCAGAGTAGAGGGCCCTTCCTGTCCGTCTTCAGAGTCCTGCGCTTCACCATTGAAGAAGCATCAGCACTCGAAGCCAGACCTGCGCCTCCGTGGGAATCAGCTGAGCGTTACACAAGAACACTGTCCATGTAATATACTTTAGAGTTTTCTGGTAGGGAGTCATACACACCCCTATTCTATTTGCTAACCAGACCCATGGACTCTAAGGATACAGTTGCTTGAATACCCAAGGGTCCTTCAGCAAAGAATTCAAAGTGAGCACTAGCCACTTGTACTTCCTCCTCAGGAGTGAAGGCTAAGGAGACTGTGCTGATCCCTGCAGGTTTACCCTTACATCTGGGATTTCCTTTGATATGGTCAGTACCCCCACAGACATAGCATGTTCCAAATGCTCTCTGGAAGGGGGGCTTCTGCTGACCTCTTTCTGGTTGAACACCAGAGGACTCACTAGTCCTATTTGGTTTCCCTTGGGGCTTACCCTGGTTATTTTGTTGTTTTTGGCCCTCTTTGGGTTGGGAGGTATTAGAAGTCTCTTGGTTCCCTTTTGGTGGCTGCTTTCCCTCATCCTTTTTCTGAGTGACCCCTGAATCCTTGTGAGTGACCCTGTTGGCAACCCACAAGTCAGCAGCCTTAGCTAGCTTCCTGGGATATATTTCCTTTGAATCAGCCAAGTGCTGTCTGCGCTCAGGAGAGCAGGCATCATAAATTGACTCCAACATAACAAGATTTCTCATTCCCTCATAAGTGTTCACTCTGTAACCCTTAATCCATCCCTCTAAGTTCTTCAAACTTTCACTCACCCAGGTAGTCCAAGGGGTACCATCCTGCTTTTTGAGGGTCCTAAACCTCTTAAGGTACTGGGAAGGGGTCATCCCAAATCTAGCTATTAAAGCTAGCTTCACACATTCATAGTCCATCCTATCCACCTCCCCCAACTCCATCACCACATCAGATGCAACAGGGGGGAGCCTGGAGAACAACCAAGGAAGCAACTGATTCCCTGTGATGTCCTGGAGCCCATGATTATACTCAAACATAGCAAGCCAATCTAACACATCCAACTTAGGTTCATACATACCCACAATCTCTTTAGGCATCCAGGGTCTTTTGGGACTGGAACTCCTAGAGGATTCAGGGAGAGAAGCATTTTCCACAGACAATTTCTACATCTCTAGCTCATGCTTGAGCTCCATTTCTCTGAGCCTTAGTTCTTGGTGCTTTTGTTCAGATTGGGCACTAATTCTTTTGAACTCTAATTCAAGCCTCATGTTTTCTAATTCTATGAATTCAGGATTTAGTGTGGGACCTGATAAGGGTCCAGTAGTCAAGGCTTGAGGTGGTAGAGCAGACAGAGGGCCTGTGGAGACAGTTACATTAGTCTCACCTTCCTCTTCTGAATCTACAACAATGCTATCAACACTTTGATTCATATTAACCTCATTACTGTTGGCTACATTTGCTGGGGAGGTAAGCTCCTCTGAACCACTACCCAGTCTTTGGTGTTCTAACAATCTTTCAATCAATTCTATTTTCTTGCCTTTTACAGATAGACTCTTTTGTCTACAAAGGGCTCTTAAACAATCAGCTGTATTTGCAGAAAGGGACTCCTGGCTGTAACTTTCCATAGTTGACTTGTTAGAAAATTAGCTTTTTAGTGCTAAGCTTTGTGGTTAGTTGCACCAAAGTATCAGAAGCACTCTACAATGTATACTCAATACAAATCCCACCGCTGTACACCAGTGTTAGGAAGAATCCTGTGCAGTTCCCTTGGGGAACACTGCAAAAAGATTAAGACTACAGGAGTAAGCAGTAAACCCAATTGGTAGCAGTCTGTCCCACACAGATTTACCTGGTAGCTGTGGCTGAGCAGTCAATCTTCTTTCAAGATGAGTAGGGCAGTATACAGAGGATACACAATAGGGCCAGAACACAGTGGAGCAAACAAACACTAACCAGAGCTTGGTATCAAAAGTATATAATTATTTATTTAAAACACACTTTAGGAAAAACATTAGTACTATAGAGAAAAGCAAGTTCAAACACAATCAGCAAAAGTATACACACCTCCCTTAATAATTATTTAGACAAGTCTAAGTCAAAACACCACTATTTGTAAAAACAGATGCGAGCGCTTAACCTAGAGGACACTCCAATAATTAAGTTAAAGGGATAGAAAAAGACAGGTCATGAAAATAAAACAGTTCCCAAAACTTTTCTAAGACCAGAGCAAGCTAGTGAAGGCAGAGTCTACTGTAGAGCCAAAGTTCATAGGCCAGGGTCACTTTAAATGGAGCAAGGCGAAATGTGCCCAAGATCACACAGTTTAAAAATGCACTCAAGTGTTTGCAAACATTTTCAAAAGAGGTTGGTTCGATGCGAAAGATAAAGTTAGAAGGTCTGGGGGCCAACCACGTTGGAAAGCCAAGGATTTAAGGGTCTACGGATTTAACCAACCTCCCCATTCCCAAGCCCTATGGGGCTCAAATGGGAATGGGGAAGAATTATTTCCGGCGCCCAGGAATGGGCAAATACCGGGTCCGGCAAGGCCATAATAACCCGGTAATTGCCCATTTCTAGGCGCCGGAAAAAAAACAATACCAGCAGCAGCCGTGCCTCTATTACAGGCACGGCTACCGCCAGCCTCGTAATGAGGCCCTCTGTGTTGGACCTAGAGGCCCTGGCCATAAAGGGGCCATAATCCATTTTAGGTACTACCAATTAGGATGAAAATTCAAACTCGTCACAGATCACTCACTCCTAGTTTGGATTAGCCAATGCAAAGACTCTAGCCCTTGGGCCATGCAAAGGTTTCTAGACATACAACCCTATTGTTTCACTGTGAAACACCGAAAAGGAAAAGACCAGGGGAATGTAGATTTTCTTTCCGGGTTCCCCTGTGAAACAAATGTGGCTACATCGCATGGAGGAAGGGTATGTGAGAAACCTTACGGTCGCTCCCTGACTAGTCCCCTGGGTACTGTTATCCAGGTGGCCAGGACACAGCCATTGCTATTGGATCCAGTTCCTGGGGGTGGACCAGTGAGGGAGGACCACCTGGATGGGGGTGTCCTCAGGGAGTGGAAGTGGGACACTGACGGGTGAGACACGGTATCCCCCTTCTTCCAACACCTTTTCCCCCTCCTACCACGTAGGATACTCCGAAACACTGCCCCCCCCTTTTCCGACACAAACCCTTTCACACACCACAGACAATGGACTAACACCAGAGCTGTTTGCCTGACGTGTCCCAACACAATGGTCAGGCAATTGACCTGAATCACACACACCTGACGGCCCTTTCCCTTCCCCACAGGAATAAAAGGTGGAGCACAAGAGCACACTACGAACAAGGCAGACCGCACAACGAGACAGCTATCCAGGCACGGCAGTTCAAGAGGAAGAGAAAAATGGGCAAATTGAGAGGGTGATAAGGAGAGAAGCGACCTTGCCCTTTCCGCTCACGGTCTGTGAGACTTCCGTGGAATGAATTGTAAGACAGCGAACAATAGGCCAAGTGTGTTGCAATAGATGTCAACGATACATAAAGCGTACCTACGCTGATAAGCAGGATAGAGGGAGATGCCTGCTACCGTGGTACCAGCCTTGACTCCCGATACGAAGAAACCCAAGCGGTTCAGTCGAGGGGAGGACCGACAAACGAAACCAAACTGTGTTGAGCAAAAGTAGCAAACAGCTGATTGTAAAATGAACAAAGAACTGTTGATGGGAAAGCCAGCTACAGAAGAGACAGGCACCACGTGGGTGCTCACTCAAGAAACTCTGGCCGATTATACGATTGTTGAAACTACTATTACTAGAAGGCCTTGAGAAAGGAGAGAATAGGGTCAAAGTGGTGATACGGGGGTCTAGTAAAATCCTATGTTCAGTCGAACGTCTTTGACCGGCAGATGATAGTGAATAAGGGAAGTGAATCCCACATCGTAAAAAAGTAAGAGGAACTGTGAGATTTGTGAACCCGAAGGAGGGATGCCGATGAAAAGGGGCAAAGTCTAGAGTCCCAAAGGAACAGAGTGTTGGCTAGAAGGAACCCAGCAGAGGGTGGTCTACGTTGAACTGTTTGAAAAGACATTAAGATTAGTGAATACGGATTCCAAGAGGGCCTCCGGAGCTAGGAGATGTGCGTAAGTCTCGCTCCCGCCGGGCCACTCAATAGCACCTCAGAAGCAGCGAACCGGAGGGCGGCTGTTCCCCACATATAGCACCGAGTGCTGTTCACGGCACTGGTCGCATAAGGAAGACGCTTGTTCCCCAGCCGAGCCGAGGAGAGGAGCTCCCCCTCCCCCATCGGGACAAGGTGCCGGCCTACGCTCCGTGAAATCGGCACAGGCCCCCCCAGAGACACGGGGAGGAGGCGGACGGCGCAGGCAGTGAGGATCGGGGAGGCACTGTCCAGAGCCCCAGCTCTGCAGCGCCCGTGGGGACGGGCATACAGTTGGCGGCATCGAGGGACGGACTCGGCGCCCTCCGACATCAGCGGACCCCGCGGGAGGCACGGGGGAGAGCCGGGTGACGCACCGCACGCCAGCAGATGCCCCGAGGCGACGGACACCAGCGGCAGTCCCCAATCCGGTGGACAGTAAGGTGAGGCGCCCCCCTGGTGCTCCCCGCTCTCCCCCTCGGGCCCCACGAACTCAGAGAGCTTACCGCCGGGGGGGTCCCCATATCCCCCCCACACAGGCGGTGGGAATCACAGGAAGGCCCAACGCAGCTGAAGCGGAAAGGGACCACCCCCCCCTCCCACACTTAACGCTTACTTGGAGGCGGCCAAGGGTTTGAGCAGCACTGCCTGGCCCCCCCAGAGACACAAAGAGGAGGCGGACGGCGCAATCAGTGAGGTGCTGGGAAGCACTGTCCGGAGCCCCAACACCGCAGCGCCCGTGGGGACGATCATACAGCTGGCAGCACAGTCAGTAGAGTTACCCCCCCCCCTTTTTTTCCCAGTAAGCCCTCGAAGCAACCCCCAACAACCACCAGCAACTCAAGAAGGGGCGCGAAGCACGCAGCAGGGCACGTTAAGGTCCACCTCTCAAGAGACATTTGCCCGACCATCAAAACAGGAGAGGGGGAAGGCACGGGTGAAAGCAAAGGCAAGAACTCATTGAGGAAGTTATGTCTAGAGCGAAAGGGAGGGGGGGGGTCCCTACAGAACCAGCAGCCCCCCAAACAAGACTCCAGCCTTATTCAAATGTGGGCAGTAGAGACCCCAGTGTCAACTAGGAGTAGACTGCAGGAGGACTCTTCCCTGCAGACCTTGAACACGTCCGAGGTGAGGGGCACCGCCTCTGGCAATCTACCCCCGACAAAAGACGATATGCACTCCTGGTTTAAAGAACTTCAAGATAAACTAATGGCAACGGTCCAGGACCAGTTTGCAGCAATCAAGCAGGATATGCAGCAGGCAATTCAAGGAGTTCAACATGACATTGCCAAACTAGAAGAAAGGACGAACACCCTAGAAAAAATAGTGCAAAACGCAGAAGAAGAAGCTCTTCAGAGCGGCGAAACACAAGAGAACCTAGTTCGTTTGACCCATAACCTGGAAATCCAGTGCGAAGACCTAGAGAACAGGTCCCGCAGATCGAATATACGCATTAAAAACATGCCAGAATCGGTCATGGACAGGGATCTAAGGAAAGCGGTACAGGAGGTCTTCAGGGATATCATAGATGCTCAGGACTCGGAGGCAGTGGGGATCGACCGCGTACATAGAGTAGGCCCGAAACACACGGGGGCACCAGGAGAGAGACCCAGAGACGTCCTGGCGGCTCTGTCTTCCTATCCACAAAAAGAGCTTATACTACGGAGGGCGAGGCAGTTGGAACAAATCAGGATGAATGGGGTAGACATTCAGCTGTTTCAGGACTTGTCAGCCGTAACACTCCTAAAGAGAAGAGAGATGGCCCCACTCACGAGGGAACTGGTCACTAGAGAGTTAAAATATAAATGGACATGCCCTTTTGGTCTGCTGTTCGACTGGGAGGGAAAACAAAGGAGGGTGACCACCATGGAAGAGGGGCTAAGCATCATGGATATTCAGACAGGGGAGTCTTTGACCAGAATTGAAAGAAAGAAAGGGGAACTACAAAACAGACCGGGGGGATGGGAAAAGGTCCGACAGAAAAGAAAACGGCACGGTAGGGGAAATGATGTGTCAAGCGAAATAAATTAGAGGATGCAAATCTAAAAGTACAAGAGGCCCAGTGCTGTGTGGCTGAAGGCAGTATATGGAACGGCACCCAATGATGGAATTCGTAAACGACAGACTCAGTTGGCCCGGCGCTGAACCAGAACAACCCGCATAAAGGTCAAGGAATGTTGTGGGGTTTAGGACTCCCCACAAAGTTAACCTCGAGTCTACAGAGGGCTGGGAGCGACAGGCGGAACGCCAGAGCTACCTTAGGTACCCGGGCCCTCCTCGGGTGCAAAGTTGGAACAAAGTTAATGGTTGGGGGACCTTTTTACAGTTTGGGGGGGGGGAGATCTTCCGGAAGTGAGGAGGGGAAACTCAACTCGGGCACAACACATGCACAATTTGCCTATCTGAAATGGGGAAGATTCGATTCGTAACTTTAAATGTAAGGGGCCTGAACTCCCCGGTGAAGCGGAAAAAAGTGGAGAACATGTTAAGGAAAGAAAAGGCTGATCTGTTGCTGTTCCAGGAGACCCACATTAAAGCTCAAGATAGGGGGAAAATACGCCTGAGAGGCTACTATATAATTGTACAATCCAATGCAGCGGAAAAAAGGGCAGGAGTGATGATTGCAGTGAAAGGGAGTGTGGAAGTAAGTGTGATAGACAAAAAATCAGACAAGGAAGGAAGGTACGCTTTTGCTAATATCAAATTACACAACGCCATTCTGATGCTGGCTTCCATTTACGCCCCAAACACGGGCCAAGATAGCTTCGTGAGGGACACAATGGGGAGGCTGGAGGGGTATGCGAAGGGTGAAATAATTATAGGAGGGGACCTTAATATGGCCTGGCACCCCCATATAGACCGTAGCGTGGGCGGACCCCTCCACCAGAGTGCCCCATCACAGCGTCTGAAAAAACGGATGGAAGGTATGGCTCTGTGCGATGCATGGAGAGAACATAAAGGTCAAACCAAGGGATACACCTATTATTCACACGTTCACAACACAATGTCCAGAATAGACTACTTCTGGGTGTCAGTGGGGAACCTGGGCAAAATACAAGACATGGAGCTGGGCCCCATATCTCTGTCAGACCATGCCGACCCCAAGGAAGGAAAAAGGAATTTGGAGATGGACACTCCCACAAGAGATACTATCAGACCCAGTGATGGGAGAATCCATAAGGGACAAAATCGTAGAATTCCTTGATCATAACGACACAGGGGAGGTCTCCCTGAGCACTGTATGGGAGGCGTGTAAGGCAGTAATCAGGGGCCATTTAATAGCCCTCAAAGCAACTAGGGATAAACAAACACGGCAGTGGGAAACAGAGCTGGAAAAGAAGCTGTCAAATATCCGGGAAGAACTAATGGCAAACCCCTCAAGGGACTTAAAAAGGACACTCAAACACACCGAGGGACAACTCGAACACCTCCGTAGCAAACAAGCCCAGAGATCTCTCCTATATCTCAAACAGAGATACTACATAAAAGCTAACAAGGCAGATCGGTATCTCGCCCGACTGCTCTCGTCGAAGCGGAACTCAACGACCATCAGGAACATCAAAAATGCACACGGGGACGCGCTAACGAACACCGAGGATATAGGGGACACATTCAGGGAGTTCTATCAGAATTTGTACTCCACTGAGAACCCGGATGAACCTGACCAAAATAGATTCCTGACATCGATCCCCTTTCAGAAAATACCAGAAGAAGCCAGAACAGACCTGGAGGCCCAGATAACCGAAAGTGAAGTGAAGAAGGCAATAAAGAGCCTTCCACTCAACAAAGCACCAGGCCCGGATGGCTTCACAGCCCCATTCTACAATAAATATGTAGACATCCTCGCCCCATTCCTCACTAGACTACTAAACACCTTCAAAGATAGTGGGAATGTTACTCCATCTATGAATGAGGCAAAAATATTGGTTTTTCACAAACAAGGGAAAGATCCCTCCCTCCCGGGCTCATACAGACCTATTGCCCTAATTAATCTAGACTCAAAAATTTACACCAAAATCCTGGCAGCCAGGCTCTCCCTGCTGCTTCCCTCCTTAATTAACCCAGATCAATCGGGATTCATTCCGGGAAGGCAGACACATGACAACACGAGAAGGCTAGCCCACCTAACAGAGAAAATTAACTTCTCCCGCACCCCTGCAGTGCTACTATCTTTAGATGCCGAAAAGGCGTTTGACCGTGTAGAATGGTCAATGCTCTTTAAAACCCTGGCGCACATGGGATTTGGGAACCAATATATTAATATGATAAAAGCCAATTACTACTCCCCCTCTGCAAGGATAGCGGTAAATGGAGAGATTACGGAGAGGGTGGAAATCTCTAGGGGAACGAAACAGGGCTGCCCGCTATCACCACTCCTATATGCGCTGTTCCTAGAACCCCTACTAATTAAAATTAGGGAATCAGACCAAATCAGGGGGATCGAGATGGCGGGGAGACAACATAAGGTAATAGCCTATGCGGATGACATGTTATTGGCACTTGAGGACCCAACCCACTCAGTCCCTGCGGCGATCCACTTACTAGAGCTATTTGGGAACATTTCTGGCTTAAGAATAAATAAGAAAAAATCAGAAATGCTTATATTAGCCGGGAGCTGTGAAACTCTGAGGAGGGAAGCAGGGCAAATGGACTTAAAAGTCGCGGAGGAGGGCATAACACTCACTCATAAGGTAGAGGCACTATATGAAAAGAACTATCCCCCACTCCTAGCCAGGATGCAAAAAGATTTAGAGCGGTGGAATCCCCTAAATATTTCCTGGTGGGGGAGAATCCAATCGATAAAAATGAACATCCTCCCTAAAGCGCTGTATTACTTCCAATCCCTACCGATTGGGATCCCTGATTCCTTTTTCAGAGCCCTGGCAAAGTCGGTCTCGTCTTTCATATGGAACAGGAAACCCCCCAGAGTATCCAGAACAAATCTCACATCCAACATCAGGGAGGGGGGCCTGGCACTTCCACACTTTAAGAACTACTACCAAGCGGCACAACTCAGGATCCTGCAAGAATGGCTAGGGGACAATCAACGAACGATCTGGGTGACTCAGGACAGGGCGGACGCAAGAACGCCATTGGAAGACCTCCTATGGACACCAAAGCAGCACAGGCACCCAAATCTGCGCATCAGTGAGATCATGAGGGCCACGTTGAACGCCTGGGATGAGCAGACACGGAAAGGGAATATCACCACGGCAACGGCCCCGTTCACTCCAATCTGCAGGAACCAGCAATTCCCACCAGGGACAGAGTATGGTGCTTATGGGAACTGGGAGGAAGCCGGTTGCAGGAAAATAGGGGAGATGTTCGTGGATGGGGAGGTGAGATCTTTTGCCGACTGCAAGTCACTCTGGAACCTCACAAACGCGGACAGATACAAATATGAACAGCTCAGACACTGGCTGACCACGCCCGAGATAACACAAGCAGCGACAAGAGAGCTTACCGCCTTTGAAAAGTTTCTCCTTACCAACTCAGGAGACAGAAAACTAGTCTCCAATCTCTATAGGTTCATGAATACTCAGGGTGAAGACATAAAGTGGGCATACATGAAAAGATGGGAAAAGACGCTGGGGGAAGACATCACAACACAGCAGTGGCAGTCGTTGTGGGCCGATATCCCCAAACTGACCAGAGCAGTTCAAACCAAAGAAATGTGGATCAAGATCATCACGCAATGGCACTACACCCCGGAGAGGCTAAATAGCATGTACCCACTCACACCTAACCGCTGCTGGAGAGGCTGTACAGACGCAGGCACGTGGAGACACATCTAGTGGGACTGCCCTAAGGTCAAAATCTTCTGGTCAGAGGTAATATCCGAACTGAAGAAGATCTATCCAGATCGTTTCACGGAGAAAACCTGGCTCTGTGGACTCAAAGAGCAACATGCCAATACACTCACTAAGGCGCAAAGGAGAAGCCTCATGAGCCTAGTCATTGCGGCCTGGGCAACAATCGCACAGGGATGGAAAAAAAGAGACCCACTGATGCTGTTTACATGGTTACATAAAGTCTGGTCCCAAATGTCTATGGAAAAAATAACACACAATCTCCTTGGAACACGTAGCTCCTTCACAAAAGAATGGGGAGGAGTGCTAGAATATCTCCAGTCAGACTATATGGCACAGTGGTGCCCGCACGCCATAAAAATAACGGACTTATTCACTTCTTAATCGGTCCCGAGTACATTGGAACAATGATCACTCTTCCGGAAGTGGGTGGGTGGGGGAGGCGGGATGGGGAATTGAGGGAGTGTTTACTTTCTGTATCACTTATAAATCAATAAAAATATGTTTAAAAAAAAAAAAGATTAGTGAATACCACAGAGGGAGACCATAACGACCAGGGAAGTGCATTGTCCCCCTTGACACTCAGCAAACGGAAGAGTAAGAAGCGAAAGCCAGAGTGAACCTGACGGCAGGGAGGCTGATTTTCGAGAGTGGTCTGCGCCCAGAAGTGGGGTACCCAAGGGTGAAGAATCGTCACCCCAAGTACAATCCAAAATAACTTTTTGTTTGATTATTTTGAACGCATCAGACCCTCGAATACAAGAGACTTTTTTTAGAGCAAGAGACTTGGCCCTCGAAGATTCTGATAGCTGAGACCAGAACTATCGTCTCGTGCTGGGAAATCTTGAGCGTGTGTCGTGCTAAAAACGTGGGCATGGGAAAACCTCAAGTACTGCATCCTGACTTATCATTTGAGAACACTTCCTTCTTTCTTAAGAACACTATCCCACATTTCTTTTTTTTATTTAGCATAAGCACTGGCAATAGGGTTTTCTTAATATAGGCCCTTTTATTTGACACAACGCCACCAGGACTGCCTTATTATTATTTGATGGTCGAAGCTTGCTCCCATCTTAGATTTAGATTAGGCGTTTTTCCAACCTACCTTTACAGTTTAATACACACCCCTGAACTGTGATCACTTGTGTCTGTCTGTTCTTGATACCATGCCTTACTTACAGCCCTCCTGTATGGTAAGCTCACTGGGGCACAGGTTGCGGGTGGCACTCAGTCTAGTCAATGGGTGTTTTATTCAGTGGCGTAATCGTACATAGGAGAACCTATCTGATTCAGAATGTTGAAATGCTGCTTTACAGCTTTCAAAAGTGCGTGGCTGATCATTTTCAAACATTTGAGATAGGGTTTGAAGGTTCCCTCGCCTCCAGTTTCTAAAGGCTCCCGGTTGCATGCTGGGGGGGGGGGGCGGGAGACAGGGTTATACAAAATATGGGATTTATGGCCCGTACCTCTTGGAATCTTTTTTTGTTTCAATGCCCAGTCCCAAGTCCTTAATGTTACCCTTGAGGAGGCGAGCAAGTCTTGCCACTGTCTCTGTGCTGTGTGTGGAACAAATGGCAAAATGTGGAGGGGGAGTCGGATTATAGCCTGTTCAATGTCGACCCATTCTGGTGGGGTGTCGTATAACCCGTTTCCCTCAAGGAGTTAAAGAGAGCTGTTAGCGGAGATAAGAGTTGGGCTCGAAAGAGTTCATAACATTTTGTTGAGAATCCATATGGGCCCGGGGCCAAAGTTTTCAGATAACTGCATCTACTTCTTTCATCTGAATTGGGGATTCTAAAGCATCACTTTCCTCTAGAGAAAAATGCGGTAGAGCAGCCTCCATGATATATTGCTTCTACCCCTCCAAGAGGGGGGATGCAGACATCGTTTCAATCAGGTGGGACTCAGCTATTTGTATTTTAGCCTGTTCCCCTTACTGGACCATCCCAGGCTGGTCATGCAGGCCCATAATCATATTACGTCTTTTAGATTTGGCCAGCTTCCTCACTAGAAACTGGTTAGCTATATTACTTTTGGCATAGTATCCCTGTTTCGTACCTAAAAGGGATTTAGCTTATTTTGGGCAATTTGTAGGGATCGGTGGAGTTTCGGGAACCACCCTTTTTTATGTCTACCTTCAATCTCTGATATTTCCTGGTGCAGCTGGGATTGGGCATGTCGTTTACACTTATTATAAGCTGCTGTATGGCTATTAGTTCCCCCCTAATTACTGCCTTCATGGCATCCCACGCGGTTGCTGTCAATGTGATTTCTATGTAGTTCTCTTGGAAATAATTCTGTATGCCTTAGCTATTGCATCCTTAAGGGCCAGGTAGTTTAGGATCGGGTCATATAGGCGCCACTGCAGCCTAGAGGGTGGGGCAGGGTCGCAAACCCTGACAGTTAAAAGGACCGGGCATGATCTGATAGCAGATCATGACCTAGGGCCGATAGACAATCCATCAACAAATGACATAAGGTGGGGGGACACCAAAAGCAGATCTATACGAGAGGAAGAACGGTGTACATGAAACAAAAAAGGTAAAATCGCGCTCCCCTGGGTGTAGTACTCTCCAGGTGTCAACCACCCCCAAGGATTTAAAGAAATGGAGTATCGCCAAAGCAATTTTAAAATCTCTACACGTGGGGTCATGCTTTTTACCTATCTGAGGGTCAGGGACCCTGTTAAAGTCACCCCCAATGAAAACTTGACCTTCTAGAAATTAGAGAACTGTAGCTTCTAGGTCTTTGAAAAATTGTTCTTGTGCTTCGTTGGGAGCATAAATGCATAAATCGAAATCAGAGTATACAATTGCCCATACGACATACCTTTAACAACGATATAGCACCCCTCCGGTCCACATATAATGTCCAATTCCCTAAATGGGGTTGTTCTGCCAACAGAATAGCTGTGCCACCAATTTTCGAGCCAATGGAAGCTAGGAATTGTCTTCTAAATTGTCTTTCAAGTTGCTTTAAGTCTTTGTTCTGTAGGCAAATAAAGTCCGAAGGGAGTGCAACACTTGTATTTCAATCAGTTCATTCTGTGCTATTCGGCACCTGCAGAACGTTGCTTTTGTTCCACTCAAAACATACTCAGCATTTGCTTTATCTCTGTGCGGAATTCCGAAATGCTTATTCAATCATACTTTCAAGTTGCTTTAATTCTCTACGGTATTCAGTTTCAGTTTGTTCGGTATTCAAAACTCATTTGTTTCACTCTTGAAACTACCTTCAATCTAGATCATAATTGTAAGCAGTCACTTCCGTATTTAAAAGTACTTTTGACAAGTTTCACAAGGTTCAACATTCAACAAAGACTTATTGACAGTTTTCTGAGCGCCACGGTATGAGTCTTTCCCATCTGCACTCACCGGCTTCAGGCGGCAGCTCGCGCCGTCTTTGTTCCTTTCCTCGCTGTGCCTTTCTAGCTTCCATGGTCTCCGCTCTTCTCTCGCTGAGGTCGGGGAGAGTGCATCACGCTCTTCCCCAGGTCCCCAGCGACCGGAGTGCTTCAGTGCCCCACAGCTCCTGTTTACACCCGGCACGGAGGGTTCACAGGACTTCCTGGTCTTCTCAGGGCCTGCCTCAGCGTCTCTGGTCCTTCCTGACAGTTTTCCTGCACTCGCGTCTCCCGCCTCTCCAGGTTGTCAGCTTCCAGCTCCTGCCGGATGTGCGTTCCCTTTCTGTGTGAACAGCCCGCATTTTTATGTCTGTCGGGCTTACTAAGAGAACACAGGCAGTGGTCATTTAATTCAATTGCCTGACTGTAGTTAAAGGGGCATGCCTGAACTTTAAAATACTCTGCAGGCCTCTTCCTCGTCTCAGTATTAGAGTGCTGAAATGGTTAACTAGTGTTTATTGCTCTTAGTTGCCTCTTCCTCGTCCCAGTACCATAGTGGGTTGAATGTTGGAAAATGTGGGGATAAGTGTTACAATAGCATATAAAGGCAGACGGAAGGTTGTGTTGGTCTTCATAAAGGAAATGAGGATACCATGTCTTGCCTGTGGATATCCTCTCACCAATCCTCAAGGACCCTCCACCCAGGTGACCCTCCCTCGGTTCTCCACCCCTAGGGTCAAGATCCAATTAGCGATGGCCACCTGAAAAGAGGATCCAAGGGGAGTAGGTGTGAAGATACCCTAAGGATTCTCACAGTATAGTAAGCCGATAAGGGTGACTAAGACAAGTGTGCTGCAGATAAACGTTAGTGGGGCTTAAATGGGGTTGCTAGGTTATCATAAGTTGCCGAATATACAAATTATAATAACAAATGTATTACTAAGTTTTAGGATGTACAAAGTTGCCACAAGAAGATGAAATGAAATGTATCTGTGTTCTGAAAGGGGAAGGATGTGTTGTATACTGGGCCTGCATTGCAGGTAGCTTGCAATGCAATGGGGTAGTGGTTCCATGTGAGGTCATGTCATTCCAAGCCGGACTGCGACAGAATGTTGATGAATGAAGGTTGATGAAGGAGGCTGCAGGGGCATTGTTAAATTAATAAACTACAAACGAGATATCTGTGTATAATTTAAATACCACAATTACAAATCAATAGACATGCATCAATATGCAAATAACAAATGTAGGAAGATGGCCCACCTTGGGCAAACAGGCTTCAATGGACTGCCTGTCCAACCCTGGAGTCCTTTATAAAATTCATGTCAATGCAGTAAAACCTGGTGAAGGTATGCAGAGACCTATACCTAGCTGCCCTGGAAATCCCTGACAGGGGCACTCCTCCTAGAAAATTGTTGGTACACCTGTCTTACAATTTGCACACCACTGTCCAGAAGCGGCCTGTTAGCTTGTTAATGGCAGAAAGCGATGCAAGCTGAGAGCCATCTGAAGAGCATGGCTTTCGAAAGACCATTGCCAGTAGCAGCAGGCCTAAAGGCAACAAACAGCTGCAATGATTTACGAAAAGGCCTTGGTAGGATTAGCGTAGTATTTGGGCGCCCTCAAGACCTCTATGGACAAGAGTGCGACCAGCAGGTGTCATTGGAGAACTGAACAAATCCGGTAGGACCAATGGCTTGATCAGGACAAAGGAGGACATCACAGTATGCATGAATTTGAGATTGGTCTAGGCAGGACCTTGTCTTTGTGGAAAGTTAGGCAAGATCGTTGCAAGGAGAGTGGCTGAATCTCACTCACGCTTCTGGCTGAGGTGATGGTGTCCTGGAGGGGAACATGGGGCCCCCATTAATTTGTGAGAACGACATTCTGTTTATATGTTAACATGAGTGACCACAGTGAATGCGCCTCAGATGTGCGCATGCAGTGGGAAATGGCTGCCAAATGGACTTTCATTGAAGAACATGCAAGGCCACTGGTAGCCAAGGGAAGCAAGTATGGCAGGATTTGCTGTGGCTGGAAATTAAGGACAACCACTGCATGACTAGGGCACCAGACGGGAAGACCATTTCCTGTTATACCAGAGGATGTTATAAGGGGCTCACACATTGGATAATATATTCCTGCGGGGCGGGGGCATTTTGGCATGGTCGAATTGTAGGGACATAGGAGCCTAGCTAGGAGCTTGAGTGAGGATGGGCCATAGTGGAGAAACCTGTCTTTATTCCTGGGAAGGAGGCTGTGCGGTGGGCCAAGGAGAAAGCAAGAATCAGAGCTGCCTCAGCCATGTAGATGCCACAAGAATGTGTCTGTAAGGCTGCAGTTTGGCTGCCTGGAGGACACTTGGGTTAGCAGAAATGATGGAAAAGCTTACAGGAACCTCCCGTTCTACAGGAATGTGAAAGCTTCTCCCAAGCTGGCTCGATTAGGGAACATGCTGGCCAACAAGTCACACTTGAAGTCGTCTTTTGTGGCAAGCAGGTCAATGTCCGGTCGGATCTATGTGATCACTGTGAAATGTCTTTTTTGAAATAAGAAAATGTCAAAAAAGAATTTCCTTTCACAGCAAATATATGCAGGGGAGACCCCTGCGGGCCCCGATACTTGCCTTACCTTATTTATTACCTTAACCCGCCCCCTACATATACCTGTAGTGAAATACGAAGCAAAAGGTTCAGCATTTTCGCATTCGAAATGTTTGTAGGAACAGTGATTGTATGATCCCTGTACAGTATTTGTGGAAGTGCTGACCCTTAGCCCCACTGTAGTAGTGTGATGTATTTGCGGGGAGGTGACTGGGTGTGGGGAGAGCAATGAAGATAATGGGGATTATGCATACGTTTTCCATGTGTGGAGGCTTTTTCTCCCTCTCTGATGCCTTTGCCACACCCATATGTTTCCTTAGCGTTTATTATTTTTCGTTAAATTGCAGCAGACTTTTGTTGAGGGTTTCCTTTGTTTTACTGACATGAGGGAATGCTTGTGAGTTATATTACACACAGAGCATGTGTCTCCCCAGGACTATGCTGCGCTCTGAATTTTCAACATGGATGGGATGACACCAGTCCGCAAATTCATGAAATAAACTGGTTTCAACTGGCATAAACGATAACTCCCACATAAGAGAACGAAATTGCACCAGGGGGTGGAGGACCTACGCCTCTTGCTGGAGGACCAACGGGATGTTGTACAAATCTTCATTGTGTCGATTACCATGTGATGGACAGGATCCCTGGAGAGAAAAGACAGACTCACGCAAAAATACAATGCGACCCTTTGTGTATGAGAGGCGGGAGGTGTGTGCCAAAAGGCCTATGTATGTTGTTTTGAAGGTATGGGTTCGAGCGTCTTGAGGGTCATACAGGCAGAGCAAGTAGGTTGGATTTGCGGGGTTAGGATGGGATGCGGATAGTTTTCCTTTTAAGAATGCAATGTTAATAAACGTTTGCCTGCCCATCACATAGCTAATGTGGCTGCTTTCCATGACATTCATAATTAGAATCTCAGATTTGTGGCAGGAGCAGAGTTCCCTGCTGAGGGAATCGGACAGAGTTGTGTGTGCCAGTAAGGTAAAAGGGGGACAAAAACGTTCACTGGGGCAGATCCCATTTTCACAGGGCCTGGGCCTCAGGGGAAAAGAATTGAGATCTGGTGCATACTTGTTTCAGGATGTTTAACTTCGTGGTTTTGTTTTCCGTTAACACACATTCTAGCTTTACAAACATATGGGGCAGGAAAGACTTGAGAGCCTGGAATACTGCGCTGCTCTCAAACACATTGAAATGCAGAGACGTCTTCATTAACCAGAGGCCTCTGGCGTGAAGAGGGGCAGTGGGGCTACATGGAGGTGCCTGTTACAGTCAGTTGGCGCTGTCCTTCCACCAACGTAGAGTATTGTAAAACGCACTTGTTAGAGTCCAACAATCTAGTAATTTTGCAGTGGCCGCATGTGGGCATACAATTTCCGATGAGCTGAATGAATGAGGACCTGCAGATCAAAACAAAGATCACTGCAATGAGCGTTTAACCCGCTGAGCCATCTTACCGGCTCTTCTGTCACCTTCGTGTGCTATAGGCACTGCTTAAGGAATGGAGTTCGGATCGTATAAAACATGGTAGACATGGAGCCCTTACATTCTGAGATGTACCACGGCTGGGGCAAGGCATTTTCTAAACACCAATGGGGTGAACTTCAGGCCTTGAATTCAAAGTGGTCTAACACCACACAACGCCGGAACTTAATTTGGTGAATGAGGACGTCGAAATCAACATCCTCCATTTCTAGGAATGATAGAAAGAGTCCCTTGGCAAGTTAGCTAAGAATCTTTTGTAGAATAACCATTTCAAATGATTGTGAGTGGAATAATTTGTTGAGGTATCGGAGGTCGAGGATAGGTCTCCACCCACTAACTCTTTCTGGACCAGACAATAGGGCAAGTAGATGCCATGATTTCTCTGAGAAGGAGGGACTCTCTATAGCATATTTGGACAGGAGCCACTGTACCTCTAGTTGAAGAGCAGGAAGATGTTATTCTGGCTTGTTGGCAGCCTTTCGACAAATCGATAGCACCCATTTGTCTGATGTTATCTGCCTCTACTGGTACAGGAAACACAGGTATCCTCCTGATGGGATGCTGAAACGGGAGGGTGGCACTGGACAGGAGTCAAGCTTGCTTGTTGGACTTTCCCTTGGGTTGAGAAGAGCTTGTGCGTCTGTGAGAACCTCTATTGCCTGAGGTGTACAACACCCCTATATACACCTGGGAGTGGCATGCAGTAGTTCCTGCCAGATCATGAGAAACAATTTTGCTTAGAGCGAAAGGCATGAAAGACTTTTTTTTGCTGATTCCTGAAGGGCCTGGCCTTGTTTCAGAGTGCCGAGGGACCTGGCCTTGTCTGTTTCCATGGCTTGCAGTGTGCATTTCTAAAAATGTCTCAATGAAATGGCAAGTCGACTACCTTTGCCTGCACATCAGATCCAAAAAATGTGTGGCATTCAGCCAACCTTGGACCTGCTGGACTGCACTGTTGATTCGGCGGAACCCAATGTCAGCAATATCGCCAGCCACCGCCGACGAGAATTCACCATCCCGAATTAGTGAAAAGGCCTCCTGTTTTTTGTCATCAGGGAGGAACTCCAAGATGGGACCGATCCTAAACCAGAGTTCTTGGTCATACCTGGCCAGGATGGTGAGCGAATTGGCAGCTTTAATAGTGATCACAGCCTTCAGATCACTTGTGCCAAAAGCATTAAACTGCCCAACTTCCTTGACTGGAGGAACTGTACGGGGCGATGAAGGGTTAGCGGATCTCTCCCTTAACGCTACAGATTCAATCGAGTTGGGTCTAGGTAGTGTGCACAGGCGGTTTCAGGCATTATCTGATGGCTCTGTATTTTTTTTAACAAAACAGATTTTTCATGGCAAGTAGTCCATCTTCCCAAATGTCATCCAAGATTAGAACGGACACAGCTGTTCTTCGCCACTTCTCCTTATGTTGGTATAGGAAGCCTTCTTTCCGCTCTTCAGTGTTGAGGTTGAACATTTTTGCGGCCTTTGTCATGGTAGGATGGAATGCTCATATCTCATCCAGAGGAGAATCTCTTGGTGGGAGAACTCCAAGATCATCAAACGTGTCCATGCAAGAGGAACGAGTTGTGGCTGTATCCAGATGCCTATAATCCTGGAAATCTATGGGTTGATGTAGTGGTTGTTCCTCTGGTAGCTGCAGATTAAAGGCCAGGGCTGGGGTGGCAATACATGTGCTGGGTCCAGTCTTGGACAAATAAATGGAGCCCTTGTCTGGAGCTCAGACAGCAGGGTATGCAAAGTGTTCAAAACATTGATAGACAGGTTATGTGCGGCAGGCTTCAGCAGAGGTTGTGAGGGGCCTGGCTGTTCCATTGGATGTGGCATAGGTTTTGAAAACACTTGAGGGAAGGGCTCTGCCGCAGGCAATTCAGATAACTCCCTTTCCTCAAATAACCCCTTCTGGGCCTTCAATGTCAGTATCAATTGTGTGTCAGAGGATGTCCTCTGGAGGAATATTGGAAGGTTCTGATAGAGTGGGCGGAGCAAAAGAGTGGCATGTGAAAACGTGCTGTTTATTCCTTTTAAGCGACCTGAGAAGCAAAGGATTAGTGTACGGACACACTTACATGAAGCATGTAGATGAGGTCGTCGACGAAGCAATGGTACACGGGATGGACATGGACGAGGTAGTCGACGGGACGTCAATGAAGGTGTGTTGGTCACTAACAAGGTCATCGACAGAGGAGACTGAGAAGTGTTCACAATCTTAGCCATCGTTGAGGTGGTCAACTGAGCTGTCAACCATTTGTGCATCGTCAACGCACAAAGAGTGGTGTGAGCCAAAGATTTTGTCGACTAGGTGTACGGTTTCGAAGCAGCTGAAGTAGAAGCAAGCTTTTCAGGCATGGCAGGTTTATAAGGACCTTCTTGAGTCTGGGCGAAATCACATTTTTTCACCCTTTTCTGACAGGACGCCTTCTCATGGGACCATGACCTCTTGGAAGTGTTAGGACTCAGATTTGAATGAGGACCTCAATCTTCGGCCAGAGTACGAGCTTCAGAGAGATGCTCGAACTTTTTGAGCCTATAGATGGTTAGCACTGCACGATTTTGGACTGCCTGAAGCTTGGCTATGCATTTCTTCGTAACACCCAGATAGTACTGGAGTCTAGATAGAACCCTGCTTGAACACAGGTCTTTCTTTGGTTAGGATCTTAAAAAAATGGCTGCATCAAGTAATGTTATTTAGGCGAAAAATTGGCACTGTTCATTACAGAATTCACCTGAAGAGCAAAGGTCAGGTTACAGCCCATCAGCATCCCCAAGTTTCTGACTACCTCTATTGGGACACGAGTTGCACCTAAACTGGAAGGCCACATAAATGGCAGGGGATTCTGCCACGATTACCGACCAGTAGTACTTTTGGTTCCCCCACCCCCATTAAGCCATAGGAAGATATCCTGTATCCATCTCTGTGTAGCAGTTAGGCATCTCCCACTGTTCTACCTGTGCCGTGACGGTTATCTAGGTCCACTAGAAAATGAGCATCATCTGCATGTAGCTGGCAATCAAAGTCTTAACTTTCAATGATTTGCGCTAGGGGAGATATATACACATTAGAAAGTAGTAACTATTTCCTGCTTAAAGACTATAACACCCTAGAATTATTAACAAACAAACCAACTGACATACCACTCTTTGGGACTCAAGAAAGTGGAACCCACACAAATTGCAACACCAAAACAATTGACTGGATACAACCTAGAATTGGAATCCGACAATCCCCAACTAGACACTTCAACAATAGCATTAGAAAAGGGCTCATTGTCACACACCCTTCCCATGTTTTTGGAATCGTCGGTTGTTAACAATACCTGTAGCGGACCTGCAATATGAGTTGCTGGGGCATTTGCAATAACAACATATGCCGAGTTGAAATTCCATTCTGGCTTTGAATTTTTATTTTGAACGTCCTGGTAAAACTATACCAGAATATCAAATCCGAGTTAAAAGCCCACACTCTCCTGAAAATCAAGAGGCAATCTATCAATTGGGAGAATGCAGTTTACCATCCCCCCATTCCCTCCAATGTCGCCACATGCTTAAACTTTGATGGCAATCAGATCAATTATCAAGTTGAGGCTGCAGATGCTATGTTGGTTTCAGGCAATTCACCAACCCAGCAAAACTTCAGTCCCTCATGTTCCTTAGGAAGAGATACTACTGGCCAGTTCGACCAAGCCCTTACCATGGAGAAGAAAGCCAAGCATAATAAACATTTCAGTGAGAAGACTAAAAATCAAAAACAACTTGCTGCAAAGAGTAATGAATCCATGAGGACATTTTTGAATAAAGCAAAGAATGCATACAGAGTGGAAGCAAACTAGTCAATTAAGTATAGGTGAGGGTGTGGTGCTGCTAAGGAAGTTCAACAGGGTGATTCCAATTAATCTGTAAATGCATCACATTTGAAAAAATCCAATAGGAAGAACAAAATTAACAATAACACTATTAAAAATGTCTGCGTGTACACCGCCAACTATTTCGACAACGAGCCGGATGAGGAATTAGCAGCAAAGATGGGAATGATCCCGAAGTCAACTCATGTAATTCCACAAATATCGTTAACCTCAGCTAGGATTCTCGCACTTCAGATCCTAGGGATCCACCACACACTTAAGCCATAGACTGTATGATCAGTGACAAGCTTAAAGGGCCTGATGTCGATGCCAGCTTTTTATCTGCTAGTTGTAGTCCAAAGACACCAATACAAATCTCAAACAAAACTCAGTTTACATCAAAGGTGGGTCTTGAATTCATCTTTTTCCAAGTTCGGATATCATCTTAAATAGGGAAAACACCTTATCCCTATTTCATGAACTACCGCGCTTACGAAATTTGGTGTCAGCTGGCTTACCTCAAGTAGAATTCCCTGAGGACAACAGAAAGGATATTGAATTTATTCATTTAAAACTGAAAATTATAGCAACTATGTCAATGGAAGAAGCACCAAATTTGTTGACAATTGCTATGATCTTTTCTCTCTGACAGAGCGCCGAGTGAGAGGGGGTGGGCGCCCTCCGGCCAGAAACCTGTACCCGTGGGCCCCAAATTCCATGAGAGATTACAAGTACCGGACAAGTACTGTTTGCTGTTGCTGCAACATTGGGCTGCCCTGCTGGCTGGCGCTTTTGGTCCGTTTGGATTTTCATCCCTTTTGCTCTGGACTTGCTGTTTGTCGGGACTTCTGAACTTCAGTCGGGGGACGTACTTCTCGGGTGCACCAGTGTGCCTGACCCTGAGGTCCTTCCTGTTTGGGTAGCCACACCTCCCGCCACACCCCCCGCTGACGTGTTACGCGCCCTGCGACCTGAAGTACTGCCGGACTCGCGCACCTGCGCCGCGCACCAAGTACCGGACAAGTACTGTTTGCTGTTGCTGCAACATTGGGCTGCCCTGCTGGCTGGCGCTTTTGGTCCGTTTGGATTTTCATCCCTTTTGCTCTGGACTTGCTGTTTGTCGGGACTTCTGAACTTCAGTCGGAGGACGTACTTCTCGGGTGCACCAGTGTGCCTGACCCTGAGGTCCTTCCTGTTTGGGTAGCCACACCTCCCGCCACACCCCCCGCTGACGTGTTACGCGCCCTGCGACCTGAAGTACTGCCGGACTCGCGCACCTGCGCCGCGCACCAAGTACCGGACAAGTACTGTTTGCTGTTGCTGCAACATTGGGCTGCCCTGCTGGCTGGCGCTTTTGGTCCGTTTGGATTTTCATCCCTTTTGCTCTGGACTTGCTGTTTGTCGGGACTTCTGAACTTCAGTCGGAGGACGTACTTCTCGGGTGCACCAGTGTGCCTGACCCTGAGGTGATTGCGCTTTGAGCTGTGTTTTGTGTACTGTACGGCTTGTGTGTTGCACACACTGCCGCTTCCGGCTTCTGTGTGTTGCTTTAAGCTTACGTATGTAAGTACTTGGAAAGTGGTTTAGCACTCATACGCATTTTGCTTACCAATTCACCTTCTCTGTTAGGTCCTTCCTGTTTGGGTAGCCACACCTCCCGCCACACCCCCCGCTGACGTGTTACGCGCCCTGCGACCTGAAGTACTGCCGGACTCGCGCAACTGCTCCGCGCACCAAGTACCGGACAAGTACTGTTTGCTGTTCGCGGTGCGCGTTGCGGGTCGTGTGACTTATTTGCTTCCGGGATCAGGGAGTTGTAGCGTCAGATTTTGAGGTAGGTTTCGAACTGTTAGGTTGAATCCAGCGGCTTCCTGCTCAAAGATGGTCAAGAAACTACGTAATGGAAAGAGATGCCTAAATGGCTCTCCTCCAATTGGTTCCGACGGTAATATGTCAGAGGAAGAGCCTAATCAAGACATAATTAACCAAATCAAGAAAAAGGGAAAGGGACCAAATGATAAATTGTGCCTTAATCAGCATGCAAAGATACCATCAGACCTCAATATGGCAAGTCAATCATTGTCAAATCTCGCACAAACCTCTAATATGGAGATTGTTAAGGAGACAAATGTAGTGGCCCAACTTCGTAGCGATGGATATGATAATGATATTCAAAACATTAAGTTAACTCATAATGTCCCTGTCACTGACAGCTCATTATTGGGGGCCGTAAATGATGAAGAAAATATGCCTACCATTGATGTCTCGCTGGTTGCGCCAGCTGTTTTAGCTGAATTGCATAGTCGAACACGTCTTTCGAATGGGCCGTCTACCCCTGCTGCCGAGTCAAAGGGCCTTAGGGAACAAGTTCATTTTCATGCGGCTATAGCAAAAAACTTAAATCAATTGAAAGAAACGCATATATATAAAGGTGGTTGGGGGGCCCGGGACTTGTTACACTCTACTAGTTCACCCTCTCATGAGAACCAATATATTTCTTTGGATACTAAAGATCCTCAATCTCCAGTATTGAGCTGTGAGCACAGGTCAATGGAAATTGACTTACAGAAATCGCGTTTGCCAAATTCCTCTCTTCCGCTTTTTCCTCTAGAGGAGACCTTGGTAGACTTAAACTCACAAGAATTACAGAACTTTCCAGTCTTAACTAGAATACTGAACTTGCTGGACAAGGGACACGAGTATACGCATGGAGCCATTGGTGCCCTAAGTATAGCAACTGCAGAAATCAACGCAAAAATGAGTAAAATTGAAGGCTATCTGTTTGCTCAGGAAAAATGTCATGTGTTCTGGGCTGAGCAACACATGAGTGAAAAACGTCTGCAAACTCAAAAAATGGAAATCATAGCAGATGAGATTAGTGCTGGGAAAAATATCCAACACTATGTCTATGGCTACTCAAACTGAGTTTGTAGACTGGAACAACGCATTGAATATAAATCCAGTAACCGTGATAAAAACTGTGACAGAAAATTTGCCTCCGCCATATGTGGAAATAGCAAAAGTACAGCATGAGAGGATACTGGCGCTAGAAAAGATTGTCCTTGAGGCAAACTTAATAGCGCCAGAAAGGTTGCTAGCGGTATTGAACGAAAAGGACGAACTCTTATCATCCAAAAGTATAGTTACTCCCGATAGTCCCACTGCGCTGACAGACCTGATTGACTTAAATTCGGAGACCACGCAGTGTGGTCATGAATGCATTGGTGAACAGGATGAAGAAGCAAATGGCAATCAGAGTACATTTTTTATGTCTAGAAAAGCAAAAAAATTATATAATAAAGCTCTAAAAAAACAAAAAAATGTAAAATTTCAAGATCCCAAACCTAAAGCGGATCTGAATTTTAAGCAAAATGACAAAATAAAAACAAAAAACAAAAATTTAGTAATATTGGGAGAACAGAGCAATAAAAAGCTCAAACAGCAACAAAGGCATAATAATTGCGTTAGTATGGATGATAATAATATCGATGTCACACAATTAAGTAGTGAAAGTCAGGCTGTTTTGGGTTCATCTGAATATGGGACTCTTAAATCAGAGTCCATGAATATTGTGGTCGATATCAACGCGAACACATCAGTTGAAACTAAATTAAACCCAAAACTTAGCGCTGTTAACAAAAGCGATGAAAATATGCCACTATCACCCATTTTAATACAGACTCAGTTACAACGATTTTTTGAAAAAATTGACAAAAAAATCTCTGATTTGGTTCAAAAGCCTCTAAATACTGTTGAGACTAACCCTGAAAGTCAAGTTGCGGGCTCTACTCTCGATAGCAGTGCTCATAATGTAAATGTCCAGGTTGCTGTTGATGCTGGTGACAATCGAGATTTGGATATTATGAGGCCACCGCCTATGAATGAAATCGCTGACATGCAGCTAAACCATCAGCCCATATCCTCCCTTTCTATGTCTGAGGGAGAGTGTGGTGATAAGTGGTTGTTTTACCACTCTTTAGGGCCCGAAATGAAATTGGTAATGGGATGGACTTTGGATCCCGCTAAGGTTGATAATCCAAATTTAAATCGTACCGCCCTCATGAAAGTATTTCATCAAATTCCTGCTTTGAGGAACTTAGTTTCTTATGACATAGATTGGGTTCGTTTACCACACACCTCTAATGGCAGAATGTTATGTAAATTCCAGAATACAATTATTGCTGCTCTAATCTGGAAACATTCACAGGACTTTCAATTGCTAGGTTATGAGTTGTCTATGTTCAAGTCAATGGAAAATGCCACATTATTTGTAGAATACCAATCACCTGTATATGAGAACAATACTCATATGGAAGGACATGATAACCAGCTCGCTATATTACATGAAAAAATGAGAATGCAATCGGAATCTGTAGCCAAGATTGCGTCTAGTCTATCACGGCTAGAACCATTGATGCAAAATCTAATAAGCAGTATCCCCGGCATTGAAAAACAATAGAATGACATCATGGTCATTAACTCATGGAATTGTTGCGGCTTTAACAATTTTAGGAATTGGTTTTCAAAAAAACTGGGAGTTGAATTACCAGCAATTATTATCTTGCAGGAAACTATGGCAACTAATGATATGTATTCGGAGGGATACGTAACATTCTGTTCGCATGCGATAAAGGGGAACCAAGGCCGTCCATCTGGTGGACTCGCGATCTTGGTGAGTCATAAATATCGATTGAAACTGCGACAAATCTATTCTTCCTCGGACATTTTAGCGGTTGAAGTGATTGTACCTTCTAGAGACCCAATTCAAATATTAATAGTCGCGTTGTATTGGAATCCTGCGTCATCATCTTTGGATGAAATTATTGAAAAAGTCAACCATGTTCTGCTACTAGTGGCAACAGACGCTCCACACGCACAGATCATTCTGGGTGGGGACTTTAATTCAAATCTCTACGAAACAATGATCAAATCTGATATAGTTTCACCTTATGAAATACTGGCTCTTGAAAGAGGGATAAATTGGCGTAAATATTTATCTGAATGGGAGCTGCAGGTCGTTCCCTTTGAACAAAAAACTGAAGCATTTACCTGGGCACGTGGCACAAAACGTACCGCTATAGACTACATAGTAATCTCAAATTCCCTGGCTGAATTGCCCTTAAGATGTAAGATCATTGAAACATATCTAAGTGATCATTGTATCTTGGAGTGCGTGTTAGTAATTAGCACCCTAAAGTATGAAACCATCCCAGCATTGGTATTATTGGAGACTGATCGTAAGGCACTCTCTATCAGGTGGAATGCTAACTTATATAGGAAGCTAAATTTTCTAGTTAACAGAGATTTGATAAAGACCAGTGTGGAATTATTGTCTAAGGATGAACTGGTGATTTGGGAAAGTAAAAATGTCAGTATGATATGTGGTCATCTTAATACTTTAGCAAAAAATTGCTTAGTAGATAGTAAATATGAGCACACTAAGAAATCTAATGTTGTAATTGCTTTAAGGAAAACACAAAAGAATAGCGAACTTCGCAAATTACTGAAAGAATCTGTTAATTCTTTAGGTTATGCAAGAAAAAGAAAATCCTTGCTAATTATAGAAATGATGTTAAATACATTAAAATTCATAATTCCATCGTAACTAATCAAAGGATGATCCAGAACCTTGTGGACAAGAATTCGAGGGAAATTTGGGCGACACTGAAGGATCCCTTACTGCAAGGCAAATTAGAACTGTGTTCCGCTGTAAGTGGAGAAGATTGGTGCAAGTTTTATGAAGCAAAATATGCACTACCTATGAAATTCGATGGCTTAAAATCTCCCGATTTGGCTGGTAACCTCCCTTCTACTTGTCCCTGGGGTTTGAGCAACATCATTGACATAATTGCAAAGTTAAATTATTCTAAAGCTGCTGGGCCTGATGGTATACCTCCATGTGTTATCAAGGATGACCCTAACTTATGGGCAAAAATAATTCTAAGAAGGCTGGATTGTGTATTTAAACTAAAGAAAATCCCCGAGTCTTGGGTATCTGCGATCGTTATTCCATTACATAAAAAAGGGCCCTTGAATGACCCCGCTAATTTTAGACCAATAGCACTTATTGACACTTTTGCAAAAATTTTCTCAGCATTAATTTTGAAGGACCTAAATGAGTTTATCTTGAAACATGAAATTCTTTCAAGGTTTCAGACTGGTTTTCGTAAAGGTATGGGTACACAATTAAATGCAACGATGTTAGCTCACATATTGAAAATCTCTAGAGTGAAGGATCATGGTCCAGTATATATGGCGTTTGTAGATATATCAGGAGCCTTTGACTCTGTTATTAGACAATTGTTGTGGAAAAGGATGCAGGATATGCAAATTCGGCTGCACCTGATAGCAATGATCATCATGCTTCACACTAACACATGCTATAGGATTAAGCTGGATAAAGAAGGATCCTTGACTCCATCAATCAGTACATATATAGGGGTGAAGCAGGGTTGTAACCTTGCAGCAACCCTCTTTAACCTATATCTGTCGGAAATAGATTCAATATGGTTGACGAGTAACTCATTTGCGCTTAAAATAGGGGACCTTTGCCTGGATTGGTTAGCATTTGCTGATGACTTGGTAATGTTTGACGCTACCCCCTTTGGGCTACAACATAAAATAGCCTGTCTTGTCGACTTCTGTGAAAAGCGCAATTTACAATTAAACCCGAATAAATCTCACATCCTGGTATTTTCAAACAAAAAAAAATTGGTAAGATATCAGTGGAACATAAATGGCCATCTGATTCCACGTTCCTTAGGTATGATTTATCTGGGATATAACTTGAATAACTCAGATTCATGTGATAAATGGAATAGAGAAATTTCTATTAAAGCAATGCCCTTGATTGCACAAATGAAACTAATCTATCTAAGAATTTGCAAGTTCTCCATAATTCCATTATTAGAATTTTACAAGCTTAAAGTTGAAGCCATTATTCTATATGGTTTAGATTTGTGTTATGTTAAAATCGGTCCAACATTAAACAAAATACAAGGGCAAATTTGGAAGAAGGTATTACAGTTGCCTATGTCCCTTCCGAACTCTATCATTATTCATGAATTAGGTCTATCCTCATTGGCTACCAAACACCTATGGAGAAAGCTTGCGTCCTATGCTAAAATTCTGGAGCCCTTACCAAATTCACTGTATGAAGATCTTCTATACATGTTAAAAATGGGTAAGCCTGTGTCAGTGGTGATTGAAGGTAAAAGATGCGACAAAGAGCTTGAAAAAATTGGAATGGTAAGGGATGACCTTATAAATCGTCCTCAGATTGTAAAGTCTAAGCTCATGCAATTTGATTGGGCAATTAATTCAGATAAAATTGGAGAATATTTTTTATATAAGGAGTATGCAAAATATCGGCACAAACAGTCATGTTTACCAATATATCTGAAATTGTGTCCTAGCCATAAGATGCGCACTATGTATATGAGGTTTAAATTTAATCTAATTCCAACACTAGAGCGTACTAAGAATTGGCTAAATTGTTCTGACATGGTAAATAGGGGTTGTAGATTTTGCGACAATTCGCAAAAAGAAACGCTGAAGCATCTTGTCTTGCAGTGTTTATACTTTGAAAAAACACGTCAAAATAGTCTGTTAAAATATCAAAGCTTAACAACTGAATACCAAAGTGAAATGTTGTGGTCCCAATGTATGTGGGGCTATCGTATGCCAATGATTATTGACTTAACACAGTTGTTGTTTATCATCGAGAAAAGTATATTGTCCAAACACACAGGTGAAACTGGTGTAGGGTATAAGTCAAGTGATTTTCCAGCTAAATTATGATTAGGAAACATTATAGATGTCTAAGTATTACAAAAGGAGAAGTGCGCAAAGATGTAAATGACTGTGTACATCTCAGGCATCTAACATGAGTTAAGAGCTGGTGTTATAGTGTTAATGCAATGATATTTTATGTGCTTTCTTTGCTAATATGTGCTGCTATGTTATGTCCATTTTAAATATCAAAGTCATGACAATGTATTAGAGTTTTAATAATCTGTAACTATTAGGTATAATGCATTGGAATGTATTCTTAAATTGATTATTTTAAGTTTTGTAATCAATTCATTAATTTTAAAGAAAATGTTGTAAAGATATTTGTATCGGAAAACAACTAATAAATAAAAAAAAAATTACATGGGGGTCATCAATATCGTGCTTCTCTAATTCTGATAAGAAAAGGGTGGTGCATTTTCCTCAGGGAGTTCAGAAAAAGATGGACACAACTGCAGACTGGGCCTGATTACCAACAGTACTACACGCCCAAGCTATAGTTGGTTGTCCAGGGCAGATGTCTCTTTACCAGGAGATTAGTGAGGATTATATTTTGGGATTCCTGGGCGCCATCCGGCCAGAAACCTGTACCCGTGGGCCCCAAATTCCATGAGAGATTACATGGGGGTCATCAATATCGTGCTTCTCTAATTCTGATAAGAAAAGGGTGGTGCATTTTCCTCAAGGAGTTCAGAAAAAGATGGACACAACTGCAGACTGGGCCTGATTACCAATAGTACTACACACCCAAGCTATAGTTGGTTGTCCAGGGCAGAGGTCTCTTTACCAGGAGATTAGTGAGGATTATATTTTGGGATTCCTGTGGCCACAGAACGTTATTCCAAGAAATTCCAGAAGTCCCGACTTTTCCACATTTGACATAATAATGCTTTAAGAGGTCCGGTTGAAGGGCTCTTACAGAACGCCCAAAATCACCCTAGGGGCAGACCGCCAGGTGGCTTACTGACTCCAATTAGAAACAGACTTGGTTTACAAGATAGAAACATTAATGGAGCCATTTCAGGACATTATGGCAGTGAAACTATCATTTAAACAGAACTCTGTTTGCCAAGATATTGTTGATTAACTTATGTTGGAATCTGGAACTTTGTGGACTCATTATTATAGGTTGTCTCTAGATGGTATGCGGAGGTCAATTCCAACTTTAATGTAATAGGAGATTTTAATACTTACTGTCCTAAACTGGATTCTGATTTAAGATCAACAGAACATGTTAGAGGTAGTATACATAATTCTCGGTCAGGAGATAGTATGATTCGGGGCAACTTTTGGAACATATGGAATCTAGTCAAACCAAAAAAACAGCCCAATGGGTAGAATTCACCTGCCTTTACATGATCACCACTCCTATATAGATTACATATTTGTTTCCAAAAATGTATTTGACTATTGTAAAGCCTTCAAAGTTATCATGACACAAGCACGTGACCACTATTGGCTGCAGATTAGCTTGGATTTGGGCCTGATGTTTTTTGCCCAATTCCATAGCTTGCCAAAAGTTACTAGTTTCTACTCAAGTGAACCGTCTTTGCCTGCATAAAAGAGCTAATGGATTATTAACTTCAGGCTGTGAGAAGTTTTTGAAAAATTTAAATTAAGTAAACAAACGTCTTTTTGCCTGCCTACTTTTAATATACAAGATAGTACTGCCATATTTCTTGGAGTGCATAAATACCCAGTGCTAGGGCATTTTAAAAATAACACCCATTTGATAAGGCTGTGCAGAACGAAAAAAAGAAAATTACGTCAAAAGATCAGACAAATACACAATTCTAATATCTAGGGGAATATTTTTTATAAGAATGGCTTTCGCAATATAAATATCAACATTAATAAGCAACAACAAAGCCATGTTGTATGTCCCCCTTAATAAAAAATAAGCAGACTTTTGGACACTGACCAATCAAGGTGATGAGAGGCAGTCTTAGCATTTGACCAATGTGATAACTGAGGAATTATAGACAAAGAATTTTAGGCAAAGACATGCAAAATCTAAAATATTATTAGCAAGTCAATTTGGTCACATTTACTTAAGATAGTCGCTTAATATTGATAGGGAGCACACAGAAATGTTAATAAGGAAACTAAAAAACTGGCCTGACAAATTATAGTCTGAGATATTGTTGATTCTTTTTTTAGAATGCATTAGAGCAGGGAGGATTGCTAACTCTTGACACATCACTCATGTGGTCTCGATCCTTCAAAAAGGCGATCCGTCTGTTCCATTGAATTACAGACTGATCACCTTGCTTGATATTAGCAGCAAGATCTTTGTTTCAATTGTTTTGGGAGAATGAAAAAATGGGCTTGTGAAAAAAAAAGTATTACAAAATATCAAACAGGCTACCCAACTTAATGGTTTTGAATTAGCAACCCTACAAAACAAAATCATGAAGGGCAAGTATAGTGCCATTTCTATCGCAAATGCTCTAATCTGTGGAGCAAGTTGGACAAGTGGGGCCTTCTTTCTGGGTTATTGGGTATTTTCATTGCCTAGCATAAGGACCCTTATATTAGAGTGTGGTTGAATGCCCGGGGCTTATTGTGTCTAATAGAATTGAGACACTAAGATTTAAGGCAGGACTGTGTGTTAGCACCCTGCCTATTTAACCTAGAAATATATGACCTGGGCCATGAGCTAGCTGGCATCCAATGTTTTTCACCAAGACTTGGTAAAATACAATTAAGGTGGCTTGCATATGCAGATGGCGTGAAACTTATTGACCAAACACTCATCGCCTCCAACGTTTATTAAACAGGTTCTCCAGGTATATAGCTGCAAATGAACTGGAATGAAATAAGAACAAAAAAAATCATAAGATTCGGCATCCCCCAAAGTTTAAATGTACGATAGAAGACAGCAAGTTCGAAGTGACACAGCAGATGACTTATTTGGGTTCCCAATTCTCTTATAGAACTAATTTAAGTTTATTACTTGCTTTATTAAAGCCCAAAACATTTCTATATGCTGTCCAGATGAAAAGTATGAAAGTAAAATTCGGTAATTTCTCCTTAATATCTTGAAATATTGAAACGCCAAAGTGGTACCAAGCCAATGTTATGGCCTGGGTATTTGGAATTTCGGAAACTGGCACAATGTACATGTCCTCGAAGGCATTCTTTGGAGGACGGTGTTATGTCTGGCAGGTTGTGCCTCCATTTCAGCAATTAGGTACGAGCTGGGTTTGATCTCACTACAAGCGTGTACTCAATGGAATTAATTATTGCTATATTATAAAATATTAGCTCCGCCTTTGAACTCTATGTATGAGGATTCGATTTGTACCATCCAGACAGCTGTAAACGAACACACAAACTGGCTTGCCGAGGACTGTGATCATATCCTTTCTCAATTATCTGTTCCAAGGAGGATTTTATCCTCAATCCAACAAAAACAAAATACAGATTGTGGGATTTGGACTAGTTGTGTACCAAGACAGAGTTAGGTAATTATCTGTTATATCATGTTTTTGGCACTTCAGAGAAAAAGCAAAATGTTCTTCCATCATATTTGATTACGTTCCCCATTGTTGGGATTAGAAATAATACACTTCTAGATTCCGTCTAAACATTTTGCCAGTCGGTGAAATGATTGGCATTTGGAAACGGAAACACACCAAGGAGGCCCTAAGTAGCCATTGCAAGTGGAGGATGAAAAAACCCTGGAAGCATATACACCAGGATGTCAGGGGTACCTTTGATTTGAATTGTAACACGTATCACCCTTCTTATATGATGTTGGCTCCTACAACTTCGAGTACCTGTGACATAGGGTGTGGGCAGGGAATCTGTTAGCATTGACCATAGCAGGGATGAGATTTATTAATGATGATTACAACATTCTTTAATATTACTGTCTTTTAATGTTATATGTATGTACGTGGTTTTATTTGTGAAAGGTCGAATGAATCAAAGAACAATAAAAATGAACAATAAAATAATTCTATGGGTATGAATTGTTCCAATGCCTTTGCCTGAAATTCAGTTTGTGGATTTGATGTTTCAAGATATTTTACAGAGGGATTTCAGAACATTGGAAAAGAGAAATTGTCATGGTGGGCCGTTTTGGTCGTTCCTTTGTTGCCATAGACAAAGCAGTATGTAGGATTGCAGCTATTTTCACCGGTTATAGGTCAAAGGTTCGAATGAAAAGGATCGAATGACAAATAGGTCGAATCAAAAGGGCCGAAAACAAAAGGGTTGGTTTTTTTTTGGGTGCGCGGGGGGCCAAACCGCCATTTTTGTGGTAAAAAACACTTTTTTTCCTATAAGGAAAGCCCAAAAAATATATATATTTAAATTAAAAAATTCGACCCTTTTGTTTTAGGTCCTATTGACTCAACCCTATGGCATTCGATCCTTTTGGATTCGAACCTTTGCCCAGACACCATTTTCACCATCAACAGTTACCAATCATTGATGGTCATCAACAAGTTTTGTCGATAAGAGTGAATAGGTTACATTGCTCGTCGGCTGTCATTAACTGATTTAGCCAACAAGGTTTCTTGTACACCAACAATGAAAGATGGGATTTTTTCATAAATTGGCTTGTCAGTTGACAGTGCCAAAAGCAGGCCTCTTGTAGACTGGGATGGTATAGAAGTCGGCATCATCCATTGTTGACAAGGCTGTGCTCCCTGTAGACAGAGCTTCCTGTTGACCATTTTTCTTTTTTACATGAACTCCTGAGGGGAAGAGTTCCACAGGCAACCATCTTAATACAGCCCAACAGACTATCATAGGCAGGGTTAAAAATAAACAATTATATGAATGTCTTATTGTGATCAAGATGTACCATAAGCCAATTTTAAGTAAACCAAGTCTTTCTAAATGCCAAATGAACGTCTAGTGAAGCAGAGTATTCCTTGTAGCAAGATACACCATTAAAATCTGACCATCGACCTCCAGGGGCAGTGCATGGGCCTCTACACCTCACTGGCTAGAGGGCAACTGGCACAAAAGGGGTGGGCAGGTTACTAACAGTGCTCCAGTTTGATCACTTTACTATTACTGCTAATGTAAAACTGCAATTAAGGACTCAAAGGGTGGCATCTGAGAAAATTCCTAGCGCGTGTATCTGTTAAATTTTCCCTGCTGGTGAATGCATGTTCACTTTGCTCAGGAGGAATTTCTGCATGCTATCAGGGTAAGTAGCAGTTTAAAGAGATAGCTTGATCCAGAAGGGTCTAAGAGGAGGGCTGGTACACCTAGCTGAAGAGGGAACTTTTCTCGAACTACAAGAGGGGAAAGCCAAATCCGGATAGCCAATTATAGGATCATCACAATGGGGCTACCACCACTAAGGAACAGTTAGGTTTGCACATACTCGAGAGGAACATGGGAATAGACCGGAAAGATGGAAAGGCTTTGAGCTGTGGCATAGACGAGTCCTGGTAGAACACATTCAACCAGTCACACACTGGCCCAGGAACTAGCTGAAGAAGGTGAGCAGCTCCAAATTGAGGACAGAGGCAAAATGTTTGGGCTGAAGGGACCCCAGATGTCTACCAGAGAATGGAGAAACCTCTGTTCGGGCACCAGACAGATTCTGAACAGTATCAGGCTTGCCAGTCTGCCATCATATTCTTCAGACTAGGTAGATACTCTCAAGGGAAACAAGCCGTGCAGCAAATAATGGTGCTTGATGGAGTGAGCCAGGCCAGCCAAATGCTTGTAGGATGGGTCTCCCAGGTGCTACACATAATGAGACAGTCTGTGCAAAAACAAAATCTCCTTCAAATGGCTCCTCACGGCAAACAAATGTTAGTCCAAAGCTTCAAGACATTTACGTCTAATTCCAGTTCCAATTGGATGCACACCTGGAAGCATATATCTCCAGGACTATGTCCAGGAGGGTTACAAAAAAATGGCAGAGCCATTCAAATACTCCATACAATGAAAGCACCAGGTCTTACATCTGGGGGTAGAGATTGGGATTATTTTGCCAGAACAGAAAACTACACCTCAGGAATAATTCTTCAAGGCATTGAAAGGTCCAGTGTTGAATGCCTGGGTTGTAGTAGACAAGTAGCTAAACTGAAGAAGTAAGGCGTGGTGCTACCAAAGGGCAGGAGAAGATGCATGGCTCCCACTGCACCTGGACAACAAGCAGTTTGAAAGTGCAGCGGTGTGTATCCATTAGAAACATCAAGAACTTGGTCGGGTGGCAGGGCTACAAAGACGACGTTCCCAGTTTGACAAGGAGGTACAAGGTCTTCATTCTGGGTTATAAGTAGCATGTCCTCCAGGTATGCAATCCACTGTGCACCTTGAAAATGGATCAAGGAGGAGATTGGGTGCCTGAGCTTGGTAAAACACCAAAGGTTAAAAAAAAAACACGGCGAATGGGAGGCTAGAGAAACACCAGATCTTACTGGCAACACAGAACCTGAGAAAGTCCTGGCGACAAACCGAAGTCGGGATGGTATGATGCTCTTTTAGATGCAGGCACGTGTGCAAGTCCCCTGGCCACAGTGTGTCCTTCAGATCATTCAGGTATTGGGGGACTTGAGAATCATGACGGGTTACATCCCTGCACTGCCCACCTCCACACAAAAAAGGATCAGAGACTTCCAGAAGGTAGGAAATTGTGCCTCTGGATAGGAGGGGTGACCTCTCTCTATTCACAATGCGTTACTCTGATCCAGGCACAAGGTGGAGGTGTTTTGCTGGACTGGTTTACCCCAACCCTCTTCTGGCTCCAGGAATCCTGAAAGAGCAACAGCCGTGCTCCCACCTCAACAGCCGTAGAAGAAGGGTCTCAACTTATAAGAGGAGTCTCCATGGGGAGGGGTGAGGAAATGTACCTCTTGCTTGGTGGTATTGAGCCCCAGTGTGCTACTCGATTAAGATTAACAAAGAAGGACAGAAACTACAGAAAACAGTCCCTATGGGCATATCCTTCAGCTATTAAAGTAAAATACCTTGGGTGGAAAGGGCCAGTTTGGAGTTTATTTTAGGGAGGATGCCCATGCACTATGAAATCACTGGACCTCATTTACAATTACCAGTGGCTATAGGACCCACTGGGACCAACCCCTTGTGGACAGTGGGTTGAACGATGCTGTCAGGACATGGGACTCCTCAGTATAGACAAAGGCCTGAATGAGAGAGCCAAATGTGGCAAAATGCTGATAGGCTCTTAGGCCCTTAACTATCTCTTCACAAGGGTTCTTGCCAGGCCACTAAGACCTCATTGGGTAACGCTGGCTACAGGCAATCCAAGTGGAAACGTGCTCATTCTTCCTTGGCCAGGGAGCGATGCATGTAGATGTCCAAATACTGCAACATGAGGAATCGGCCACAATTTTGGAGAATGGGGGGGGGCGAGAGCATCTGTTTTGGGTCTAACATTCACTCCTCAGAAGGCTCAGCTGTTCTCAAGATGAGCCTAACAGGAGTAATACCAGGGAGGCTTTTGTCAAGGTAAAAGTACTGATATGGTAGGGCCCTCTGACTTTGCAGCTGATGTGGTGAGTCAAAGAAATATCATCCTTGCTCCCAGAGGGCAGTTCTAGTGGATTTGGTGCACTTTGCAGTGGGCCCATGAACGATTAGCTACAATGGGTTCCAATAAATGTGTGCAAAAGTGAATACAACCTTCTGACCATTAGCATGACAGGAATGGCCAGAAAGAATGTGCTTGAGAGAGGCCACAAGGATTTTAACCAGGCAGACAATGAAATAAGAATTTGATGATCAGGTGCCAAAATCTCAGTGTTTGGGTTTCAGGCAGGGCAAAAGGTAACAGAAACTACCTCTGG
Source organism: Ambystoma mexicanum (assembly GCF_040938575.1). Classification (NCBI taxonomy): domain Eukaryota; kingdom Metazoa; phylum Chordata; class Amphibia; order Caudata; family Ambystomatidae; genus Ambystoma; species Ambystoma mexicanum. The sequence continues at coordinate 1,107,864,142 of NC_090931.1, forward strand.
AGAAACAAGGTGCTAGCTGATAGCAAATCCCAAATGTAACTTCTACATGCAATGCACACTATAACCGTTTGTCTATTAAACAGGACCCATTATGCTTTAAATGCCTTATATATCTGTCCTAATGCTAGTTTATACATTCCCAAACATATTTAATGTTAATGTCAGGTAAGTTGGTCTGTATGGGTGCAGTCAATCTAGAGAGTCAACAGTAGTTCCTGGCTACTGGTACCAGGCTAACTAGGCTCTTCTGGACGGTAAGAAGAAGCTAAATAGGTCCCAGTAGTTTTGAATCCTAACCACTTATGCATTAGAACCCTGCAGTTACTCCAATGGTTTCGGTTTATGTAGGCATTTCTATTGCTGTGCATTTATGTCCTCCCGGGTCATGTGACTGACGTCAACGTAGGCCAGTTGCCGCCACTGCTGTGTGGGTGTGGATTGGGTCTGCATAAAGCTACATGCAAGATCTGGGCGCAGGCGAGAAAGGCAGAAATGCCATCAACACAAAAGTCTAGAGTTTCAAGAGCAGATTTCAAGGGCCTTGGGTAAGGACACTTGGAGGCTATCCCTAAAGGTGTCACGGTGGGGGAGCTGGGACCTGAGGGGGATATCGGAGCTAGGCTGAGGTTCCATCAGCGTTAGATGTACTATACTGTAACTAGGTTTAGTATTTACACTGCTCTATATACTCCCTTTCAGGGCAACTTAAAATAGAGGGATAATAACCCACTTTTTTATTTCCCTTTTATACTTCTCCTTTCTCTGTTCTATTTCCCCCACTCACAAAACCTTTTCATAGTTCCTATACAAGCCCACACATGCCCATTTAGCAGAATGAGTGCTCAATAAAACAGTACTTGGTGAACTGACACCAGATCTATTTTTAGCTGGTGAACAGTGCTCCAGATAAGATATTTCCTATTTTTTAAAGTTGGGAGTAAAATGAGTTTTAGGGAGTAAAAATGAAAGCTCAATTCCAAATGGGAGTATTTTATAAGCAAGTAAAAGTATGTTTTAACTGGAAACAGGAATGTTTTTGCAATAATTATTTTGTTGAACCTAGCTATACATACACATAGAAAGGTGCATGCTTACTACTTCCGAACAAGCAGTTATAGCGCTAGTTTCATCCTGTGGTACTATGTGCACTCTGGTTCAAACATATTCATGCAGCTGTGCAAGTGGAAGCAGAAGCACAAGGTCTCAAGTGTCTGTTTCCTATTTTTTGCTGGGAGTATTTTTACTCCCTATATTTATTTTTTGGGAGCATATCCCTATTTTTAGGGAGTAAAAGCAGCCGATACACCCTTATCTGTAGGGCTGCTGGTGAAGCAGGTAACAAACAAATTATTCCTTAAAAGGCAAAATTAACACATTTACAGTTCTGATAAACATTTCTAGCCACAGCAGCTATATAAACACAAGAATATATAATCATGCAAGATTATTAATAATGAGAGGAAAACCCTTATGCCAGAAAGTCTAAAATCCTGCAGCTCATGCAATGCTTAACTCAACCGAAAGTCATGCAGCCAAAAAGGAAGGATGTTGGCATGGTGTGCAGTGGAACTATGCATTTGATATAGTTTGGTGACATTGTCCATTATGAGTTTTTATTCTTTATGTTGTTTGTAAGATGCTACAGAGGCTCGAGTAGCACAAACAAGTATAATGCTAGCCTCCATACCATGCTCTACAATTGATTAATATCATGAGACTTGTGTTGTTCGGCACTGCAGCATGATTCTCAGCCATATTTACACAGTGAACAACAATTGCTAAAAGTTCTTTAGCATGACTGTTTCCAGGCTGCATTATTGCTTTTAACATTGTGTAAGGTCTGTGTGGACCATTTTAATTTCAGCAGACCTCAAGCAGCATTTTCAAGGTAGGGCTTCAACAATTTCTCCCATGAAATGACATGCTCCATTTAAAATTCTGGCATAGGCAATACACAAGAACCAAGAAGAAAGCAAAGCATGTCAACAATAAAGCTGGGATATCAGATTATGATTGACAAAATGTACTATTAGGTAAGCACGTCAAGATCTTCTCCCTGAGATGCCCGATCAGCAAGCATAGAAACACTGGCAAAATGTACAAAGTACAACAAATCCGCATTTCAACACAATCAGCAGTAGCTTAGCAATATTACATTTTAGAAATACTCCTTATAGTTGTGGATAGGACCAGAGAAAACAATTCTACTCTACCTAAGCAAACACGTAGAAAGTGAAAGGTTCATTCAAGGATTCTTGCAGATGTTTACATGACTAAACGACCTACAGAGAGAACCAAATAAATTGAATTAAATAAAATGGGTCAATTTCCTATTTTTATTAGGAGATTCTTCGTGATGCTCTGACAGAAAAAAGGTATTTAGGTTTAACGACAACTCAAATATTATTTTTTTTAAGTGAGCATGAAGGCACAGCAGCATAGTTCAGAGCTGCATAACATCCTTTAGACGTAAACATGTACTGTCAATTAACAAAAATTGAAGATTTTCATGATCCTTCATATCGAAGTGGGAAGATGTAAATGTACACCTATCTCTTGCATTCCGACTGATGGTGTGTTCAATGTGACACTACTTCAGAGCTTTGATTCAACCAAGAGAGTATTCTTTGACCAAAGTGGAGAATCCCCTGGTAAAGCTTTGACAACAAAATCAAACACAGGTAATACCGCCATATTTATAGAACTGGTGAACTTCTTTGAATACACATTTTGTGTTTGGGGAATATTGGAATTCATGGGCATGTTTTCTGCTGTTTCTCCCACTGGTGTAGGCGATTCCAGTTGGAGTTGCTTGCTTTTCGCAATTGCAGGCTCAGTCTATAATGTCTGCCGAGATACAGAGCAGACACTGGCAGTGGCTGCTAAGTGGGGGACAGTGCAGTGCTTGAGAGAAAGGTCATCATTGGTGAAACACAAGGTACAGGGAGCTTACCTTTAAAGGAAAAGCAGAAGTGACAATGGGCATCTAGGGTGTACAAGGTGGATTCAAGAGGTAGAGGGACAGAAAACAGAGTGGTGGCACCACGCTCGGGGGATTTGGACATCAAAGCTGTACATCAGAGGACGGCATAGAGAGATCATAATGAGACAAGGACTTGAGAAGGTGGGTTTTACAAACATTGGGACTATTTAGAATCAGTCAAGATGATAAAGAGAGAGACAAACTAGAGAAATCAAGAAAGGATTTCTTTCTCCCACAAGGAATACATCATGAAGTCAGCTGCTAGCAAAATCACGGAATTTGTTACATTTTCAAGTCTTACAAAAAGAGAGGTGGTCTTGATATCACTTGAAGCCTTACACAAAAAGACCAGTCATATTGCGAGGCTCCTAGTATTCCAGAACACAGTGGAGGCTATAAAGAAGAGTGTTATCCAAAGCAGTGGTGTAGGGGTATGTGGATGATATGAGAAGCTCTCACTCAAATAACATCCCAGCAGGAAAGATTACAACAATGTGTGATCAGGTGAATAGAAGAACAAGTTACTTCTTACCTTGTAACGTTTTTCGACGGGATGTTCCTCCGACGTATTCCTTATCTTTGATAATACGTTTCCAGTTTGCTGGCCTCGGAAATTTTTTCTGTAGAGGGCGCTGCGCGTCGACGTCCGCCGAGTCGATGTCCCTCGACGGCCACCGTATCGGCGACGATGTCATCATGCCCATAAATAGCCACGCGCTGAGTCCGTTGCTCAGTTCCGTTTTGTAGCATAAGAAAAGTTATGCCTGAATTGGTTATTGACCTTGAAGGAGTGTAAGCTGCAACCACAAGGGAAGTATCACTGCGGGGATGAATGGGAGGGGCGATAAGGAATACGTCGGAGGAACATCCCGTCGAAAGAACGTTACAAGGTAAGAAGTAACTTGTTCTTCGAAGGGATTGTGTCCTCTGACGTATTCCTTATCTTTGATAGACTCCCATAGCAGTGGCATGTAATTGGAGGTGGGAGTGAGAATGTTATGTATCCCTTTAGGGATGGACCGAATGTAATACGCCTTGCCAAATCTGGTCTCTTGAGTAGTGGAGGAATCCAGATTGTAAAATTTTGTGAATGTATGTGCGGACGACCATGTGGCAGCCGCACATATGTCTCGGACCGGTACCCCTCTTTGGAGAGCCGAAGAGGCTGCGATACCCCTGGTTGAATGAGCCCTGAGATTTTGGGGTGGCTCTTTCCCTGCCAGTTTGTAACATTCCAGAATGGCCAAAATAATCCACCTGGAGATGGTTTGTTTTGTTATGGGTAGTCCCAACTTGTGACCTGAGTATCCTACAAACAGTTGGTCTGCTTGCCTGATCCTAGCCATTCTGCTGATGTAAAAGCTGAGAGCTTGCCTTGGGTCCAGCCTATGTATCCTTTCCTCCTCTTTCCCCGGATGGGGAGGAGGGTAGAACGAAGGTAAGGTAATTTTCTGAGTAATATGACATTCAGAAACCACCTTTGGGAAGAAATTAGGCTTCACCTGTAGGACAACTTTGTCCTTGTGGAAGATTGTATGTGGGGGTTTACAGGAGAGAGCTTGTAGCTCACTCACCCTCCTAGCAGATGTTAGTGCCACCAATAGGACAGTTTTAAGCGTGAGAAATCTCAGCGCACAAGAGTGAAGTGGTTCGAATGGAGTGCCCATTAGGAAGTTTAAGGCTAAATTTAAGTCCCATAAGGGAACCTGGAATGGTTTTGGAGGATAAACATTAGTTAATCCCTTGAGAAATTGTACCACTAGAGGAAGTTTGAAATATGATGGTTCCTCCGCAGTGCGCTTGAAGATGGAAAGCACTGCGAGATAGCCTTTTACAGTGCCAACTTGAAGGCCTGAGTTTGCCAAATAGAGTAGAAACGATAACACTGTTGGTGTACCACATGAAAAAGAGTCGATATTCTCTTCCGTACACCAGCTGCAAAATTTGTTCCAACGGCAGTGGTATTAAGACTTTGTTGCTGGCCTTCTGGCCGAAAGCAACACCTCCATGACGTCATCAGGGAGATCCCAATCCTTGTACCTCACCCTTTCAGAAGCCAAGCGTGAAGGTTGAGGGTTCTGGTGTCTGGATGGAGAACCTGACCTCCCTTCTGCGAGAGAAGATTCTCTTTGAGTGGAAGACGGATTGGAGGACAGATGGACATATCTAGAAGGTCCGGGTACCACGTTCTCCTGGCCCAATCCGGGGCAATTAGGATCATGGTTTTCCGGAATCTTCTCAACCTCCTGATCATTTGAGGAATAACAGGGACTGGTGGGAACGCGTAAAGGAGTGAAAACTCCCAGTCCACTATGAACGCGTCTCCTAGAGCTCCTCTCGGGGGAAATTCCCTTGAACAGGACAGATCACACTTCCTGTTGGTGCTTGTGGCGAACAGATCCACCTGAGGGGTTCCCCAAAGGGCGAAGATCTCTTGAAGGACTTCCTGAGCTAGCTCCAACTCGTGGGAGACTGTGCTCTGCCTGCTCAGAGCGTCCGCTGTCAAGTTCTTCTCCCCGGCTAGGTGGACTGCCGATAGAGAGATTCCTTCTTGGATTGCCCAAAACCAGAGCTGCATCGTCTCTCTGCACAGTGGCAGTGATCCTACGCCTCCTCTTTTGTTGAGGTAGTGCATGGCCACCGTGTTGTCCGTCATTATCAGGACATTTCTCCCCTGTCCTGATGGCAGGAAAGCTTTCCGCGCTAGTCTGATCGCTCTCAGCTCCAATAGGTTGATGTGTAGTCTGGACTCCGATGGAGACCAACAACCGCTGATGGTCAAGTCGTTGGCATGGGCTCCCCACCCCGTGAGTGAGGCGTCTGTGACTACTGTTATCTCCGGCCATGGTTGCCAAGACAGTTCTCCTTTCAAGATGTTCTCTGGATAGGCCCACCATTGAAGGTTGCGGGCTACCTTGTCCGGAATCCGGAGGAGATCTGTCATTCTCCCTGAGAATTGCGACCACTAACTTCTCAGTGCCCACTGAAGAGATCTCATTCTCAGACGAGCTTCTGGCACAAGGAAGATGCAGGATGCCATGAGGCCTAGCAACCTCAAAAAGTCAAAGGCTGGGAGACGTTGGGCATTTTGAAACTTGGTGACCATCTGTAGAATATCTTGAGTCCTCACCTCTGGTGGCAAGGCTTTTCCCAGTGAAGTGTCCAGGACCGCTCCAATGAACTGGAGTCTCTGTGATGGTATCATCTGAGACTTCTTTAAATTGAGGGAGAAGCCCAGTTTGTGAAGGAAGTGGCAGACATAATCTAGCTGGGCCTGGGCCTGTTTCGAAGATACAGTCCTGATCAGCCAATCGTCCAGGTAGGGGTAGACGTGGATCCCTTCCCTCCTTGGACTCACCGCCACTACCGACATCAGCTTGGTGAAGACCCTCGGGGCGGAGGTCAGCCCAAATGGCAGAACTCGAAATTGATAATGAGAGTCGCCAATTGCGAACCTCAGGTATTTCCTGTGTTTGAGATGGATTGGCACATGGAAATAAACATCCTGAAGGTCCAGAGATACCAGCCAGTCCTGGAGCTGGAGGGCCTGAAGGATCCGAGAGAGAGTTACCATCTTCAACTTGTCCTTCCCTGTGGAACTTGTTCAATTCTCGTAAGTCCAGGATGGGTCTCAGTCCTCCGTCCTTCTTTGGTATGAGAAAGTAGGGGGAGTACCAGCCCTTGTTCCTGTCCGCTACAGGTACTGGTTCTATGGCACCTTTCTCTAGCAGGTCTATAATTTCCTGCAAGAGGAGCGGATCTGGAACTTTTAGAGAGCTGTTCCCCGACGGATGACTCTGAGGGATGTGTAGAAAGGGTAGGCAGTAACCCTCGGCAACTGTCTCCAATGCCCAAGCATCTGACGTTATAGCCTGCCATTCCATCAGATGGTGAGTTAACCTGCCCCCTACAGGTGTATTGTGTGGAAAGGCCTCAGAGTGGTTTGGGGGCGGCTGATGCAGATGCCGAGGGTAAAGAGGCACCTGCTGCGGCCTTAGTCCTTTTGACCCGTCCACCTCGGGTGGATCTCCTTTGGCTGCTTTGAGCCGGCTGTCCTCTGCCTTTCCCGAATGCGGAATAATAGCGAAAGGACTTTCCTCTCCCAGGGGTTCCTGAGGGGCAAAAAGGAGTTTGGCGGATAGCAGCTCCTAAAGATTTTGCTGCTGCTTTAGAAGTCTGCAACTTTTCCAGACTGTCATCAGCCTTTTTCCCGAATAGTGAAGAGCCATCAAAGGGCATATTCAAAAGTCTGGCCTGTACATCTGGAGCAAAGCCAGACTTTCGCAACCACACATGCCTGCGGATTGTCGTACTTGCCGCCATGGCCCTGCTGATACTGTCAGCGGAAACAATGCCATTTTGAAGTGATTCGGACATGGCATCTTTGCCATCTTTAATAATGTTAAGGAAGGCTTCCTTTTCCTCTCCTTCGGGTATGCAGTCAGCTGCTGATGAAGCACACTCCCATAGTGTGTGACGGAACCTGGCGAGCGTACAGGTGGCGTTGATGGACTTCAACACCATACTACAAGCAGAGAAGACTTTCTTCGCCATAGAATCGTACCTCTCGTCATCTCTATCCTGTGGGACAGTAGGGTAAGTGGTCCTACTGCTAGATGAAGTTGCCGCTTGAACCACCAGGCTCTCTGGAGTCGGGTGTTTTGATAAGTATTCAGGGTCAGCAGCCGCTACCCTATACTTGGCTGACAATCTTTTATTGACCGCAGGGATAACTTCAGGAGTTTCCCAATTACATGTAATTTTCCTTTGTAAGGCTGCATGGAAGGGGACCACCGGGTCCTCCTGTGGACCTTTGTCTAATATGTCTGTTAGGTCATCCAGTTGAAAAACAGGTGAAGGCGCAGACCAACCCATAAATTCAATAATCCTTGCCATAAGGGTTCTATAGGGTGTTTCGGCATGCTCTCCTGGGTCTGGTTTAACAAATTCCACTTCTGGGGAAGTGTCCAGCCCACTTGCCTCATGTAGTGACTCCTGTAGGTCCTTCGGCCTTCTTTCCTCAGAGGTGAAATCCTCTGAAATAGGCAGTGTGCTCCTCTGTAACCCAAATGTTTCCTGGTCAGAATCTTCCCCCTCTTCATAAATTGAAGATAGTCCAGGGTACTCTGACCTCTGAAATGGTGTAAAACCCATCTCTAAGGCAGAAGGAGCCAAACTCGTTATTATTGGGCGAGAAAATGTCGATGTCGTCGACGCCGATGTGACAGGCTTCGAAGGCGCCGAGAACGGCGTGGAAAAAACTGCAAGGGGTCTCGTAGAACTCGAGAGGATCGGGATCCTACCCGAGGACATCGACAACAGTCTCGGCGTCGTGCCGGAGGCCCTTGGAATCCCCGTTGGTTGTGGAGTAGCCTTGGTCTTCGCTTTCATCGGCGTCGATGTCGGCGTCGACAATGGCGTTGAGTCGATCGACCGATGCGTCGAGGAACCCTTCGACAACGGCGTCGATGGCGCCGATCGTGCGTCGAAGGAATCTTCGACGACGGCGTCGAAGATGGTGCCTTCTTACCTGATGGCTCGTGGCGCTCTCGGGTGGAATGTTTCACCGGGTGCTGCGACTCGCGTCGTTTTGATTTTTTGGGTTTTTCACCCGGGGTATCACCCTCAGCTGTCTTCGAGGGTGTCGAGGCCGCGTTCTCGAAGACGCTTAACATTTTCTTTCTGAATTCCTCCCACTGAGCTTGAGAGCTGTGTTTAGTGGGACAGGAGACCCTTTCTGGGGACACAGAAGATGACGAGGAAGGGGATCTTCAACGTCTCTTTTTTAAGTGTCTTGATCTCGTCGAATGGTGGGAGCTACTTTGAGATCTAGAATGGGAATGTTTTCGACGGCGAGGAGACGAATGCCTCGACTCAGCCGAAGAAACCTTTGAGGAGGTTTTAACTGACTTACCTCTCTCGAGCTTCCCCTTGCGCTCCTTCAAGGCTTTCGCCGTCATGGACATGCAGTCCTCACACTCCGAACAATGGTGCTCGGATCCCAAGCACCACAAGCAGATCCTGTGTGGATCCGTTATCGACATTTTTTTACTGCAGTCTCGACATTACTTGAAGCTGGATCGCAGCGTCGTCGGTTCCGATGAAGATGTCATCGAAAACGAGTAGGTATTATTCGAGTAGATATAGAGTTATCCTGACTGAACAGAGCAACAATGTTCCGAGGCCCTACAAAGTGCGGAAAAACGGAACTGAGCAACGGACGCAGCGCGTGGCTATTTATGGGCATGATGACATCGGCGCCAATACGGTGGCCGTCGAGGGACATCGACTTGGCGGAGGTCGACGCGCAGTGCCCTCTACAGAAAAAAATTCCGAGGCCAGCAAGCTGGAAACGTATTATCAAAGATAAGGAATACGTCAGAGGACACAATCCCTTCGAAAATAAGGTATAACGTAGAGAACACAAGAAAGAAAGTGAATATCTGGATTCTCAGAATCCCAGGCCAACATTGGAAATTAAAACTTAAAAGAAACAAATGCATTGCTCCTTACCGATCAGGCTAACCCACAAGCGACCAACAGACATCACCATAAAAATGGTTTCTGAATAACATTGCATAGATCCTATACAGATGCATGCAGAAAACATCTTAATTACATTGATAACCAGCGACCCAAAAGCAGAGAAGGGAGATAGAATAAGCAAATTAGAGTTTCCAGATCCCAGCTTGGAGACTATGGGAGGGATGCAGTGTTCAGCCTCTGCACCGTTCGCCAATGGTAAAGCTTGGGATAGCTCAAGATTTATTGTTGAGACTCTGTTAGAATGAAAGACAAAGTACCACACCTCCAATCCCCAATGGAGGTAAGTTTGCAAACGTTTACAACACATAGGCAGTTTATGTTGAGGTACATGAAAGCTTATGCAGAGATTTATGTGGGGGTGATTGTTTATTTTGTGTTTTCAAATGCTTACCCTTTAAAAAGCTAATAAAAAGAGTGCATAGTCGTGGACTAATGGGCTACTTGCCCTGACCATCATCCCACCCCTATGCACAATTCAGCAACTTCCACACTACATAGCACAGATTTCAGACAAAGTGAGGTTGCGCTTTAAGGAATGCGGACATTTTAATGCTGAATACCATGGCCCCGCATCCCCTGCTGCTAATTGGTTTGCCCGGCACATCACAAGACCCAGGCCAATCAAATCCAAGATCAGCAGGGCAGCCGAACAGCAAAGAGTGACCGCAGGTAAAGGAGAGCGCCTCACTGTGATTTTGCTCTGCGGTGCCCCAATGTAATTCACTTTTAGTTATCACAGAGTGAACTTTCCAAATGAGCTCCTAGGTGTCCCAACAGGACTATTTTCTGCTTTACACCTTACCTCCAGGTATTCCTAATCAGACCTCTCACCTAGAATTATTTTCACTCACAGTTTACTTGGTACGTAGTGCTACCTGCTCTGCTAACAACTTGCCACTGTCCACTCTTTCCACATTTTGATTCAGGACTAGCTGCTGCATGCAGTCTGATTCTAGTCCTCAGTAGGGTGCCAAGGGGCACCACTACTAAGATTTTGCTACAGCCACACCAAATTGCTTTAAGTAACCCATTGTGCGTGACATTCACAAACCTCCACCTGCACTAACATTGGCTGCTTCTATGTTTAAATACATGATGCTCATAGCAATTAGATCACCCACACACAGCAAGTGAATGTCTTTTCCAAAAGACGACATATAGAACACTACAACTCTCCAACCAACTGATGGATCATAACCCCGGCCAATGCATGTTAGCACCTAGGGCACACACAAGTCTCGCCACTGTACAAAAATACCTCAATGTTCTCAACGCAATCATTCAGAAACAGATGTGCACACAGTACCCATGCATTGGAAACTGTATTCCTTAACACAACAGCAAAGCTGGCTTATGTTTTCCCCTTTTGTTCCACTAACCTGACTGAGCCCCTCTCTAGCAGATCCACCAGAGCACCATAAGGCATTGCAAATTACAGCAGTGAATGGTATAAAACCCAGTAACATAACATATGCAAAAAGAAATAAAAAATGTGAATGGCCCTTCCAGTTAAATAACCCTAAAGAATTGATGCTTACTCCATGTCAAGTCTAATTGAAATTCATGTATCTAGTGGATGTAAAGTGTTGCTATTTCTAACTTGGTGTGAAATCGGATTACGCAGAATCCTATTACACATTTTTTAATGTACGTGGAACTCTCTCAGGCGTGCTACTTGGGTCTGTGGATATGGCTTTTCATAGAAGTGGTTATACGCGTATAACAAAACAAATCTACCAATTCACAAAGTAGATAGTCTCTTTTCAGGAGTAATTATTTGATTAACAGAACTTAACTGGAATAACAGACGTATTCTTCTCTTTCCATAAGTAGCTTTGGGTTACTCATAGTTACTCATAGTAACTTATTTGTCAATTAACTAACAGCCAATCTCATAGATTAATTCATATAGTACTTTTTCTGAAAATAGCTCCGATTCTGTGAAATCCGGCAACTCATTACTGAATAATGCTATAGTAAGCAATGCAACAAAGATGGACACAAGGTTTGTTCCATACATCTGTGCTGTCATGGACAGAGAAACAGGCATAGTATCCCCATCCCAAAATGTGTCTCCCAAGCACAGAAATCTTTCCCCTAAAGGATTTACACAATGAGCATTAAACAGAAAAGTAAGTAGGATACATTTAGTTGATTACATTACCAATGAAATTCCCATCAGTACATTCTCAAACATTGGCGGGCATGGATGTACACTCTAGATCTGTACAGTTCAGCTAGACCTGCCCACATGATATAACCACTGCCTCTAGTGGATCTTTCCATTACACATAATGCCACTTCATCCGACACACAGTGCCCACGCGACTCTCATTCCAGTTCTCAGGTGGCATGGACCACCTTCAGTGATGAGCTAACCAGAAACTGGGTTTACCTTCTCCCTTATGGGCACCCGTGTTCATGACAACCAATCTGCTTCCTCACCGTACCACCTTCCTAAACATGGTTGCAAACGGTTTGTTATTTTGTATGAAAGTGGTGGCTTTGCTCGCTCCAAGGATCGTACATTTCGACGGTCCATGAAGAAATCAACTGCTGTAAACTTCAGCCATTCACAGCATAATCTGTTCTTTCAATCCGCATGACAGAACAAAGGGGTGCACTGTTTGTATGTTTATGTTATGTTAAAAACAAAAAAATATTCTGTTGATTTTCCTGACATTGTCAACCTGTGGAACTACACCGTCCTCATCCCAGTAACCTCCCAAGAAAAGGACCTGTGAAGGTTGACCTATTAAAATGCACCATTTCTGATTCCCATCACCCACTTAGAGAGCAAAGCTTTGTAGCTATAAGTTGCTAAAATGGCTTAAAATGAACAACTTTATTACAGGCACTGAACACATCTCATAACTGATCTTCCTACTGAATTACAAAATTATTTACTATTTTCTCCAGTACACACGGTCAGTGTGATAACTTACGATTCAAGTTCATATTTCAACAGCAGACAACAGACAATTCAGGGAAGAAATATTTACCAGGAAAGGTGCACATTTAAAAAGAAATTGTAGGGATAGCTAGACATGGTTCAGGAAACAATTTTTCTTGGGGGAAAGAGGGTGAGATTCAATTATTTACTTCAGCTTGACTAGCTAAACTCTACATGCAGCATAATATCATCCATTGTTTAGTTTACTATTGAACACATCTTTGATCTTCTTGTCAAAACAACAACTACATGGCAATGTGAACCAATCGGTGCATTATAACTTACAGGAAACTCGGATTCTGATCTTTTAGGAATTTGCAAAAGGCACAACATGCTTCAAGTTTTACATAATTCTTGAGTAATTACAAAATGAACAGACTTTACAGGCAAATATTCACCCTTTAACATTATCTTCTGAAAAATAAAATGGTAGTCCAAAGTTCATATAATAAAGTCCGTACAGCAGTTTCCATTAGATTCCTTGAGTATTTTCAATAGAAGTCAAACATGATGATCAAAGTAAAGATTCACATCAGACCCCATATCACAGTAAGAGCAGCCACAATGCCATTGAGCAGTGCCATGCTATAGCCCATGTGAAAAGAATGCCCGGTCATTCGCCTGCAAAAAAAGAAATGAAAGCAACATTATTTTACAAAGTTTAAAATATAGTTTGTAAATGCAAAAGCACAAACCAGCTGATAATGTATGCAATTAGAATTAGAAAACATTCTGCATTTCCAACCATGCTACTTCTTTAATTAATCACTCTGATGGTGAAACTTTATTTTAGTTGAAATGTAAACGTTGCCTCCACTTAAAGGGCCCCTTTTACATACAAATGCAGGAAGTGTAATATATTTCAGGAGTAAGAATAGTGTGAAGAATGAATTCAGGGGCAGCAAGATGAGACAAATTGCCTGCATTTGGGAGTGAGCACAGCACACTGCACTCTCATACACTGCTTGTAAGGTGCACTGCGTTCAGTAGTAGGCCAGGATGGAAACTGCTCTATCAGTAATTATTTCGAAAGGACAACCTCTGGATGTTTCTCTGTGTGTCAGCGTCCTTAATTACTCCTAACAACACAAACCTCTAACCACTGGTTCCCCAGCCACAGGTGACACGACAGAGCAAATGTCAGAGGGGGTAGACTGCTAGGTTTTCTGTAAAAGGAAAACCAAAGACCAATAGTTATTAAATTACAATAAAGGAAATATTTAATTATTCTGGCATCCAACCTATGTCCTTATCCAAATTGCAGTTCCAATTCCATTATCAGGTTTCTATAAAACCATAGAAAGAGAACAGGCATTACAATTACCAATCAGATGTAACATAAAACATTTAATGACACTAATATGTACTTCATAGTATTACAGTTCAACTTAATTGACTATCAATGCATACAGTAACATTTTAGAAAGACAATTAGGACACTATACAGCCATAGGCCAATTACTACAACAATTTATGATTTGTTTCAAATCAGCATTGTGCCAACATGGTTTGAAAAAGCATTCCTCGATTTACAAAAACATAATATAAAAGTGCAAGTTCCGCCGTGATATTTGCTAGTTTAATCAGGGGACTAGCTTTCTGACCATCATATCACCTCAACATGGGCACAGGAGGCTCATCACCCAATACTTAGATTTTTGTTAAAAAATGAGATTATTTAATACCACAGATACAATTTAGATTCCCATAAGGAAACATGGATATGTACTATTTATGACATGTAGAGAACGATCCTTGTAAATTGGTATAATCAATTCATGCTCACCTATCTTAAAGGACCATAACTGTTTATCTTTTGGTATGCCATCCAAGACCACATCCGAAAACTAATGTTTAAATAAGGCTAGTATACATTAAAGGAACTCCCTTTTGATGGTGAAAGGAAGCTTTACGTAGATCAGTAGATGCATTCACCCCCATTTCTTATCCTTAGAATATCATAATTCTTCTTTCACTTGGACTCCTTTGACTTTCGTGATCATTTATCGTCCTCCTGGACCCATTTCTACTTTCTGCGATGATCTTGATCTTCTCCCTCATCTTTATCTACCCTCTACTGCCCCTATGTTTCTCCTGGGTGACTAATCTCCATCTCTCCTCTACCCATGCTACTGTACGACTCCTCTATTCTTCGTTCCTATTCACTCTTTCAAATTCCTATTCCACCCCCTCATACATCAAGGTCTTCTCTTGACATTATCATCTCCACTATTCCTATTTTTGGTCCAGTCACTGCTCTCCCAAGCTACTGCTGTGATCACTCTTGCTTTTCGCTTTTCTTTCCCTCCTTTTTCTCTCCCTCTCCACGCCTCAATCTTCCGCTACCTTCTATCGATGTGACCTTCGACTGACATTTCCTCCCTCTCTTTATGTATTACCTCTACTCTCTCCTCCCTTTCTACGTTTTTCTTGCAGCCAATTCAGTCTCCTCTCTTCTCTACGACACCCTGACTGACTCTCTTGACCTTCTGTATCCCTCTGTTGCTTTCACCGTATCTCATAGGCCTTCTCAGCCTTGGATGTCTCTGACTCTTCAGGCCACTTGCCACGAAAGGCTGAGCAGCGCTGGCTTAAGTCTGGGGCAGCAACCGATTTGTCTTTCTTATCTTCTCTCCATTTTCTCCTCATTTCCCTTGCCACTCAACCTCATCTTTTCGAGAATCTGAACTGTATTCTTTCTCCTGCTCCCCCTGATCCCACATCATCCTCTCTCCTTTCGGCAGCTGATTTTTCCAATTACTTTACTTCCAAAATCTCCCTACTTCATTCTTATATTCCCCCTGCTTCTCGTGCTCCCTCTTTTCCCTCACACTGTTCTAGTTCTTCTTCCCCTTTGATGTCTGCATTTCATCCTCTCTCGAATGTCGATATTTCCTTTGCTCTGGCTAGGGCTAATCCTGCATCTTTGCCAGACGATCCTCCATCTTCTTCCTTAATCCCGGCAATTTATTCCACACTTATTTCCTATCTCACTGCTCTCTTTAAAACTATGCTTCAATACTCCCCATTCTGAAAAAAATACACTTGACCCCTCCTTACGATATACTTTGCAACCTATTTCTCTTCTTCCCTTTCCCTCAAAGCTTCTGGAGCACCTTGTTTATTACCAAGTATCCTCTTTCATTAATCTGCATTCTTTTACTGCCTTTCCAGTCTGGTTTAAGCCCACAACACTCTTAGGAAAATGCTCTGTCTGTCACTAACTCAATTCCCGCTATTCTAAACTCTCCTCTCTACTCGTCCTTCTTGATCTCTTTGTGGCAATCAACAAGGTCAACCGCACTATTCTTCTCTTGCTGACTTTGGCTTTCGTGATTCTGTTCTTAACTAGTTTCATTCTTACTTCTCAGGATGCACCTTCTCATTTCTTGGCTGGCCATTCTTCCCCCACTCTGCACCTCTTACATGGTGTCCCCCAAGACTTGGTCTTTGGCCCTCTTTTTTCTCTCTATACCTCTCCTCTTGGCTCTATTATCTCGTTTTTTGGCTTCTCGGATGATCACTTCTATGCATATGATATGCACATTTTTCTTTTCTTCACCTTTTTCACTGACTCAATTCACTCTCCTTTGTCTACCTGTCCTCTTGCTATTGAGTCGTGGATGTCGTCTTGTTATCTCAATCGCAATCCCTTGATAACTGAGCTTATTTTCTTATTTTTTATGACATTCTTTTTATTGCATTTTCCTCAAAGGACAACAAACAAAACTGACAGTGTTAGCATAACTGTTATCGAGTATCAAAAAAAGGTAACAGGCATATAATGCCACAACCATATTCTGCCGGCTTGCCCGCACCATCTCTCTGAACCTCCTCCCACCGCCCACCATACAATGGTCGCCAAACGCAGCCAAGTAGCTTTCTAATCATGACAAGTCAGTCAAGGGGTGAGCAGACCTAGAGAGTAAATAGCTCTGATATGGGCCCCATGTATTTATTTATTTATTGGGCGTTTTACACCAAGGTGCTGTACAATGGAACAACATAATACAGAGTAACAACAACAAATAACATTGGGAGCAAAAATTACATCATGAATCATACAATAAAACAGTGCAAAGAGCAATTAACTGAGGGGGGGAAGGAGAGTGGGAATAGGTGTGGGGAGGTGGGGTAGGAGATGGACTGGACGAGGGAAGATGGGAGGGGGAGAGAGTGTAGTAGGAGAGAGGTATTAGAAGAGGGGAAGGAAAAAAGGGGAGGGGAAGTAGATAGGGCAGAGTTTTCAAGGTGGAGAATGGAGGAGGAGGGATTTAAGGGAAGTGTGAAATGAGGTGATAGTCGTGGTAGAGCGGAGAGAGGGAGCGAGTTCCAGTGTAGAGGAGCAAGGAGTTGGAAGGAGCGGAACCGGGAGGAAGCGCAGGGGCAAGGAGGTACAGTGAGAAGGAAATGGTCAGCGGAACAAAGGGAACGAGAGGGGGAGTAGAAGGAGAGAAGGGAGGAGAGATAAGGAGGAGCAAGACCATGGAGGGATTTGAAGACAAGGCAGAGAAAGTAAAATTTTAGCTTTAAGTGGAAAGGTAGCCAGCCAAGGTGAGAGAGCGAGGAAGAGATGGAGTCACGGGAGGTAAGGAGACAAAAGGTACGAACAGCAGAGTGGTATATGGATTTAAGAGGGGCAAGCTGAGATGCGGGAAGTCCGGAGATTAGAGAAGAGCAGTAGAAGAGGCGGGAAAAGATGAGAGAGGAAATTAGGAGTTTGGTGGCGTGGAAAGTGATAGTTCCCCTGTATGATGTTTCCATATCATGACAGTAGGCAATATCCTGCATCCAGCTGCCCAGTTGAGGAGGAGGACCCTCCCCCAAACTATATTCAGGTTCACCAACCTCTGCTTTAGTTTGTGCGAGTACGTCCCGACTGACGAGCATGTATTCAGGGTTGACCTGTGAACACTACTGTCAATTACCAGGTTCAAATCGCCCATTAAGATGATGTCTCCACCAGGCCAAAATTTAAAGGTGTGTAAAAATGCAGAAGAACAAGTTACTTTCTTACCTGGTAACATTTTTTCGATGGGATGGTCCGACGACGTACTCCATATCTATGACAGGTAATCACCACAGCTGTGCTGCTTCGGAAACTTTTTTCGGCGTCTGCGTCCTGCGTCGATGACGTCGATGCGCCGTCGTTGAGGACCTCCTCCGACGTCCAACGTCATCCGATGTGATAAGTAGGACGCACGACGCCCGTAGCCTCAGTTGTAGTTTTTTCCCCCAGAACGTGTGACATTAGTCAACTGCCAGTCAGACACAAAGCCTTGCGGAACGTAAGCTGCAATCGCAAAAGAAATTCTGCAGCGGGGAAGGTATGGAGGGAGCGATATGGAATACGTCGTCGGACCATCCCATCGAAAGAACGTTACCAGGTAAGAAAGTAACTTGTTCTTCGAAGGGATTGGGTCCTCCGACGTATTCCATATCTATGACAGACTCCAAAAGCAGTACCAGAGCAAGGAGGAGGGAAAGAATTTAGAATCAAAATTTAGAATTGCCAATCAAATAGCAGAGCAAAGGATCGCCTTGCCAAAGGCCAGATCCTGTCCTCGGATGGAATCGAGGGAATAGTGACGTACAAATGTATGTACTGAAGCCCAGGTGGCTGCATCACAGATGTTGCGAATAGGAACACCCCTCTGCAGGGCAGTAGATGCAGCCATACCCCTGGTAGAATGGGCCCGCAAGCCAGCCGGTGGGTCCTTACCTGCCAAGCGGTAACACTCCGAGATGGCCAAAATAATCCAGCGAGACAAAGTCTGTTTCGTCACAGCTTGTCCCAAACGCTTTCCAGCGTAAGCAATAAAGAGTTGATCGTCCACTCTGACCCGGGACATGCGTGAAACATAAAACCTTAAAGCTCTCCTAGGATCAAGCCTATGGAGCCTCTCCTCTTCCTTACCAGGATGCGGAGGAGGATAGAATGCCGGAAGAACAACTTTCTGAGCCAAATTAAATTCTGTCACTACCTTCGGAAGAAAAGAAGGACGAACTCTAAGGACAACCCTGTCCTTGTGAAATACAGTGAAGGGCAGCTTAACTGAAAGTGCCTGTAACTCACTCACTCTGCGAGCGGAAGTCATCGCAACTAAAAACACAGTTTTCAGAGTTAACAGCCTCAAAGGGCAAGAATGTAAAGGCTCAAACGGAGCACCCATAAGAAACTTAAGAACCAGGTTTAAATCCCAACCGGGCACCAGGAAAGGTGACGGTGGGAACACATTAGTGAGCCCTTTCAGAAACTGTGAAATTAAAGGGATTTTAAAGTAGGAACACTCTTCAGACGAGCGCTTAAAGATGGACAGCGCCGCCAGGTAACCTTTAATGGTACCAACTTGCAAGCCCCTGTGGGCCAAAGAAAGTAAAAAGGACAGAACCATGGGGATGTCATATGCAAAAGGATCCACATTCTGAACTCTGCACCAGTCGCAGAACTTACGCCAACGGCAACGGTACAGAGACTTTGTTGCTGGCTGTCGGGCCGAGAGCAACACCTCCATCACGTCTTCAGGGAGGTCCCAATCCTTATACCTCAACCTTTCAGAAGCCAAGCGTGAAGGTTGAGGGATCTGACCTCTGGATGGAGAACCTGACCCCACTCCCGTGAGAGCAGATCGTCTAGGGAAGACGACATGGAGGACAGATGGACAAGTCGAGAAGGTCCGGGTACCACGTCCTCCGAGCCCACGCCGGAGCAATGAGGATCATCCGGGAACCGAACTTCCGTAACCTCCGCAGCACTTGCGGGATGACAGGGACTGGAGGAAACACGTACAGCAGTGGAAATGACCACTCCACCACAAACACGTCTCCTAAGGCTCCTTTCGGAGGAAATTCCCGCGAGCAGAACCTCTCGCACTTCCGGTTGACACTGGAGGCGAAGAGATCCACTTGAGGGGTCCCCCAAAGGGCGAAGATCTCCAGGAGAATCTCCTGAGCCAACTCCCACTCGTGAGAGATCGTGCTCTGCCTGCTCAGAGCGTCCGCCGTCACTTTTTCGTCTCCGGCCAGATGAACTGCCGAGATCGAAACTTCCTACTGGATGGCCCAGAACTCGAGCTGCATCGCCTCCCTGCACAGAGGAAGTGACCCTGCCCCCACCTTTTTGTTGAGGTAATGCATGGCCACTGTGTTGTCCGTCAGGATCAGGACATTCTTCCCTCGCACAGTCGGCAGAAAAGCCTCCACGGCTAGCCTGACGGCCCTCAGCTCCAACAGATTGATATGGAGTCTGGACTCCGACAGAGACCAACGACCGCTGACTGTCAGCTCGTTGGCATGAGCTCCCCATCCCATGAGGGATGCATCCGTCACGATCGTCACTTCCGGCCAGGGAAGCCAAAATGGAGCCCCCTTCATCAAGTTGCCTTCGACGGCCCACCACAGAAGGTCCCGGGCGACCGAGGGCGGCACCTGAACCGGGTTCGACATCCTGCCGGAGGACTGCGACCATTGCATCTTGAGTGCCCACTGCAAAGATCTCATCCGCAGGCGAGCCTCTGGCACCAGGAGAATGCAGGATGCCATGAGGCCGAGCAACCTCAAGAACTCGAACGCTGGAAGCGTCTGGGCATGCTGAAACTTGTGCACCATCTGCTGAATGTGAAGAGCCCTCACCTGGGGAGGAAAACACTGCCCCAGGGAAGTGTCGAGCACTGCTCCGATGTACTGGAGCCGCTGTGTTGGCGTCAAATGGGACTTCTTTAAATTGAGGGAGAAGCCCAGCCTGTGAAGGGAGTGGCAGGTGACGGACAGATAATCCAGGACTTGCTCGGGAGAGCGCCCCCTGATCAACCAATCGTCCAGGTAGGGGTAGACGTGAATCCCCCCCTTGCCTGAGATGCGCTGCCACCACCACCATGAGCTTGGTGAAAACCCTCGGGGCGGAGGTCAATCCGAACGGCAGGACCCGAAACTGAAAGTGCGAGTCACCAACCGCGAACCTCAGGTACTTCTTGTGCTTGGGATGGATCGGCACATGGAAGTAAGCATCCTTGAGGTCGAGAGACACCAACCAGTCCTGAAGCTGAAGGGCCTGGAGGACTTGAGAGAGAGTAACCATCTTCAACTTGTCCTTCCTGAGGAGTTTGTTCAAACCGCGCAAGTCCATGATGGGTCTCAATCCCCCGTCTTTCTTCGAAATCAAAAAATAAGGGGAATACCATCCCTTGTTCCTCTCCGCTACAGGCACCAGTTCTATGGCGCCTTACTCCAGCTGGGCTTGAATTTCCTGCGCAAGGAGCGGATCCGGACTCTTCAAAGAGAGGTTCCCTGGTGGATTGTCGTGAGGCCACTGCCGAAAGGGAAGACAGTAGCCGTGGGTTATGATCTCCAGAACCCACACATCTGAAGTAATGGCATGCCACTCTACAAGATGCTGCGCCAGCCTTCCCCCAACCGGCGAACCATGGGACATGGCCTCATGACTGAGTGGTAGCGGCTGCGGCGTTACCCGAGGGCAAAGAGGCAACTGCCCGAGCGGCCTTGGCACCACGGGTACCCTGTCGTCCACCTCTGGTACCCCTGCGTTGGCCTCTTTGACTGCCAGCTCCTCTCGCTTTACTGAAGGACGAGTAATAGCGAAAGGAACCACCCCTCCATTGCTGTCCCCTAGGACGAAAAGGCGGAGGTTGGCGAACTGCAGCACCCAACGACTTCGCTGCAGCTTTGGAGGTCTGCAACCTCTCAAGGCTCTCGTCAGCCTTGCTGCCAAAAAGGTGTTCACCGTCAAAGGGCATGTTGAGGAGCCGGGACTGCACATCAGGAGCAAACCCCGACTTCCGCAACCACGCAAACCTGCGTATCACGGTGCTCGCCGCCATGGACCTGCTGACGCATTCAGCCATGTCCAAACCTGACTGAACGGACTCACACATGGCATCCTTACCATCCTGGACCATAGCAAGGAAACCATCCCGTTCGTCCCCTTCGGGAATATGTTCAGCCGCTAACGCAACACAGTTCCACAGAGTGTGTGTGAAACGAGACAAGGCACAAATGGAGTTGGCCGCCTGAAGCGCCCTACCACCTGAAGAAAACACTTTCTTCGCCCAGCCATCAAAACGTTTGTCGTCCCTATCAGGACGGATGGTAGGGTACGACGCCTGCTTTGCCGGGGCCGTAGCCGCCTGCACCACCAAACTCCCCGGAATGGGGTGCCTGGTCAAGTAGCAGGGGTCGCTACTGGCTGGACGGTATTTTCGCGACAAGGACCTGCCCACCGCCGGGAGACTCTCCGGAGCAGTCCAAGCCGCCGCCACCCTTCTCTGTAAAGCCATATGAAACGGCAGTACCGGGTCAGTTGGGGGACCAACATCAAGGATGTCCGTGAGATCATCCTGCACAAACTCCCCTGGGGGAGCAGACCAGCCCAAGTACTCGGAGACCCTAGCCATAAGGCGCCGGTACGAGGAATCGGCATGAGAGCCAGGCTCAGGCCTACAAAACTCCACCTCCGGAGAGGTGTCCAGTCCACTGGCATCATGCAGTGACTGCCTCAAATCGTCAAATTGGCTATGGCCCGACCATCTCATCTGGAACCTGACTAGGAACCCGGCCATCAGAATCCTCATCCACCTCCGAAATATATTCCAGGTGGTGAAAAGAAGGCACCCTTGCTCTTAACCAGAGCCTTTCTAGGGGGTTCCCCCGTGCCACGGGGTACCTCCGACACCCCGGCCTCGAAAGGCGTCGAGTGAATCGGCACCGGCGTCGAGAGAACAGGCATCGGCGCCGAGAGGATCGGCGTCGACGTCGAGTAAATCGGCATCAACGTCAGATGCAGCGCCGCCAGCATCGACACAGTGCTCGAAGCCGGAGCTCCGAGCGTGTCTTTCGACGACCTGAGCGTCGACGGCTTCGACGACTTCCTCGGAGCCGGAGCCTCGAGAAAGCCTGTTGACACCTCAGGCGTCGATGTCTTCCTCGAAGACATCACAGGTGCACATGGTCTCGAACGCGTTGAGGACCGGGACCTGGAACGGGTACGTCGAGAACGAGTCCCCTTGTCCGAACGGGACCTCTCCCGTGACTCGTGCCGACCACTCTTGCGAGCGGTGTCTCTCGACCTCTCACGGCCGACCCCACTCGGGGGCGCGGACGGCTTAGTACCCTGCGACTCGAGAATCACCAGTATTTTCTTCCCGAAGGAAGCCCATTCCTCCGGCGTCGCACGGCTGGTGGGGTAAGCGACGTGCCGGGCAGAATCCTCAGAAGAGGACCTGGAAGACGACCGCTGTCGGCGCTTCCGAGAATGCCTCGAAGAGGCCGAGGAGTGGCGAGACCGACTCCTAGAAGGAGACCCACGAGACTTCCGATGACGACGCGGAGAGTCACCTCTCGAATCATCCGTCAAAAGCCCCGCAGACTTTGACTTCCGGGGCTTGGACACCCGACCTACCGACAACTTCTTCTTACGTTCCCGTAAGGCTTTGGACGTGAGCGACTGGCAGTCGATACAGTCATCCGTGTCGTGGGCCTCCCCGAGGCACCAGAGGCAGGCGTCGTGCGAGTCCGTCACCGACATCTTGGACCCACACTCCCCGCACTTCTTGAAGCCCGGACGCAGGGTCGAAGACGAAGTAGAAGACATCTCCACACGAAGGATTTTCTCACAAAAACGAACAGGTTGGAAGAACCAAGAAGAACAGAACTCCAAAGAGTCGAGGCGTAACCGAGATTCACGAAGCAACACGTTCGCGGAAAAAACGGAACTGAGGCTACGGGCGTCATGCATCCTACTTATCACATCGGATGACGTCGGACGAGGTCCTCGACGACGGCGAATCGACGTCATCGACGCAGGACGCAGACGCCGAAAAAAGTTTCCGAAGTAGCACAGCTGTGGTGATTACCTGTCATAGATATGGAATACGTCGGAGGGCCCAATCCCCTCGAAATGAATGATTCTTGGGCTGTGTTAGTAGCATAGAAAGATGCAAATGTAACCTTGTTCTCCTGTAGGTCGCCCTTCTTCATTACATACCTCCCCCTGGGTCTTTCTTATTATTGAGGTAGTTAAAGGCCGTCTCTGTGAAGGTGAAAGGCCACCCCTGCTCACTTGGAACCAGCCGAAGAGTGTGCCTGCATTGCATAGACTCTACTGTGAAGTCGGGATTGATCCTTGTGCAGCAAATGTGTTTCTTTCAAAGCTATAATGCCAACGTGCAGTTGCCTCAATTCCCTAAACAGTTGCAACGTCTTGTTCTAACTGTCTTGTATTCAGTCCCCTAACATTTAGGGACCCTAAAATGATAGGCATGTTAATAGAGTCACTGCAATCTCATGAGTTTTCTGTGTTGGGTTCCTATCGCCCGCTAATAATGCAAATAAAAGGAAGTGCAAATGTAAATAGTGAGAACCCCCCATGTTAAGAATCTGCAACAGGTCCCCCATAACTACCCAGTCACTGCGGTTTTCCCCTGAGAACATGTAAACCCCTGAGCTCCATTACCCATGGGTAATGCAGTATCCTAAGGGAGTGCTTCCCACCCCCACCCCAGAACCAGCACCTAAATGACTCATTACGACCCAGGCGGTAAGTTACCGCCTGGGCCGTGACTTTACCACCATGGCGTAAACTACGTTTACGCCATGGTGGTAGGCGGACTTACCGCCCCATTCCAACCTTGGCGGTGCGGTAAATCCCCATTTTCCCATTTTCCCTTCCCCATTCCCATTTTGCCCCATAGGGCATAATGGGAGTGGGGAAGGCGTTAATTACGCCACCGTAAATTACGGTGGCGTAATTAACTCCATGGTCCCTTAGCGCCATGGATTTTAACACCTGCTAAAAGCAGGTGTTAAGTCCGCCATGGCGCTAAGGGACCTCGTACTCAGGCGGTAAGGGTCGGCGCTGTTTACGCCGCCGTAAAACCCTTACCGCCTGAGTTGTAATGAGGCCCACTCTGTTTCCCGGGGGTTTCGATTAAACCCCAACCCCAGAGTATTTATCTTGAACCGCATAAAACAATTACATTCTTCTTCATCCCCTCCCTTGCAACAGCCACAATCCGAGGACTCTAGCTCACCCCTCCCTGTCATGGATGTCATCTGGAAAGCCAGGGGTTCACCCAGCAAATGACTTGGACTCATGCTATATTTTGGTCGGCTTTGTGCGCCACAACTCTCTCCTTGGGTCCCCACCCAAGATTGATTTCAGGGTGGCCTCAGAGGCCCGACCTTCCGTTTGGATATCCATTCCTAGAAGCTTACGTCCACCCTCCACCGAAAATAAGGCATGCACTCTGACTGTCAACGTAAATTGCAGGAAAAAAAAGGATAGGTCCACCTATATTTTATTTCTCTTTTCCTCAATTCCTCAGTTATTGGCCTCATCGACCTCCTCCTAGTGAGGGTTAATTATGACACATCTCGATATATCTGGACCATGGAGTCTCAAAAGGGTATTTGGTTCATTCACCTGGCTTCTTCTTTTATTAAGCAAGCGTGAAGTATCTCCACTATATAACAAGGTGGCCCCTTCCCATCGTCTCTGGCTGGACCCACCCTATGGACTCTGTCGATCTTCACCCTCTCGTGCAGGACGCTCGAGAGCAAATCAGTAAAGACCTGTGTTATGCAGTGTCCCATGTGGTTTCCCTCCGCAGCTTCTTTAAAAAAGCCTATTCTGAGATTATCTGTTCTGGCCCCATTTTCAAGGTCACCACATTTTGATTGATGGGCTTCGTTGGTTTCTCTCAGAGGCGTGATACTCTCAGACACCATGCTAACTGCACTTTGACCTGGTTCAGGCCCTTCTCGGTCTGATCTACTCGGCCTCCCAGGCTATGTCCCTTCTGTTTTCCCCATGGAGTCCACCAATTCATCTTGCAATGCAGTCAGTTGCGATCAGAGGGATTCCATAAGATCTTTTCGGAGGGGTTCCAGCGAGCGCACCAAGAAATCTGTTGTCAGGGGATGGGGGCTTTCAGGGAATTCCCCCCCCCAACCCCTCCTCTTCAGTGCTTGGTGGTGAGAGTCTAGAGGGGGTGGAGAGAAAGGCCTGCATGCCTGTGTCCCCGGGTTTACGCGGGGGCTTCTAAATTTCTCTAGAGCTAGGCCTCTAGGCCTGTCACCTGCTCTTTCCAAGACCCTGCACCTCACTATGGTTGTCACCAGGGGGTAAGCCAAACTCTCTTCTGTGATCACCATGCATCCTCCAGGCAGGTCAGGGGGTGTTGGCTGCCTTTCCCAGTTGTGATCTGGTCTCCGTCCCTGTCCTCTACTCAGTGACTTTGCCGCAGATGCCTAATCCTTATGGCCTCTGGAAGAGGAAAATAACCAATTAATTATGAGAGACCTGCACTCTCAAGAGGAATTTGATCAGCAGTGCCAGAAATCCAACACTATCAAAAAACAAAGATGACCTGGCTGAACAGAGGGGAACCCTAAATCAAGAGAATGACACCCTGGGCCAGGAAATAGGTGAGTTAAAAACCGAGTTACAGGAAAGTAAGTTGGCCCTCCACGAGCTAAATGAACTAAGAACAGAGCATGGGAAGCTACTGGAGTACGCCAAACTGGTAGAAGGTGCTCTGAAAGAGAACACCCACGCCAAAGATACACAAACCCAGGAGATGAATCTCCAGCAACAGAAAATGTCTCAGTATTCCCAAAACATGCAGGAAGCACAGAGAGACAATGAGTCCATTCATGAAAAAATTGATGGGCTCCACCAACGAGTGGTAGCGCAAGAGCGGATCATTGAGACCAGTAAGGCCTTGATAGATGGAACAAAAGGCTCAGATCTTTGCTTATTACCAAGAAATAGGGGTTGAAAAAGAAAAGTTAGCAAGGTTGGAGAAAGAGGGTGCTAGACTAAATCCTAACTGGAATGACCCTGAACAGGTAGAGAGGGACAGGGCAACCCCTGATCATAGCATAAGGGCCTCTGTACTCTAGACTCCAACCCATTCAATGCCATGAACACTGCCAACTTCATGGCTACGGATCACATGGGGCTGGCAGACTTCAATAGATCTGGTAAAATGGGACTGACAGATCAGCGCCTTCCAGAAATTGATGTACAGGCTTCCCTGTAAAGATACCCAAATGTTAGGGCGGTTCTCTCTGACAAGGAAGGCTCCTATGAGGGGAGGGTCATGGAATCAGATCCACTGAAATACTGCCATCCAAGGGACCAGTTGCTTAAATTTGATGGGGAACTACAGGAAATAAGGCCCAAAAAGAGCATCCTGAAGACCTCTACCCAGTTAAGGCAGTGGGAGGGATACTCTACCATCCCTGGGAGCAGGGGAGGGTCAGAAGACTCTTCTGAGCACCACAGGAGTGCCTAGAGGATCAAGAAGGGACCTCCAGTAGCAGCGCCTCTAAGTCTGAAGGCGTGTGGACTCGGGTGATTGAAACAAAGAAGGCAAACAAACTTAAGAGAGCTATGAACAAAGATCCCATTAGGCAGATTAAGGCCATTAGGAGTGTCATAACTCCATATCATAAAAATGCAAAGTATTCTGTTTGGGAACACTTAGAACTATATGAGCAAATGATGGATACTTTTCATATTAAGGACAGCCAGAATTGCATAGAGTATGTAAAATTGACCTTCTCCCCTGAATACTCCAGTTTCTTTGAGGGACTGGAGGGCCAGAACCACTCCAGATGGTCCACTTACAGGGCGACCATCTTGAAACATTTTTCTGCTCACAGAAACCCCCAAAAGGCCCGCAAGGCGGCCTACAATCTGCAGTGCAGGGAAGATCAGGCCCCCCAAGAATGTGTGCAGGAGCTCAAATGCGCCTTTGTATAGACCACCAGGAGGGTGTGAACAGATAGTCGGGAATTCATCACCACCTTCTTTCATGCCCTCCCAAAATATATAATGACCCAGCTGGTGAGGGACTTTCATGAGAAAAGATCACTGGACTGGGTCATAGAATAGGCGATTCGCATTTATGAGGTCCAAAAACCTGTAGATAACAAAAATCCAAATAAAAACCCCAAACCAGCCAACACCCCTGCTGCTGCTAAGGTGACGGAGGTGAAGGTTGCCCCCATTTTAGATCTGGAGATGGGGGGGCTAAAAATATACCTGTACCAAATCAACCCAATCAAAGACCCAGAAGGCGCTCGGGCCAGTCCCACACAGGTTGTAGTCAGGAAGGTAATCCCACAAATGGGACCCCTAACTCCCCTGATTACATCAGCCCCCGATACAAGGGTACCAGACCAATCCTGGGGTATGTGTGGATTCCCCCAGCCCAAGGGAGGATCCAACCAGGCAGGTACCGTCCCAGGAAACTTCCCTCCTCTCTTTCCCCAGGAGGCCAGTAATCCTCCAAATGCTGGGTTGAGTTTCTTTCCCCGGTACCTACAAAACCCCAACTTGTAGGACAACCCTCCTTTTTTCCCCGCTTTCAGGAGCCCAGACAGCCCAATCCGGGACAGGGGAGGCCAAGGGTGGAGGGTTACCAAAATTCTCAATACCCAGGGTACTTTGGGAGAAGGGATAGTTAGCCTTCCTGTGACTCACCTAGGGTTGACCAGAGAGCCCCATACCAGCCGCAACGGGTGTCAACTGGAGCGCCAGGTCCAGAACCTGTCCCAGGATCTGGGTCGCATGTTGAGGGCTCAACAGAACCCTCAGATGAACATGGCGGCTCAGAACCCCACCAACCAAGGGTCTGGTACCCCAGAACAATGATGGGGAGAGCACCCCGACAACTCACCGGTTCCAGAGGAGGAGGCACAGGAGGAAGGGAGTTGTAAAGCCCTAGAGGAAGCTTCCTTCCTCACCCGTGAAAGGCCCCTGGACACCCAGGAACCGGAACCAAAAATCTCCTGCCCCCAAAAACCTGCCACCCAAGGAACAGAGGGCGGGGTAGAAGAAATAAAGAACCCAAAGAGACCCATCTTGTGGAGGAGGTTAGTGTCCTCCAATTTGAAGGAGAGGAATCCTCAGAGGATTCTGGGAAAAAAATCTTCTCCTTCAGGGACGGGGGAATTCCTCCCAAAGAAAAATGGGTCCCAAGAGATCCAAATGAAGACTGGGTGAATGTGGGACCTGAGTCAGAATAGCCCATCACTGAACCCCAGAATGAGCATCAAGGAAACCATACTGTCCAAACCAAGTCTGGGGACTGCCTCCAAAAGGAGGGGCGGGGGGCGGCCCAGAATCAAAAGAAGGGGAACCCAAAACTCCCCACATATCCCAATGTCAAATTCATCTTTCAGATCCCCAAACTCCAACACGAATTCTAACCAAACTACCCCTGTGTCAGAGTCAAAAATAAGGAAATTGACCACCAAACTTGCCCAGAATGGCCATTACCTTTGCCCATTGGAGGAGAAGGAGGGTAGATTTTATGCCCCAGTCCAATTGCAAGGGTAATGTACATTTTCGGCACTGGTGGACACTGGATCCCAAGCAACTCTTCTGTCAAAGAGGGCCTTTGATCAGCTGAATTCAGGAAGGGGGGAGAGATACCAGATCCCTCTCACCACTCTTCCTGTACAACTTCAGAACTTCGATGGGAATGAAATTCCTGTTGAGGGGACTGCGGATTTGAAAATTAAAATTGGGTGACACGAGGTGAAACACCCGGTTATAGTAGTGACACCAGAGGGCACATCCTGTCTACTAGGGAATGACATCCTGCAAAGGTTGTCCCCCTTAATAGACTGTGTGAACAAGGTCCTCTGGACCCAGACTAACAGGCCGATAAAATTAAAACATAGTGTCAACCATGTTAGTTTAAATGGCACATGCCACATGGTTGAACAAAAACCTGATCATATTGAGTTCCATTTTCAGAACAACCAAGTGACAGTAATTGCTGTAGGACAACAAACTGGTGATGGGAAAGCCTCTCCATTTCTAAAAATCCACCTTCCTTCCAGTTTCAAGTAGCATTCCACACTGGAAGGAAATACTTTGAAATGTTATACCAATCCACAATCTGAAAATCCCAATTCTATAGCCAAAATTGATGACAAACCAGCACCAAGTGTAGCTGGCATTCAGAGGAAGGGCGAACAAGTGTTCTTCCCGATTCAGTTAAATGACAGGAAGGAGTCTGTCCTCGCCCAAGTTGACTTGAATAGCGAAGAAAGCTTCATCAGCAAAGTATTATTCAAGAAATTCCCAAAAGACCAGACCCGGCATGCTGCAGAGTCAGTGTATCAATGGGCATGGGGCCTGGAATTTCCTTGTTCCAAACATCTTCTGCTTAGCAGTTTTATGATTAACATTTCTAGAGGTGACAAAAGCATAGAACACAATTGTTGGGTCATGAAAGGTGTTCCTTACGCCTTTTACATGGGCAGTCACATCCTCAACCGAATCGAGATTAATTTGGATCCCAGTTATTGCCAAGCCCGCTCCCAACTGGAGAGTAAATCTCAGGGCCCTGACAGTCCTAAAGAAAGCCTTCCGGTCAGCCCCAGTGCTACGGTAGGAAATTGAAGTTCAGAAATGGAGGAGAGGTCACCATCCCAGGCCTCGCCTACAGAATCCGCATCCCCAAAGGTGACTTGACAGAAGAGAAGTGGGTTCATATCAATCAGCTAAAGAGTTGCCACCCCAGGCAAACTTTGCAACAACTAGAGGAGTCCATAGAATACCCAGTGGGGGATACATCTGAAGCATAGGAATATTTCAATTGTCCCTGAATGCATGCATATCTTACTGCTGTCACCTCGATTGGAGGGCAGTTAGTGGGAAAATTGTAGTAACCCGTTTGTGCTCCATTTCTAGATTTGCACTGGTTGCACCGTCATTACCAAGGAGGACCACCTCGGGGACCCGGAAGGAGAAACCCAAGGAAATCCGGGGTGTCGCTCCGCACCAGAATGAAAAACCCAAGAGAAGGCTGGGGGTATCGTTCCACGTTCCAACCAGAGGCAGTGAGAGGAGCGTGTTGCATCGTTCGCTGATGGAAGAAAGACTCATACCCGACTGAACCTGCTTTTTCTTCAAAAACCAATAAAGGAATCCCACTTGCCCTATTCTCCCTCAATTTGATATCTCAGAAGGTTTAGGGGGGCGTGTGAGATATATTGACCCACTCAACTGTGCTTTACCACATCACTTTGCTGCATTTGTGCAAGACACAGCAAAATGGCTGCGCAGGCTCCTGTGCGCACCACTATCTCAAAACTACGCTTTTAACAACCACATTTTTTTTAACTGCATCATCCTGCCACCCACATTAAAGGCGGGTGGAACAGGGGACACACTGCAGGAGCGTGCCAGCGTGCTCTGAGACATTTAACTGGAATTAAGTGAAAGAGGCAGCCTTTTTCTCACCCTTTAAAAATGCTGTGTTATGCTATTTCCATCTGTAAGTTCTGAAACCACTGTGATGGAAACGTCCCTGCCAGTCCCAGGATAAGTCATTGTGCCTCAGAAAAACCGGGCATAATTCCTGAATGAAAGGCCCAGTCAAAGTAGCTTGGAAAGAAATTAACAAGGATCTTTATTTTTACTAACATGGCAATGCGCGTTCATTTTCTTTATTTGTATTTTGTATTTTATTTATTTCTATAGCGCACCAGGCCCAGGGGCATCCGGGCGCTTAACTTAGTTACAACAAGATGAAAGCATGACAAGGCAATGTGACAGAGTATTACAAGATTATTACAGGAAGATTTACAAAATTTACAACATATACATTCAAATGAATATCGATAAGGCAGTGATTTACAGGATAGTTAATAAGGGATGGCGAGTAGGTCAAAGTGCAAGTAGGGCAGTAAGCTGATGTTAGCAGTCTTGGGCGGATAGCCATGCTTTGGTAAGGTATTTGAATTTCAGGAAGGAAGGTTCTGCTCTAAGGTCATTGGGGAGTGAGTTCCAAAGTTTGGCTGCCAGGATGGGGAAGCTGGTTCCACCAGATCTTAGGAGATTAAAGCGCGGGATGACAAGGCAGTTGGCTTGGGCCGCTCTGCGAGGTCTGGTGGAATTGTGGAAAGAGAATCTGTTTGCCAGGTAGCGAGGGGCTTGGTTGTGGAGGCATTTGTGTGTGAGAGCCAAGGACTTCAAGGAGATGCGCTGTGGGATAGAGAGCCAGTGCAGGTTGCGCCTGGTGTCAGATATATGCTGGCGCCTAGGAATGTTAAGGGCCGCTCTGATCGCATTGTTTTGGACAATTTGTAGCTTATTTAAGTTGCGGAGATTAGTACCTAGATAGAGGGCATTACAGTAGTCAAGCTTGGATAGTACAAGGGTCCTGGCCAAGGTTACGCAGTTGGCAGTGGTTAGGAACGGGCGACAGGGGTGATGAGCTTGCAAGTAAGCGCTGCTGCAGATGAGACTGCGTTGGATTGTCTAGTAAAGGATACAATGTAGCAAACATCAGCTGTCTTCAAAAGAACTTTAACTATCTGAGCCTGGTCAGTTTCATATACCAGTGTTCAGATAAAACTCATGCATTCAAAGAAAAATGACTTTAGCTGCAAGGATATTGTGGAAATCTGAGTGAGCTGCCCAAAACTGAATTAAAGAAAGAAATGTCAGCTTGCACCACATGTGAAAATGGGCTGCTTACAAAATAAGGAAAAACGAATGCCTGTGTTTTAAAACAGTACACTGGTAAATAAAAGTTTTACCTGTCTTTAGAAATATAAAGGGGTTTGTTACTGGGGAAAATATATCACATGTGTTATTTGATATAACAGGCTTATTTAATTCTGGATATAAGATCAAAAGTGAAAGATGTTAAACCCAGGGTGGCTTGAGTTACCAAGTTGAAAACAGGTTTTCGCCAAAAGGGCTATCTCTCCCAGCAGATCCTTCCAACCCACTGATAATTATAGGGTGGAGCAGACTTTTGTCTCTGTTGGAACCCAGGACAATGCAGGTCTTAGGCAAGGAAGCCGGAGGTGTGAAAGATCCTAAAACTTCAATCAGGATGAAGGAACCCCCCCCTGCTTGAAAAAAATGAATGCCAGTTGGTGTCAGCTGGAAAGAAAAAAATGACAGACAGTGACTCCCATTTCTTCTAAAGACTATTCCATGAGAAAACTTTAAAGACTTTCAACTGAGCAACCAAAATGGGTAACAATGTAGAATGTTCACAGTGTAAAAGTAAATGTCTGGCCTTTAGTTTAAAACTTGGTAGAATGTAGTGACACCAAGGGGACATAAATGGTGATATATGTGGAATTACAAGAAAAGCATCCATGTTGTAAATGTAAAATGTTGTACATATCTTCCTTATGACAATTCCCACTCATGTGCTAAGTTGTAGAATTTGGAGAAATGTAAATCCCAGTGTAAAGTGCTAAAAACTGGTAGAGGAGCGCAACCAGGCCTCACGGACTGGGGGTTTGGATTGAAATGTGAGGAAAAAAATATGTAACCTGTGTATCTGATTTACTAAAAGGTTGCAATGTTGTAAACATGTGTTTGTGGCAAAATTTGATTTTAGTTCCAGTAACTCTGGGAGGTTTCTGGACACTGTAAATATCCCTCCATAAAGATGATATCATTTTTCTGAGATTCAACCAGCAAAAGCTAGGCGGAGACTTCTACCCTTGCCCAATCCTATTGTT
Source organism: Ambystoma mexicanum (assembly GCF_040938575.1). Classification (NCBI taxonomy): domain Eukaryota; kingdom Metazoa; phylum Chordata; class Amphibia; order Caudata; family Ambystomatidae; genus Ambystoma; species Ambystoma mexicanum. The sequence goes on from NC_090931.1 coordinate 1,107,897,150, forward strand.
AGAGGCATGTGTAGTAAAGCCTGCCCCTGTCATATACTGTGATGATGTCACCTGGCTTTATAAATAAGACCCTGTGACAACACACAGGCACCCACTGATTCCTGACCGATTCCCGATTTCCTGCCCGGTGTCCTTCCTTTCCTGTCTTCATCTTGCATTTATCCATCTAAACTCCAGATCCCAACCACAAGGCCAAGCATGTCTGAACCTGCTTCAGCTGGGCCTCAATTCTAAAATAATCCCAATAACCAAAGGAAATGCTGTGGTGTTTTGGGAAGCATCCGGAATTAACCTTGCTGCTCCCTAAATGCATGCCTTCTGCCATCCTGCTATGCAGTTGATCTATAGTATGCAGTAACCAGAATTGCCAGTCCAGAAGAACTATCCTTTGGTATCCAGTCCCTGCCCCGCTGATCCGGTCCCTTTGATTTTGTCCGGCTATCCTTTGTTAGACCAGATCCGTGTGGTGGCCTGAGCGCTGAATGTCCAAAATCCAAAGCCTAAAAGTAGACTGTGAGTATCAATAGGAACCATAGAAATTCATAGTATACCTTGCCTTGTTTTGTTCCATCCCAATCTACAAGTCATCCAATACCTATCCTGATAACTTGTAATATTGTCAAAATCATTCTTGCCACCCTGTCTTTGATTCCTTGTGCTAGCGCCAACATCTTTCATAATTTTGTCTTGTAAAATCCTAACCTATTAATCCTGTTTGGAGAGATCTTACTGGGTCAGCCAGGGCAGGCGAAGAGGTGCTAGGGTTTAACTCACGAGTCAACCCCAGAGCTTACTCTCTCTCAATCTGGTAGCCTAGCCTGAATGCCCTAGTGTAGAGTAAAACTATCTTGTCAAAACTGATTTCTTTGCCTTTTTCGCACCTTCATTTTCTCAAAAAACGCACCCCACTAGATCTTGCATAACTTACTCAATATACCAGCTAGCGACCTCATTTCACTTCCATATTGTACATAGGATCCATAGCTACACCCCAACACAAGATTCGCATCACGATACAATATTTCACCCGTTTTTATTAAAAACCGTTTTGGTAAATTTAGGCGGGAATGGCAAAAGTTTGCTAATTTTACAACGTGTCATTTTGATTATAAACTGTTTTCAATCTCCCATGTAATTTCGAATTGTATGCTTTTGCTTAATCCATTGCTTGTGATCACTACCATCTTTTCAGTGTTGCTCCAGTAAAGAATTGTTTTTGATTCAAGAGTTCTATACACATTCACTGTTTTATTCCTCCATTTCAGAGTGTCATTTTTAGCATTGCCAGGGTTTAAAATCCATTTTTCTCTCTTGTTTGGAGAGGTAAGGTTGGGTTTTAATCCTGTTTTCCATTTGTCATTCCTGATTACCTGCTTGTGAGGAGGTACCAGCGACGGACTTATGGAGGACCGCCAATTCACACACAACAGACTAGCACAACGAACCTGACAGGAACAGAAAGGCTGCAGCAGAACGCTACGGCGTGGTTAGCTATCCACCTTACTGGAGTCGGCAGCCCAGACTGGGACGGGAGCGGGAACCTTTTCTGGAAGCAGTCCACGGCGGCCGCGGCCGAGGACAAGAAAGACCCCCGACATCAGGGACCACCCATATGGCCCCGAGTCCCGGCGCTGCATGGATTGCGCTATTGGAAGCGCCTTAGGAACTATCCCCATGCTGCAGGGGCAGGTGGAATCGACGCAGGGAAACCCGGTCTTACGGGAGGCGGGACCAAATCCTCCCAACCAATAACAGATGAGCTAGGCAGGACATCTGCTCATTGGTGGGGGTTTGAAACTAGGGAGGATTGCAAAAACCCGCCTTTCCTAACCAACATTGTCTGTTACATTCACAGGACGCAGAGAAGGAGCATGCAGGCAACCCCGAGTGGTGGGCCTATCCAGACAGCTCAAGTTAGAGGACAACAGCCTTATCCCAAAGGCAATTGGGGAAGGAAAACCCCACGGTGAAGCAACCGCCAGAACTTTCAGTTATTGACTTTTTTTGTTGATCAACCATACGGCAATAATAAATATTATTGCAGCACTTGTCTTGTCTCCAGCCTTTTATTTCCACATTGCTGCTTCTGTTTATCCACTTAGAATTGATTATTTGTGGGTTGAGGGAACATTGCAGAGGGAAATTCTAACAAGTGCTATCTTACCTAAAATCAAAAAAGTGCTCCTATTCCCTGGTGTTTTGTAGTTGTGTCAATAGAAGGTTAAACTGCATTGATTGCATTGCTATTGTTCTTATCACCCCATTGGTGATTGCTGCCCCATATTAAAAATTGTAGGATTTCTTTTAATTTTCCAATAAATAAATATTCTATTTTATCAACCAACCTGGTTCATGGTCCATTGTGACCCGGGGTATTTGAAAAGGGGGTGTGATATGAGTGGTGTATCATCTCAATATTGAATCTAATCTATACCATAAGCATTTCAATTGCGCGCTGCGTTCTGGACCGAGACTAAGGTGTGTGTCGCCTGAATGAAATCCTTAACACCGCCCAACTCCGCACCAGCCGACAGGTATCCCTCAGCTGATTTGGTAAGTTTGGGGGCACTCCCTTGGTTCTGCATCAGTCACATACGTCTCTCACCAGAGCCTCCTCCAACGGTCCACCTCAATCCAAACCCATGGTTCCCTGCTCTCCCAGCATGATATGTAGATATGAGATAGTTAACACCTATGATCAAGTTTTTAGCCTAGACTCTAGGTGAGGGCCTGAAAGCTGAGGCCTTCCGTACCTTATTGATTCCCTGCTCTCCCAGGATCTTATCAGTATGGCTCCAAATGGTACCTGTATCAGATGCTCTCCCTCCTCTCACTCGATTTCACTCCTCTCCCTGATCTCACTACTCTGAGCTCTACCTGCCCTTCTTACTCTTTCCTCCCACCATCTGCTCTTTCCAGGCCCTTTCCCTCTTTCACGCTCCCTCTACCCCTTAGTCCCTCCAATCTCTTCTATGTTCCCATTTCTCCTCTTCTGTCCCTTGGATTGTCTCACACTCGCTCCCCCCACTCTCCTTCTCCCCTCCCATCCATCAAATACTCCCACCTGTCTCCAACCTTCCCTACTATTTACCCTCTCTCCGACATGGGCGCCAAATCTCAGACATAATAGTGATCAACTATTCCTGGCTTATTCTAGGGAAGGGTTGTCCAAACCCAGGGCTCGAGGGCCAGAATCTTGACAGATTTTTAGGAATTCCCTCATTAACACTCAGGAGGACAAATTTGCAAACATTTAGAAACATTGTAAGCACATTTATCTCATGAATATTAATGAGTTGTATCCTGAAAATGCAGCAAGGATCCGGCCCACGAGGCCTGGAGTTGGACAACCCTGGACCAGTGCCAGGGTGTGCCAATGGCAACCTCTGCAGGCATAAACACCCTCATAGGCCGACTCAAATTGCGCAACTGGGATTATAACACTGTATAACAGTAAGAATCATATTAAAACAATGAGGTTCTTCCCCGATACAGGGGAAACTCCCTGGTCAGGTTACACAAATCATCAGGAGTGCAGAGAACATGGACAATGAGCAAGCAGGGATCTTCCTTTTTCCGCAGTGGCCACCTGCATCTCTATAAAGGGTGCCTGAAACACTGTAGCATCTGCTCTATATGGTGTGCCTCCCCTAGATACTGACAGGGTATAAGAGGAAGGTGCAATGGGAATCTGTATGAAACCAGGTACTAGGTCCTGGCTGCACCTTTCCACTCAATACTGGCACTTGTTGTGGTCATTTGACAAGTACCTGAGCAATTGCCAGTGCTGGGGCATTCTGAGCTGCCACTTGTACCTCCTTCCCGGAGTTGCAGTGCACACACTAGTAATGAACATGATACGATCTTCAGTGGACTATTCAATTAGCTTTTCATCTATTATTTTAGTGGCATAGTAAGGTAGATGACCTGCTAGCCCCTTTTCGTAGTAAGTGTCTGATCCGTCTTCAGACCCGTTCAGGACTTCTAAAGTCCTATGTGTTCTGTCTAGTTATTGCCTCTTCTAACCATGTGGCATACGCTTCCCACTGCCGCAGGCTCACCTTCCCTTTCTGCACCTCTAAGGCATGCCTCCAAGCCACTAACATATTCAAATTAAGTACCCTCTAACGGAAACTGAGTGTTTTGGTTGTCTTGTGTTAACAGATTCCAGACATCAAGAAACAGAAATGTAACGCTATTGTATTTATCGTACATTAAGTGGGCAAACATACAGTTAGGTGGTGCATCACCTGCTTATAACTTTGGCCCATGTTGGTGCCTTTTATTAATTAACAGTTGCCCCTGAATCAGTCATATTGACTCCACTGTCGAGTGGTCCTGAGAAGGAGGCAAGTTTTACTCAGACTGTGCAGAGTGGTCCAGTTAAGATGAATTTCTAGAATGTGGCCTGGTGGACAATTTTTAGGAGGCCACCCTACTTATAGTGAAAAGGGAACTCAGAGGTTAACCAAAACCCAATCAAGGTAGCAACGTAGAGCAGTCGGGGTTTATTCTCAGGAAAGAATGAGTGGGGTCAGGGGCTCTCAATGAGTCCACACAGTATGGCACACAATATTCACTATTTAGACAGTCAAGTATAAAAATGCAGTTATTTATTACAGGCCTTCTGAACACACCGGACAATGAATCTAGCAGGTAGTATTTTTGCCCAACACTCTATGCTACAAATATATACAGTCAACATAGGTTCAAATGTACATCAAATAACTTCCTTAGCAAAGCAGGTAAGTATTTTAGATGTGGTCAATGATGGAACCAGATCACAAGACAATAACCTAACTTAAGAAGTATGAACCCTAAGTGAATGGGTGTTGTGCTCAAAAGTCACAGGAGCCACAATGTTTCTCACCAGCATGGAGTCTCTGTAGGTAAGTTCAACAAGCGTGTGTTGGTGACAGTTTAAAGGTTCTACAACAATTTTACCAGAGATAAGTGTGTGCTTTCCTTTTTTACAGACCCAAGGCTAAACCAGGGGCAGGATACTGGTCACAGGTTTGATGACCAACTGTTGAGTGTAATGGAATAAAGAGACAAAGGGATTTGTTCCCAATATTATCCTATGGGGAGAGGGGAGAGGGAGGCAGATACACTGTGTTTATTTACCCCCATGACTCAGATTTTCACAGATGTCGATGTGGATCGTCTGGGGGCTCGATCTTCAAAGACTCTTCTGGTTCGGGTGCAGTTTCAAGAAGCAACCTCTGTTGATAAAGAAAGGCAAAAACCACAGATATAGGACTCTTCAGGACATTTCACAGTTCGGCGGAAGGCGAGTTCTAGCAACTGTCTCTGCATACAGGCGACGACAGGCATCCTTCCAGTTGCGGTCACAGATCCTGCTCCAGGACATGATCCGCTGATGCTGAGACACTGAAATTTGTGGAGATGATGACTTGTGGCACAAGCTGGCAACCACCAAAGTTCCAGACTTGAATGCAGAATGGCAACGCTTCAGGAGAGTAAGTCCACCAGAGAGCTGGACAGTCCAGGCACACTTCCGAAGGCTCAGAAGGGCAGGGCCCTCGAGAAGGAGTCCAAGTGCTGAAGCACCGCTCAGGGTCTTTGGAGATTAGGCAGAGGAGCAGGGCGGCCTGGTGCTTTCTTCCCTCCTCTTCACCCGGGTTGGCTGGCGTGGCCAACCCGGGACTTAATTATTCACTGCTCCACCCTAATGGGGTGCCTTTCACCTCCCGGGCTGCGCCTAGCATATGCAGCCAGGAGGACATCAATGAAGGGGCCGCCTCAATGGACACAAGGCGGGCCATCAACGGCCACGTCCGGGCAGCCTTGTCTGGTCCACCTCCCACACGTGGTCCAGGCCGGGCTGTTCTTAGTCGGCCCAGGCAGCACCTGAAATGCTGCCCAGGCAATGGATTTCACTGGGCCCATCCGGTCTGGCACTAGGACGGGCCGACAGGTGCTACAGTCCCAGGGTGGCCGAGCAGCCCTTTGCATAGCAGCTCGGCCCCCACTTGGATCAGTCTCTGGGGGACTTCCCACGCAGCCTAGTGCCATTAGCTGGATTTACGGCCAAAGGGAGCCGCTCGAAGCAGCGCCCCCTCCTGCCCCCTTCCAGATAAGTCTCTTCTTCTCTCCTCTCACTTCCCTACCTTTTTTCTAATATCTTTTCTTTCAAATATCTCTGGATTCTTTTATCTCCCCTGCCCAGCCCATTCATGGGCAGGGGAGTTCTACTCTATTGTTCCATTCTTCTTTTCTTTCTCTTAACATTCCATCCAGCCCCATGGTGGGCTGGATGGTTTCTTCCAAAACACACACACACAGGACATACACACTTCAAATAAAAGTGCTTTATTACCCTGGTTTCTGTATTACTTCTAGGTGTTCCCTCAGGGGACAAGCATGCAGCCACACTAATAGGGCCCAGTGGGGTCATGGGCTACACTAGATAACACACCCAAAATCGCCAACCATGTTAGCGTAATCCTGAAACAAATCAGTGTCTTGTTCAACCATTGTAAAACCCTCGACTGCCTGAGCAGTCCACGCATGAGCACCATTCGCAGACAACCTTCTCCCGACCACCCCTCCGAGTTACAACAAGGACTACTTACCTTTTACTTTGAACGTACACTGGGGCATTCGAGAGGAGGCCACCTGAAAGCTCTGCGGTGCACCCATGTTGTTTGACAGGTCGGAGTCACGCCACAACGGGGGGGGGGGAAACATGCTCACGCATAAATTTCATGTAAGGGTAAACAGAGGTGATGTACTAATTTGCTTGCAAGTCAAAGGGAAAACAGCAACCTGCACCTAACCAGGAACCCACCTAACTGACCTGAGCTGTTCTCCAGACTGTGGAAAATCCTGCAGATCCTTCACCAAAACCCTGCCTAAGGTCTCCTCCCAGGTGGTCAGGGGAGGGCAGATGCTTCCTGATCCCAAGTGAACTGGATGTTCCAGAATCCCATAGGTACTGAGATGAAAGAAGAGATATGTAGAAGTGAAGAACAGGCAGGCAGGCCTAACAGCCTTTGCCAGGGTCAGACAATTAACAATAAGGGCCTGCACCTGAAATCGATTGCCCCGCCTAAGAGGCATAAAAGGCTGCAGCACGGGGGGGAGGGCAGGGGGGAGTAGAATAGAGCTGGAATCTGGCAGTATTCGCAGAAAGAGAAGAGCACGATGCTGGCAGTTCATGAGGAAGTGTGATCACTTAAGGGACGCCGGAACAAGAGGAAAGCAAATTTCACCTGCAGGTTCTGAGAGAGTCCTGTGTTCACAAACCCTATGTTGCTGTAGCTGCACTGAGAGAGACGTGCCAAGATTTAAGGTCTTCTCAGGTGCGCCTAGTGGTTGTCATTGCAGAGCCGTGATCATGCAACACCCGGAAGCCTGTGTACAGAAACAAGTCGAGGGACAGAGGAGTGAAGGAGACTCCTTGTGATTAAGGCTGGACCGAAGACAACTTTGCTGCAGAGGGGTGTGAGTCGCAAGAGTGCCCAATGTGGTAGCAGGAGGAGAAAAAGTCGTGAAGTGGAAGCAACCTGCAACCGAAGTGTTCCTGGAGCCGGAGAGTGAAGCTCTGTGTTCAGGTTCACTTTGAAAACCTTGCCGGTAACTCTTACTAGCTGTATAGTCACTCGCTGAAGAGTTTGAGCGAGAAGAAACCGTTCGTCAATTGTGAAAAGTCCTGCTGACAATGGAAATGTATCACGCGCACTTCTAATGCAAGTCGGAGTGCCTGAGTATAAAGAGAAGCTTACATTTTCCATTGTTGAACTGCTTAACGTTACAAGAGTGGTTGCGTGTCTCTGATTAGGAAGGGGAACGCTTTTTCAAACCACTCAGAAACCTGAAGCTGACTTTCACGAAATTGTTACAAGGCATATTACATCAAAGAGAAGTCGCGTTTGAACCATTGTGATTCTCGACCGAAGGCAAAGCATAACTCTGTGTCAATAAAGGGGAATGCATTACCTTATGGGTCTTTAAAGTTAAAGCTCCTCCATGAAGAGTGGTCGTGTAACTGACGGAAATCTATTGTTGAAATCTATCCACCTGCATTCTGAGGTTTTCAAAGTTGTTAAAGGTCCAGTGTCCTCCGATAAAAGTGTGACATTGGGCCTCATTAGAAGGTTGCCGGTACGGTAAAATCGATTCTGGTATTACCATACCAGCATTGTTTACCGGACTGGAGTATTAGGAGCCGCAATGTCAGTGTTCGCGGCATCGCAAGGGACCCGGCGTGACGGGTCTCACCCTTGCCGGTATGAGCGTCGATGCGCGGCAGCCGTGCCAGTGACACTGGCATGCCGCAGTTAATTGCACATTAAGAGGTGCACGGACATTAAATTATCGGCATGCACATGCCGGTAATAAGGGATTCAATGATGCTGTTAACACCGGCATCACGGTGCAGGCGTTAACAGGAATCAGGTGTGTAGAAACCTGCCACAGGTGCACACAATGAGCACAGGTGGAGGCAATGAAGTCTGACACAGCACAAAAGGAGCACTCCCGCACACCACACCCCTCCCAAATCCACAATGCTACCACTAGCCCTTGCAGTACTGGAGCTGGAGGACATGCCTGCACTGCTACTCATTGTGGAGGCAGAGAATGTAGCAGAGGCGCAGGAGGAGAAGGAGGGTGAGAATGGGCCAGCACATACCCATTGTGTAGGCAGTTGTACCCCGCAGGCAGCCACTAATCCCTCGTCTACGGACCAGCCCATTGAACCTAAGCCCTGCTCAGAACCACACCCTGTGCCGGCTGGACAGGGATGCCATCACCACAATAGTGGACCTCATTCATGATGACCTGGCGAGCCTGATCAATATCCGGACAGCCATCCCCCTCTTGCTGAAGGTAGTGTCTGTGCTACACTTCTTAGCCACAGAAACATATAAGCGCACAGTGGGGCAGCTGCATGGAATCTTACAACCCTGTTTCTCCAGTGTGCTGACGCAGGGGACAGATGCACTCCTGAAACACGCAAGCAACCACATCAAATAGCTTTCTATGCACTGGCAGGCATGCCAAATGTAATCAGTGCCCTCGACTGCATGTGGAGCTGGTTGTCTGGCATGCGATGGAGGTAGTGTACCGCAACAGGAAGCTGTACCATTCCCTCAATGTACAGATGGTGTGCGATGCACGCATAATCTTCACTCATTCCTGTGCAAGATTCCCTGGCTCCACACATGACTCCATGGTGCCGTGCAAGTCCACGCTTCCCTGCTACATGGCGCGACACGCTGCAGAACGTAACTGGTTGCTGGGTGAGTCTAACCACAGGACCATGCAGGGTGTTCAGTGGGGTGGGGGAATCCCAAGCATAGTGAACGTGTCTGGTGGCTGGGACATGAGGGTTGTTCATTGGGGTGGGGGGAATCCCAAGCATAGTGAACGTGTCTGCTGGCTGGGACATGAGGGGTGTTCATGGGGGGGCGGATTCCCAAGCATAGTGAACGTGTCTGCTGGCTGGGACATGAAGGGTGTTCATGGGGGCGGATTCCCAAGCATAGTGAACGTGTCTGCTGGCTGGGACATGAGGGGTGTTGGAACATAGCATAGGATTGCACGCATGAGGAGCACAAGTGCACACAGCATGCATTAATCCATCATCCGTACCTTTTAGAGTGTCTGAAAATGTATTTTATATGTACAGTGTCTCCTCATTTTTATGAGATTTTTAACCTTGAAACTTTGAATAAAATGTTTTTTTTTTTTTAAATTGATATAGTTCTTTGATAAGGGAGTAACTGTTGACATTTCTCCACTCTCCTACCTTTCTCTATATTTAAAAGAAGCACGAATCCCAGCTGTGGTCCGGCCCGAGACACTCCAAACAGAGAGAATGGGGATCCGCCCTAGCGAAGCAACGTTCGCATGAAGAACAGGACCCAAATCCCAGACGCTCCAGCATAGATGGAGGAATACGCGACCGCAGAACTGGAGCAGGAGAGAAGGACAACGGGAACAAGAAAAACTCCCGGTGATGCAAGTGCGTCCAGCCCCGAAAGCGCGGAGAAAAGGACTAAAGGGCGATGCGCGGGGCAGAGATCAGGAGGGCAAGGTTACGGCCGCGTGCAGTACCCCGCGTAAAAAGAGAAGGACACATTTTTTTTCAATTTTTATGCTTTTTATCAAAAGTGCTCTGGTCCCGTCACGAAGGACAGAATGTCCCACAAGTATGGAGGAAAGGGGATGGGACGTAGGAGTATGTGCATCACAGCAAATGCTTGCAGATGTGCAAGGCCCACACAGCTGTGTGCATATGCAATGAACAGACACATTGCACACACCAGCACATGTATCAGAAACATCAGAAAACATGACCCTCATGTACCACAATGTACCACCCTGTAGTGACAATGCATGAATTACAAAATCTCAGCAGAGGAATCACGAGTCATGCTGTCCTGCGTGAGAGGAATCCATCTGCCACACTGAATAATATCAATCACTGCACTCAGTCCACAGGTACACTGCAGATCCATATGCCTGTCATGTCACCTAAGGGACACTTCCAAGTACAATGTCAAGTATGAAGAAGATTAGAACTTGCTATCATTGACTACCACCAAGATATGTTTGCGAGGAGCAGGACTCATCCACAGTACCCTTGTTCCGCCAAGCCAAACACCACCGAGCCGTATCACAGAAATGTAACACTTCACCCGTGGCTCATACCAACAATGTAAATCTAACCTATTCATATGGGGGAGGGTGTCGAAGGATATGTAAATGGAGCATGCATAACTAGAATGCATACTGGGGATCCAACTGTGTGACATGAAGCCAATTAGGCCAATGCGTGATTATGCACTGTACATGCACAGTCCATTTCCATTGGTAATACATCAATCGGCGCTCTCTTCCGTGGAGCGGGCAGGAGCCCCCAGCAGACACCAAGGCCCAGCCAGGAGCCCATACCACCTAGGAATATCGGTTACACTAGAGTATCCCCGCTTTGCTACTGTCACGCACGGCTACACAACGTCATAACTGTGTTATTTCTTATGGCTCCCATTATCACTCCTAGAACACATTGTATTTGTGCTGTGCCTATGGTCGCCTAGAGACCACATTGCTATTTTGTTGTGCCTTATGGTCGCCTAGAGACCACATTGCTCTTTTGTTGTGCCTTATGGTCGCCTTAAGACCACACTGCTATTTTGTTGTGCCTTATGGTCGCCTAGAGGCCACTCCTGCCATTACTGATTGCGCCCTAGGTCGCCTAGAGACCACATTGCTCTTTTGTTGTGCCTTATGGTCGCCTAGAGACCACATTGCTCTTTTGTTGTGCCTTATGGTCGCCTTAAGACCACACTGCTATTTTGTTGTGCCTTATGGTCGCCTAGAGACCACTCCTGCTATTACTGATTGCGCCCTATGGTCGCCTAGAGATCACATTGCTCTTTTATTGTGCCTTATGGTCGCCTTAAGATCACACTGCTATTTTGTTGTGCCTGATGGTCGCCTAGAGACCACTCCTGCCATTACTGATTGCGCCCTATGGTTCCCTAGAGACCACTCCTGCCATTACTAATTGCGCCCTATGGTCGCCTAGAGACCACATTGCTCTTTTGTTGTGCCTTATGGTCGCATAGAAACCACACTGCTATTTTGTTGTGCCTTATGGTCGCTCATCGGCGCTCCTGCCTATGCCTTATGCTGCTCGCAAGCGACATTGACATCTCTTAAGCACCTTAGGATGCCTTTTAGCCCACTCTGAAACCATCTGTACTGCCTACCTCAGGCTAGGGCCACTCTACCCTACCTGACTGTGCCCTCCTCTACCCACAGCCCCTCCCATCCTACAATCATGCCCATAGCTTCCTGCAAGCTGGCCGCTGCCACCACCACACTGCTCACCCTCCTTGCAACACTCACTGCCCTCCAACTCTACACAGCAACCCGTCCCAGCGCTGCCACGCCACTTAGCCCACTCCCAAATCCCACGCAACCAGCTGCCACGGATACCTCACTAACTCACTCACCTCGCACAGACGCACCCCTTGCACCCTGCGTCGCAATAATGTATAGATTGGAAAGACTTAGAGCATGCACACAGACCACTAAATTCAGCACACAACCCCCTCCCATAGAATGCAGAAACTATAGATTGAGCTCCCGCACCATGTCCATACACATCCCTCGCATTAGACACCCACTCTCCCACAAACAACCACTCACTAACCAAACCACACCCCACAATATCACCACACATAACATAACAGACACGTCCACCACCCACACCTCCACAAACAAACCACACACATCAAATGTGCCCTCCTCAATGTCCGCTCCCGCCCAGCTCATGCATCAGATATTCATGACCTCATAACCAACAATAACATTGACCTACTAGCCATCACAGAAACATGGTTACATGAAGCATCAGGCCCCGCCATTGCACTTGCACTACCACCTGGCTTCACCATACTCAGACAAGACAGACCAGAACGAATAGGAGGCGGAGTAGCCCTCATCTACAAGGAGAACCTCCAGATCCGACTTGTCAGCCACTCCTCGACCAACAACTCTGACCTCTTATCAGCCAAACTCACACTGTCACCCAACAGCACCATCAACATTCACCTCCTATACCGCCCCCCAGGCCTCACCCCAGACTCTCAGGAAAACATCATCCACATCCTCAGCAATAATATCAAAAGCTCCACCAAAACCCTTCTACTAGGAGACCTCAATCTGGGGTTCAATGATGCCAAAGACAAATCTGCAGTCACCCTCACCAAAGAACTTAGTGACCTAGGCTTCACCCAAAAAGTAGAAAGTCCTACTCACGCCAAAGGCCGTATTTTAGACTGGATCGCAGACCATAATTGCCTCTCCACTATCACCTCTAACTCCTCACTGCCATGGACCGACCACAACTGTATCGAATTCTCCATCCCTATCACCAAAAACCACAAAACTCTGACCCCTGCTAACGCTGCACAAGTCAGAAGCTCAAAAAAACTCAATGAGGATAACCTTCGCCCCTACCTTAACACCCCCGAACTAGCACCCCCATTCGCTAATGACCCCAATATTCTAGCAGACATCTACAAAGATGTCATCACTAAAGCTATCAATGAAATAGCACCACTCAAATGGAAAAAAGAAAAGAAATCACTACACACCAACTCCTGGTTCACTGAAGAACTGCACTTAATGCGCTCCCACAAAAGAGCTGCACTAAAAAATTGGCAATCCAACCCCTGCAGCAGTACCAAAGACAAATTCGACTTAATCTCCCGCCAATACAAAACAGCCATCACCGCTGAAATTACTGGACAAAGCCGCACACTGCCAAATCCAACACTTTCTGGAAACCCACTCCATCCACGGGACCAGGCAATCAGGCTTCCAGAAAGGACACGGCACAGAAACAGCCCTGGTGGATCTGAAAAGCCAGATCACCCAAATCATGGACAAAGGCAAGCCAGCTCTTCTGCTCCTTCTAGATCTCTCAGCCGCTTTCGATCTGGTTGATCACAAGACCCTCACTTCACACCTCACACACTCAGCCAACTTCTCTAAAGAATCAGCTCTCTGGGTCACCTCCTTCCTAGAGGGAAGAGCCAAGAAAGTTTTCTCGGACATTGCCAACGCCACTCCCACGACAATCCATTGCGGCGTCCCTCAAGGATCCTGCACTGCACCCACACTCACTAAGCCTCTTTTTGACAAACTCGACTCATATGGTATCACGTACACGAACTACGCGGACGACACACAAGTACTTCTACCCCTCTCAGGATCATATCACGAAGACGCCAAGGCACTCCACACAATCTACTCCATCATCCAGGCCTGGATGGCAGTTAATGGACTCTGCCTCAATGGAGACAAGACAGAAATCATGATATTAGGTCAACAGGGCACATTAGACAAACTGTACGCCAACTTCTCCATTGACAACTCTATCATCCCCGTATCCACAGCTGTAAAGACACTGAGAGTATACCTAGACTCCTCTTTATCTATGACCAGACAAGTCAGCGCAATCACCTCCTCCTCTGCGCATACCACCAAACTCATAAACGCCATCAAGCCATACCTCTCTAAACCCAACTGCCTCTCTATAGCTAAAGCTACCATTGAAGCCAAACTGGACTACTGCAAAGCCCTCCTAGCAGGCACCTCAGCAGAAAACCTTAACAGACTTCAAGTCACGCAGAACAATGTGCTCCGGGCCGCTCTTAGCATCCCAAGAAGAGAGCATATCTCCTATGCCGGACACTCAGCCCAGTGGCTCCCGGTCAAAGAGCGGATCACACTCAAAATCCTCAACCTCACACACAAATGCCTCTCTCTATCCGCCCCGTCCTATCTATCTGAGACCATTTCTAAACCCTCCTCCTCCCGTCCCACCAGGACGCAGTACATCAACTTACTCTACATCCCACGCATCAAAAAAGCCAAAGTCGGTGGCCTAAGCTTCCCCTACATTGCCGCCAAGACCTGGAACGCTCTTCCTGCAGACATTAGAGCGGAGAACTCACTCCCGATTTTTCGTAGGAATCTGAAGACCTCCTGATGTGATTTTGCCACTGTAAATAATGTAAATTATGTAAATAATTCACTCTATGTAACTAAGATATGTCTGTAACAAGCGCCACGATGCCCTCGGGCTCACGTGCGCTCTTCAAATGTGAATAAATAAATAAATAATGAAGTCTGAGGCCATCATGGACATTTGGACTTGATATGTGAGAGTGCAGGTTCACATTCCATGGTTCTTGGAGCCGCAACTGAACCCCCCCCCCCCATGGGTCACCCCTAAGTACACTTATCTGGGTCATCGAAAAATTGATATGTCATGTACAGTAATGTATCCTTAGTAGCTCTTGATCATGTACACTGTACAGGCAGTGCTACCATGGGATTAGCCAAATAACCACAAGTATCCATTCTCTTCCTCCCATGCAGGTGATGCCGGGTATCCCTTGAAGGGCTGGCTGGTGGCCCCCATCAGGCAACCAGTGAACAGGCACGAAGAGGACTACAACCGTGCACACGTACACACTCGTGTCACCATTGAGCAGACATTTGCCTTGTTGAAGGGCCGGTTCCACTGCCTCAGCAGGTCGGGGGGGGGTGGGGTGGAGGGGCTCATGTACCGGCCTGAGAAGGTGGGAAGATTTGTGTTGGTATGTGCTATGCTAGACAAAACATGTGCATCCGACGCAATGTCCCCATGCCCCCTGACATGGACATGATGCCACCTGAGGATGATGATGATGATGATGATGAGGAAGATGGTGGAATTCCCCAGCGGCACAATGTCAATGTAGGACGTGCGATACGGCAAGATTTAATTGCCCACTAATTCTGATGGACTGGAAAAGAGAAGGCACTGGGCACTGGACGCAATTAAATAGACACAACTCAAGAAGCAATGTCCAGTCAAGTGTTTTTCTTTTCCACACCAGCTGTATTGAAGAATGTATAACTATTTACAAATGTGCATTACTACCTACCACTACTGTTCCCTTGAATAGACCCCACAACCCCACCCTCACTCCCAATACCCCCTCCCCCACTACCCCCACACTCAATACCCCAACACCCCCTCCCCCACTATCCCCACACCCAATACCCCAACATCACCTCCCCCACTACCCCCACACCCAATACGTCTGTGCGGTGTACAAGTCGCTGTGAGCGACGCACAGGGCTTGTTTGGGTTGAACTGGCTGGTGTTGTGCTGGTGGATGGGCCAGGTTGTGGGGTCGTGGTGACGTTGCCCTGTTCCGCTATGGCAGTTGACATCTGTGTGATGGCCTGGCCCATGGCAGACATCACAGCATTGCCTTCCCGCACACGCCTGGCCACGCAGTAGACAGCTCTGCTGACCATCCTTGCTGTGTCTTGAAGGGCTTCCTGCATTGCCTGGCGTGTCTGTTCAGCGTCTGACACATACTGTGTCACCAGGGCCTGCATAGCCTGCTGGCGCCCTTCCATGCGTGACAGTCGCCCCTCAAGGTCCCTGATGTCCTGTAGATGAGGTACTGCCAGGGGAGCTGGGGTGTGAGGGCTTGCGGGGCTGAAGGCTGCGTCGTCGCTGTGGCTGTCAGGCCTACTGGCCTCCACTGCGCCGTGTGCACCAGAGCCTTCTTCAGGTGTGGCACCTGTGCTTGCCTGCCTGGGTGGCGTTGAGTCGGCCTCCTCATGCTGGCTGTGGCCTGGGGACACTGCCTCCTCCTCCTCACTCTATATTGCTGATTGAGCCGCTTCACCCTGCTCACTCTGCAATGCAGATAGTGCCTCCTCCTGCTCGCAGGCCACAGGGTATTCCGGCTCTTCCACTTGAACTGACTCCTGTGGCCCAGGTGTAGATGTTTGCTGGGGGGCATCGCCGGCAGCAGTGGATGTTTGCCGGGAGGCTTTGCTGGCAGGAGTGGATGTGTGCCGGGGGGGCTTGCTGGAAGATGAAGGTGGCTGATGGCCAGCTTGTGTTTCCTGTTGGCAGGGGGCGGGGGGATGTGCCATGGATGCAGTGCCACGCTTCTGTCTTCCCGTGGAGGTAGACAGTTCCTGGCTGGAAGCGGTGTCTTCGCCGCCGCCGTGACGTGCAGCAGCTCTTCGGGGAGTTGTGGCATGTTCGCCCTCACTGTCTGTTAGTGTTCCTGTGTGGGACAGTGAGGCAGGGCATTAGTTATGGATGTGCATCGCTCTGACATAAATTGATGCTAGTACATTCCGAGTCATGCGCATTCTCAAGGACATGTTGGAGGAAGTTGCATGGTGCACAGAAAAATGGGGGGTGCAGTGTGGGAGCATCCTTCTGGTGCAGCCATGTTGTGCACGGTGTCTGTTGGGTGGGGTACAGGTGTGTAGTGGCTTGCGTGTTGTGGCCATGCCACAGGGGCTGTAAGGCATGTGGCGTTTCATTATGGGACTGATGTGCTCCCATTCAGTATGTTGATGCATTCATGTCTACTCTGCGTGTATGGACTTGGTGGGTTTGACAGGTGAGCAACAGGTGGTGGTGATGTGTGCATCTTGCCATGAGGTGACCCGGTGGTGACGGCTGCAGTTGTACACAGATGTGTGTGTGTGTGCGCATGCAGATGGTACTTGTGTTGGCAATACAGGGGTCATGTGGGGTGTGTCAGTGGGGTTTGTTGAATGTGTCTGTGGCAGGTACATTGCAGTTCTGTGTGAGTCGGCTTTCAGTGGGTGCTAATGGAGCAGGAATGTGGTGCCGCCTATTTGCCTATTGGACTATTGGACTTCGCCATTGGCATTGGGGATGAAGTTGTGTGGTGTGCATTTGGGTTTACAGTAAGGGACGCTCACCATCATCTGTTGTTGGAGCTCCCATCTCTGCATTTCCGACACCCTCGATTCCTTCCATGTGGATGACGGTGCTACAGGTCTCCTCCCAGGACGTCTATTTGTGGGGGATGGCAGTCAGCCTCCTGTGGCCATCCTTTGGCTGCGCTCTGCAGCAAGGAGGTTTCGGACATGCAGACGGAGATCGTCCCAGCGCTTGCGACAGTTGAGGACAGTCCGCAGTGTTGTTCAACCAGTGTGTTGGCCAACATGTTGAGCTCAATGTCGCTGAATCTTGGCTTCTAGCGGCGGACAGTGCTTTGCCTGGATGACAGTGGCCTCAGGATTCTTGCTGCCTACTCCGTTCTCCTGTTGGACTGCTGTAGACTGAGGATGGCAATGGATTGCTTTTTTAAAGGTGGCCAACACTGTTTTTCCAGTTCTGGCACAATGAAGATGTTTCCGGTGCCTGTATTACCAGCATCAGCGTACCAGTAAGAATGGCATCGTAGGTGCCGGTGCCTGCGGCATCGTGGATGCCGGTATCAAGGGTTTAGGGGCCGTTGTGGCATGCCAGTGCTACCGTTACCGGCATGCCATAATGCGCGTGCACGCTGACTCAGAATCTACCGTAGAATCCAGCAGCAGTGCTACACGGACACGGTAGCACCGGCATGCTAGTAATTTTCCTTTTTTTACCGGCAAACTCGTAATGAGGCTCATTGTTATCCAAAGTTGGAAGTGTGGCACTAGAGCTTCATTGTAGCTACTGGAACCAAGAAGGTGTGAATGAAGCTGATGAAGGGAGCTGGGTGCTTTTAAGAAGATTAAGTCAACAATCTGTAATACTGAGACTGTTGAAGTTGAGAGAATGGCAGTCTGGAGACAGAGGCAGGTTATATTGGTGGCAATACGACAGACAGAAGAGGCAAAGGGTTTGCTCTTTTCTTATAGCCTAGGAAAGAAGAGTGCCTTACCTACTTGTGGAGGATGAAGAGTCTGGTCTTTAAAACACCTATCAATTCTAAAGTACAAATTCGAAGCAGAACTACTAAAACTGTGGTTGTGAATACTGTCAGAACATGTTACACTAAAAGTGGTTGAAGTAGTGGCATACTGTGGAATAAAGGAGCCTGTTCCCATGGTGACGGTAGTAGAAGGGTGGTTGTCAAGAAGAAAGGAGCATCCTGACAATTTTACCAAAGGCACTGCAGAGGTCAGAAATGCACAGAAAGTTATTGAAGCAGAAGTTGTTTCTTTATCCTTTGAACTGTGGAAAAACAATCTTGGAAAGAGGATAGCCAGGATTAGTGCTGAAGCTGTTTTCATCAGTGGAATTGGAAGGGGAACTTTTCAACAGAAAGCTGAAGAACTGTTACCAGTGGATTTTTGTTTGGTGAAATTTTGTTTAATTTGGAACTTAAAAGACTTGGTTCAAGATTTTAGTTTTCTTTTTGAACATTTGGAGAAAGTGAGTTTGAACAATCCTGCGGAAAGGAATCTACTTAAGACAGGTGAGGGTTGTCCAAATCACTTGTTGTTGGTTATTTACTAATTTCTGTTTATGATTTACTTTGAATGTTTTGTTGGTTAGTGTGAGGGCCAGTTTTGTTTATGCTAAGATTAATGCCCTTAGACCTGGGTAGAGAACTACCTGATAGAGTAGGTTTAGTGAGGATAAATTCACACTTTTTGGGCCTAATTCACAGAGCGTTTTCCAATGGGGATTTGCCATTATAAAATGCTTCTGTGAATTAATTTGGAAAAAAATGCAAGCAGTTGTCCACCTCGAATTACTGACCCCTCACAAGAAATCTTACCTTTACAGGTCATTGGTCACCCGTCTAGAGAAGATTCTAGAACATCTCTGCTAGGTCTTCCGGTACGCTCATCCAGCCAAAACAATGCCCCCATTCATGAATGCTCTAGTTCTTCATTATGGGATATGAAACATTGATGCCTTCGGGTGAACTGGACCCAGACGAGGGGCGTAATTCTCTATCATCCATTACAATTGCCAGTCTCTCATCCTCAGCCAAGAAGTGTTGGACTTTCACCCCATGACAATTTGCGGGTGTCTATGAACACCTTATTGTCTCATCTGGTCCGAACCGGTTCCTAACACTGCACAGAGGTCGACAACCTTGCCACAGCAACTCCTGCTGGTCAGAGACCTGCAGTCCTTGATCCATGTGCGCATGCATGAATGAGTACAGAGTTCAACAAGCACTGCCAATGGCAAAGATGGGATGGCCTAATAAAGTCTACAGAAAGGAAAGATAACTAAGGATCATGGTGGAATGACATCACAAGCAAGGAGCAAAAAGACAAAGTTCATTTTTTTAATAAAGTTTCACCTGCAAAGGAAATACTTCCCGCCCCTCCTCTGAATTCATACTTTATATATTAAAACACTCCAATTTCATGCTTATAATTATAAGGCTTTACCCAAAGTCGTAAGTCCATCTTTACGTAACCAGATCAGTAACCAAAGTTCCAGTGGGACCAGTTCAAAGGTATGTACCTAGAAAGGTGGTCAAAGCAATTTTAAGTCCCACAAAGAAAGAATTGGCCAAAGACAATAAGTAAGTTCATTAGCTAGTGATACCAGGCTCAGCTAAATAGTTTCCCCACAAAGTGAAAGTGCAACTTCAAATTCAAACTACTGAGGAGTCCGTAGGACTTCCAATTTGTACAGCTGGCGATGATTGGGCGGCTGCTCTTCTAGTCCAGAAATAGCAATACCCATTGTCCCCCCATAACCTGTTATAGAAGTAATTGTGTTGGCAATATACTGCTGCAGCAGCATTACAGCCACTGAGGCTTACTGGTAGCAACCACCAATTCATCAATAAGCAAAGGATCAAAAGACAAAAAGTACAGTCTAAACTAGAGAACCTGTAATGGGGTCAAGCCCCAAGCGATACATGCTGTAATCATACTGAAGCTGCTTTCGAATATATAGAAGGGGTAACTAGAGACCCCAGGTTAGGGACCAATGCAAGAACCCACTGAGTCAGCTGTACATTCATGACTCCTTAAGCCAAAGCCACAGGCAGAGCCAGTGATACAGATAACATTTTGAAGTGGAAGTATTTTACTGCCCATTTTTTAAAGTTGGGAGTTAAATGATTTTTTAGGGAGTAAAAATGTAAGTCAGGAGAGACCACCAGCGGGCGCAGACAAAATGGAAGCCTGACGGATCAGCTCTGTACCCTGCCCCGGTGTATGGCGGTGTTGTTGCAGTGTTCAGTGCCGGGCGTCACCAGAACGGCTCTTGGGTCGGTGAAGGGCATGCTGCGGCAGTGGGAGTGACTAGAAAGACCCACAACCAGGTCCAATGGCGAGATCTGTCCCGTGACAGGTGGCCAGGTGAGATAAGGCTTGAGGTGGTGAGGCCCATGGAGCAGCGGGGTGCCAGCGGCCCAGAGAGGGCGTGGCCCGGGGACATCAGGATGTCAGTGCAGCATCTGCGGGGTGCTGGAGAGGAGCAGACCCCCCCTAACCCGGCGCCGGATGAGAGTGCTTCTCCCCCCGACCGCCACCTGTGAACGGGGACTCCTGCTAGCGGACAGCAATGGTGGCATGAGCGTTGGCTCCGCGACCCACAGGATGTAACGAGAGGATATGTCGCTGTAAATGCAGCCTACAGACAGTGAAAAACCGTGGTGAGAATTGTGAGCTGGTGCAGTGAGGGGCGAGTGCGACACAGACGAGATAGGTGAGGCAGGGCAGGACGGCCACCTCCCATGTCGGAGTTGGTTGGAACCACGCACCTGTGGATGACGGGCGCACCGTATGTGAGCCGCAACAAGTCGATGGACCCCCTCCCTGAGGGGCCTCGGAGACCGGGTACAGTGAAGAAGGCAGCCCCTGACGTGGACCTGCCAAGGCGAGCGCTGCAAGTGGGATCAGTGCCTCCTTGGCAGCCGCAATGCGGTCGCCCCCAACAACGGCAGCCGGAGAACGAAGTAAGCAGGGAGACGGGGCAGTGCTCGACTGAACATCGTGGCCCACAGCAGAGATCCGCTGGGCTGGTGAGACGGACTGAGTCGTCCCAAGAGTGCTCTCTTGAGCATGTTGAAGTGCAGAAGCCTGGAGTGGGGGCACGGCCGGCGGGCTCCCCTTCACAGCCACCACCAAGGGAGGGAGATCCAAGCCCCAAGAAGAGGGCTGGAGAGAGGAAGGTGCCCTGGGGGCAGTGCTGAGGCGAGGCACTTGAGCCCCTAGAATGCATAGGCTGTGTAGTGTGGGCTTCTCCTTGCTCTTGTTTCCTACCTCCTATACTATGGAATGACTTACAGACAGATTTGATGTGGAAAAATGATTGGCCGTAGGCATTTATTTTCTACAGAAAATAACACAAACAGGAATCATGATAACAACATGTGTCTGTGCTTTTGGGCACACCGTGTCCAGGGTTAGCGATGCCAGCCTTCTCCTTGGTCAGTCTCGGTTACCCTCGGGCATCCGTTCCTGGACACGTGCCGCCTACGACTTTCTTCTACCGTGTACCAAAGAAAGTACTCGGCGTTCCTGCTCCTCTCTCCGCTCGTTTCCTTCTTCCTGAAGTTTAGCAGGGTGGGTTGGGTGGCAAAACGCTTCCTTCTCCTTTGCCCAGGTCCCAAGACGCCTACCCGTACGAGGTGAGCGTCTTGCCTGGTTTGTTTTTCTCCCTTGTCCTTTGGCCATACTTATACCCCCTCTGTCCTTTTGTTATCATCCTGGGGGCTGGGCCCTGCCCAGCCCCCCTGCAGATTTCCCCTCACACCTTGCCTGTTGTTAGGGGCTGTTGACTGGCAACGCTGGGGCAGTGGCGCCAACTGGCTGCCCCTCCCCATGTTTTTTCGCGCCATCTCGCCCCCACCCCGCGCCTAACCCCCCAGGCCCTCTATCGGGCCGTACTTTGCACGGCCCGGGGCCTGGGGCAAAGGGGACGACCTGAGAGGAGGGCGAGAGCTCAGCGCCAGTAGGCAAGATTTGAGGGGCCACAGCACACTGAGGTATTGGGTGCCCCAGAGGGACAAGTGAACGGCCATCTGAGCGAATCATGTTGCTGGAGCCGAGGGGGTGCCCTGGTGGAGGGCTGCTGCAGGGCAGAGAGGTTGAGTGTTACCTGGGGTCCTGAAGGGGGGAGTGGCGGAACCTCATCGGGACCCGAAGATTCAGCGCCTAACAGGTATGGTGTGACATTGCAGGCCCCAGTGGTCTGAGGCTGAAGGCAGGAGCGGGCCTAGTGAGAAGCTGTGGCCCAGGAGGGGTGATGGCTTGCAGCTCGGTGGCAAGGCTGGAGAGCCGGTGAGAGGAAGGTGCGGGCCCTCAGGAGATTGTTGGTGGGAGGTGAGCGGGGCCACAGTAGTGTCCCCTCCTCACAAAGACTTTTTGAGGTTCACTGGGGTGAACCGGCTGCTCAATTGCACACCTCCCAGTGAAGCGGGGGTCATAGCGTGCTAAGGAGGGCCCAGGCACGGAAACTCTTGGGGCAGGCCCTGAAGATGGTACGGGGGACGCTCTGGGGATGTGCAGTTCAGGAGCAGCGTGAAGTGTGGTGGACCCTGGGACCCTGGTGGGCGCATGTGAGTATGTGTCCATAGGGGCTTAGAAAAGACGTAGCGAGGTGACATAGAGGGTCCCCTTGACCACCGAGTTGCGGCCTTACTATGCAATGCTGAGCGAAGCTGCACTACAGCACCACAGATGCCTGGTTACAGCTGTATTCAATACAACGGCATCACATCAACAGAGTGCCACATGGAACCCTCTACCATCGGAACTACGTGTCCCAGAAAGCACGGCGCTTCAGCACCAAAGATACCATGTGGCAGCAATATACAATACAAATGCCTGACATCACATGAGTGGCACATGGAAACTTCCACCGCTGGGACTACGTGCTCGAGAAAGCATGGCAACGCCAGTGCACCATATCAGCAGCCAGTAAACTGCAGGAAGACCTGCACCAGCAAAAGGAGGCAATGCCAAAAAATCCCTTACCTACAGCCTCATAGACGTTTTTTTCCCGTGGCCAAAACCGCCAGGACATCGGAATTAGATGGAGAATTGGTCGGGCCGGTGTAGGTTGGAAGGAATGGCGGCAGCCTGGGTGCTCGTTCTGTGCTGGGAAGTGGGAGGTACTGCAGATCCAAGGTGCTGCACAAGATCAGGGCCGGGAAGCCCTTTGAATACTGGGGGAAGCCATGGCGACCAGCAAAACCCAAACGGCTATCCCTCCAAATGTGCTTCGAAAATATCAGCCAGGGATGGCCCCAGTTTCTTCTTTGTCAACTTCGAACGGATCGCCAGAGCAGCACAGTTGCCACCAGAAAGATGGCGTTCTTTCTGGCCCCTTTGTTGAAGGGGGTAATGTAAGAGGCCTATGAAGCGGCCAACCCGACCAGAGACACCCCTTATGCTGATTTGAAGAAAACCACATTGGCGAGGCTTGGAATGGACGAGGAGACATATAGGATAAAATATCGAGAGATGCGCCTGAAGCCTGGGGAAAGTCCAAGCCAACTCTTCTACCGGCTACAAGATCTGGCAGAAAAATGGCTTCAGCCTACTATGGCGGCCAAAGACCAAATAAGGGATACAATACTCTTAGAGCAGTTCGTGGATACCTTTCCCAGTCCCATACAAAGATGTGCTCGGCAACATCATCATTTGACTCTAACAGAGGCTAATGACTTGGCTATAGCGTACCAGAAGGCCGGAATACCAAGATCCTTTACAGTGGCAACAGGAACATCGGGTAATGATCCCACGAACCCCCACAAAGGACCTCCCAGGGGGGTACCACCCGATCCAAGACCACGATCCGAAGCCCACAACTTGACCGCAGGGACCATCACTAGGTGTGAACCACTGCAGAAGCCGCAGACAGAACCCATGGAGATCGGGGCCTTGCCGCCCCAAGAGTATTGTCAGAGACGACTGCCATACGCCATTGAGGTTACGGAGGATGGACGTCCGGCTATGATCGACAGCGGCAGTAGACAGACCGCGATACAACCCCAAGTCAGTGAACGGATGAATATACTGAATGTGATGATTCCAGTGAAGGGTGAGCATGGGGATATTAAGCACTACCCGTCCCGGGACATCACGTTGGATATAAAGGGGATATTGATACCTATAAAGGTCGCTGTTATTTCATCCCTCCCAGGTCCCGTTCTTCTGGGTTTTCAAGTTTATTCAGCTCTACGGACTGATTACAATAAGCCCCCTTTGCAAATGTTGATTTAAGAGCTCAGGCCACATCAAGGGCTCACCTGACCAGGTCCATGAGAAGAAAAATAAAGGCGGCTTGTAAGGAAGAACCCCGAGAGATAGGTCTAGTGGATTGGAGATTGGAGGATCCTTTACCATCCTTTTGCACTGAAACTGGGACAGGCGACACCCTCAAAGGGACACGCGTGCAGGTACAGGAACCAGTCCCCAATAGCCCCTCTTTACCCTACTTCAAGGATAACCAGGGCTTATTGTACCAGGTCACAATGGGGGCAGACAAAACCAAGAAGGAACAACTGTTGGTTCCTCAGTCGTATAGGAGAAGCTTGGTTCAGTTAGCCCATGACCACAACACAGGGGGGCTGGGGGTGACCTGGTGGAGAACATGACCCTGAAAAGACTTTTGCAGGTTTTCTATTGGCCAGGAATCTACTCTGAGGTCACCAAGTATTGTCAAGAATGCCCCACCTGCCAGAAAACAAGTACGTACATACCCCCACGAGCCCCCCTACAACGGATGGCCCTCATGAAGGAAGAACCCTTCCAGAGGATAGGGATGGACATTGTATCACCACTGGAGACCAACAGTAGAGGGTATTGCTTTCTACTGGTAGTAGTAGACTATGCCACCCGATACCCAGAGGCCTTCCCTTTACAGGGAACATCAATAAGACCGGTATGTGACATACTACTCCCTTACTTCGCCCCAACTCGGGATACCTCAGGAAATCGTCACCGACCATGGCAGTAATTTCATGTCACTAGTCATGAAGCAGGTCGGTAAAACCCTGGGGATCACCCATCTCAAAACGACAGTTTACCATCCTCAGAACGACGGGCTCGTAGAGAGAGATACAACAGAACAATCAAGCAGATGTTACACCGAGCAACGAGACCAACCGGGCTAGGCTGGGATCGAGTCCGACCCTGGGTATTAATGGTTCTTAGAAACACTCCTCGTCGGTTACAGGTTAGTCCCCTTTTGAGCTCCTATTCGGGAGACAGCCCAGAACCACTCTTGAGGTATTGAAGAAGACCTGGGAGACCCAAGAGGAAACAAATCTAACAGACTATGCGTAATATTTGAAGGATCATCTGGGACAATTACGAGAATTTGGCCAAGAAAAACTAGGAAGAGCACAAGAGCAACAAGAAAGATATTATAACAGAATAGCCCAGTTACGTTGCCTCAATGTAGGAGATACAGTGTTGGTATTGCTCCCTACCAGCGAGAACAAGTTGCTGGCCCAATGGAAAGGCCACTACAAAGTGACCAAGGTGTAGGGTCCCGTGAACTACGAGGGTGAACAACCCGACTGGCAGACAAAGTTCCAAAACTACCATATAAACTTGCTAAAGCAATGGAAGGAAGAACCAGTCCCTATTATGAATACCAACCACTCCGATCTATCCGTACCAGAACAGTTTGTGCCAAACAAAACAAGCAGTATGCAGGATGCAACATTAGGAGACCAGCTGAGTAAGGAACAGGAAACAGAACTGTTCAACTACCTCGAGCCTGTGTCTTCGATCTTCTCTGGTCTCCCGGGCAGGACCAACCTTGTGACACACTCAATCAAGACAGAAGCAGGAAAAACGGTCCGCCTAAGGCCATATCGGATACCGGAAGCCAAAAGGGCTGAAATCTCCAAGGAGATACAAGAAATGCTGAAACTGGCCACCATTGTGCCCTCTAAAATTGCCTGGTGTTCTCCCATTGTGCTAGTACCTACACCAGATGGTACTACAAACAAGGTTTTGTATGCAGCTCGGTCCAATATTTTAAGCAGGAACAGTACCGTATTAATGGGCCTAAAGTTGGTAGGTACATTGGGATCGAGAGAGGGCTTCTTGAGAAGTGGGATGACCCAAGCATCTTTCAGGTTATCAGGGACAATGCCTGTATTGAAAGACGTGTTAATGAGGGCCGTGATGAAAGGGGCTAGCTCATGTGCAGCCTCCTTGATCGTGGGGGCTGGACACAGGTCACCTTGACATTTAGAAGGTTTAAGATTGTTAATGATGTTTTCCACCTCTGTAGTACTAAGAGGTGAGAAGCTGAACGGCTTGTGGGTCCGAAAAGTGGGTAAGTAGTGTGTGTGTGTGGGGAAGGAGCCGATGGTCAGTCTGGAGACAAGTTTGTTTAGCATCTATTTTAGCCTGGAATGTGGTGATTTTGCCGAGGAGGGCATTTTGTATATTTGTACACCATGTGCTGTCTTTGCTACAGGTGTCGGGAGGCGTTGCTGGAGATTCGAGCTCTTTAAGGATCTTGAAGAGCTCTTTGGTGTTGGACTCCGCTTGCGTAATGCGTTTATTATAGGTGTCTTTTTTGGCCTGGAAGATGGCCTCTTTATAGTTAAGGGTTGCTAAAGAGAGGGTGTCCTTGTTGGCGTCAGACAGATGGCTTTTCCAATGGGCTTCAGCCGTTCGTTTCTCTTTGCGAAGTATTCTTAGGTGTAGTGTAAACCATGAATTAAGGTGTGTGCGAGGTTTGGGTTTCCTTAGCTTGATTAGAGCAATAGTGTTCAAGGCTTTGAGCATGGACTGGTTAAAGGTATCGGCTAATACTGTGGGATCAGTGCATGAGGATGCAACATTGTTTAACAAAGGTAGGATAAGCGTGAGTAGCTTTTCCCTTGTTATGTCCCTTTTGTTTCTGGTATGAATAGAAGGTGCAATGTCTTGTTTGGGGCATTGGTCTGTGGCTTCAATATTGAATGTAATCGTATGATGGTCCGGCGAAGCGCATGGTAAGTTGGCCTGTAGATTAATGCTGCAATTTATGTCAACTAACCAATCGAGGGTCCTCCCTTTAGAATGGGTGGGTTCCAGGATGTGATGGGCGAAGCCCATGTCAGTTAGAGTATTGACCAGGTCAAGGGCTGCAGGGTCGTTGAGGTCTTGGAAACCAAGGTTAAAAATCGCCAAGTAGAATGATTTTCGATTTGGATTTAGTTTTATCAGCTAAGATGGTCATAATGTCGTCATTGAAGGTAGTGACAGGTCCAAGAGGTCGGTATATGAGATGTAGGGTGGCAGTTTGGTTGGCCATATGTGGCCATAACCTTCTTTTGAAGTGCTATGTGAAAGGGAAGGACAGGATCCTTTTGAGGACCTTCATTGAGAATGTCTGTCATAGCATCTTGTTCGTATATAGGGGAATTTCTATTCCACCCCGTAATTTCTACTACCTTATTCATAAGTCTCCTATATCCGGAGTATGCATGGTCAGCAGGATCAGGTTTTTCAAAATCCAATTCAGGAGACGTGTCCAGTCCACTAGCAGTCTGCAGACATTCATATAGGTCAGCCATTTTGAAGTGAGGATCAACTAACTCCTCAGGAACATCTCTAGCTCAAAATGTTACCCCAGCAGGGGAAATGTGCTCTTCAGAAGATTCTTCATATATAGAAGCCATAGATTTAAAAAAACCTTGCCTAGGCACAGAATGGAACATTTTATCCGAGGATGTTGTAGGCATAGACCTTGGCTTCGACAAAGGCATCGATATAGGTGCTGGAATCTGCGTTGGCCTCGACAAAGGCGTCTATATCGTCGACGCAGGCTACGACACGGTTGAAGGAGCCTTCGATGTAAGTGCCTTTGAGTAAGGTGCCGACGCCACCTTCGATATCGCTAGGCCTGTTTTGCTTTTTTTAATGAGGTGTCGGAGAAGTCTCCCTCAACGACACCCTCGATGATTTCTCACTGGATTTTAACCGTTTGGTCTCTGACCTCCCTCTGTCACTTCTAGAATGAGCCAGGGCATGATCTTCCCGCGATTTATTTGAGGGGGTCTGGGCCGCATTCTCAAAGATCTGCATCATCAAGGCTCTGAACGCCTCCCACTTTTTAGGGGAATCATGCTTTGAAGGGCAGGTAATAACCCCTGTATCGGTCGACGACAAAGAAAAGGAAGAGGGAAATCGGTGATGCCTCTTCTTTGATTTTTTTGAAGAAGAGGACGATTTTCTAGACCGACTCCCTGACGTAGATTTCTTCGATTTGCGTTGTGATTTGTCTTTTTTCTCGAAGAAGACTTTGACGATTCCTCCCCCCAAGGCCAATTTACCTCTCTGTTCCTTGAGAGCTTTGTTGGTGTCAGGTCTCCCTGCCGTCCCAAAACGGCAGTAGGGAAGGAGCGGGCAGTATTACATTTAAAGTGTAGGCATGCCAGCAATCACATGTTTTTTCACAACAATGCGGGTCACAGGAAAAACACTCTTTGTTTACCCCGAACGCAGCCTGGTGCCTGGAAGGTAGTCTGGCAACGCTGGCGTCCTCTGTACCGCAGGATGACCCGCCCTGCGCTGACTGTAGCATGCAATGCAGTCACATGATCCATCCTTCATACGCTCCTCCCACTGAATTTGCCGGCGCTTCTGAATAAACTTTGGTGGCGTTACGGACCTTGCTATATTGTTTCCTGACTTTCTGATTCCCGTTTTCCTTAACCCTTTCATTGCCTTCCTTATTACGACCATGGACAGCTCCAGTTTTGCATTTGAATTCCTATTTTGCTCTCATCGCATGCATCCTGCCTGACCACGGACCGACTTTGGGATTGCCTTGGATTACGTTTAGTACCTTGCTGCCTGCACATTGCCTGACTTCGGATTGCTCCTGGAACTGCATTTGGAATTTATTTTGTTACCTTGCTCCACACGGAACATTGCACAGTACTTGGAAATAACTATTGTAACTTGGGACTCAAAGTACACGGACTAGAGACTTCTGGGTGTACGTTATCATCTTTGTTTTTTCTCCTGGATACCAACAAGGGACCTTGCCACGCATTTCAGCTGCTCTTGAACTCTACGTTACCGTCGGACAGGAGTCCAATACGGTAAGACTGCTAATCCGGTATTGGTGACCTTTTCATTTTCGCCCTAGCCAGTTCTTTATTCCTTGTTTTCCTAACTGTGAAATCAGTTGCCTGCATTATTTATCCATATCCTGACATTGCTATATATGAAATAGCAGGTTACTGGGTACATTGTGTATTGGTGTAGTGGCTTTTCTTGTTTACGCTATACTGATAACTTGCCTTGTTTTCAGCTGGTGGTGTGTACTCCTGACAACCTTGTGTCCATTACTACGATGCCAGTGTCATCGGTATCCTGTCTTTCCATTAATAGACCATTCTGGTTGTAGGTTCTAACAATCAGATAGGTACATTATTTGGAAGACTTCTTCGTCTACACTACGAGGCAACTCGCTCCATTTCAAGTATTCAGTTGCTCTGACAGGTGGTCATTGCCTGACAGGAACTGCACTCGTCTATCCGATGGTCCGGATCCAAACACCAGAGGCAATTTCGATGGGGGTCAGTGATGGACATCTTCTTTCCACACTTCTGACATTTTTTAAAGCCAGTTTTGGGCATGGAAGGATTCGAAGAGGAAGACATTGTTCATAGAACTGAGGCGCCGTTTTTGTACCATGAAGCGAAAGCTGCTGGAAAAACGGAACTAAAGCCAATGGGCATGGCTCGAGCCCTTTATACTGCAGATGACGTTGACGCTCGACGGCAGCCCTCGGGGGACATCGACGCAGTGTTCTCGAACACAGCGCACTTTGGTGTGAAGATTGTTTTCTGAAGCAGCAAAGCTGAAGACACAAATGTTTCTAAGATGAGGAATACGTGGGAGGACACAATCCATTCGAAGTTGGAGGTAGAGCGGTCAAAGGGCCCAGAAAGCCTGGCAGACGATGCAGAGGGTCTTTACATTGATCCTTATAGCCACAGGTAGCCAGTGAAGAGATTTTAGAGCTGGAGAGATACGATCCCTGGACTTGAGGCCAAGAACAAGTCTTGCAGTCCTGTTCTGGATAAGGTGTAAAGGTTGAAGAGTAGAGGCAGGAAGATTTAGAAACAGGATGTTGCAATAGTTTAGCCTAGAGAGAACCAGAGCTCTGGAGACAGTGAGCTTCTGGGGGAAGTGAGAAAAGGAAGAATACCATTGAGGAGGTGCAGCTGATAGTTTGACTTCTTAGAGACGTCACAGATGTGAGGAGAGAAGGAGAGGGTGGAGTCAAAGATGACACCGAGGTTCCTAGCCTCACAGTAAGGAGCAGGAAGAGGGACCTGACTGGGCGGCCAGAGAGAAAGAGGAAAGAGGGAGCGGGTTTCCCAATGAGGAGGATCTCAGTCTTACTGGCATTAAGCCAGAGATCATTGGTGGCAAACCAATCCTAAATTGCGGCCAGTCTGGTATGATAGAAGAAGCAGAGGTGGCTGAGGGGAGCTGGCAAGAGAGCTGAGTGTCATCTGCATAACATTGAACATTGGAGCAGAAAGTAGCGATGTGGTGGACAAGAGGTGCCAGGTAGTGGTAGAAGAGCCAGGGAGAGAGTTTAGACCCATGAGAAACACCACAAAAAGAGAGGAAAAGAAGAGAGAAAAGACCCCAGTTGGACCTGAGAGGGTCGGTCAGTGAGAAAGGAGGTCAACCAGCCCAGGGCCTAATCAGTAATACCAAGGTTGTCGCATAGGCGATTGAGCAGGATGGCATGGCTGACCATGTCAAAAGCAGAGGATTGATTGAAGAGAATGAGGACAGAAGGGAGATGTGCCAAGGAGAAGAAGCAGGTGATTTGCCCAGTGCCTGAAGTGCCCCCCCAAGTGGCTTGGACGAGTGCCAAAGGCAAGAGACCCGTTGTAGGGGGCAGTGCCGGGGACACAGGCCGCCTTCGCATGTGCAGTGCTCCACTGGTAAGGATCTGAGCGTCAGAAGAGGCGCAATCAGCCCTATCTGGAAGGTGGCGGGGGCACCTGCAGATCGGGAACACGGAAAGCGGGTTTGAAGAAGGGCAGATAGAGATACTCTTGCAATACCAATACAGGGAGAAAGGAGAAATGGCAAAGGAGAAAGGAGATGGAGGGCCTCAACCATGTGCAGCCGAGATTGCCACGATTAAGACTGATATTCAAGCTATTCTAGAGGAGATAAGGGGTATGAGGAAGGCATTGGGGCCAAAGTGGCAGATCTCTCAGCAAGAGTGGCTACTCTGGAGGACAGGATGGAGTGGTTGAAGGCAAACCGTACCTCCACTGTGGTCCTGGAGGCACAGGTCAGGGCTCGCCTTCAGGAAGAGGAGAGGAGGGAGGTGGAACTGCGAATGAAGATGGAGGACATTGAGAATAGCGAGCGGCGCAACAACCTCTGATTCTTTAGCCTGTGGGAAAAGGAGGGAGAGTCCCTGGCTGCGCTGGAGATCAAGATACAGGAGATGGTCCTGGGTATCAAGGATGGGGGAAGACGGTGCCCCTGGACAGAGTGCATCCAGCAGGCAGCAGAGGTAGGGGACCCCGCTCGGTCCTGGCGAGGATGCATTATTATCGTGATAAGGTGGATGTGCTGGAGAAGGCCAAGCATATGGGGGTCATTGATTATGAGGAATCGAAAGTAACCATTTTCCAGGACCTCACTGCCCAGACACTTTGGCGGCGCAAGAAATGTGGCGCCTTGACCAGATGGCTCCGGGAGAAAGGGATAAAATACAGGTGGGGTACCCCTTTGTGCTTATTTTCGAATGGGAAGGTGAAAGACATCAGGTGATAACGGAAGAGGACATCCAGTGCATCCTGGAGGAGCTAAAGGGGCATGGACAAGTGAATGGTGGGGCCGCCCTCAGTTTGGTGAGACTGCAGGGCCAGGGGCGGCTCGTGACCAATGTAGAATTCAGGGTGCCAGGAGGTTCCAGAAGCTCAACACTCCACCCACACATGGGGGGGGGGGATCAGTTGAGGCGAGGTGAATCGGTCTATAAAGGTTTTTTGCCTAGTCTGAGGGTCACATTTTGGCATATGGGAGACCACTTGTGTTCAATAGTTTTTTTAGTCACGCTCCCCTTGGGGGAGAGCAGAGGGGGGGGTTGTGGGCATCTACATGGGGGACATCTAGAAGGGGGTGTTTTTTCTCGAGGGTGTGTTGTGTCTAGTGGGGCGGAGGAGGAAGGATGCTAGCCGATGCATTTTGCTGGGAAGAGGGGGAGCGGATTGGGGGATCTGGTCGAGGGTAGAGATGTAGGGAAGCAGCATGTCCTGGATAGAGAGGCAGTAGGCTTAGGAGGGTGATGTAGGGGTATTAAGTGGGCCAGGGTAGAGTTAATTGCTCAGGTGGTTTGATCGGCGGTACCACAGTACAGGGTATGTGGGACTGTAGGCTTTGGCGGGGGAAGGAGTGAGGGATGGAGGAAGGGGGAAAAGGAGGGAAGGGAGAGCTCATGCAGTCAGTGCATTGTAAGGGGGAGCTCCCTGAACACAGGTGGGGATAAGGTGAGCAAGGTAAAAATGGGGTATGGCTGAGGTGCGGATAGCTACACTAAATGTTAAGGGATTAAATTCCCAAAACAAATCGTCCCTGACAGGTAACATGTTTCATAAGCAGCACCTGGTGGCCTTCTTTGTGCAGGAGACCCACTATTAGCGGGGAGCGGAGTCCCCTATTAAAAGGTAGAGGCGTAGGCAAGCGTACTGGGACTCCCAAGAATATCGCAAGAAGAAAGGGGTAGGTATAATCTTGGCAAAAGCCTTCCAGCTAATGGTGACAGAGAATAAGAAAGGGTTTGGGGGGCGGTTGTTGGGGATAAAGGGTCTCCACAAGGGGGTGCAGTTCTCGCTAGCTACGGTTTTTGCACCTAATGCAGGTCAGGTGAAATTTCTGCGCAGGATATTTGGGATGCTGGAGAACTGGGTAGAAGGGGGTCACAATTTTGGGGGGCGACTTTAATTTAGTGGGCGATCCAGAAGTGGACTGCTGATCTTCGAAACGGGATAGCCAGAGGGTTGAAATTAAAGATGTCAGCTTTAGGAACCTGTTGCAGGACTATCACTGGGCAGGTGTGCGGCGGGAGCACCATACAGGGCCAGGTGGATACATGTTCTTTCCCCCCACACCAATCCTATACTAAGATAGATGAGCTGTTGGTGCCTTGGGAGCAGAGGGAAGCAGCAAAAGGGCCTAGAATAGAGGTAATAACGCGGTTGGATCATAAACTCTGGTGGGAGAGTGGCAGGTAGTGCGCTCGATGCAGCGGCAGGCATGCTGGAGGTGTAATGATACTTTGGTTAGGGAATGGGTGTTTCACTATTTTCTAGGGAAAGAGATAGGGGAGTACTTCAAGGCCAATGACAATTGGGAGGTAGATATGGCCACGGTGTGGGAGGTTGCCAAAGGGAGAATCAGGGGATTGCTTACTGTGGAAGGGGCACGGAAGAAAAGAGAGAGGGGGCTAGTCGAAGCCAAGCTCTGGGGGCAACTGAAAGCGCTAAGGGTCCAGATGGCGCAGAAGGGTGCCGATAGGGTGGAAATGCTGGTAGAAATGAGGGACAAGCGCAGGAACTACAATCGATCTCCATCTGGAGGTGGTCAAGCGGATGAGGTATACTAGGCAGAAATACTATGAGCAGGGTGATACGGCTGGGGCCTTCTTTGCGAATAGGGTGAGGGGTAGCGAGAAAGGGCAGGACTGCCTCTCCCAGGCCCTGGCCAATTTGTTTAACTCCATACTGGGGGAGGGATCCATCCCGCCAACATTGCTGCAAGCTTTGATCATGGTAATCCCAAAGCCAGGTAAAGACCCAACCAGCTGTGCTTCGTATAGGCCAATCTCATTGTTAAACGTAGATGCAAAGATCTTTCCCGGGGTACTGGCATCTCAATTGGAGTCCTATCTCCCAGGGCTCGTACATGCAGACCAGGCATGGATTATATTGCATATGCGGGGAGCCGATAATATGCGGAAAACACTGCACATTCTCAACTCGCTTGGGGTGTTGACGGAGGGTGCCCTTCTGCTGGCCTTAGATGCGGAGAAGGCGTTCAACAGGGTAAATTGGGCCTTTTTGGGGGGAGGTCTGCTTTATGATACGTCTGGAGGGTGGGGGGGGGGGTGTAGGCAGTGGATTGCAGCCCTAAATTCAAAACCAACTGCTAGGGTGGTGGTGAGCGAGAGCGAGTCGTAGTCGTTCCAGCTACAGCGGGGCACAAGACAGGGATGTCCACTCTCTCCGTTGCTCTACGCATTGGTGATGGAACCAGGGGTTAGAGGTGCAGAAAGCAGAGGGGATCAAAGGGGTGACGATCAGAGGGCAAATATATAAGATGAGCCTCTTCGGGGACGAAGCCCTGCTTTACATCTCAGACCCGGTGTACTTGGTACCGCGCCTTTTGGACCGCCTGGAACAATACAGGAAATTATCAGGATTTAAGGTCAATTTTATTAAGTCTGTAACCCTGTTGATAGGTGGATTGTCGGGAGCGGAGCAGGAGTATGTGAGCGGGCGTCCGGTCCAGGTGCAGGAAGAACACTTCCGATACAGGTATACAAACAAGCATGGGATCGGTATGCAGGGAATTACCTGCTGTTATGGGAAGCCGTGCGGAAGGATGTGGAGCTCTGGGTGATATTACACAAGTTCCTTTTCCAGATGCTCCCAGTGGTAGTCCCGAAGTCCTTCTTCGAGGAGGTTAAGGGGTCTTGTTGGAATTCCTATGGCCGGGGGCCAAACACAGGATTGCATATAGGACACTGGTTTTGCCAAATGAGGAGGGTGGGGTGGGCTTCCCAGATCTCTCGACCCATTAGAAAGCGGTCCAGCTTTGTGTGCTTGTGGACCATTTAGATCAAGCATCGTAGAAGCAATGGGTTCCGCTGCATAATGACGTCCTGTCACCCTTGGGGAGTGGATGTGCGCTCCCCGCGCTTGTATCCCGAGGAGGGTGTTGTATCACCCAATTTTGGAAGTTCTGTGGACTCTATGGAGGGAGGGTGGGACAATAGATGTTTGTCTATGTGGCCATCCCCACTGAGCTGCATTTGGGCACCATCACTGCAAGACGGGATTGAAGAGCCATTGAGGTTCCAATTATGGTAACGAGGGAGGGCTTTCCAGAGCGGGCCAAATGTGGGAAGAGGGTGGTTTCATCACGATAGAGAGGTATGCAGAGTGCCTGTAGATTGGCACACTGTACATATTTTGCTACCTGCAGCTGAAGGATGTCCTACTAGAAGGTTAATGGGGTGGGGGGGGGGGGCCGAAGGGAGTTGACAGACTTCAAGAAGCTTCTCCTCATGAGGGAGGGCTCAAGGGGCCTAATTGAGCGACTCTACAAGTTATATTAATGGCAGAACCCAGGGACCTGCCTCTAGCCAGGATTAGATGGGAGCACGATTTAGAAGACATCAACGATGCTCTTTTGGCATTGATGTGCAGAAGAGTTGCCAGTTCTACAGCATCCCTGCAGTATCGGCATCAAGCACTGAACATCCTGCAAAGGTGGCACTACCCACCAGTGGTATTGGCAAGAATGTGCAAGGGTTATGACCCGGGCTGTTGGAAATGTGGGGTGGCTGAAAGGGACTATGGCCACATGTGGTGTGGCTGCGGAAAGGTGCCTACGTATTGGCAGGTCGTTTTGTCATGGATTAAAGGGGTTAACGGGATCCATAGGGAACTCTCTACATGGCTTGTGCTTTTTGGAGTGATACGGGGGACAGATGATGTGAGGGGCACATGGCAAGGGTGATGTTGGTAGCAGCTAGATGCTGCCTCGTCCAGCTTTTAAAAAGTCAGAGGATGCCAGCAGAGAGAGATTGGGGGGAGAAGGTACGAGCCATATATGATATGGAGTTTCTGCTTGACGAGTCCAGATCCTGCCTCGAGGGCCTATCGGTACCCTTTCTTTCTTGAAGTATGGGCGTTGAAACAAATGGGTTCGAGGGAGTGTTGAAGCAAGAGGATAGGGGTCTGGAGCTTCATGGTAGGTGGTCCTTGAGTCACAGGTAGCGTCGCCCCCGAGAACGACTCGCCTCTTGGTGAAGCATAGCCTGATGGAGGTTTGGTGGCACAACCGGCCAAGGGACCTCGGAACTGTTAGTATGGGGGAGGTTACTACGGTGGGGGAGCCAACAAGGTTCACGGTGTATGGGCTGCATGGGGTGGGGGGTTTGGGGTATTGGGGGAGTGGATGGAGGGAAGGAGGAGGGAAGTGCGGGTAGTGAATGGGAATTTCATAGGTTGCTTGTTATGCAGTTACTTACTGGTTTATACTATGTTTATACTATGTGACCGAGTCATCGGTTCAAGGTTTGTTAGTCTGGTGCTACAGTGGTTGCGATGGTGTAAGGGTAAAAGGCTCTATTGAAAAGCCTAAACTGTTTTTGTGATATTTGAAATGCTAATAAAGTTTAATTCACAAACAAAATGTAAGTCGAATGTCCAATTAGAGGATTTTATAAGCAAGTAAAAAAATGTTTAACTAGAAAACCGAAATGTGTAATTAATAATGATTTCTCTGCACCTAGTTATTCATGCAGACTACTTCTGATCAGGCAGTTATAATAGTAGTTTCTTCTTGTGGTACTACCTGCACTACTGGCCCAAACATATCCATGGAGCTGTGTGAGTGAAAGCAGGGTTACATGGTTATACTTGTCTGTTTCCTATTTTTTGTTGGGTGTATTTTGACTCCCTATTTTTATTTTTGGGAAGTAAAAGTGGCCGATGCACCCCTTATCTGTAGGGCTGGGGACAGGCTAAAACCTGTGTGGGTGGCAGAAGACACCCCCCCCAAACATTTAATCAATTCCTAATTACCGCCCAATTACTGGTCACTTAAAAGCAAAGACTGTTCATATCCATTACTTCCGACCCCCAGATACACACTAGCCAGAGAGATGCAATTTTAACCTGTCTGCTACTTGAGTACAGCCACTAATAACATTAAACACTGAATACCGAATTCTCACGTGAAAGAAGCTTTTTTTTTTAAAAAAACAATGTTTTACCCCGCACTGGGTTACATAGTATTTTTTCAGATTATATGGTGAAACGGGCACCACCCCAACCACACACCAGGGAAGAAACATTGGACATTGAAGGATAAATACCAAGCACAAAAAGGGGAATTCCGCTGGTTTAAAAAAAAATAATAATGAACACACAACTAAAATGAACATACACCAATGACCCGGTTGAAGATTAATTCATCTATGGGTACAGCCAACTCCCACACAATAGCTGTCCAAATATCCAAATGCAATGACATGAGCCACTAAGAACTATTTTAAAAAGCATCTTTATAGAGCTGGGTATTTCAGGGGTGCTTTTATTTTTTTAAAATTTTTGTTATGTATTTTATAGAAACTAGCTCTTGACAAACAGCAGCAAAGCTTGGGAGAGGAATTTTAAAGTCCCTGTTTCCCAATGTTTTAAAAGGGAATTTTCTTGCATTTTGAGATGAGAATGATGTTACTATGACACCACTGTAAGCAGACTTGCCACACAACATAAAATAAGCACAACTGTCCGAACTCTGGGTACAAGTCTGCAAGATAAGAAAGGGACAACACCACCTTCTGCGCGGAAGTAAGTAGAAGTCTTAGTTACTTATCTGTAACAGTATTTCTCCTGCACTGGTATTGCTAATTTGAAAATAAATCAATATACATGTTTCCCCTAGGAAAAAGCAATACGGTTAGCCCATTATGCCTGTACAGGTGCTCACTTAAGTAGCCCCTCCACCTCATTTTGGTCCCTTTTGACCCTAACCAATGAGGTGGCAGGGCTTAAGCTCCACCCCAGGCAGCCATCTTCAGATTTTAGGCCCCGATAGTGACTGCTATAATGATGACTGCCTGCCTAAGAAGCAGCCTCAATGGGAAGGCGGGTGGGCGCATGTGTATTTGTGAAAGATACCAATGCTGGAGAAGAACAAGTTACTTACCCGTGGTAACGCTCTTTCGATTGGATGTTCCTCGCATGTATTCCTAATGTTTTAATAATATCTTTCCAGTTTCAGCTGCTTCGGAAAAACTTTGTCGAGTCGATGTCGCTCGAGGGCCTCCGTTTGACTGTCAGCATCACCATTAGTATAAGTTGCGCACCGAGCGCCCGTTGGCTTCAGTTCTGTTTTTTCCCCTCCCGTAGAGGAATTACAAGGCGTACCATAGACCGTAGGCTCCAAGAAAGCGTACATTGTAAAAACAC
Source organism: Ambystoma mexicanum (assembly GCF_040938575.1). Lineage (NCBI taxonomy): Eukaryota > Metazoa > Chordata > Amphibia > Caudata > Ambystomatidae > Ambystoma > Ambystoma mexicanum. Next base: position 1,107,935,657 of record NC_090931.1, read on the forward strand.
GTACATTTTATGGTGGGGTAGGCTGGGAGGGGCGATGAGGAATACATGGAGGAACATCCAATCGAAAAGAACGTTACCATGGGTAAGTAACTTGTTCTTCGAATGGATTGTGTCCTCCCACAAATTCCTCATCTTTTCATAGACTACCAAAGCAGTAATAATGTGGTGGTGGGAGTATGAAGTTTATTTTGTCCTTAAATGTTATCATGGACCGAATGAAAGACTGCCTTCCCAAAGTGTCCTTCTTGACTGGAAGATGAATCCAGGCAGTTATGTTTCACAAAAGTGTGCACAGATGACCAAGTGGCCAATGCACATATGTCTTTTACTGGAACCCCCTCTCTGAAGAGAAGCAGAGGTTTCCATGCCCCTTGTAGAATGTGCTCTTAAACCTTCCGGCAGGTCTTTACCCGCTAATCTGTAACATTCCCCAATAACAAGATTAATCCACCTGGATAGGGTCTGTTTTGTCACAGCTGAACCCAATTTAGGTCCTGTATAGCCAATGAATGATTGGTCATGCTGACGAATTTTGGACATTCTTTAAATATAAAAGCTGAGAGCCATTTTTTGGGTCCAGCCTATGCAATCTTTCCTCCTCCTTTTCAGGAGGAGGAGGTGGGTAGAAAGATGGTAAAATAATCTTTTGCAACGAGCAGAAGTCAGAGACTAAATTTGGTAGAAAAGAAGGTTTCACCTTGAGAACAACCGTGTCTTTATAGAATACAGTTTATGGGGGTTTACAGGAAAGTACCTGCAACCCGCTAAACCTGCGGGCTAACGTTACTGCTATTAGCAAAACAGTTTTCAAAGTTAACAGCCTTAATGGCCATGAATGTATTGGCTCAAAAGGAATGCATGTTAAACATTTTAACACCAGGTTAAGATCCAAGGGACTTGGAATGGAATTGGTGGAAATACATTATTAAGACCCTTTAGGAATTGAATAATCAGAGGGATTTTAAAATATGAGTCCTCCGAAGAGCACTTCGAAATTGAAAGCGCTGCCAGGTAACCTTTAATTGTTCCAATCTGGTGCCCCAGATTCACCAAATCTAACAAAAAAGAAAGCACCAGAAAATGATCCACATTCTTATCCCTGCACGAGCTGGGCCGTTTTGTTGCTGGCCTTATGGCCGAAAGCAAGATCTCCATTACGTCATCCAGGATGTCCCAATACTTATATCTCCACCTCTCAGGAACCATGCGTGAAGGTGGAGTGTCTTGACCTCTGGATGGAGAACCTAACCCTCCTCTCGCAAGAGAAAGTCCTCTCTTTGTGGAAGACGCATTGCAGGGCAGATGGACATGTCCAGAAAGTCCAGTTACCACATCCTCTGGGCCCAATACGGGGCAATTAGGATAATGTATTTCCTGAACTTTCTCAACCTCCAGATCACATGAGGAATGACGGTGACTAGAGGAAAGGTGCACAGAAGTGGGAAATCCCAATCGACTACGAACGCATCACCTAGAGCTCCTCTTGGGGGAAGGTCCCTGGAGCAGTACAGTTCGCACTTCCGGTGGAAACTGGACGCAAACAGATCCACTTGCGGGGTTCACCAAAGGGTGAAGATCTCTTGAAGGACTTCCTGAGCTAGATCCCACTTGTAGGAGACTGTGCTCTGCCTGCTCAGAGCATCCGCTGCCGTGTTCTCCTCTCCGGCTAGGTGAACTGCCGACAGGGAGATTCCTTCTTGAATTGGCCAGAACCAGAGCAGCATTGCCTCTCTGCACAATGGTAGTGACCCTACGCCTCCTCTTTTGTTGAGGTAGTACATGGCCACGTGTTGTCCGTCATTATCAGGACATTCTATCCGTGTAGAGAGGGCAGGAAGGCCTTCAGGGCTAGTCTGATTGCCCTCAGCTCCAATAGGTTGATGTGTAGTTTGGGCTCCAATGGAGACCAATGGACACTGATGGTCAGATTTTTGGCGTGTGCTCCCCACCCAGTGAGTGAGGCATCCGTAACTACTGTCATCTCCGGCCATGGTTGCCAAAAGGGTTCTCCCTTCAGAATGTTGTCCTCGCAGGCCCACCACATAAGATCCTTTGCGACTCTGCTTGGAACTTGAAGAAGATCTGACAATCTGCCTAAGAATTGAGACCATTGAGTCCAGAGAGGCCATTTGAGAGATTTCATTCTCAGGCGAGCCTCTGGCACCAGAAAAATGCAGGATGCCATGAGGCAGAGCAAGCTCAAAAAAATCAAAGGCCTGAAGACTGGGCACTCTGGAAATTGGTGACCCATCTGCAGAATGTGTTGAGCCCTCACCTCAGGTGGCAAGGCTTTCCTCTAGGTTGTATCCAGTACCGCTCCGATGAATTGGAGTCTTTGTGATGGTATCATGTGGAACTTCTTGTAATTGAGGGAGAAGCTCAGTCTGTGGAGAGAGTAGCAAGTTACGCTGAGATGTTCCAGGGCTTGTTCGGGTGAACCTATCTCCAAGATAGATTTTTAACATTTCTTTTCGAAATGTAACCTACCCACTGCCAATTTACCTTTACGCTCCCTTAGAGCCTTGTCGGCCATCGCCTGTCAGGAGTTACGCTTGGGGGTTCGGTTCCGAGACACTACAGGCATATTTGGTGGGGGGCGGTGATCGACATTTTCGATCCACAGTCCTGACATTTCTTGAAGCCCATTTTAGGCGTTGATGGAGCCGACAGCAAAGACATTTCCGTACAGAAAATTTGTGACGTAGTTCATTAAAGAACTGAAGCGTGTTGTAATTCCTCGATGCGAATGCTCGCGAAAAACTGAACTGTAGCCAACGGGCGCTGAATGCGCTACTTATACTATACTATACTATCCTAGCCGCCCTGCATATGTCCTTCATGGCCACGCCCGCCTGGAGAGCCGCTGCAGATGCCCTGCCTCTGGTGATGGGCAGTAGCTCAATGGGTAAGCAGGTTGCCCTTGGTCTTGGGCAATGGGTAATGAAATGTACCATCCATTTGGCATGGCCAGGTTCGGAAATGCGGAAATGCGCTGGCCCTTGACAGCCCCATGAGTGAAAGAAACTATCTAAGAGATGCTCCAAGAACGCTAGTGCGCTGTAAGGAGAAGTAATGTACTCACAATAGACCTGGTGAGTGCAAGGCACGCTCCACATTGAGAAGTATGTTAGCTGAAGACAATTGGGAGTACGATGTGTTCAGACCTAGTCCTTGAAGAAGATTGTAAACAGAGGATCTGCGGATAAAGCTTGCAGTACTCTGGTTCATCTGTACATATGATCGCCACTAAGACAGCAACCTTATCCGAGAGGAAAAAGATTGCATTTGTGGGTGGGCTTGTAAGAAGAACAAGTTACTTTCTTACCTGGTAACGTTCTTTCGATGGGATGGTCCGACGACGTATTCCATATCTATGACATGCAATCACCACAGCTGTGCTGCTTCAGAAACTTTTTTCGGCGTCTGCGCCCTGCGTCGATGACGTCAATGCGCCGTCGTCGAGGACCTCCTCCGACGTCCGACGTCATCCGATGTGATAAGTAGGACGCACGACGCCCGTAGCCTCAGTTGTAGTTTTTTCCCCCAGAACGTGTGACATTAGTCAACTGCCAGTCAGACACAAAGCCTTGCGGAACATAAGCTGCAATCGCAAAAGAAATTCTACAGCGGGGAAGGCAGGGGGGAGCAATATGGAATACGTCGTCGGACCATCCCATCGAAAGAACGTTACCAGGTAAGAAAGTAACTTGTTCTTCGAGGGGATTGGGTCCTCCGACGTATTCCATATCTATGACAGACTCCCAAAGCAGTACCAGAGCAAGGAGGAGGGAAAGAATTTAGAATCAAAATTTCGAATTGCCAATCAAATAGCAGAGCAAAGGACTGCCTTGCCAAAGGCCAGATCCTGTCCTCGGATGGAATCGAGGGAATAGTGACGTCCAAATGTATGTACTGAAGCCCAGGTGGCTGCATCACAGATGTTGCGAATAGGAACACCCCTCTGCAGGGCAGTAGATGCAGCCATACCCCTGGTAGAATGGGCCCGCAAGCCAGCCGGTGGGTCCTTACCCGCCAAGCGGTAACACTCCGAGATGGCCAAAATAATCCAGCGAGACAAAGTCTGTTTCGTCACAGCTTGTCCCAAACGCTTTCCAGCGTAACCAATAAAGAGTTGATCGTCCACTCTGACCCGGGACATGCGTGAAACATAAAAGCTTAAAGCTCTCCTAGGATCAAGCCTATGGAGCCTCTCCTCTTCCTTACCAGGATGCGGAGGAGGATAGAATGCCGGAAGAACAACCTTCTGGGCCAAATGAAATTCTGTCACTACCTTCGGAAGAAAAGAAGGACGAACTCTAAGGACAACCCTGTCCTTGTGAAATACAGTGAAGGGTGGCTTAACTGAAAGTGCCAGTAACTCACTCACTCTGCGAGCGGAAGTAACCGCAACTAAAAACACAGTTTTCAGAGTTAACAGCCTCAAAGGGCAAGAATGTAAAGGCTCAAATGGAGCACCCATAAGAAACTTAAGAACAAGGTTTAAATCCCAACCGGGCACCAGGAAAGGAGACGGAGGGAACACATTAGTGAGCCCTTTCAGAAACTGTGAAATTAAAGGGAGCGCTTAAAGATGGACAGCGCCGCCAGGTAACCTTTAATGGTACCCACTTGCAAGCCCCTGTGGGCCAAAGAAAGTAAAAAGGACAGAACCATGGGGATGTCACATGCAAAAGGATCCACATTCTGAACTCTGCACCAGTCGCAGAACTTACGCCAATGGCAACGGTACAGAGACTTTGTTGCTGGCCTTCGGGCCGAGAGCAACACCTCCATCACGTCTTCAGGGAGGTCCCAATCCTTATACCTCAACCTTTCAGAAGCCAAGCGTGAAGGTTGAGGGATCTGACCTCTGGATGGAGAACCTGACCCCCCTCCCGTGAGAGCAGATCGTCTCGGTAGGGAAGACGACGTGGAGGGCAGATGGACAAGTCGAGAAGGTCCGGGTACCACGTCCTCCGAGCCCACGCCGGAGCAATGAGGATCATCCGGGAACCGAACTTCCGTAACCTCCGCAGCACTTGCGGGATGACGGGGACTGGAGGAAACGCGTACAGCAGCGGGAATGACCACTCCACCACGAACACGTCTAAGGCTCCTTTTGGAGGAAATTCCCGCAAGCAGAACCTCTCGCACTTCTGGTTGACACTGGAGGCAAAGAGATCCACTTGAGGGGTCCCCCAAAGGGCAAAGATCTCCAGGAGAATCTCCTGAGCCAACTCCCACTCGTGAGAGATCGTGCTCTGCCTGCTCAGAGCGTCCGCCGTCACGTTTTCGTCTCCGGCTAGATGAACTGCCAAGATCAAAACTTCCTGTTGGATGGCCCAGAACTCGAGCTGCATCGCCTCCCTGCACAGAGGAAGAGACCCTGCCCCCCTCTTTTTGTTGAGGTAGTGCATGGCCACTGTGTTGTCCGTCAGGATCAGGACACTCTTTCCTCGCACAGTCGGCAGAAAAGCCTTCAGGGCCAGCCTGACGAGCCTCTGACACCAGAAGAATGCAGGATGCCATGAGGCTGAGCAACCTCAAGAACTCGAACGCTGGGAGCGTCTGGGCATGCTGAAACTTGTGCACCATCTGCTGAATGTGAAAAGCCCTCACCTGGGGAGGAAAACACTGCCCCAGGGAAGTGTCAAGCACTGCTCCGATGTACTGGAGCTGCTGTGTTGGCGTCAAATGGGACTTCTTTAAATTGAGGGAGAAGCCCAGCCTGTGAAGGGAGTGGCTGGTGATGGAAAGATGATCCAGGATTTGCTCGGGAGAGCTCCACCTGATCAACCAATCGTCCAGGTAGGGGTAGACGTGAATCCCCCCTTGCCTGAGATGCGCTGCCACCACCACCATGAGCTTGGTGAAAACCCTCGGGGCGGAGGTCAATCCGAACGGCAGGACCCGAAACTGAAAGTGCGAGTCGCCAACCGCGAACCTCAGGTACTTCTTGTGCTTGGGATGGATCGGCACATGGAAGTAAGCATCCTTGAGGTCGAGAGACACCAACCAGTCCTGAAGCTGAAGGGCCTGGAGGACTTGAGAGAGAGTAACCATCTTGAACTTGTCCTTCCTGAGGAGTTTGTGCAAACCGCGCAAGTCCATGATGGGTCTCAATCCCCCGTCTTTCTTCGAAATCAAAAAATAAGGGGAATACCATCCCTTGTTCCTCTCCGCTACAGGCACCAGTTTTATGGCGCCTTTCTCCAGCAGGGCTTGAATTTCCTGCGCAAGGAGCGGGTCCGGACTCTGCAAAGAGAGGTTCCCCGGTGGATTGTCGCGAGGCCTGTGCCGAAAGGGAAGACAGTAGCCGTGGGTTATGATCTCCAGAACCCACACATCTGAAGTAATGGCACGCCACTCTACAAGATGCTGCGCCAGCCTTCCCCCAACCGGCGAACCATGGGAGTGGTAGCGGCTGCGGCGTTACCGGAGGGCAAAGAGGCAACTGCCCGAGCGGCCTTGGCACCACGGGTACCCTGTCGTCCACCTCTGGTACCCCTGCGTTGGCCTCTTTGACTGCCAGCTCCTCTCGCTTTACTGAAGGATGAGTAATAGCGAAAGGAACCACCCCTCCATTGCTGTCCCCTAGGACGAAAAGGCAGAGGTTGGCGAACTGCAGCGCCCAACGACTTCGCTGCAGCTTTTGAGGTCTGCAACCTCTCAAGGCACTCGTCAGCCTTGCTGCCAAAAAGGTGTTCACCGTCAAAGGGCATGTTGAGGAGCCGGGACTGCACATCAAGAGCAAACCCCGACTTCCGCAACCACGCAAACCTGCGTATCACGGTGCTTGCCGCCATGGACCTGCTGACGCATTCAGCCATGTCCAAACCCGACTGAAGGAACTCACACATGGCATCCTTACCATCCTGGACCATAGCAAGGAAACCATCCCGTTCGTCCCCTTCGGGAATATGTTCAGCCGCTAACACAACACAGTTCCACAGAGTGTGCGTGAAACGAGACAAGGCACAAATGGAGTTGGCCGCCTGAAGTGCCATACCACCAGAAGAAAATACTTTCTTCGCCCAGCCATCAAAACGTTTGTCGTCCCTATCAGGAGGGATGGTAGGGTACGATGCCTGCTTTGCCGGGGCCGTGGCCGCCTGCACCACCAAACTCTCCGCAGTGGGGTGCCTGGTCAAGTAGCAGGGGTCGCTACTGGCTGGACGGTTTTTAGCGACAAGGACCTGCCCACCGCCGGGAGTCTCTCCGGAGCAGTCCAAGCCGCCGCCACCCTTCTCTGTAAAGCCATATGGAACGGCAGTACCGGGTCAGTTGGGGGACCAACATCAAGGATGTCCGTAAGATCATCCTGCACAAACTCCCCTGGGGGAGCAGACCATCCCAAGTACTCGGAAACCCTAGCCATAAGGCGCCGGTACGAGGAATCGGCATGAGAGCCAGGCTCAGGCCTACAAAACTCCACCTCCGGAGAGGTGTCCAGTCCACTGGCATCATGCAGTGACTGCCTCAAATCGTCAAACTGACTATGGCCCGAGACAATTTCATCTGGAACCTGACCAGGAACCAGGCCATTAGAATCCTCATCCGCCTCCGAAATATATTCCAGGTGGCGAAAAGAAGGCACCCGAGAGTGTTTGCTCTTAACCAGAGCCTTCCTAGGGGTTTTCCCCGAGCCACGGGGTACCACCGACACCCCGGCCTCGAAAGGCGTCGAGGGCATCGAGTGAATCGGCGCCGGCGTCGAGAGAACAGGCATCGGCGTCGACGTCGAGTAAATCGGCGGCGACGTCAGATGCAGCGGCGCCAGCATCGACGGCGTCGACACAGTCCTCGAAGCCGGAGCTCCGAGCGTGCCCTTCGACGACCTGAGCGTCGACGGCTTCGACGACTTCCTCGGAGCCGGAGCCTCGAGAAAGCCTGTCGACGCCCTCGACGCCTCAGACGTCGATGTCTTCCTCGAAGACATCACAGGTGCACACGGTCTCGAACGCGTCGAGGACCGGGACCTGGAACAGGTACATCGAGAACGAGTCCCCTTGTCCGAACGGGACCTCTCCCGTGACTCGTGCCGACCACTCTTGCGAGCGGTGTCTCTCGACCTCTCACGACCGACCCCACTCGGGGGCGCGGACGGCTTAGTACCCTGCGACTCGAGAATCGCCAGCATTTTCTTCCCGAAGGAAGCCCATTCATCGGGCGTCGCACGGCTGGTGGGGTAAGCGACGTGCCGGGCAGAGTCCTCCAAAGAGGACCTGGAAGACGACCACTGTCAGCGCTTCCGAGAATGCCTCGTAGAGGCCGAGGAGTGGCGAGATCGACTCCTAGAAGGAGACCCACGAGACTTCCGACGATTACGCGGAGAGTCTCCTCTCGAATCATCAGTCGAAAGCCCCGCAGACTTCGACTTCCGGGGCTTGGACACCCGACCTACCGACAACTTCTTCTTACGTTCACGTAAGGCTTTGGACGTGAGCGACTGGCAGACGACACAGTCATCCGTGTCGTGGGCCTCCCTGAGGGACCAGAGGCAGGCGTTGTGCGAGTCCGTCACCGACATCTTGGACCCACACTCCCCGCACTTCTTGAAGCCCGGACGCGGGGTCGAAGACGAAGTAGAAGACATCTTCACACAAAGGATTTTCACAAAAACTAACAGGTTCGAAGAACCGAGAAGAACAGAACTCCAAAGAGTCGAGGCGTTAACCGAGATTCACGAAGCAACACGTTCGCGGAAAAAACAGAACTGAGGCTACGGGCGTCGTGCGTCCTACTTATAACATCGGATGACGTCGGACGTCGGAGGAGGTCCTCGACGACGGCGCATCGACGTCATCGACGCAGACGCCGAAAAAAGTTTCCGAAGCAGCACAGCTGTGGTGATTACATGTCATAGATATGGAATACGTCGGAGGACCCAATCCCCTCGAAAGAGCCGCTGATGTCGTGAAAACTGGGTTGAGACTCCAGCTTGCAGTCGGTGCTGGCACCGGTGGGAGGGTCGTCAGCAAACCCCCCTGAGGGTTCCAAGTGCAGGGTTGGAGACAGAGGATGTAACTCCGGGACCTCTGGAGTAAGTCGTAAGGTCCGAGAGGTGAACCTTCACAGAATCCTGGGACCGGATCGCTGTACCCAGGTGAGCTGTTGTGTCCCACAACAGGTTGTAAACCATTTTCCTTTCTTTGCATGTGGAGCGTGTGGGGGCGCCCTGTATGCTTTAAAAATATCCCAATATTTATCTGGCAACATTAGGTTGGTGTGTCTTTGTAGTTCAACAACCAAAACCCTGAGAGAGAGAACAATGCAGGGTGCGTCAAAGGATTTGCTTGTTCTGTTGCAATAGCAGCGCTTGGAGCGCTCTCATATGGACGGGTGTGGAGCTCGCCATGTGTATGAGAATTGGATACTAGACTTACTGTGCCCATGACGGTGGTATTAAAACCATCCTGTAGGGTTGTTTTTTTTATTCGCCTCTGTTCCCTGGCTAACCAGGTTATAGTCAGGAAGGAGTCTGGGGACTTGTCTATCTATGGTAGCGAGAAGGCAACCCCCACTTAGTCCTCTTTCGGGACCTGGATACGAAGCGAGGAATTCACTGTTGTGCCTGGTGGCAAAGAGATGGATGCAGGGGTGACCCCACCCTTGATCGCCTTCCCTATGAGAACTGGTTCAAAGGGTTTCAGCACCCATCGAACAATTCAGAGTTCAAGGATATGGATGTGCAATTCCGACTCTTGCGTGGACCATGTGCCCATGGCCTGCAAGGGTCCAAGATGAGCTCCCCTTCCTGGCGGGAAGCTTGGAAGTGGGGGCCTGGGCCTGAGAAAAGGCATGACTTGCTCTAGGCTGTTTGTCCACTCATTACCTCATGGTAGAGCTTGGTGGAAAGGATGCGACCGGTACACACAGTCTTTCCAAGAGCCTGATGCTTAATTCCCTTGTCGTTTGAGTTCTTTCTGTATTGGTGCAATTCTCAACCTGCAAGTAGGAACCGGCAATATACAGGATGACAACCTGCCCAGCTTCTAGGGACGTACCATGCTAGCACTTGTTTTTAGGAACCCATTGACCAGCTGGGAAAGCTGTTATTCTCTTGGATGAAGGTCTGACTTTCAGAATGGGAGTATCTGGTTTGGCCCTTAGGAAGAGGGCGTGCTATGCCAGTATAAGTACTGACTTTTCGTGATTGATGGAGAAAAAACTAGATTTGTGTTTGTCTCTTTCGTTTGATGGACCATGTGGTTGTCCGTACCTTCGAGTTTGCTTTGATGAGCCACTTGTCAAGGTATGTAAAGACCTGTACCCCTGCTCTTGTAGGGATTACTGCCACTAGGGCGAGGCATTTGTTCAAGAGCCTCGGGACTAACCATAGGTGAAAGCACCCAGAGCTAATAATCTTTGTCCCCTTCTGTAAACCCTGGGTAGGGCTAGTGTGTTGGAAGAACGGGTATGTGAAAAATACACCTCGTGTAGGTGGATTGTAGCTATAAGATAGCCCTCCCGGAGCCAAGGAAGGCCCAGTTGGAGTGTGTTCATTTTGAACCTTATGTGCTTTACCTATATGATGAAAACCCACAGGTCTAGGAGCGAGTGCCACTCTAGAAATAAGGTGTGAATTGTTTTATAGCAATATGTCTGCCTCAGCGTGAGCTGGGTCACGTGGCGAGTATTGTGTGTACGTGGAGGTAGGGCTGGCGGCAGTGTGAGGAACTTGATGATGTATCCAACGTTTAAACTTTGTAGCACATATTTTTCTGGGGTGATTTTGACATTGATGTAGGTAGTGGCTGATTCGCGCTCCAACCGGGGTGCGATGTGCCAGGGAATGGTGCTTCCCATCCATTTTGTTTGAATGAGTGGGCCCACACCTGCCTCTCTGCATTATGTATCTGGAGGATGGCTGGTACCTACCAGGAGGTCAACCGAAAGGCCTAGCCTTTTGCGTGGAATACAGCTTACTGTTGGAACAAAACTTCCCTGACCCGTCATGAAGATACGCCTTTCTTTGTAGTTGTCCCTCGGTGAACTGATGGCTCTGTCTGCATCAGTGTCCGATTAAATATCCTTCAGGTGATCATCAACATCTTTGCCAAGGGAGTCTTGGCCTTCAAATGACATAACGAGGATCTGCACCTGCACTTCAGGTCTTAATTTGGTCGCCTTCATGAGCCATCTGCCTGACCCAAACTCTGCGGCTTCAACCGCTGGATGAATCATGTGGTCAGATGTTGCTTCTCCGTCTGTAATGATGGTCCTTACTGCGTCTGATGTTCGGCCGGAAGGTGCTCCATGAACTTGGACCTCTTGCGTGACAATGTCTTGTCATATCTCGCTGTTATGGTGAACACATTGGGCCTCATTACGAGTCCGTCAGTAGCCGTGCCGGGAAAAACCAGCAGGCTGCAGCCGGACCCGGAATGAATTACCGCCTCCGTGACTGCCGGAATCACAGGGGCATTATAACCCTGGTGACCTGGTAATTCCAGAGGCCTAATTCCGTTAATCCCCATTCCCGTGGAGTCCGATAGGGCATGGGACAATGGAAATACTGGCACCGTAAATAACGGTGCTGGTGTTTCCATTTCTGTCTGCAGGCGGGTGTAGTTACTCCCGCCAGGTCAGAACTGGCGGGAGTGACACCACCCGCCTGCAGAACTCTTAGTCTGCCGGTCTGGAGACAACGGTGGCAGTGGTTCTACCGCCACCGTTATTTCCGGACCGGCAGGCTTGTAATGAGGCCCATTGTCTTCATAGAGAAGGAAGCCAAAGCCAAAGCTTTCCTGCCTACAGCTTGGAGTTTCCTGCCTTTGTTGTCAGGCAGGGCGTAATGATGTCGGGTTCACGTGTTTCCTCCTGGCGGCCACTGTGATGACAGAGATAGGGTTTATGGGCCCTTGTATTTTTCTCCCAGCCTAGCCGTAGTGGATGGAATGGAAAATGGATTGGCCAGGATATTCTCCCTTGCTTCCCCCCTGGTGTCCAGAAAGGGTATGTCTGTGAACGTCCCCCTTATCTTGTATCTGTGCTCATAGAGCACTGCCTTCATTTCTACACACAATACTTGGCGATCAAACATGGTTGTTGCAATGGAAAGAAGCAATGTCGTCTGGCAGTGAAGAAATTCCAGGGGAATCACGCCTCTCTTGCTTCTGAATGACAATCCTCCCATTTGTCAGTATCTTGTTGAGGTGAGCCCTGGGGGATACCCCCTGACCCCCTTTAGGCTCGTCCCACTGAATGTTCGGCCCTGATCTTGTCAGTAGGTCAAGGACAGAAATAAAGGTGCCCTTATGGACTGTGGCAGAGAGAGACTCCCATTTGTTGCAGCAAAGCGCCCATCCGTCCCTGAGGTCGGGAGATGTTTCTCTGACTCCTAGTGCTTGTATCAACGAGGGTTGAGTATCTGCCGAGGGCAAGGACCATGGGGGGCTGTACTCTTTGGGCACAGACTTTGGCCTGTCTTCTATGTCAGTGAATTTCTCTTGTAAAATGTCGGGAAGTTTAATCATTTCTAGAAGGGTGGGCAGGGGGGACACAGGTTAGTATTAGCCTCCGAGACCTGTGACACTGACAGGGTGTGTTTAACACTGAGCTCTGCTCATCACTGCGCTGTGTGGATGGGAGAGGTTGAGGATTTACAACTTTTTTCTCTGTGAATGGTGCAGTAGTCGTGAACAAACGGCCATTAGACATTGATTTTATTACCGTCGATGTATTTCCCCATAATCCGTTAGTTGTGGATGAGGGTTTCTACGTGGATGAGGAACTAGTCACCTTTAGAAATAGCCGTGGGCAAGGGTTTTTTCTGTATACAGCGGGTTACCCGTGGACGGTACTCTCCCCAGTCTACGGTTGTCAATGAGGGCTCTTGTGGATGAGGGCTCCTATCCGGTTATCCAATGACAGAACTTCTCCTGTCAACTGTTGTGGACGAGGGTTTTATAGAGGTAGTTAGAGGCTCCCATCAACGGCAATATAACCACAACCATCGGCCCGTGGACACTGACATGTGCATTGCAGAGTACCTCATGGACGATATGAGTGTGTGGACTCTGGCTTGGTATCGTGGTCGACAAGGGGGTCTTACCTGTCGCTTCTGATGCTTTCCAGACAGGGAAGTGGGTTTTAGGGTGTCATGGACGGTTCACAAGGTGTCCTCCACTCCTTCTTACCCCTTTTTCTTAATTTTGCAGGTGGTGCTGTGCCCGTTCCACTGATGAAGCTCTTCTCTTTGAAACATGCTTCTCAAGGTCCACCTTCCCACTGAAGGAGCTCTTCCCTTTGAAGCTTGCTTCTCAGGGGTTCACAGGGTTCTCCTCCCCACAATGAAGCTATTCTGTAGAAGCTTGCTTCTCAGGGGTCCTGAGGGACCTGACAGGACTGTATAGAGAGACTGCTCACCCTCAGACAAATGGCACTTACTACCCAGGTAAAGGAGTCTCCTGTGAATGCCTAGTAGAGTCTTCTGTGTAAAGGTTTGACAAATGTGTAAGGGCAATATTAGCTGAAGTCTTCATGGCCATGAGGGGGCAGATGCAGGCTCTTACCTCGATTTCCAGATGAAGACAAAAGTTTCCTGGACAGCAAAACACAGAGTGTACAGGGCAAAGAGACTCTATCCATTAGTAACAAAATGATTTGAAAAATATTCAAAAAGAATGAATAATAAGACAAAGCTCAGGAGAGCTGTGGAGAATTCCCTAGTCACTAGAATGCAGTAAAAAATCTGAAGATGGCTACATGGGGTGGAGCTTAAGCCCTGCCACCTCATTGGTTATGGGCTGTCATGATCTCTGCTTCCAAAAGGTCAGGGTTTTCCCAACTCCCTTGGAAGCAGATCCATAACCCAGGTTCCGAGGGCCAACCAGTCCCAATTGGGACCTTTTGGACCCAGTCCTGGCGCCAGTGGCACCAGGCTCATAAATATGCCCAGTCCCAGCGCTGGAAGCGCCGGGCTCATAATGCTTGGGTGGACTTACCTGCAGCAGACCATGCTGCTTACTTGCCTGCCAGCTGAGCCTCTGATCCTCTTCTGTTTGGAACTACTTTTCCTGTTGGGTGGGGCAGGAGCCACTCCCTAGATTCAGAACACTGGAACTCTTCTGGAAAGCAGGAACTCTTTTCTTACCAAGGCGTGGCTGTGGAAGGAGACACCTAAGCACTACAGGAGGCCTGGAAAGCAGGAACTCTTTTCTTACCAAGGCGTGGCTGTGGAAGGAGACACCTAAGCACTACAGGAGGCTATTTAAACCACACCCGGTGGATGAATCTTGCTTTGCGTTATTCTGCATCCTCTGCAGCAGAACGCTCATCGTGTCTTCTGCATCCGATCCTAGGCCTAAGGAAAAAGGCTTACCATCCTGAATCCAGTCTTCAGCAACACCTATAAAGACAAGAAAGAACAGGTTAGCATTCCGGCGTCTGAAAGACAAAGGCTTACCTACTCTTCGTGCGCTCCGGAGGTCTTCACACTGCATTCCGGCATCTGAAAGACAAAAGCTTACCAACTCTTCGCACGCTCCGGAGGCCTTCGGCGCTGCATCCTGCATCTGAAAGACAAAACAAGGTGCGTTTAAAGACATTGGGGAACTTTAATACTCACGTGCCATTACTCTAACCCAGTGGGTATTCCGGCACCCTGCAGCCGCTCCGAACTCGTACCTGCAAAATAAAAGACAGTTAGAGCGCATCGTGAAGCAGGCAACAAGCGCTTACTTACGTGCTTCCAGGCGCTTCTATTCATCACACGGACTCCATCTTCAACTCACTTCAGCCCGTCATCCGCCATCGCCGGAACCTGCAAAACAAGAGACATCATTACTAAAGACTTTAAAGACAATAGAATCACTCGAAACTTACCGTTCGTGCAGTAAACGACGGACAGCAGTCCTCTGAAGTCAAGAGGCCTGCGCTACCGATCCAGTGAAGAAACTGGTTACAGCACCCTGCCCCGAGGCAGATGGAGAGCTCAGCATTCACTTACCTAAGGTGAGAGCGTTAACCTTTGGGGGTCTACAGGAGAGCAAAAAAGGAAAGAGATAGGGGCACCCCAATAACCCAGTTCATTAATCCCATATTTTCTATCTGCAGACATCTTACTCTTGAAGTCAGGCATACAGTGCACAGAGGTCCAGCCCAAAGAGCCAACCGGGTGCTACACATCACCTTTGAAGATACGGTAGTCGCCCAGTCAAGACCGGCGCCTCTGCGAGAATCAGGTGAGCGTTACATGGTCAAAAGGGACCAAAATGAGGTGGAGGGACTACATAAATGAGTGCCTGTATAGCCATAATGGACAAACAGTATTGCTTTTTCGTAGGGGAAAAATGTATATTTATTTATTGTAAAATTACTGAGGGTTCCCAGTCTGACAGTGGTGAATATCCAAGCATGTGAAACTATGAAATATCCAAAAGAATCAATGAGAATACAGGACTCTGCGCCATCAAATATAAAGGTAATTTTATGTCATTATTCCTTTGTTGTTCATCAAAAACGTTGAGCCCATAAATGATAACATGTTTCGGCTCTGCTGAGCCTTTTTCAAATCCGGGCTAACCAAAATTGCATAAAAAGTACAATATATCATAATCAAAAAGCAATTCGTATAAATGACACTGTCAAATAAAACATTATTCCAGCATTCAAATATCATGCCCAAAGAGTATGCATAATAGCATAAGCGAAATTAGACAGAAACACAAGGATGGGCAAAAAGTAAGGATTCATGGGTGTACCAAAAAGACAAGCATATCATAATATATTATTGTGTATGAAAGTACATAAAAGACAAAACAAAGAAAGAAGGAAAACCAATTATTAGTCTTTGTTCTTCAATTCATGAATAATATAACCAAATTATTCCATAGATCCTTAAAATAATCTAACACTTGATGGATGTCCTTACCCGAAATTAGATGTAACCAGTTCATAAGACTGATGGCCATGTAGTATTAACGGGGTGAGATCCCCAGTAACAATCTAAAGAAAAAATGGAGGTAGGACAAATAAAGTATAATATTTCTGCACTTCAAGTTGCATTTCTGAAATGTTGGTCATTCTCGACCTTCTTATTTCTTGTTGTTGCCATCATAAATGGCTGAATTATACATCAATTGTGTGTTTATAAATTGCCCATAGCAACTGCGTATTTTCACTCGTACAAGTAAATCAGGCCCGTTACCAATCGGGCTAAAAACAACTATACTTATGTGTCACAAACCATCACTATATAACAATGTATTAAATGCCATGCGTATTGTGACAAAAATACTTATCCCCCAAAAAAGAGTATTTATTGAACCATTGAGACTACTGTAGTGAATACAATTATAGTTAACCATCACTATATATCCGTGTAAGTAAACCACTACGTACCATGACAAAGTATTTCGATACGGAACAAACAACATTTAACTCATATTGTTGCTGTCCCTTGCATCCGTTAATAATGAGTGCCTTTATGCTAAATCCCATCAAAAAGTAAGCCCTAACATAGGCGGTCCTCTCTTACCTGTTCGTGGAACACAAATAGTCGCACGCGTCGGCAGGTAAGCAGAGTGCTTGCAGAATACGCCTTCTTATACTGCGTGTCATAACAACGCGCGGTTGCCATGGCGACGCAAAGCTTGCATCGTCATTAATCACCACATTCTATCCCACGGCATTCTACACTTACATGCGCCGTGTGGATAAGTATTGTAAACTTATGAAGATTACCAGAAAAACTAAAAATGTATGTAGTAAGCTTATCTCTTGACCTAAATTAATTACTTAAATTCTTGAATAGTTTCTACCTAAATATTAGTTGTTCATATTTAGGGCACTGTTGTACCTGAAAGGAATTTGTTAATAAACATTATACAAAAAATATATGTGACTGTTACTAATAACCACGCAATATTCAGGGTCTTAAACTACTGCTTGACTAATGGTTGTGATTTACTAATAAACAAGACCCATCACTTCCATTAGCTGAACATTGGAAAAAAACGCACCAGTTACATCATAAATCGGAAATTAGATTCATTGGTCTAAAACAAGTAACTTTGAACAAGAGAGGTGGTGACAGATTGAAAGCATTACGACAAGCGGAAGCAAGAGCAATTTGCTATTTCAACTCGACAATCACAGGCCTCAATACAGATAATGAGATGGTTTCATTCCTGTGAGCTCTAGTACATTGCAATCTGGATTCTTAATCTTTGAACAATTGTTATTGTTATTCCAGAAAAGAACAGGGTACAACTTACAATTTGAGGTTACATGTAAATTAGGGTGCTTAAAAGGGATACTGCATTACAATGGAAATAGAAAGAACCTTTGTTTATTTAATCCATTGATTCATGTATCCTGAATAAAGGTTTTTCTAAGTTCCGCTCCTGGCTGCCTGCCCTCTCATTACAGGGTGGGCGCATTTGAATTTAAGCAGATACAATCATCAGAAATACGATTACGGTGAGAATGTTCGTCTTCTGATGCTTGTGGATCTGCTTCGAGTCACATGCTGTGCATCGACTAGCGAACAATACCCAGAGATGGTGGTGGGATGTGAGAAGGAACAGTAGCAAAGAGATGAACAAGTAACTTCTTACCTTGTAACGTTCTTTCGATGGGATGTTTCTCCGACGTATTCCTTATCTTTGATAATTCGTCTCCAGCTTGCTGGCCTCGGAAATATTTTCTCTGTAGAGGGCGCTGCGCGTCGACGTCCGCCGAGTCGATGTCCCTCGACAGCCACTGTATCGGCGCCGACGTCACCATGCCCATAAATAGCCACGCGCGGCGTCCGTTGCTCAGTTCCGTTTTGTAGCATAAGATAAATCATGCCTGAATTGGTTATTGACCTTGAAGGAGCGTAAGCTGCAACCACAAGGGAAATATTACTGCGGGGATGGATGGGAGGAGCGATAAGGAATATGTCGGAGGAACATCCCATCGAAAGAACGTTATAAGGTAAGAAGTAACTTGTTCTTTGAAGGGATTGTGTCCTCCGTTGTATTCCTTATCTTTGATAGACTCCCATAGCAGTGGCATGTAATTGGAGGTGGGAGTAATAATGTCATGTAACCCCTTTAGGAATGAACCGCATGTAATACGGCTTTTCCAAATCTGGTCTCCTGACTAGTGGAGGAACCCAGGTTGTAAAATTTTGTGAACGTATGTGCGGACGACCATGTAGCAGCCGCACATATGTCTCGGACCGCTACCCCTCTTTGGAGGGCCGAAGAGGCTGCGATACCCCTGGTTGAATGAGCCCTAAGATTTTGGGGTGGCTCTTTCCCTGCCAGTTTGTAACATTCCAGAATGGCCAAAATAATCCACCTGGAAATGGTCTATTTTGTTATGGGAAGTCCCAACTTGTGACCTGAGTATCCTACAAACAGTTGGTCTGCTTGCCTAATCCTAGCCAGTCTGCTGATGTAAAAGCTCAGAGCTCGCCTTGCGTCCAGCCTATGTAGCCTTTCTTCCTCTTTCCCTGGATGGGAAGGAGGGTAGAACGAAGGTAAGGTAATTTTCTGAGTAATATGAAATTCAGAAACCACCTTTGGGACGAAATTAGGTTCACCTGTAGGACAACTTTGTCCTTATGGAAAATTGCATGGGGGGTTTACAAGAGAGAGCTTGTAGCTCGCTCACCCTCCTAGCAGATGTTAGTGCTACCAATAGGACAGTTTTAAGCGTGAGAAATCTCAGCGAACAAGAGTGGAGTGGTTCGAATGGAGTACCCATTAGGAAGTTTAAGACTAAATTTAAGTCCCATAAGGGAACTTGGAATGGTCTTGGAGGATAAACAGTGCGCTTGAAGATTGAAAGGGCTGCGAGATAGCCTTTTACAGTGCCAACTTGAAGGCCTGAGTTTGCCAAGTAGAGTAGAAACGATAACACCGTTGGTGTACCACATGAAAAAGGGTCGATATTCCCTTCTCTACACCAGCTGCAAAATGTGTTCCAACGGCAGCGGTATAAAGACTTTGTTGCTGGCCTTCTGGCTGAAAGCAACACCTCCATGACGTCATCAGGGAGGTCCCAATCCTTGTACCTCACCCTTTCAGAAGCCAAGCGTGAAGCTAGAGGGTTCTGATGTCTGGATGGACAACCTGACCTCCCTTCTGTGAGAGAAGATTCTCTTTGAGTGGAAGATGGATTGGAGGGAAGATGGACATATCTAGAAGGTCTGGGTATCACGTTCTCCTGGCCCAGTCTGGGGCAATTAGGATCATGGTTTTCCGGAATCTTCTCAACCTCCTGATCATTTGAGGAATAACAGGGACTGGTGGGAACGCGTAAAGGAGTGAAAACTCCCAGTCCACTATGAACGCGTCTCCTAGAACTCCTCTCGGGGGAAATTCCCTTGAACAGAACAGATCGCACTTCCTGTTGGTGCTTGTGGCGAACAGATCCACCTGAGGGGTTCCCCAAAGGGCGAAGATCTCTTGAAGGACTTCCTGAGCTAGCTCCCACAAGTGGGAGACTGTGCTCTGCCTGCTCAGAGCGTCCGCTGTCAAGTTCTTCTCTCCGGCTAGGTGGACTGCCGATAGAGAGATTCCTTCCTGAATTGCCCAAAACCAGAGCTGCATTGCCTCTCTGCACAGTGGCAGTGACCCTAGGCCTCCTCTTTTGTTGAGGTAGTGCAGGGCCACCGTGTTGTCCTTCATTATCAGGACATTTCTCCCCTGTACTGATGGCAGGAAAGCTTTCAGCGCTAGTCTGATCGCTCTCAGCTTCAATAGGTTGATGTGTAGTCTGGACTCCGATGGAGACCAACGACCGCTGATGGTCAAGTCGTTGGCATGGGCTCCCCACCCCGTGAGTGCGGCATCTGTGACTACTGTTATCTCTGGCCATGGTTGCCAAAACAGTTCTCCTTTCAAGATGTTCTCTGGATAGCCCCACCATTGAAGATTGTGGACTACCTTGTCAGGAATCCGGAGGAGATCTGTCATTCTCCCTGAGAATTGCGACCACTGAGTTCTCAGTGCCCACTGAAGAGATCTCATTCTCAGGCGAGCCTCTGGCAAAAGGAAGATGCAGGATGCCATGAGGCCTAGCAACCTCAAAAAGTCAAAGGCTGGGAGACGTTGGGCATTTTGGAATTTGATGACCATCTGCAGAATATCTTGAGCCCCCACCTCTGGTGGCGAGGCTTTTCCCAGGGAAGTGTCCAGGACCGCTCCAATGAACTGGAGTCTCTGTGATGGTATCATCTGTGACTTCTTTAAATTGAGGGAGAAGCCCAGTTTGTGAAGGAAGTGGCAGACATAATCTAGCTGGATCTGAGCTTGTTCCGAAGATACAGACCTGATCAGCCAATCGTCCATGTAGGGGTAGACGTGGATCCCTTCCCTCCTTAGACTTGCAGCCACCACCGACATTAGCTTGGTGAAGACCCTCGGGCGGAGGTCAGCCCAAATGGCAGAACTCGAAATTGATAATGAGAGTCGCCAATTGCGAACCTCAGGTATTTCCTGTGTTTGAGATGGATTGGCACATGGGAATAAGCATCCTGAAGGTCCAGAGATACCAGCCAGTCCTGGAGCTGGAGGGCCTAAAGGATCTGAGAGAGAGTTACCATCTTGAACTTGTCCTTCCTGAGGAACTTGTTCAATTCTCGTAAGTCCAGGATGGGTCTCAGTCCTCTGTCCTTCTTTGGTATAAGAAAGTAGGGGGAGTGCCAGCCCTTGTTCCTGTCCGCTACAGGTACCGGTTCTATGGCACCTTTCTCTAGCAGGTCTATAATTTCCTGCAAGAGGAGCAGATCTGGAACTTTTAGAGAGCTGTGCCCCGGTGGATGACTCTGAGGAATGTGTAGAAAGGGTAGGGAGTAACCCTGGGCAACTGTCTCCAATGCCCAGGAATCTGACGTTATAACCTGCCATTCCGTCAGATGGTGAGTTAACCTGCCCCCTACAGGTGTTTTGTATGGAAAGACCTCAGAGTGGTTTGGGGGCAGCTGATGCAGATGCTGAGGGTAAAGAGGCACCTGCTGCTGCTGCAGCTTTAGTACTTTTGACCCGTCCACCTCGGGTGGATCTCCTTTGGCCTCTTTGAGCCGGCTGTCCTCTGCCTTTCCCGAATGCGGAATAGCAGCGAAAGAACTTTCCTCTTCCAGAAGTTCCTGAGGGGCGAAAAGGAGTTTGGCGGATTGCAGTTCCTAACTATTTTGCCGCTGCTTTAGATGTCTGCAACTTTTCCAGACTGTCATCAGCCTTTTTACCGAATAAAGAAGAGCCATCAAAGGGCATATTCAAAAGTCTGGCCTGTACATCTGGAGCAAAGCCAGACTTTCGCAACCACGCATGCCTGCGGATTGTCGTACTTGGCCCTGCTGATACTGTCAGCGGATTCGATGCCAGTTTGAAGTGACTTGCACATGGCATCTTTGCCATCCTTAATAATGTTAAGGAAGGCTTCCCTTTCCTCTCCTTCGGGTATGCAGTCAGCTGCTGATGAAGCACACTCCCACAGTGTGTGACTGAACCTGGCGAGCGTACAGGTGGCGTTGATGGACTTCAATGCCATACTACAAGCAGAAAATACTTTTTTTGCCATAGAATCGTACCTCTTGTCATCTCTATCCTGTGGGACAGTAGCGTAAGCGGACCTGCTGCTTGATGAAGTTGCAGCTTGGATCACTAGCCTCTCTGGAGTCGGGTGTTTTGATAAGTATTCAGGGTCAGCCACATCTTTTATTGACTGCAGGGATAACTTCAGGAGTTTCCCAATTAGATGAAATCTTTCTTTGTAAGGCTGCATGGAAGGGGACCACAGGATCCTCCTGTGGACCTTTGTCTAATATGTCTGTCAGGTCATCCTGTTGAAAAACAGGCAAAGGCGCAGACCAACCCATAAATTCAATAATCCTTGCCATCAGGGTTCTATAGGGTGTTTCGGCATGTTCCCCTAGGTCTGGTTTAACTAATTCCACTTCTGGTGAAGTGTCCAGCCCACTTGCCTCATGTAATGACTCCTGTAGGTCTTTCAACCTTCTTTCCTCAGAGGTGAAATCCTCTGAAACAAGCAGTGTGGTCCTCTGCAACCCGAAGGTTTCCTGGTCAGAATCCTCCCCTTCTTCATAAATTGAAGATAATCCGGGGTACTCTGACCTCGGAAATGGTGTAAAACCCATTTCTAAGGTAGAAGGAGCCAAACTCGTCATTATTGGGCGAGAAAACGTCGATGTCGTTGACGCCGATGTGACAGGCTTCGAAGGTGCCGAGAACGGCGTCGAGAAAACTGGAAGAGGCCTCGAAGAACTCGAGAGGATCGGGATCCTACTCGAGGATGTCGACGACAGTCTCGGCGTTGTGCCGGAGGCTCTTGGTATCACTGTTGGCTGTGAAGTAGCCGTGGTTTTCTCTTTCATCGGCGGCAAAGATGGCGTCGAGTCGATCGACCGATGAGTCGAATAACCCTTCGACAACAGCGTTGATGGCGCCAATCCATGCGTCGAAGGGATCTTCGACGACGGCATCGAAGACGGTGCCTTCTTACCCGATGGCCCCTGGCGCTCTCGGTGGAATCTTTCGCCGGGTGCAGCGACTCGCAGCGTTTCAATTTTTTGGGTTTTTCACCAGGGGTATCACCCTCAGCTGTCTTCGAGGGGGTCGAAGCCGCTTTCTCGAAGACTCTTAGCATTTTCTTCCTGAATTCCTCCCACTCAGCCTGAGAGCTGTGTTTTGTGGGGCAGGAGACCCTTTCTGGGGAAACAGAAGATGACGAGGAAGGGGATCTTCGACGTCTCTTCTTTGAGTGTCTCGATCTCGACGAATGGTGGGAGCTACTTCGAGATGTAGAATGGGAATGCCTTCGACGGCGAGGAGACGAATGCCTCGACTCAGCTGAAGAAAATTTCGAGGAGGTTTTGACTGACTTACCTCTCTCAAGCTTCCCCTTGTGCTCCTTCAAGGCTTTCACCGTCATGGGCATGCAGTCCTCACACTCCGAACAATGGTGCTCAGCTCCCAAGCACCACAAGCAGATCCTGCGTGGATCCGTTATCGACATTTTTTTACCGCAGTCTCGACATTTTTTGAAGCCGGATCGCGGCGTTGTCGGTTCCGATGAAGGTGCCATTGAGAACGAGTTGGTATAATCGAGTAAATGTAGAGGGTTTATCTGACTGAACTGAGCAACGATATTCCGAGGCCCCACAAAGCGCGGAAAAACGGAACTGAGCAACGGACGCCGCGCGTGGCTATTTATGGGCATGCTGACGTCGGCGCCGATACGGTGGCTGTCGAGGGACATCGACTCGGCGGACGTCGACGCGCAGCACCCTCTACAGAAAAAAAATTTCTGAGGCCAGCAAGCTGGAGACAAATTATCAAAGATAAGGAATACGTCGGAGGACAAAATCCCTTCAAAGTCTTAGTACTGCTTGTCCCACCTAGAGTGTGTATCTAGGCAGTAGTTTTGTGTAAAAGTGTGAACAGAACTCCAGGTGGCTGCTTTGCAAATGGAATCTAGAGGAACATTTGCAATGACTGCTATGGTAGCCCTTTGCCCCTAGTCGAGTGAGCTCTAGGCGTGAAGGGTGTATCTCTCTTGGCAAGAGAGAAACACAGTGTGATGCAGTTTACGATCCACCTGAAAATAGCTGATTTAGAGACATGGTCCCCTTTTCTACCAGCTGCCACAGAAATGAAAAACTGGTTTGTCTTTCTTAGTGGGCTTGGGCCTCATTACGACCCAGGCGGAGGACCATGGTGCTGTTAGCACCATGGTCCATGCCGGTGTCCGCCATGGCGGAATGGGGAATTACCACCCCATTCCGAGGTTGGTGGGGCGGTAATTCCCCATGCCGCCATGGCCCTTCCCCATTCCCATTTTTGCCCCATAGGGCAAATTGCGGCACTGTACTTAGCACCAAGGTCCCTTTGCGAGTCCCTACTTTAACGGCTGGTAAAACCAGCCGTTAAGGTTGTGTCCCGCAAAGGGACCTCGTAATTAGGCGCTAATAGGTTAACGACGCTGCAGCCTTTTACGGCGCCGTTAACCCATTAGCGCCTGGGTCGTAATGAGGCCCCTTGTCTTTTCCATATAGCAAATCACTGCTCTCCGCACATCTAGTGTGTGGAGGCTCCTTTCTGCCACGTTAGTGGGGTGTTGGAAGAAGGTGGTCATTTGTCCTTGTGAATCGTAACGAAGGAGTCCTGAACTGAAAGGGCCTGCAGTTCACTAACTCTTCTTATAGAGGTGATGGCCACTAGGAAGGCAGTTTTGTAGGTGAGTGCCTTAAGGCTAGCCTTGTGTAATGGTTCAAAGGGAGGTCCCATTATTCTGGTAAGGACAACATTCAAGTCCCATCCGGGAGCTGGGTTGGAGATAGGAGGATGAAGTCTCTTCACCCCCTGCACAAAGACTTTAATCACAGGAATGTTCCACAACAAAATATTGCTCTGGAACGTGCTGTACGCCGAGTGAGCAGCTAAGTGGACCTTTAGAGAATTGAAAACCAGTCCTGAATCTAACAGGTGAGTTAGGTAAAGGACAATGCCCTCATTACAAGTCAGGCGGTGGACCATGGTGCTATTAGCACCATGGTCCATGCCGGATTCCGCCAAGGTGGATGGCGGAATTACCGCCCCATTCCAAGGTGAGTGGGGCGGTAATTCCCCATTCACCATTTGCCCTTCCCCATTCCCATTTTCGCCCCATAGGGCATAATGGGAATGGGGAAGGCGCTAATTACGGCACCGTAAATTACTGTGCCGTAATTAGCACCAAGGTCGCTTAGCGCCTTGGACTTTAACGCCTGCAAAAAGCAGGCGTTAAAGTGTGAATCAGGCGTTAAGGGTTAACGGCGCTGACGGCGCCGTTAAACCCTTAACGCCTGACTTGTAATGAGGGCCAATGTCTTTAGGAGAGCAATCAATAGGATTGACGCCCTTGGTATTACACCAGGTAACAAAGCGCTTCCATTTACTGGAGCAGCAATGTCTGGTGGTAGGTTTCTGTGCCTCTCTGAGTATGTCCATGCATCTCCGAGGGAGTTTAAGGTGCCCAAACTATGTTATTTGAGGAGCCAGACTGCTAACTTCAGTGTTTGGGGGCATGGATGTAGTGTCACTCCCTCATCTTGGGACAGCATGTTGTACAGGCATGACAGCTTCCTATGAGGGGAGACTGACATTGCCATGAGATGGGTGAACCAAAGCTGGCAGGCCCACATAGGGGCCATCAGTATAATTGTGACTGTTTCCTGTTGCAGCTTGTGCACTATTCTGTTGAGAAGGGGAATCGGGAGAAAAGCATAGGCAAATCTCCCGGACCATGTTATCCAGAGACCGTGCCCCTTGGAGATGTTCTGTGGGTATCTGGAGGTGTAGTCTGGGCATTGGGAGTTTTCCAAGTGGCGAAAAAGTCCTCTTGTAGCCGCCACTCGTGCTCTACGGGTAGAGGAAAGTCTCTGCTGAGTACGTCTGCCAGAAGATTGAGTTCACATGGAACATGTGAGAGGAGGAACATATTGTGTTTGAGTACCCACTTACAGATGTTCTGGGACAGTCTGGATAGCCCTGGAGAGTGAGTGGCCCTGTTTGATCAGGTAGTACATGGCCATGGTGCTGTCTGTGAGGATCAGAACTGCCTTCCCCTGGAGGTGTGCCTGGAAAGCTTTCAGGGCCTTTAACACAGCTAGCAGTTCCAACAGGTTGATGTGTTTGGACGCTACTGATGGGGACCATACGCCGTCTGTTGAAGGAGGTGAGCCCCCCACCCGACAGAGATGTGTCTGTGGTAAGAGTGGCTTCTACTGCTGGGGTGTGTAAATAACTCATGGTGGCAACAGTAAAGATAGACACAAGTGATCACAGTTCAAGGGTGTTTATTAAACTGTATATGCGGGTTGGAAAAACGCCTAATCTAAGCCTAAATCTAAGATGGGAACAAGCTACGACTATCAAATAATAATAAGGCAGTCCTGGTCGCATTGTGTCAAATAAAAGGGCCCGTACTAAGAAAGACTAATTGCCAATCCTTACGCTAAATACAAACAAAGAGTGTATGATAGGGTTCACAGGAAAGAAAGAAGTGTTCACAAATAATAAGTCAGGATGCGGCAGTCGGGTCTCCCCTCCCCACGTTTTGAGCATGGGACAAGTTAGGATTCCGGAGCACAGCACACACTCAAGCTTTCCCAGCACGAGCTAACAGTTCTGTTCTCAGCTTATCAGGGGCTTCAGTGGTTAAGTCTCTTTTCTCCGAGGGCCTGATGTCTTTAAAAAAATAACAAACAAAAGTTAATTTCAGCTTGTACATTGGGTGATGCATTTTCACCCTTGGATCCCCCTCGTTAAGGCTCAGATCTACAGGACATTTTCAATCAGTATCAGCCCCTTCTGTAATCAGGTTTCTCACTTCCGAGGGTCTGATGAGCTCTCAAAATACAAAAAGTCAACACTGGTTCCAAAGTTCTTCTTTGATTGTCTTCACTTGCGTTTGGGTGATAGTTCTTCACCCCTGGGCTCCCACTCGTTCAGGCTCAGATCCCTCTCGATTGTGAGCCTCTCTCTCAGCCAGGTTCACTATGGCTTTTAACACAATCTTCATCTGTAACATTCACAAATCTTAATGTCTTTTTAAACAGTTCACTGTGGACATCCCTCAGCCGGGTTCATGCTTAAACACACTGTTAATCAGGACTTCAGACTTCGCCCCCTGTTCGGCATACCTCAGTCTAGTTCACTCTTACCAACTTCACGATGTGGGATTCGCTTCCCTTAGTTTACACAATCATCTGTTGGTCAAAGACTTTCAACTGTACAGAGGATTTTACTAGAACCCTGTATGACCACTTTGACCGCCTTTCTCCCAAGGCCTTTTGGTTACAGTAGTTCAACAACAGAGAAATCGCACAGAATTTCTTAAGCGAGCACCCACGTGGTGCTTGAATCTGCTATGCCGGCTTTTCCTTTGCGCATCAATAATTCTTTTTACTTTCTTTAATCAGCCACCTGCTACTTTCGTTCAACACAGCTTGGTTTCTTATCGGCTCTCCCCTTGACTCAATGGCTTTAATGAACTGCTTGGCTTTCTTGTCTATGGAGTCAAGGCCGGTACCATTGAGCCACGCGTCTCTCCCCGGTTTGGCTGTCAGCAGAGGAGGTGCCCGTGTACCGTTGACATTACACGACGGCTATTGTTTGTGGCCTTACGATTCCTTCTCTGGAGGTTTCACGGGCCTCTGTCGCTAAGGGCAAGGTCACTTCTCTCCTTGGTATCCTCTCGATTTTTGCCGTCTTTCTCCTCCTCTTGAACTGCCGTGCTGAGTTAGCTCTCTAGTCGTGCAGTCTGCGTTGCTCGAATTGTGCTCTCGTGCTCTACATTTTATCCCTCTGGGGAAGGGAAAGGGCCGCCAGGTGTGTGTAGTTAGAAGGGATTGCCTGAACCTGCCTGATCACATTAACAGGACAATATGGTGGATTCTCATAGGAAGTTAAAGACCTACTTTTCTTATGGGGAATCTTTCGTTCTTTTTGTCTGTTCTTCCCCGCCCCAGTATTTCTTAAAATTGGGGAGGTGGAGTTTGAGACTGAACTCAAATACCCTTTGCAGGTGGAAAAGAAGGCTAAAATGATGGAATTTACACAAAGAATGAATATTACGTCTCCCCTTTTGGTATTCTCTTCTGAAGTTTCCACTTAACTGGGGATCAAAGTGGGAAAAGTCCTCAGGTTTTTCACAGATGGTGAATGTTTTTCCTCTCAAAAGGTTTTCCCTTGACCACCACTGCAGAGACTCAACGAGGACTGTAGAGACTACCACTAGATTGTCCCAATGGCCGCTGGTCTTACGCCATTGGCTCGAGAGTCATTCCTGAATGGGGCGCATGGGTAGACGGGCTTGAGTATTACGCTCACCTGGTATCCACAGGGATGCCACCCAGCCGGGTTACTCGCTGGTATGCTTCTCAGCTTTGCCCTGATGTGGTCTGCGGGGAAGGTTTTGCCTGAAAATACAGGAGGACTGTGTTCAAGACTGACCGATTGGGGTAAGTATCCTCCCTCCACCCCCGTATGATTCCAGTCCCTTTGGCGCCCTTTCCTCACCTTGTGGTAGAATTAGGCGTGCTCTCCATCCTGCCTTCTTTGCAGGGGCGCGTTGTCTTTCATGGGCGAGTGTGGTCCAGTTACTTCACTGACGCCGGCCCATTTGATATTTTTCAGGTAGGTCTTATTGCTGTTCTTTAGTTTTGTTGCTATCCTGCATGCCTTTCTTTGTTTAAAATGTACTTTTCTCCCTTAGGTATGCGGGCCTTCAGCGCGGCAAACTGGCTTGGTTGAGACCCGCTGGTAAATGATGGCGCATTAAGAGTGCTATGATGCGGTAAGTAAGCGCTATGCGCAGCGCTGCGAAGTCTTGCCTTTGCTAACCTGTGTTTTCCTTCCTTGTAGGTCGCTGTGTTCTTCAGCGCGAGTGGAATGACCGGAGTGGTGCCAGCCGAGAGGCGACCAGCCAGGTAAGCCTTTTGAGCAGTTTGTAATTTGTAAATGTCTCTACTGCTTTCTTTAATGTTGCCTCTATCTTCCTCTTTCAGGTCATTCTGTCCGGGAGGCGTGCAGATTCGAGGAAGCTGTTCTCAGTAGCTGCAAGTGTTTAAAGATGAAGACTGCAGGTAAGATGCTGCTGCTAATGATGTTCCTTTTGTCTCCTTGCAGGTTCCGCTTCTCCGAGGTTCGAGGGAATAGCTGGACACGGTGAGCGTCAGGTTGCAAGCTGCAAAGTAACGCGAAGCGTGTTGTCTTGCTCGGGTGTGGTTTAAATAGCCCCAACAAAATAGTCCAGGTAAAGTAGTCCCTAGGCTACCACACCCAAAACACTAGACCGCATAGCTTGGTTCTTAGAAACCAAGCTATGTGGATGCCTCCATGTTGGCTGACAATACAATAAAGTAGTTCCCAAGCACATTGTTTTTCATGGTGTATGAGACTAGCGCCATAGGGGCCAAGACTGGCCCCATGGGGGCTTTTGAAGAGGATGCCAGGCTCTAGAGGCCCGAGTCCTGACTCCACCTGGCCAATGGGTTTGCCAGAGGGGGTTTTGCGTGAGGGTCGTGACAGTGAGGAACTAGGAAGACACAGGAAGCCATCATCCCCAGCAGTTGCATGGCTTTGCGTACGGTCACCCGATAACTGGCTAGTGAGGGACCTGGAACAGCATGTTTTACACCCTCTCGTTGGAGGGGCAGACAAGCCCGTCTTCTGTCCAAATCAGTGCCCCCAGAAATTGTTTGATTTGGCTGGGGGTCAAGCTGTATTTGTTCTTGTTGATAGCGAAACCTAGGTTAAATAGAAGATCCACAGGCAACAGGGCGCAACAAGAACACAAATAGACAACAAAAGCACAGGGCAACAGGAGGCTGGGTTAAAAGTCAGGTATCAGACTTCACTTGAATAAATGAGTTTTCAGTTTTTTTCTGAAAAGCATCAGGTTTGACAAAAGTCTAACTGTACGTATAAAACATTCCAAAAGGAGGTCGCTACTGTAGAAAAGGATCTGCCAAGACCGCTAGATCGTGTGTATTTAGGACCCTGAATGAAGCCTAGGGCGGAAGAGTGTAGGTTTCTGGTTGGTTGGTACAGAGGTAGCACGGCTTTGAGGTATTCTGGTGACTTGCCATAAAGGCAATGATGGAGCAGAGTGCTCATCTTAAAGAGGATGTGTTCGTAGACGGGTAGCAAATGGAGTTCTCCCCTGGCATTGTAGATATGGGATCTTCTAGGGACATTCTTGACAATATTCTTGACAATATGGACGGCATCGTTCTAAATGATTTAGCAGGCCTGAATGTTAGTTCTGGAAGCCCCACACAGCAGGAGATTGCAATAGTACAATCTGGTGAGGATGGTGGCCTGGGCTATGGTCGCACAGTTCTCTTTGATGAGGTAAGGGCAGATACGTCGAATGAGTCTTTTTGTCTGAGAGGTTTTACCTGGGCATCTGAATTGAGGGAGGCCTCTATATGGACCCCTAAGGTTTTAACTTACTTATGCGTCTCAATTTTATTGTCTTGAATATGGAAATTGTTATAGGATGGACCAAGCTTGGCCCGTGCCTGGCAGGAGCCAAAAATGAGGAGCTTCGTCTTGCTGCCGTTCAGACACAGCCAGTTGTCAGACATCCAGCCCTTGATGAGGAAATAGATGACGTTCAGGTTGGTGGAGGTCTATACGTGGTCCCCACTAAGCACAATGACCAGCTGAATGCCATCGGCATAGTTTGTAAAGAACACACCCATGTCCTCCAAAAGTGTGCAGAAGGGCCTTAGGTATAGGTTGAACAAAAGGGGCGAAATACTGGCACACTGCGGGACACCACAATTGACTAGCAACTCCGAGGAGAAAACTGAGCCCCATTGAATTTTAGATCCTTGATTAAAGAGAAAGGACTGGAACCAGTCCACTTCTTCCTTAGAACAGTGGCCTAGATTTTTTAGACACAGTAAGAGTTGCTTGTGGTCAACAAGGTCGGAAGCCGTGGACAGATCCAAAAGGATCAACATCGCGGCTTTCCCTTCGTCCATGATTTTAAAAAGATGGTTGTTCGCTAGGCATGTTCTGTACGAATCCCCTGTTATGAGCCAGTCATCGAGGTTGGGATGGATGGGGATGGACTGCCTGTGCAGGTGAGCCGCCACTACCGCCAGTAACTTTGTGAACATCCACTTGAGCAAGGCTCCCTGGGCAAGAGTGTGCCCTGCGGTTTTGGCCAAGTTCAGAGTGTTCTTCAGGATATTCTGGATAACTTGTCTGCCTTTAGCCACGATGGCCAGAAGGCGTGATCGGGTAGGCTCTGCAACTTCCTAAACGCCATCCTGTTCTAGGCCCCACTGACCATCACTGTAGCTCACATATTCACCCGACCGCATGCTGGATAGTAAAGAAACCCTACTATTTACCAATCAGCCTGAAAAATAACATGTTTGCCTACATATGTGGTGGTGCCAGTAACAGTTACCAAATCTAGTTCACTCACAGTTCCATATCCTTCCTTCTTACAATTATGTTAATCATCAGTAGTGAGCAATTGTGAGAAGGCACACAAATGAACACAAGAGCACATGCATAGTATTACAATTACATAAAAACTGTTGCAGAAAACAAAGTTAAATGGAATTCCCTTAATTTCAGGATACGATTACACAAAAGGATTTCAGTTTGCTTGCAAGACAAACTGATAGCATCCTAAGCTTAACCCATTTCCAACCAACTAACCCGCCCGCCCTCCAGATCCATCGTTTTTTATGCATTCTGAAAAGCTTGACCCCAAAACTTTGAGAGGCACTTACTAGGAGATCTGGCAAGTTATTCACACCTCCCGCTTGCACAAAGCTTCCCATTGGCCATGAGATGCCACGTGATGGTAATCTTCCTGGTAAATTTGACTGCATAGTCGAACTTCCGGTAACATCCACCTCAGGCGAGGTGCCTATGGCCTCCACCCCTGTGACGCCTTCCAGCAATGATAAGAAGTCGATTGTCGGGGCCAGTTAGAGCCAGTGTGATGCATTGGCTCAAGTTCAGTGACCTTGCTCTAGCAATCAGGGTCATGCCAAATGTATGAGGTCAGAAGTTCTAGGTGCACATGCACACTCGATGTTATGGTTTTTATTTATTCAACATTTCTGTCTATATTTATCCATATTTATATTTGCTCTGTAAATAAGAATAAGTTGCAACGAGTGCTTTTCCACATTTATTCAAATAAATAATTTGCTTCGATCCCTAGAATGGGAAACCTGTCAGGCCAAGATCCTTTTTCACCTTAAAAACAACCAACCGCTCGTTATGATTATGTGATAAGCATCTATGTATCCGTTTGAACAACTTCAAAGGGAAATAAATCACTTCTTTAGCCTGCCCATTCTTTTACTTTGCACAACTATTGGCCTGCAAGGCATAGTTAACAATCCGGAGAGCTACTCAACACACATCAATTTCAGTTTTTTTAACGAATGAACACTGAAAGGAAGGAACAAGTTACTTACCTGTAACTGTTGTTCTCCACCATGGGTCTGGCTTGGATTCACATGCTCATGAATATTCCCCGTCGTCAGGCTGGGAATCCTCAGTAAAGAAAAAATCAGTATCAGTTTCATTTCTGATCTGTCTTTCTTAGTAGTAAACAAATCACTGATCTCTGGGTCATACTGCCCCCAGCCAATGAGTGCCCTCTCCCTAAGCCCCGCCTCTGGCAGCCATCCTCAGATTTGGTAGCACGCCAAGTGGCAGTATGACCAAGTGAAGAGCCGCAGAAGGGTAGGTGGGAGGGTTTGCATGTGAATCCATGCCAGACCCATGCTGGAGAACAACAGTTACAAGTAAGTAACTTGTTCCTTCTCCAGCATGGGGTCTGGCATGGATTCACATGCTCATGAATAAAAGAATACATAGCAGTATACACAGGCACAACCACGGGAGGTGGCAACAGGCTCAACATTAAGCAATACAACAACTCAACATTAAGCATCTCTTGCCTCCTCACCAGGCTCACCTTAAGCGAACAGGTTGTGCAGCACTGCTTGGCCGACCCTGGACTCCTCCCTGGAGTCCCGATCGACGCAGTAGAATTTTGTGAAGGTGTGCGTCGACCTCCACGTAGCAGCCCTGCAGATGTCCAGCAGGAGCACACCAGACAGGAACGCCATGGTAGCAGCGATCGCTCTGGTCGAATGGGCTCTCGGACGGCCGGGCAGCAGTCGGTTTGCCAACCGGTGACAATGCATGATGCAGCCAGAGCCATCTGGAAATGGAAGTCTTCGAGAGAGCCTTCCCTTGATTCACAGACCCAAAGTTCACAAACAGTTGTGACGTCTTCCGAAAACTCTTTGTGCGGTCCACATAGAACTTCAGCGCTCTAGCCACATCCAGCGAGTGCAAAGTCCTCTTGACCGGCGTCGAAGGCGACGGGAAGAAAACTGGTAACACCAAGGGCTCGTTGAGGTGGAAGTCCGACAGCACCTTGGGCATGAAGGAGGGGTGCGTCCTCAGCACCACCCTCGTGTCATGAAAAGTCAAGTATGGAGGCTTGCAAGATAGGGCCTGAATCTCTCCCACTCGTCCTGCAGAGGTGATGGCCATTAGGAACGCTGTCTTCCATGACAGGAACTTCAAAGGCGCCGAATGCATAGGCTCGAATGGGGCTCCCATGAGCCTGGTCAGCACCACATTAAGCTCCCACGCCATGGCAGGAGCCTTCACCGGCAGGAATGATCGGAATAGTCCTTTCATAAATTCCTTCACCAGGCGATGAGACCACAAGGACGCCCGTCCCGTAGTCCTGGTATATCGGGAGATGGCAGCCAGATGTATTTTTATGGAGGCGTGAGCCAGTCCAGCTTTGGCCAGCGACAGTAGGTACGGCAGCACTTGAGGGGCCGTAATCCACAGAGGGTTAATCTTCTGTGCACGGCACCAGACAGAGAACCTCTTCCATTTATGACCGTAACACTTCTCTCTGCAATCAGCCGGGATATCGTACCCTCCAAACTCTAGTGCTGCAAGAGCCAGGCCTGCAAGTTCAGCGACTGTGGGTCGTGATGGTGAATGGCGCCTCCTTCTCTGGGAACCAGATCTGCCTCGGCCACGCTGGTGCAACGAGGATCATCCTGCACCTAGACTTCTTGAGCTGGTTGATGAGGCGGAGCAGAAACGGCAATGGAGGGAACGCGTATAGAAACAGGCCGTCCCAAGGGAACGAGAAAGCATCGCCCATGCTCCTCGGCTGTGGGAACCTGCACTTTGAATTTATCGCCGGCGCGAACAGGTCGATCTGGGGTTTGCCCCATCGTTGGAAGAGTCGATCCACTTGATCCTGGCGCAGTTTCCAATCGTGGCACGAGCGCAGCTCCCTGCTGAATGAGTCAGCGATGGTGTTTTTTATTCCTGCCAGGTGGAAGGGAACCTAAATATCCCCTGGGCGACAGCCCAGTGCCACAGATCCTGGGCCTCCTTGGATAGGGCTGGGGAATCTGGTGCCTCCATGCTTCCGTATATAGAACATCGTGATGGTGTTGTCGGTGAAGATCCTCACCACTTTGCCCTTGAGGGACGGAAGGAACGACTTGAGAGCCCAGAACACTGCTCGGAGCTCCAGAATGTTGATGTGGAGAGACCTCTCCTCCGGGAGCCAAAGGCCTCTTGCGTGGAAGTCTCCGGTGTGGGCCCCCGAACCCTACAGAGAGGCGTCCCTCGTCACTGTCTCCTGAAACGCCGGGATTTGAAATTCCGTGCCTGTCGTGAGGTGAGCACGGATGCCCCATCATAAGATCGCCCAACGGAACTCCTCGTCGAGAGGGATCCTGTCCTCGAAACAGCCCCTCGCATGAAGCCAGCGGGCGTTGAGGAACTCCTGTAGCGGACGCATCCGAAGTCTGCAAAGGGGTACAAGATAGATGCATGAGGACATCATCCCGAGGAGGGACTTGATGGACCTCACCCTGGCCACGTCCGTGGCTAGCAGGCGCTGCACCTTGCCCAGGATGGTCTTGGTCCTCTCCTCTGAAGGGGAGGCTAATTGCCCCACTGTATTGAGCTTCGCTCCCAGAAACAGTGCTATCTGCAATGGAACTAGGTGGGATTTGGGGTAGTTGATGGCGAACCCCAGCTCTGTAAGCAACCGAACGGTCCTCGCCATGTGTTCGACGGCGAGTTCCCTTGTCCTTGCCCGGATTAGCCAGTAGACCAGGTAGGGGTAAACGTGGATCCCCTGCAGGCGCAGCCGCACCGCCACTGGTGCCAGGCACTTGGTGAAAACCCTGGGTGCCGACTTTAATCCGAACGGTAGGGCTCTGAATTGGTAGTGGCGTCCCTGAACTACGAACCTGAGGAACTTCCTGTGCCTTTTTAGAATAGGGATGTGGAAGTAAGCATCCTCCAGGTCCAAAGACGACAGGAAGTCGCCTTCCTCCAGCTGTCCCAGCACGTGCTGGAGGGTGACCATCCTGAATTTCTGCGCCTTGATGTACTTGTTTAAGCGACGCAGGTCCAGGATGGGGCGCCAACCGCCTGTCTTCTTCCTGGCAAGGAAGTACCTTGAGTACACTGCGGAGCCCCGGAGCCTTCTGGGGACGATCTCAATGGCACCTTTCTTGAGCATCGCCCTTACCTCCAACAGCAGTTGAGGGACGTGATTTTCCTTCCTGGCCACGGGAGGAATGCAAGGGCACTTCTTTTGGAATTCCAGCGAGTGCCCGTTGGCCAGGGTGTCCAACACCCAACGGTCGGTGGAGATGGACTCCCACACGCTGACGAACTTCGTCAGCCGGCCTCCCACCGGGGTGCTTCGGTGGGGGCCCGTCAACACGGCTGGGTCAGTCTTGCTTGGAGGCGGCCTTGCCGCCTTGGCCTCCTTGGCGACAACGGCGGGATCCCCCTTGCTTGCCGCGACCCCTGCAGGCCTCCTGGGAAGAGGAGTGGGCCGCCTGGCGGTAAGTGGAGAAGCCACCGCTGGAACCTTTAGAGGCACCCTGTCTGCCTCCGGAGTTCCGAAAGGGCCGTCGCTGTTGAAGCATCCCTAAGGCCCGAGCCGTCTCCGAGTTGGTCTTGATGGCCTCTAGAGACTCGTCCACCGCCTTACCAAAGAGGTTGTTGCCGTCGAAAGGCATGTCCAACACTCTGGTCTGGATGTCCTGGCGAAAGGCTGTCACCTTGAGCCATCCTCATCGTTGGAGGCAAACTCCGTTGCCCAGTTGGCGAAATCCGGTATCGGCAATGTCCGTTGCCACCGTTATGGCGTGATCCGACGCCACCTCGCCTTCCTGCAGAATTTCTAGGGCCTCCGCCCTCTTGTCATCAGGTAGGAAGTCTAGCAGGGGAGCTATCTTGAACCAGAGCTCCCTGTCGTAGCGGGCCACGATCGCTAAGGCATTGGCCGCCTTAATCGTTGTCGCCGGCGACGAGATGACTCGTCGTCCCATGGAGTCCAACTTCTTGCCCTCGCTGTCCGCCGGGGAACAGTTGAAGCCCCCGCACCCGCTGCCTTCTTCTTAGCTGCTGCCGAGACGACAGAGTCCGGCGTGGGCAGGGCCCTGAGGCACAAGGGGGCAGCATCAGGGACTCAGTACTTCTTCTCGTACCTGTCTCTCTTGGCGGTTGCCGTGGAAGGGTTCTTGAGGACAGCAAGCCCCTCGTTCCAGATGTCGTCGGGCAAAGGCACCGCGAGGGCCGTCTTCCTCTTGGCCTCTCGTCGTTGGTACAGAAACCCTTCCTTTTTTTGTTCTTCAGGGCAGAGCTGGAAGAGCTCGGATGCCCTGGTTATCATGGCGTGGAAAGAGCCAATTTCGTCGGCTAGGGACGCCCGCGGGGGGGGGGGGGTGATGACGGGATGTCCGCTGTGTCATCGCCACCGTCATCGTCCGTCCCCGTTGCTGTGTCCGTCGTCGTATCTTCTCTAGGGTCCGGCGAGGACGAGGGGTCTACAGGTCTCTCAGGCACGAACGGCGGAGCCGGGTGGACTCTCCTCCGCTTGTTCGGAGGGCTTCCCGACAGGCCCGGTTCTGGATCCTCCGTCGGGGTCCGTGGTAATCTCGTCCTTATCTCGGTACATAAGGATTGGATTGCCAACAAAATGGCCGCCGAGCTATCCTGGGCTTGGGTAATGGCTGCGACGGACGGGATGGCCGTTCCACTGGGCCCTTTTCGTCGCCATCGTCGCTATCTTGGATCACGTCAGCAGGGACCGTCCACTCGAACCTCTCGTTGAGGCCTATGAACCTCTCGTTGAGGCATATGGACCTCTCGTTGAGGCCCTTCTCGGCTTCCACCAGCTCCTCCTCAGGGGCTGATTCCGAGTCTGTAATGGCCACCGCCCCCCCTCTTTTTCCGCCGGGGGCTTCACGGGGGTTTTACCGATGGGCTGGAAAGAGGACTCCCTCCGCGGTAGCAGGGATACTCTGGGCCCAGAGGCCGTTTCCACTTGCGTAGTCTCCGCCGGCTTCGCCAGGGTCGCAGTGACCACTTCGACAGAGGCCTTTGCCGGATGGATCAAAGCCCTCACCACCTTAGGTGCGTCCTGGGCCTTTGCCTTGGGGGGAAGGTCAGCGCCTTGCTCCCCCTTCGAGATCGACCAGGTCCGCTCCAGCGGCTTACCCGGGTTCTCGGACTTCCTCTTCCCCAAACCAGAGCGCTGGCTCGTGGTCGAACATGCCGGGGAAGTAGCACCCTGCCTGGCAGCCGAAGAGCCCGACCTTTCGGCGCTCCCGGTGCCCGTGGACTTGCGGTGCTTGGCCTTCTGTTGGGCCCCCGTCGCAGGGGCGGCCACACAGGACTTAGAAGCCCACTCAGACTTTTTCTTCACCTTCTCACCTGCTGTGCCCTTCTCCAGCCAGGCGGCGAGGCGGAACGACGATCTTGTTTGGTCCGTTACGAAAGGTTCTTGCAGAACGCGCAGTCCTTCTCCACGTGCGTCTTGTCCTCATGAAGACAGTAGCGACAACGCGAGTGCTCGTCCTCCTTGAAAACGTTCTGCAATTCACATCCAGGGCAGCACCTGAACAGCTTGGATCCGGGCGTCAAGCTTCCCTTGTCCTGGGCCATGTCCGTTGAGGTAGGCCGCAGATCTTCCGGAATCCTCCAAGAAGTGTAAACTCAACGAAAACTTCACCCTTGAGGGGAGTAGAAGAATTCTGAAACGGGTCCCCGTTATCGGAAGTAGAAACGGTGGAGCTTGAGGCTCGATTAAACCGAAAAAATGAGAAAATCTCCCGAAAAAGTACGAAAACGCAGCAAAAACTCGAGAGCTAAAGCACGAGGACTCCCAACACTTGAGCGTGCGGTAAAAATCCGAGGATGGCTGCCAGAGGCTGGGCTTAGGGAGAGGGCAGTCATTGGCTGGGGGCAGTATGACCCAGAGATCAGTGATTGGTTACTACTAAGAAAGACAGATCAGAAACAAAACTGATACTGATTTTTTCTTTACCGAGGATTCCCAGCCTGACGATGGGGAATATTCATGAGCATGTGAATCCATGCCAGACCCCATGCTGGAGAAATGTGACTTCTGCCCGTATTTATGTGTAAAAATTAGTAAAAACTGAAATCTGGGAGCCCTACTTATAGCATCCAGCAATATAGGAGCCAATAGAGGCAGGAGGATGCCCCCAACCAAAGCCTGCTAGGATTGAAAAGAAAATAATAAAAACAAGAGATTTTAGAGGTACGGGGATAATGTAATGATAAATGAGGCTGAAAACATGGTTTTTGCTAACAACATGAAAGGGAAAAGCCTGGGTCAACCTACATTCATGGTTTTCCCAGTCCCTATGATCTGTACAATATTTTCTTTTAATTAACTGGGGGCTACATACTGCCACAAAACCCAATGGGTAATAGCAAAAATACCTGTAGCCCGTTCAATGCGATTAATTTGGTGAAAAATGCGTGCAAAAAGTAACAATGATGAGCTGGGGTGACAACAAAAGGACAAAGTGTCTGCCCATGCCCAGCAGATACCAATGAAAACATTGGGAGGGTGCAAGCTCCTACAATAAAATAGTGAGCGACGGGTGAGCCATCTCCCACAGACACGGATGTACAACTGACATTCTGCAGTGTGAATCTCTCTCCAATCATAGAAAAAGCATACAGAGAATATACAAATGTATGATTAGGCAAATTCACATAAACAGGAATCCATAACATCAGGTGTCACCTAGCCTACACCCATCATTCCCTCCTTATTGGTGATAAGCTAAAAAAAAAGAAAAGGGCCTTTGTAAATTTGATAGCACAAGAAGTGACCTGAAATGGCTTTACGCTGTCACACAATACCATACCCGCTGTAAGCAAGGCATGGTAAGTGTTTATTGAACTTCAAACACCTAGCTAATCCTAAATCTACAGATGGGAGCAAGCTACAACCATCAAATAATAAGAACGCAGTCTAGTGGTGTCTTGTCAAAATAAAACGGCCCATACTAATAAACTTTTTGCCAATCCTTACCTCTAAATACAAATAGTGTGGGAATAGTGTTACCAAAAAGAAAGAAGTGTTCACAAAATGATATGTCGGGATGTTTAGGCCGTTGACCTCCCTTTCCCACGTTTTCAGCACGGGATAAGGGGGTTGACTCGAGCACAGCATGGTCTTTGGCTTCTTTAGCACAAGGATACAGTTCAATCATTAGCATCAGGGCCATCTGTATGCAAGTCTCCTTGCGTCTCAAAGTCTATGCACTCAGAGGGCGTGATGCAACCAAATAAAACGACAAGTTCTTTTCCTCTTTGGATTTTCACAAGTATTCACTTTAGGTGATTCACTACCCATCCCATATCCCCCTCAGCCGGGCTCAGATCCCTTTAGCACAATGTTCGTCACCTTGGATCCCCCTCATCCGGGCTCAGATTCCTTGAACACAATGTTCGTAGGATATTCCTTTTCTTGTGACTCACGGTTCACTGCAAATCCCCCTCAGTCTGGCTCAGATCCCTTTTTAACATAATTAGTCTCCCTCGGCTGGACTCTGACCAAGTTCAATTTACATCAAGTATCGAAGACTTTTGAATGTGCATGGTGTTTGGCTTGACCCTTTACA
Organism: Ambystoma mexicanum; assembly: GCF_040938575.1. Lineage (NCBI taxonomy): Eukaryota > Metazoa > Chordata > Amphibia > Caudata > Ambystomatidae > Ambystoma > Ambystoma mexicanum. Next base: position 1,107,975,162 of record NC_090931.1, read on the forward strand.
GGACCACTTCGATTTCACAATACCTTTCCTTTTAACATTTCACCTTTCAGTTGGATATCAAACAGAGACTTTCGAATGCTCACCCACATGGTGCCGGACCACTACGTCTACAGTATTGTATCTTAGTGTCAAAGTTCAGTCACTCATCTGCTGTTTTAATTATACTTGCGTTGCTTGCCACATTCGCTTCATACACTGTTCTCTTCAATTGTCTTTATACAATGTTGCTGCTTGCAAGCTTGGTTTCCACACAGACCGGTCTGCTATCAGTCTCCCCAACTCACTGGCTGTGCTGACTTCACTGGCTCTGCTTTGTTGTACGAGCCAAGGACAGTACCATAGCAGCAAACTATTCTCCCCGTCTTGACTATCGACGCGGAAGAGCCCCGGGTCCCTCCGACACACAATGCAGGATTCTTCAGCTTTGATTCCAGGTCTTACGTTTCCTATTCTCGAAGGATTTAATGAAGTTATGGTAATTCGATGAAAAGGTCAGGGGTACTTCCCTCCTTGCAGTCCTCTTCATTCTTGCCGTCTTTTGCCTTGTATTAAACTGCCATCTTGGAACTGCTGCTTCCTTGTGTGCTTTTCCTTGGTCAGAGTATGCTTTCTACTCTGCCTTTTATCTGTGTGGAGAAGTGTGATGGAAGTCAGGTGTGTGTAATGATCAGTAATTGCCTGACCCTGCCTTACCATTGTATTGGGAAATGTCAGGTATACGGCTCGAGTGTTAGTCAGTTTTCTCTCACAGTGAGCTGTTAGTGAGAAAGTGTTTGTGTCGGAAAAGGGGGTGGGGGGTTGAGTTTCTAAGTATCCTAAGTGGTAGGATGTGGTATCCTATGTGGTAGGATGGGGTAAAGGTGTTACAGTGAAGGGGATACTGCGTCTTGCCATCCGGTGTACCACTTGTACTCCCCGAAGACCCCTCATCCAGGTGATCCTCCCGCACTGGTCCACCCCCAGGAATTGGATCCAAAAGCGATGGCCGTGACCTGGCCACCTGGATGACAGATCCCTGAGGACTAGCGGATGAGACACCTTCATGTTTCTCACATTGCCCTCCAAACAACGCCCCCAACACACTCAAAACACTTGCTCCAGCTATTCCTCTGGTGGGCGGTTTGTTGGCTCTGCGTGCCTCAAGCCTTTTTACTTCACTTGACTTGATCAGTTCCCATGGCCATCAGTGCAGGACAACTCTGTTCTCCATTTTGAAATTCCCTGTCATTTTACACTGCACTCTTCAACTTACAGTGAAGTGTGGTCGGGATATTTTGTGTCCCTATAACTTGGTTTTTCGTAACTTTGTGGTTACTCGCATAACGTGCCCAAAAAGGGCTAGTGGTAGCAGATTATTTTCTATTGTGTATGTTTTAATTGTCTAACACACTTTTTCATCATACTACTTAATGCCTTTTAGAGTAGAGTATCACAAACTCTGAAATTGCTGTGTGTGCCACAATTTATTATCTTGTCCTTTAGCCATCTTGTATTTTGCCCTTCTTCCTGTCATTTTAGGGCCAGATTTGCCAAATATGGTATGCCCTATTCTGTGGCCAGATGTGGGAGCTGGGACTGTCTGGTCCCAGCCCACATCCATGCCAAAGTGTGCCCGTTGCTGAGCAGATGTGGTGGCCAGAGGCTGTGCATAATTGGACAACCCTTGTCTGTTGGAATGATGCAGATATTTACCATTGGTGGGCTTGGGGTCGACTCCATCTGGAATCCTGGATAAAAGATCTTTTTCTGTCATTCAGCAGATCATCGTTGGAGCCCAGACCTCTACACCGAGAAGCATCATGCTGGAGACCCAGAATCAGTCCTCCAGATAAGGTGCATATGAGGCCTTTTTACCCACAGAAATCTTGTCAATACGGCCCTTTTAATTCTTCCTTGCGTACCACTTACACAGGCGATTTACGGCAGCACCCCCATAAATCATGGAGCTCCTGGTGACAGACTGGCTAGCAGCAGCTTGCAAATCCACTCTTTACTTTAGTAATAGACACAGTTCCTTGAAAGAAGCAACTGGGATGAGTCCTTGTCTGTTTAATGTTTTTACACTCTCCTCTGATAATGATTCGATCAAGAAAATACTTTCCGAGTAATGTAAAAGGGAATTTGTGTTTTATTTACTTTGTTCAACTGCCTGCATTTCGTATCTTACAGTGTTATAAAAGCACTTTGAATCATGAACATGCTTTTCACGTTGCTTTAGGACACAGATAGTATTGTATAAAATGAAAATTGTCTTAAACAAGGGCTGCATTTCTGCTTAATTGGCTTTAATAGAGGCAGCGCAGTTGCAGCAGCATGGGCATTTCATACTTTGTTTTCTTTTCATCACAAAAGCACACCAATTGCATAGGTAGTCATGTGGTCTGAACTTTAACTCCCTTTCTGACCACCCACCGCAAGCAGGTATAATGGATAGAGGTAGAAGCAGTACTGCATATATTTTTAGTGCCACAGATTGTATGTACATCTCAACAGGACTGCTATATATTCAGGCAAAGCAGCCTAATTTATTAACAGAGCTGCTATATCGTACGCAAGTCATGGCACAATGCCAGATATTCACAGCAGGCCTGACTGCATCATACCCACATTTCTTAGCAGGACTGCTATGTTTTGGAACAGTACTGAGAGTACGAACATGTGTTGCATTTTCTGCAGCGAGCTAAAGTACAGAGCAAGAACAGTGTATGAGCTATTCCAACCAACCTCTGAAAGTGTGGGAAGATGGCATGGCTGTCATATACTTCAATCCCTTCTACTCAGCCTTGCGTTTTTCAAAACTTCTGCTTCTCCCATGTCCGATTATTGAGTCCCACTGACAAAAATCTAGCACATTTCAAAGCCGCATTATGAATCTCCTGACTAATGTAGGATAGTCCAAACAGGCTTAGAGCTTTTGACAAGACATTTATGTTAGGAATGTCTCACATGGAACTGCCAGTGCCCTAACCCTATGTGCCTTTCAGTGTCAACACCCTGTTGGGAAAGGCAGCTCAGTGGGTTAATAACCCTGCTGCAGAGATTATTGTGTAACCTGTTCAAATCCTGTTAATAGGCAAGTTAATGAGTCTGCATCAGAGATATGTATTTAACATGCAGGTAACATTCAATTGTTACACAGTTGACTTAACTTTCAACTTATCAAAAGGACTACTAAATCCCGGATGCTCTACTTGTAATGGATCATAACACAGAACTAATTAGGGCTGCTATACCTGTGATTGCTCAGAACACAACTGTTCATGGCTGCTATGCTTGTAATGGCTAAGAACACATAGCTCTTCAGGGGTGCTGTACTTATAAGGGCTTAGAACACAAATATCATCAGGGCTGCTATACCTGTGATTGCTCAAAACACAACTCTTCAGGGCTGCTGGGCTTGTAATGGCTCAGCACACATTCCTCATCGGGGCTGCTATACCTGCTGCTGTAATGGCTCAGAAAAAGCACATCCCATGAGGACTGCTATATGTGTAATGGCTCAGAACACACACCTCACCAGGGCTGCTATACCTGAGATGGCTCAAAAGTAGAACACGCACATCCCATGAGGACCACTATACTTGTAATGGCTCCGAACAGACATCTCATTTGGGCTGCTATACTTATCATGGCTCAGAAGAAGCACACCCCATGAGGACTGTTATACTTGTAATTCTATTTGTATTTGTATTTATATTGTACTTTATATAGCGCCTTTTTCCAAAGCGCTTTACATAAGAAAATTAACGATACATAAAATCAGTAATACAAATAACGTTCAGGTACTGCCGGTAACAATCAATCAGAAACTGAAGCAAGTGAGTTTTTAGGGAAGAACGGAACAAAGAGTAAGAAGTGATAGAACGGAGAGACAGAGGCAGCAAGTTCCAATGAAGAGGAGCAAGAAGCTGAAATGAACGAAAGCGAGATTGAGCACAGGGAGGACGGGGAACATTCAGCTTGAAGAGACCAGAAGAGCGAAGAGAGCGAGTAGGATTATAAAATGAAAGGAGAGATGCAAGATAGTCGGGGGGCAAGCCGTAAAGAGATTTCAATAGTAGGAAAAGAAAATTAAATTTAAGATGAGAATAGAATGACAAGCCGCCAAGTGAGGCAAGAAAGGAGCAAATCGAGTCCTGATAAAAAAGAAGACAGAGTGAACAAATAGAGAATCGTACATTGATTTAAGAGGAGCGAGACGTGAACGGGGAAGACCAAAGAACAGAACAGAACAGTAAAATAGTGGAGAGAAGATTAACAACGGGATAAGACATTTTTAGTAGCGTGAAAAGTAAGAAAAGGGTGGACTCTACGAATATTATAGAGATGAAATAGACAGGAGCACGATGTAAGAGAGATATGGTAAGCAAAAGAAAGATTTGAGTCGAAATAGAGACCCAGATTATGAGCAGTGGGAGAGATGAACAAGTTACTTCTTACCTTGTAACGTTCTTTCGACGGGATGTTCCTCCGACGTATTCCTTATCTTAGATATCTCCTTCCAGCTCTGCTGGCCTCGGAAAATTTTCTCTATAGTGCGCTGCGCGTCGGCGTCCTCCGAGTCGATGTCCCTCGACAGCCGCCGTATCGACGTCGACGTCATCCTGCCTATAAAGGCCTCGCACAGCGTCCGTTGCTCATTCCGTTTTGTAGCCCACAGTATTTCTGTCTGGACTAGACTAATCACCCTGAAGGAGCGTAAGCTGCAACAACAAGGGAAGTAGAACTGCGGGGATGGATGGGAGGGCCGATAAGGAATACGTCGGAGGAACATCCCGTCGAAAGAACGTTACAAGGTAAGAAGTAACTTGTTCTTCGAAGGGATTGTGTCCTTCGACGTATTCCTTATCTTAGATAGGCTCCCATAGCAGTATTCTATTATTGGAGGAGGGAGTACTGACTTCACACTGTCTTCTATTGATGAATAGAGTGCAGTACAGCCCTTCCAAACCTAGTCTCTTGACTGGAGGAGGAATCCAAGTTGTAAAATCATGTAAAGGTATGGACAGACGACCATGTGGCGGCCGCACAGATGTCTTTAACCGGCACACCTCTTTTGAGGGCCGATGAAGCTGCAATACCTCTGGTCGAATGAGCCCTAAGGTTTTGAGGGGGCTCTTTCCCTGCCAGTTTATAACATTCCAAAATGGCTAGAATGATCCATCTGGAAATGGTCTGCTTAGTTATTGGTAACCCCAGCTTGTGACCTGTGTAACCTACAAACAGCTGGTCTGCCTGTCTTATCCTGGCTAGGGTCCAGCCTGTGTAACCTCTCTTCCTCTTTCCCCGGATGAGGAGGAGGAGAGAAAGATGGTAGGGTAATCTTCTGAGTGATATGGAATTCAGAAACCACCTTTGGGAGGAAATTAGGCTTCACTTGCAGGACAACTTTGTCTTTGTGAAAGATTGTATGAGGGGGTTTACAAGAAAGAGCTTGTAATTCGCTCACCCTTCTAGCAGATGTAAGTGCTATTAATAAAACAGTTTTAAGGGTAAGGAATCTTAACGAACAAGAATGGAGTGGTTCGAAAGGTGTGCCCATCAGGAAAGTTAGGACTAAGTTTAAATCCCATAGGGGAACCTGGAATGGTCTTGGGGGATAAACATTGGTTAACCCCTTTAGAAACTGTATTACCAAGGGTAACTTGAAATAGGATGGTTCTTCCGCAGTGTGCTTAAAGATGGATAGCGCTGCGAGATAGCCCTTAATGGTGCCAACTTGAAGGCCTGAATTCGCCAAATAGAGTAGGAAGGACAAAACCATTGGTGTACCACATGAAAAGGGGTCGATATTCTGTTCTCTACACCAGCTGCAAAATCTGTTCCAACGGCAGCGGTATAAAGACTTTGTTGCTGGCCTCCTTGCCGAAAGCAAGACCTCCATAACATCATCAGGGAGGTCCCAATCCTTGTACCTCAGCCTTTCAGAAGCCAAGCGTGAAGGTTGAGGGTTTTGATGTCTGGATGGAGAACCTGACCTCCCTTCTGTGAGAGTAGGTTCTCTCTGAGTGGAAGTCGAATTGGAGGGCAGATGGACAAGTCTAGAAGGTCCGGGTACCACGTTCTCCTGGCCCAATCCGGGGCAATTAGGATCATGGTTCTCCTGAATCTTCTCAACCTCCTGATCATTTGAGGAATGACAGGGACCGGTGGGAACGCGTACAGAAGCGGAAACTCCCAGTCCACTATGAACGTGTCTCCCAGAGCTCCTCTCGGGGGAAATTCCCTTGAGCAGAACAGATCGCATTTCCTGTTGGCGCTGGTGGCGAACAGATCCACCTAAGGGGTTCCCCAAAGGGCGAAGATCTCTTGAAGGACTTCTTGAGCTAGTTCCCACTCGTGGGAGACTGTGCTCTGCCTGCTCAGAGCGTCCGCTGTCAAGTTCTTCTCTCCGGCTAGGTAGATAGAGAGATTCCTTCTTGGATTGCCCAAAACCAGAGCGGCATCGCCTCTCTGCACAGGGGTAGTGATCCTACGCCTCCTCTTTTGTTGAGGTAATGCATGGCCATCGCATTGTCCGTCATTATCAGGACATTTTTCCCTTGTACAGCTGGCAGGAACGCCTTCAGCGCAAGTCTGATGGCTCTCAGCTCTAACAGGTTGATATGTAGTCTGGACTCCGATGGAGACCAACGACCGCTGATGGTCAAGTCGTTGGCGTGGGCTCCCCACCCCGTGAGTGAGGCATCCGTGACTACTGTTATCTCCAGCCAGGGTTGCCAAAACTGTTCTCCTTTCAGAATGTTCTCCTAACAGGCCCACCACTGAAGGTCTCGAGCCACCCTGTCGGGAACCTGAAGAAGATCTGTCATTCTCCCTGAGAATTGTGACCACTGAGTCCTCAGTGTCCACTGGAGGGATCTCATTCTCAGGCGAGCCTCTGGCACTAGGAAAATGCAGGATGCCATGAGGCCTAGCAACCTCAAAATGTCGAAGGCTGGGAGACGTTGGGCATCTTGGAACTTGGTAACCATCTGTAGAATATCTTGAGCCCTCACCTCTGGTGGCGAGGCTTTTCCCAGGGAAGTGTCCAGGATCGCTCTTATGAACTGGAGTCTCTGCGATGGTATCATTTGTGACTTCTTTAAATTGAGGGAGAAGCCCAGTCTGTGAAGGGAGTGGCAAACGTGATTTAGCTGGATCTGAGCTTGTTCCGAAGATACAGCCCTGATCAACCAATCGTCCAGGTAAGGGTTGACGTGAATCCCTTCCCTCCTTAGACTTGCCGTCACTACCGACATTAACCTGGTGAAGACCCTCTGGGCGGAGGTCAGCCCAAAAGGCAGCACTCGAAATTGATAAAGAGAGTTGCCAATTGTGAACCTCAGGTATTTCCTGTGTTTGAGATGGATAGGCACATGGAAATAAGCATCCTGAAGGTCCAGAGATACCAACCAGTCCTGGAACTGAAGGGCCTGAAGGATCTGAGAAAAAGTGACCATCTTGAATTTGTCTTTCCTGAGGAATTTGTTCAATTCTCGCAAGTCCAAGATGGGTCTCAGTCCTCCGTCTTTCTTTGGAATGAGAAAGTAAGGGGAGTACCAGCCCTTGTTCCTCTCTGCTACAGGTACCGGTTCTATGGCACCTTTCTCTAGCAGGTCCAAAATTTCCTGCAAGAGGAGCGGATCTGGAGCTTTCTGAGAGCTGATCCCCGGTGGATGACTCTGAGGTATGCGTAGGAGAGGCAGGCAGTAACCTTGGGCAACTGTTTCCAATGCCCAAGCATCTGACGTGATAGCCTGCCATTCCGCCAGATGTTGAGTCAACCTGCCTTCTAGAGGTGTCCTGTGAGGGAAGTCCTCAGAGTGGTTTTGGGGCGGCTGATGCAGATGCCGATGGTAAAGAGGCACCTGCTGTTGCTGCGGCTTTTGAATATCTACCCCGTGCACCTTTGAGCCGGTCGTCCTCTACCTCTTCCGAATGCGGAGTAGAAGAGAAAGGACTTGCCCCTCGCAGAGGTTCCTGTGGGACGAAAAGGTGTCTGACGGATTGCAGCGCCTAGGGATTTTGCTGCTGCTTTTGAAGTTTTCAGTTTCTCTAAACTGTCATCCGCCTTTTTCCCGAACAAAGAAGAGCCATCGAATGGCATGTTGAAGAGCCTGGCTTGCACATCTGGGGCAAAAGCAGACTTTCTCAACCAAGCGAATCTCCTGGTTGTTGTACTTGCCGCCATTGCTCTGCTGATACTGTCAGCCGAATCAATGCCCGTTGGGAGGGATTCGCACATAGCGTCTTTACCTTCCTGTATGATATTCAGGAACGCCTCCCTTTCTTCTCCCTCTGGGATGCATTCAGCCGCTGTAGAAGCACACTCCCAAAGTGTATGGGTGAATGTAGCAAGGGTGCAAGTAGCATTAACAGATTGTAATGCCATGCTACATGCCGAAAAAACGTTCTTTGCCATAGCATCATATTTTTTATCGTTCCTGTCCTGTGGGACGGTAGGGTAAGCAGTCTTGACATCAGTAGAAGATGCTGCCTGTACCACCAGACTTTCTGGGGATGGGTGTTTTGCCAAAAACTCCGGGTCTGCAGAAGATACCCTGTATTTTGTAGACAGTTTTTTATTTACTGCCGGGACGACATCTGGGGTTTCCCAGTTCGTCATAATCTTCCTTTGAAGAGCTTTATGAAAGGGCATTATAGGATCCTCCTGTGGGCCTTTGTCAAGAATATCCGTGAGGTCATCTTGTTGGAAAGACTGTGAAGGTGCAGACCACCCCATAAACTCTGTGATCCTGGCCATTAAGGCTCTATAGGGGTTTCAGCATTCAGCAGGTCTGGCCTAGCAAACTCCACCTCAGAGGAAGTGTCCAACCCACTTGCCTCATGTAAGGAATCCTGAAGATCCTTTAACCTGCGTTCTTCAGAGGATAACTCCTCTCTAACTGGGGTTGCAGGTCCCTGCAACTCAAATGTGTCTTCCTGTTCAGACAATTCAACCTCTTCCATAATTGAGGACATAGTTCTCAATTGTTCTGAACTCATAAAGGGTGTAAACCCCATCTCCAAGGCAGAGGGTGCCAAACTTGTCATAATCGGCCTCGAAAACGTCGATGTCGTCGACGCCGAAGGCTTCGGGCGTGGCGTCGAAAACAAAGGCGGAGGCCTCGATGACCTCGACAGAATTGGGATTCTGCTCGAGGAAGTCGACAACCTCGACGCCATCGTCATCGAGGACCTGGGGATAGCCACTGGGTGTGTCGTAACCGTGACTTTTCTTGGCATCGACGCCGGTGTCGAAGATGGCGTTGAGTCGACAGACCCGTGTGTCGAAGGTCCCTTCGACAACGGCGTCGAAGACACCGACCTCGGCGTCGACGGAACCTTCGTCGACGGTGTCGACGGAACCTTCGAAGAAGGTTTTGAGGTCATAGCCTTACTCGAGGGTTCGAGACGCGCTTGAGAAGTTTCCTTCGCCGGGTACTGCGACTCGCGGCGTTTTTGACCTTCGGGTCTTTCGACCAAAGCATCGCTCTCGACAGTCTTCGAGGGGGTCGAGGCCGCTTTCTCGAAGACGCACATCATATTTTTGCGGAATTCCTCCCATTCAGCCCGGGAACTATGTTTCGTGGGGCAAGGGATTCTCTTTTGGAGAAACAGAGGAAGAGGAAGACGGAGAAGGGGATCTTCGACGTCTCCTCTTCGAGTGCTTCGATCTCGAGGAGTGATGGGACCCACTCCGAGACCTGGAGCGCGAATGGTGACGAGGAGACGAATGTCTCGACTTCGTCGAGGAAGAAGAAGCTTTAAAAGTCTTACCTTTCTCCAGCTTCCCCCTACGCTCCTTCAGGGCCTTAGCTGTCATGGACATACAGTCCTCGCACTCCGAACAATGGTGTTCAGCTCCCAAACACCACAGACAAACTCTGTGAGGGTCAGTCAGCGACATCTTTTTCCCACAATCTCGGCAATTTTTGGAGCCGGACCGAGGAGTTGTCGGTTCCGACGAAGAAGCCATCGAGTACGGATTGAATATCTCGAGGTAAATAGGGTTAACCTGACAAAAACTGAGCAACGGTATTCCGAGGCACTGAGTAAGCGCGGAAAAATGGAACTGAGAAACGGACGCTGCGCGCGGCCTTTATAGGCAGGATGACGTCGACATCGATACGATGGCTGTCGAGGGACATCGACTCGGAGGACGTCGACGCGCAGCGCCCTGTAGAGAAAAATTTTCCGAGGCCAGCAGAGCTGGAAGGAGATATCTAAGATAAGGAATACGTCGGAGGACACAATCCCTTCGAAAGATAGTCTAGAGGAAGGAAAGGAAATAGGGGGAGGAGGAGGCTGTGGAAGGAGAGTATTAGCAGGAAAGAATACGACTTCAGTCTTTACGACATTCAAGGTAAGAAAATGGGAGGTCATCCAGGATTTGATAGCAGAAAGACATGTTGAGATGAATAGCAGGCGTGAAAGACGAAAAAGGTAGAAAAAGCTGAGTATCATCAGCATAGAAGTGATGTGATAGTCCCAAGGACGAAATTATAGGGGCAAGAAGCAAAGCATATAGGGAGATTAGAAATGGACCCAGGACTGACTCTTGGGAAACACCATGATCAAGGGGAAAAGATGGAGAAGTGTTGCCACCCCAGGAGACAGCAAAAGTATGGTTAGATAAGTAAGAAGAAAACCATGATAGAACAGAACCGAAGACTAAAGAAGGAAAGAGATTCCAGAAGCAGTGAATGATCCACAGTCTCAAAAGCAACAGAAAGATCAAGAAGAATGAGATCAGAGGAGTGTTTAGAGTAACGAGCTGTAAGAGGAGGGTTAAGCACACAGGTCAGGGCTGTAATGGCTCAGAACAGACATCTCATCTGGGCTGCTATACCTGTGATTGCTCAGAACATCAAACTCTCCAGGGCTGCTATACTTGGAATGGCCTAGAATACACACCTCATCAAGAATGCTATACCTGTAATGGCTCAGAACACACATCTCATATGGGCTCTTGTACTTGTAATGGCATACAGTGTTGGTAAAGCATCTGCATTCCAGAAAGTGCTGCATCTGGTCAGACAAACCTCTACCTCTATAATTCCCAGCCTAATGGCCAAAAGAAGGTGACACACATCTACAAAGGAGCACCCAATGGTAAAGCTGCACTCGATTTTTAAATGGAAAATCATTTTCAGCTTGTTGGATAGTTATTGGCGCTATGTTAAAAGACAAACAGAAAAACAGGAGAGGAAGAGCAACTCTGAACCTAAGCAATACAGAAGAACAAAGGTGTGGCGCGGAGCTGAGCAACAGGAAGAGAGAACAAAGAAAGTAAGAAGGGAAACAGAGTTAATAACAGGACAAACACACAATAGAAGTGAGGAATAGAAACAGAGCAAAAGAGACATTTGGAGACAGCAAAATAAAACACAGATCAACAGCGGGTGGGGAGAGATGGAAATAGAAAAGCAAGACTAGAGACGGGCAGGCCAATAACATAAGAGACAGTGCAAGAAAGATAATCAAAAGGAGTAGCAACCACAACCGATAAAATGAAGAAAAAAAACAGATATAGCCAGAGTAAGGACATGAGAGAGGAAGAGGAGTTATATCAACCGAAACAGCGAAATATAGGAGGGAAAAAGCAACAATAGAATGCAGAGATGGGAGAGGCAGAGTGACAGAGAAACAGACCGCAAAATGTGGCATTGCAACACTTAAGGGTGAGAGGCAGGGCGTAGGAAAGTGAGAGGTATGGGACACAAAGCAGCAAAGGTAAGGAGAGATGGAGCAAAACATGGCGTGGCTGTCAAGCAGGTAGCACCAGGCAGCACCAGTAGGCCCGAGAGGCAGAGAAATGATGCTGGTAGAGTGAAGGACTCGATTTATGAATCACTCGATGTAACTAGCTGGCATCTGTAGTAACTCTTAACCAAGTGCCCAAGTATCATGAAGATAAAGCTGGGTAGTATGCTTCTACAGCGTTCTTGTGTGGGGAAAATGTTTTCCACAGGTGCAATACATTATTTAGAACCACTTTGAAATACAGCTGTTTTGTCACTTATTTTTTCGAAGTAAGTTTTAATTTTACGCACAAATTGTATAGTTGTCAAACCTTTTACTCTCTTACGAAGGAGAAAAATCATTTTTACTCTCTTGAAATTGGATTTACACTCCAAATCTAAAAATTGGGAGTAATATACTCTCATTCCAAAATCCTATCTGGAGCACGGCCCAGAATGCATCATTGCAGCTAACTAGCATGGTCTTCAATCATCCCAGCAACGCTCCTTTTTTGATCACGAAAGGCCTTTGTCCGTGCTTTGACCTCTAGACCGGTGGGAACAACTAGTCTCGATCCCTGCTTCAGAATCCTGTCCTTGGAAGCTTTCGGAAGTGTGCCAGAACCATTGTGTGGGCTGAGCAACTTCCTTCTTGGCTATCTCGCTGCACTGGTCGCTGTCATGAGTTCGGACTTTGCACTCGGCAGACCCCTGACTTGTAAAACAAAGAGACCATCTCCTAAAGTTGCAGCTCTCCAGTATAAAGGGGGGCCTTGCAAGACCTATTTCTTCAAAGTGTCCATTGCTAATCTCCACCTGCATCGTGTCCTGGGTGTCGTCCAGCTATCCAGTCCCAGGAACAGTCTAGCTAAAATACAGAACCGTCGACTAGCCAGACCTAAATCAGGATGCCAAAAGTGACATGTGCATCCACGACCCCTGGGCTGCCTTCATCAGAATCAAGACACATACCAGAGGGTCTAGTGATTTCAAGAGCTTCCCAAGTAGTCGCTAAGTGAATCGGACTGCAGGGGTTAAATAAACATTCTGGTTTCTGTTCCCCTCACCTGTACAGGGTTTAATGGCCATAAAGTCTTTGCCCTATGAGAGGAGGGCATGGTATCAAAAGCAGACACCGACACAATGGATGCAAGTTTAAAAAACCTTTATTTAACTCAAAGGGGTTTGGAAACTGCCTATCTTGCCCTATCTCTAGAATGGGAGTAATCTCGACCATCAAAACAAACAAAATAGTCCATGTCAGTATAGTCAAAATAAAAAGGCCAATACTAAAAAGAAAACTAACCTTGCCCTCCTTCTCAAAATGACAAATGTGTTAAGGGAATACAAAAGAAAAACAGTGTTTCCAAAAAGAAATGTCAGAATGGCTTCAGCACTAACTCTTTTCCCCAGGTTCAACCCCACAGGGCCTAGAGAGTCTCTTAAAAACAAAGGATAGGTGGATGGCGCAATTCTATCATTCTGGCACACTTTGCTTTAGTGGTACAATTCAGCAGTTCAATCTTAGGCTTCCATCTTCTGGTAGCTTAATCACTTCCTCAAGGCTTCGCCCGCCTTCCATTCAATATTCAGTTTGCCTTTACTTTCTCAATTTCTCACAATTCTGCACAGGCTTCCCTCTGCCGGGCTCGGGTCCGTCTCATTTTCACTTTATCACACAGTTCTGCACAGGTTTCCCTCTACCATGCTCAAGCAGGTCTCTCCTTTGTGGGGGTTCCCATCCCCATGTTTTATCTAAAATATCCTTTCACTGTCGAAGACTTTTAAAACTGCAAGGAATTCAGATACACCTATGCATGACCACTTCGACCCCTCTTACAACAATCCTTCATTTCACAATGTTCTCTTGCAGCACCAACGCCTCCTGGTACATGTAGTTCTTATTCTCTTTAACTTACCTTCTTAGTCTTTTTCCAAAGTTCTTATATTTTGCCCTCTTGGCGTATTCACAGTTCATATATTTCACTTTCCTCTTATTCAGCTTTCTTTCTTTATTACACCTACTGTTATGCTCACTATGCATGAATCCACAGATAGACTAGACCCTTTTTGCCAGATACGACAGAATTATACAGTATGCAACTAACCTGATCAGGTGCAGAATGGTCAGTAGTAAAGAATCCCCTAAACCCCCTGAACTCCCCTTCTCTGTAGAAGAACAAAGTAGGAGATACAGCAGCCTCAGGGAAACCCTATGGGGAAGAAAACCCTGCTATCAGGAACTGCATGGTGTCAGAACGTGATGAGCCACTAGTGGGCCGCAAAGCGCAGATGTCAAGCGGGAAGGCTGTAGAGGCCTAGCCTTGTCACACTAAGAGAAAGAAGCCGCATAAAGTGAGGGACAGAAGTTGTGTAATGGAGGGCTACGGTTGGCTTGCTGCAAATAGATGCGTACTGAATGACATTTTAATTCGGCGTCATGCGCAAAACAGAAGACGATCTCTAATACTCTCATCGCATTCTAGTATGAAGGAAAGAGGACAACTGTTGATGTAAGGAGAAGCAAAGAATAGTTAAGTATAGAGTCAAGGATATAAAAAGGGCGAATTTACGGAGTACCAAGAGAAAAGAGTAGCAACGCGCCGGGTAGCTGGAGAAGGCAGACTTGTTCTGACGCTGAAATGAGGAGAAACCAGGAAGTCAGCTGCAGAGAAAACTAGACCTGCACACGGCACAGCAGGCGCCATCTTGGAAGAAGGCAGGCAAACAGCCTGGCTTCCTCTCCACCTATGCCAAACAGAATGTTGCAGAACCCCAGATGTTACAGTTACTTTATTTCCTTTGATCTTCGATGCAATATCTTTAAAAACTCATAACTTTTCACAGAGACTTTCGAATGTGCAACTTTGCCTCGCAGGACCACTCCGTTACTTTGTATCCTTTCCTTTCAACAATTGTTCTCTTCATTCACGTTTTATCCGCACACGCGCAACCTTCAACTTTCAAATTACAGTCACTTTCCCTTTAACATTAACCAGACTTTTGTTTACTTCGATAACTCAATAGTCGTGTTAATGGGATTTCTTTCATCTTTTTCCTGCAGCTCAAAGACATTCACAACGCCTCCTCCCCAACTCTGCTGTTCACCCGGGAGGGTTGCGAGCCACTTTCTGGCAACTTGAAGGTTTCTTTCCTCTGCTCGGCTTTACTCTTTCGAACGCTTGCGGCTTCCCGAAAGCTTGGAAATCTTGCCTGGCTTTCTCTTGATCTTCACAACTGCTGATCAGTCCGTTGGCCTTCCTTCCAACTTCCAGAGCCTGGTTTGCATCGGCCTCGGAAGAGCTGTCCCTTCTTGTATCCAGCCTCGCTCAGCTTCTCCAAATAAATTCCAGTTTTCCCAAATTTCTCCAGGGGTTCTTCCAGCTACTGTTTTCTCCTTCTGGTCTTCCCGGTCCTTCCAGCATCCCCCGCTCACTCAGAGTGTGTCTTCTGGCTCCACCTTTTATACTTGGTGAGAAAGTCAATTGGAATCCGGTGTGAGTAGTTGCCTAGCCCTGCCTGACTCTATTAGTGGGACATTGCTGTTCTTTAAAGTCGGTTGCCCTTATTTTTCCCATGTTGTCTATAGGGGTAACCTGTATGCCTCTTAGTTGCCTCTTCTTCATCTCAGTACATGGGTAACTCAGTGGTGAAAGGGAATTATGGCAATTGTAGTGTTCCCTTGAGATTGTGAGTAATTCGGGTAACTTACTGTCAGACAAATGGGGATAATCATATTGCGGTAAATAAAGAGGCAATATGTTTAATTCCCTTGTTCCTGTTCTCGTAAGCCTCCTTTTTATTTTGGTAAATATTGGAATTGGTTAGGGGGTAACGGGACAGGATTCATAGTAGCCCATGAAGGCAGAGGAAATGTCGGGTAGGGGGGTGTTGGAAAAAGGGAGACCCCATGTTTTGCCTTCGGGCTGCTCCCCAATCCCTGAGGACTCCCCACCCAGGTGATCCTCCCTCGCTTGTCCATCCCCAGGGTCTAGATCCAACAGTGTTAGCCGTCCGTGGGCCACCTGAGAAGAGGATCCACAGGGAGTAGATAGGGAAAAAGTCCTTAGGTTTTTCACAGCCCTCTCCCAAGCCTGACCCTGATCGGTGGAGTTCTGGTCAAGGATCCGGCCCTGGGTATCCCCCAAGATGGTTGCATTGCGAGAGGGCCTGCTAAGAACTTTCTATAAATTATATACTAGTTTCTACTTTGAAACACTTAAACTTCCTGTTGGCTTCGCTGAGTTTTGTTCAGTCTCTTAAAAAGACACCTAGCCGTCTTAAAAGAACTGCCTTGAGAACTGTGACTCTAAGGGCACAAGGGCCCTTTTGCTCTAAGCAAGTGGAAGACTTTTTAAGGGGGTAGAAGTCTGTGTATAGTGTTTCTAAAGTCTTTCTCCCCTACATATTAGTTCTGTAATCTGGCTCTTACTTACCGTGTCCTCTATTAACTTGAGTTGTGGTACTATACTTGCTCACAGTGTTTTAACTGTGTTTAGAGGTGTTAGTGCTCTGTAGCCTGTGGACTCCAAATGTATATACAATAGCTGATGTTTAGTGTAATACTTAACTCTGATTTTTTAAACGCTAAGAGTTTGTCTAAGGCCTACATAAATACTTTTATTTTTATACAATTCTGCATAGCTTGTGTTGAGTGCTCTGTGTCTCCTTAACTTAACTCTTCACAACTTTCACACTTTCCCCAAGACTATGCCTCGCTGCTCAGTGACACCACCCAGAGAAGGTTTGGCTAGACATTAGTATCTTTCCCTGTTCACCGGAATAGGGTGGCCTCTCAGAATATGTCTACAGGGGTGATTCTGAAAATCCATTTTAACAAAAAGAGAGACAAGGAAGCCCACAATGTTTTGGGGCGAGATATGCTTAGAACACGCACAGTTACAAATTGGACGGAGGATATTACCAACACCTGTGGAATTCCAGAAGTAAGATGTATCTAGCAAATGAGCAACTATGGGGGTAGGGGTGAGTGGGGAATGTGTGTGCAAGGTATACCGCCCCCTGCCGTGATCCAAAGAGCGTGATGTGGTCTCCCTGCCCAGGGGCACCTAAGCAGGCCCACAGAGCAAGAAGTACAAGAGGAGTTATGTGCGTGCCAGAACCACAATTCCTGAACAGACATCCTGCAGACCCAAGGCAGCCCAGCTGCAGCACCCATTTATCAAAACAAGTCCTCATCCTACTCCACCCATGCCCCCACCATCCTAGCCATAACCTGGAATAGTCCACCAGATGCAACTGGCCCAAACCTTCTACACAAGACCCTGGATCGTACTCTACAGGAAATCCCAAAACAGATTAGAGGTTAGTTTATAAGTATCTAAATGCTAGTGAAACAGGGCTGTATGAAGCCAGCGATGTTCCTTGCACTACGGGCAATGGGTTTCAAAGGAACTTACTTAGTCTTTAGTCGATATGTGAAGCGCCTAATAACAGACCAGCACCAGCTCAGGCAGCCTGGGAACTGTTTGCTGGAATATGGCTCCCCATGCTGGCTGCAATATCAAATCCCTTCCCACCCCACCCAAGTCCCGCACCTGAGGCACTGTTGGTCCCTACGTGAGAATCCTTATCTCCCACTACCCCTCCCCCGCCTCAAACCTCCTGAACACTGGTGCCCAGACCGCTGCTTCCTGGCTAACTTTGCACCAAGCAGGCAGGGTCCAAGCACCTCCTGCCCAGGCATCCATGTCCGGCCGGGACTCCTCGACACTGGCCACAGCGCTACTCTCCAGTGCCGCCAATGGATGCACAGCACAGTGATGGCAATCCCACCCCAGCAGATACGTGACACTCCCTTGGATCACTGCACCAGTCATACATGCACTCCCTCTCAACATACTCTGCAAGTCCAAAAGGAAAGAGGTCCAAATGTAGAGCAAAGCAAAGCACTTCTCAAATGAGCCCGGAAAAAACTGCAACCCACCGCAGAACCATCACACTGCCATGTCCCCCTCATATGCAGCCTGTGCCGTGCCCGCAATACTCTCTGCTGCAATAGGTCTCACACAAGGCACTACAGTCGCCAAACCAAGCAGAAGATCAGTCTGTAGAAAAGCTTCCACAAATAAGGGCAACGAAAAGGCAAATCCCTCAGCGAGCCAAATCATTCTAAGATCAGCTCCCTGCAGCTCCGTGCAAAGGAACTGTCCAAGGGAGCCTGAACCCACAGCAGTAATGCCACCGGACTAGAAGATGCTGAGCGCCATCAGGAGTGTAATAAAGATCGGAAGCATTTCCAACCATCACAGATTCATCAAGTTTGTATTTGAGGTCAGAAGAAAAACCTCTTCTACTCGAGTAAGGCACCGCAATAATAAACCAACAGAGTTACGGTTGAATGGTTCACCCCAAAACAGATAAAGAAAGGATTGTCTTACCTTTTTTTAGGAGCACCTGATCAGCACAACTTACCTGTTGGCTATCTTGGGTGTTAAGCACAGATCCATTACTTCTGATAGTTATGGCTACTTTAGTTTTTTGTAAAATCTGTTTTTTTATTTTGCGAATCTTCTCAGACATACATAACTTCTTACAGATTTGGGGCAAGCCCCATTTACAGTCTTCACAGGTTTTAGTAACTCTTAAACATTTAAACTTTCCCTAACAACCTTGTGGCTAAACTGGCCATCTACTCTCCCACACCCCTTATTCCCCTTGACATGCTCTTGTTCCTTAGGTTTCGGCAAGCTTGATTATCACAAACCCCTTGTAGTGAGGTCCTTAGTATGAGATCTGGGTGGTGACACTCCTCTTCATGGTCGGTATAGATTAGTACCCCCACTCGTCTGGGTATCTCTCCATTTTCATTGGTGCTAATTCGCTTCTATGGTGTGGGAGGGGGTGGTGGGGAGAGGGAGAGAATAGAAGATAAAGGAGAAGGTAGGGGGGTTGCTCATGTGTACGATTTTATCAGTTCCCAATATCGTTCCCCCCTTGCAGCGTCTATTCTTGGTTGTTGTTTGAAAGCGGTGCATTCTAATAGACATGTTTTCGAGAGGAGTGTGGCCCATTCTGCTGTGGTGGGTGGTGTGATAGTCTCCCAGTGAAGAAACAGTATTTTGTGCAAGTTAAAGAGCATTAGTCCCATTAGTCTGCGCATCAGTGCGCCTGGGTGCCATTAATTTTTGTCTACGCAGAACAGCATAGTGATGGGGGTGTACGTAATATCTCCTCCATCTATGTCCGAGATCTACAGATGTACCATGCGCCAGAATGGGGTGAGGGCGGGGCACGACCACAGTGTATGACCCATGGTGCCTAGATTGTCGCAGCCTCTCCAGCATGTCGCTGTGGTAGACAGGCCCGTTCTATAGAGCTTGGTCGGGGTGTAGTATATGCGTTGTAGTATTTTGAATTGGATTTGCCTATTTATGAGGTTCAGAGAAACTGTCGGGATAGCCGTAAAGTAGTCGTATATATTTGCGATGTCGATCAGTATACCCAGATATTCTGACCATGCTGTCGACAACCCGTGGTTCCTACTCAAGTTGTTGGGTGTTGGCCTATTATAAAATGTGCAAAGGAGTGGGTAGGAAGTAAGATGCTGCTCCATTTCCAATTCGCTGGGGACGGGGGGAGGGGTCTGGCGAGTTTCTGCCATTGTGTGTTTGAGGATTGTGGTTTGTAATGTGTGGTAGCAGAGCCAGTTGCCCTGTTCCATGCCCAATATGTGTCATGCTGCTTTAAATTGTAGCAGATTTTTCCCTCGCATATATCCATAATCCTCACGTTTGCCCATTCTACATCTTGTCTGGGGTGCATCATTTGCTTAAGCCCATACAACAGTACCGCCAGGATGCTTGACCGTGTTTGTGTCTTTTGTATTGGGACCCCTTGTGCGGCTCGTAGCTTATACCATTGTCTAAGCGTTGGTCCTAGGATCAGGTGTGACTTGAGTTGTAGTGGGTGTTTAGTATGCAGAGTGGCCATAGTTTCTATAGGGCACAGCGAGGCCATTAGGGCCAGTTCCATGGCCATCCAGCTTGTGTCATCGCTTGTATCCAGCAAGCATTTTACCAAGCAAATCTAAGCTGCCTGAAAATATGCTCCTCGATGATGGTACTGCCAATCCACCGTCAGTTGTTGCTGCCTGTAATACACTGAGACAGAGTCATGCCTTTTTCTCCCTCCATATAAATTTAGCAATGACCTTTGTCTAGTTGCTTGTTGGGCGAGTGGCTGACAGGCAGCATCATAGGGATGTATACTAGTTGGGCAGCGACTTAATCTTTAAAGCATTGATCCTGCCTGTCAGGGAGAGGGCTAGGGTATCCCACCTTTCCAGATCTACTCTGATCTTTTCTAGGACCTGTGGATAGTTCAGATTTCAGAGCTCGTCTAGGGACGCGCAAATGTTAATTCCCAGGTATTTGATATGATGCGTTTGGAGTGTGAATGGAGCAACTCCTCCAGGGTCCCAGGGGCTATCTCGCCTTAGTGGCAGCACCTCAGATTTGCTCCAGTTTATCTTGTAGCCCGCCACTGGGCCAAGTTCTTGTAGTAGGGTTTGTATGTATGGTAGGGATGTAGGGCTTTTGCTTATAAATAAGAGCAGATCATCCGCATACAAGGAGATGCATGCTCTTCCGTGCTTTGGAAGATGCCCGTCCATCCGGGGTCAGTGCGCAATTTAATCGCTATTGCCTCAATGGAGAGCGCATATAGAAGAGTCGATAGTGGGCAGCCCTGACATGTTCCCGATTGGAGATTGAACGGGGAGGCTATGCCATTGGTGACTGCTGAGGCAGTGGGGCTGGTGTATAGCAATTATGTCAGCTGTAAGAGATGTGGGGGAAAGCCATATCTGGACAGGGTGAGGAACATTAATTCCCACTGTACTTTGTCGAAAGCTTTTTACGCATCTACGGCGAGGATCATGTAATCCAGGTCTTAATCCCTGGCTAGTATATGTAATAGTCGGCGTATGTTATCGCTTGAATGTCTATTGCAAATAAATCCGGTTTGATCTTTATTGATCATGTCTGGGAGAATCACTTCTATCCGTTGTGCTAGGCATTTTGCTAGTATCTTAGCGTCTGAGTTAATCAGCGATATTGGTAAGTATGAGCTGCAGATCTCTAGGTCTCGGCTTCCTTTATGAAAGACCATTATATTCGCTGACAGCATTGTGGTAATTGTCCTCAGACTTGGCTTCTTCAAATATCACCTCTAATTTGGGTTCCATCTCTGCTCATAGATTTATAGAAATCGATATGTATCCCGTCCAGTCCTAACGCCTTCCCTGGGGATAGCGAGGAAATCGTATGCGTTATTTCTGAGGCTGTAATGTGGTCGTCTAGTTCGTATCTGGGGCAGGAATACGAAATCAAGGAATGCAGTCATGTTGTGAGTTGAACAAGAGTCAGATGCTGTATAAAGCACTCGATAGTATTTTGCGAATCGGGCGTTTATACGGTCTCCGACCAATATGTGGCCGCCAGCATCGCTAATGGATACAATCCCAGTTTCAATGCGAGTGCCATCATGTGCACGACCGATCGCTATCCAGATAGTATGCCTGTGACCAGCTTGTGAAGGATTTATGTGCCCTTGTTGCGGATAGTTGTTTAATTTCCGCTCTCAATTTTTTAAACAGTGGTTGGAGTGGTTTGTCTCGGGTCGGTTTGTGTCTTTGCTCTTTTTTTCGGATTCTTCGTCAGTTGGGCTTCAGTCTTTCCCCAGGCTTTTTATTTGTATGACAATCTGGATATGCATTTGCCTCTAAGATACATTTTGAAAGCGTCCCAGCACTTATACGATGAGTATCCCGGGGTGAGGTTTGATTCCCAGAATAGGTCAAAGTCTCCCTGTAGGTGTGCAATAAGATCTGGGTATCTAAGCATGCATAGATTGAGGCGTCATGACGGGGTTCTGCGTATTGCGTCTGGGAGTGTTATGCGCAGGAGTACAGGGGCATGGTCTGAGAGAGCGGTTAGGAGGATTGCACAGTCCATGGCGATATGTAGTGTGTTGGCAGTGGTCATCCAGAGGTCTATTTGAGAGTAATTGTGGTGTCTATGGGAGTAGAATGTATAGTCGTGGTGGATTCCGTCTAAATGTCACCATATGTCTCTTAGCCGTAAGTCATTCATCAGTGCTTGAAGGGCTATTTGTTTTCATGGGTTGGTGGGGTTGCCGGATGTGGCGCTCTTTGATGGGGTCTAGAGCAACGTTTAAATCTCCTCCCACGATGGTAATGTTGCCCATATATTGTGCGCATGTTGTGAATGTACAGGTAAAGAAGAACGGGTTGTCGGTCGTGGGGGCATATATATTTAGTAACGTGATGTAATGTTTATGTACCCGGCCCTGGACCAAGAAATATCTTCCTTCCCTATCGCTGCATATGCTTGTCACGGCTCGCTCCCTTCGCTCCCGTTCCCGTCACTTGGGGGCATGTTTTGGGGTTTGTTCCCTACTGGACATTTCCTCTGAACCTTATGCTACAGTGCTGTGATAAATTGGGAGTGCAAAAACCTTATTTTCCAAGTTAATTCCCTTCCGGATCCATTCCAGGTTTTTGGCAGCCAGCATGCTACTTTAATCTAATGACTATGCTTCCCAAAATGCATGGCTCACTGCTTCACCTCCTCCCTTGCAGGACAAGGTTGGGTGGAGGATAGGCAACACCTGTGGCTGCAGGTGCAGCAGGCGGCACACCTGAGGGGTGTGCTCGTTAAGAAGCTTTAAAAGCCTCAGTTTGCTTCAGTCCAGCGCTGGTCATTGTTGCAGTGTTCCTGTTGTGACTGGTCCCTTGTTCCTAGCTTTTGTGCCTAGTTCCTAGTTCCTGTTTCTTGTTCCTCCGCCCTGGATTTCAGATTATGTGCTTAATTGATTTCTGGTTTCTGGATTTCCCATTCTGTTTTCCTCTGTCTGCAGGCAGCCTTTCTCTGTGCTTTACTCTTTGATGCTGCCCAATTTGCCTGTGTTCTCGGTTTCTTTGATCCTGTCCTTTGCTACTGAAAAACTTGATGCATTAGTCTTTCCCTTTATAGATTTAGCTTCCTGCCTTTTCTCCTTGGATGGGTGGGAAAGGTTTCCTTTTGTGATATAATTTTCCCTGCTCCTGATCCTTACTTTCTATTGGGATCCATTCCATGTTTTCCATTGCACTTCTGCATTTATTTCCCATTGATTTTTAGGTGTGGGGTGCTGTTGTAACTAGTCCCTGTGTGAATGCCTTTTGTTTTCCTCACTATTCTATAATCACAATTCCTACTTGCCCCTTGACTTGGGTGTTATGTATTTAGTTATCCTCCACCCATTGCTGTGATAGCCTTCTGGGTCCCTGTTTGATCAACTGGGTTCGTGGGTTTACTGACATTCAGGTGGTCTTTCCGGTCCTCTTGAGTACTGTTTCTAAGTTCCTTATTCAGTATCATCCAGAGTGTCAGCTCACAGATCCTGTCCTTGCTTGCCCTCTAACGTGGGCTTAGCGCTGTCAGTATCTGTAATAGCATAGTGGGTAAGGAGTTTGCCGACTTTCCTTTCAGTCATAAGGAGATTCTAAGCGCTTACCCCACATCCCTTTTCATATATTGGTATTATTGTTTCACTCTATTTGCACTCCTGGGTTTTAGTATACACGAGTCTTGGGTATTGTATGCACGTTGTTAGATTCAAGGTTGTTCACTGTGCGATTCCGTGCACATTTCCCTTGTCATATTCATTGCCTTCTTCCTTCCTTAACAGAATGACCAGCCGTTATTCCCATTTGAATATGGCCAGTTTAAGAAAGAAAGGCAGCAAGGCCACTAAAACGTTTGTACAGAAAGCTTCCCTTACGTTTACCTGTGACAATCAAATCACTGATCCTGACTTAAATGAACTCCTTGTCACGAATGGGTATTTACGTGCAAAGTATTTCTCCCACAGGATGGCCCATCGTACATTGCCTGATCCTAGTTCTGTCTTTAATTTTGATCCAGATTCTATGTCCGCACAAGCCTTAGCAGCGGAAAACAACACACTGCTAGATTTATTACACACGAGTACCTCTGTTGTTGAACCCCATGATTCCGGTTGCGCTTTATCTCAGATTGAAGTGTTTAATGATTCAAACATAAAGAATGGAGGGGTTCCTTGCATATCTTCTGTTTTCAGCCCTCAGTCTACAGCTTACTCCTTTGCACAAGTACTTACTGTAGTCCCTAATGCCAAGAGGTCTGATGTCAATAGTCTGCTTAAGGGAAACACAGACCAAGTCGGTAAGAGAGAGTATAGATCACAAAACCTGCAAGCAGTAAATGACAATGTACAATCAGTGCACATCCGGATGGCTAGGGCAGGATCCAGCCCTGATGCCACCATGCCTTCCCCTGTGCCTACTGATAGGGATGTACAGTTAAGGCGGGGCATGCTAAAAGCTGAACTTGACGAGTTAAAACAAGAATACATTACTTTACAAGAGGAGAATAAAACCTTACAGTCTTTTCTGAATACACCTCAAACTTTATCCGTTGATGAAGTGAATAGTGTTCAGTCCCTGAGTACGGAGATTTTTGTAGGTCATGATACTTGTCAATATGTAAAATCTATTGGGAGTGAAAGTCCTTTTTCTAGCACAGCACTTATTCAGGGCACAGGTTCTGACAATTGTTCTACCGTTGGTCAGGAATTGCTGTTAGCTGAAGATTTACAAGCCACTCCTTTACCTAAGATTTCCTGTGTAGCAGTTTGTCATAATTCTGAGCTTGAACACATACATGCTTCTGATTTCCAAACACAATCCACAATGGTGGCATACACAGAATCAGTCCCTACTGTAGGCTTAGGTTCTGCCCTTGACCTAGCTGTTGAGACTGAAGTCGACATTCAAGCTGATGTGGAAAACGATGCTACCTCTGTGTTCGCTCCTCCTTCTGCCAATTTTTGTCACAACGAACAGTCAAAGACAGTACAGAATTCTTGTTTTGATGGACTCATTCCACAGTATACTGAACCAAAGACCCGGCAGGCGATTCCTGAACTGTTGATTGTTAATATGCCACTTTCAGAAGCTAAGACAGAGGAATGGACATTTGACGAAATCCTGATTAACAGAGACTTTACTATGGTGATTCCTCTGGTTGATTTTGACTTCTACAAAGGAAGAGACTCTGTGTCATCCACTAAGGAGAGGGACGGC
Organism: Ambystoma mexicanum; assembly: GCF_040938575.1. Classification (NCBI taxonomy): domain Eukaryota; kingdom Metazoa; phylum Chordata; class Amphibia; order Caudata; family Ambystomatidae; genus Ambystoma; species Ambystoma mexicanum. The sequence goes on from NC_090931.1 coordinate 1,108,000,038, forward strand.
ATGGGTACAGCTCATTCTTTGGTTACTGGTGCCAAGGAGTCAACCGCCCTAAAGGTGCTTTCCATTCCTGAGCCACAAATGTGTCTGTCGACTTCTGGGACTTCAGTCTGTCCTCCTACAACCATTGACTCTTCGAGTATCCAGTCCACGGCTCTGCAGTCATCGTTGACACACGTATCTTCAATCAATGAACAATTGCTATGTCTGCCAGTCACTCAAGAGCCTTCACCATGTACGTGGTCAGAGCCAAAGACCTTGACAAGTTTGTCTTCAGCTAACGAGACGGCTCCAGCTTGCATGCCCTCAGCCTCAGAATTTCCTCTGGCATGCCTATTTTCGGCTACAGTGACTCATCCAGCGGATTATCCTTCAGCCATGGAACTTCCGGTAGCACATCCTGAGTGCATGTCTTCAGTCCCAGAGCCTACTGCTAGTTTGGCTTCAGTTCATGAGAGACCTGTATCCTGCTCAGCCTCGCTGCCAATATCGGAGGTGCACCTGTCTACTCTGTCTGATCATGTTGCATATTCTTCTACTTCAGAGTTACCTCCTGAATCCCAACCATTTATTACGGATGAACGTCTAGCCTGCCCTTCTTATGCTTCAGGGGGATCACCAGAATGCCTGCCTTTTACACAAGTTGATTCTCCGAACTGCTTGACTGTAGCATCAGCGCCTCCCGAATATGCAACCTCTGAGTCTGAGACTTCTGCCAGCTCTCTCTTCAGAAACATCAAGCTGGATCACGACTCGGGAGGGCCTTACATGCGAGGCCGTTGGACTTGCCTGGAGTGTTACGAGAGGGAGACGGATAACATCCGCCATGGCCCAGTCACCGAACAAGTAGCCGACCAGGATAGCGGGCTGGACGGTTCGCATTTGGGGGCCGGTTTGGATCAGCCGCTTGACAGCTTTCTTGTTGCCGGATCCCACATGAGCCTGAGGGAGGGGATGGGCACGGCCCCCCAGCTGCAGCACCAGTCGGGCGCAAGTAGGCAAAGGAAGGGTATGACTGCTGCAGTTCAAGATGTGCCTGTTATTGCTCCTGCTGCGAGTGTGCCTGATGTACCAAGTACTGCGTCTATCACTCCTATCGGTATGCCAAATGTCCCTGCGGTTGTATCCCACGTGCAACAAGGTGGCTACATGACTGACACCAGGAGTGCCAGCCTCGTACAACCCATTGGACTTCCAGGCCCCCAAGGCGTGAAACAGATGCAGTCGAACCTTGGTCACCCTCAACCACAGGCCTTTACCCAGATGGATGACGGGAGAAGATCCGAACCTCTACCTCGGCCGCCACCTTCTTTTTCTGAACATGAACATTTCCTGAAACCTGCTATTTTCTCACCTCCTGTGTGTCCGCTCTCGGCAGGGAGGCTACCAGAGCATCTACCATTGTCTAAAGCATGTTGCACCAGCCTGCCTCCCTCCTCAATGATGTATGAGTGTTCGCTCCCAGTGTCTGAGCTTCCTGGACCTTCCAACTCTGCTTTGGGTCCTGCAAGTCGTACATGCCTTTCTTCGACCCATGAGTCTCTTCCTCACCGAAACCTATGGCTCTTCTAGACTGCGGCCTGATTCTATTAATTCCTGTCCCTCTGCTTTTGCCCGCGGGTCATCGTTTCCGTCAGTGCCACCTCCGAAGACAAAGCGCTCCTGTCATGGAAGGAAGATGTTTTGTGCGGGTGACGGTCGCCTGGAGTTGGCCGTGGGGGGTATACTGTCATGGCTCGCTCCCTTCGCTCCCGTCACTTGGGGGCATGTTTTGGGGTTTATTCCCTACTGGACATTTCCTCCGAACCTTATGCTACAGTGCTGTGATGAATTGGGAGCGCTAAAACCTTATTTTCCAAGGTACTTCCCTTCTGGATCCATTCCAGGTTTTTGGCAGCCAGCATGCCACTTTAATCTAATGACTATGCTTCCCAGAATGCCTGGCTCACTGCTTCACCTCCTCCCTTGCAGGACAAGGTTGGGTGGAGGATAGGCAACACCTGTGGCTGCAGGTGCAGCAGGCGGCACACCTGAGGGGTGTGCTCGTTAAGCAGCTTTAAAAGCCTCAGTTTGCTTCAGTCCAGCGCTGGTCATTGTTGCAGTGTTCCTGTTGTGACTGGTCCCTTGTTCCTAGCTTTTGTGCCTAGTTCCTAGTTCCCGTTTCTTGTTCCTCTGCCCTGGATTTCGGATTTATGTGCTTAATTGATTTCTGCTTTCTGGATTTCCCTTTCTGTCTTCCTCTGTCTGCAGGCAGCCTTTCTCTGTGCTTTACTCTTTGATGCTGCCCAATTTGCCTGTGTTCTCTGTTTCTTTGATGCTGTCCTTTGCTACTGAAAAACTTGATGCATTAGTCTTTCCCTTTATAGATTTAGCTTCCTGCCTTTTCTCCTTGGATGGGTGGGAAAGGTTTCCTTTTGTGATATCATTTTCCCTGCTCCTGATCCTTACTTTCTATTGGGATCCATTCCATGTTTTCCATTGCACTTCTGCATTTATTTCCCATTGATTTTTAGGTGTGGGGTGCTGTTGTAACTAGTCCCTGTGTGAATGCCTTTTGTTTTCCTCACTATTCTATAATCACAATTCCTACTTGCCCCTTGACTTGGGTGTTATGTATTTAGTTATCCTCCACCCATTGCTGTGATAGCCTTCTGGGTCCCTGTTTGATCAACTGGGTTCGTGGGTTTACTGACATTCAGGTGGTCTTTCCGGTCCTCGTGAGTACTGTTTCTAAGTTCCTTATTCAGTATCATCCAGAGTGTCAGCTCACAGATCCTGTCCTTGCTTGCCCTCTACGTGGGCTTAGCGCTGTCAGTATCTGTAATAGCATAGTGGGTAAGGAGTTTGCCGACTTTCCTTTCAGTCATAAGGAGGTTCTAAGCGCTTACCCCACATCCCTTTTCATATATTGGTATTATTGTTTCACTCTATTTGCACTCCTGGGTTTTAGTATACACGAGTCTTGGGTATTGTATGCACGTTGTTAGATTCAAGGTTGTTCACTGTGCGATTCCGTGCACATTTCCCTTGTCATATTCATTGCCTTCTTCCTTTCTTAACAGAATGACCAGCCGTTATTCCCGTTTGAATATGGCCAGTTTAAGAAAGAAAGGCAGCAAGGCCACTAAAAAGTTTGCAAGAACCTCTTAGCAGTCCGCCGGGATATCGTACCCTTCAAACTCTAGCGCTGCAGGAGCCAGGCCTGCAAGTTCAGCGACTCCGGGTCGTGATGAAGAATGGCGCCTCCTTCTCTGGAGAGAAGATCTGCGTCCGTCGACAGTTTGACTGGTGGGAACACCGACAAGTCCAGAAGGTCCAGGAACCAGATCTGTCTCGGCCACGCCGGTGCGATGAGGATCATCCTGCACCAGGATCTCTTGAGTTGGTTGACGAGTCTGAGTAGCAACGGCAACGGAGGGAACGCATACAGGAACAGGCCGTCCCAGGGGAACGAGAAAGCATCGCCCATGCTCCTCGGCTGGGGAAACCTGCTGGCGAACCTCTGGGACTTGGAGTTCGTTGCCGTCACAAACAGGTCGATTTGGGCTTTGCCCCATCGCTGGAAGAGTCGTTCCACTTGATCTTGGCATAGTTCCCACTCGTGGCATGAGCGCAGCTCCCTGCTGAGTGAGTCGGCGATGGTGTTTTTTATCCCTGCTAGATGAAAAGGTACCAGAAACATCCCCTGGGCAACGGCCCAATGCCACAGATCCTGGTCTTTCTTGGACAGGGCTGGGGATCTGGTTCCTCCCTGCTTCTGGATGTAGAACATCGTGGTGGTGTTGTCGGTGAAGACCCTCACCACCTTGCCCTTGAGGGGCGGGAGGAACGACCTGAGGGCCCAGAACACTGCTCGGAGCTCCAGTATGTTGATGTGGAGCAGCCTCTCCTCCGGGAGCCAAAGGACTCTCGCGTGAAGATCTATGATGTGCGCTCCCCACCCCTCCAGGGAGGCATCCGTCGTCACTGTCGCCTGGTATGCTGTGGTCTGAAAGTCTGTGCCCGCCGCGAGATGCGTGCGGGTGCCCCACCACCGAATTGCTTGGTGGAAGGCCTTGTTGAGCGAGATCTTGTCCTCGAAACTGCCCGCCGCTTGAATCCAATGGGCGCCGAGGAACTCCTGTAGAGGATGCATCCGAAGCCTGCACAGGCGCACCAGATAGATGCACGAGGACATCATCCCGAGAAGGAACTTGATGGACCTCACCTTGGCCACGTCCGTGGCCAGCAGACGCTGCACCTTGCCCAGGATGGCCTTCGTCCGTTCCTCCAACGGCGAGGCCAATCGCGCTACTGTATCATGCTTGTCTCCCAGAAACAACGCGACCTGCGACGGAACCCGGTGGGATTTGGCGAAGTTGATGGAGAATCCCAGGTCCGTGAGCAGCCGGACGGTCATCGCTGTGTGTTCGACGGCGAGTTCCCTTGTTCTTGCTCGGATGAGCCAATCGTCCAGGTAGGGGTAGACGTGGATCCCCTGCAGGCGCAGCCGCGCCGCCACTGGTGCCAGGCACTTGGTGAACACCCTGGGCGCTGACTTCAATCCGAATCGGAGGGCCTTGAACTGGTAGTGGCATCCTTGGACTACGAACCTGTGAAACTTTCGGTGTCCTTTTAGAATGGGGATGTGAAAGTATGCATCCTCCAAATCCGACGACGATAGGAAGTCGCCTTCCTCCAGCTCGCCCAGCACGTGCTATTTGTTTAGTCGACGCAGGTCCAGGATGGGACGACATCCTCATGTCTTCTTTCTGACAAGGAAGTATCTTGAGTATACTCCGGATCCCCGGAGTCTCTTTGGGACGAGCTTGATGGCCCCTTTTTTGAGCATCGACCTAACCTCTAACAGCAGTTAGCGACATGGTTTTCCTTCCTGGCCACGGGAGGAATGCGGTGGCACTTCTTTAGAAATTCGAGAGTGTGCCCGTGGGCCAGGGCATCCAGCACCCAGCGGTCAGTGGAGATGGACTCTCATGCGCTGACGAACTTCGTCAGCCGGCCTCCCACCGGGGTGCTCCGGTGGGGCCCGACACGACGGCCGGTTCAATCCTGCTTGGCAGCAGTCTTGCCATCTTGGCCTCCTTGGCGACGACGGCGATATCCACCTGATTTGCCTCGTCCCCTGTCGGCCTCCTGCGATGAAGAGCGGGCCGCCTGACGGTACGTCGAGGAGCCGCCGCCGAATCCCTTGGAGGCACCTTGCTTGCCTCCGGAGTTCCAAAAGGGCAGCCGTCGTTGCTGCAGAACTCCCCAGGCCCGAGCCGTCTCTGTGTCGGTCTTGATGGCCTGAAGTGACTCATCCACTGTCTTCCCAAACAGATTGCTCCCGTCGAAGGGCACGTCCAAAACTTTAAACTTTGGCTTGTACGTCTTGGCGGAAATCCGTTGCCTTGAGCCATCCCCGCCGTCGAAGGCAAACACTGTTGCCCAACTGGCGGAAACCGGTGTCGGCAATGTCCGTGGCCACCGTTATGACGTGGTCCGACTCCACCTCACCCTCCTATAGGATCGCCAGGGCCTCTGCCCTCTTGTCGTCCGGGAGGAAGTCCAACAGGGGAGCGATCTTGTACCACAACTCCCTGTCGTAGCGGGCCACAAACGCTAGGGCTTTGGCCGCCTTAATCGTCGTTGCCCTAGACGAGATGACTCGTTGTCCCATGGCATCTAGTTTCTTTCCCTCGCTGTCCGGCGGGGAAGTTGAAGCCGATGCCCCCCCGCTTTCTTCTTGGCCGCTGCCGAGACAACCGAATCCGGGGTCGGTTGTGCCCTAAGGCACAAAGGGGCGGCGTCGCGGACCCGGTACTTCTTCTTGTACTGGTCCGTCTTGGCATGCGTCGTGGATGGGTTCTTCAGGAGAGCAAGTCCCTCGTCCCAGATGTCATCCAGCAACGGCACCATGAGGACCGTCTTCCTCTTGGCCTCGCGCCGTTGGTAGAGGAAGCATTCCTTCTTCTTTTCTTTCGGGGCAGAGTTGGAAAAGCTCGGACGCCCTGGCAATCATGGCGTGGAAGGAGCCAATTTCATCAGGCGGGGGTGCCCGAGGAATCGGCGACGGGAGGTCAGTCCAGTCATCACCACTGTCGTCATCCGTCCCCGTTGTGGCCGTATCTGTTCCCGTGTCATCCCTCGGGACCGGGAAGGAGACAAAGGCTGAGAGGGCTGTGAGGGCTGAAAGGGCGGGGCTGGATGAATTCTCCTCCTCTTGTTTGGAGGGCTTCCCGACGGACCCGGCTCAGCCGGGTCGTCCGTCGGGGGTAGGGGCAGTCTCGTCCTTATCTCTGTGCATAGGCTTGGATTGCCGTCAAAATGGCCGCCGAGTTGTCCTGTGGCTCAGGTTGCGACGGGCACGTTGGTTGCTCCTCCTCCACGGGAGCCTCGTCGTCGCCACCCTCGCTCTCGTCGTCCCCCTCATCGGGATCCTTCCTGTGGGACCGGGCCTCTTCCAAATTCTTGTCGAGTCCCTCTTCGACTTCAACCAGTTCCTCCTCGGAGGTTGTGTCCGTAACGGCCACCGCCCCCCTCTTTTGCCACCCGGGTCTTCACGGGGGTCTTCTCGATGGGCTTAAAAGAGGATTCCCTCTGTGGTGGCAGGGAAACTCTAGGCCCTGAGGTCGCCTCCACTGGGGTAGCCTCCACAGGCTTCGCCAGGGCCGCAGCAACTCCCTCAAAAGAGGCCTTGGCTGGGAGAATGAGGCCTTCACCGTAGGGGGAGGGCCACCGACTCGCTCCCCTTCGGCCGGTTCCTTCGAGATCGACCGGGGCCTCTCCAGAAGCTTAGCCGGATTCTCGGATTTTCTCTTCCCCGAGCCAGAGGGTTGGTTCGTGGTTGATGGCGTCGGTCAAGGTGTGCCCTGTCTGGCAGCCGAGGAGCCCGACCGTTCGGCGCTCCGGGTGCCCGCGGACTCACAGTGCTTTGCCTTCTGTTGGGCCCCGTCGCCGGGGCGCTCTCACAGGACTTAGAAGACCGCTTGGACATCTTCTTTTTCTCACCTGCTGGGCTCTTGCCTTCCAGCCAGTTGGCGAGGCGGGTCCGACGATCCATCATAGTCCGATCCGACATGTTCATGCAAAACGCACAGTCCTTCTACACGTGCGTTTTGTCATCGTGGAGGCGGTAGAGGCATCTCGAATGTTCATCCTCCTTGAACACATTCTGTAGATTGCATCCAGGGCAGATCCTGAACAGCTTGCCGGGAGTCGAGCTTCCCTTCTCCTGGGCCATGTTCCTCTCGTCCACGAGGTGGGCCTCAGAAACTTCGGGAATCCTCCAAGAAGCGTAAATCTACGAAAACTTCACCCTTGAGGGGCGTAGAAAAATCCGAAACGGGTCCCCGTTGATCGGAAGTAGAAATGGTGGAGCTTGAGGCTCGATTAAACCGAGAAATTAGATAAATCTCTTAGAAAAAGCGCAAAACCCAGTAAAAGCTTGAGAGCTATAGCACGAGGACTCCCAACGATTGAGAGTGCGGTAAAAATCTGAGGATGGCTGCCAGGGACGGGGCTTAGGGAGAGGGCAGTCATTGGCTGGGAGCAGTATGACCAGAGACCAGTGATTGGTTACTACTAAGAAAGGCAGATCATAAACTGACACTGATTTTTTCCTTACCAAGGATTCCCAGCCTGACGACGGGGAATATTCATGAGCATGTGAATCCATGCCAGACCCCATGCTGGAGAAATTAAAAATATCTTCAAAGCTATGCATCTAACAAGCTGTCCTGGGGACCTTCTTCCTTCAAAGATAATCCTGAAATACCAGGACATCTTTGCACCCTATCTGTAGATTTGTTAATGTGTCGTTCAGACACTGTATAATTCCACAAACAATCAAAGATGTGGCCGCGACTCCTTTATTAAAGAAAGTAGGTCTTGATCCAAATAATACTGCGAACCTTCGACCCATCACAAACACTCTATTCTTTCTGAAACTGATTGATAAGTGGCCATGACCCAGTTGCAATCCCACATGCAAGCCTCCGGTACGCTGTATAAAAAGCAGTCAGGTTTTCCAATGCTTTCATGGCACTGAGAGTGCATTGATTGATCTTCAGACCCAGATGCTGACTATGCTGGAAAAAAGTAGATCAGGGCTGCTGGTGTGACTGGATTTATCAGCAGGCTTCGATCTGCTGGACCACAAGATCATATTGTAACGGCTGGTTGACACAGGAGGCCTCTCCAATGTGGCAGTAAACTGGATGAAATCATTCTTGGAAGGCAGAAGATCCATGGTGTATTGGGAAGACTCTTCCTCAGAGGCTGAAATCATGGATTGTGTATTCCCTCAGGGGGCATGTTTATCCCTGTTACTTTTAATATGTATACAGTACCTCTGTGCACAGAGTTAGAAAGATTAGGACTTTTTTTTCACAAACTATGCAGATGATTTCCAGCTGGCCATGGAGATTACCGGAAACTATGAGGAGGATCAGGATAAGCTAAATAAGGTTCAGACTATAAAAAACTGGATGATCACCAATTGGTTATGTTTGAATGCCGAGAAGACCGAACTAATGATATATGGGTCAAAACAATCAAGGGACAGCCTTGATCCAGTCTTTGCTGGCTTTCAGATCGAGGGTAGCCGGATATCGGTTGCCACCAAAGTGAAAACCCTAGGTACCCACAGGGAAGCCACCCTGAATGCAGGTGCACAGGTGCACAAGTAGATGACATCGTAAAGAGTACTAATTACTACTTGAAAGTTTTAAGACAGGTGGCTCCCATGATCTCCAAAGACAATTGGGCCAAGCTAGTCAGAGCGGTCATTCTTCCTCGCCTGGACTATTATAACTCTCTTCTGGTTGGCGCTAGCAAGGAAGATATCCTTAAGCTGCAGAAAATTCTAAATGCTGCTGTACGTATTGTTCACGGTATGACACGACATGAACCGACCTCTGAAGCCAGGAAGGCATTGCATTGGCTATCCGTGTCAGCTAGGATTTCTTTCAAGCTGTTGACACTTGGCCACAAATGTATCTCTGGACTCGCCCCCGGGTATCTGAAGGAAAAGGTGATTGTACATCAGCCAACCAGGGTCCTGCGATCCGCCACTGCCCACCTCCTCCTTAAGAGAGCTTGTGGAAATGGACATTACTTTCCAGTGCTAGTGGCATGTGCATGGAATGAGCTACCCCAAGCACTAAGAAGGGAGGATAACCACCTGGTTTTTAGAAAATCTTTAAAGACCAGACTGTCCATGTAAAGTCTTGGGGTGTAGGTCTGCCCTGTTCACTTTTCTTGTTTCAGCGCCTGGATGCCCTAGGGCTTTAGCACTATACAAATCAAATAACATACATAACATAACATGGTGAATGTGCTGCTATTCCTACCCATCCACGTTCTCATTTTTCTGATTGAGTTTCGTTTAGGTGAGTTTCTTGCAGGAATATAATATCTCCTTGAAGGTACCTCATGTGATTCAGCATTCCTCTATGCTTAATTGGGTATCCCTGTCGCCGGGCCATGTAGTGTTCACCAAGTGTTACTGCATTATTGGGTTTGCAGTGATCGAGAACGTCATAAATTGTAATCCGCAGCCTTTTCTCAAAACATGAACTTAAACATAAACATAACCATAAACAAACAAAAATATAAACTGAAACATTGGGAGGGCCAACCATATAGCACCTTCCCAATACTAGGCCAACAAGCCCGTATATGGGGTTTGTGGGTGCAGACCCGAGGGTCGTTGCCCTTTGCCACATATAGTGATAGTTCCACGGACAGGGTTCACCTGCCGGGCAATTGCTGGCCGCAGGTAACAAACATTGCGATGTTGTGATACCCTCCCTTTGTTATTGACAGGAGCGCCTAATAATGAAGTGTCTGTCTTGCGTATAGAAGTTTGTGGTGCTCAGTATGTAATATCCATCGTCTTGCTTAATTTCTGCAGGTTCCCATCAGTGAGGTGATCATTGGTTTTCTCCCCCGAGCCTCTCTCATAAGTGAATGATCATCCCATTGTTTTTTTCCGTTCAGAGTCCAGGCCACACGGCCCTCTGCCTGCTTTTTGCCATTTACCTCTCGTTCGCTGTCGACCTGAGAAGGAATGGTCTAGTCTTTTAGTCTCTTTAGCCGGCCGTTCAAAGTCCATTGTCACTAAGTTAAGTTGTTGCAGGAAGCGCCATGCTGTCTCTGGATCTTCAAAGGAGTGCCATTGCCTATCTAATTGAATGCACCATATTGCTGGGAACTTGAGGTAGTGCCTGTGTTCAGTGGTCTTGAGCGCCTCAAAGCCCTTTCGTCATCTGGACAGCTCCATTGAGTAATCGTCGTAGATTCTGATGTCGGCTTCCTCGATGCGTATTGGGGTCACTGCTCTGTAGGCTTTCAGAATGGGCATCTTGTGTTGGAAGTTCAGGAGTCGCATTGTAATTATGCGTGGGTGATCCCCCGGGGGTGGTGTGGGAATAGGGGCCTGATGGACTCTCAATCACATGATCCTATGCATTGTCTATGTGCAGCGTGTCTCAGAAGAAGTTGTAAACAAAGAATTCCAACTCCAGTCCTTCTGAATTTTCCAGGAGGCTGACCAGGCGGAGGTTATTTTGGTGGGATCTATTTTCCTGATCGTCAATTCTTTCTCCTAGCCTTTGCACTTCTCTTATGACCCCATCCAGGTCTGTTGCTGTCGTAGCCTGGTTGTCTTCTACCGCACAAATGCTTTGTTCATTATACCTCGCTCTCTCTGCTTGTGCGGTCAGGTGAGTCTAACCGTCCTGTATATCCCGCTTAATGTCTTGAACTGTCACATTCATCTCCTGAGTTCGTTGGCCAATAATCCTCATTTCGACCAATATGGTTTGGAGTTGTGTCTGGACATCCATCTCAGCTTTATTCCTGTTGGATTGTCGTGGTGGGGTGCCTGGTTGAGCGGCGCTGGTTGTGTTTTCTAGGCCCTGGATTTGGTTGCTTTGCAGCATGCCCCCACTATTGTCATTGAGTTGTGGTTTGCCTCCTTTATTTGCGCACGGGGGAGGGGTCTATTTAGGACGCATGTATTCTCGGTGGGACCCAACTGGGCTTGTATGTTGTGCCCGTAATCTGGTGGCCGTAGGCGTATGTTGTGCCCGTAATCTGGTGGCCGTAGGCGTATGACAATCCGCTTGGGGATCGCCTCTGGTTGTGCTAACGGGGTTTCTGTTCTTTGGGGTATGCGAGGGAGTGTCCACTCCAGTGGTGCGTCAGGAATGGGGTTACCCAGGGTTGTTTATATTAGCAGCCTAATTGCCACTCCGGGTCAGCGTGGAATGCGCATGTGTATCTGCGTCAGTGGTACGCCAAAAAGAAGAGAAAAGCGAGGATAAAGCCCCGGTGTCTGGTTTTGGTGGTATGATGGAGCCGCCTTTCTGGTACAGTCTGCATGCCCCCCACGGTGTATTCACTGTTCTCTCTTTCTCCGGGTTCCTCTGCGATCCTCCTGGTGTCTTGGGAGTGCTAAGGTCCGTGTAGTAGGGGGGTGGTGGCCGCGAATGTGCAGGCACATCTCCCCAAGTATCTTGCTGGTAGTGTGGCCGTTCGCCTGTTGAAGTCTGTCTCGCCGTCCCCACCTTCCTGTTGATCTCAGCACCAGGTCTGGTAGATGCCTTTACAGCTCTCGATGATGGTCACATTCGCCTTCCAACATGCTCCGCTTCAAGTGTGTGTGTGTTGTGTGTGCTTCGTATCAGACAGGAGGTTCCCCAGCAGTCAGGTTTCGTTGCCGTCGTTCGCTGGATGTAGCCGGGCTACTTGTTTGTAGTTTGCATCCTAGGCTCGGGTGGCAGCATCCCTCTTTCATGCGGTTCTATCCGCTTGTGGGGGAAGTGGGAGGTTCTGCAGAGTGATGCAGCGCATCTACATCGTCGGCAAGTGTTGACAATGTGGGCGCTGCCGGAGAGTGTTCCACTGCAGGCCGCAGCTTATGGTAAGCGCCGCCGCAATGGTTCTTGTTCATGTAGTGCTTCCATATTTTCCCTGTTTGATCTTTTGTGCAAGCGACAGCATTCTTGACCTGAACCTGGGTGAACAGAGCAGACTGAAGGGGAGTATTTTGACGGTTAATTCCGTCTCTGCAGGAGTTCCGTCAGCCAACAGACATCTTGCTCGGGCTCTCGAGTGCCCCCTGTTATGGCTAATTTTTAAAACAGAAGCTGGCTTTGGCAGGAAAATAAACATTTAATGAGCCGAATGGTGGGAAGGAAGTCGAGTGGTAGTTTGATGGGATATTTTACAAAGAATCTGTTCATAAGTAATTGTAAGGTTTTTCTTGGACAGGTTTGTCCCACCTCTTCCTAAAACATGATGACATGCATTACTTATCGTAATAGCATTTCTGATGATTGTATCTGCTTAGATTCACATGCTCTGCATATAGTCCAACATCTAGTGGTAACCACAGAGTATTGCATCTTGTCTTTCGAGGATCGAAAGGGGACGTCGACATGGGCGGGCCTGTAACACTATCCCTAACGTGATGTGTAGTGTACCTAAAATCCCTTACGCGTTGAAGTCCCGTTGATTGTATTTTTTCTGCCGTGAGGGAGCCTTATTACTATCGTGAGTGAGTACAGAAAAGAGAGAAGAAGTAAAATGTCCATGTTCCTTCCTCCGAGCGGGGAGGAAGGGTGGGCGCATGTGAATCTAAGCAGATACAATCATCAGGAATGCTATTACGGTAAGTAATGCATGTCTTCTGATGCTTGTTAACCTGCTTAGAATCACATGCTGTACACAGACTAGCGTGCAGTACCCGGTGTTGGAGGTGGGATGCGAGAAGGAACAGTAGTGAAAAGATGTCTTAGTACTGCTTGTCCCACCTGAGAATCAGACCTAGAGTGAGTGTCTAGGCAATAGTGTTTTGTAAGTGTGTACAGAACTCCAGGTGCAAATGGACTCGAGAGGAACATGTGCAATGAATGCTATGGAAGCCCCAGTGCCTCGCTTAGAGTGTGCTCTAGGCTTGAAGGGCAGATCTGTCTTGGCAAGATTGTAGCAGAGTGTGATGCAATTGACAATACACCTAGAGATGGCTGATTTAGAGACAGGATCCCCTTCTCTACCAGCTGCCACTGAAACGAAAAACTGGTTTGTCTTCTTTAGTGGTTTAGTTCTTTCCAGGTAGCACATGACTGCCCTGCGCACGTCCAGTGTGTGTAGGCTTCTTTCCGCCACGTCAGTGGGGTTCTAGAAGAAAGTTGGCAGTTCTATTAATTGGTTCACATGGAACTTAGAAATTAATGTGGGCGCAAACCGAGGGCGAGTGCGCAGAACCACCTTATCACTGTGAATTGTGACAAAAGGGTCTAAAATTGAAAGGGCCTGTAGTTCACTGACTCTCCTTATCAAAGTGACTGCCACTAGGAAGGTGGTCTTGTAAGTAAGAGCTTTGAGGCTTGCCTTATGCATAGGTTCAAAGGGAGACCCCATAGGTCTGGTTAATACCACATTTAGGTCCCATCCGGGAGCCGGGTTAGAAATGGGGGGATGAATTCTCTTAACCCCTTCCGTGAAAGCTTTAATAAATGGGATCTTCCACCACAACGCTTTTTGTTGGGACGTGGTATAGGCTGAGAGTGCAGCTAAGTGAACCTTCAGGGAATTAAAAACCCGACCTGAGTCTAGTAAGTGAGTCAGGTATAACACAATATGAGTAGGAGAGCAATCAATGGGATTGATGCTCTTGGAACTGCGCCAGATGATGAAGCGTTCCCATTTATTGGATTAGCAATGCTTGGTGTTAGGCTTTCTTGCTTCCCTAAGTATATCCATGGATCTCTGAGGAAGTTGGAGATGCCCGAACTCATGTCAGGAGCCAGGCCGCTAAATTGAGAGTCTGCGGGCATGGATGAAGTGTTTCCCCCTTGTCTTGAGACAGCATGTTGTATGGGCAAGGAAGTTTCATCAGAGGAGAGAGAGACATCTCCATCAGATGGGAGAACCAGGGTTGGCGTGCCCACATCGGGGCCACCAATATCATGGTGACTGGTTCCTGGTGCATCTTGTGCACAATCTTGTTGAGTAGGGGGTCGGGTGAAAAGCGTAAACAATTTTCCCTGACCATGTTATCCAGAGACCGTTCCCCTTGGACAGGTTCTGAGGGTAACTGGCGGCGTAATCTGGGCATTGTGAGTTCTCCAGAGTTGCGAACAAGTTCATCTCTGGAAAGCCCCATTCTGCGAAAACATCAAAGACGATGTCTTCATGTAGTTGCCATTCGTACTCCAAGGGCAACGGGAAGTCTCTGCTGAGCACGTCTGTCAGAAGATTGAGTTCCCCTGGACCGTGTTGAGACAATAGAAACATCTTGTGTTTGAGAGCCCATTTCCAAATGTTCTGTGACAGTTTGCACAGCCCTGGAGAGTGAGTGCCCCCTTGCTTGTTCAGGTAGTACATGGCCGTGGTGCCGTCTGTGAGGATCAGTACCGTCTTTCCCTGCAACTGTGTCTGAAAGTCCTTCATTGCTTTGAATACCGCCAACAGCTCCAACAGGTGTATGTGGTTGAATGTTACTGCTGGGGACGAAACGCTGTACGCTGTCTGTTGAAGGAAGTGAGCCCCCACCCTGTGCGAGATGGGGCCATTGTGGGAGTTGATTCTACTGCGGGGGTGGTGAAGGTTATCCCCTTTAAGAGGTTTTCCCTCGACCACCCCTGCGGAGAGAGAACAAGGGCTGCAGAGACAACCACTAGATTGTCCCATTGTCCGCTGGCCTGATGACACCACTGGCTGTTGAGCCACTCTCGCATGGGGCCCATGCGCAAACATGCGTGAGGAACCAAGTAGATGCAGGATGCCATCATCGCTAACAGTCGCATGGCCTTGCGTACAGTCACCTCTCAACTGGCTACATACCGAGGGATCTGAAACAGCATGTTTTGAACCCTCTTGTTGGAGGGGAAGACGAGGCTGTCTTCTGTCCGAATGAGATCCCCCAGAAACTGCTTGACTTGGCTGTGGTCTAGGCTGGATTTCTTCTCGTTCATGGAGAATCCCAGACTGAATAAGAGGTCTATTGTCTTTTGAGTGTTCGACAGGAATGTTCCGTATGAGTCCCCAGTTATGAGCCAATCGTCGAGGTAAGGATAAACTGGGATGGATTGCCTGCGCCGGTGTGCTGCTGCAACTAATTACCCGTGGGGCTGAGGCAATGCCGAAGGGAAGGACCTTGAACTGATAGTGTTTGTCCGTTATCATGAACTTTAGGTATTTCCTTGATGCCAGCAAATTGAAATATGAAAGTATG
Organism: Ambystoma mexicanum; assembly: GCF_040938575.1. Lineage (NCBI taxonomy): Eukaryota > Metazoa > Chordata > Amphibia > Caudata > Ambystomatidae > Ambystoma > Ambystoma mexicanum. The sequence continues at coordinate 1,108,015,261 of NC_090931.1, forward strand.
CATCTTTAATGTCCAATGTTGCCATATAATCCCCCGAGTTAGTAGAACAATTACCTCTTGCAATGTTACGATTTGAAACTTTTGTGGTTTGACAAATTTGTTCGCTGGGTGCAAGTCTAGCACAGGGCGCATGGTGAGATCCTTTTTGACAACTTTGATTGCACCCTTTTCCTGCAGGATCTCAACCTCTTTCTGCAGGATCTTCAGGTTTTCCGGTGTTAGGCACCTGGATTTTGGGGGTCTGTATCGAGGTGGCCGGCTGAACTCGATGGAATAACCGTGGGCGACGGTCCTGAGCACCCACTGGTTTGTGGTAATCCCCTCCCATGCGTGCAGGAATGATGTTTTATGTCCTCCGACCGGGGAGGGATAGGAGGAGAACCGGATTTGAGAGTCATTTCTGACTGGAGGCCGGGGAGCCTCTGGGGGTGGCATTGAAACCCCTTCCTTTCCCATGGTGTTGTGCTCTGGGTGGATTTGGGTTTGAGGAGGTAGACCCTTGTCCTGAGGACCAATTGTTGCCTGAGCCATATTGGTTGTGTGGGGAACGAGTAAGATTTCCACGAAGAAGCATCAAGAACTTCCCCCTTTCTGTTGAAAGGGTCTTTGAGTGATCTGATTCAAGGGCTTTAAAGGCTTGTGTTCCTTCTTGGCAGTTTCCGGTGCCTCATCATCGGCCTTGCCAAATAGGTTGGCGTCTTCAAACCGGTTTGTTGATTAACGATGCCTGTGTCTCTGGTTTGAAACCTGAGTTCTTCAACCAGGCATGGGGTTTTAAAAGGGTACCCTGGGCCAAGGTTCTCCCTGCCGTCTCAGCAGCATCCAAAGTGCTGTTGAGGATGTTGTGGTTTACCTGCTTACCCTCAGAAACAATTGTAAGCAGTCCAAAATGCACTGGTTCAGGGACCTCTTGTAGACCCTCCTGCAACTGGTTCCATTGGATGTCAGAATAGCGGGCCAACAGTGTGGTCTTGTTGGCTATGCGGGTAGAATATGCTGCTACAGTAGTGATTCTTTTCCCAAGAGCAAACAACTTTTTACATTCTTTGTCCGGCTGTGCCTTGCCCGTGGACAAGGGGACCCCTGCCCTTTTTCTTGTAGTCGTAACCACAAGAGAATCCGGGGTAGCATGACCCTTAATATATACGGGGTCAGAAGGTGAGGGGCAAAACTTTTTCCACCCGAGGGTTCAAAGCCCTTGTTAGGGAGGATTCTCTGTTTAGGCTGAATTTCCTAACCTAGTGAGTCCCCCAGCAGCTTTGCTGGATTTCTGGAGTTTGTTTTTTTCCATCCTGCCAAGAGTGGGACTCTTTTCTCCCACTCTTGGACATATATGTGGGTAATTCCTTTGAAATGTCAATGTGTTCGATGGGCTATGGGGTCTTTTACTCCATAGGGTCTCATATGTTTTTCTGTGTGTGTTACACCGCACCCTAAGTGCCGTAACACGGGGGCGCCCTAGCGGGTCCCCCACCATAGACTCCATACCCGGGGACTGACTACTGTCTCCCCGGGCATGTAAAGTCACCATTGGCTTTACTAGACCTAAATTTACTAACAGGACTAGTACAAACCACCTTATTGTGGACATACTAGTAGGGGTAATTCGATTACTCCTAGATCTGTTACTCGAGGGGGCACTGTCCCATCCCCCCTCGTCGAGTTTTGGCTGGTGGCAGTGGAAACTACTTGTTATGTTAGTCCCCGAACATAACCCTATGGGACTAGTCCCATTGTTGGAGATTGATACTTTTTCTCATTAATCTCTGACGTACCACCGATCTACTTATCTTAAATAGGTTTATCGAGTGGTATTTTCTGCCAGAACTCGGTTTGTAAAATGGCATCTGTGTTCGTCTCTGTGACTCCTAAACCAAAGGTCGAGCCCTTTGTTCCACTTTTGGCGGGCTCTGTACAGAGACCCTCCAAAGTGGTGCCATTCTGTCTGGGTTACCACAGTGGTGTGGGAGGGGGTTTAGGCACCCTGGACCGAGTTGCCTTGCCAACTCCGGTCGCACTCTGAAGTGATTGGCCCAGGTGGTGAGCCTTCCCGCTCACCACTTAGCATGTGTTGATTGACAGCTAGGCTGAATGAATGGGGGTCTTCTGCATAAAAGCAGGGCTTTTGGGACTGGATCTTCAGAAGTCGCCACAGGACCTAAGAATCCGACAAGGGGAACGCTGAGCCGACCTGCACGAAGAAACCTCCGGTGGAGCCCTGCGGAACCGACTCACCACTTCCCGACGACAGAGGAGATCTCCCTGCCGGAGAGTCTCTTCCCCTGACTGGTGGGAACAACCAGTCCCCTTTGCTTTTTATTCGCCTCAGGACGCAGTGGTCGAATTGCCCGTGCAGAAGCACCTTGGCAACCGGATAGCCACTACCCCTGAACCGCGACCAAAAGGTGGTGCCTTGTGACAGAGCACTCCGCGGCTGGTCTCTTCCCTGGTGGTGCACCGGACTTAATTTTCTTCGACGACGAGATCATCTCTACTCTTGGTAAAGAACCAACGTGCATCCACCACCAGGAACAACTGCCCCCGCCGGAGCTGCCCTCCACACCAAGGTACCGTGTCCGCCTGGCTTCCCTTTCGATCGGTTCGAGTGAGGTGTCTTAATCCTCTCCGTTCCGTTGGGTCGCCTCGAAGCTTTTCTCATTCTTTGTTCAGAACTGGTTCAATCCACAGATAACAATTTGCAATACAGACGTGAATGCATCTCCACTAGAGACTTCTTGGGACATCGCGCCTTGCCTCTCTCCGAGTGGGCCTGGCCTCTGAACTTTACGATCTATTGTGATTCTTGCCTTCCTGCCTTGCATTTTATCCGATAGGATCGAACTGTGTTGATTTCGTAACCTGCCTATCTTTTTCTCTCCCGTCCTAACTAATATTCGAGTGTCATCTGGGTTGAGGTATACACCTCTGTCTGAAAATAAGTGGTGTCAGTAGAACCTAGAGCTGTCGATATTGCTAGGGGGATTGATCGTCTACTTCGTAGAGTAATTATGTTTGAATTGTTTGCCGTGATTTGCCTTAGTGTTTTTCATAGACGTTTTGTTATAAATAAATACCTTAATATCTTTACACTAAGCCTCGTTGCGTGTTTGCTTGTCTTGCTGTGAAGAATTGCCCTATTTTGTATACTCCACATACTGCTCAACTTTTCTTGAGAGAAGTCTGACTGCTCAGCCACAGCTACCACGTGAATCTGTGTGGTGCAGACTGCTACCAAGTGGGTTCACCGCCAACACCTGTAGTCCTAAATCTTTTGCAGTGGTCCCAGAGGGAACTGCACAGGTTTCCGCCTAACAGCCCTGGTCTGAGAGGGTGTTAACAAGGAAGGGGCGATGCAACTTTTGATAGAATTTAGTAAAGGGATAGCCTGGCTGGCAGGAGGCTTCTCCTTTAATATGTCCTCCACAAAATCTGAATCTAACACGACCTCTTGCATGGCTATCTGGAGGTGTTCTGCTGCCTTTTTCAGAATGGTTTTGAACGCCATCTGGTCATCCACAGGTGAAGCATGACACAGAAGAGGGGAGGGTCAATACATATGGTATCAGGGCCTGGGGTATGGGTAGGGGACAGCCAAGGTGGGTCATCCCCCTGCTGGTCATCCCACAATCCTGGGTCTGATCAGTGGCATCCACAAAGGGATCATCCCCCTGCCAATAAGGGTAAAGGGGCTCTTCTTGATCTGTAAGGTTAAAGACCTCCTCATGAAGAGGACAGGCTGTCTTCTGAAATTTGGTCACTGCAGGATAAAGGTCATCTTCACTATGCCTTTTAGGGGTGAACTTCTCAGAGAAGTCCACAAATTTAGCCAAACTGTCCATACCATATCCCCTTCACATTTTTCTCTGGCCCATGGAGATGAACCGGAGGGGTCCAGAGGGGGAAAAGGCTCTTCCTGTGGATTTTCCAGCCTAGGATGTTGTGATTTGTCAAAGAGGGTCCTAAATAAAGTCTGGGGACTTTCAGAATAGCCCTCCCGCTCTTCTGAGCGTTTAGACGTGTCTCTCGACGTATCTTTAGACCTGCCCCTTTGTTTACTGTCCACCAAAACTATCTTAGCGAGACTCCCGCTGATTTTCGGCGTTACCGGGAGGGGTTTAGGCTGCTTAGATGGTTGCGATATAGACTTGGACGCAACCAGAGCTTCATGCGTCAGCATGCTCTTAGGAGGCGTCTCAGCAGCCCTGTGAATTTTGGTGCTGGCACCCTTACTCGCAGACTGCCCTTGACGCAAGCCACTGACGCAGTTGCTGGCAGGGCTGCCGATCATGCGAATTGGCGATGCCATCGAGGAACTTCGACGTACCCGTTGGTGCCGTGGTCCGCTTTGACTGATCTGCCGAGGCGGTACCGGGGGCTGTGTGTTTGGTCCTATGGGTATCGTATGCGTCCCTGTCGCTGGGGTGTACCTTCCCCATAGAAGGACTATCGGTGTGCCTAGTGGGGCCGGGGAGGGACGTTGTGGAACGCAAGCGCTCCGATATGAAATAAATGGCAGCTGGATCAGAGCCATGGGTGTCGCTTAGCTCTTCATCACCTTCATCATCATCGGCGGATGTGGCGGCGGGGAGTTACCTTCGGCCTGCAACATGGCATAGGGCGCCCACCGCTTCACTCCAGGCTCCTTAGTAAGTACTTAGGACGTAGGAGTTGACAGTACTTACAGGACGCCTTGTCATGATTGAGGGGAAGAGACTTATTGCACTGCCAGTGCTTGTCTTTCCAAGTGCAAAATTTAAATGGTGTCCTGTCCATAGCTCAGGTGTGTGAAAGCGATGGCAAGACCAAAAGGGCAAAGGGAGGGGAGAAGGAAAGACATTCTTGAAAAGAATAGAAACCCCCAGACCCCACTCTCCCTACTGTACAGGCCGGCCAGAAGGCCCGGCCACGCGGTCAGCAGCACCAACCGTAGCACCAGCCATCGAAGTCTGTTCTTTGCTGTCTTTGGTGGCGGTTAGGAAGTAGTTGAAGAGGGGACGAATAATAAATAAACGACCGGAGGTCGGGAAATAGAACAATTTAGCAATAAGTAGGAGCTCCACATAAGGCAACTAGCTAGCTGGGTGGAAAAAAACAATCTGAGGGACCTTGGCGCGCAAGGGATTTTGGGTACACTACACGCCACGTTAGGGATAGTGTTACAGGCACGCCCATGTCGACGTCCCCTTTCGATCCTCGAAAGACAAAATGCAATACTCCCCGGTTACCACTAGATGTCGGACTATATGCACAGCATGTGATTCTAAGAAGATTAACAAGCATCAGAAGCAATTATTACATAAACCAGATTTTCTAAACCAAACCTCGGCTCGGGGCAATTTTGTAAAGCCACTACAACAGACGGTGAAGGGCATCAAAGGCTTGGCCCGAATAGTATATGGCAGACCAGAACAGATAGGCCCAATTCAATATGCTTTATACAATTTGGGGTTCCTTTGTGGAGTTGCATTTATGGGGTTCATCCCCATAGTTTCAAGCTGTAAAATGTTTCGGCCTTAGCCTGAGCCCCATGTACTTCTTGGGGAAGAGATCTTACTCATCCTCCAAAAACTTAACAAAACCTTGCGCCAGCACCTGGACACTTGTGGTGGAGCAATTCACCTTTATGCACTTGGCTAACCCTACTGCCATAATCCCCAAATAGCCAAACTTGGTTACATTTTCAGTTTAAATAAAGGTGTTCTATGCAGTTAGGGCACACACTAGATTTTGCCGATATTCAGCTCCAAGATTTTGGTTAGACACAACCCGGAAAACATGTTTTCAATCCCAAAAATGATTAGACAATTGCATCATTGCCAGCGGAAATAAAAGTTATTCATAGTTGACTACTGTACTCATAGCCCAAAGTGCTGTTTCCGCAAAACTTCAGGGACATTCTGTCCACCGGGATGGGACCAATACTTTTTTTCTAGCACCACCAAAAAACACTTGTCCTTTTATTTTTATGCAGGCCCGCCCTTTAGTCCTTCGAGCTGAAAAAGTCAGTCCCAGATAAGAAAACTAAGGCATTTTATTTAGGGTGATGGAGGGTGGGCGCATGGAGGAAAGGGGACTTGGGACTTTGAAGGCAGTAGTCACTACATTAACGGACAAGTTACTTACCAACTGGTAACGTTCTTTCGATTGGATGTTCCTCCCACGTATTCCTCATCTTTGATGTTATTCCATCCAGATCAGATGCTTTGGAAAAAAAATGTCGGCAGAGGGCGCCGTGCGTCGATGTCATCGAGTCGATGGTCCCTCAAAGGCCTCCGTCAAGGGTGACATCATTGGGTGTATAAGTAGCAGGCGCGGCACTCGTTTGCCTCAGTTTTGTTTTTCCCCCTCTTTTGTTATTGATTTACCCTATGCAGACTGTGTCGGTAGACAGGTACTTTGCCTTGCGAGAGATGGAGTGGCAATAGCCCGGGAAAAATCTACAGAGGGGTAGGTTGGGAGGGCGATGAGGAATACGTTGGGAGGAACATCCAATCGAAAGAACGTTACCAGTTGGTAAGTAACCTGTTCTTCGAGTGGATTGTGTCCTCCAACGTATTCCTCATCTTTGATAGACTCCCAAAGCAGTAAGGACAATCCTTGTAGAGGAGGGATTCGATTTTCTTTTTTTTTCTTTTTTTTTTTAGATGGCCGAGTATAGAACTGCTCTGCCAAAATTTAACTCCTTAGATTGGGAAGCATCTAGGTTGTAGAATTTTGAAAAAGTATGCAGCGATGACCAAGTCGCTGCTTCACAAATGGACTTTATAGGAACACCTCTTTGCAGGGCTGTAGACGAAGCGATGCCCCTGGTGGAATGAGCCCTTAAACCTTCTGGTGTGTCTTTCCCCGCCAGTCTGTAGCATTCTGAAATGCAAAGGACAATCCAACGTGATATGGTCTGTTTTGTTACTGATTGACCCAATCTTTTTCTGTGTAGCCAATAAACAGTTGGATATCCAATTTAAGCCTAGATAGCCTAGAGATATAAAAGCTTAAAGCTCTTTTTGGATCCAACCTGTGGAGTCTTTCCTCCTCCTTACTAGGATGAGGTGGATGATAGAAGAACAAGTTACTTCTTACCTTGTAACGTTCTTTCGATGGGATGTTCCTCCGACGTATTCCTTATCTTTGATAATACGTTTCCAGCTTGCTGGCCTCGGAAATGTTTTCTCTGTAGAGGGAGCTGCGTGTCGACGTCCACCGAGTCGATGTCCCTTGATGGCCACCGTATCGGCGCCGACGTCACCATGCCCATAAATAGCCACGCGCTGCGTCTGTTGCTCAGTTCCGTTTTGTAGCATAAGAAAAGTCATGCCTCAATTGGTTATTGACCTTGAAGGAGCGTAAGCTGCAACCACAAGGGAAGTATCACTGCGGGGATGGATGGGAGGGGCGATAAGGAATACGTCAGAGGAACATCCCGTCGAAAGAACGTTACAAGGTAAGAAGTAACTTGTTCTTCGAAGGGATTGTGTCCTCCGACGTATTCCTTATCTTTGATAGACTCCCATAGCAGTGGCATGTAATTGGACGTGGGAGTGAGAATGTTATGTATCCCTTTAGGGATGGACCGAATGTAATACAGCCTTGCCAAATCTGGTCTCTTGACTAGTGGAGGAATCCAGATTGTAAAATTTTGTGAATGTATGTGCGGACGACCATGTGGCAGCCGCACATATGTCTCGGACCGGTACCCTCTTTGGAGAGCCGAAGAGGCTGCGATACCCCTGGTTGAATGAGCCCTGAGATTTTGGGGTGGCTCTTTCCCTGCCAGTTTGTAACATTCCAGAATGGCCAAAATAATCCACCTGGAGATGGTTTGTTTTGTTATGGGTAGTCCCAACTTGTGACCTGAGTATCCTACAAACAGTTGGTCTGCTTGCCTGATCCTAGCCATTCTGCTGATGTAAAAGCTCAGAGCTTGCCTTGGGTCCAGCCTATGTAGCCTTTCCTCCTCTTTCCCCGGATGGGGAGGAGGGTAGAATGAAGGTAAGGTAATTTTCTGAGTAATTTGAAATTCAGAAACCACCTTTGGGAGGAAATTAGGCTTCACCTGTAGGACAACTTTGTCCTTGTGGAAAATTGTATGTGGGGGTTTACAGGAGAGAGCTTGTAGCTCGCTCACCCTCCTAGCAGATGTTAGTGCTACCAATAGGACAGTTTTAAGCGTCAGAAATCTCAGCGAACAAGAATGAAGTGGTTCGAATGGAGTGCCCATTAGGAAGTTTAAGACTAAATTTAAGTCCCATAAGGGAACCTGGAATGGTTTTGGAGGATAAACATTAGTTAATCCCTTGAGAAATTGTATCACTAGAGGAAGTTTGAAATACGATGGTTCCTCCGCAGTGCGCTTGAAGATAGAAAGCGCTGCGAGATAGGCTTTTACAGTGCCAACTTGAAGGCCTGAGTTTGCCAAGTAGAGTAGAAACGATAACACCGTTGGTGTACCACATGAGAAAGGGTCGATATTCTCTTCCCTAAACCAGCTGCAAAATTTGTTCCAACGGCAGCGGATTAAAGACTTTGTTGCTGGCCTTCTGGCCGAAAGCAACACCTCCATGATGTCATCAGGGAGATCCCAATCCTTGTACCTCACCCTTTCAGAAGCCAAGCGTGAAGGTTAAGGGTTCTGGTGTCTGGATGGAGAACCTGAAATCCCTTCTGCGAGAGAAGATTCTCTTTGAGTGGAAGACGGATTGGAGGACAGATGGACATATCTAGAAGGTCCGGGTACCACGCTCTCCTGGCCCAATCCGGGGCAATTAGGATAATGGTTTTCCAGAATCTTCTCAACCTCCTGATCATTTGAGGAATAACAGGGACTGGTGGAAATGCGTAAAGGAGTGGAAACTCCCAGTCCACTACGAACGCGTCTCCTAGAGCTTCTCTCGGGGGAAATTCCCTTGAACAGAACAGATTGCACTTCGTGTTGGTGCTTGTGGCTAACAGATCCACCTGAGGGGTTCCCCAAAGGGCGAAGATCTCTTGAAGGCCTTCCTGGGCTAGCTCCCACTCGTGGGAGACTGTGCTCTGCCTGCTCAGAGCGTCCACTGTCAAGTTCTTTTCTCCGGCTAGGTGGATTGCCGATAGAGAGATTCCTTCTTGGATTGCCCAAAACCAGAGCTGCATCGCCTCTCTGCACAGTGGCAGTGATCCTACGCCTCCTCTTTTGTTGAGGTAGTGCATGACCACCGTGTTGTCCGTCATTATCAGGACATTTCTCCCCTGTACTGATGGCAGGAAAGCTTTCAGCGCTAGTCTGATCGCTCTCAGCTCCAATAGGTTGATGTGTAGTCTGGACTCCGATGGAGACCAACGACCGCTGATGGTCAAGTCGTTGGCATGGGCTCCCCACCCCGTGAGTGAGGCGTCTGTGACTACTGTTATCTCCGGCCATGGTTGCCAAAACAGTTCTCCTTTCAAGATGTTCTCTGGAAAGGCCCACCATTGAAGGTCGCGGGCTACCTTGTCCGGAATCCGGAGGAGATCTGTCATTCTCCCTGAGAATTGCGACCACTGACTTCTCAGGTCCCACTGAAGAGATCTCATTCTCAGGCGAGCCTCTTTCACAAGGAAGATGCAGGATGCCATGAGGACTAGCAACCTCAAAAAGTCAAAGGCTGGGAGACGTTGGGCATTTTGAAATTTGGCGACCATCTGTAGAATATCTTGAGCCCTCACCTCTGGTGGCGAGGCTTTTCCCAGGGAAGTGTCCAGGACCGCTCCAATGAACTGGAGTCTCTGTGATGGTATCATCTGTGACTTCTTTAAATTGAGGGAGAAGCCCAGTTTGTGAAGGAAGTGGCAGACATAATCTAGCTGGGCCTGGGCCTGTTTCGAAGATACAGCCCTGATCAGCCATTCGTCCAGGTAGGGGTGGACTTGGATCCCTTCCCTCCTTAGACTCGCCGCCACTACCAACATCAGCTTGGTGAAGACCCTCGGGCGGAGGTCAGCCCAAATGGCAGAACTCGAAATTGATAATGAGAGTCGCCAATTGCTAACCTCAAATATTTCCTGTGTTTGAGATGGATTGGCACATGGAAATAAGCATCCTTAAGGTCCAGAGATACCAGCCAGTCCTGGAGCTGGAGGGCCTGAAGGATCTGAGAGAGAGTTACCATCTTGAACTTGTCCTTCCTGAGGAACTTGTTCAATTCTCGTAAGTCCAGGATGGGTCTCAGTCCTCAGTCCTTCTTTGGTATGAGAAAGTAGGGGAGTACCAGCCCTTGTTCCTGTCCGCTACAGGTACCGGTTCTATGGCACCTTTCTCTAGCAGGTCTATAATTTCCAGCAAGAGGAGCAGATCTGGAACTTTTAGAGAGCTGTTCCCCGGTGGATGACTCGGAGGGTTGTGTAGAAAGGGTAGGCAGTAACCCTGGGCAACTGTCTCCAATGCCTAAGCATCTGACGTTATAGCCTGCCATTCCGTCAGATGGTGAGTTAACCTGCCCCCTACAGGTGTATTGTTTGGAAAGGCCTCAGAGTGGTTTGGGGGCGGCTGCTGCAGATGCCGAGGGTAAAGAGGCACTTGCTGCTGCTGCGGCCTTAGTACCTTTGACCCGTCCACCTCGGGTGGATCTCCTTTGGCCTCTTTGAGCCGGCTGTCCTCTACCTTTCCCGAATGCGGAATAATAGCGAAAGGACTTTCCTCTCCCAGAGGTTCCTGAGGGGCGAAAAGGAGTTTGGCGGATAGCAGCTCCTAAAGATTTTGCTGCTGCTTTAGAAGTCTGCAACTTTTCCAAACTGTCATCAGCCTTTTTTCCGAATAGTGAAGAGCCGTCAAAGGGCATATTCAAAAGTCTGGCCTGTACATCTGGAGCAAAGCCAGACTTTCGCAACCACGCATGCCTGCGGATTGTTGTACTTGCCGCCATGGCCCTGCTGATACTGTTAGCGGAATCGATACCAGTGATTCGCACATGGCATCTTTGCCATCTTTAATAATGTTAAGGAAGGCTTCCTTTTCCTCTCCTTCGGGTATGCAGTCAGCCGCTGATGCAGCACACTCCCACAGTGTGTGACTGAACCTGGCGAGCGTACAGGTGGCGTTGATGGACTTCAACGCCATACTACAAGCAGAGAAGACTTTCTTCGCCATAGAATCGTACCTCTTCTCATCTCTATCCTGTGGGACAGTAGGGTAAGCGGTCCTACTGCTAGATGAAGTTGCCGCTTGAACCACCAGGCTCTCTGGAGTCGGGTGTTTTGATAAGTATTCAGGGTCAGCAGCCGCTACCCTATACTTGGCTGACAATCTTTTATTGACCGCAGGGATAACTTCAGGAGTTTCCCAATTAGATGTAATTTTTCTTTGTAAGGCTGCAAGGAAGGGGACCACACGGTCCTCCTGTGGACCTTTGTCTAATATGTCTGTTAGGTCATCCTGGTGAAAAACAGGGGAAGGCGCAGACCAACCCGTAAATTCAATAATTCTTGCCATAAGGGTTCTATAGGGTGTTTCGGCATGTTCCCCTGGGTCTGGCTTAACAAATTCCACTTCTGGGGAAGTGTCCAGCCCACTTGCCTCATGTAGTGACTCCTGTAGGTCCTTCAGCCTTCTTTCCTCAGAGGAGAAATCCTCTGAAATAGGCAGTGTGGTCCTCTGTAACCCAAATGTTTCCTGTTCAGAATCTTCCCCCTCTTCATAAATTGAAGATAGTCCAGGGTACTCTGACCTCTGAAATGGTGTAAAACCCATCTCTAGGGCAGAAGGAGCCAAACTCGTCATTATTGGGCGAGAAAACTTCGATGAAATCGACGCCGATGTGACAGGCTTCGAAGGCGCCGAGAACGGCGTCGAAAAAACTGGAAGGGGTCTCAAAGAACTCGAGAGGATCGGGATCCTACTTGAGGACATCGACGACGGTCTCGGCGTCGTGCCGGAGGCTCTTGGAATCACCGTTGGCTGTGGAGTAGCCTTGGTCTTCTCTTTCATCAGCGTCGATGTCGGCATCGACGATGGCGTCGAGTCGATCGACCGATGCCTCGAGGAACCCTTCGACAACGGCGTCGATGGCGCCGATCCTTGCGTCGAAGGAATCTTCGACGACGGCGTCGAAGATGGTGCCTTCTTACCCGATGGCTCGTGGCGCTCTCGGGTGGAATGTTTCGCCGGGTGCTGCGACTCACAGCATTTTGATTTTTTGGGTTTTTCACCCAGGGTATCACCCTCAGCTGTGTTCGAGGGGGTCGAGGCCGCAATCTCGAAGACGCTTAACATTTTCTTTCTGAATTCCTCCCACTCAGCCTGAGAGCTGTGTTTTGTGGGACAGGAGACCCTTTCTGGGGAAACAGAATACGACGAGGAAGGGGATCTTCGACATCTCTTTTTTGTGTCTTGATCTCGACGAATGGTGGGAGCTACTTCGAGATCTAGAATGGGAGTGTTTTCGACGGCGAGGAGACGAATGCCTCGACTCAGCCGAAGAAACCTTGGAGGAGGTTTTGACTGATTTACCTCTCTCGAGCTTCCCCTTGCGCTCCTTCAAGGCTTTCGCCGTCATGGACATGCAGTCCTCACACTCCGAACAATGGTGCTTGGCTCCCAAGCACCACAAGCAGATCCTGTGTGGATCCGTTATCTACATTTTTTTACTGCAGTCTCGACATTTCTTGAAGCCGGATCGCGGCGTCGGCGGTTCCGATGAAGTTGCCATCGAGAACGAGTAGGTATTATTCGAGTAGATATAGAGTTATCCTGACTGAACTGAGCAACGACGTTCCGAGGCCCCACGAAGCGCAGAAAAACAGAACTGAACAACGGACGCAGCGCGTGGCTATTTATGGGCATGGTGATGTCATCGCCGATACGGTGGCCGTCGAGGGACATCGACTCGGCGGACGTCGACGCGCAGCGCCCTCTACAGAGAAAACATTTACGAGGCCAGTAAGCTGGAAACGTATTATGAAAGATAAGGAATACGTCGGAGGACACAATCCCTTCGAAAGTCTGTAACACAATTTTTTGATTTAAGTGAAACTCAGATACCACTTTTGGTAATAAAAAAGAGGGTTTGACCTTCAAAACAACTCTGTCCTTATGGAACACAGTACAGGGTGGCCCAGAAGACAGTGCCTGCAATTCGCTCACTCTTCTTGCAGATGTTAAGGCAACTAGCAAAGCAGTTTTCCATGTTAGCAATCTCAATGGGCACTGTGCAGCGGTTCAAAAGGAGCACACATTAAGAATTTTAAGACCAAATTGAGATCCCAAAACAGTACTTGAAATGGGTAAGGAGGAAACACATTAGTGAGTCCTTTTAAGAAATGTATTATCAAAGGAATTTTGAAGTAGGAGCATTCTACCGACGAGCGCTTGAAGATGGAAAGCGCCGCAAGGTAACCTTTTATTGTTCCAATATTCAGACCTCTATGCGCTAGGGTCAGAAGGAAAGATAGTACTTCCGGATAGAACATAGAAAAGTATCGACATTCTTTTCTCTGCACCAGTTGCAAAACTTTTTCCAACGGCAACGGTATAGAGACTTTGACGCTGGCCTTCTTGCCGAAAGCAACACCTCCATAACGTCATCTGGAAGATTCCAATCCCTGTATCTTAGCCTTTCAGATACCAAGCATGAAGGTTGAGCATTTTGACCTCTGGGTGGAGAACCTGACCTTCCATTTGAGAGAGAAGGTTCTCTCTCTGCGGAAGACGTACTGGAGGACAGATGGTCATGTCTAGAAGGTCCGGGTACCACCTTCTCCTGGCCCAACCACGAACACGTCCCCTAGGGCTCCTCTCGGGGGAAATTCCGTTGAGCAATACTTTTTGCACTTTCGGTTGGTACCGGTCGCAAATAAGTCTACCTGAGGGGTTCCCCAAAGGGCAAAGATCTCTAGAATGACTTCCTGAGCCAGTTCCCATTCGTGGAACACCGTGCTCTGCCTGCTCATAGCATCTGCCGTCATATTCTCTTCCTAGGTGAACTGCCGTTAAAGAGATTCCTTCTTGAATTGCCCAATACCAGAGTTGCATTGCCTCTCTGCACAGAGGTAGTGACCCTACACCTCCTCTTTTGTTTTGATAATGCATGGCCACTATGTTGTCCGTCATAATCAGGACATTCTTCCCTCTGACAGATGGCAGGAAAGAGTTCAGCGCTAGTCTGATTGCTCTCAGCTCCAAAAGATCGATGTGTAGTTTGGACTCCGATGGAGACCAACGACCGCTGATTGTCAGATCATTGGCGTGAGCTCCCCACCCCTTGAGTGAGGCGTCCGTCACTACTGTGATCTCCGGCCATGGTTGCCAAAAAGGTTCCCCTTTTAGGATGTTCTCTGTACAAGTCCACCATAGAAGGTCCTGTCGATCCTTGTTCGGAATCTGGAGAAGATCCGTCATTTGACCTGAGAACTGGGACCATTGAGTCTTTAACGCCCACTGAAGGGATCTCATCCTCAAGCGTGCCTCTGGCACCAGGAAGATGCAGGATGCCATGAGGCCGAGCAACCTTAAAAAGTCGTAAGCCTGGAGATTTTGGGCATTTTGGAATTTGTAAACCATCTGGAGAATGTCTTGAGCCCTCGACTTGGGAGGCGAGCTCTTTCCCAAGGATGTGTCTAATACAGCTCCTATGTACGGAAGCTGTTGGGAAGGTGTCATTTGCGACTTCTTGAAATTGAGGGAGAAGCCCAGTTTGTGGACGAAGTGGCAGGTGACTTTCAGATGATCCAGTGCTTGTTCGGCAGAACGCGCCCTGATCAACCAATCGTCCAGGTAGGGGTAGACATGAATCCCCCCTCTCCTGAGGTGCGCTGCTACCACTACCATTAACTTGGTCAAGACCGTCGGGGCGGAGGTCAATCCGAATGGCAGGACTCGAAACTGATAGTGTGAGTCGCCAACCACGAACCTCAGGTATTTTCTGTGCTTGAGATGAATCGGCACATGAAAATAAGCATCCTGGAGGTCCAATGACACCAACCTGTCCTGAAGTTGAAGGGCTTGAAGGATCTGAGAAAGGGTAACCATCTTCAACTTGTCCTTCCTGAGGAACTTGTTCAAGTTTCTTAAGTCCAAGATGGGTCTCAATCCTCCGTCCTTTTTGGGGATCAAAAAATACGGGGAGTACCATCCCTTGTTCCTTTACGCTGCAGGTACTGGTTCTATAGCACCGTTCTCCAGCAGGGTTAGAACTTCCTGCTGTAGGAGCGGATTCAAAGACTGCAACGGGTGTCTCCCTGGTGGATTGCTTTGAGGTTGCGTTAGAAAAGGAAGGCAGTAACCTTGGGCTATCATTTTTAAGGCCCAAACATTTGAAGTAATGGCTCGCCTCCTACAGGTGTCTTGTGATGCAAGTCCTCAAAGTGGTTTTGTGGCGGTGTCTGCAGCCGCTGATAGCAAAGAGGCTGTAGCTGGAGCTGGCTTCGCACATCTGGCTCGTCCACCGCGAGTGGCCTTTCTTTGGCCCCTTTGACTGGCCATTCCTCTCGTTCTGAGGTGTAGTAACGATAGGATCGTCCCCTCCAAGATTGATTTGTCGCACAAAAGGACTGAGGTTGCCTGATAGCAGCTCCCACTGATTTGGCTGCGGCCTTTGAGGTCTGCAACCTCTCATAGCTCTCGTCAGCCTTGCTGCCAAAAAGGTGAGACCCGTCAAAGGACATGTTCAGAAGACGGTTCTGCACGTACGGTGCAAAACCTGACTTCCTTAACCATGCAAATCTACGCATTACCGTGCTAGTGGCCATGGACCTGCTCACACTATCAACAGTGTCCAAACCAGATTCAAGGGATTCCTGCATAGCTTCCTTTTCATCTCTAACAATGGCTAGGAATACTTCCCTTTCTTCCCCTTCTGGTATGTGCTCCGCCGCCATTGCAATACATTCCCAAAGAGTGTACGAAAACTTTGCCAAGGCACAGGTGGAGTTGGCTGATTTTAATGTCATGCTCCCGGCTGAAAATACCTTCCTTGCCCAGCCATCCACACGCTTATCGTCCCTGTCTGGAGGGATAGACGGGTACGCAAGTTTGTTTGAAGCTGTGGCTGCCTGTATAACTAAACCTTCTGGAGAGGGATGCTTAGACAGATAGCTGGGGTCGCTACTGGCAGAGCGGTATTTTGAGTTAAGGGATTTATTCACCGGAGGAATAGAATCCGGCGTCTCCCAATTTTTGGCCACCCTATTTTGTAAGGCCACGTGGGTCTTCTGTAGGACCATTGTCCAATATGTCTGTAAGATCATCTTGGACAAATTGGGCTGTAGGCCTGGCCCAGCCCAAATAATCCACAACCTTAGTCATTAACTGACAATATGATGGATTAGCATGTTCATCTGGCTTTGGTCTACCAAATTAATTCTCTGGGGACGTATTAATACCACTTGCGTTGTGTAATGATTCCACCAAATCCTTCATCCTGCTTTCCTCTGAAATCAGGCATTCAGGAACATTTGGAGTACCAAATTCAAGGCCAAAGGGAACATTTTCTTCATCAGATCTTTCTTGTTGCTCAGAAATTGAGGTCAAGGATTTGAAGAACTCCTTCCTAGGTAAAGGCTTAAAAACCTTATCTGGGGGTGGTATAGGAGGAGTGCTACTGGGTCCTGAATGCAACCCAGGTGCTTTTGCCTTTTCTTTCTCTCTTCATAGCTGATCTTGTTGAGCTGGAAGTTTCGGCGTCGAGGGCTTCGGCATCGATGTCGACAAAGGCGTCGACAACTTCGACGTATTATCCGACTTCGAGGGCGTCGAGGCACCCTTCGAGGACTTGCCCTTCGAGGTGTGTTCGTTCTCGGACGGTGTCGGTGACCTCGTTCGGTCGACTCGACTCGAGCGGCTTTTTTCGCTTGACGTCCTAGAAGGTTCTCTAGCCTTCCTCTTTCGATCACCTGGGCTCGAGGGCGCGCGAGTGTCGGAGCGATGGCGCTCCCGGCCAGCTTCCAAGGAAGGCGCGGACCGAGGCTTTGCTTTGTCAAAAACCTCCAACATTTTCATCCTAAAAGCTTCCCATTCTTCGGATGATGAATGTTTTGTGGGACATTTCATCGTTTTTGTGGATTCGTCCGAAGACGAAGTGGAGGGGGATATATGGCGTCCTTTCTTCGATTTTTTTGTCGAAGACGACGAGCGATGGGAATTGCTTCGGGACCCCGACCGATGTCTTTCACGTCGAGGAGATTTCTCCTCACAGGACCTCGACTCAACGCTAGAGGCTTTTCGGTCGGATTTACAACCTACCTGCAGTTTCCCCCTCCTCTCTCGTAAGGCTTTCCCAGTCATCGATTGACACTTCATGCCGGTTTCCATGTCGTGGCCCTCTCCAAGGCACCATCAACACTCTCGGTGCGATTCGGTAATCGAAATTCGGATCGGTAATCGAAATTTTTGAGCCGCACGATTTACATTTCTTTAAACCCGATTTCGGGGTCGTGGTCGGCATCGATGACGAAGACGTATTTCGTTATTTATCTTTTCTTCACAGAACTCGAGGTGCGCCGATTCTCCGAAGCAACCTACACTGTGGAAAAACGGAACCGAGGCAAACGGGCGCCACGCTTGCTACTTATACACCCGATGACGTCACCCTCGACGGAGGCCTTCGAGGGACCATCGACTCGACTACATCGACGCACGGCACCCTCTGCTGAAAAATGTTTTCCGAAGCAGCTGAGCTGGATGGAATAACATCAAAGATGAGGAATACGTTGGAGGACACAATCCACTCGAAATGTACTTACTACTATGCCCCGTCCCCTTTAATCCATACTTATGGGAGTTTTCCATGCACTAGTCTCCCTGTTGGAGATATGTCCTATTTTCAAACAAATTTAAGAGATTCCAAAGGACTGCTTGTCCAAATTAATGTCTGGAATAAAACAGGAAATGTCTGGCGTCTGTTCTGTACATGCACAATGGAATCTGAACAGCATGTTATCTTTATCTGCACAGGTCATTCCCGGATACGAGTGGGGAATCTCAGAATGTGTCTAAGGAATCATGGTGTACACACATTGCATGAAACGGAAGCAGAAATTCCTCCCTTCTGATGCAGTGTTTGCTGTTTTGGATTATTTGATCAGTGCTTGGAGAAGGGGGAAATTCAAACTGCAAAGTTTATCATAACATAGTTCTAATTGAGTATGATTATTCATTATGAATACTGGCCTATTTTGTATTTTGATGTTTTAAAACCTGATACATTGGTCTATAGATTGCTTGTATTTGATGCTAAGGGCTAACTCTTTTTTGGGTTATTTTATGTTCTGCTTTAATGGCGACAAGCCGAAATAAAGTATTAAATTGATTGATTGGCCTCTCCGAATTGTGCATCTGACTTTGAACTCATGCCAAGACAATAGTGCTTGCAGAAGGTAGACAGAGAAGTCCAGGTTGCCGCTTTTGCAATGGAGTCTCAGGGAAAATGACTTTGAAAACCTGGCATACCTCTAACCAAATGAGCATGAAGGAGCGAAGGTCGAGGTAATTTCTGTAATGTGTAGCTCTCAAAAATGCATGCCACAATCCATCTAGCAAAAGTTGCCTAGAGGACGAGCCCTTATTTCCAACGCTGCAGGTTATACAAAGTTGAGGTCCTATCCAAGTAAATCTTTAGAGCCCTGCTAACATCCAATGAATGAAAGACTTTCAGGCTCAGACTTTCAGGGTCAGAGGCCAGGTTTGGAAAGAAATAGTGGGTGGGAGATCTCCCGATTAATATGCAACCCTGACGCCATTTTACGCAGGAAAGATGGATGAGTGCCAAAAAACCACCTGGCCTTAAAAAGAGAGTAAACGGTTCGTCAGCCGCTATAGCCTGTAGCTCACTTATCCTTCTGGCAGACTTTTTCGCCATCAGGAAAGCGGCTTTCCAAGAAGTCAATCTCACGTCTGATGACGCCATTGGCTCAAAATGTTTATGACATTGTGCAGCAAGGACGGTATTCCGATCCATTCTGGGATGTGAGGACTTGACCGTGGGAAGAAGGCGACACATGCCATAAAAGTGTTGCTTCACTAGTTTAGAGAGCGAGAAACATTGTTCATCCAAATTAAGGTGCGTGCCTAGCGCAATAGATATGTTCCCCACGTTTCCACTTTTTTACTGTAGGCCACAAAGCTTGAAATAAAGGAAAGTACATAATCTAATGAGGTAGTAGGAGGATGTCTGTGCTTGTTTAAAGTCCAGTGGCAAAATCTGAGCCCCTTACGTTTGTATTGCATTCTTGTGGAATCCTTCCTTGACGCCTGAAGAATTCACATGTTATCCTCTGAAAGCCCAAAATTGGCCTACAGACCGGACATCAGGTACTATGCTGCCATGTTCAGTGATCATGGGGAGTGGTGCTGGATCTTTCCCTCCCCCTGAGATGACAAGTCAGGGAGATCCGGGAGCCTCTGGATAGGGTGACCAGATCTAAGAACCAGAACCTGGCTGACCACCATGGAGCCACAAAAATGAGGGAGCATGATGCTGCTTTCTGGCAGTTTTGAAAGGCTTGATGAATCCGTGGTAGAGGAGGGAAGGGTATTGGACCAACAAATCAAATCCTGATGCAGAAAAATCAGCATTTGTTGTGATTGAGAATCCGAGGCTTAAGACCAGGATTGTCTCAGCAGAAGTTAGGCTCTGCGTATCTTTAATCTGGCCAGGGGAACCACCTGTACACAAGATGCCATGAGGCCCTGCAGTTTCCGATATTCCTTAACTACTGCAATGCGAGCACCTGGTAGTTTCAAACACGCAGTCTGAATGTCCACGATTCTTTCCATCTTCGAGAAGATCATGGCTAATCGATTATCCCAAAGAAAAACTATGAAGATCAGGGCTTGTGAGGATTTCAAAGAGGACTTCAGCCAGTTTACTGTTAGAGCCAGGTCGAACAGCAAAACCAGAATATAGGGTAGTTGTGCCTTCAATACCACCATGGACTGTGCCCTCACTGCCAGCCATCCAAGTATGGGTATACATGGACGCCCTTTAGACGAAGAAAGGCCGCAACTGCTGCCATTATTTTTATGAACAACCTGGGTGCTGAATTGCAGCCACATGGAAGAACGCTATATTGGCTATCGCACCAAAAATGGAGACATTTTCAATGTGGAGAGCAAATAAGGATGTGCAGGTACGCATCATTCATATCCACTGCAGAGATCCAAACTCCCTGCTGAAGAGCAGACCAAATCTGTGTCGAAGTGATCTTCTTGAATTCTTTTAGGGGTGAAGACAGATTGAGGTCTACCAAATCCAGGATGGTGCACAGGCCTGCCTGGTTCAATTTCAGCATGTTAATAAATAAATATATATATATTTATTTTTTAAAGAACGGGAATAGAAACCCTGGGACCATTTCTGAATGTGGCACCTCCTATATGGCTCGCATCTTGAAATGTTTTGAGATTACCAGCCTCCAGGAGAGAGACTCCATCTGGTACAAGGGACGGTGAGAAGAGGGAGATTGCAGTAGGGAAGTCTGAATCCCCTGCTGGCTACTGTAAGGGTGCAGAAGTAGATGCAGGATACAAAAGTTGCATGTTTGTTGGTACAAACTTTTATTAGAAACTAAGAAGAAACCCTGTCCCTCTCACTAAAAGGGGTTTCCCAGTCTCAAACAAAACTAAGGATGGTGACAGAATGTCCGTCAAAAGAAACATAGTCCACTGTCCAATGTCCCCAAACCTATTTCCGTCACTTACACTAAAACAGAAAATGATATAACTAGTTCCACACTGAGTCCAGGAAGGTGGCTCCTTCCTTCTAGAGGGTTGTCTGCAGTTTGTGACTATTGTGGGAATATAGGGGTGCCACAGTATTAGTTTTATGGCGGTGCGATAACCTTCATGTGAAATAACGGTATATCATGGCTATCGCGGTATAGCAGGTGGAGTTAACTAATCTTAACAAATATTTTCTTAAAAGGTCATAAATTGTCGGATTTATCATCACAAACAAAACCAGGCACCCAGGGCCAGAATTGGGCTTTTTAACATACTTTCCACGGAAATGCCACCCCTTGCTTCCACCAGACAACACAAACACACGTGTGGGGAGGAGGGGATGGGAGCCCTGCTGCGACTGGAAAAGCAAACTTATTATCTTTTCTTAAGTGCTCATTTAGGCTTTTAGCTCCCCGACTGGCTACTGGTGAAGATGAACATGTTGCCATCTTGATAATCTGCATGCCACAGATCAATGGAGGCTGATTGTAGTATGCACTGTGTGCATACACACACACGCACACACACACTCTCTCTCTTTACGTTACAGCCTTTAGTTTACTTGCGGGCCAAAAGGTGTTCAGTAATCACGGACAGTTACCCTTTGGTATGGCAGCAGGGAATACCCGCAGAGATGAGTGAATTTTGCAGTGTGACGACTTATATGTAAATTCAATGATAGAACCAGGGAAATCCCCCATTGTCATATGTTTAGAAAACATTATCCATTATAAATATATAAACCCCAAAGCCGCAAACCCAAATAAGTCCCTTTCCTTCTTGGCACTATTGCTAACATATTGATTTTGTGTCAGGCACGTGTGGTTTGCGGAATGGCATTACAAACTGCTCCAACTGAAACTACTTGTACCGAGAACTTTTTTTTTACATTGCCTTTTTGCATTTGAAGTTCTTCAACATACCATTAAGTCAATGCTTTTTAGTTAACTTACGAATACGCAGGTAGGATTTTCCAGCTGTAGCAAGGTAGCATTTTGAAACTTGTCTCTGCACATATTTAGCTAATCCTCCAGGAATCTAAGGCGGCTGCAGAATTGGTCTTTCATGGCGTTCACTCGATGATCGCTTTGAATGAAAGAGCGACTAGTGGAAGTGTTATAATGCACATTTTGAGCAACAAGCTTGCTGCTCAGTCACAGGCCATCACTTTGAAAACTGGCCTCGACTTGCATTTTTTTGGAACCACTTTGCATGGTCATCATGACCCCTCGACAACTCTTTATCCCATTAAAGGGAGAAAAGTCACTCATGTACAGTCTGAAAGGCCATGTCATTGTGTTTCTTTTGTCAAAATGTCATAGCCAACACAGACACACCGAAAGGTTGCATAGTAATCTAATCATAGATCACTATAGCTTGTTTACCATATGCCTGGTGTATTATGAAGGTCTGATGTCGGAGTCACCACTGACCATGTAATCCTAAAGGGACAGCGTTCAGTGGGCGCAGTTGATTTTTTTCTTGATTCTTGCAATACATGTTAATTTACCTTCTTAAAGATAGTGGCAAAAAAAAAAAATTGAAAATGACCAAGTTAAAATAAATATCGGCACAAATATGGCCTAGACCACCACCTCACCAGAACCCCATCATTACCGTTTCCCCCAGGTCTGAGTGCATTAAGACCCTTGTGATGCGAGTTCAGAGGGCAGAATGCTTTCGTGGGTGGTGTCACAAATTGAGAATAGACCTAAGAAATATTTCACCCCCATTGCTCTGGATACTTCAAATTGAATGTAGAATGTGTCATGCCTGCTTGAGTCCAGTGCCATATGCAGAAGGCAGGTAGGTGAAGGAGCAAGCGAAGCAACAGCTCTAGTGCCAATGTGCAAATCTACACAGAGGACAGGGGAGGGGGGGCAGTGTTATGCTCACCTGGTATCCACGGGGACGCCCTTATGCCCTGGTTGCCGGATTTTTCCTGGACGTTCCCAATTCTGTTCGATGCCTTCTGTGGCGGTCGGGCCTGAAAACACAGGAGGACTGGACTTAGGAACAGACTTCGTTTCCTCCCACCAGCCCCCTGGACTCGACCTGATGGCCCACACCTTGTTATGATGTCTGGCGTGCTCTCCGTCCTGCCTTCTGTGCAGGGGCGCGTAGTCTTCTGCGGGTTGAAGCGACCGAGTTAACTTCACTGGTGCTAACCCATTCAAGTGTCTTTAAGGGGGTAAGTCTAGTTATAGCAGTATTTAAATATCCTTGCTTCCTTTCTTGCTAATAATGTCTTTTCTTGTTTGTTTCCCCTTAGGTGCACAGAGGTTCGGTGGGTGCACTACTTGGATCAGGCTCCTGCCAGGATGATGGACGCAGGAGCGTATGATGGATGGTAGTTTAAGCGTGAAGTGCGGCGCGGTAATGTCTTTTCTTGCTAACCTGTATTCTTTATTCCTTTTCAGGTCGCGATGGTCTATCTCGGCGAGGATCTTGTGATTACTGTCGTGAATGCCGTGAGTAAGCTGTTTAATGTTGTCCTTCTTTCTCTCTCCCTCCAGGTTCTTCGTTCCGGTGCCTGCGTGGTGTCCTGATGATGCTGCCAACTGGATGGAAGACCGCAAGCAGCAGGAAACGACAGATGGAAAGTTGCAGGTAAGAAGAGACTGCTAATGGTGTTCTTTTGTTTCCTTTGCAGGTCCGCTATTCAAGGATCGCCAGCTGCTGGTCTCTGAACACAATGAGTGTCACGCTGCTGGCTGCAGAATAACACGAAGCACGTTCTGTTGCTTGGGTGCGGTTTATATAGCCCTCTGTAAAGTAGTCCAGGTAAAGTAGTCCAGGCTACCACACCCTAAAACACTGAACCGCACAGTCTGGTTCTTAGGGACTAGACTGTATGTGTGCCTCCATGTTGGCTGCAGGCCTTCACAGGAAAAGTAGTCCCTTCAAGGTTAGGTCCCTTCAAGGTAAAGTCCCAATCTGAACATGAGCCTGGCGCCAAAGGCGCCAGGACTGACTCCAGGAGAGTCTGATGATAATGCAAGGGCCTTGGGGCCCCAAATGAACCCCGAGTCCTGACCCTACATGGCATGTGACCATGCCAGTGGGGTTCTGGGTCACGGGTCGTGACAGCACTCCCCCCCAAGGCCCCTCCTAAGGTGCTCCTAAGGTGATTCTCCTGCCTGGTCCAGGCTTGTCTGGAAAGTTTCGATGAAACGTTCTAATTAAACGTGGTGCATGAATGTTCTCACTAGGTTCCCAAGATCTGTCTTGAGGGCCGTTACCCTTCCAATCGACTAGATAGTATAGTTTGGATCTGGTATATTTGGAATCCAGGATTTCTTTCACTTCGAATTCGGGTTCTCCATCGACCATTATAGGTTCAGGTGATGGTTTAACTTGTGTACCGGGTTGTACTGGTTTTAGCAGTGAGACGTGGAATACTGGGTGAATTCGCATGTTGGCTGGTAATGCTCGTTTAACTGCTGCTGGGTCGATGATGGCTTGAACAGGATAAGGTCTCAAATAGCGAGGGCGAAAGGTCTGGGTTCCTTTTAGTGGTATGTACTTTGCGGCCAGCCAAACTGTCTCCTACCTGATAGTCAGGGGCCTTTTTCCAATGTTGGTCAGCAAACCTTTTTTGCTTATGTTTGGCTTGGATTAACTGTTCTGTTGCCTTTTTAAAGGCTTGAGTGATGTTTGCATGAAGAGTCTTTACAGCCAGCATTTCTAGACTGGGAGGGCTGTCTAGTTCGGAAGTACGTGGATGTCTGCCGTAGAGGGTGTAGAAAGGTGTCTGACCAGTACTGGAATGCAATGAATTGTTCTAAGCATATTCGGCTATCCATAATAGGTCTCTCCAGGTTCCTTTGACTTGCTGCAGCATGCATCGTAGGTATTGTTCGAGAGTCTGGTTGGTCCTCTCTGTTTGACCATCCGTTTGGGGGTGATGGCTGGTGGATAGCCCGATGTCGATGTGAGCCATAGCGCAGCACTTTTTCCAGGAGTTAGATACAAATTGGTCGCCTCAATCAGAGAACAGGACTGAAGGGAATCTATGCAGTTTGATAATGTTTTCCAAAAACACCTTTGCTAGATGGGATGCATTCGGAAGGCCTTTGAAAGGGATAAAGTGTGCCATTTTAGAAAATAAGTCCACTAGTACTAAAATGGTATTGAACCCTTGGCTGGGAGGTAAATCGGTAATGAAGTCGAGAGAGAGTGTGTGCCAATGTGCCGGAGGTATTTCTAATGGTTGCAGGAGGCCAGCTGGTTTTTGCTTCAATGACTTGTTTTGTGCACACACCCCACATGACTGAACGTATTGGATGACATCTCGACACCAAGTGGGCCACCAATAATTGCATTTCTTTTTGGCTAGGGTTTTGGCAATTCCGGGATGACCCTCCATCAAAGAATCATGATAGTCCGAAATGATTTGTTGTTGTAGTTCGGTTTTAGGCACGTACAGGCGTTCATCAAAATATGGCAATTGATTTTTAACGGTGTATTGTTTTCCTTTGGTATGCCATTCCAGTAACTCGTTCGGGGTTATTTCACGTTGGATCATGTTTCTAAGCTCAGTTTGTGTTAAAGCTGTGGTGAGGCCTAGAAGCTTGTCCTCCGGTATAATGGCCACTGGGTCTGGGGTTGCATATTATTTTTCATCGATGCCCATGCGAGATAGTGCGTCAGCTTTCCCTTTTCTTACGCCTGGTCAATAAGTGATTACATAGTCATACTCGGCGAAGAAAAGGGCCCATCGTAATTGGCGCGAGGATTGTGCTTTTGCTGTTTTTAAATATTGTAAGTTACGATGGTCTGTAATTACAGTGACTGTATGCCTGGCCCCCAAGAGATAATGTCACCATGCCTTGAAGGCGGATTTTATAGCAAGCAGTTCCTTATCGGTGATGGCATAATTGAGTTCAGGAGGTGTGAATTTTTGCGACCAGAAGGCCACGGGGTGCAATTGGCCAGTTTCAGGGTCTTTCTGAGAAAAAACTGCCCCCATAGCCATGCTGGAAGCATCTGTTTCCACGATGTAAGGGAGATCCGGATGAGGGTGTCGTAAAATCGGGGCTGAGGTGAACCTTTCCTTAAGTTCTTGGAAGGCCTTTTCGGCGTCTTCGGTCCACATGAATTTTTCATAGTTTTTTCGCAGAAGTAATGTGATCGGATGCACAATCTGAGAGAAGTCTAGAATGAATCGACGGTAGAAGTTTGCAAAGCCCAGCATGCTCTGGACTCCTTTTAACGAGGTCGGAGAGGGCCATTTATGAATGGCATACACCTTGTGTGCATCCATTTGAATGCCTTTCAGAGCAAGAACGAAACCAAGAAATTCTACTTCGGTTATGTGGAAAAAACATTTTTCAAGTTTTGCGTATAGTCGATGTTGGCGCAGTTTGGCAAGGACAGCACGAACGTGCTTGACATGGACTTGTTTTGAGGTTGAATACACTAGGATGTCGTCTATATAGACCAAGGCGCAAACATCGATCAACTCCCTTAGGACGTCGTTCATAAAATATTGGAACGCCGCCGGGGCATTGCAAAGCCCGAAAGGCATTACTTGGTACTCAAACAACCCATATTTAGTACGAAAGGCTGTTTTCCATTCATCTCCTTTTTTAACTCAGACCAGGTGGTATGCTCCTCTGAGTCCAGCATCTCGGGACTAAGGGGCAGGGGGTCACGGTTTTTCACAGTGATCTGGTTCAGGGTGCGATAGTCAATACAGGTTCTCAAGTCCCCTTCCTTTTTTGGTACGAAGAATAGGGGACTGGCTGCCGGTGATTTGGATGGGCGAATTAATCCATTTGCCAAGTACTGGTCCAGATACGATTTCAGATGCTGGTTTTCTGGTTCTGTGAGCGCATAGATTCTGCCACAAGGGATCTGTGCACCAGGTATGAGGTCAATCTGACAGTCATAGGACCTATACAGTGGTAGTGTATTAGCTTGTTCCTTCTGGAACACATCCTGGAAATCTTGATATTCTTCAGGGAGAGTACTGGCTGCGCCAAGTGTAGATATACCAATTCTAGGACTCGTAGGAACCTTGAAACTGGACTTGTTTTCTTGGAAATAACAAGTGGAAGCACAATCACGAGGAAAAGTCAATTTTCTTGCACGCCAATGTATCCGAGGGTTATGAGCAACTAACCATGGCATCCCTAATATTAGCTGAAACTGAGGCGCCTTGATGAGATCAAAGGAAATTGATTCCTGGTGTCCATCCTGGCACAGCAGGGTTGTTCCTGCTGTACATTGGGTTACTGGTCCGGAAGCAATTTTAGTCCCATCCACTGTGGTTACCTTTTCTGTGTTCGGCTTAAAATTTAAGGGAAGCCGCATCCGTGCGGCCAGGTCTCGATCAATATAATTCCCAACTGCTCCGCTGTCTATATAAGCTTCAACGGAGTGCATCCTTGAAGGTTGTTGGTGATTGATTAGGAACCCTGGTATTGCAAAATGTGAGGTCGGTGGCTCATTCTTCTCACTCGACAAACTGACCTCTACTTTTGTCGGGCTAGGCAGTTTTCCGAATCCTTACTCTGATCCTTTTCTGTAGCTCCCACAATTCGCTTGGGGGGTTTTATTGGACAGTCTTTTAGGAAATGCCCCGATTGTCTGCAGTACAAACATAACTGCTGTTGCCTTCTCCTGTCACTTTCAGCTTCTGTTAACGGTGGTCGTATTCCCCCAATTTGCATTGGCTCTGTGGTATTCTCTGACGTGCGCGGAGTAGCATCCTTGGTTCGTAGATAGACGGCCCGTGTGTCTGATCTGGACCGATCTGCTTTTCGATCTTCTAGTCGATGATCTAGTTGCACCACCAGATTGATAAATTCACTACAGTCTCTTGGTGGATCAACTACCTGAGCCAAGACGTCCTTTAATTCCCCTCGAAGGCCTAGGTGAAACAATGTGGTTCTCTTGTCTTCAGGCCACCTGGTTTCTGCCACTAACCTATTGAAGGTTGCTATGTATGTTAGTAAGTCCCTATTCCCCTGCCGGAGTGATAAGAGCTTGTTGTCTACAGCTTGTTCATGGGTGTGTCGAGCAAAGAGCTTTTCCATTTCTCTTTGGAAGCCCCCAAAGTCACGCAGTAACGGATCATCATAGCTCACAAGCGGCACTGACCAATCTGCTGCACTACCGCTCAGATATGAAAAAATAAATGCTACTCGTGCCCTATTGTTAGGGAATGCGCCAGGTCTGCAGAGGAAGTGAAGGCGACATTGATTCATAAATGCAGCATACTTCCTTGGATCACCTGAAAACCTTTCTGGCGGTGCTAACGGTATTGTTCCGGGCAAGGTGATTTGCACTGGAGCGGCAGACGACGTGGTTGCCTGTGCCGGTGGATTTGTCCCAGGTAATGGAGCTTGTCTGGCCTGTGATTGCAGTAATTGCATACTGATTTCTTCGGTGCGATCCTTGGTGACGACAAGGTCCCTTCGCAGGGTATTAGTCTCTTGCCTAGCCGAATGCACTTTGGCGCGTAATTGTCCTAATAACTGAGCCAGTTGGTCCATTTCTGAAGTCTCCATGGCGCCCAGGTGGTTAATGTTATGAGGCTTTGCGTTCTGTTACGCTCACCTGGTATCTACGGGGACCCCCTTATGCCCTGGTTGCCAGATTCACCCTGGACGTTCCCAATTTTGTACGATGCCTTCTGTGGTGGTCGGGCCTGAAAACACAGGAGGACTGGATTTAGGAACAGACTGTTTCCTCCCACCAGCCCCCTGGACTCGACCTGATGGCCCACTCCTCACCTTGTTATGATGTCTGCCATGCTCTCCGTCCTGCCTTCTGTGCAGGGGCGCATAGTCTTCTGCCGGTTGAAGCAACCGAGTTAACTTCACTGGGGCTAACCAATTCAAGTGTCTTTAAGGGGGTAAATCTGGTTATAGCAGTCTTTAAATGTCCATGCTTCCTTTCTTGCTAATAATGTCTTTTCTTGTTTGTTTCCCCATAGGTGCACGGAGGTTCGGTGGGTGCGCTGCTTGGATCAGGCTCCTGCCAGGATGATGGACGCAGGAGCGTATGATGGATGGTAGGTTAAGCGCGAAGTGCGGCGCGGTAATGTCTTTTCTTGTTAACCTGTATTCTTTATTCCTTTTCAGGTCGCGGTGGTCTTTCTGGGCGTGTGAAGATTTCTGGTGCGGAACCAGTCAAGAAATGCCCAGCCAGGTGAGGATCTTCTGATTACTGCCGTGAGTAACCTGTTTAACGTTGTCCTTCTTTCTCTCTCCCTCCAGGTGCTTCGTTCGGGTGCGAGCGTGGTATCCTGATGATGCTGCCAACTGGATGGAAGTCCGCGAGCAGCAGGAAACTACGGATGGAAAGTTGCAGGTAAGAAGAGACTGCTAATGATGTTCTTTTGTCTCCTCTGCAGGTCCGCTATTCAAGGATCGCCGGGTGCTGGTCTCTGAACACGATGAGCGTCACGCTGCTGGCTGCAGAATAACGCCAAGCACGTTCTGTAGCTTGGGTGCTGTTTATATAGCCCTCTGTAAAGTAGTCCAGGTAAAGTAGTCCAGGCTACCACACCCTAAAACACTGCACCGCACAGTCTGGTTCTTACGAACTAGACTGTATCGGTGCCTCCATGTTGGCTGCAGGCCTTCACAGGAAAAGTAGTCCCTTCAAGGTAAAGTCCCAATCTGAACATGAGCCTGGCACCAAAGGCGCCAGGACTGACTCCAGGAGAGTCTATGATGATAATGCAAGGGCCTGAGTCCTGACCCTATCTGACATGTGACCATGCTAGTGGGGTTCTGGGTCACGGGTCGTGACAGGCAGTTTATTTATTAGCAGAAAGCACTGATAGGCCCAATGTTCACACAGTCTACAGCAGGGACAGACTGGGGCATAAAATTGTCTCAGGCACCAACATAAAAGTGGCCCACAGTTGCAAAAGGGAATTCATTCCTTTTGGAACACTGTTTGAATAGTACCCAAGGGGGAGATTTTTGATAAAATGTGATGCAAATTGTACATTTAAAAGAATATTTATTCATCAACAGTGGTCAAAACTATTAGCCGCATAGTGAAGTCACTCATCAAACTGGCCCACTTTGGCCAAAGAAGTTCCCCACTTCGACCCAAAAAATTGGCCCACACAAGCATTTCGCATTTTTGGTTCGGGCCATGGGCCGATTGACCTAAAGACCAGTCCATGCCTGGTCTACAGAGCTAAAGATGTGTGTGGACATGCATCAGAAGGGCATCCAGTTAATTCCCCCTTTGAATTCTGGGATTTGTAGTTCCCCATCTTTCAAGTTGGTGGGAAAACCACAAGTCCCAGAATTCTAAACTAAAACAGAACTGGATGGCTATCCGATCCATGAACATGAGAAACTTAAGTCCGTTGAATCTAAACCTTGGGGAGAGTAATTCAATATGCATGACATCACTGGCCGTCCTTTTTTTTTTCTTACAATTTGCACAGCCAGAGCAAGAGCTGTTACAATGTGTGTTTGCTTAGTGCAGTAGGACCTTAACTTACTGAACCAATGGCACATGATGCCAGGCCAGGTTGAATCGATACATGTCTGCTCCTGCTGGCTGGGTGGTTGCTAAGCAAAGTGCTCCTGGCTCCACTGTTTTGCAAGTCACTGAACGTTTTATTACATTTGTTTACATACGAACAAAAGGAAAAATAAAATGATCACTTTCAGTTCAGGCCCTCAGCTCACCCTCGTGATGGCCCTGTGGTCTTGCTAATTGCAAATTGAAAATCGGGACAATCACCATAGAAGATCTGACCTGTAGCGCGGAGCAGCATGACTCGTTTAAAATCTGTATGCTGCCTTTAAAATAAATAATGCCTGAAACAAAATAACTTTGTTCTAGTTTGCCCATGAATCCAGGCATGCCGGAGTCTATGAACTGGAGTCTTGGGTTATGCGTATAGAGCCAGTCAGTCAGCTCATCGTTACCAGCTTTGCATGGAGAACACAAAGGTTCAGGCACTGGGCAGCTTTCAACACAATTTGCGCAAAGTCGGCTGATCTTTGACCCGACTCTGTGGCCTCGCTTTCCCTATGCTCTTGTCTGCCAAACTTGGCCCCCTTAGCAGACGTCACATCAGATAGTGCAAGACGAAGACTACGCAGCACTTGCTTACTGCAGCCTTACCAAATCAGATTGAAAAGCACACTTAACGGTATACCGGCATAAACAATGTGACGGTTATTATTGTTCAATTAAGCTGTTCACGGTATCTTTAATGGTATACCGTTATACAGTTACATCCCTATGGGAATATCCCTCTTCCCGTGGCCATCACTATGCCTTTCAATATAGTGGAGCAATTTGTGACTGTTGGAAGAATATTCCTCTTCCCCTGGCCGTAACAAGGCCTTTCCAGTTTCACAAAGATGGATGAAAGATATATCCCTTCCCCAAGCCTTTCTAAGGCTCTCTTTCAATATTCCCAATGATGGCTGTGGTTTTGCCAGAGGATATAACCTTCCTTCCCCTGGTCTTCTCTTCCAGTTGTGTGGGTCCCAGACCCCTTTCTCAAGTTGATAATGTCCCTCACTCAGGGCCGGTTCACTATCCTGCCAGGTATTGTTTCACACATACCGCTCCTCAACGCTGTCAACATTTGTGTCCCAGACGCGAAAGTTGAAAGTGCTCACCTATCCGTCCTCCAACCAGGGGGGGGGAGAAATAAAAGACGCTTTGAGGACAGTGCCGCCACAGTCACTGCCACAACCATCCACAGGCCTCTGCAGGCCACCCCGCCCCTTCCGGAACATAGGAAATGCCTCTACCCCTGCCTGGGTTGCAGGTGCCGAGTCTTCCTGCCAAAGTGGACGCAACGTCTGTATCCTCTTCCTCTTGAGGCAAAGTTAAAGGCAGGTTCAGCCAGCTGCTAGACAGCTGTTAGGCAGAAACCTGTGCAGTTCGCTTAGGGACCACTGTATAAAGTTTTTTAAGTCTAAAGGAGTTAGCAGTAAACCCAATTGGTAGCAGTCTGCACCACCCAGATTTACCTGGTAGCTGTGGCTAAGCAGTCCAGACTTCTCTCAAGAAGAGTTAGGCAGTTTATAGAGTATACACAATAGGGCCAAAAATACAGTAGCACAAGCAAACACTGACCAGAGCTTTGGTATAGAAGTATATAATAATTTATTTAAAAAAAACACTTGTAAAAATACACTGGCACTAATATGTCAAGCAAGTTCAAACACAGTCACTAGAAGTATATACACCTCCCTAGTTAATTATTTGACAAGTCTAGGTTAAGACACCACTTATTTAGCAAAACAGAGGTGAGCGGGTAACCATAGATGGCACTCCAATAATTTGTTTAAAAAGGGAGAGAAAAGGCAGAATAGGAAAATAACACAGTACCAACACTTTTAAGAAACCACAGCAAGTCAAGAAAGGCAGGGTCTACTGTAGAGCAAAAAGTTCATAGGCCAGGCCCACTCTTGGAGAGAGCAAGGCGGAATGTGCCCAAGATCACACAGTGGAAATGCACTCAAAATCTTTGCAGAAAAGTCAGATGAGGTTGGATCAAGTTAGAAAGGTAATGTTAACAGGTCCAAGGTCACCCCAGGATAGAGAGTCAAGGATTTATGGGACACCTTGGACAGTCTGTTGCAAGGGAGACCAGGCGGGACACAGTGCCTGAAATGGTGAGAAAGCTCCAGCGGGGGCAGTTGGTGCTTCGTCCAGGGGAAGAGATGATCTCGACGTGGAGGAAAGCTGGAGGTTGTTGCACTGCCAGGGAAGAAACCAGCCGCTGAGTTTCTCGGTTAAAAGGTACTACCCTTTTATTCGCGGTAGTGGTGAAGCGTGGCTATCCGGCCGCCGGGGTGCTTGGCACAGGCGATTCGACCACGAGACGATCCAGGAAGGCGAAAAAAGGCGAACTGGTTGGTCCCACCAGCTCAAAGGGAAGAAGACTCTCCTGGAAGAAGATCTCCTCTGTCGTCGGGAAAGTAGTGAGTTTCGTACAGCAGGGCTCCACCGGTGGTGCCGTCATTGTAGATGGCTCAGCTTCTCCCCTCTTCGGATACTTTAGGTCCTGTGGCGACTTCTGAAGTTCCAGTCCC
The DNA here is from genome assembly GCF_040938575.1 of Ambystoma mexicanum. Classification (NCBI taxonomy): domain Eukaryota; kingdom Metazoa; phylum Chordata; class Amphibia; order Caudata; family Ambystomatidae; genus Ambystoma; species Ambystoma mexicanum. The sequence continues at coordinate 1,108,047,967 of NC_090931.1, forward strand.
CAAAGCCCTGCTTTTATGCAGCAAAACCCCCATTCATCAGCCTAGCTGTCACTCAAACATGCTAAGTGGTGAGCCAAGCGGCTCACCACTGGGCCAATCACACAAGAGTGCGACTTCAGTTGCCAAGGCAACTCAGTCCAGGGTGCCTAATTCCCTTCCCACACATCCTGTTGACCCCAGACAGAGTGGCACCATTTGGAGGGCTTCTGTGGAGAAGCCCGCCAAAAAGTGGAACAAAGGGCTCGACTTGGGTTAGAGTTTCAGAGGTGAACAGAAACGCCATTTTAAAACCGAGTCCTGACAAAAAGACCCAACCGGGGAATAAATATTAAATAAATAACCCGGCGATATCTTTAACATTACACCAAAAAGTGGTGCGTTTAAAATGAATGGGAAAATCCCATAGGAAATATGGTGGAATATTTCGCGTGGTATCCACTGCCACCAGCCAGAAACTCGACAAGGGGGACTGGACGGTGCCCCGTTGGAAAACAGACCCAGGGGCAATCGAATTACCCCTACCAGTACTTCCACAATATGATGGTTTGTACTGGTTCTGTTCACAATTTAAGACTAGTAAAGCCAATGGTGACTTTACATGCCCTGGGAGACAGTAGTCAGTCCCAGGGTATGGAGCCTATGTTTGGGGGTCACTATGACACCCCTGTGTTACTGCACTGAGGGTGCAGTGTAACCCATATACCAAAAACACATGAAGCCCTATGGAGTAAAAGATCACATATCCCATAAAACACATTACATGGTCAAAGGACATTCTCAAATCATGCCTAAGAGTGGGAGAAAAAGAGTCTCACTCTTAGCAGGAGAAAAAATTAAACCCCAAAACTCCAGCAAAGCTGCTGGGGGACTCACTAGGTTTGGGAAATTAGCCTTAACAGAGAATTCTCCCTAACAACAGCTAGGCCCAGAGACTTTTATTTATTTATTTAATCTATTTATTTGTTTTTTTATAACGTGCCTAATACCATACCTGAGTTTGGTTTCCAATCACAGATCCGGGATTCGAACCTCTGTTGCTCTACGTGGTCTTGCTTCCAAGACCAGCGCGTTGCCCCTGTGCTATCCTCCTTGGCGGCCAGCTTTGAGTACCTACATTTCTCCAAGGACTCGTCTGCTTTAGGTCCGAACAGATTCTCGTGTAAGTCCCGTCATTTGTTTTGGACGGTGGGCGAGAACCCAGATGTGTGAAGATAAGCATGTCTCCTCAAGACAGTCGCTGACCCCATAGATCTTCCGACATAGTCCGTGACGTCCAGCCCCGTCTACAATACCTACAGGGCGACCTCCTTACCATCATCCAAAATCCTTTGGAAGCCCACATGCATCTTCCCTTCAGGAATGTACTGAGCAGCTTCCCCGATAGCCCTCCACAAGCAAAATGTGTACTATTCGAACATGCAGGACGTGTTAACTGCCTTAAGGTCCATACTGCCTTAAGAGAACTCCTTGGTTAGGGCATCAACCTTCTTTCCTTCCCTATCCATACGTGTAGATGTGGATGGCCCAGTTTTAACAGTGGCTGCCTGCACCACAAAAACCCTGTGGCATTGAATGAGTGGAGAGATAAACTGTGTCTCCTCTTGCCGGCCCATATTTGATGCTGGGGGCACACTGGTAGTAATCAGAGCCAGGGCAATGGGCTACCATCAATGCAGAGGCCGTACCGGCCACACTCTGCACCGAGCCCGAGGGCTTTGACGACACCGTCATGGTGGTCAGCTTGGGGTTGGGTTTTACCGGACGCTAATGGAGCCACCAAAGCTTGCTTCTTCGACGGATCCCCCCCTACCCGCAGCCGCTTTCTGAAACATGACGAGCATCTGCTCTTTGAAAGCCTCCCATCCCCCCTTGGATGTAGGCCCCTCCGATGACTTACCGGGTTCAGTGCCTTTTCTTTTTATGGGAGGAAGATGAATGGCTCAGAGAGTATGACCTTTTTTTTTGCTTTCTTCCGATGCCGATCCTCCTTTTCAGGAGTAGTGCCCTCCGTATCGGGCTCCAACGACCGGGCAGTCGAGCGCGGCAGCCTACTGTGAGTTTCACAGCCCTCTTCCATAGCGATTTTGGGTTCATTTTCTTACAGGACCTGCAGTCCTTGTTGACGTGATCAACATTGCGGCACCACACCACAGACGCTGTGTGGGTCCATGATGGACATTTTGAAACTGCAGTACTTACAGCGATTGAAGCCTGACACCTTGGGAATGGACATGGTATTGAACTTGCGTCGAACAATTGACAAATGTGTTGGTTGGGAAAATTCTTGTGAGAGAGTTGTTCCCCAATCAGCATGCAGAGCACGTGGGAAAAAGAAACTGAGGTACAGGGGCGTAGTGACACAGTATATGTACGCCAACCGACGTCACATCCGGAATCGACGACTGCTGCATTGAGACAAGATGGATCGACGGCTGAGTCAAGGTGCACTACGCCCCCAGTCAAAACATTTTCGGAGCAGCTGATGCTGGAATGGATATCTATATGATGAAGAATCTGCAGAAGAAAGGCAATCCATTGAAGAGACATTTTCAGCAATGTACAATGGATCACCGTCAACATATTGAAAAGAGCAGGATTATAAGAAAATCAACTTCGTTTTTAGTGGCTAGAAATGGAATGCATGCATAGGTAGACATCTGCTTAATGTTCACCTGAACCTTGCCGGTGATAGAGGAGTTGGTGGAAACATGCCAGGCTCAAAGGAATCAAAGTAAGTCACTGTCCACGAGAAGCTGCAACAAGATAGCCCAGCAGTCAAGGATAGCACCAGTAGACTCCAAAACCCTTTTAGGAAAGAGGGATAAAAGGATGCATCATCAACTACTTCAATTGCAATATTAGAGGGATTTTAGGACGATAAGAAATAATGTTCAAGTATTTAGAGAAGAACACATTATTTACCCTGGGTAATGTTCTTTCTGATGGATGTTCCTCCCAAATATTCCTCATCTTTGATATTCTCCGATATCCTGCTTGCAGCTTTGGAAGATTTTCTCAGCAGAGGGGGCAGTGCATCACCGGCTTGATGTCCCTTGGCGGCTTCCATCACGCTCCCGGATGATGTCGACACTGGTATAAATAGCACTGCGCCCATTGCCTCAGTTCTATTTTTCCCTTCTCTATGCACAGCTGCCTGAAAGGTTATCAGCACCCCAGACATTGAAAGAGAGGAAGTTTGAAGAAAATGTAAAATTTACCCAAAGATAGAGGGGTAGGTTGGGAGGGTGATGAGGAATATGTGGGAGGAACATCCATCAGAAAGAACACTATTAAGGGTAATTAATGGATTGTGTCCTCCCACATATTCCTCATCTGTGATAGACTACCATAGAATAATGTATGATGAAGGTGGTGTAGGGCATTTTGTTATTTTTATTTATGCTGTGTAGAACAGCCTTTCTAAAGTTTGCCTCCTGACTAGATACCAAATCCAGACAGTAATGCTTGGTAAAGGAATGAAGTGAAGACCAAGTTGCAACACTACTGATGCACTGGTACTCCCCTTTGAAGAACCGAAGAAACAGCCACTCCTCTAGTGGAATGTGTTCTGAAACCAGTAGGCAGTATGGGACTGATTTTCTATACTCTGGCCTAGTGGACAGATGTATAGAAGGCCAACCTATACTGTGACAGGGACAACTCTGGGGAGCTGTAGCCAAACCAGTTCATGTAGCACTGACAGGCGGTATGTTCTTCAGAGGTGGTCGGCTTGTAAATGAGGTCACACAACGTGAATCACAAATTACACTTAGACAGGATGTATACAAATACAGTTATTATTTATTGGCCAAATCATACTATAGAAAAATGACTACTAGCAAGTAGAGTTATCACAAAACATTGATAAACATAGATACATATATACATCCACTTGTTATAGGGCATAATACATATCACATGCCTGCAAAGGAAAGGTTAGATTAGTATTATGCACTCAAGGTCCACAGAGAATGATCCCCAACTATAATTGTGCAGCCCTAAGTTGTCTGGGGCCTTTTGCCCAATAGTTCAGGAAGCAGGATAAAATGCAGGTAGGGTCTCTGAGGTCCAGGGAAGGGTTCTTATGGTTAGGGTACAAGTTAAACTAGCTAACAAAAGTATCCCCAACTTTCAGAAGTCGTGCGCAAGCAAGCAATGGCAAAGCCAAAAGTGTTAGAATAAAGGTTTATTATAAGCCCATTGACTTATAATGGAAATATAGGGGTTGGTAAGAAGCTCTGTAACATACCTCCCGTACTCTGATTCTTCCGCAGACTTGGCAGGACAAAGGAAGAGGGTTTCAGGTTGCATTTCCCACCAAAGGTCGCAGTCCTCAATTCATAGGGGTTGCAGGTTCCAGTTGCTCTGCGGTTGGTGTGTTTCACTGTTGCAATGACTCTCGATTGAAGAATGCAGCACAACTCGATGCAGGACCCGTCAGGACTGGACTTGTGTCGGGTAAGCGATTTGGGACACTGGTCACCGCAGCACGGCAAAGCAAAGGGACTCAAAAGCCGCAGTCGGACTTTCCCTCCTCTCTCGGGTCCCCTTGATGCTAGGACACCGAAATCATAGAAGTTAGTCTCGTAGGGCCTGCTGAGGATCCCCAAAGTTCCAGGTTGAAACTCGGAACGGTGACGCCGGCAGCAGGGTAGCCCAAATTGGGAGCTGGTCAGCCACAGGACGATCCCGGGACACTTCCGAAGGATCTTCATTGCAGGGTACCGTGCAGATGTCAGAAATAAATGGTCCCTCCACTCCAAGGGTCGCAGCTCCTTCGCAGGACTGTTAAAGATCACGAGTAAGACAGGGATCCTCCAGGACAGCAGCAGAAGTTGGTAGCCAAGCCTTCTTGCGAGGGGTCTCTGGTTTCTTCTCAGGGTCTCACAGCTGGATAGGATTCTTGGCTCCTTCAGGTTTCTCCAGGATTGCTGAAGAATGGGTGCATGGGTCCTCTTCTTATCCTAAAAGCCAGGTAAGAGCTTCTGCCCTGACGAGCCAATGACAGGACTAGCCCCCACACACACCCCAGTAGTGGTCCAATCAGGACCACTGGCCGGAACATTCATGCATACCACTCAGACACACTGAAATCAGTTTGTGGATTGAGACGAGACAATCCCAGCCCACATCCTTCCAGTAAACACACACAGCCCTCCAGTAGCCTACCAAATGCTTCTGTTTCCCAGGTACTGAAAAGTCTTTATAAGGATTTTCCCGGCCTCTTAGGACAGGAAGAAGGCTAAAGAACAAGATGGCAAAAGGGCAAGTGAAAAATCTTGTGGAGCAGTCATATTTGACCAGTAGACACAGTTAGTAGCCAAACGCGGTAAACTCTAAGGCTAAAATGAAAAGCCCCAAAGGTGGGAAAAAGTCACTGCTGCAACCATCCTTTTAGCACACCTAGAGTAACCAAAAATCCTCTGACTGTTAGACTAGGGCAAAACAAATAATGACCCCACTGCACTGCAGTGTAAACTGCATTGTACAATGATAAAAAGTTATCACAAGTGATTCAAAAGTAACCAAAAGTAGTAACACAGTAACACGATTATGGGAAACAATGTTTCCCAGTACTAACAGTCTGAAGGACATATCAGTTTTCCCATGATGTATGAGCAAAAGCCAGGTGTAGTGAAGCGTAAAGCTTCACTGCACTATAAAAAGTACAGGACGGATTAAAAAATAAAAGGAAAAAGTTTGGGTCTTCCATAAAGATGGAAGGAAAGGTCCAGTAAAGAGAAATCTTTCCTAACAATACCCAACAAAGAGCTGGGGATACTGTCTGATTTTAGCAACTTGTTGTTGTAGAAGCTCCACGCCCTTTTGGGATCCAAGCGGTATAGCCTCTCTTCCTCCTTAGAAGGATGAAGAGGTGGATAAAAAGTAGGCAGAACAATCTTCTGCACCAAGTGAAATTCAGAAACCACCTAAGGCAGAAAATAGGGGCGAACCCTCAAAACAATTTTTTCCCCATGTAGAAGGTCGTAAAAAAGAGGTTTGCTAGACAAGGCATGAAGCTCGCTTACTCTGTGGGCTGAAGTGATTGCTGTCAAAAAGACAGTCTTAAGAGTCAACATCCTTAAAGGGCTCGTATGGAGAGGCTCAAAATGAGCTCCAATCAGGAATTTTAAAACCAGAGTAAGATGGGACAGTAAATGGAACAGGAGGTAAAATGATTGTTATTCCCTTCAGGAACTGAGTGACAATGGGAACTTTAAAGTGAGAACCCTGCTCCGGCGAGCGTTTAAAGTTGGATAACGCTGATATATCCCTTTGATGCAGAAACCTGCAGCCCTTGATAGGCTAAATGCAGTAAAAAGGAGAACACCGGAGGTTTACCACAATAAAAAGCAGTCAATATAGGTTTAGCTCTGCACCAGCTGCAGAATGTGTTCCAATGTTAGCGATATAGAGCTTCAGTTGCTGGCCTTCTGGCTGAAAGCAATACCTCAATTACGTCTCCATACGGTCCAAATTTCTATATGTTAACCTTCCAGAAACCAGGCATAAAGGTTCAAGGTTCGGATTATTGGGCAAAGAATGCAACCTCCCTCCTGAGTGAGCAGGTCTGCTCTTTGCGGAAGATGAATCGAAGGGCAGTTGAACATGTCTAGAAGGCCTGGGTACCAGGTCCTTCTGGCCCAATCTGCAGCAATCGGGATCATGGATTTCCTGAATTTCCTCAACCCCCTGATGACATGCGGAATGACGTAGACCGTATGGTAACACGTGCAGAAGTGGAAACTCCCATTCCACCACAAACACATCCCCCAGAGCTCCTCTCTGAGGAAATTCCCTGGCACAGAAGAAGTTGCATTTCCTGTTGATCCTGGACGCGAACAGATCCACTTTAGGGGTCCCCCAGAGGGCAAACATCTCTAGAAGGACTTCCTGAGCTAACTCCCACACGGGAGAGACTGTGCTTTGCCTGCTCAGAGCATCTGCTGCTGTGTTCTCCGCTCCGGCTAGGGGGACGGCCGACAGAGATTCCTTCTTGCAGTGCCCAAAACAAGAGCTGCGTTGCCTCAATGCACAGTGGTAGTGACCATACACCTCCTCTCTTGTTGAGGTAATGCATGGCCACTGTGTTGTCTGTCATTATCACAATGTTCTTCCCTCGCACAGAAAGCAGAAAGGCCATCAGTGCTAATCTGATTGCCCTCAGCTCCAAAAGGTTGATGTGTAGTTTGGACTCTGATGGAAATCATTGACCGCTGATTGTCAGATCGTTTGTATGAGCTCCCCAACCTGTGAGGGAGGTGTAGGTAACTACTGTTATCTCTGGCCATGGTTGTCAAAAAAGGTCTCCCTTCAGCACATTCTCCTTGCAGGCCCACCACAGGCGGTCTTGTACGACCTTGTTCGGGACCTGAACAAAGGTCCATAATTGTGCCTGAGAATTGTGACCTTTGGAACCTCAGGGCCCACTGAAGGGATCTCATACTCAGGCGGGTCTCTGGCACCAGGAAAATGCAGGATGCAATGAGAACGAGGAGCCTCAGAAAACCAAACGGTAGTAGACGCTGGGCATTCTGAAACTTCATGACCATCTGCACAATGCGCTGGGCCCTCACCTCAGGTGGCAAAGCTTTCCCCGAGGAAGGATCCAGGACCGCTTCAATAAACTGAAGCTTCTTGGGAGGTATCAAGAGGGACTTCTTGAAATTGAGGGAGAAGCCTAGCTTGTGGAGGGAGTGGCAAGTGACGCCAAGATGTTCCAGAACTTGTTCGGGAAAACAAACTCTGATCAGCAAATCGTCCAGGTTGAGGTTATGAGAGTGGGCTTACCCCAACATCTTCGTCTACCACGAGGAAATTTCCTCTGGACCCTTTGTGAGCGCTGGCATCTTGCCGTTCCAATGTATAAATAGTAACAAAAAGAACAGCCCTTTCAACGCTGGGAGGTCGCTTGTGTCTGCTGCGGTAGACGTATCATACTCACTGACTTACCCACCGCCTTAGAGGACGGAAGCTTTCCCAAGCTCTCAGGATTGTAATGACTGGCACGTCGCACCCTTGCCATCCTTGATGATGTTCAGGACACCTTCCCTTTCTCCAAGAAACCTTCCCTTTCTCCACCTTCAAGAACGTTATCTGCAGCCATTGCTGCCACATCCCAAAAAGTAAATGTTTCCTTTGATAAAACCCATGTGGAATTAATGGACTTCAAAGCCATGCTGATTACTGTAAACACCCTCTTCCCAAAGGTGTCACATTTCTTGTTGTCCCTATACGGAGGGATGGTAGGGTAAGCAGCTGCCCTAGAGGTAGAAATAGCTGCCTAAACCACTAGGTTTTCAGAAGTAGGGTGTTTTGATAAGAAATCAGGATCCTCAGCAGAGGGTCTGTACTTCCTTGTGAAGTCTTTATTAACAGCCGGAGCAGTGTACGGTTTCTTCCAATTCCCCAGCACACTATTCCTCATGGCTGTACAGAACGCTAGGAAACGGTCCTTTGAAGGACCTTCATCCAATATATCTGTCAGGTCTTCCTGTTTTTATACAGCAGCAGGTCTTCCCCAGCCCAGATATTCTGTTACCTTACCCATAACAGATCTGTATGAAGGGTCTCCATGTGTAGAAGCATCTGGGGTGGCAAAATCAACCTCAGGAGAGGTATCTAGCCCATTAGCATCCGTCAAGGAATCTACAAGGTGCTGTAATCTGGACTCCCCAGAGATTAACTCCTCAGACACATTGGGAGTTCCAAACATCCAGACCAAACGCAGGTCTATCTGTATGCCCCTCTTCCTCCTCAAAAATCGAATCCAGGGAATTAAAGAAGTCCTTTCTTGGAAGAGGTCTGTAATCCTAAAACAACTCTGTCAAAGACGTTGATGGCTTCAACTTTGGCGGTTTCGGCGCCGAAGGAGTCGACATGACCTCCCTTAAAGGAATGGAGCATTTGGTACATCTCAGACCTTTGAGGAAGCTTTGCTTTTTTGGCCGGGCTCTGAGGCATGCGTGCAGAAGCTTCAACTGACTCCCTTTCGGCCTTACGAGGAGAGATGGGGTCCAAAGCCTTCTTCAGCTATTTTGAAGTGGCCATTTCTCAAACACCATCATTTGGAGATGGAAATCCTCCCAATCGGCTTTTGACGCCGATTTACCTGGAAAACGTACCCGCTTTGTATCGGGTGAGGAATCAGAAGTAGAAGAGCAGGATCTATGACTCCTCTTCTGGGACTTTTTATGGGAGGTCGACTATGACGATTGTTGAGAACTGCTTCTAGACAGAGAGCGTTTACCATGTTTTGAGTGCTTTTTCTGTCGCTGAGGCGAAATAACTCTGGAAATTCTCTCGACGGAAGAGCTTTTCTTGAAAGGAGCAGTAGAAGGAGACTTTGGATGGAGGCGTACCCAGGACAAACTTTCCCTTCCTCTCCTTCAAGGACTTAACAGTCATTGACTGGCAACAGCCACAATCATCGACCTTGTGATCTGTTCCAAGACAACAAACGATATATCAGATGCAGAACGGTGATAGACATCTTTGACTGGCAATCGGTACACCTCTTAAAACGGTCTTCGGAGTAGACATCTTTGAAGATAGGATAAATGCATCACGACAAAAATCACTGAGGCAATTTTGAACCATTTTGAAGCGTGCTGAGAATGCAGAAAAATTTAACTGAGGCAACAGGCGCGGTGCATGCTATTTATACCTGCGTCGGCATCATAGTCGGGAGCGTGATGAAGCTGCTAAGGGACACTGAGTCGCTGATGCACTGCGCCCTCTGCTAAGAAAATTTCCAAAACTGCAAGCAGGATATCGAAGAATATCAAAGATGAGGAATATGTTTGAGGACACAATCCATTAAAAGTAAAACATATTATACACTTTCTGCTGCTTTTCCAAACAATGTATTATTGTAAAGAGTATATTAAAATGTAATCACATAATTTCCTTTTATATAGGGTACTGACTGTATGGTGTGGGGAAGTGCACTTTAGTTCTGTATAATGGTTAACTTAATAACATAAAAAATGACTTTTCCTATAAAGAGGGTTATCATGCTCAGAAACACATTAATTTTGAGATAACAGCAGTACTATACTATCTGGGCTTGCAAAATCTACTTGCATAGTCAAGGACATTTTAAGATTGATACTCTAACTTGCTGGCCAGTATGGGGATGTTTGAAACTTTTATTTGATATTAAATGTAGTGACATTATTTGATTAAAAAAGATGATACTATGTTTTTTGTCCGATACCTTTCAAAAGCAAATCACCTGTTCAGGGGATGATTTGAAACACTATATATCTGTGGTAAGAAAAGTGTGGAATATCATTTGAAAATTACATTTAAAAAAGGTCTCTGCAATGAAAGGGGTACAGGGAAAGTGTCAGCACTCGGGCTTAACAAAAAACATTCATCATGCAAGTGCAGATTGTGTAGGTTTATTGCTTTAAAATGAGCTCAGCTCAATTGTTTATGGGTGCTCAGTATTACAAAGCAACTATTTGTGAAGGTTTCATAGTTAGTAAACATGCAAGTCTACAAGGATGGTGTGGCTTGTCATATAGTTTCAGTAGATGTATTGAGGTTCTATTGAGCTCAGGAGGTTTTACAGGAAACATTATTTTATGGCTTACTAGAACTGGGCGGATGGTATCAGGCAGAGGTTCGGGGAGAAATCTCCTCAGGGGGAGAGCTTAGAGTTTTGCTTCGAATTGCACAAAGTGTGAGTCATTATTGATGCCAATGGCAAGGCCATTACGAAGGCAAGAAGAACTACTGAGTACTAGAATCTAGTTAATGAAGTTGAGATTGTGGTAAAGAAGGCCATATGTTTTTGTTGTTAGACAAAGCATCCTGCAGTAAACTAAAAAGGAAATGAGTCTTGAAGGGAGTGAATATTACAGAAACAAAGTATAAAATGTTGTGAAATACAGAGATTTAGGGGCCATTATAACTGCTTTTAGAACAAATAAAAGCAAAGTCTATTTTCAGGTTTCTCCATTCTAAACATTTACAAAATATTACTCAGTAAATACTTCAACACTACTTTAATAAACCATAAAGGTTCACACAGTCGCAAAACCTGAAATGTCATGACACGCTGTTCACAAATATTACAGAAATATAAACAAAAAACATACCTAATCTAGTTCCAATTACAGTCCTAATATGACAGTTTTAAGTTAATGACGATAACTTGGTTACATTTTGCATTTTGTAACTGCTCAACACCATTTATCCCAGAAGCTTCACATTAGTTGCCTGAATTTTAGATACCCCCTTTGTAAGTGTTTTTGTCTTTGTACACATAAAACAGCAATATAAAAATCTGGATGTATTCATCCATTTAGTGCACCCAGCCTTACATGTAAACAGGGTGCCAGCCCCTTTTACTCCCTAAAACAAGCAAATAACCCCAACAGCAAAAATAGGGAGAACAAAAAGTAAATACATAAATACAACAATACAAGTAAAGAATAGACAAAACCCTGCACACTGCTGATGTGTTTACACCCTAAAAATATTTGATTGCCAACTTTTTAAAAGAAGGCAGTAAAATAGTCCAATTCAAAATCTCATTTGAAGCACTGGGTGCTTCACTGGAGGGTAATTTAGAAAGCAGGAATCCATCTGCATGATACCACTCATTTTAAAACACAAACCTGGCTTTTAAACAAAGTTTAATCATTTAAAAACAACTGTTTGCAACGTTACATGATGTATTTTGGTCGGTGTATTCCTGAAGTACAGGTTATGCATGTATTTTACAAATTTGCGACTGGAATGTTTGCCATCTGAGGGAGCAACATAAATACTAAACGGGTGATGCTTTTACAATGTGTTAGATTGAATACAATTCCCCTACTGTACTAAACAAACCCCCCTTATCAAAAAGCCCACCCTTGATAACGACCTCCCAACCAACTACCACCCCATTACTACTGTGCCTTACCTACTAAAATCCTTGACCGCACCGCATACTTCCAACTGCAAGCCAACCTAGAATCCCACCACCTATTGGGCACCCGCCAATCCGGCTTCAGACACAGCACAGAGGCCGCCCTCCTCACCCTTAAAATCCATCTCAACAACATCTGTGATGCTGGCCGACTCGCCATGACTCCTCAACCTTTCCTTAGCTTTTGATCTTGTTGACCACGACATTCTCTGCCAACACCTCACCTCCAAATTCAAATTTTCCAGAGAAGCCACCAGTTGGATCAAAGCCTTTCTCAGCCAGCGAACTTGAAGGGTCTTCGCAGGCTCAGAAGCAGCCAACCCCTTACCTGTACCCTATGGCGCCCCTCAGGGTTCTGCATTTGCATTTCTCCCACCCTGTACAACATGTACACTAAACCCCTGTTCGACCACCTTTGAAATCCTCTATACAAACTTCGTAGACAACACCCAAATCCTGTTAACACTTACTAACCACGCCACTGACTGCGCAAACATCAATCTAGGCTACAGCATTATTCAGGCCTGGATGGCGGAACACCATCTCTGTCTGAATGATGACAAAACCAAACTCCTCATAGTAGGCTCCCCGTTCCGCCTTAAACACCCCACCTTTGCATCCTTCTGCATTGACGGAAACCCTACCAGCGTTTCAAGCCACGTGAAAACTCTGGGTTTTCACCTAGATGCAGAATTATCTATGCACAAACACCTCAAAGGCTGTGTAAAGACTGGAGGGGGTATCTGTAGTCCTGCCCTCTATATGGCAGAGTAGAAGCACAGAGCATCCCAGCCAAGATTCTCTATATGGTAACGAAGGTAGAGCAATCAAGGCTTAAGCTCCCAGGAGGTGATTCTTAAGTACAGTGTAGTTCACAAGCCCCCACAAAGGAATGTACACACACTATGTTAATGATAACACAGTTCTTTATATAAATAAGGTTCAGAATATATACACAATCAATAACACACTTTGTGCTTTGACAATACTAAAATGATAAATATGTACAATTTCTCTGTGGTACCAGAGTTAACTCTTGACTCCTTTAAAATGCACCAACCGCTGACAGTTTTAATGGCATACAAATCAAATAGTAAAGTGAATCAAAAATAGACATGGGAAGGAATACAAGTTGGGTTAAACAAATGGCACACTACTGGTTCCCTACCCAAGACAGTTCTGTGTGAGGATCCCCCACCTGGGCAACCTGTAAATAAAGTGTATCAACAAGCCTGGGGGGCGTGGCTAGACAGCCATGGACTTAGACATGAATTCTAGGGGTTTCTGCCGATCCGTAAATTATCCTGATGGTAATAGGTGCTTAAAGCTGGCTGTGAGGAGCGTCTTTTGAGCCACTGCAGGGACCTCCTCTTCAGTGAGGTTGTGAGTGTACACATCCTCCTCCTGAGAGGGATCAAAGAGCCTTTGAAATGTAGCCAGAGGGGGAAAAAGGCTCTCTTCCCGTGGTCTTTTGGGGTGGATTGCTCCGAGAGGGTTACAAACCTGTCAAGCCTCTCCATGCAACCCTCAAATGTTTCCCTAGTCCAAACAGAAGACCCAGAGGGGTCTAGTGGTGGAAAGGGCACTTGTGTACGATCCTCTGACGCCAAACGTCGAGATTTTTGTTTCAACACCGAAGAAATACCTCCTTCACCTTCCGAAAACTCTTTCCGGGGGACCGGCAGAGGATGCATGTCCCTGTGCTTCTCCAGTATTTTTCTTTTAGCCTATCTTTGGATCTCGACGAATCCTTGGGGTTTCCCATGGGCGTCGGCAAATCCTTTGACTGTCGCTTCTGAGCGACTGCCGAAACAATTCTCGCAATGCTTTCGGTAACATCCTCTGCTGTAGGGAGACGCGTAGCCAGGGCCTGCGGTTGTGTAGTCTTCGGCAGAACCGGGGCCTTGTCGTCGGCGGACGCCTTCTTACAATGCGTCTCGACGGTTCTTGGAATATTGGGGGTAGCGCCCTTCAATTGAGAGTGCCCGGTCGCTAGGCGCATCTGCGGCTGCGGGGAGGGCTGCCGATCCTGAAAGTCGGCGGGCACGGCCGAAATTTCCAGTGTGCCCATTGGCGCAGTGGTGAGCTTCGACTTTGTCGAAGACTGGCCGGGGGTTGTGTGTTTAGTGAGTTGAGAGTGTTTGTCTTTGTCGCCGGGCTGTACAGTCCCCATAGCAGTGCCTGAGCCGTGCCTGGCATGGCTGGGACAGATGATGCTGAGCGGGAGCGCTCCGCCGAAAAGTCAAAGACCTCTGAGTCGGAGGCCTGCTCATCACTGATGCCATTGTCGCAATCAGTGGTTGCGGCAGCGGGAGAACTCAACCAGGCCTTTGACATCCGGTAGGCTGCCCACCGCTTGACATAGCGCTCCTTCAATGTCTTCGGACGGAGGAGCTTGCAAGCTGCACAACCTTTTTCATCGTGATTGAGGGGCAGGCAACGGTGACACCGTAAATACTTATTTCTCCAGGAAAATCTGACCTTGCAAATGGGGCAAAACCTAAAGGGAGTACTCTCCATAGCTGAGGATAAGGAAAGTGACCATGACCAGAGAGGAAAGAGGGAGGAAAGGGAAAGGCATTCTCAGACTTTCCAGAAATGTCCACCCCGACCCCACTCTCCCTGCAGTGTAGGCCGGCTGGAAGGCCCGGCCATGTGGTCGGCAAAGCCGATTGGATCACTGTCCATCGAAGGTCCGTACGGGCTTCGGCAGAGATCAGGAACAGCCGTTGATAGGAAGGACAGTTAGGGTGATCTTGAATAACAATACAATATATTAGACCAAAGGTCGATGGAACAATTACCAATGTCTCTGGACGAGCTCCGTTTAAGGCGACCAGTATGCTGGGTGGAAAAAAACAATCTGAGGGACCTCGACGCGTGAGGGATTTTGGGTACACTACACGTCACGTAGGGATAGTGTTACAGGCACGGCCATGTCAACGTCCCCTTTCGATGCTCGAATGACAAGATGCAATACTCTGCGGTGACCACTGGATGTCGGACTATATGCACAGCATGTGTCTCTAAGCAGATTAACAAGCATCAGAAACGGGCATACCATACATGGACCAATCACGGACCACGGTGGTCCCAGGCATTCACAACACTCCAGACTTCTCTGGCACCCAGGATGTGTATTGAAATCCCAGCCCACATCCTGGAGGCACACACAAAAGGCATGCAGAAGCCTGCAAAAGCTTGGCGTTTCATGGGAAAATGCATGCCCAAATAAGGACTGACCTGGGTCGGCTCGACCTGGGGAAGGCAAAGGGCCAAGATGGCCAAAGGACAGGACATCGAACCTTTTGGCATGGCCAGTTTGGTGGCAGGCCACCTATACTTGCCAAACGCGGTAATCGCAGATTACCTGATAGGAAAGGGTTAAAAATACATGAAAAGATAAGCTGCCACAAGCCCTGTCCATGACATATCTGCACATCTCCTAATAAATCCTTTGAGAGTATCTAGGGACTTTGGAAAATGACTAGGAGACCCAAGTGTACTGTACTGGAAGGTACATTGTACACTTGTTACATGTTGAAGAAAAGTTGCAACATTGGAAAGGTCTAAGGGAAACAAAGTCTCCCAGTACTGACTGTCTTAAGGGCATGTTCGTTTCCCCATAAAAAGTGAGCAAAAGCCTAGAGGAGTGCAGCAGAAGGCTGTGCTCCCCTGGTGAAGTCAGACTATGGTGTTAAACAGCCGCAAAATATTTGGGGTGTACTCACCTGGAGGGAAATTTACACATAAATGGAAATCTTTCCTAACACTCGCCCCTCCCAGACAAAGGACAGGGGGAATTAATCCACCCCTGGATGAGTCTCATGTTTAGGTTGGTTAAACATTCTGGACAACCCATCAGCATTGCTATGTTGGACACCGGGCCTATGCTCAATAGTGAAGTCAAAGCCTTGGAGGTTTATGGACCACCTGGGCAACTTTGGATTCTCTCCCTTCATGTTCATTAGCAACTTAAGGGCTTATGGTCAGTTTGCACAGTAAAGTGGGTCCCATAGAGGTAGGGCCTCAGCTTCCTTAAGGCCCACACAACAGAGAAACATTCTTTCTCTACTGTGGACCATCGGAGCTCTGTCCTTAAACTGGCGACTAATGAAGCCAATAGGGTGTTCCTTACCCTTCTCATCTACTTGCGATAGTACAGCGTCAGCGGCTTCTGGCTGCACAATAAAAGGTCTTTGGTAATCAGGGGCCCTGAGAACAGAGGCCTGGCACAAGGAGTCTTTTAAGCCATTGAAGGCCTTCCCACACTCTTCAGACCAAGTTTACCTCGTTAGGAGTTGAGAGCAGTCAGAGGGGCAGTTATGGTGCCATAGTCTGACATTACATTTCTATAGTACCCAGTGAGTCCTAAAAAGGCTCTCACTTGGGTCTGGGTAGTGGGGGTAGGCCAGTCTTGTACTGCTTGTACTTTACTGCGTAGAAGCTGTATCCTCCCTCCACCTACTTCATGTCCAAAGTAGACCACCGATCCTTGTCCAATCTGGCACTTACTGGCCTTTATGGTTAAGTGGGCCTTATGAAGAGCCTGCAGCACAATCCTAAGGTGTTTCAAATGGTCTTCCCAGGTGGCACTGAAAACTGCTATATCCTCCAGATATGCAAGACAGAATTCATCCAACTCATTCAACACATGATTCACAAGTGTCCGGAAAGTGACAGGGGCATTCTTCAACCCAAAAGGCATTACCCTGAACTGGTAAAGACCCTCTGGTGTGGAGAAAGCTGTCTTCTACTTGGCATGTTCTGCAAGTGCTATTTGCCAATAGCCTGCCGTAAGTTCAAATGTGCTGAGGTATTTGGTGGGACCCAAAGTATCCACCAGCTCATCTGTTCTAGGCAAGGGGTGTGCATCTGTCTTGGTGACAGCATTGAGAGCCATGTAATCCATACAGAACCTCAACTCAGAAGTACCTGCTTTTGGAAACAAAACCACTGGGCTGGACCAAGGACTACTGGAGGTTTCAATCACTCCAATATCCAACATTTTGTTGACCTCTGTCTTAATGCAAGACCTTACTTTGTCTGACATCCTGTATCCCCTACTTTTGGTAGGTACACTGTCTCCTGTGTCAATGTCATGTTTGCACCAAGGGGTCAAACCAGGAGACTGAGAACAAGGGGGAAAATAGCCTCAGCAAACTTTTCACCTCTGACAGCAGTCAGGTTAGGGGCCACTTGGACACCCTCAATGGAGCTGTCTGAGGGACTGCTCTGGAACAGGTCAGGGAGAGGTTCCGACTCCTCCTCCTCAACATCTGAAGCCAGCAGCAGTGCAGCTATTTCACCTCTTGGGATGAAAGCCCTCAGCCTATTTACATGGAACACTTGAAGCCTGACCAGCCCTTCCAAGGTCCACTAAATAGTTGACTTCACCCAGTGACTCCACCACCACTGTGTAAGGGCCTGACTATTTGTCCTGTAACGCTCTAGGCCTTATAGGATTCATGATCAGGACTTGCTGACCAGGTGTGAAATTGATGAGGGAAGCCTTCTGGTCATACCAATGTTTCACCAGTGCTTGCCCTGCCTTCAGTTTCTCACTAGCAGGACCCATCAGGAGTACCATCCTTTTTTCTCAGCCCCAGCACATAGTCTACTACATTGGTAGTAATGGGGGAAGTGAGCATCTCCCATCCCTCCTTGCCTATGGTCAAGGGTCCCCCCACAGGGTGACCAAACAGAAGCTCGAAGGGGCTGAAGCCAACACCCTCCAGCACCCTCCTGTGGTACCTCTCTGTAGGCAAACAGTAAGCATGGTAACAGAAGATCCCATTGTCTTCTTTGGGGTTCTTCCAGAGCCCCAATCATGCACTTTAAGGTCCTGTTAAACCTTTTAACTAGACCACTGGTTTGTGGGTGATAAGCGGATGAAAGCTTATAGGTGACACCACGTTCCTTCCACATGGCCTGCATATACTTTAACATAAAGTTGCTGCCCCTATCAGACACGACTTTTTTAGGGACGCCAACCCTAGTAAATATTCCAAGTAAAGCTTTTGCAACTGACTTGGCCGTCACAGTCTTCAATGGGATGGCCTCAGGATATTTGGAGGCATGGTCGACCAGCACCAGGATAAACCTATTGCCCGAGGAGGCTTGGGGGTCAAGGGGACAAAAATTGTCGATCCTTACCCTCTCAAATGGTACCCCACAACTGGGAGTGGTACCAGTGTTGCTTGGATTGTTGAGCCACTCTTACCAGATAACTGGCAGGTGGTACAACTCCTGCAGTGACGTTCTACTTGCACCCCATCTTGGGCCAGTAGAAATGCATGGATAACCTTTGCTTGGTTCTCTTGATACCAAGGTGACCAGCAAGGGGCACTTCATTTGCAAGCTGTAAGAGGAAGGGTCTTAGAGCAAGGGGAACCACCAACCTCCTATGGTCTCCTTCAGTAGACTCTGTAGGCTCACAGTAGAGGAGCCCACCTTACCAATAAATCCTATGCTTCCCAGGAGGTTCACCCTCAAGCTGGGAAAAGGCCTGTCTCCTTAGACCTTCCAGAGATGGCCACTCACATTGACCCTTACTGAATTCATCCTGGTCAGGACCACCTTCTACTAACAAGTCTTTTAGTTCAGGATGGTCATTTGGATGAAATACTTCAGGTAACACCTCTACCTCGTCAGGTCCAGGTGTTTGACCAACTACCACCACCTCAGTGGTAGGTGAGTTAGAGGGAATGTTCTTTTCTCTCTTTTGTCTTTTTTGACTCCTTTAGCCTTGTGTTTCCCCTCTGGCTTGGGCATGACAGTGGTCTTGGCCTGAGCTGCCCTTGTTTGAGACCTTGTGCAGGGTCTTTCTGCTGTATCTCCCACAAGCCCTAAGGCTCTGAGATCATTTCCCAGCAAGAACCTTTCTTGGGACATCTCTCTGAAGGCTCACTGGAATCATGACTACTGTACCATTTAAAGTAAGATTTAGAGGTATAACTGGGAACTGGAGAGGTGGGCTATGTTCCAATTTAGTGGGCATCAGAGGAGCTCTGGCAACGTCCTCTGGGTCTACCAAGGTAGAATCCACTACAGTTCGACTGCACCCATTATCCCTAAGAGCAGGGGTTTCTACTCCATTGATCGGCACACTGTCTTTAATGTAGTCTTTGGTATTGTCTGGAATCCTAGAATAAGCCTCTGAAACTTTAGCCTCCCAGGATCACAGGGAAAATCAAACTACCTCAGAATCTATCCCACTGGGGAAGGAATCCGAGGAGAAGGATGGCCCTGTAATATTTTCTTCCTCATAGGAGGAGAAGGCCAGATTAGCAGAGTGGACCCCCAAGGTTTGACCTTACATCTGGGGCCCCCCTTCACATGGTCACTTGCTCCACAAGCCACACAGGACCCAATGGGTTTGTGGACATAGGGAGGCTTACTGTAACAAGAATTCTGTTGGAGGATAACCTGCACTACACTGTGTGTTCTCTTGTGACTTAGCCTTATTTTTCTTTTTGTGGCCCTTCTGGGAGGAAGTTTTATCAGATCCCCCACCCTCCTTATCTTTGGGCTTTCCCCCTCCTCCTGCTTACCAGGATGAGTCTTGTCCTTATGGGACACTCTATGTGACACTCTATGTGACACCCATATGCTGCAATAGCCAGCTTCTTAGGATCTAACTCCTGTGAGTCTGGCAAATGCTGCTTAAGCTAAGGGGAACAAGATGCAAAAATATGTTCAAGCATGACAAGACATATCATACCCTCAAAGGTGGAGATCTTACAGTCCAGCCAGTCAAGTTTTTTAAAGAATTAGTCAATATGACACCCAAGTACTTCCTTCTTTCTTTTTGTACTCTCTAAACCTCTTCAAGTATTGGGCAGGAGTCTTCCCAAACTTTAAAATGAGAGTTTGCTTCAACATTGCAAAATCTACTTTTTCTGCTTTTGACATCTCCATAATAGCACTGCAGCCAGAATGGGGTAGTCTGCTAAGCAATCATGCAATCGTATCAGCATTTACAACCTCTTGAACTTCACATGCATACTCAAATGCATTCAACCAGTCCATAATGTCATTCTTCTCATCATACGCACTGACCAGATCTTTAGGAAATTTTGGATGACAGGTGGATCCAGAACCATGTCCAGATCCATTGGATCTATTTGAAGATTGAAGCGTGGACAATTCCAATTTGTGATCCCCGTCTTTCTGCCTGCTCTACTCTCAGCTTTTTTCATGTAGGCCCTCAACACGCATGCGTAGCATTTCTATTTTGAAGTTACTGCGGGACGAAGAGACAGCTTTTCTTTACTTGTCAATTGCTAGACATGGCAATCGTTTTATGAAGCAAAAACAGACGGCTGTGATTTTTTCGGTAAACTTGTGCTGCTCTTTGACATATGCAGCTTTAGATCTCTTTAAGCCCTATTGAGCGGGTTTCAGGTTACAGTCCTGCAATCTCCAGAGAGGCTGGCTTCACCACCTTACATTGGCCTTTACAGCAGCCTGGTAGTCATCAGAATGGTAACATCTACCTTCTGAGGAAGACGTTGTGTCAACCACCACTATACGTCGAAACCGGTCGAGATACATTTTACAGGGATGCGATCTTTGTGCTTTGTTCTTGTTTGATCCACCCTGACAATAGATTGTCAATTGATTCTATTGCTTGTCAACACAATAATAATGTTTGTTATTGTGGGGACCAGTTATGAATTCCTTTTCCCCATATGTTTTTAGTATGGTTTTCTTGTCTTTTAGCATTTTGGATGTTTGTCACTGTATGATGAGTTGCGTTTGAATGTTGCACCATGAATGGCAAGTATGTGTGATGATGTTTTAGCCTATTTTAGGCATATTGAAGCTGCTGTTTTGCTATGTTTAAGTGATTAGTGTTTAATAATTTGTGATTCAGTCACCATTTTTTCAATTTTGTTTCACTTCAAATAAATTTTGATACAGCACTATAAATATTTCTCTCTCTGGACATATTTTTTCTGTTTATTGATGACATTATAATACTCTGGTCCAGAGGCTAGAGTTTTCCTGCTCCTTTCAGTTTTTTGTACTACTCTCAGCTTAGCCATGTGAAATTCAAGCTCCTTCTGCGTAAATAGCAGCCCGTGTTTCTTGAATTCCAGCATAGCCTCAGCATCAGAGCTTGCAGAGGAAACATTAGACATAGCATCCTCCCTGCCATCATGGGTACCACTGATGAGGTCAGCGACAGAACTGTCAGTTCTGCCAGTGGGAGCAGCCCCACCTCCTTCTGCACCTTCATAAGAAGCAATGGCACAGAGTTGCAACTCTTGCCATTCCATGATTTTCTGAATAATTTCCAATTTTGTACCCTGAGCAGGTAAACCCCTCTCAGTACACATCTTTCGCAATGGTTCTTATCTAGAAGCATTTAAGGTTATAAAGGTACTTGTTTCCATTATACCAGATAGGTCTATGGCCTTTACAGTTATCACAACAATGTCACTATGTGTCCTGGATAGGAATAACTTGAAATGCCTTCACTAGTGTGCAACACTGGATACCTTCAGTCCTATCCCACCGCTGTACACAAAATTTGTTAAGATGGATTTCAGAATCCTGACCTGGCTAGTTTTTTGGAACAGGGTAACCTTCAGGACAAGCCAGACCAATCAAGGTAGCTTGCCGGCGGTCAAGACTAGGTCTCAGGAACTGTGAGGGTGACTGAAAGACCTCAATGAGCACATAGATAAAAGAACACTTACAAATCACTCTCAGTCAGGTGTAGATATATTAAAAATACATATACATTTATTTCAAGGCCTTTGAGTTTCAACACACAAATCAAATCGCAGTAATACTTATTAAGCCAACACAATCCTATCTAAATACATATATACAAACCAATGGGGTCTAAAGGGTTAATGCACAAAATGGGTCAACAACCTAAAAGGGGAAGGAAACAGGCAGTGCAAATAGTCTTTAGTTCCTTCTGCATCCAACACACTCCTAACTAAGAGGCAGTCGAATCCCTAAGAAGAGTGGAGCCTAATTCTCAAATGTACATGCAATGCAAGCGCACGCGGTAGTTCAAATGGGCAAAACGGGGTCTTTTCAAGGGCCTGTAGCAGCTCAGGAAGGTGTGTGAGGCAATGAAGAATAGGTTCCCACTATTCGAGGAGGGTCACCACTTGAGGGCAGAGTCGAGTCCAAGTGTTGGAAATAGTTCACTAGTTCGCACTAGCAGTGGAAAGGAGAGGGGGCCCCCAGGGGCCACTCGTGTGTAAAAATGGATGGAGGCACTAGGGGCCACCGGCTAGGGTTGCAATTACTCACCGACGCCCGGTGCCCTCCGGACCAAACTTCGGCAGTCGAGTCCACTTCGGTTGCAGGTTCAAGTGCGGCAATTTGGCAGCTATGCGGCTTTCAGCGATGAAGATACAGCGATGATTCCCAAACGGGACAGTGGCGATTTCTCTGCTCCTGGTGGATGGATCAGGCCTGTTTCACTGCAGAAGGCTTCAGGGACACAAATGCAACACACCTGCAAAGGTTGTCACCACGGCTGGGCGACACAGTAACCGCGTATGCTCTGGTATGGGCGCACTCGTCTCACTTTAGACCTGGGAATGCCCAGTGTACGAAATTCAGTGTGACGGTGCCGTGAACACAGAGCTAGCGATATACCAAGTTCCGAGGGTCTCCTCGAACTAGCGGCGGAGACAGAGCAAAGGTCCTGCGTAAGCTGGTCAGCCCACAGGTTGGCCCAGGGACATTTCCGAGAAGGCTTACTTGCAGGGTTTGATGAAGGTGCCGAGAATAGTTGGTCCTACTAAACCAATGGGTCAAAGTGTCTTCGCAGACCTTCTAGGACGACCAGATGTAGAGGGGTCCCACGGGACGACAGCAGGCTCAGGGTGCCAAACCTTCCAGCGGGTCAACAGCGGTTCCGCGACTCGGCTTCTTAGTTTCAGGATACGTGGATCCTATCCTTCCTTCAGTGAGAACTCCAGAGATCGACATGGTATGGGTGTTTGGGGGCTTCTCTTATCCAGAATCTCCTTTGCACCAAAACGAAGAGGACCCAATGGGAGATCTGCTCACATACAGGCATACCATATATGTATCAATCACGGACCACAGTGGTCCCAGGCATTCACACCACTCCAGACTCTCTGGCACCCAGGATATGTATTGGAGGACAGACACCCCAGCCCACATCCTGGAGGCACACACACAAGGCATGCAGAAGCCCGCAAAAGCTTGGCGTTTCACGGGAAAATGCATGCCCAAATAAGGACTGACCCAGGCTCGACCTGGGGAAGGCGAAGGGGCAAGATCGCCAAAGGACAGGACAAAGAACCTTGTGGCATGGCCATTTTGTAGCCACGCCACCTACACGCGGTAATCGTGGATTACAGGGCAGGAAAGGGTTAAAAATACATGAAAAGATAAGCTGCCACCAGCCCTGTCCGTGACGCATTTGCACATCTCCTAAAAAATCCTTTGAGAGTATCCAGGGCCTTTGGAAAATGACTAAGAGACCCAAGTGTACTGTACTGGTTGGTACATTGTACACGTGTTACATGTTGCAGAAAAGTTGCAACATTGGAAAGGACTATGGGAAACAAAGTCTCTCAGTAGTGACCGTCTTAAGGGCATGACAGTTTCCACATAAAAAGTGAGCGAAAGCCAAAAGGGGTGCAGCGGAAGGCTCGGCTCCCCTGGTAAAGTCAGACTATGGTGTTAAACAGCAGCAAAAAAGTTGGGGGGTACACAACTGGAGGGAAAATTACAAATAAATTGAAATCTTTCCTAACAAACACCCACGGGGGCTAGCTGCAAGTAAGGAGGGGAGCACCGAGACACTTGGAGGGACACGGATGGTCCCGACGGACTGTGTGCAATAAGACTAGAAGGCAGACGGAAGAGTCTGAAAGCCCTAAGAATACAGTGAGGAGCGGAGCACTGAACTGCATGGCGGACACGGAACGAATAGCAAGACCGGCACAGTGCAGCATGAACAGAAGGAAGACAGCCAAGGGCTAAACTGAGCCGAAGATCAGACAAGGAACCCTCTACGTGATTAGCCCAGCGGACAGGCAACAAGGGGCATATACGATAGAAGGCGCCTGGAAAACATCTGGTACATTGTGGGATGTGCTGCCTTGGCGAAAGGCATGCCTCATGACAATAGAGGCGAAGTAGAGGACACGGAAAGCAGTAATAACCAAAGGCTCTGTAGGACCCACGCAAACACGGAAAGGAGGAACAGGGATAAAAACACTAGCAACGCATGTAATGCACAGACAACCATAACGTGGCAGATGAAGGAAAAGAATCTCTAAGTCGGTGAGACCAGATACAATCACAACAAAGTGACACTGTCTGCAGATCTGAAGCCCCGCTGTAGAAATCAGGAGCAATAGAAGCGTGTCAAGCAAGCTGGGGGGCACGAGATCAGGCACAAAGCGCATGTAGCGTGGCTAAGGCAGCAGAAAGACTGAAGGCTAAGAAGAGACTGTACTCTAGAACCCGACCGGCTCACAGGAAAGGACAATTTACGCGGGCGTATTGTAAGCTCTGTGAGAGGCACTGGCAGCGTATCACGGGGGACCAGGGAAGAGGAGCCGCTCACCCTCCACCCGGAACACCATAAGTGGAACTATTGTAAAGACTGCAAACCACCTAGCGCTTTACCCTAAATGCGTTGGAGGAAAATACATAAAAGGCAAAGGACGCTGCAATGGAGCGAATGACGAGGGCTGGACACAAATAACAAGACACAAGCTGTATAAACAACAGTAAGGTATACAGGACTGGAAAGACGGCTTATGTGGGAGAGGCAAGACGCTATAAGGAAAGCACAAGATACGTACCAATAAATGAGTGATAGCGCGCAGCCCCCCACCAGACACTGTGACGGCGGCTGTCAAATACCACGAATGCCAGGAAGAAAAAGGAATCCCAGGGAGAAGACAATAGCAATGGCGGCCCAAGCACATAACAGTAAGGCGAAGCAGTCGTCCTTGGACATGTTTGCCGGGCCTACCCAAACGACAGAAGGAGCCAAGTCACAACAGCAGGAAGCAAGCAAAGGAGATACACAAGGAAGAATGGACAAGCAGATATTGGTTGCCATAGCAGAACTGAAAGCTTTGTTAGAGTTCAAGATAGATGCAATACAGATAGACATGAATCTCTTGAGACAAGACGTTAAACATTGTCAGAGCGCACAGGGGCGCTGGAAAAAGAAGTGAAAGCCAACACAAACAGCTGCAAAGACAACTCCCTGGACATCTCTATGTTGAAACAACAAGTACAGAACCTAGAAAATAGGCTGGAAGAAGCAGAAGGCAGAGCAAGGAGAAATAATGTATGAATTATCGGACTGCCGGAATGAGAGGAAGGCCAAAACCCGACCAACTACATTGAGGACAGGCTCCTACAAGAAATAGGGGCTGGGCTGCCCAGGGGTTCACAGTGGAGAGGGCGCACAGAGCCCTAAAAAGAAGACTGCACGACCAATAACAGCCAAAATACTACACTATAAGGATAGAGAGAAGATCTTGGAAGATTTCTGTAAAGGTGGAACCATAAGTAGAGCGTCGGCATCTAACACAGCTTTCCCAGACTACACTTTCATTGTACAGAAACAGAGGATGAACTATGGGTCTGTGAAACGGGGGCTGCATGCAGCCAATCTCAAGTTTATGTTACTGTACCCAGCAAAGATGAAAGTGCTGCATAAAGGCCGTGATTTGTTCTTCGAGACACCTGAAGATGTGAACAACTGGATGGACCTGAATAACATGTCGTCGGAGCAGTGAGACCAGACCGCAGAAGGAAGTGATAAGTGACATGGCTATGGGGACACTAAAGAACATCACGGTGGGAGGGAGCCGATGACATGGGTAAAGGCAATAGACACTCAGACTATTATGTAACTATGTTTTGAGTCCTATGACTGTTAGCGAAACGCAGGAGTAACACGCGCTGCACAAGGAAAGTCGGCGCAAGAATCACTCTCACCCCTCAATAGGTTAGCTAGTTGGGATACTGGTAGCACAGTATCCTCCTGCTGCGATCTGAGTACTGGCAACGAGCTGGGAAAAGAGAGAGAAGCGAGGATGCCTGAGATTTAGTTACAGAGCAGGGCAATTGTTGGGAAGGTTTGGGGTGGACGGAGGAGGGACAGTTGGGGAAGTTATCAGGGGGTGGTAGCCTACGGGCACGCATTATGAAACAAGGGAAGCAGAACTGGAGCGGGAATAGAGGGGAAGGAAACCGGGAATGACAGGTGACCTCTAGATAGCAACCTGGAATGGGAGGGGGCTAAACAGTTACATTAAGCGAAACAGTGTGAAGACATATTTGAGGCAGCAAAAAATAGATATTGCACTGCTACAAGAGACCCATCTGACCAAAGAGAAACAAGATCTGATCATCAGGAAATGGAAAGGGACAACCTTAGGGGCAACCTACTCTGCGTACGCTAAAGGAGTCATGATATGGATAGCGCCTCATTTCCCATTCAAACCACTGCAGTCCACTTGAGACAAGGGAGGCAGGATGGTACTAATACGGTGGTTGGTAGAAAGTAAGGAAATGTGTATCATCGATGTGTATGCCCGAAACAAAGACACTGCAGTTTATTTTAGAACTCTATATGCGAAGATCAGTCCTTCTATAGACGGGACAGTAGTCTGGGGGGGTGGATTTTAACTGTACCCTGGACCAGACGATGGACAGGTCGGACGAGAAACGAGTTCGTCTGACCCATCAGCTAAAGCGCTGAATACACTGTTGCAGGCCTTTCAGTTAGAGGATGTGTGGAGAGTGAGACACCCACAAAGCTGAGGGTACTCACATTATTCAGCCCCGCAGAATTTATACACCAGGCTAGATTATGTGTTGACCGGAACGGAATCGGTAAATGAGATGACACATGAAGAATACAAAGCCATGGTCCTGTCAGATCACGCCCCTCTAGTTGTGACTTGGCAGATCCTACCTCCCCGAGACAGGATCCTGACATGGAGACAGAGAGCAGAGGGATTAAAGGATACAGGGTTCAGAGAGGACCTGAGAGGGGTGGGGAGGGAGTATTTTGAACACAATACTGGCAGTGTAAACTCAGCAGGGGTGTTATGGGAAGCGTTTAAAGTGGTAGTGAGAGAGGCTGCTATAGCCAAATCTAAGGGGATGCAAGATGTCATAAGGCGGGAGCTGCAGAGCGCAGAAAAGAAGCTAGAAACGATTCTGCAAGGGGGCACGTATCCAAATTGCAACAGGAGGCCAGAAGCCACAGGGAAAGGTGAGGCAACCTAAGCTATAAAAAAATATATAGAGAGGCAGCATACTGAGGGAGACAAACCAGGCCGACTGCTCGCATGGTTATACAAAAACGAGAACTCCAAGCAAACCATTAGGGCGGTGCAAGGGAAGGATGAACAGGTGCAGGAAACCCAAGAGGGAGTGAACGCAAACTTCTATGAATATTATAAGCAACTATATGAAAACTATGAGGAAGGAGAGATAGATATAAAGGAAACACTAACGGAGATGGCGTTCCCCAAACTAGATGAAGCAGAGAGAGAGAGCCTTGAAAATCCTATAACGTTAGAAGAGTTAGAGCATGTGATGAAACAGCTGCCAACCATGAAGGCACCAGGAGCACATGGACTCCCTAGAACATTTTTATAAAGCATAAAAGTCAGAAATACTGCCCCCATTACTAGCGATGTTAAATGAAGCGCTCAGTACAGGCACACTGCCAGAAACTCTGCGAGAAGCGATTATCATCCCGCTTCTCAAGCCCAATAAACCAGATACTGATTGTGAATCCTACTGACCCCTTTCACTGCTCAATCAGGATGGGAAGATTCTTACTGTAGCCATGGCGAAAAGATTAAGGCCAGTTATAGGCAAATGTATTCATCCAGATCAAACCGGTTATGTTCAACACAGGAATATAACTAACAATCTTAGGAGATTACACCATATCATTGATCACACAGAAGGGGGTACACAGGAAGTAGCAATACATTTCTCTTGACGCAGTGAAAGCATTTGATTCCGTCAAATGGCACTGGCTGCTAGCGGTTCTAGAAGAATACGGGTTCAGGCCCATATACCTGAAATTGGTGCGGTTATTGTACAGTAAGCTAGTGCCGAGGGTAAAGACAGGCTCCACTATTTCAGAAGAGGTGACTGGGAAAAGGTACTAGACAAGGATGCCCATGGTCCCCGATGCTCTTCATATTGGTGCTGGAACCTTTAGCTGTGTACCTGAGGAAGGAATACGGGGAAGTGGGGATCAGTACTAAGGGAGAACGGCACCTAATATCAATGTATGCGGACAATATGCTCCTATACCTGCAGTATCTAGAAGAGAATATACAATATATCCTAGAGGTAATGGCACGGTATGCAATATTGTCAGGTATAACTGTTAACCCAAAGAAATCAAGTATATACCCCCTGGGAGTGTACGTAGGGAAGCCCATGCATAAATTGCCATTGCTACCGATAGACTGGAAAATTGATACATTTAGATACCTAGGCATAGATATATACCACGATCTCGAGGTGGAACACAGACAAAATACAGAAAAAGCACTGTCTAAAATCGAGAACAGTACAACATTCTGGACCAAACTACCACTGTCTATGATGGGACGCGCAGCATTGCTGAAGATGGTGGTACTGCCCAGACTGCTACACTATTTTGTAAATATCCCACATGCAATACCCAAGAGGTTTATTACGAAGGTACAGAGCATACGTAGGACCTTCATCTGGCACAACCTGAGAAACAAAGTAGCGTTATGGAAACTACAGAACGCACACGAACAAGGAGGCATTAAACTGCCTAATTTTGAAGTATACTACTTAGCTAGCCAGTTACAATTTGTGGCAAAATGGCTGGCAGAGGAGCATACATCGGAATTTCGACTGCTGACTGCCGAGAGCGACCCCTACTTCCTAAACAAGATAATATGGCTGCCTAGAAAACAAGCAGCTGAAAAGGGCCGGTTGTTGTAACTGGGAGGTGAGATCTGGCATAAGGCATGTCAACTTATAAACAATCCAGCCCCGTGCTCCCCGCAGACACCACTGGTGGCGCTGGAAGGTGTGGATTAACAGCTTAGGCTGAACGTTAGGAGGATGTAGGAACCGGTTGGAATAGCGGCAGTGGGGGATGTATGGGTAGACGGGAAGCCCAGGGAATTTGAAGGGTTGGTGGAAGACATGGGACTGCATCGGGGACAACACATAATGTACTCTCGCCTTCTGAAGATCATAAAAACACGTGGCCTGAAACTGAAGAGGCCTGGCAGCCGGATGAGGTCATAGAAATGTTTTATGATGTATCAGAAGGAGGACATGAGGTGTCCCGAATATATGAGTTGCTGATGAATACGATAGGTAAGGAAAGGTTCAGACAAGATTGAAATGGGAGGATGAGGTTGGAGAACCAATGTCAGATGGGTTGTGGAGCAGAGTACAAGGATATCACAAAAGGGTGTTGAGGAATGTGCGGTTGCAACAGATTCAATTATATGTAACCCACAGGGCATATTTAACCCCTAGGAAAATAGCAACTTTCAATCATACGGGAATACAGACATGTCAGAAGTGTGGGGAAGTGGAAGCTGTGTTGGTGCATATGTTCTGGTCCTGTGAAGAGACACACACGATTTTGGGAAGAGGTGGCCCAATTCATGGCTAAAGCAGAGATTAACTTAGACGTGAGTACCCCCTGGGCATGCCTTCTGGGGGTGTTCCTAAGACCTCGTAGAGGGAAACATGTAAGCAAGCTAACTAACGTACATACTGGCTAAACACAGAATAGCTATGAGCTGGAAAGCGCGAAGGAGACCGTCTGCACAAGTGTGGTGGCAAGACCTAACCAGATGGGCAAACGCGGAAACAGTGGTGTGGAAAGAGACCAGGGGAAGGAATGAGGAGGGGGGTGGAGGTAATTGGTGGCTACACTGACCTATCGAGCCAGGCAAGTCCATCTAAAAGCTAGTCTAATAGACGGGGTGTAATTGTGAATATGTCATGATGGAGAAGGAAACAAAATGGCTTAGTGCGACCTAGGCCTGGTGCAGGTGGGGCTTGGCATGGGAGGGGGGAAAAGCATATAACTGTATGTGTATGTCTAAAGTGAACAATGGTTATGGAGATGTCATGGTAATATGTTGAAAATCAATAAAACATATATATATTTTTTAAAGTGTATGAACAAGCACAGTCAATATTTTGTTTAAGATAGTCTTTCTACTACCCCAATGTACCCGGTTTAGCAGAGTTATTCGATGGGTCGGCGGATCCCTCTTGAGTGAACTCCCTTTAAGGCAGGAGCCACGGGTCGTCGAGATTCCTCAAAGAAAAGGTGAACAATGTCGTTGAGGCAGCAGCTTCAGCCTTTGCGGTGCTCATCAACGATCGGTCGTGGACGTCCTGCGAAGACGAGGCGTGCGGTGCACCTCGATGACGAGATTTTGTTGCCGCAAAGCATGTCAATGAAGGACGTAGGTCCAGCAAGGGCATCAGCGTTCGGGACTCGACCGCGGCTGGCTTTTGGATCTTTGTCTGCATGGACTTCAGGTGATGGTAAACCCACTGGCAGATTCTCCTTGGTTCGTCAGCGACCTCGACCTTCTCCGGCAGGACAAAGCTGTCGACGGAGATGGCAAGGGAGGCCTTGATTTCAAAGTATCTTAAGCAATGGAGTATTGCTGCCCCGGTCGACGAGGTTACAGCGGTCCTCTGAACCTCGGTCGACGGTGATGATCGTCAACGGCCTCGACCTCCTAGTGCTTTAATTCAGGATTCCTTGGTGGTCCCATTCTCCGGTCGGCAGCCTTTCGAGGACTGACTTCCAGGGCGTCTTCGTAAAGGTAAGCTGGTGCACGATGGTCCCTCGTAGCTCTGGAAGAGGTCTCCTAGCCAGGTCCTCTCTTGGATCAGTTCTTGGAGGCACGACAGCTTTTGGATTGCGTCAAAGGAAAGCAGCAGCCAAACCTTCTTGTAGCTGGGCTTCAAGGTAAGCATAAATTTTCGACTTCAGCTTCTGAACGAGTCTAGTAAGTGAGAGGTCCCCAGATATACTGTTCTGTCGCTCATTCACGCTGATGAGCCATGCTCAGGCAGCCAATCATCCAGGAGGGCATTCAGCAGGCAGGCAGCCAATCAGACTCACAATGCCTTCAGGCCATTCTTCTCCATCCAGACACTCATAACAAGGAATGTTGATTGGGGCAAGCACCCAACCTTTCAGCACTCCACACTGCATTCATACCAGTTTTGGGCAGGGATGTCTCAGTCATTGTGTCACACACCAGAAACCAGACACCCATTACATGAAATGTATATTGATCACACACTCCATTTACCCAGGTCCCACCCCAAGTATGTACCCACAACATGCAGTCACTGGGAAGGCTCCAGCCTGTCTGGTCTGGCCTTCCCCACAATATCATATATGGAACTTCCACCCAACAGCCAGTCAGGGGAAGGGACAGAGTCAGGGCTTCCCAGGTCTTTGGGAAAACAAGGTAACGGGTAATAGAAAGCAAGAGGCCACAGGGGCCATCTTGTCTCCTATCAGGAATCAACTGATTCCAATGACAGGGCCTGGATATCCCAAAATGGAGGATACTCGGAACACCTGTCAAATTCAGCATGGAGCTGCCACCAGCCCATACACTGCTCAGTGGGCCACACACAGGTGCCCAAAAACATACACTAGGGGTACAGGGTTGTACAACCGCCCATGGATGCCATAAAGGTATCCCAAGGGTCTGTTCACCACAACCAAAAGAGCTGCACTGCCAGGAGTCCCACATGGAAAACAACACAGAACACACATAGAAAAGGAGTACCGGACAAGGACAGGCAGGCCCTGTACCTCCAATGCATTTCCAGCCCTCGCCTCCTCAGCGGTCTACACCACTAGACTCATCAACCTAAGCAGAAAGTTGCTATCTATTGACTATCGCCTCACCCTCGCCACAGCCATTATAGGCAGCAAATTGGATTATTGAAACGCCATCCTTGCAGGCACCTCCTCGAAAGATATGATTAAACATCAGTTGATCGAAAACAATGCCCTCCGAGCTGTCTGTGGCCTTAAACGCTCGGACCACATCGCTCAAGCGAGACGCGATGCCCACTGGCTGCTAATCAAAGCATGTATTGATTGTAAGATTCTCACCGTTACACACAGATGCATCCACAATACAGCACCCTCCTTCCTCGCCCAAAGCATATCCAAAAGAACCAATCTCCCCTGCCTACGGTCCTCATCCACATTGTCACTAGCCATCCACAGATTCCCAAGAAAAAAGCGGGGGATACCTGCTTTCCAGCCATTGCCCCCACCCTGTGGAATGCCCTATCTCGCCACATCCAAGAGCAAGCATCATATCCCATCTTCAGAAAACTGCTAAACACCTGGCTGTTTGACAAATACAACTAACCTGAAACTGGGGTAGCCCCCCTTCCGGACTATTTGCAACACCGGCTATCATGCTTATGTACTTCTTCTTTTGTTTTGTTTAACTAAGTTGTATTAGCGATGTGATACTTATAGGTTTGGGCGCTGCAGATAAATAATAAATACATTGAATAAATAAATAAACACGCATTATCAAAGCAAACAATTTTGGTTTTTGTGTAGTTTCACGGATGTCTTGAATAACCGGCATCACAAAAATCTACTCTGGTCGAGTACCATTCTTAGGGTGCGTTACTTAGCTGGCAAGCATAAGTAGGATGGTTGTTTTCATTTAATATTTTACTTTGGGTGCATTTGAAGTAATGATCACTGGTGTCCACTTGGTGGCAGTAATTCGCACAGTATTTGAATGTCCTATTTTGTCAATGCAGAAGAAATAACCCGTTTTCAAAACCTGCAATTGGGTCAAATGTGATAACCACGAATCATTTCCAGTAAGTCTTCTAAATTGCAAGCAGGTGAAACCTTACAAATAAATATTGTAGAATAGCCCGTACTCCATATATTTTAGCCATGAATATTTTGTGCCATAGTTAACTGCTGTACAACATACGGAATATTGCATTTTACAGCCGCGCCAGGATGACTTTAGTAATGAAATGCGAAGCATTTGAAAGTGCTTGAATTGAAATGCAGCAGAAATTACGCTACCTGCTCTTGGAAGGCGCAAGCCCGTTTGAGAACATTACAGGCCCTCTTGTGAACGCGCATGCATGCATTACTGTGCATTTCGAATGTAGTGCAAATGATGAGCCAATAGACATCTATCTATATGGGAGCCATGCTCGCATAAATGGGTTTGTGTTGTCGGCGTCACTGCTGCCAGAAGATTGCATCGTCGACCTGAAGACCGCCACTAGACACAACCACCTCGATCTACTGCCATGCAGACCATCACCGTAACCGGTACTTTAAGTGAGCCGACGCAGTCTCCAGGAAAGGCTCCCAAGCCGGGGCCCACCCCCGCCATGCTAACACCTGAGGCAGCCCGTGTAGTGGCTGCACGGTTACACGAGCTTCCTGCAGGTGAGGTTTCAGCACTTCGGTGTTTTTGCACTTTTTTCCAAACCTTAGTGCGA
This sequence comes from Ambystoma mexicanum, assembly GCF_040938575.1. NCBI lineage: Eukaryota > Metazoa > Chordata > Amphibia > Caudata > Ambystomatidae > Ambystoma > Ambystoma mexicanum. The sequence continues at coordinate 1,108,081,445 of NC_090931.1, forward strand.
ACACCTGCAAGTAGCAGGTGTAACCGTGCAGTGCGGGCAGCCAGATGGGTCTGTACTTTGAAACAGGAGGAGGGCCCTCCTTTTGTTTCTGAATAAATATCCATCACCAAGCATGAAGCCCCTGGGCTCCTCCCGCTGGCTGATGGCTATTTACTCAGAAACAAAAGGAGAGCTGGGCAGTCCAGCCCTCCTCCTGTTTCAGAGTCCAGAGCCATCAGTACATTAATTCAAGGAGCCTGTGGTAAAGCATTTCACCACGTGGCTCCTTGAATGAAAATGCTGCCTGCTGGGTGTGTGTTGGGGCACATCCCCTTCTTTTGTTTAAAAGGAGTGGCTAGGCGTATCAAAGGTAATAACAGCTCTGCTTCTTTTAGCAGCCCCCACCCCTTGGGTGAGGGGGCTCTGGATAGCTCTATAGGGGGCGTAGCCTAGGCACACCATACTTAAGCCACGCCCCCTAATGAGAGCCTCCCCCTAAATTTCTAATCCCACTTAAAGCACTGACATAACCTTGGCCTGCCGGCAGCCTTGATTTACCTTTTCTTCACCAATGTGAGATGAGGGTCAGTGTCAGCAGTTTGGGAGTGAGAGTGTGTGGGGGCCGGTACACCCCCGTTTCGGCGCTGCCGGTTCGGCGCGGGCCGACTTGCCGCGGCCAGTTCGGCGCGGCCAGTTCGGCGACAGGATGTTTCGGCGCGCCGCACACAATTGCACATCACCTGCTGTTTAGGGAAACGTTCAGTGAAGTGCACTAAAAGTGCGAGTTTCAACTTCATTCCACACTATTGTAAAATAAACTGTCATAGAGCGGTTTCATTTTTAAATAGTGTAGGATGAAGTTGAAACTCGCACTTTCAGTTCACAGCACTGAACGTTTCCCTAAACAGCAGGCGATGTGCACTGGTGTGCGGCGCACAGGGCAGATCAGATCTGCCGGGCTCACGAGGGTGGGAGCTGTGCTGCTCGGAGCAGACTGTTCCGAGCAGCACAGCCCCCACCTTCGCGAGCCCGGCTGTGTAGTCTGCGTGGCTGTGGTGCCTGCATTAAGAACTCGCAGGACATTTATGTGCGGCCAGCTTGGCGCGGGCTGCCGCGCCGAACCGACTCCTGCGCCGAACAGGCCATGCTTAATCGACGCGCGCCGAAATGTCCTGCTCCGTGTGGGGGCATGCTTTTTACAAACATTCTTGGCAGTGGGGACACCAACCCTGTTAAAAACAGCGCCTGGCAGCAGTAAGCCAATAGCAAAACATTGTATACACGCTACATGTGGATGGTAGCAGGTGAATGGCGTCCAGCCACTGTTCTCGACATCCAACTTGTGTTTTTAGGAGGGAATGTGTTGCCGCTAATCTGCTGCTTTACTTATTTAGCACGTTTTTAAATCTTGTCCACGTGACCACAATAGCAAATCGATAAATGCGTGTGTAAAACACCTCCAATTGGCATTTTGTTAGGCAGCTACTATTTTGAAAAATATTCTTTCATTGAATAGCGGCTCACCGCATTTTATAGTGCGCAGCTTTTAAACTGATGTAGGTTTCGAAAATAGTCCCACCCGAGCACAAATCTTATAGGAGATATTTCACATACATGTATTCCATTGCTCTGTGGTGGGGGGGGTGGAGAGAACTGAGCTTTGGAATCTGCTGATCTGTGTTGGAAATTCAACCGCTGCATTTAAACAACGTTACAGGAAAATCTCCTTATTTGATTTTTCCTGTTTTGATGGTTCTTTTTCTGAAAAGAAAATGGGCATTTGCTCCAGGCACTTTCTTTAGTTAGGAAAGAACATTTTAATGACGTTTGCATATTTAACTTTGATGTGTTCACGTCTGTCAAAATCCCTTCCAATTGCATATGCCGTAAGATGTGCCAGATAAGGCTAAGCAAGTTAGCCAGTACTTGAAATATTTCATCGGTCACCATGCATTTTCAGAAAAAAAAAAACATGCTTGCTGATATGCTCTGAAAAGTTGTAATATTTAGATATGTAAGCTGCCACTAGTTCTTACTGTCATGAAAAGGCACATTACATTGCTGGTCATGTTTCTTCAATCCAAACAATTCAATCCAGTTTATGGGTCAAGTGTATTTCTCTTAGGTCGAGTAGACAAACAAAGTTACTTGACCTGCAGGTCTAGTAGGATTTTGAAGATTTTGCAAGGCCTGAATAATCTTCAGAACCCAAAAGATGATTCAAGTGTTTTATTAACAATTCTCCACAAGGCGTTTTCCCATGCTCTTGGTAGATGTTAAAAAAGAATCGGTTTCCCTTTTTGGTCCCTTGGCCTCGAATGGGCTCCCTCCACCCTTGCCATTTGCACAAGGTACCAGGGACTAAACGATTGGTAACCTCTACCATCTATTCTGGTCTAAACTCAAGGTGAGGATCTAACTTACTCCCTCAAAAACCTAGGATTACCATCCTACCACTCTCCCAAAATCCTATCATTGTGGTTCAAGAGTGTTCTTTGAGATATCGCTCTCTCCGCACTTCATTCGTTTTACCCTTTTCTCTTTTTCTGCACCTCTTCACTCTCTCTTCCACCATCTACACATCCCTGTCTCTAACCACTCCTATAACTACTCTTGCTCCCTCCTCGATCAACTACTACTTCCTGTCTCCAATCACCCATACTATATCTACTGTCACCTTCCCTCATGCTCTCACCAACACTCCTATCTTTCACACCCTTCTCCTACATCAGTGACTCCCACACATGCTCACACAAATAGCCTCACTCTTTAAAGAATACAACTCTCACTCAAATTCAACACCCTACCTGCACACTCATCCAACACCACCATGGACTCCTCTGCACTTCGCTCCACCTTCTGTTCCCAGCCTGGCCACGGAGTCCGACCCTCCTCACAAGAACAGCTTTAACTATGTCTCACTCATACAAGTCTTTTTTTTTTACCAATAACTTCCCGTTTCAGCCCTCTCCTCCCATGGCTCCATGTCTCACTTGATAATGGGCCAATCTAGATCGGTTCTTCACACACCCGTCGACGAATGTGGGTCATCACAGAGCATAGTTTTAAAAATCGTAGCCCGCCCCCTTTCTGCATGTAAGCATTTTGTGCAGTCTCTGCGGTTTTGGTAATGCAGTGCTTGTTTGACAATCAGCTCTTGCTGAGTCGTGGTAAATTGGCTTTTCTTTGTCAGTGTTTGGGTGTGCTGGGGGCTGGAATTTCCTGGCCTTTACATAAAGCATTGGCTCTATACTAGGTGGGTGTGCCATCTCACTGATTGCACTTCGCTACTAGCCAAGAATTTTCGAATGTACATTGAACTTTATCTGCACCAATTGTTCTTTAGTTATGATTTGCACTTTTCATACTTTTATTTAAAATTCAAATGATCAAATGTATAATTGATGTTGATGTGTGTCAAAAGGATTTGTTTGTATTTTGACTCTGTATTCAGCCCTTTGTATATGTTGTAGACAGATACAAATTATATATTATATCTCTTGGTTGAGAGAAGGGGGCACACAAGTAATGTTGTTTGAAGGATAGTTTCATCTAAATGTATGAATTAAGGTTCTAACTGTGTACCTATAAATCATATGTGTTAGCCATATGGCTTTTATAACAAAGAGAATTTTGTTTGTATACGGGTGCTGGAATTTCCACATCTGCACCATGATCAGCGCCTTCTTTCATTGGTTCATTGCATTTCCCTGTTGCCAAATAGTATTGTGGATTTTGAAGTCCTGAAATCAAAGAAAGAACTCTGGCCAGAAATGAAACGTTAAGGAATTGTCTGATCAACAGGGGCACCAATGTCAGCATTCAAGGTACATTGAGGGGGTTCAGGGACTGTGGCCCTCCCAACTACCTAACCCCCCCACCCCCTGTGGAGTAGGACTGGCAATTGCATACGACCTAGTAGGCTGCCTAACCTAGGTCCAAGGGGGTCACTATCCCGCCCCCCCCCGATAGGGTGAAGCCCCTGACCATGTCACAGTAGGCATGGAATAAGAATTTGCCAGGCACTCCCATAACAGTCCTACCTGGCCATAAGGTAGCAACTGCTGGAAAATTGGTTGATTATTTGAACATATGATAGCAGTGACTGGCTAAAGCCCCATATCTATACACAAGCCAAAGCAGTTGGCTTTGTCAAGGCTTCTTTTTAACAGGACATCAGTGCAACTAACCGTTTGAAATCAAGTGACTGTAGTCACAGCTGGTGAAGATATCTGTATTACAATTATAGCACATTTGCAGCAGCAATAAAGCCATGGATGCTCTGAAGGCTGCTTAGAAAGAACACTGGCAGGCCAGAATTGTATGTTAGTACTTAATACAGAAAGCTCAGAGTTTTCAGGAGGATGTTTTGTGAGTAGGGGGAGCATGTAGTGGGTGGCACTGGCCATAGGGATTAGAATAGCCAAGAGCAGTGAATGGGTGGTGTGATGAATCTGAGGAGGTCATCGCTCTTTTCCTGGAGATAGCTTCTCCTCATGTGGCCAGGGGAGGGCAGCAGCTACCTGATCCGGCCCCTGGGGGTGGCTATATGAGGAAGGACCACATGGGGAGGCAAACCCTCAAGGGGATGATTTGATGTCATCGGAGAAAGTCACATACCCCCCATTCCCTTTTAGGGATGTTCTCTGCCCTACTGGTATTGTGTCGCTTTCCCTCAACAAGTTGCTAGGTCTACATCACAAAAGGAATAGAGTGTCAGCAACTGAGACGAGAAAGAGGCAGGCAAGGAGTAGTGATGATCACAACCAATGAGGTCCAACATCATCTTCCTCAACATCACACAAGGAACAGCATGGTAACAACTGATACAAGAAAGAGGGACAGAGCAGTGAAGATAACTAAGACCGGTAAACCAACACAGCGGTGTAGTCCTTGGAAGTTATTCAATCATGCCCAGGAAAATTTAAATCTGCCACAGCTGACAGATAGGAGGGAGAGCTGCAGAGGCTGAGTTGTGCCGTGACCTGTGCTGATACCAGTCAGAATGCTGAGAGAAAGCACGCTGAGGGAAGCAGTATGGAGGCTAATCCAGATGGCGGAAAGAGAAGCCGGAATGCAGAAAGCCCGCCGCCCGAGAATGTGTTACCGCGGGAACCGGACACAATGAAGGCGCAGCAGCTAACGGGATGCATGCCGAGCCAGTAAATTCAAAAGGAATAGAAGTGGAGAAATGTGAGGGGCACTTAAAGTACCCAGTAAGCCAAGGCAAGCCGGACAGGTTCCCGGGTTGCCTTAAAGTGTGTGCTGTTTCATGAAAGTAACGCGAGAGACGCAAAGTGAAGCCTGTGAAGAGATTAACATATTTGTGAACCATGCTATAAAAACTGTGTAGACGTCCTAACATGAGAGTATACCAGGCAAAGTCAAGTATGTGTAAAAAGTTACAGTAAGTAGTAACCTCAAGGAAGATCCATGCCCTTGAGAGTTTGAATGATTGTAAAGGTGAAAAAGAACCTGGCAGTGAGTATACCAGTCGACCTTTGAGTCTGGGACCCGCATTCAAATTGTAATACAGTAGAAAGGAATCCAAAGGAAGACATATGCCCTTAGGATCTTTGAAGTATCTGGAACGTAAAAAGAAACCTGGGGAAAGGAGTCGTTTCCCCATTTCCCCGGAACCTGTGAACAACTTGGTGACCTCCGAGTTTGGGACCCACACTCAGATTGGAATACAGTGAAAAGGGAATCCCAAGGAGGATACATGCCCTTAGGATTTTGAACTGTCTTGAATGTGGAGAGAAACCTGGGGAAGGGAGCCGTTCCCTGGAACTGTGAACATTGTCCACCTGGAACATTTCGGTTGGATGTATACCTTTGTGTTGGATTTGAACATTTATGCACTTTGAAAACCAGAGACTATATCCTCTGCACCTTAGGTTAGTTTTAGAGTGCGAGGGACAGGATAGGATTTCAGACACAGGACATATTTTTGCTTTGGACATCTTGACAAAGGACAGACCCCTTAGTTTTTTTTATTTGAGGTAGGGAAATACCTCCTAGATTAGGGTTAGTGAGGCGTTTTCCAACCCCTTTTTGGATCCGGAAGCAGTGTGTCGTCTTCACATGTTATCTCCCTCCTAGGTGGATTCCATTGTAATAGTTTTGGCTTCTAAGTGGCGCTTAAGTGCCACCCAATAGCCACAACTAAATGGGATAATGCAATTCACCTTTGAGTGCCAGGACTGCTGCTTCATACAGTGACAGAATGCCTTGGTGACTTGCAATATCCTTTTAATGCACACAGTTGGGGGGGGTGGTACACAGGGCTCAAAATGTGCACTTGCAACTAGCTGTTGGCTAGTGATAATGGACTATTGGTGAGTAAGAAATGGTGTGCTGTCTGTAAGGGAAGAATTGAGGTGGCAAGTGACATGGCTGGTTAGTAGCTTGTAACATATTTCCCCCTCACCCCCACATTTCTTTATGGTTGATAAATTAACAGACACCATTTTAAAAGTTAAAATATTGTTAGAAAGCTTTCACAATCTACATATTGAGCAGGCAGTGATTCACCTGGGGGTTCTTATTTGTAGAATTCCATGTTTTAATACATTTAAAAAGGCCACAGTAAGTTATCGCAGCATATCTCTAGCTGCAGAAACATTGAGGAGCAATTGGTTGGTGGACAATTCATACCTATCAAACGTGTTTCCATCCCATCTTCATTCTTTTCCTTCGCTGACTGTAGCTCTGTAGACAAAAGACAACCTAGTGTTAAGACATACTACCAGTAGACTAGTCACCGAAGTATCAGACATTAAACATGTTCCTGCTAAGACCAACCTCGTGTAAACCATAATACAAGCACAAACTAAAATGCAGAAACCGTAAAGCAGTTTTTGACACTGTCAATAGGACAAACTGTAGTGCCCAATCTGTCTGTCAATCTGCCCTCAGGGTAACACAGTACAACCACTGCCATTCCCCAACTGAAAAAAAACAGGGTCATGCTACATACATATCTGCTTGTACCCAGGAGTATAGCTTCATGAGGCTGGTGGGAGTCTTTGGGTGTTGCACCCCTTAGGCCTACCCAGTTGTTGGATTAGGAAAGTGCTGTCGGGTCTGAAGGAGTGTGTCAGGACCAGACTGTTCAATGCACCTGCTCGGCTCTAAATTACAGTTTCATTCTGTGGTTTTCCTTGAAGCTGTGCTTTAAAGGTCTATTGTTGGGCAAGGGATGCCCAGCAACTAGCAAATAAGGGGAAAGGTCATATTCAGTAACCCCTGCATGTGCAAAATCCCAAAACTTCACTGAAAGTGTTAAGGTTGGGGTTGTCCACTTCACAATGCAAATGGGCCATCACATTTAAGTTTCCACTACAAACAAACAGCGCTTGATCAGTTAATTTGTGAAAAAAATGGCAACCAAATATTTTTTTAAATGTACAAAGCTGCATGTTTATCTGACATGCAAACAAAGTTACTGTTTTGCAAAATTGATCTTTTATTCACGTAATGCCGAACATGATGCATGCCAGTTTCAAATAATGAAAAATTGGTCAAATGAATAGGACAGCCAACTCTGCCTCTTCAATCCGAGGCAATTAGGATCATGTGTTTCCCGAACTTTCTCAACCTCCTGATCACGTGAGGAATGACGGGGACTGGAGGAAATGCATACAGGAGTGGAAACTCCCAGTCCACTATGAATGCGTCCCCTAGAGCTCCTCTTGAAGGAAATTCCCTGGAGCAGTACAGTTCACACTTACGGTTCACACTGGTTGAGAACAGATCCACTTGAAGGGTTCCCCAAAGGGTATACATCTCTTGAAGGACTTCCTGAGCTAGTTCCCACTCATGAGAGACTGTGCTCTGCTTGCTCAGAGCGTCCACCGCCGTGTTCTCCTCTCTGGCTAGGTGAACTGCTGATCGAGAGATTCCTTCTTGAATAGCCCAGAACCAGAGCTGCATTGCTTCTCTGCACAGTGGCAGTGACCATACGCCTCCTCTCTTGTTGAGGAAGTACATGGCCACTGTGTTGTGCGTCATTATCAGGACATTCTTTCCCCGTACAGAGGGCAGAAAGGCCTTCAGTGCTATCTGTTTGCCCTCAGCTCCAAAAGGTTGATGTATAGTTTGAACTCTGATGGAGACCAACGACCACTGATTGTTAGATCGTTGGCGTGGGATCTTCACCCGTGAGTGAGGCCTCCGTCAATACTGTTATCTCCGGCCATGGTTGCCAAAAGGTTTCTCCTAACAGAATGCTGTCCTCGCAGGCCCACCACAGAAGGTCCTGTGCGTCTCTGCTCCGAACCTGTAGGAGGTCTGACATCCTCCCTGAGAATTGGGACCATTGAGTCCTGAGGGCCCATTGAAGTGATCTCATACTCAGGCGGGCCTCTGGCATCAGAATAATGTAGGATGCCATGAGGCCGAGCAACCTCAAAAAAGTTGAAAGCTGGAAGATGCTGGGCACTCCGAAACTTGGTGACCATCTGTAAAATGTGTTGAGCCCTCACCTCGGGTGGCAAGGCTTTTCCCAAGGATGTATCCAGGACTGCTCCAATGAACTGGAGTCTTTGAGATAGTATCATGTGGGACTTCTTTTAATTGAGGGAGAAGCCCAGTCTGTCAAGGGAGTGACAGGTGATACTGAGATGCTCCCGGGCCTGTTGGGTGAACGTGCCCGGAAATAGGGGTAGACGTGAATCCCCCTTCTCATGAGACTTGCTGACACCACCGTAAACAACTTGGTGAAAACCCTCGGGCGGATGTCAGCCCGAGTGGCAGAACTCGAAAATGATAATGAGAGCCACCAACAGCAAACCTCAGGTACTTCCTCTGCTTGCGATGGATTGGCAAATGAAAGTAATCATCTTGAATGTCCAATGATACCATCCAATCCAGCAGTTGGAGGGCCTAAACAATCTGAGAAAGCGTGACCATCTTGAACTTGTCCTTACTGAGGAACTTGTTCAAGTATCTCAAGTCCAAGATAGGTCTCAGTCATCCGTCCTTCTTGGGGATTAGGAAATAGGGTGAATACCATTCTCTGTTCTTCTCCATCACAAGTACTGGGTCTACAACACCTTTCTCTAACAGGGTCAACATTTCCTGCAACAGGAATGGATCTGGAACATTTAGCGAATGGATTCCCGGTGGAAGATCCCCAGGTCTCTGTATAAAGGGGAGGCAGTAATCCTGGGCTACTGTTACTGATGCCCATGCATCTCAAGTAATACCTCACCATTCTTTCAGATGCTGCGACAGTCTGCCTCCAACCGGGATGTCGTGAGTCAAGACCTCAGAGTGGTTATGAAGCAGCGGCTGATGGTAAAGCCGCTGCTGCTTGGGCAGGTTTGCACCGCTCCCTTGTCCACCACGAGGGAAGCTTCTTTGTCCTCTTTGACCTCTCGCTCTTCCAACTGAGGAGTGTGAGACGCCTGAAGGGGTCTCACCCGTTAATCCCCAGGGACTTGTCATCCAGGTGGCTTCGGACACGGCCATCAATTTTGTAGGATACCTAGAAACTCAACCCCTCACCCCTTTTCCGACGAACACTTTCTCATGGGCAGTTCATCGTAAGCGACAACAGACTAACACCAGAGCCGTATACCTGACATGTCTGAACCCAAGGGTCTGGCATAGTCAGGCAATTACTGATAATTGCACACACCTGACTTCCATCACACTTCCCCACATGGATAAAAGGGGGAGCACGAAAGCACACTCTGAGCAAAGCAAAACGCACGAGGGAGCAGCAATTCCGAGATGGCAGTTTAAACCGAGGAGAAAGGTGGCAGGAACAGAGAGGATGACAAGGAGGGAATTACCCTTGACCTTTTTGAGAAAGGACTGCAACTTTCAAGAAGCCTCAAGGAAACTAAACATAAGACCAGGAATTGCAGCTGATTAACTGTGTAGTACGTGTCAAAGGTACATGGGGCCCTCCCGCACTGATAGCCAAGGCGGAGGGAAGAGACTGCCTTGTGGTACTGTCCTCGGCTCCAATAGCCAAGCAACGCTAAAGAGTCCAGCACAGCCGAAGAGTTGGAGAAAATGATAGCAGACCAGACTGTGATACGCTCAAGGTTGCAAGCGGCAACAGTGTATACGATTGTATACGATTGAACTTTGTGAAACCAAAATAGATACCAGATACAGAGTGGTCAGGCGCCACATGGATGCTCTCTCGAAGGTCTCTGTTTGCTACTCCCCATAGCGGATGAGAATTACTGAACTGTAAAATGTAAGTGGTACTGCAGCGGGTTAAGTTGAGTCTGTGCACATTCGAAAGTCTGCCTGTGAACTGAAATTTGTCTGAGCACGGCTGAGGAGGGCTAATTGTAGAAAAAGGGTCCGAGGCGAGCTGAGGGGGATCCTGGGTGAACAGTAACACACTGAGAAGATTGTTGTGGCAAATGTGAACCCGAATGAGGGATGCCTACAGATTGAAGTTGGTCTGAGCCTGACTGTGGGAGGCTAATGGTGAAAGAAGGATAGGCTGAGGGGGATCCAGGGTGAAGAGTAAATCGTCCAACCTGAATATTGAGAAAGGAACATTTCTTTGTTGTTTATGGTACATCAGGTCCTCTGAGGCAAGAGATTTTGCACAAAAGAGACTTGGGCACAGAAGGCCCTGATGTTGGTGAAAGGAACTGTGACCTTGTGCCAAAGAAGCCCACGAGTGTTCTGTGCCCGAGTGACCCGCCTTGTCCTGTGCTAAAAACATGGGGAAGCGAGGCCAACAGCCTAAACATCCTGACTTATCATTTTGTGAACACTTCTTTCCTTTTGTGAACATTATCCCACACTATTTTGAAGCATAGTGGTAAGGATTGGCAATAGGTTTTTTAGTATAGGCCCTTTCTATTTGGCTAGACTCCACTAGGACTATATTATCATTATTTGATGGTCGTAGCTTTCTCCCATCTCAGATTTAGGTTTAGATAGGTGTTTTTCACACCCCTGATAAAGTTCAATAAACACCCTTGAACTGTGATCACTTGTGTCTGTCTTACTTTGGTACCATGCCTTCCTTACACCTCATATATTGATGTCAAGGACCTGAAAAAATCCTTTTTTGGTAGAGGTTTAAAAACCTTTTCCTGACTTTGTTGTGGCAAAGGCATTGATGATGTACAATCAGCGTCAATGTTTTTTGTATCGGCATCAATGGTGTTGACGTTAGTGGTGTCAATGTAATCGACGATTTAGCCTTGCACTTGTGCTTTGAGGCACTGGGCCCTAGATTCAACAGTTTCTTCGACGATTTCTCATCTCGTCAAGTACCTGAAGACTCTCGAGAAGTCTTAGGCTCATGACCCGAGCTCGAGGGCACGTGCGGTATACTCATCATCGACTGTAGCATGGCCACTTTTCTTAAATTTCGAGGTCGAGGCCTGTTCCTCGAAGATTTTAACCATTTTCTTTCAAAGAGTTCCCACTCATCTTTGGAGGAGGATTTAGTCGGGTAGACTATGCTCCTTTCATCTGAGGAAGAAGAAGGTGCCGTCTCTTCGATTTGTTTTGATGACGACGAGTGTCTGCTCCTCGAGAGGGATAGTTTTTTTGATTTTATTTAATGAGGAGAGGAATCTTTCGACTCGTGGGATGACCCACATTTCGAAGGAGTGGACAGGGATTTGGGGATAATCCTACCCACTGATAGTTTCGCTTGACGCTCTTTTAAGGCCTTACATGTCATCGACTGACAGGATCAACAGTCGGCGGTAAAATGCTGGACGCGCAGGCACCAGATGCATATTTTATGCGGTTCCATGATGGACATTTTCGTGCCGCATTTTAGGGATTTCTTTAAACCTATCACTGGAGTACTCGGAGCTGAAGACGCAGCCATTTTATAAATGGTTTCGCAGAAAACTGCATCGTGCCATAGTTCTCGAAGTAATCACATTCGCAGCAAAACAGAACTGAAGCCAACGGTGCTCCATGTGGTATATGTACTCGACAATGATGTCAGCTGAGATTGGAGGCCCTCGAGGGACATCGAGTCGGCGGTCTCGACTCGCAGCGCAAAAAATTCCAAAGCAGCTGAAGCTGGAAACACAGATATATCGTAAGATGAGGAATATGTGGGAAGGCACAATCCATTCGAAAGGCTAAAACAGCAAAGGGAGGATACCTTAATACATAAGACTCCTGACAAGGAACAGTGATTACAGAATAGTGAGGAAAACATAAGCATTCACAAAGGAGCTGGCTACAACAGCACACCACAAATAATAATCAATAGCGAGCAAAGGGAGAAGTGCAAGGGAAAACCTGGAACTGACTCCAAGAGAAAGTAAAGAAACAGGAGAAGGGAAAATGAAATTACAAGGGCAAAACCTCCCCCCTCCTCACCCAGGGAAGGAAAGGCAAAATACTAAATCTATAAAGGAGTAGTGACTAATCACTGCAGAATAGGGCAACGTCAAAGGAATAAAGAACACAGGCAAAGTGGGCTGCACAGAAAAAGGAAAACACTGGGAAGTGCTGACTGCAAAACAAAGGAAGACAGAAAGGGAATCCAGGAAGCAGAAATTAATATTAAGCACACTAATTTCGAAATCCAAGGAAAAGGGAACAATGAAATAGAAACTAGGAACTAGGCATTAAGCTAAAAACTAGGAACAAGGGACTGGTCACAAACAGCAACACTGCATCAATGACCAGCGCTGGACTGAAGCAAACTGAGGCTTTTAAAGCTGGCTAACGAGCACACGTCTCTGATGTGTTGCTTGTTGCATCTGTCAGCTACAGGCGCTGCCCATCTTCCTCCCAACCTTGTCCTGCAAGGATGGCGATGAAGCAGTGGGCCAGGCATTCTGGGAAGCATAGTCATTTGATTAAAGCAGCTGCCAAAAACCTGGAATGAATCCGGAATGGAAGTAACATGGAAACTAAGGATTTAGCACTCCCAATTCACCACAGCGCTGTCACAAAAGGTTCGGAAGGCAAGTCCAGTAGAGAATAAACACCTGCATACATCTTGGTTCAATTTCAATTGACTGGTATACTCGCCTGCCAGGTCTTCTTTTATGTTTCTCAGTTCTTTAAGTGCATCAACATAGCATATACCGAGGGGCTGGCTAACAGCAGAGCGATGCAGATGTGAGTCCTTAAGGCTCCTGCAGCTGCCGAAAACATCCTGAGAAACAGCCTGATATACGTGGCAAAATCAAACTGAAAACACCTCTGCAGGAAGACAGTGGCAGCGAGCAGAAGTGGGTGAGATATGAGCTTCCAAAACGGCTGTCTGTCCGAATCCTGAGCTGCGGACCAACCTGCGTGACACTGAGGAGACACGGACAAAATGGAGGCGAGCTAAATGCAAGACTCAGAGAGCCGTGCATGGAGCTGAAATACCAGCATTGAGACCGACATACAGCCCAAGGCCAGCTGCTAGCCCCCGACGGCCGAACGACACACCGTGGTCCGAATAACGACGAGCTGAGCACCAGATGCCGTGGATGGCCTGCGTTGTGCAAAGCTGCGCCACTCGCCCAGACTACGCGGGCTGCTGCATGCAAGTGCGACACAGCATGGGAATCCGACGCGGCCTGATGCTGGGGCGGCCTGATGACAAGCGTGATGTGCCCAGAGCGAAAGCGCATACATAATCGCTTTGTCCGACGCAGTGCCTGATTGGGGAGGTTGCGTCCCCCGATCGCCCCTCAATCTGCTCCACAAACTACCCTCACGGGTGAACTGGACGCTGAGAGCGTCGATCCCACTCTGGGTCGCTGCCCTGAGAGCGAGCTGGGGGACGAGGGGTCCCAGCCCGAACACCGACGTTTGCCAGAGTGGTGAACACGCTGAGGAGTCTCCCCCAGAAAGCCGCAATAGTCCGGGCGTCCGTCCTGTAAAGCTGGAAAGGGAGATACTGATCTGAGGAGATCTCCAACAGTGGAGACCCCCCGCCCTGCATGACAGACCCGACCAGTCGACCACCGGATCATGCCGGGTGAAGAACGAAAAACAAAAGAGGCCGTTTGGCCCATATCGCTGGACACCACCCAATGGTCCGGGTCGCCGCCTTTGGGGAAGAGTGAGGCTACATGGCAACAGGAACGCATATGACCACCTATACTGGATTTGGCTGGGCCCAATGCGACAAAGCAACCACTGTGCATAACGCGTGTCAAGCTGGGCGGTGGAATACCGCCAAAACCGAGGTAAGGAGAGAAGTGGATCAGGTGGGTAACCCACAATCCCAACAGCATGAAAAAGCGCCAAGGCATTATAGCAAACACTTGCGAGAGCCGTGCCCTGAGTGAAGACATGACCGGGACCTTTTCCCTTTCCCCTCCACCCCCACTTGCTCTCCACTAGAAAGGCGCACAACCTGCGTGTACCATCCACATACACTCTAGAGACCGCGTGCAGCGATCCTTCTGCTTTGGCTGCACAGGATCGCGACTGGTTTCGCGCAACACTAATGTGACACTGTAGGGTCTGTCTTGCTTACTGAAGGTGAGCAAGCACCAGGGCCGTGTTGCTAGAGGGTTATTTGACTGGATTGGTCGACTGGATCTAATGACCACCCCATTGTTGCTGACCCAGTGTGCATGACCGGACCCCGGTGCACACGCGTAGGAAACCTCTGGATGTGTGAGCACACAATGATGCTCATGTACACATAGAGCATACAACTTCAAATAAGACTGACCTGCCTCCAATCAGGTGAGGTGATGGAGCAGGGGAACTGGGCCCTAAGGACTGCAACTGCATGGACTGGAGGCACAGAGGAGCGACTAGATCTGAATAATGATCCACCTGTAGAGCAGCCATTGAAAATCCCCCTCTCCTTCTTCACCTTTGACACCCTACTGTCATTGCAGTAGAGCCACGGTGCCAAGCCCAGAGACACGGGTCGCACTCCTGGCATTCTGGAGGCAGAGGGGGAGCCGGGTACTGCAACTCTGGACCACTGGACTAGCTGATGGGGGGGGATACAGTAACAACCACTGTGGTACCCGACACCATACCAATAGGACCCAAACCAGTGCTGTCAATCCTACCCTGCTCGGGCTGCATAACACAAAGGGGGAGAATGGCACAATGAAAGAAAATACCCCTGACTAAAAAGAAATGTGCAACTGCGACTGAAGAGTCGCATCACCACCCCCACCTGTGATAAACGCAGAGGTGAAGCCTACCACATGCAATTTGGTCTCTAGGTAATCACCACAGACCCAAACAAGCAAAGTGGGGCCACCACAATAGAGGGCACCACTCAAGACCACCGCACTCTCTGCGATACCATTTTGTCCAGCGAAACAGAACCGCATACCGCAGCCTGACATCGCCTGTACCCATCATGGGCAAGGACAAACCTAATAAAGTGACCACCCAATGCAGGATGGACCAATTCACCACACCTTCAACAACAACCCCAACGGAACAAGTTCACCCAGATACCATGACAGAAACAGAGGCGACAATATCCCTAAGGGACGTGATGGCTGCAATCGCAGATTTGTGTGCCTCCATCGAGCAAAAAATTGATGGCATCAGCATGGATGTCTCACTCGTCTGGCACGACCTACAGAAGCTAACATCACGCACTGGGGAGGTAGAACAGCGAATATCTGAAATGGAAGATGGACAAAGAAACCTAGAACAACAACTGGCCAGAGTTACAACACGTCTGAAAACAATGGAGGAAAGGGTGGACGAAGGTGAGGGTAGGTCAAGACGTAACAACGTCCGAATCCTAGGCCTACCAGAAACAGAGGAAGGGCCAAACATGGAACTGTTCCCGCAGCAATGGCTCGCAGACCTGTTTGAACCAAAGACATTTTCCAAATTCTTTTCAATTGAACGGGCTCACGGAATGCCTACTGGGCGGCCGGTGCCCGGAGCACGTCCACGCACGGTAATAGCAAAGCTATTGAATTATAGAGACCACGATGCCTTGCTCCAAATGGCACGCGCTAAAGGCACAATAACCTATAATGGTTCTAGAATTGCGTTCTTTCCAGACTACACCAGGGAAGTCCAGAAGGCCAGGCAATCATTTGACCAACTTAAAAAACTATTACAAGTTCTAAATGTGAAATATGGCTATTGCTCCCAGCTCAACTCAAAACATACCATTATGGAACGACGGTCCACTTTACGGACCCCAAGGACACCTGGAAATGGGCAGAACAACACATTGAAGGGGACAGGAGAGCAGTGTGGAGCAACAGAAACAGGAATCCCCGAGCCCTGCCTGGCAGAGGCCCACCAGCCCCGCCACCGCCGGCGTTGGAACATGAACCACTGCGGCAAGAGGGGGAAGATTGAGACCAAGAGCACCATAGACTAGACATATCCTCACCCCTCCACGTTTGAAAGGCGAGGGAATTATTCCCACACGGCGAATGCCCACGCTAACCACGGATAGACACAAAGTTAAGCGGCTGGCGCAGACAGAGACCTCCCCCGCCCCTAGAAATGTCACCCCAGCGCTGTTGGGATGGACTTGCTTCAGGGATCCGTAGGTGCCGGGTTTAGTCTAGATTTGCTTAAGTTGTTAATTGTTTAACTGTTGTACATTGTTAATTGTTTAACTGTTATTTGATGTTCGGGCGACAGATGCTTCAGATTAGGATGGAGAATAGGGAAGGGGGATGGGGGAACTATGTTATATGTTGTCCACAGATCCACCGATCAGGTCACACTCATGCTCCAAAAGTGCATCCTGCAGTTAATTCAAAAACTATGTTTGAAATTGCGACGCTACACACACCTGTTCTCGATATACCCGATATGGCTGCAACAGGGAATAATGTCAAAACTAGATTTCTAACGTGGAATGTCAATGGGATGGCCAGTGGAATCAAAAGGCGCCTGGTCACACAGTTCCTCAACAGGCACTCACCATATATTGCACTCCTTATCGAAACACACCTGGCAGGCACTTCATTCACCTTGTTTAAAAAAACTAACTATCGCATGGTGACGCATGCCGGTTTCTCCATGGGCTCAAGAGGGGTGCTCATACTAATACACAAGAGACTTCCCTTTAAACATTCCAAGGTAACACAAGATACAGGGGGCAGATTCGTCTACCAAATAGGGAACCAAACCCTTGACATCTTGGCGGTCTACTCCCCGCCCACACTTATACCCGACCTGGTTAGAGATATTAAACCTATACTCACTAATAATGTGGCTGACATCTTGGTAATAGGAGGAGACTTCAATGAGGTCATGAATGTAGCAATGGACCGTACACACCTAAGAGGAAGGAATCCCAGACCCAATACCAAACTTTTCACCTTTACCTCTGCACTTGGGTTGAAGGACGTATGGCGAGACCTACACCCAAAAGATCTCGAGTACTAATACCACTCTGGAGTCCATGCCTCACTGTCGAGACTGGACTACTTCTTCCTTCCTGCAACAGACACGCATAAAGCAATAGAAACAACCCTACTCCCACGCGGCATCTCCGACCACTCTCCCCTCCTAATGGTGCTCTCAACAAACAGAGCACTCCCTCACCCTCGTGGCATCTTCACAGCTACTATTTAGGATTCCCAGACCTCATAGAACACATCCAAACTGCCACTAATGCTTATTTTGAACTGAACGCGGGATCGGTAGCTAACCCGGCAATACTATGGGAAGCATACAAACCGGTACGACGGCCCATAACAAAGCACACCAGTTAGCACTGGTGGAAGCAGAGCAGGATGTACAGCAAAAAGAAGCGGCATATATTTCAACTGGCTCCCCAGATACGCATCTATCCCTCCTACTGGCTCAAGAACGCCTTCACAACATAGCCCTAGATTGTGCCAAACAGGCGCACAAGGTGATGCGTACAAGACTATATGAATCAGGTGACAAAAACCTGGCAACTGTTAGCATGGCTGGAACGAAGGGACGAAGGCCACCGACAAGTCAGAGAAATCTAAACAGAGAGTTCAGAAGTGTTACAAACTGATTGCGATATCGCCGACGGTTTTGAAGACTATTATGGAGAATTGTTTAGACCTCAGTAAGAACCCATAGACACTTCAGTGCTTGACGGGGTCACGATCCCCTCCCTAAGCGCCAACCAAACAGCCCTCCTTGAACAAGATATCACTGAAGATGTACTCGTATATCACAATTACAATCGGCGACGACACTGGGACCAAATGGTTTACATAGTTGACATATGGAAAACATTGGGCAGAAACGAGATAGCCCCGCATATGCTTAGCATATTCCGGCACTATAGAGAGCAAGGAACTCTGTCTCCCGATTTGAGGAGAGCTAGTATAATTGTAATACCCAAAACAGACAAGCCCCCATATAAATGTAGCTCATACAGACCAATCTCCCCGATCAACAGCGAGACCATCTCCGACCAAATCCTAGCGAAAGTGCTGGCGAACAGATTACAAAAGGTGATAACCTCACCGATCCATCCGGATCAATGCGGATTCATGCCGCAGAGGTCCACACGCATGAACCTCCGCAGGCTACACCTAGCGATAGAAAAAACTCCTGCACTTCAGGTACCCCTTGCTCTGTTGGCAATAGATTTTGAGAAAACTTTTGACTCTGTGTTGGGGGAAGCCCTGTGGGAAATTATGCTCAGAATGGGATTTGTGGAATAACTTATGGGCTTTGTACGACTCCTGTATAGCTCTCCAGAGGCGGAGGTCAGGGTAATGGTTGGCCGTCAAGAGTCATCCAACTAGGTAAGAGAATAAGACAAGGTTGCCCCCTATCCGCAATGCTCTTCGCGCTGGTAATTGAACCCTTTGCCATAATACTACAGAACATACCGTCATGGAGAGGCTTCCACTGGCAAGAGAATTGGGAGGATAGAGTTTCCTTATATGCTGACCTGATAATATACCTGGGAGACCCATCCTGATCCTGTCCGGTGGTTACGCAACTATTGGAATGGTATGGGTTCTTCAGTGGCCTGAAAGTGAACTAGTCCAAATCCATACTTTTCCCGGTCAAAGGTGCGGGAAGAGCTAGCCCGGATAATTGCCCATACCGCATTGAAACAGAACAATTCCGATATCTGGGAATACAGATCCCAGTCAACCTCACTGATTACATTATTAGGAACCTACACTCGATCACGGACAGGTTCATAGAAGATGTGCGTCACTGGGTCCTACTTCCATTAACCCTAATGGGAAGAGCAGCACTGTTCAAAATCCTAGCCGTACCCCGGTTTCTGTATATCCTACAAAATGCCCCACTCCACGTGTCAGCCTTGGAATTTCATAAAATCAATACTACCCTTAGGAAGCTCTTGTGGAGGGAGGACATCCGCGGATAGCACTCCAAACACTCCAACGTTCCATCTGGGAACAAGGCATTGGGTTACCACATTTGCAAACCTACTACTGGGCTAGTCAAATGACAGTGGTTAGTGACATATTACACAGAGATAAAGAGCTGCCCCACATTAGAGCAGAGATTGTCGCAATGCAGGGGTTGTCCCCCTTGGGAAGCCTCTATCAAACACTGAAACCCCCACTCCCCCGCACCATGACAGCGCATACTGCACTAATCTGGAAAGAAACACAGACATATTGGCTGGGACAGCAGAATTACCTCAATACAAGCACTGTGGGGGAATAGGAACCTACCTGAAATAGGTAAACATCCGGCATTGGCCGGTTTGGTAATCAAAGGGAATACTCAAAGTCGGGGATGTGATTATGGAAGGCAAGCTGTTGCCCTTCGAAGATCTGGCAACATGATTTGGTCTTCCCGACACTGAGAGATACCGCTACACACAGCTGAAACACGCACAGCATACACACCTACCTGCACTGTCTGACATGTCCGATTGTACAACGATAGAGAGGAATATAGTCCTCGATCGCATCGCCAGTAGAGTCACCTGTGTGATGTATAATGCCATATCCTCCTTTGCAACACCAGAACTTTGCAGATTAAAACTTAAAGGAATAGTGCGCTCAAAAATATTTTTGTCCCGAGGGTTCGGGCATGTGTTTTTAAGCATACGTTGATCGATCGTACAAACATTTCCTATGCACCTTACAGTAGTTTTCCTAATTTTTACACATGCGAAATCAGGCAGCAGGGCGCAGCCATCTTGTGCTAATCTTATCCGTTGCTGCATCGCCCTAAGGTGAACTGCCCTGGCGGCACTAAATCATATCCCTCGCCCCTGAGGCTGACATCACCAAACCTAGTGATATTCTCTGCCTATCTCCATGATGTTACTGGGCAGCGTAGCCAAACGCACCCAGTCATCACCTACGTGTTAACGTAAGTTGACGCAGAACCCGGAATATCAACACACATCATCTCACAACACAGTGCGTCCCAATTTTGAATATTAAACTATACTTTTAAAGGAAATAGCTAAACTCTAAAATGTGTAATGTACTTTTATTTCACAATAAACGCTCCGAAAACATCCGGCGATTGCCATATTCAAGCAAATGTTTGTTCTCGATCCACAAATGTTTGTTGAAAGTCACAAGGTTTTCCTTTTGGGTATAAGAAGCGCATTGGACGCACTGTGAATCGCAAGCCTTCGGCACCAGCTTGGTGCTAGGCCACCGTAAACGATGTGAGGTTGCTCCTTATCACTGGTAGCGCGTAAAGGCATATCGGCCCATGGCGATCATCCCAAAACAGCATCATGGTGATCCAGCCATTTAAGTGTATCTAAAGAAGCCATCAATTGGTATCTGGAGCTGATGACATTTGCAGAAAGGCAGGATGTAGCTGTGTGGAAAACATAACAGAAATGTGTCTCAGTAGCCGTTCTTTATTATAATCTATCAGTTTACCCATTAATTCTGCACTGTGTGAAAACTATTGATGAACACAAACGTGAAACAATGGGAACACAGAGAAAACAACGTGGAAAGTAGTCTACAAATTGCTTGAGAGGTAAGTGCTATGGAGTAGGTTTAGCTCGCAATGGGATGCGGTAGCTGACGCTACAATTCGAAGAACACATAGACAGCATTTTAATTAAATATTAGCGTAGAATTTGGCATTTGTGGAACCTGGGGCAACCCAGATGTGGACTGCATGCATTTCGATGCTGGACTGCCTATGTGCCCGGGACAAAGACAGGTACACACACAGGGTGTTTTTGCATGTCGTTGCAATATGCCACAAAGAACAACCCGTTACAATGTAAGCCAGCAATAACGGTCGGCTAATGAAACCTTGACTTGTTTGTCTATAAAATCGTCTACAGTAAAACTTGGATAATATTCATCACTTCCATTCTCTCAGCATAACGCAGAGACTCCATTCAGATCAACGAATATTCATAAAATGAAATTACGTGTTCCTTAGTCCAGTTTTGGAATGGTGAACCTTATCATATTTGATGGTATTAGACCCCTCCCTTTATTCATTCCTTTCGGAATCCTCCCTTTTTCCAAGGTTGAAAAACAATTGAACCTTATACTGGGTACGATGCATGTGTTTGCTCAGCTCGCAAGCAAAATTCAAAGGCGCTCACCTTCACTCCGAATGGAAGCGAATAGCCCTTCAGACCATAGTGGCATTAGAAATATTTTTGAAAAACAAATGAATTGTTTGCTGCCGTCCACCAATGCCGCGTGAAATTCCTAGTCATTTACAGTTTTTTATGAAAACAGTTAGTTAGTTTACTTCCAAATGCCTTATTTATAATGTTCCTCTGGAGAGCTTCGCACTCTCCCAGCGACTCCAACAGCCAGCCCACACTACCTGTCAGCTCAGCCTGTCTCCTGTTCACACAGCAAATCCCGTAAACATTTTTCGCCGCAAGGAGCGAGTCTCGAGCCCTGACAAAATGTGCTTGTACGAGAATGTCAGAGCAAGCTCTGCTGCAACCCCCTCCTGCCAGGCCGCAGTCCCCTGAATCCATAACCCCATTTCTATTTGAACACATCTGGTTTCCAGACCCTAACCCCGCACCACCTCAACCTCACCCCATATACCTATTCTGGATTGGTCATGTATTCTGGTAACGCTGACACCTACCCCCACTGCGTTTGAAATCGTAAGACTCTGAGGGCTGCAAATCAAAGATCGGCCCCTGTGATAAGACATCCGATAGTGAAGGCGCTCACTCCCCACACTGATCTACACACTTATCCTAGACATGCATTAAATAATGATCATCACTGTACCTTTTAAGTATGTATTAGAATTGCACACGTGTGTTTGTACTATCCCACTATGAGTCACTAGCGAGGTGAAGGGTGTGGGGGTCTTCCCCTGACGTAACCTGCAGGGGTGGGGCTTGATAGCTGACAGGTCTGGCACATTAGAGCAAGAAGGGGGTGGAGTGACATATTAGTTTAGGACGGAATATACTGTGACTGGGGTCTTGTTTTATTAGGAGACACTCTGGGGTGGTCAGCAAGAAAGGGTCACACTTCTGGTACATCAAAAGAACTGCTTTGGAGGGGCACATGGTTGAACAAGCAGTCATTTTCCAACGGGGGTGAGAGGTGCAGGAGCAGATTTGTTGAGATGGATGAACTACAAGTCATGGTTTGGCCTGGTCACACACAGGACAGCGATCTCAGAGGAAGAACGTAATTTATATATTCTTTGCTCGCAACATCTTGTCTCAGTGCATCTGTGAGAAAGGGACTTGGGAGGCAAATGCAAAGGAGGAAAAAGGTGGGGTCTGTCAGTGCTCACTGTGCGCTGCTCTGCTGAGGGGAGTGGAGACTTTGCAATGCCGGAATGTGGCCTAGTCCAAAGTTGGAGTCGAGGGTACACAAAATGGAGTTCAAGTGTGCCTAGCAATAGCCTCACCTCTGCTTATGTCGGTGCCTTCTTCCCCATGGCTGCAGAAGGGCAAAGGAGGCGTCCCCCACGAGTGCAAGAGCAAGTGGTCCCTTTCGTGTAGAATGTATGGGGGGCTCAACCGACCCACTCCTTACTTACATTAGCAACAACCCCTAACATATGCCCCAATGAAAATATAGGTCAGAATGCACCTATTTCTCACCAACAACCCCCTTTGATGCGCTGTTTTGCTTACAGTCAGTAGTTCTTGCGTGCCAAGTATCTTATCTAGCCTAGGTCTCATTCCTTTTGTGCGACGCGTAGTTATTCAGCTATTTGGGCAAGTGTTTGGTAAGGTAACTGCAGAACCCCAAAGTTGCTTTCATGCTGTTATCCATTTGACCCTCCCACGATCAGTGAAGGACCCACAAAACGAAACTGGGAAGTGTGAAAGCACAGTGCTACACTGTATGGCATTCTCCAAAAGGCACTTCTTGCAAAAAGAATTGACAAAGAGGATACATTTCAAAAGACACATTGGACGCTTTATTTGGACACTTTATATCAACATTGTTGAACAAATAAATAGCTGCTAATCATTTGGACCGGGAAGTGAACTGTTCCATGAGCTCTGCTTTCGGCGGACAGGGCACGTTTGCAATGTTTTGTGGCAATGTATGTGTCCTCGGAAGAAAACTGTGCGCAATTCCATGAGTGTGTATGTCCAAGACAGTCAAAATAAGATCTTTCACAAAATCGAATTCCATTTCCTGGTATATTGGCTTGACCACCCATTTATTGCTTCTTTTCGTAAAGGCCATTGTGTAACGAAGCATCCCAAAGTTTCCGGCAGTCCTCGATTGTTCACGCCCTACGTTCTTGTTATGTGCTAATACCGCTAGTAATGTCCTATATTGCATCCTGTCTATGCCGAAATGCAATCTCTTGGGCATGTACTTTAGGCCCATATTGTAGAACACCTCCAAATCTCCCGTGCGACAGAATTCTGTGAGTCCCTTCAGATCTCTTGATAGAGTTTTATCGAACACTATCTTCTCAAGAGCTTTGTGTGGAGGTGAAGATGGAATCAACCACTTCTTCTTGCGTTCCTGCTCATCCGACAAAGGTCCATGTGCACATTGGTGGAAATGTTGGTTTTCTGTCCAAGAGCGAACGTTGAAACAGTGGTGCATTAGTGACTGCCATTTTTCTAGTAGAATTTCCACAGACCCAACACAAGTTTTGGAGTGCCACCAAAGATGGTTGCTGAAATACTGGGACCACTGTAAAATATTTTCAGAACTTTTTTTTTCCCAGCAGCTGCGATTTGTTTATTGATTGATTTGGCAACGTGCCATGCATTAAATTGATGGTTAATATTTGGAAACTGCTCTCTCTTGGTCTTGGCTATTGAAACATGCCTGTCCGTGGCTATGAGGTCAATTTGCATTCCCCTCGATTTAAGATCTTCCAGGGATTTGATGAAACCATGTTTCTCCATGGCCACTGAGGATTTACATTCAGACACCTGCACGACCCCCGAACACAATTATTTTAGTTTCCATGTCCTGAAAGTGGTATGTGCAGTACTTTGCTGAAAATCCGGGGCTGTCACACTGTCCATCGCCAGCTAGCCTGAACCGTTTGTCAGAGAATGTCCTTTCAATTGACATTTGTTCAATTTTCCATGTTTCACTAATAGCAGGGAATAAATATTAACATTGATATTTGTAGTACTGTGTTTTAGAAAGGAACTGGAGTCCCACAAATTGACAGAAACTGGACAACTTATTAAAAGTAGAGCCACTGAAAAGTAAAGCTGCTGCACACAGTAGATTTCCAGCTGTCACTTTCCGCAGCATCGGTTGAGCGGACCATAAACATTTTGCATGGAGCAGATCACAGGTGGCTTGTATTTTCAAGTTAGTCCCTTGTGATAACGAGTCACATTCAACAACAGCTTCCTGCATACTCCCCGCCCCTCACTGGATGGACACATTTCAGCATCAGTATTATCTCCACCAGGCAGCTGTCGAATACAATGTATTTGGGCTCCTGTATTAGACTATCGTCCTGCATGAATGTGGTTTGTGACCTAACTGTGGTGGAGATATCGGCCGAACAGGACGCACTGTAATCGAGATCTTTGGCAAGTTCCTCGGTCAATTGTGTTGAGGCTTCAGTCTCTGTTATTTCAGCTTGTGTTATTTGAACACGAATCGGAGAAAACATCAATGTCGATTGTTTCCTGGGTGGCCCTTTTTTTGCTGGTCTCGATTGTGTCAAGTGGTCTGCAAGTTTTTCAAAAGCATCATCATTATATTCAGTTTCATCTTCATCTTGTGGAGTTCTCCCATTGTAGCACTGGTCCAACAACACTTTGCTGGCTTTGCCGGTCACAATCAATTTATTTTCTGGCCATTGGGTGTTAGGCAGAATTATATGCAGTACCCTTTGGGAATACTACACACAATTAAGACTACAAGTGACAGTACAATTTCACCTTTGGTACAAGCCTGTACTACACAGTTATAGTGGTAGCAGTAGCAGAACAGCCAGACCTATTTCAAGAGTAAGTGAGCAGTACAATTAGTTACACAAAGGACAGCAATTACTATGATTCAGGTAAACACTGACTCAAGGTTTCTAAGTAAAAGAATATATATTTATTTACTCAACAGTTGTATAACATTTCACTATTCTAAGCAAGCTAAAAATCACAATCATAAATACACCACACCACTTCCCTTAAATTCCAGACAAGTTAAGCTCACAAAATGAAGTGGGAGTAAAATGGCACTCCAGCAATTTCAAAGGGAGGGAAAGACAAAGTTATTAGAAATTAGGCAAAACCAACAGGTAAGTACTCAGGGCAATAGACAAGAGAGACTACAGTGAGGAGATCAGCTAGAAAAGGCTTAGGGCCAAAGTCAATGGGTCAAAAGTCTTTTGCTCAAGATCACACAGTTCAGGGTAGTTTGTGGTAATGTTCGTGGCACAGATTCCAGACGAGGTTGGTTGGTAGAAAATTTAGTTCAAAAGAGAAGAGAAGGACAAGCCCTCGGTTTGGAGAAAGATTTCAAACACTTTCACGGCGGTTGAATGAAACGGACAACCGGATTTGCACAGTACCTTGAAACGGAGAGGGAGCTGTAGCTGAGGCGGACGTTCCTGCAGGCTCACGGTTCCTGAAGCGACTGTCGGACTGACACGAAGTAGGAAGACTGGAGGGTCCTACGGCACCCAGGGAAGAAACCAGCAGCAAAGCAAAACAACGAATAAAAGGTGCGCTTCTTAAAACCCAAGCAGGGTCCGACCTTCCTGGCTATCCGGCCCACTGTAGCTCTGTACAGCGAATTTGACCAGAGGCGGGGTCCTGGCTTGTAGTTTTGGCAAGCTGGTTGGTCCCACCAGCTCAAGGGAAGAAGGTTCCTGGAGTATCTTCTCTGTCATCGGATTCTAGCGATTCGGACCTGCAGCAGGGCTTCACCGTGTAGTTCAGTCGTGGTAGGGGTCCCCTTCCTCCAGTTCCTCGTTGGTTTTTTCGTTCCAGTGGTGACTCTGCTCTTCCAGTCCCAGAGACCTGCTTTTTATGCAGTTTTCCGTCATTCATACAGCCTGGCTGTCAATCACACAGCAGGGTGGCTAGCCTGGTAAGGCCAGTCCCCTTAGCCAATCAGACAAGAGTGCGACTTGGGTTAACAAGAGAATCCATGGCAGGTGGCCGAAGATCCCTCCTGCAAATCCTGCCTACCCAGACTTTCAGGCGCCTAAAGGAGGGCTTCTGTGCAGAAGCCAGCGAAAAGACAGCAAACAAAGGAGTCATCCCCGATTTGGTGCACAGAGAAAAACACGAGAAAGACTTTAACAAAAAGAAATGGCGAATAAACCCAGCCGGAGCCAAAATAAAATGTATTTGGTCAAGCAGGTTTATGTTCGAGGCTAATATAATAGCCTAAAACAATACCACGTTTATATAAGATAATCGTGGTAGAAAAGTTAGGGTAGATACCACTGCCACCAGCCAAGTCTTAATGTTAAGGGAGCGAAAACAAGGCTCCAGGAGTCACAGACAAAAAGGGATAAGAGTTAACCCTTTCCAATACTCCATGTAAGATGGGGTGTACTGGGTCTGTGGTTTAAAGTGACTATATAAAGTTAATGGCAACTTTACCTCTTTGTGGGGGACAGTAGTCAGCCCCAGAATAATTGAGTCAGTGGGAATTCTCAAAGACAACCCTGTGTCACTGCACTGAAGGTGCTGTGTAACACACACAGAAAGTGGTGCACATGGAGTAGTTGAGGCTCCAGTGCCCAAGATCACACAAAGTAGAAATACACATAGTAAAACACATGTAAGAGTAAGGCCCACACTCTTACCAGGTGAGAAAATAAATCCTAGAAATCCAGCAAAGCTGGCGAGGGACTCATTAGGTAAGGGAAATCAACCATTTATGAGAATTCTCCCTAACATTGGGCATAAGCCTCTCGAGTCTGCTTACTGATTTGAACACGCTGCACCTCAAATAATAGTTGCTCCATGGCGAAATCAGCTTGGCAAGCAGCATCTCCGTTTTTAGTAGCTGTCTGTGTCATCAAAGTTTGTTTACTTCTGGGCCTCTAGGAGATGGGTTGTAAAAACATGTTCAATGTAAAACCAACATACATTATATAGCACTTTAGATTTTTTTAAAGGCATGTTATCAAGACACCAGCCCAAAACACTTTTTGTAATCACAATTGTTAAGTTAGTTACCCTTGCTTTCTTGACTTTCTGTGAAACCGTGTTCTTCACTGTAACGACTGCACCAGCAAGTTGGTCCGCCACCTCGAATCCACGTGCCTCCTCTTCCATTTCCCTATCTTGTACACATCCCTAGAATAGAATATTGATTAACAAAAAGTCAATTGTATTTTAAATCAAATTATTTCCTCACACACATGGCTTACATAGACAGTCTCGTACACTGGGTACGTCATTTAGTCAAAATATACATTTCGAATTTCACCTGATTGATGGCTAGTGTTCTCGATCAGAGATCACTGTGCAAAACCCACCGATTGTAATTTTGCACTCAAGCGTTTTGCAAAAGATGCTAGTTTATAATAATGTCACTGTCTAATAGCATCAGATGTACGATATACTTTATTTCATTCAAGGGAACGGTCAGTACGCATACCTCAGGCTCTGGATCAGCTTCAAAGGATGATGTAATTGTAGTCGAAGTACCAGCATCATCCTGTAACACAGTACTTGTTTTAGTATGGATGAAAAAAGTGAAATTGAACACACACAATGGGATGCAGACAATGGTACATATCAATAAAAACCCATAAATGAAACATTATGTAAATAAACCACAGGATACGTAAACTTTATCATATTATCTCTAATTCCATGCATAATACATTTCCGGAACTGAACAGCGAAATAAAACTACCTGATACGCGCTCAAAGTTGTTGTTGACTACGGGAAAGACATGGATGCAGAATCTTGCTCCCTCGTAGTCAGTGCATTGTCATGGAGTTGTAAAGGGAAAATTAGATTTGAATTAGAAATGCTAACCTAAACAAATTGACATGTAAAGCAACCGATTACGAAAAGATTATGCTTATTTCCAAGGGCACTATAGCATAGTTCTCTGTGCCCATATATAGCTTTCTACGATGCTCCTAAAACCAAGGACAGATGTATAGCAAAATGGGGTTTAGTAATAAAGCAATACAATCTTGTAAAGATGAAAAGTATTGTAAGGTACATTTACACCTAAAACACGAATCCGTCCATGTAGTTACCTGTTCACTACCCCAAGGCCTACAGCTAAATCATGAACCGTGACTCACATGAGGCAGTGTGTGTATGAATATAGTTGGAATTGCCTTTGGAAGCAATTTACGAGACGTTCTGAGTCGATGCTTCTTTGTGTACTGCGATTGGTCGTACATATTCGTGGTAAAGTGCAGGCTGCAGATGCAGAATCGATCACCCTCAAGTCCCCCCCAAGACATCCTGGGCTCTACTTTCATGCTCTTCCGGCGCAAATCTGCAATATCTGACCCATTCTCTTATTAGATCTATATTCCTCAGGAATATATGCATTATTGTGCCTTTAGGTTTGTTATGGGTCTTAGAACGGCAACCGTAAACCATACATGCAGGCATTGTTGGAAATTCTGTAAAAAAAAAAAAGAAAATAAGTCCACATTGTAAAACAATTATTTTGCATAAAAGCTTTAGAAAGATGGAATCATACCTAAATTTTTCTATGCAATCTATGTTTCGGTCACCGAAGCAAAACCTGTGTAGCGTAGCCGACTGTATTCTAGGATAATTTTAATACACAATTGATTGATGTGACGCAAATCGTAACATGTTACTCGTCCCTTGCATGTACTATCATGCATCAAAAGGAAACATGCTTATAGACACGGTCCGCGAAGGATGCAATTCGATCCCAATTGACACCGATGACAATTGCTATATATCGAGAACAGAACAAATTAAACTCAAGTCAATGGTAATGGCAATTAGATGAATGAACATTACACCACTGGGTACCTTTGTTCGAAATAGATAGAAATTTAGAGATCAAGAAGATATGATTAGGTGACCTACTCTTACCTTGACCAACAAACAGTTAGATTCAGCAGGTAGGGTAGTTAGTAGCAGGAGAACAGGGAGATGAAGTTCTCAGTTAGCACGTTCACAAGTTGACTTGCAGTGCTTACAGATGTTCTCCTGATAAATATCAAGGGGTTTATAAAGAATTAGAACAGTGGGTGTGTATGTGAATGAGTGACATGTATATGGTGTGGTCTTATGTGGACAGCAGGGGCGTGGCCTGCTTCAATGGAGCCTGCCTGGAGACACTGGGTCTGGGGAGGGCATGTGAACAATGGCCCCTGCACACAAGATACCTTTGAAGTGTACATGGTGTTTGGCACCTTGGCCGTTCCCACCCCTGCCAGCCCCCTGTGGCAGCACACATCCACTGGTGCAAACTGCTGTTGATTCTGGTGGGGGGATGGATGGGCATGAGGCGTGCAGACAAGGCCCGGAACACTGCTGAAAGGAGACACTTATGTGGATTGCAGGGGCAGGGTCTGCTTCAGGGGAGCCTGCCTGGAGACACTAGGTCTGGGGAGGGCATGTGAACAATGGCCCCTGCACGTAAGATACCTTTCAAGTGTACATGGTGTGTGGCACCTTGGCCGTTCCCACCCTGCCAACCACCTTTGGAGGGCACGGCCACAGGTGCTAACAGTCATTGATAGGGTAGGGGGAAGGACGGCCAAGAGGCATGCAGGAAAGGGCCGGAACACTGCTGAACGGAGACACACTTGATTCACTGAAAAATTGAAACAACCATTCATAAAAGTTCAGTTGTATTTTATTTTGTTGCTGATTTGATGGCACAAATGTACTACACATTATAAACTTCGGGTTGCAGCACAGTATGGGAAAATCCCCTGTACTGACCGTTGTCACTGGGGAATGTGTCTCTAATGGCACTCTGTAATTTTACTCTGTATCCTTGTAACTGCTTCTACTCACTGCACCCTTGTATAATAATGTAAATAATGTACAGTATTGTAACTAAGCTGAGAATATACCTGTAATGCTTGCGCCCTCATACCTTCTGGTCCGGTGCACCATATAAATAAATAAACAAACAAACAAACAGTTTCTAACTGCTGCTGTGCACTTTTTTCTATGTCTGCCAAGTACTTCTTGTTACTGGCAGCTTTTCTGAGTAGTGATTCTAGCCTCTGACTTTCCCTTCCCTATTTCTGCTTTGTTCCTACTAATGGCACCAACGACACAGGGGGGTATTACTCGTCGAACGCGGTGTCCAAGCCTCCCATGAAACCACCATGTAAACGAACAATAGGCCACCAGCCTGTACCACCTGTGGAAGAGAAAGATACAAACTGTTTTTAAATGAACAATATAAGTGTATTAAACCTTAGTTGAAAATGCAATCTTGTATCCAATGGCATTGTTTGCCAGTGCAAATGTTACTTCACGGATCAATCCAGTTGGGCTTTAAAGTGTAGACACATTACAATATCGAACGACTATGATTTCCTTTACATTTGGGACACAAAGAAATATTGCTTCATGGTTGTACATGAAATAACATAAGAAGACCACTATGATTTCCCCAAATCGCGAGTGACGTACAGAATTGCAAGACTATATTCATTTGGCAGTGATAGACCAAAGATACGACAATATAGGAGACAACCATGAAATGTTAGTGGCCTAAGTGACATCACAACTAGAGTACACTTACTTGTTACTTGGATTGCAAGGGCAAACTGTTGCGTGAAGTTCGTACATAAGCACCATCATAATCCTCAACACGGACCGTGTGAGGCAGGCTGCCCTGAAGTCATGCAGCTTGGTAACGCATTGCGGCCATGTCTCGCCTTCCGATATGTAGGTCAAGCATCCAGAGTTTTCTCGGCAGCAGCAGTTCTCCTCCTCGGTTGGCATTAATGTACACTGATTGCAGGTACACCAGGTGGGGACGTCCTTCATCCGACTAGGCTCAGGCTCTTGATCTGTTGATTCGTCCTCCCAACTGTCGTCCGAAGCCCCATCGTTTCTGCATCTTTCTCTTTCGAGTAATTCCGCCTACGAATACTGTGTCTCATATTGGTAGGGCTGTATTGTTGCCTTTATGCGACAAAATAAAAATAGATAGTAAGGATAGTACTAGTATCTGTTCTTATGGAATACGAGCAACAAAGGTAGCTGACCAGAGCACAGAAACGAGGCACAGAATACTCAAAAAAAGACAGTGAAACGATTGGAAAAGCAAATCCGATGTTGTCTGATGAGAAGCAGTCTGTTTATACTTAATGAGTAAAGAGGCGTCCTGCCATTTCCATGGAGACACGTCATTAGCTGAAGCGCAGAGAATGTTGACACGAGACGTGCATTGGCTTGTGAAATGGGCGGTACGCGTCTAGTGATCTCAGCCTCCGGGGCGGGGGATTTGATTTAGTGCCGCCAGGGCAGTTCACCTTAGGGCGATGCGGCAACTGATAAGATTAGCACAAGATGGCCACGCCCTGCTGCCTGATTTTGCATCTGTAAAAATGAGGAAAACTACGGTAAGCTGCATAGGAAATGTTTGTACGATCGATCAATGTATGCTTGAAAACACATGCCCGAACCCCCGAGACAATAATATTTTTGAGCGCACTAATCCTTTAAGTGGGAAACAGATTGGCCCAATATTGCCAGAGGACTGGATCACAATCCTGATGTATCCGCGAGAAACGGCTATCTCAGCTAAGCTCAGACTGATACAATTTAAAGAACTACACTGAGTGTACTACCAGAGGTTGGCTCTATAATGCTGAAACAGAGCCACAGACCCCAACTACCTATGCTGTTTACAGGAGGAGGGTACCTTCTTCCACAAAATATAGGACTGTGCCCGGATACAGCTGTTTTGGCAACATTGTTGTGATAAACTGTCGCGGCACTAGGTCACACTATCCCTAGAGACCCCAAACTGATGTTACTAGGCGTTGAAGAGGAGGGAAGCATGATACGCTTTGAAAAACTGTTCTTTTCAACGACTACAGGCTTGATTAAACGTAATATAGCAAAGATGTGGGGCTCAGCTGTAGTACCGCAATAGGAACAATGGGTGAAAGATGTTGACATCTGTGTGGCAATGGAGCAACGTATCTACACGGCCAGGGGTTGCCCTGGGAAAGGCCCGAAAATATGTCAGAGGTGGGAAGATGAACTATAAATTTAAAATCGCTGCATAATACCTGAATGTGAAGATCAAATATGGAAATATAATGATATAAAATGGCTATTTAAGGTGATGAATCTGTGACAGTTGTATTTTAGTTATCATCCATTTTACCTTGTGTAGTGTGTATGTTACTATGTTATGTATTATAAAATGTGCCAAACAATAAAATGTGTTATCAAAAAAACATAGCATATACCATGAGGTACGTGGCATAAGAATATTTGGCAATGCTTTTTCAAACCTCTCCCCCACATTGGTATCTCACACATCTGTATTGGGTTGGGGTTTGTCTTGACAGCATTCAAATATTCTTCTTTGTCTTGTCTGCGTTCAAACATTCTTCTTAACATGTAATGATGGTGTAATCTTTGGGATTTGCCCACATTAGCAATTTCATACCATTTAAACAATCTGTGTTCTTGCGCTTGTTGGAACGCCCCGGGTTCCCCTTCTGCTTTGGGCAGATTTACAGGGCTTTTCCTGCATTTATGATGCTCTTCACACCATTGTGGGATGACTCTTTCATCCGCTTTACATTGGGAGGTGTATGGACATTCTCCCAGCTGCTTACGTGGCTCTGCAGTGACTAGTCGGCTTCCTTGTTCATTCGGAATGAAGAGTCTTCCTTTAGCGAGCGGTCTGACCTCTCGTCTCCATTACCCTCTTCGCTCACACGCGCCTTCTCTTCCTCCGTCCCAGCGGCCTTCTCTGTGTTCTTGAGTCCCGGTCTGGGACTGAACGTCCTCTCCTGCACAGCTCACTTCCATAGTGCGTTTTTCAGCTTTAAATGTCCCACGCACTTAAGGTACGGCAAAACAACTAGACTGCATGTGATATTTCGAGTTCCTGTTCCTTTGCACAAGCTCTTTCCTCCTCTTCTTCGTCCCAGTACCTGAGTGATTATGGGAGTTGGAGTCCATGGATGACATTGGATTCTCAACTCTTATCTGGTTTTTTATCGAATTTTCACATAAGGGCTTATAAAAAAAGGTGATGTGATGTGTAAGTGGTTTTTCTTAGGATTCTCACATAAAAAGGTACATGAGAAAAAGAGGGCATGTATGTGAGGACTCTTAAGTGGTTTTTCTTAAGGACTTTAGATAAGGGTATACCTGAAACAAAGTGGGCCATATGCGGGTTGTGGGTGTTTGGGTAAAAGATAGAGTTCTGGTCACAGACATTTAGAGAAGAGTTTTCTTCCATTTCCTCAACAAGGGGGAGTCCTTAGCTTACAATAGGCCACTAAGGTCTTTGATGCCAGCTAGACTTTTTCATGGGGAAGGAGGGAATACTGCACCTTCTCCAATGGAGTCAAAACACCCCTGCCCCGGTAGTTCTCCTCTCCTATGTGATCCCTCCTCATATTTCCGCCCCCAGTGTCAGGACCAGGTAATGGCTGCTGTCCCATGGCCACAGGGTGGTGGGTCACCCCGGGGAATTTGTGATGACGAGACTGGATGTATCACAGTATCCTTGCATGAACGCACATCACTGTGCACGCAGCAAGGGTTTTTATGGAGTCTAGGATGCATCCTACAGGGGGGTAGGATGAAGTCGTAGATATTAATTCCACCTTGCTGAAAGGGATAGGATGTGTGGCGGGCACATCTGTAGTAGAATAGAGGAGCGTGTAGACAGTGGAAGATTTCCATTAGATGGGAGTGATGCGTAGTGCAGGCGATTGTATAGTTGTGTCATTCTTTATGGGGATTGAGAGAAGGTAAGCGCTGATTTATTGGTGTGGAGCGCGAGCAGTAGATCAGAAATATTGTGGTATATTGCGTCGGCCGAGGTGGAAGGGTTGGCTCAAGATTGTTGCTATTAATAGTAGTGCTTAGTGGATTGAAGTGTAATGTAAGTAAGTTTGTAATTGGTTATGTATAACGTACTTAATACCCAGAGGTGTCTAAGCGCGGACCCAGGGATTGAACCTGTGTTGCTCAGCGTTGTCTTGCTTCCAAGGTGAGTGTGTTGCCCGTGAGCTATCCTCCCGAGAAGTAACAGTGGCTGGAGGAGGAGGAGGGGTCAGGTATTTGTATATTAATAATAGAGTAGTAAGGTAGTTAGAATTGTGTGGGCCGTTGGAGAGGGCCATAAAGTGTGAAAGAATTATTGGGTAGTCCTGTGGAGAGGGCCAGTGTGTTTGATAAGAATAATTGGGCGGGCCTGTGGAGAAGGCCAATGAATGTTGTTTTTAGTAGGATTGATGTGAATAGAAGGTGTGAAAGATTGAGGGAAGGGGAGTGTTGAGTGGGGTGGATGTATTGGGTATGGTTTGTTTAAATATTTGGGACTGGTGTAAGTAACAAATTGTGATTAGATATTTATAAAATTGGGAGGAAAGCTACATTGCACAAGAATAAGGGGAGGGAACTCTCGACTGTGGTAAGTCAGAATTATTTAGTGGGTTGAGGATGGTGTTTAATGGGATAATTGACACGCCCTTAGACCACTTATGAAAAAAATTGCTGCTGTATCACAATAAAATATTTAAATACCACCTCCAGTGGGTGCAGGACACAGCAGGACAGTGTTTTCGAGAATGGCCAGGAGAAAGAACGTTTGACAGTGACATCATAGAAAACATGCTCTCATATTTGTTGGTGACATATAAAAAGGTGCCAAATTAAAAAGCAGACAAAATATTTTAGGCTTATGGAAGCTCTATGAAGAGAAAAAGGAGGAACCCGCCAAAGGGGGTGGGAAAGGTACCACGCTGCCCCCTCCCAATGGGCTGAACCCTACGCTGAAGCCTGCAGTGGGGTACACAAACCCACAAAGAGTATCCCCAAGTAGGGACAAAGCAGAAATAGGGAAGGGAAAGTCAGAGGCTAGAATCACTACTCAGAAAAGCCGCCAGTAACAAGAAGTACTTGGCAGACATAGAAAAAAGTGCACAGCAGCAGTTAGAAACTGTTTGTATGTTTATTTATTTATATGGCGCACCGGACCAGAAGGTATGAGGGCGCAAGCATTACAGGTATATTCTCAGCTTAGTTACAATACTGTTCATTACTATACAAGGGTGCAGTGAGTAGAAGCAGTTACAAGGATACAGAGTAAAATTAAGACAGAGTTACAGGTTGAACAATTTTGTAGTAGTTGCAGGGTGTCATTTATTGGTCTTTGTTCTTAAGCCACTGGATGTAGTTATCCCTAAATTGGTGGTAGGTTTGAGGTGCTCTGACGGAGGGTGGTAGTGTGTTCCAGTGTTGGGCTGCTTTCAGCTGGAAGCTGTTGCCGCCCCTTTTCGTACGCTTGAATCTGGGAACAACGAGCAGGTTAGCATTGCTATTTCTGGTGTATCTGTTGGGCGTGTATCTGGTTATTCTGTCTGATAGATAACGGGGAGCTGCGTTGTTAAGGCATTTGTGGGTGAGGGAGGCTACCTTAAGCACGATTTTGTCCGAGATAGTGAGCCAGTTGTGAGTTCTCCTAGTATTCGAGATGTGTTCTCTTTTAGGGAAGCTAAGCGCTGCTCTGAGAGCATTGTTCTGTAGGATCTGGAT
This sequence comes from Ambystoma mexicanum, assembly GCF_040938575.1. NCBI lineage: Eukaryota > Metazoa > Chordata > Amphibia > Caudata > Ambystomatidae > Ambystoma > Ambystoma mexicanum. Next base: position 1,108,117,420 of record NC_090931.1, read on the forward strand.
TTTATTGGTAATCTGTTTGTTGGCGCCTACATAGAGGGAGTTACAATAGTCCAGCTTAGATAGTATGAGAGCCCTGGCTAGAATAATGCAGCTTTGGGTGGAGAGGAAGGGTTTGGCCGAGCGTATAAGCTTGCATGTGTAGGCTATAGTGGATGCCATGGAGCTGACCTGTTTATGGAAGGAGAGGGTGGAATCGATGCCAAGGGTTTTCACTTCCTTAGCTAACTTTATAGGGTTGCCGTCTATGGTGAAGCTGGAGTAGTTGAGGTCCAGTTGGTTTAGGTTCGTGGCTGATCCCTGGATGATGAGTTCGGTCTTGTCATCATTTAGGCATAGACTATGGGAGGCCATCCATGCCTAGATGATGAGGTACACCTTGTTCACCAAGGCCAAATCCGTGTTGTAATCTCCCGTCAACGGGATGAGGATTTGGGTATCATCAGTATAGTTAGTGTAGGTGATACCCAAACCGTCGAGATCATCAAACAGGGGCTGTTTGATGTACAGTGTGGGGGGACACATGACCCCTGAGGGACCCCGCATGTGATGGGAATGGGGTCAGCGGAGGCCGTGGTGGAGAAGACGCGCATGGATCTATTGCTTAGGAATGATGTGATCAGCCAATAGCTTCTTGGGAAAAGTGGGCCGCCAAGTCTAATTGGCTATATAGGATTTTATGATCAACAAGATCAAAGGCTGCCGAGAGGTCTAAGAGGAGCAATAAAGCAGTTTTCCCATTATCTCTCAGAGTGTCAATTTGGGCCTTGAGGTCGATGAGTGCGTTTTCTGTGCCGTGTTGGGGTCTAAATCCTGATTGCCGGACTCCTAGGAGGGGGTTTTGTTCAAGCAATTTTTGAATTTGTAGGTAGGCTGTCTTGTCTAAGATTTTTAGTAGGAAGGGGACGGTGGTGATGGGTCTGTAGTTAGTGGGTACGGCTGGGTTGAGTGTGGGTATTTTTTAGTAGGGGGAGGACCCAGGATTCTTTGAGGTTGTTGGGGATAGTACCAGAAGAGAAGGAGGCGTTGATGAGTTTGGTGATGAATGGAGATAGGTCTCTGGCCGCGTCTTTGAGGATTTGAGGTGGGCATAGGTTGCCTTGGCAGTTAGAAGGCTTGAGGCCGAGTAGGATGTTTTCCACTTCTAGCGTGGAGACTTTGGAAAAGCTGAAGCGAGTGGGGGGCTTGGGAGGAGGGTGTTGAGGGATGGTGCGTGGGGGGGTGTTGTTGGGTTTGGCGTTGGATAAAGTCTCTTTCTTGTTGTTAATTTTGATTTGGAGGCCTGCGACTTTATTGGAAAGGGCATTTTGGATGCTGGTGCACTATTGTTTGTCTTTCTTACAGGTGTCTGGGACCGGGATGGGTGTCTCCAGCTCTTTTAAAATGGTGAACAATTCTTTAGTGCTGGATTTGGCATGCAGTATTCTCAGGTTGCAAGATTCTTGTTTGGCGAGGAGGATTTCTTTTTTATAGGTAGAGACTATTTTGTTGAGGATCAGCTTGTTGCTGTCAGTGGGAGTTTGTCTCCAAATGTGTTCCTTTTTTCGTTTCTCTAGTCTGAGGGCTTTTAGGTGGGCCGTGAACCAGGTATTCAAGTGTTTTATCGGCTTCGGTTTTCTCAGCTTTAGTGGTGCGATGGCAACTAGGGCTAGGCGCATGCTATTGTTGTAACTTTCAACCAGATGGTGGGGGTTGGAGTTAGCAGGGAGTTGGTTCAGTGTAGGTAGAATGAGAGGGATGAGTTTTTCCACAGTTATATTTTTCTTGCTTCTAGTCGGGATGGCTGAGGCTAGGGAGATGCTAGCGATAGGGTTGGCCGCTTCGAGTGTGAAGGAGAGGAGGTGGTGGTCTGACCAAGGTTGCGGGGTGATGGCAGTGATGGAGATCGCACAGTTGTGGTCTGCTATCCAGTCAAGAGTTCTCCCTTTGTTATGAGTGGGGGTGGACACTCTTTGGGGAAGCCTAGTTCTGATGGTGAGTAATTAATGGCCGACGCTTGGGTGTCTTTAGGGTCATTGTAGCCAAGGTTAAAGTCTCCTAAGAGGAGGCATTGAGAGGTATTTTTTAAGTTGTTAGAGAGGATGGAGTTAAGGTCTTCCTCAAAGGAGCCTAGGGGTTCTGGGGTCTGTATAGTAGGTGGACGGTGATGGTTTGGGAGTTAGTGGTGGGGAGTTTGGCTGTGAGCAATTCACAGGATGAGTAGTGATCGGTAGTGTCAGGTTTAAGGTTGAGGTGGGTTTTGGCGATTATAGCGAGGCCACTGCCTCTAGAATCAGTTCTGTCTGTTCGGAGGATGGAGAAATTCTCAGGGATGGCTAGCGCAAGGGCTGGGCCAGCTGCTGCATGAAGCCAGGTCTCAGAGATGGCTAGGAAGTCTAGTTCTTCCATTAGGATGAGGTCTGCTATGTCTGTTGCGTGGGCTACTACAGATCTTGCATTGATTAAAGCCCCTCTTATGGGGGTAGTGGCATGTTTACTCGTAGTAGGTGTAGAGGTTGATGATCGAGACTTATGTTTGGTCGTAGTATTGGTTTGGGTAGGTTTGTGCCTTTGTTGGACGGGATAGTCAGGATGTAAGGCTGGGGCCAGTTAGATGGTTTGGTATGGGTGGTATCCCTAGCTCTGGGCTCATATATTTTGGGGAGTCTGGCGCATAGTTTGGAGTTTCTAGCAGAGAGGTTGCACGGTGTAGAGAGGTACATGGTGAGTGATGGGGTGGTAACCATGCTGGTCAGGCCTGGTAAGGGGGGGGCTGAGAGGACTAGTTGCGTGGATAAGGTGGATGATGACTCTCAGCAGTGCTGAATATATACCCAGTAGGTACATTTTAGTGGAAGGAGGTGCAAACAGTGGGCATGTGTCTAGTATCAGCTGGTTGCTGCGTTGTTAGGGTTTACCTAACCGAAGATCAGAATCAGGTAGACAGCTAAGACACACTAAGTTGCAATGACTGAATGGGCCAGGGATTCACCTAGATTCAAAGTCAAGTGGACAGCTGAAGCACATTAGATTGCATTTACTAAGGGGGGGCCAAGTTTCACCTAGATTCAAAAGTCAAGTGGGCAGCTGAAACACATTAGATTGCATTGACTAAGGGGGGCAAAGATTCACCTAGATTCAAAGCCAAGTAGGCAGCTAAAACACATTAGATTGCATTGGCTAAGGGGGGAAAAGATTCACCTAGATTCAAAGTCAAGTAGGCAGCTAAAACACATTAGATTGCATTGACTAAGGGGGGCAAAGATTCACCTAGATTCAAAGTCAAGTAGATGGCTGAGGGATTTTTCACTGTAAGTTACATTGACTATCAGATTGTCAAAATTGACAGTGACTGAAATGGATGCAGCAGAAAGCACCTAGATTTTGTGAGCTAACTCTGGCATACTGGCAGTAGTGAGAGCATTCAGGCAAAATCAAAGGTACAAATCACTAATGTGAATTAATCAGGACATATGCAAAGAATCTGAATACAGTTTGGTCAGTAGGCATTCAAGTGGCAGTTTTTAGCAAAACAGTCCAGCGGTGAGCAAGGTTTTTGCACTTTATATGGTATTTCCTGCAGTACCACAGGCAGACATGGTAGTAGAAGACAAGGAGGTAGCCAGGCGTTGCGCCGTAGTGTAGGTCAAAGTTACCTGGAGTGTGACGGGCAGGGGGTATGGCAGACGGCAGACACAGGCACCTAACAGGTGTTGGCCTTGCTGCAGTGGGCCTTGGACAATGTGGGCCGGCTTCGCCTGCCGGCGACCAATAGGAGAGTAAATAGGCACGGCAGCCTATCAGTGTTGGAGGCTGGAGCCTCAGTAGATGTTGATGCAGGCAGTGAAAATGCAGACGGCCATTTTGAAAGGGTGAAAGCCTCGTGTGTTTCAATAGCGTTTTCAGCGCTGCAGCAGTAGACAAATTCGGATCTGTGGAAATGGGCTGTAAGGAAGCCTATCCTTCCTTCAGTGTTGCGCAGAATCGCGGATGCACTTTTTTGGGAAGGTGATTTCTGGAAATGCGCTCGAAGTTTAGCGCTTCCCTTAATTCATGGCATGGATGTAGGGCCATGGTGGAAAGTGCCCGCCGGGTGCACGTTGCTCCTGGAGGGGCGGGGGACAGGTCCTGGGAGCTCCTGCTCCTACGCTGGTGGTGAGTGTAAGGCCAGGCACCTAACAGCTGTTGGCCTTGCTGCAGTGGGCCTTGGACAATGTGGGCCGGCTTCGCCTGCCGGCGACCAATAGGGGAGCAAATAGGCACGGCAGCCTATCAGTGTTGGAGGCTGGAGCCTCAGTAGATGTTGAGGCAGGCAGTGAAAATGCAGACGACCATTTTGAAAGGGCCGTCTGTGCTCTGTGCTCAAAGCTGCAAAAACTGTGATAGAGAAGGAGACCTGGAAAAAGGAGGAGGAGCAAGGGGCGGCAGGAACACCAGGTGGCTGCACGTATGGGAAAACTATGTTTAAATTAGATAAAGAGACCCTGGAAGAGCAGGAGAAGACCCCCTCGTGGTCCGAAGCAAACCCCAAGGATATCGATGAGGAAGGAGACGCGCGGCCAGGCAGGGGAGATATATGGGATGACGAGCAATGGGTCAAAGACAGAAAGAAGGGAGACGGATTGGGGGAGCAGTAGGGACTTGTCCCAGACCCTCAGCAACAGGATAGAAGTAGCTAGCACTGTAAAAGGCAGTGCTTTCCCCGCACCACAAACACAGCTGCGTGTGCTACAGAAAGGCAGGGGAGGAGCGCAGTATGTACCATGGCAGAGCACGCACAGTGATAACAACATATAGCTTGCCATCCCTTGTAGCGGGAGCGGGGAAATGGATATATACTCTTGAGAAAGAGACAGCAGGGGTTACTCTGACAATTGGCGACATGAAGAGTTTATTTGTAGTCATATTGGGTGAAAGAAAAGACAAAATATGGTATTAGGCAGATTATAACAGAAAATGGAGCAATAACATACACAACGGTATGCCCTTTAACGTGTGGAAAGTTTTAAGGACTATGTATCCACAGACATGGGGCCATTTTGGCCTGCAAAACGAAGCCTGACGAGGACCCTGCAGAATATATACAACAGATACAGAAGATGTGGACATTAGAGAAATGGAAATCATGGGACGTGAACATACCTATATTTTACCACATAATCCCCTCAGATATCACTAGAAAAGGTGGTAGGGATAGAAGCGAAGGGATGGCTAGAAATACAGACCACAATAGTACACTTTTGTAAGAGTAAACAAGAAAGAGAGGACACGGCAGGCAATGCTATTAAGGCAGAGGCAACATTGGTGCAAAAGAAATCAGCAAAAACATCCATGGAATGGGCTGTACTCACCAACATTGTCCCAGGTCAGCTCGAAGTTGCCCCCGTTCAGCAAGAATGGGGGAGGAGGGAAGAGTTCCCTGTGGGAGCATGCCACAGGGAGGAGTGTACCCCCTCCAGCAAGGGGGGGTTCCAGCAGCAGGAAGGGTATTCCCAACAGGGAGTGTATCAGCAATCAAGAAACTATCAGCGAGGGGGGTATTACCCACGGACGGGATATTACCAACAGGGCAGAGGATACTCAGAGAGAGGGAGGGGCTTTGGTTATGGTGGGGCGAGGCCCAAATTTGGAGGACCATGCTTTACATGTGGGCAGAAGAGCCACTATGCATGAACATCTCCACATGGACAACAGCAGCAGTATAACCAGGGGGGCACAGGTATATGTTAAAAACATGCAGCCACAGATGCAGTGCACACAGCAGCCACTCCAAATGCAAATGTCACCACAGCAGGTGCAGGCGCCTTTCACAAAGACAATGCAACCTGCAGGGCCCACAGTTCCCTTAACAACACAGGTAAGCACACAGCAGCAGATAACAGTACCATAGAATGCCCTACAGGTTTAAGCACAAATACACATGCAGGGAGACAGCACATTGCTAGCACAAAATGAATTAACACATTATACAGGAGGGTAGGTTCTTGGTAGGTATGCCATATGCATTTCCAGGACAAGGCCCACACACCGACAGAAGGCATGCATGTACCCAATGCTTTAAGTAACTGAAGACCCCAATAAGGAACCCAAGGTAGCTTTGGAGAATGGACAAAAAGATTTCTTATTTTTGGTCGACAAAGGAGCCACCAAATCTTGTATTAAGGAGGGTTTCTGTCCCCTATCAGACAAAGTAATGGACACACAGGGATTTTCTGGGCCGTTGTAATGGATCCTATCACAGGAGATTTACCACTCACGATAGCTGGTAGCAAATAGTAGTGCTCTTGTATTCAAAAGACACTTCCATCAACGTATTAGGAAGAGAGTTAATGAGCAAGTTAAATATGACAATTACATTTTCTGAGAAGGGCATAGTATGCTCGACATCCGGCATCTTTTATGAGTGGGTCACAGCCCTCATACAAGCATTTTGCACGCACAACACTTTACAAGAATCGCCATGCCACCCAGAGGTATTCCTTTATGGGGTACAAGTATTGTTAGGATGGGTACCCAAAATGGAAGACAATGTATTTCGATTGGCCACTACATTCTTGTTCAGGCCAGCAGTACAGAAGGAAATAGCACCCGGAACAACACTCACCATATATTTAGAAGGAACTCTTACAAGGAAGGATGTGGTAGTTTTGTGTGGGACAGATGAAGACGATACAGAGTGGTGCACGGTCCACGGCATTGACCCAACATTTAGACTGACAGACTTGACCGATGAACAGCTATTTTCAGAGGATGAAGAGGAGGGGAAAACGGTATTTCAGATATGCATTCCATGCTAAGTAGACAGAGGAGAGACCGGTCCCCCACAGGATGCAGGTAGTGAATAAGGCATCAACTCACTTGCAGGAAGATTTGAAAAAAGTAGCATGGACCAGATGCCCCCATGTTGTAGGTTTGCTGAAGGGAGTAGGGGCAGTCCTCATAAAAGTAAAGGAAGGGGCATTGTTGTCCCGGGTCAAGCAGTACCCACTATCACGTGAAGACGAGGATATGACACGCTTCTCCCACTATGGAAACAGGGCATAATAAACATTTCAGAATCCCCATGTAATAAGGCCATCTACCCTGTCAAGAAATCGAAAAGTGGGATGTGGGGATTTATTCAAGATCTCCACCCTTTAAACAATATATTGGGGTGACAGAGTTTCCACTTGTACCAAACCCAGCCACAATATTATTCAGCATACCTACAGAAGCAACATGCTTCACAGTCACCGATTTGAAGAAAGCATTTTTTCCATCCCACTGCATCCAGATTCACAGTACCTCACTGTGTTTACTTATCGCGGAACGAGATTCCAACATACTTGGTTAGCACAAGGGTATTGCAAGTTGCCTAGTCTTTTTAATAGGGTGATCCAGATGGACCTAAGCAACATGCACAGCACAGTCATCTAGTACATGGACCACCTACTGGTGTGCAGCACAACGGAAGACCAGTGGAGGAAAGATTCAGTTACAATTCTGACATTGCTAGCACAGTAAGGGTACAATGTAGACAAGGAGAAATCGCAGTACTGCCAAAATGTAGTAGTGCATTTAGGACAGATATAAGTAGACAGCAAAAGGATCACTCCACAGAGATGTGATGACTCAGTGAGAAATCTGAGGACATTCTCACATGTAACCCTCTTAGGACCTTCTCTCAGGTAACCGAGAGAGATAAAACTACCAGATCATGACCCCCGGGGGTGGATCTACGAGGGAGGATCCCCTGAGTGGAGGGTGTTTGGGGATTGGGGTGAGAATGCCCATGGGTGAGACACGGTATTCCCTAGGTCATGATGACTACCTACCCTACCTTCTCACTAAGTTTATGGGTTGAGAACCCTGTGCCATCTTCCCTCCTTCACTCTTACAAAGTGCAGTGCTCATAAATAGAGAAAGTAGAGTAATATCACCTTCATATGGCGAACAATATTCAAATGCTAGGGTGAGAATAAGACAGCGGGGAATAATAGCTACTCCCTATCATAGAAACCATTCGGGGAGTGGGGAAAAAGGAGATCAATCACGAGGGACATACACTTTCTACTGTAAATCCAAATCCATCAGTTTTCCTCTGCTCCTACCAAATTCTAAGAAGAAGAGAAGAGCGCCTAAGGGTAAGACATGGGTACCAAATTCTAAGAAGAAGAGAAGAGCGCCTATGGGAAAGACATGGTTTCCTCCTTTCCTAACACTGACTTAAGCTCCCTTCCCTCATGCTTCATGGGCTATTTCCGCTCATGTCCTATTCTACCCCATGAGTTCCCACAAAGTACTGAGAAGAGGAAGAAGCCTTGAAGAGGAATGGACACTTCCCAGAGAACACACAACTCTATTAACGGGAAGAAGGAGAAGGATTTGGAGGAATACAGAAATGAAGGTCAGGCATGTCCCATTCATTGTGTTAACTATGGCCAGGCAAAAGAGGTTAACAGGGTTCAGGTGTATAAAAGGTGGAGCACACAGCAGAAGGACGTTTGTCAGGAGAGAGCAGCAGGAAGTCCAGTCCAGCACGTGATGAGCCTGTGGACAGCGGAGCGCCAAGACGCTAAAAAGTAGCAAAGTAAGCAGTTTTTGGAAGCATGGCAAGGGAGCAGTGTCTTTAGGGAGCCTACGAGGTTGGAAGAATGGAACCGTGTGGCGGGTCGGTCCCTTCATTGGGGCAGGAGATGAGACCCTGACCTCAGGTGTAAGAAGTCATGTAACTGGATAAGCCGTGATACAGCGCGACCGGTGAGTTTCAAGTACATGCAAGAAGCCAGGTATGCGAGCGAATGAAAGCTGTTGAAGAACAAGTTACTCTCTTACCTAGTAACGTTCTTTCGATGGGATGGTCCGACGACGTATTCCATATCTATGACAATAATCACCACAGCTGTGCTGCTTCGGAAAATCTTTCGGCATCTGCGTCCTGTGTTGATGACGTCGATACGCTGTCCTCAAGAGCCGACATCACTGGATGTTATAAGTAGGACGCACGACGCCCATAGCCTCAGTTGTAGTTTTTTCCCAGAACATGTGGCACCAATATTCTGCCAGTATGACCACAGAAAGCCTTGTGGAAACGTAAGCTGCAATCGCAAGAAATTCTGTAGCGGGGTAGGCATGGAGGGAGCGATATGGAATACGTCATCGGACCATCCCATCGAAAGAACGTTACCAGGTAAGAGAGTAACTTGTTCTTCGAGGGGATTGGATCCTCCGACGTATTCCATATCTATGACAGACTCCCACAGCAGTACCAACATAAGGAGGTTGGAAAAGAATTTAGAATACAGAAATTTAGAATGCCCAATCAAAATGCAGAGTAAAGGACCGCCTTGCCAAAGGCCAGATCTAGCCCATGGATAGAATCTAGGGAGTAGTGTCGTACAAAAGTATGGACCGAAGCCCATGTGGCTGCTTCACAGATGTTACGAATAGGAGCATCCCTCTGCAGGGCAGTAGAGGCAGCCAAACCCCTAGTAGAATGGGCCCCCAAGCCTACCGGAGGGTCCTTACCCGCCAAGCGGTAACATTCAGATATTGCCAAGATAATCCATCTAGACAAAGTCTGCTTAGTAACAGCTTGTGCCAAACACCTTCCAGCGTAACCAATAAATAGCTGATCGTCCACTCTGACCCGGGACATGCGTGGAATGTAGAAGCTTTAAGCTCTCCTAGGATCCAACCTATGGAGCCTCTCCTCGTCCTTACCAGGATGTGGAGGAGGATAAAATGCCGGAAGAATAACCCTCTGGCTTAAATGAAATTCCGACACCACCTTTGGAAGAAAGGAATGACGAACTCTAAGGACAACCCTGTCCTTATGAAACACAGTGAAGGGTGGCTTAACTGAAAGTGCCTGCAACTCGCTCACTCTGCGAGCGGAAGTGACCGTAACTAAAAATACAGTTTTTACAGTAACAATGCATATCAATAGTAGGTCTACAAATCTGAATATCCCCCCCTTTATTTCAGTTTCCCCGGGCCATAGCCTTAGCCCACCGCCCCAGTCTGGTGTGTGTCCCCTCGATCACTCAGAGCCCATCGGGTGTTGATCGGTTTGAATGTCAGTGCAGGGAATCGTTGATCATAGTCCAGTACTGGGGCCCAAATGTTCTGGAAGCGGTGCAGGGCCCCCACTCTCGCCGCGGTGACCTTCTAGGTGAGCAAGATGTCCCAGAGTTTCCCCCACCAGTGGGCCATGCAGGGACCGTCCGGGGACTTCCAGAATCGGGCCAGCACCGTCTTGCCCGCTAGGAGGCATTGCGTTAGAAGCTTTGCCCTGTTTCCAGAGCGGGAGTAAATCCCGGGGACCGGGACCCCTAGCAGGACAGTTTCAGGGTCCAGTGGGAGGGCGGTCCCGGTAATCTGTTCGATGGTCGAGAGACACCTGGTCCAAAAATGCTGGATCTTGGGGCAGGCCCACCACATGTGAAAAAAAGTACCCGGCTGAGCGCAGCCCCTCCAGCAGGAGGGATCCACTTGGGGATTCATGTGGTGAAGTCTGAGTGGGGGGGTAGTACCATTGCAGGGTGAGTTTGTAGGCACATTCCTTATTGGTGACGCAGGAGGAAGAAGAGTGGGTGTGGGTCCATATATCTACCCACGTTTGGTCATCAATCGGATGACCTAGGTGCGCCTCCCACTGGGCCATATATCGAGTTTTTGTCACCAGAAAGTCCCCCACGAAGCGTCTGTATATGGTCGAGGTCCTGCCTCTGGCTGGTAAGTCTCTGAGGGTTAGCTCAAGGGGTGTCGGGGGCGGGTGGCCGCCTGGAGGGTCTGAGGATGGGAGCACCAGTGGCGGAGTTGGCAGTACGTAAATCTATCCCCCTCCTGGAGCCGGAAGACCTCTTTGCATTGTTCGAAGGTACGGGTTTATTCCCAAAATATAGCTGTTCCAGGGTTGCGAGACCCCCATCTATCCAATTTTGGAAGTTACGGGGATGGGCCCCAGGAGAGAAATTTGGATTATGAAAGATCGGTGAGAGAAGGCTCTGGCCTCTCGGGATTCCCTTCCATCTCAAGGCCCAGTCCCAGGAGCTAAAATACAGTTTTAAGTGTTAGCAGTCTCAAAGGACAAGAATCTAAAGGCTCAAACGGAGAACCCATTAGGAATTTTAGAACAAGGTTCAAATCCCAACCCGGCACCTGGAAAGGTGACGGCGGGAACACGTTAGTGAGCCCTTTGAGAAACTGAGAAATTAAAGGAATTTTGAAATAAGAACACTCCTCAGACGAGCGCTTAAAGATGGATAGCACAGCCAGGTAACCTTTAATGGTACCAACTTGCAAGCCCTTGTGGGCTAACGAAAGCAAAAAAAGACAGAACCACAGGAATGTCACATTAAAAAAGGATCCACATTCTTAACCCTGCACCAGTCACAAAACTTTCTCCAACGGCAACGGTACAGGGACTTTGTTGCCAGCCGTCCGGCCAAAAGCAACACCTCCATCACGTCTTCAGGAAGGTCCCAATCCTTGTACCTCAACCTTTCAGAAGCCAAGCGTGAAGGTTGCGGGATCTGACCTCTGGATGGAGAACTTGAACCCCCTCCCGTGAGAGTAGATTGTCTGGCGTGGCGGGCAGATGGACAAGTCGAGAAAGTCCAGGTACCACGTCCTCCGGGCCCATGCCGGAGCAATGAGGATCATCCGGGAACCGAACCTCCGTAACCTCTGCAGCACTTGCGGGATGACGGGGACTGGAAGAAACGCGTACAGCAGTGGGAAGGACCACTTCACCGAGAACGCGTCTCCTAAGGCTCCTTTTGGAGGAAATTCCCGCAAGCAGAACCTTTCGCACTTCCGGTTGACACTGGGGGCGAAGTGATCCACTTGAGGGGACCCCCAAAGGGCGAAGATCTCCAGGAGAATCTCCTGAGCCAACTCCCACTTGTGAGAGATCGCGCTCTGCCTACTCAGAGCGTCCGCCGTCTCGTTTTCGTCTCCGGTCAGATGAACTGCCGAGATCGAAATCTCCTGCTGGATGGCCCAGAACCAGAGCTGCATCGCCTCCCTGCACAGAGGAAGTGACCCTGCCCCCCCCTTTTTGTTGAGGTAGTGCATGGGCACAGTGTTGTCCGTCAGAATCAGGACATTCTTTCCTCGCACAGTCGGCAGAAAAGCCGTCAGGGCAAGCCTGACAGCCCTCAGCTCCAACAGATTGATATGGAGTCTGGACTCTGACGGAGACCAACGACCGCTGACTGTCAACTCGTTGGCATGAGCTCCCCATCCCGTGAGGGATGCGTCCGTCACGATCGTCACCTCCGGCCAGGGTAGCCAAAATTGAGCCCCCCTCATCAGATTGCCTTCGACGGCCCACCACAGAAGGTCCTGGGCGACCGAGGACGGCACCTGAACGGGGTCCGACATCCTGCCAGAGGACTGTGACCACTGCATCTTGAGAGCCCATTGCAGAGATCTCATCCGCAACCTGGACTCTGGCACCAGAAGAATGCAGGATGCCATGAGGCCCAGCAACCTCAAGAACTCGAATGCTGGGAGACTCTGGGCATGTTGAAACTTGTGCACCATCTGCTGAATGTGATGAGCCCTCACCTGGGGAGGAAAACACCGCCCCAGGGACATGTTGAGCACTGCTCCGATGTAATGGAGCTGCTGAGTTGGCGTCAAGTGGGACTTCTTTAAGTTGAAGGAGAAGCCCAGCTTGAGAAGGGAGTGGCAGGTGACAGACAGATGAGCCAGGGCCTGCTCGGGAGAGCGCGCCCTGATCAACCAATCGTCCAGGTAGGGGTAGACGTGAATCCCCCCCCTTTCCTGAGATACACTGCCACCACCACCATGAGCTTGGTGAAGACCCTCGGGCGGAGGTCAATCCGAACGGCAGGACCAGAAACTGAAAGTGCGAGTCGCCAACCGCAAACCTCAGGTACTTCTTGTGCTTGGGATGGATCGGCACATGAATATAAGCGTCCTTGAGGTCTAGAGACACCAACCAGTCCTGAAGTTGAAGGGCCTGGAGGACTTGAGAAAGAGTAACCAACTTGAACTTGTCCTTCCTGAGGAGCTTGTTCAAAACGCGCAAGTCCATGATGGGTCTCAATCCCCAGTCTTTCTTCGCAATCAAAAAATAAGGGGGAATACCATCCCTTGTCCCTCTCCGCTACAGGCACCAGTTCTATGGCGCCTTTCTCCAACAGGGATTGTATTTCCTGCGCAAGGAGCAGATCCGGACTCTTCAAAGAGAGATTCCCTGGTGGATTGTCGTGAGGCCTCTGCCGGAAAGGAAGACAGTAGCCGTGGGCTATGATCTCCAGAACCCACTCATCTGAAGTAATGGCACGCCACTCTACAAGATGCTGTGCCAGCCTTCCCCCAACCGGCGAACCATGGGACATGGCCTCATGACTGAGCTGAAGCGGCAATGCCTGAGGGCAAAGAGGCAACTGCCCGAGCGGCCTTGGAACCTCAAGTACCCTGTTTTCCACCTCTGGCACTACTACGGTGGCCCTTTTGACTTGCAGCTCCTCTCGATTTACTAAAGGATGAGTAATATCGAAAGGAACCTCCCCTCCATTGCTGTCCCCTAGGATGAAAAGGCAGAGGTTGGCGAACTGCAGCGCTCAATGACTTCGCTGTAGCTTTGGAGGTCTGCAACCTCTCAAGGCTCTCGTCAGCCTTGCTGCCAAAAAGATGTTCACCATCAAATGGCATGTTGAGGAGCCGGCTTGCACATCAGGAGCAAACCCCGACTTCCGCAACCACGCAAACCTGCGTATTACGGTGCTCACCACCATGGACCGGCTGATGCAAACTACCATGTCCAGACCCGACTAAACGGACTCACACTTGGCATCCTTGCCATCCTGCACGATAGCAAGAAAACTATCCCGTTCCTCCCCTTCGGGAATATGTTCAGCCGCTAAGGAAATACAGTTCCACAGAGTGTGTGTGAAACGTGACAAGGCACATACGGAGTTGGCTGCCTCAAGAGCCATACCCCCTGAAGAAAACACTTTCTTCGCCCAGCCGTCAAAACGTTTGTCGTCCCTATAAGGAGGGATGGTAGGGTACGCCACCTGCTTTGCTGGGGCCATAGCCACCTGCACCACCAAACTCTCCGGAGTGGGGTGCGTGGTCAAGTAGCAGGAGTTGCCACTGGCTAGGCGGTATTTCTTCGGCAAGGACTTGCTCACTGGCGGGAGACTCTCCGGAGAAGTCCAAGCCGCAGCCACCCTTCTCTGCAAGGCCATATGGAATGGCAACACCGGGTCATTCGGTGGACCTTGGTCGAGGATATACGTAAGGTCATCCGGCTGAAAATCCCCAGGTGGCGCAGACCACCCCAAGTAATCCGTCACCCTCGACATAAGGCGCCGGTACGATGACTCGGCGGGCGTGCCAGGCTCAGGCCTACCGAACTCCACCTCTGGAGAGGTGTCCCGACCACTGGCATTGTGCAAAGACTGACGCAGGTCTTCAAGCAGGGTATGACCAGAAAGGAGGTCATCAGGAACCTCTGCAGGAACCTCACCTTCCTCAGACCCTTCATCCACCTCACAAATATAATCCAGAGGCTGGAAAGAGGGCACAGAAAAAGGGACAAAGACATTTTTTGCCTTGGCCAGAGCCTTTCTGGGGGGTTCCACCGTGCCACGGGGTACCTCCGACAAAGCAGCCTTGAAAGCCGTCGAGGGCGTTGACGAAATCGGCATCGACGTCGAGCGGGGCGCAGACAGCTTTGACGGCGTCGACACAGGCTTTGACGGCGGAGCCCCGAGCGTGTCCTTCGACAGCCTGGGCGCCAACGTCTTCTTCGGAGGCAGAGCCTCGAGAGAGTCCCTCGACGACCTTGGCGCCGAAGGCGTTGACGTCTTCTTCGAAGACTTTACAGGCTCTCGCGGTCTCGAGGGCGTCGAGGACCGGGACCTAGAACGGGCATGTCTGGAGCGACCATCTATGTCCGACCGGGACCTCGAAGGCGCCCGGTGGTTGCGACGCAACGGTGTACAAGTGGCATCTCTAGCACAGTCACGGCCGGCGTCTTTCGATGGCGTGGACAGACCGGAGCCCTGCGACTGAAAAATCGCCATCATCTCCTTTCGGAAGGAATCCCATTCCTCAGGAGTGGAATGCTTGTTGGGACAAGCAACCTGCCGACGGGCAGAGTCCTCAGACGAGGACGGGGAAGGCGACAGGGGCTGGCGCTTCCGTGAGTGGCTCGAAGAGGCAGAAGAATGGGGGGCCCGACTCCTGGACCAAGTCCTCCCGGATTTACGCTGACGATGCGGAGAGTCGTCCCTCGAATCGTCAGTCGAAAGGCCGGCGGATCTCGACTTCCGGGGCTTGGCCACCTTACCTACAGAAAGCTTCTTCTTATGCTCCCGCAAGGCCTTCGAAGTAAGCGACTGGCAGTCCACACAGTCATCCGTGTCGTGGTCCTCCCCAAGGCACCAGAGGCAAGTGTTGTGCGTGTCCTTCAGCGACATCTGGGACCCGCAGTCCCGACACTTCATAAAACCCGGCCGCGGGGTAGAAGAAGATGAAGACATGATGAGATATACTTCACAAACGAACAGGTTCGAGGAACTGAAAGAACAGAACTCAGAAGAGTAGAGGTGCGCAGAGATCTCCGGAACGGAACTTAGGCTACGGGTGTCGTGCGTCCTACTTATAACATCCGGTGACGTCGGCTTGACAGAGGCCCTAGAGGACAGCGTATCGACATGATCGACACAAGGCGCAGAAAGATTTTCAGAAGCAGCACAGCTGTGGTGATTACTGTCATACATATGGAATACGTTGGAGGACCCCAATCCCCTGGGAATACATTGTATTGGAGTGGCTGCGTGCAGCTGGCACATTGTTGAAAGTCTCCGATCTAGAGACAATGAGAGAATATGCGAATGTGATGCCAGAAATGGACAGTCCGGAAACTAGGTAACAGAGTAGTCGCGTATGAGGAAATCATACTCGTATGAAGGTCTCCGAACAATTGAATGTAAATTGAAAGTATCACAAGCAAGAATTTGATAAAGAGCTGTTAGAGAACAGCAGAACAGGAGGGGAGCAGTGAAGTAGAGTGTGAGCAACAGCTTGACCTGGAAAACCCATTAAAAGTAGAAAGAGGCTACTAGTAAGAGCCGGCAAACTCGAATATATGAAACGGGTGACAAAGAAAGTTAGTCACCTAGCAGTGAATATTTGGACAAAAAGCTTTGACAAGAAAGAAGCCATATAAGAAACCAAGTAAGAACCCAGTTCAGGAATCAGTTAAACTACAAGGGCAACTGGTTGCGTGACCTGTAGTGGGTGCACTTTGCGGTCTGTCAACTGTCAACTGCACCAAGACCAGGGAGCGCCAACCAACCTGTAACCATTGTTAAAAGACGTTATTAATGCTGTGCTTTAAGAAATAAGTGCTTTTGAACTTGGGGAAGGGAACCCTGAACTCCTGCAGAACACTGTGATAATTGAACCTTGAGGAAAAGTGCTTTTGAGCTTGGGGAAGGGAACTCAGAGCTCCTGTTTAATATTGGGAACCATTGACGATTCCAAATACGTGCATTAATTTTGGGAAGGGAACCCTGAGCATTCGTGGAACATTGGAAAATTAACAGAACATTGTACATCGAGAACAAGTGTGTTTTGGACTTGGGGAAGGGAATCCCATGGCTAGGCGAATTAGCTGAAACAAGCATATACTGGAACTGTATCCCGAACTTGGGGAAGGCAGCCAGAGGTAGCTCCATATTTGTTTTTTGGACACTGTTTAGTTAACTAAGAACATCCTTACACTGTGTTTAGTATTAGATGTGAGGGCAAGCATAGGTTCTGACAAAGACAGCTTTTTGGTTTGGATTTACAGTAAAACAACAGTTACTCTTGTTGTATACCTCATCTCTTGATACCATGTCTGTCTCACACTCCTATGGAGTCATCCCTGATCCCCAACAAGAGATCTCCTCACATGTGGCCAGGGGACGGCAGCCGCTACCTGATCCTGACCCTGGGGGTGGTATTATGAGGAAGGAACACATGGGAGGAGATGGCTGTCGGGGAGATGTGGTGACCCCATCTGGAGAGCAGTATTCTTCGCTCCTAAATGAAGAAGACCGTATCATTCCTGATGGCATGTTGTCATTATACCAATGCCTCCAGTTGCAAAACCCTAAAATCCCTATCAGCCACTCTATCCAGGGGCACACAAGCTTTTTTGCCAGAGGCCCAAATGTACCTTGCATGCAGCCTATAGTGGGCCAAAAATGAGGTGGGCTGGAAGGGGGCAGAGATGGGCGGAGGGGGGAGTCGGCGTGGGGTGGGCATGGCAGGAGGCTTTTTTTATCCCAAAATGTATATTGAGCACCTCTATTCCCCCCACCAATGGCATGGCCCAGGTACCCTTATTCCCCCCGTGAAACAGCATGGCACTGGTACCCCCATACCCTCCACCAAACAGCATGGCACTGGTACACCTCTATTCCCACTCACCAAACATAGCACTGGTACTCCCGCACCAAACAGCACAGCCTTGGTCTCCCCTTATTCCTCCCCCATCAACATGACCCCGCAACCAAACACTATGCCCCATGGTCCCCAACCCCAAACACTATGCCCCATGACCTCCACCCCCAACCAAACACTATGCCCCATGACCGCCCACCACCCAACCAACCACTATGCCCCATGACCCAACCCCCAACCAAACACTGTGCCCCATGAACCCAATCAAACACTATGCCCCTTGACCCCCAAACACTATGCCCCATGACCAACACCCCCAACCAAACACTGTACCCATGACCCCCACCCTCAACCAAACACTTTGCCCAATGACCCCCACCCCAACCAAACCCTGTACTCCATGACCCCCACCCCAACCAAACACTGTGCCCCATGACCCCCAACCAAACACTGTGCCCCATGACCCCCACCCTCAACCAAACACTGGTCCCCATGACCCCCACCACCCAACCAGACACTATGCCCCATGGCCCCCAACCCCAAACCAGACACTGTGCCCCATGGCCCCCACCCCTAACCAAACACTATGCCCCATGACGGCCACCACCCAGCCAAACACTATGCCCCATGATCCCCCAGCCCCCACAAAACGCCATCCCCATGATGCCCACACCCAATAGGCTAGGAACTCACCAGGGCCAAAGGCCATGTTGGGTGGCTTGGTTGGGGCAAGTGGCATGCCCATAGACCAGAGGCTGTGAAAAGTGACCACTGGTCATAGCTACTGTCCTATCCTCCCCTGCCTCAAGTCACTGAGGCCCATCATTTTAGTACTAGCTCTCTGGGGCTCGGAGTGGCCACTCAAAAGTTCAATCACATCCAAGACCATGATGCTCTAGCACTGAAGTAGAGTGCTACCCACAACAGGGTCAGGATCAGGTGGGATAAGACCCAAACTGATGACCTCAAACACAACCCGCTGATGAGTTTAGAAGCCCAAATTGTTTTACCAGACCCAATATGGGGAATCGCGGCATGAGCGGCTTTAAGTTTAGCTCGCTTTGAGAACCTCTGCTAAAAAGATATAATAAGTGCGCTGAAACCTGTCGCATTAGTGGTATCTATTTCAAAGGTCTGGTGATAATATGACTCTGAGTCACCAGGTCTTCCAGGATCAACAGTCAGCCCATTAGTAATTTGTGAATGATGTCAGATGCACTCTTTTATCACACTGCATTAAATTGGCTCAAACAGGTTAGCAGAGGTCTAAACCATGATCCCCACAACTGTATAAAGGCGACGTATGTTCCTTGCTTTCATAGTCACCCAGCCTCACGCTCTAATTAGTGTAATAAAGAGAAACATATGTGACCTCTTCGTCAAATTCCACTTGTTCCATGGCAGCATATTTAAGCTGTGATCTGCATGGAAATACATTTGAAGCACCACGTTAATTCCAATGTCGCACCGGTAAAAGCCAGTTTGATGCTTCAAAATGGAACCAAGGATCGCCGATTCCGATATCTGGGGGTGCGCATGCAGAAGCCCAACATGTGTGGGCATTGGGGGGCCGCTATTATAAAAGTTGTACTCACTGTCAAAGTTGCATCCTCTGCTAATTGAACGAAAATGGAGCTGATTTGCAAAAGGAGCGCAATGTTTACCCACACTTTCGAAGACTAATTTGCAAAAGAGCTAATTGCACCAGATTTACACCATGACATTGAAGAGGAACCTCTGTTCTTTGGGGATACCCTAGCAGCCCCCAGCAAACGTCAGAATATCGCCAGTCAGCAGTCTAATAACACAGCAATATATTCCTCCATATGCTCCCCATGTTCTGGGGCTTAGTGTTTGCTTTACAGCATGCGCCTTACAAGCCGCGTTGGCTGAGCCCGTCAAGCTGTCACTTACATTGGGGAAAACAGAAATTGCACCTCGTTGTCTTTCAACACTGATTCCTCCACGTCAGCCACTTGCTTACAAAGAAGGATTCATTGCTACTCAGAGGGCAGAAGGCAGAGGGGCAAAAAACAAATCTTGCTGGCAGTGCTCGCCGGAGAGGTACTAGGCCACTGAGGAAGACGCAGACACTGGAAGAGGACCGCTGGTGAACCGGCAGCAGTGAACAAGCTACTGGCAGCGCGGCTGAGCATTAGAGCGGCAGGTTTACTGGCAGACAAGCCCAGAGTTGGCGGAAGAGCTGAGATGAGGTCTGCATAGCAGAAAATGCCATCCCGAGGTGAAAGCTACACCGCAGTAATGTGCCAGAGGCAATGCCAGACACCGGTGAGTATGCCCCGGGGCATTCTGACCCGCATGTGAAGCCTTAAGAACTTTTGAATATCGAATAAGCAGAAAACAAAGACTGAATTTGCCCAAGTCCTCACATGTGAGATGTCAACATGGGGAAGTATTGTCACAAGCCAATGAATGTTAATGAAGGAATTAAAAGACACAACTTGAACAAATTTCCATATACAAATGATCAATATGGGGAAAGTTGGAGCAAGTTTTGCCAAAAGCAGATGAATACTATTGAAGAAGTCAAAAGGTTGACCTTTAACAAGTCTCTGTATATGAAATGTCAATGTGGGGAAAGTTGGGACAAGTAATACCTTAAGCCAAGAAAGTATATACAGTGAAGGAATACAACTGTGGTATACTGAAAGACAGTACGAACATTAAAGAGTCCTGGAGAAAAAAGGACATCAGGTAGTAAGCATTTTGGGGAGAAGATAGCTGGCAGGAGAGTATACCAGGGGATCGGTAGAAATCAGATGAAAAGAAGTCCTGGTGGATCAACTACCAGTGAAAGGGGCCCCTAGGGGTCCCTCACGTCTATGGAAACAAGGCAAGTCACCACACACGATAGATACGCCAGACACGAGGTTCTATTCACAAAGCTAGGGTTTATTGCAAAGCAAATAGTCTCAGTTGGCCAACTCGGTCTCACGCCCCGCGACGTGTATCTCTAGACCTCGAGGGACGCAAGAGAGTGAATTATGTACATCAGTTACATATATACAAAATGCATATCATACAATCAGCTGTGACATGTTTAACACCCCCCTTTATTGGGTTTCTTTGGCTCGGTGTGATGATGGACACTTTCGACAATTACGACACCTTCAAATATCTATTCTGGTAACAATATGCAATTTTGCAAGTGCGGAGGCATCTTTTAGTTGTTGAACAGAACACAGTGCTTCTGTTCTTGGAAGCAAGCTACATACGGTGGAAGAGTCACATTCCAGACCTTGCTATCTATGAGGTGCAATTTGTGTCCTGGGAGCCGAAACGCTCTACAGTGCTCGGTAAAGGGGGGCTGTAAGAAGAGCATAATTCAAGCCTTTAGTTGCTTTATTCTAACATATTCTACCATATAACGAGACTGGCTGGCAGCTGTGAAATGTTTAAATGCCCTGCGGCTCTGCTTCAAGGCTACATTCGGGAGGGAGCCGGGCATTCCTTCCGGGCGCTGCCTACGTTGTGTTTCAACAAACTCCTATTAGCCTCGTGGCCCTGCGGCCTTGTCCTTTCATGTTCAGACAACAATGTTAACAGTCGAGCATGTTAGGGAGAATTCTCTGTTTAGGCTGAATTTCCTAACCTAGTGAGTCCCCCAGCAGCTTTGCTGGATTTTTGGGGTTTATTTTTTTTCTCCTGCCAAGAGTGAGACTCTTTTACCCTCAATCTTGGGCATGATTTGAGTTTCTTTGAATCTAGATGTGTTTAATGGGCTATGGGGTCTTTTCCTCCATAGGGCTTCATGTGTTTTTGTGATGTGTGTTACACAGCACCCTCAGTGCAGTAACACAGGGGTGTCATAGTGACCCCCCAGTATAGACTCCATACCCTGGGACTGACTACTGTCTCCCAGGGCATGTAAAGTCACCATTGACTTTACTAGTCTTAAATTCTGAACAGAACCAGTACAAACCATCATATTGTGGACGTACTGGCTGGGGCAATTCAATTGCCCCGGGGTCTGTTAGTCGAGGGGGCACGTCTCCGTCCCCCCTGATCGAGTTTTGGCTGTTGGCAGTGGATACTACTTTTTATATTCAACCGCAAATATTTTCCTATGGGATTTCCCATTGTTTTAGGCTACTATCTTTATTTAATTATTTACGGTAGCCTCGAACATACCGCCGGTTTATTTAATTAATATTAATTCTCCGGTTGGTATTTTTTGCCAAAACTTGATTCTAAAATGGCATTTGTGTTCTCTTCTGTGACTCCAACCCAAGTCGAGCACTTTGTTCCACTTTTTGGCGGGCTTCTCCACAGAAGCCCTCCAAAGTGGTGCCACTCTGTCTGGGGTACTTAGGAGGGGTGGAGGGGAATTTAGGCAACCTGGACTGAGTTGCCTAGGCAACTCAAGTCGCACTCCGTCCTGATTGGCCCAAGTGGTGAGCCGGCCGGCTCACCACTTAGCATGTTTGAGTGACAGCTAGGCTGAGTGAATGGGGGTTTTCTGCATAAAAGCAGGGCTTTGGGGACTGGAACTTGAGAAGTCGCCACAGGACCTAAGAATCCAACGAGGGAGAAGCTGAGCCGACCTGCCACGACATCACCTCCGGTGGAGCCCTGCTGGACCGTCTCACCACTTCTCCCAACGACAGAGGAGATCTCCCGCCGGAGAGTCTTCTTCCTTTGACTGGTGGGGATAACCAGTTTCACCGTCTTTTCGCCTTCCCGACGTACCTCGTGGCCGCCTTGCCTTTGCCAAGCACCCCGGCAACCGGGATACCACGTTTTACCACGACCGCGAACAAAGGTACCACCTTTAACCGGAAAACTCTGCGGCTGGTTTCTTCCCTGGTAGTGCAACGACCTTCATCTTTCCTCCAAGTCGAGATCTTCTCTTCCCCTGGACGACGACGCGACTTGCACCCACTGCCAGGAACTGCCACCGCTGGAGGATCCTTCCCAGTTAAGGTACCGTGTCCCGCCCGGCTTCCCTTGCTACCGACAGTACGGGGTAGATTTAGCCCCCGGCTTTCGAACCTGGGTTAGCCTGGGACACCCTGGCTAAACTTTCCTAAAGCCTCTCTAAACTCTTTTTGAACCCTTTGCAAGACTTTCAAAGCCTAGTGTATTTGTGTGATCTTGGGCGCATTTGTGCTCTGCTCTCTCTAAGAGTGGGCCCAGCCTTTGGACTTTGGCTCACCAGTGACTTTTGCTCTTCTGCCTTGCTAACAGTGTTCCTGAAATCTTAGTGTGGTGTACCTTTCCATATTCTGTCTTTTTCCCTCCCTTTCTCACAAACTTATTGGAGTGCCATCTAGTTAAGCGCTCACCTCTGTATGAAAATAAGTGGTGTTTTACTGTGACTTATCTGATAAGGAAAAAGGGGTGTATATATTACAATAGTAACTGTGTTTAGAATCTTTTACAATAAGAGTGCTGGAGTGTTTCAAACAGTGTGCTATTAAATAAATAATTATATACTTTGATACCAAAGCTCTGGTCAGTGTTTGCTTGTATTGGTGTGTCTGAGTGCCTATTGTGTATACTTTGCATATTGCCTAACTCTCTTGAGGGAAGTCTGACTGCTCAGTCACAGCTACCAGGTAAATCTGGGTGGTGCAGACTGCTACCAAGTGGGTTTACTGCTAACACCTGTAGTCTTAAATCTTTTGCAGTGTTCCCTAATGGAACTGCACAGGTTTCTGCCTAACAGAGCAGTGTAAGCAAACAAATGTGCCGTGAAGCAATTTGAACAGAAAGCAATGACCAATTGTTAGAAAACAAAATGGCGATCCTTGTTACATCAGAATGGCCGTTCATTGGTAAACTCGGAAACCTGTATTTCTATCGTATCGTGCATGAGACGGTTGGCCCATGGCCACCAAAATACGTTTGCCGTCAATCATGAGAGGTATCCATTTTTCTAGACTGACAAACCCTCCTTTGGCCGTATGCCAAACGTCTCATTCATTTACTGTATCGTCCTCTGATGACGATAAGTCTAAAGCACTTATGTCAGAGTTTTGCATGCTACTATAAGCATCATCATCTTCATTAATATCTATAGCCATTAATTCTTTCACTGTTTTCATTTCATTTGTGTCTCTGTCATACCGGCCATAAGTTTGTTTTCTTCTTGTTATCATATGCATACATCCCTTCGTACATCCCTCAGTTACCTCAGTGCAAAATAACGGTAGGCAGTGTATGCAACAACAGCACGTTATTAATATTCCAAACACCACTACTAATATCGAGATCAACTTCCATCCCCAAGAACGCAGTATTCCCCAAAACCAGTACTCTATTGCCCAGCCCCCTTCTCCAGTAGGGAGTTCGGAGCTTAGGACATTCATTTTCTTTATTGCTTCAAAACTCGTAGGGGAATAGTCACAAATATAAAAATACAGTATACAAATACACAGCACGCTGATCCCACAATCTTGCAAATTCCGCCACGATCAACCAGGATCACATCGAGAGCCATTCTATTTTGCAGTGTCATTAACCTAATTCCTTTTTCTTCCAACGTCATGTTAAATAGTATATCTGTCGTTGTGTTATAGGAGTTCACTATCTGGGACAAGAATGGAATGAATGATTTTGCTACGTCAGTCGCTATCAAAACACCTTCGCTACTCCTTTTGGTTCTAGATCTGGATAGACTGGCCATGTCTGCTGTTTCTAAGAGGAACACTCCTGGGAACAGTAGACCTAGGTAACATGTACCTCCCCAATTTCTGGGCAACCAAGGATATGCCTTCTCTCCACATATAAAATAGACTGGATCTCCCACATATACTGGTTCTATTTCCCATTTTAATACCAATGTATTCATGCATCCAGTAAATGTTCCGACTGAATAGGAGCCTTTCTTTTTTAGACAAAAAGGGACAGTTCTAGGGTTATAATTCACTGTGTAAGAAGGGGGAACTGCATCTTTGTTCCCGTCTGTTCTTACACGAAACGTCATCACAGATGTTTTAACTGGTGGAGACAATCTATCTTGTCTATTTTGTCGTGTTATTTTTCGCATACTTTTCCTCGTAGGTTCTGGGGTCATCACTTGTGCTTTATGGAATATGGAACAACCCACAGGCCTCATAATTATTTCCTCAAACTCATTCATGTTTGTTATGTCTAATTGACCCGTACCACTCTTATTCCATTTCTCATAGAACATTGCATTTAAAGATGCACTACATGCAGAACTTAATGGTAATGGATGTACATACCAACCTATTCCTTTCCCAGCATGCTGCGGTAAATGGGCACATACCCAGCAATTTGTTTTCTTTAGAATTGCATGTGTCATATTCATAATCAGTAACAGCGTATTGTTCCCATACCCTTCCCTGTGTCTTTCTTCCATTGGGGACAAGGTATAAGTAATCCCCTGAACCGGGCTTTCAGTAGTGGATATATTAACTATTGGTAAAAACATTCCCAATGGGTGTATAGATTCCACATACCATAATACTAAGGCTGTCGTTATTGGTGCTACCACACCCATGAAGCACATGATTATTGTCAGTGCCAGCATACAATTTTTTTTACCATGCGTTTTCCTTAAGCTTACAGTCGTTACAATGAACTCATTCTCAGCAGCGGTGCAGGAGGAGGCTGAATCTGGTCCTCAGATGTTTCTCATCGTCCTTCTTCTTCCTTATTAGAGTTTGTCGTGGATATCTCTCTTCGTTGCACTTTTTCTGATGTCAATAAGTTCAACGGAATTGTCACAGTTCAGTTCTGCCAGTCCTTTATAGCCTGGATTTGCTTATTTGATTTTAGGCAAGATCACTTGTCCTTTCTCATACTGCTCAGAGGACTTTTGATCAGTTATCTATTGCCTTAGTACCATGTGCGCCCAGCTTGTCCGCTCTGGTTTCGGACACATGTACTTTTTATAATCGCACCGGGGAGCTGCGAGTCTTGAATTGTCCGATTTGCACAATTCTCACGCTTCTCTCCTCTAGTACCTTCTCCGTCCATGAGCGGAACCAGAGGTTAACATAAGCACCAAAGAACTGTGGATCACTTTGTCTTTCGAGGCCGTAAATCATATCGCCTCACTCCTGGTATTGTGTGATCCGTGAACAGTGCCGGTGCACTTCCAGATCCAGGCTCAAAGTCAGCCTGTGGCGCTACTGTAGGTGCTGGTGTGCGCCGCGCCAGTGATGCAGATTCGGTCTTTGGCGTGCTGGCAAGTGCTGGTGGGCACCAAAGGGGTACACGTTTAGTGTCTGCCGGTATTTGCAATGCAGATTTTGTGCCAGCCAAAAGTGATGTAGATTCTGCTGGGCAACGTTGGGGCACTCTTTGCCCTTCCCCCTTTTTGGCAATCGTTTCAGGCTTCATTTCGAGTTTCACTTCTCGCTCGGGCACATTTGGTAGCAGCTTACTGGCAACAGTTTCTTTCGTTTCTGGGACCGCTGTCTCTTTCCGGTGGTCTGGGTCAGGCAAGTCTTTCAGCGAAGTTGGGATCTTTTTGGCATGGGTGGCATTGATCCACGACTTCCGTCATCCACCCGTATCGCTGTCTGCGTTGCCAAGAGTACTTGATAGGGGCCGCGCCACCCGGGTGCTAACGATGATTTTCTTTCAAAAATGTTTAGCAGCACCCAGTCGCCTGGGTCCAGCGCGTGCCCCGGACCGGTGTATCTCACTGGTAGAGCCTCCTGCGCCTGCTGATGAATCAAGCGCAATTTCTGCATTAAAAGGCCACAATAAGTACTAAGCACAGGATGTTCTACCTCGCTAAGTCGTTTTGGCTGAGGTGCGCACCAAACATTTGCCGGCCTCCCCATTACGATTTCGTACGGGGAGAGCCCAGTTCTAGCCTGTACAGATGTACGCATGCATAATAGCGCTATTGGTAATGCATCCACCCAACTCAACTTGCTTCCTGCACATATCTTGCTTATTTTTGACTTGAGGATCCCATTGTGCCTCTCCACAAGACCGGCCAAACTCAGATGCCTTGAACTATGAAATCTCTTATCAATCTGAAGACACACACAATATCTGTAACACCACTGCGCCCACAAAATGTGGACCATTATCTGACCATAGGACACGGGGCAAGCCAAAACGGGAAAAATATTCTTTAAGCATTACTTTTGCCGTGCTCATTGCTGTGCAGTCTTTTAAGGGTATGCCTCCACCTACTTGCTGAATGCACAGATCACCACTAAGACATATTTCGAGTTTTGGCATCTCTCCATCTCTATGAAATCAAAATGGAATACCTCAAAAGGCATAGAGGGCAGGTCAAAACTGCCTATTGGAGTCACTGTTCCCTTACCTACATTGTGTTGTAAACACGTGATACAGTTCCGCACCAACCTCTCTGCATTCTTCTTTATGTTTACATTCTGCCATACTGTAGATAGGTGCAGGATTATCTTTTTCGCACAGATGTGAGTAGGGCTGTGGGCCATTGTGACCATTGCAGTCACATAAGAATTTGGCAACATCCAGTTTCTAGTTCCCTTGTCCACCCAACAACCCTCCAAATCTAACTCAGCAGAGCCCTCTGCCCACCCTTGTATTTCATCGGCCGTGGCTTCGGCCTGCATTTCTTTGACAGTGGTAATTCCATCTTCTATCATACACGGTACTTCCTCGGTCTGGACTGTCATCATCTTAGTATTTAAATCAGTGGCAGTTTGTTTCGCAATTCTGTCTGCAAATGCGTTTTCTTCTCCTACTCTGCATGTTACCTTTTTATGTGCCTCGCATTTCACTATTGCTAGGCGCTTTGGAAACGTGAGTGCAGACAGTAATCATACAATCAAAGGGCCATGTTGAATTCTGGCACCATGTGATGTCAAGAAACCTCTCTTAGCCCAGAGTCGACCAACGTTATGAACCACCCCAAAAGCATACTGACTATCAGTATATATATTCACATTCAAATTTTCAGAAATCTCGCAGGCTCTGGTCAATGCTATTATCTCTTTTGCTTTCTACAACGCTCTCTAGGGTAGTGATAGCGTAGACGGCAGTTGTCGTGCCATCAGGTAATTTGAAACAAGAGTCGTCACAAAATAACTCTCCATCTGGCTCTTTCTGTGGGATGTCACTTAAATCAACTCTCCCCTTTGTTTCTTCCTCAGTGACCATTAAGCAATCATGGGGGGGTGATTCGTTGTCACCAATTTCTTTTATGGGCAGTGGCATTAATTTTGCAGGATTCAAAGCGCTACACCTCATAATTTGGATATGGGGCGCGAACAAGATAATCTCATATCTTCTCAATCTAGCAGAGGTGAGGTGTTGCGTCTGTGTCCTATTTAATAGAACGTCTATAGCATGTGGCACCATCAGAATTAAAGTATGCCCCAATACCATCCCTTCCGTTTGTTTCACCGACGCAGCAGCCGCCGCGACAGATCGCAAATATCGTGGTAGTGCGCGCGCTACAGGGTCCATCGCGGAAGAGAAATAGCCGCACGGCCTATTTCTTCCACCTTTTTCCTGTGTCAAAACCGCCAATGCACATCCTTCACTTTCACACACAGTCTAAAAACCTTTTCATAATTTGGTGTGTCCAAAACTGGAGCAGAACATAATGCAGTTTTCAATTGATCAAACGCTCTCTGACATTCCTCATCCCACTGTAAAGGCATAACCGCATCCTTTCTAGTCAAATTCACCATCGGTTTCATAATTAACGCAAAATTACCGATCCATTGTCAGCAATACGAAGCCATGCCTATTATGGCTCTGACTCCTTTCTGTGTCTTTGGAATAGGCATACAAGAAATACTTTCTATGCGTTCTGGCGTTAGCCTTCTCCCCTCTTTCGAAAGTAGGTAGCCCAAATAAGCTACCTCCTTTCGATTATATGAAACTTCTTCAAACTAGCTTTATGGCCATGTCCCGCTAGGTGTGACAGTAGTAATACAGTGCTTTCTTTACAAATCTCCTCTGTGTCAGCAGCTAACAACAGATCATCTATGTATTGCAAGAGTACGCAACCCACTGGTAATTCTAGCATGTCTAGCTGCTCTTTCAATGCTCTACTGTAAATACTCGGACTTTCCGTGTATCCTTGCGGAATCCGCGTAAATGTAAATGATTGTCCTCCTAATGGGAACGCGAACAAATATCTGCTGTACTTGTCCACCGGAATGCTAAAGAACGCATTTTTTAAATCAACTATACTAAAGTATTCTGCTGAGACAGGTATCATTGTCAATATTGTAGTGACATCTGGGACTAAAGGAAATTGTGGATCTACTACTTTGTTTAGCGCGCGCAAATCAATTATGAAACGATATGGTACTTCATTGCCTCCTTTTTTATAAACTGGAAGAATCGGGCTGTTGCATGTACTGCCTGTAATTTCTTCAATCACCCCTAACTTCACCAAATCTGTAACAATACTCTTCAATCCTTTCTCACCTTCAGCCGAAATTCTGTATTGGGGAATTCGCGGTAGTGTAACACCCTCTTTCAAAAGGATCTTTACTGGCTCTATTTTCAAGCATCCTACATCGTTGTCATGCATTGCCCATATACAGGTTGGCACTTTACTTAGCTCTCCTGGTAAAGTTTCAGACATCAATTCTGACACAGGGACATCCTGTGGCCAAATTGTCAGGAACACCCCGTCTGTCGTGCAATGTATAACTGCACCTAACTTTTTCAACAAATTTAATCCCAACAGGTTCTCCCCACAATTTTCTGTTAAAAGGAAAGGACAATGTTCAGTGAATGGTCCTATGGTAACTGGGACTGGTTGGGACGCTGGTTTTATGACTGTTGTACCTGCGAACCCTACGGAAACATTCTTTTGCCCTGACAGTGGTATATCCGGAACCAAGTGGTGGTCTATTGAACACTTTTGCGCTCCTGTATCTACAAGGAAGCGGTGCTCCTCATTCCCGACTCATTTCTACGTAGGGTCCTCTCTGATTCACGGGAATAGACTCTGGTTCCGACCCCTGTCCTGGGCTGTCCTATTGGGGAAATAACACATCGTCCGACGTGTAATCACTACTATTACTGTAATACGTATTTGGCTGTGTATCGAAAACGTTCCCAGTCTTCCCTCTATTTGCCCCACTCTGGTTTCCATACTGTTGGTTTTGCTGACCCTGAATCTGGTTAGGAGCACTTTGGTTTTGGGCTTGGTTTTGATTACCTCCTTTATTGTGGTG
Source organism: Ambystoma mexicanum (assembly GCF_040938575.1). NCBI lineage: Eukaryota > Metazoa > Chordata > Amphibia > Caudata > Ambystomatidae > Ambystoma > Ambystoma mexicanum. The sequence continues at coordinate 1,108,146,960 of NC_090931.1, forward strand.
CTGCTGCATACTATTCCTATTTGGTCCATTCGCTCCTTGGTGCCCTCTGTGCTGTCTTCTCTGACCAGACCCATTTCTATTCTGTAGATGTGGACATTGCGTTCGCCAGTGTCCTTCCACCTTACAGTACGCACACTGATTTGGTCCCAATGGCCCCCCATGCATATTCAAATTACTCCTTCCTTGTGCATTCCCTCTCCCTCTATTATGTCCTGCTACTTGCTGCAGTAGCACCCGTGTCTTCAGATTTACCCTATCCTTCTCCTCTTTCTCTTTCTCCGCAGTCACTCTGTTCTCATAATATTGGGCCATGTGTAATACTTCGCCCAGAGTTTTTGCTTGCCATGCACTCTCTGATGTCATTATTAGGTTCTGGATTGGAAGTTTTAACCCCCTCACATATTTGTCAACAAATAACCTCTTCCCCGCTTCAGAGCTCGCATCCTGCCCACTGAAGTCTGTAAATACTTCTTCAAACCTATTAAAATAATCTGTAGCTAACTCATCCTTGCCTTGTACACATGCAGTCAATTTGTCCCATTGCATTCTTTTCTCTGGGACAATTTCTTTTAATTTCTGTACTATGCGTACTGGTAATGCTACCAGGTTCGCTGCCGGTGTTCCTCCAACCGTTTTATTACTGTCTTCTATTACCAAATCCACCCATGTGGCGCCAAAGGTTGTTACGTCATCCACCTTTCTTATTTGCTTCCATATGTCTGCTGGCAGGATCACTGGGAATATTAGGTCTATGTCACCCATGGTAAGCACGGATGATTGTAGGCAGGACTCTACTTCCTTGTAAAACCCTGCAGGATTCTTTCTTATATCGGGAATCGTCTGCTTTATGTTGTTCACCTCCTGTCTGGAAAAGGGGACATGCACATATTGGGCGGTATAATGGGCTGGTGTTACCTGCGCCGCTACGTTGCTCGCCGCGGGAACCTCTACTTTGGGCACAAAGGTAGGTGGGACCTCTCTCATAGGAAATGCCCCACTTACTGTCCCTCCCCCTTTTCTCATGTGCAATAATATTCCCAGATCAAGCGATAGGGCTGTTTCTCCGGTCCCTCGCTCTAGTGCTCTTATATACTGCCATTATTTCGGGTGGGCTGGCCTTGTTGTTTTTTATATCTTTGTCTAGTAAATGTTCAGCCATCGACTGCAGAGCTTTTCTTTTCATGGGCATGGAATATTCATCAAATATCTCCTGTATCTCCATTGTGGGAATACTGGGATCCGACATCCATCTGAACGCTTCTCGTATACATACTTTCAATTTGTTGCCCCTCTGTACTGACGACATTGAATGTCGTCGTTGTATATATGGCTCTACCGCTTCCTTCCTATGTCTCCCGATATCCTTACCTCTGTACCCAGGTGCAGTAAACATTTCAGCATAATCATTATCTAATTCATTTTTAAGTTCAAAAAGTCCATATACATGTTCTCTCACTTCTTCATCTCTCTCTCTACAGCGTGCTAATACAATCGCTGCGGTGGTAATTTCCCAATGAACTGTTTCCATCTCTCCACCAAATATTCACCCATACATTCCAACACTACCTGTCTTTCGTTGCTTCTTCGGAAGTCATACATCGAAGCCAATGCTGTCGTACCATCATTCCCGTCTATATACATTTCTGCCTGTTGCTGTAATTCCACCTTCCTTTCTTTGCTGATTGCACTGCGCGTTACCCTCGTGCATCTACTTTGTTCAGTCCCGCCTCTCGCCCCCGTGGTTTCAATTTCACCCCCGGGAGGGACGGATGGTACCGAGTCTGTATCTAAGGCGGGTGGAGCGGATGGGACAACAGAAGCGGGGAGTGTCTGCCGTGGGCCTGGTTGGCTAATAGGAAGTGTTACGTGCACGGTCTGTGGCTGTGGGAGGGCTTGAGCTACGGGAGGGAGAGTTTGAGCTTCGGGCAGGGTTTGGGCAATAGTTACTGACATGTTTGGCCTCGCTTCTGATCTTGGGCCTTGTTTTGTATGGATCAATATGTTTTCTATCAATTCATCTGCTATGTGCAATTCTCATTGTGGGTATATTTTTTCTATATTCAACTGGTCACGTCTACCTGACCTCCTTAAACTCTCAGTCCACTCCTCCTCCTCTTTTTCTTCCGCTACTTCACCTTTCGATTTATGCCTGCGCACATGCTTCGCTCTAAGTCAGAGCATTGCTTCCCTTCTCCAGTCCTTAACAATATCAAATGCTGCAGGACGCGCTTTCTTTCTTATCAACACCCTTTCCAGGTTATCTATTCTCGCTATCTCAAAACTACCATTAATCGGCCACTGATGGTCTTGTTGCTTTCTGGTTTGCCTATGCCAAGTCTCACAGAATATTATTGCTCCCACTCCATACTTCACATACATCTCATATGCCGGTGTTCCCCCAGGTGGTGCAATGTGGCCATTTTCCAAAGATTGTCTACCACAGCGGAAAAACCCTGCTAGGGTGGACAATACCCCAGGCATGTTTCAACCTTCCCCCTGGTTAATCAACCTTACCTAGGGCGTTTGATTTTGCAAAGTCAACTCTCAACCAATATCAGGATTACTTTGAATCGGGGAATGACTCACCTGATAAATCAATTCGTCCTTCAGGACACAAGTCGTCTGTATACTGACGCAACCAATGACGTGGTGTCTGCGTTTCTTGCCTTCCGCCTCGTTTCGGGACCCTCGCCTCCTTGTTCTCTAGCCGGGTACGTCGATCAGGGATCAGATGTGTGCAGATCTGCAAAGGAATCTCCCATCACTTCTACAGGGCGCCCCGAACACCTCTTGATCCCGGCTCGATCGTCCCGTCCTCGCCGTTCTCCGCCTTTACTCAATTACAACGTATACGATGGAACAAGTGGGGGAGGGTCCCTATTTGGGCACCATCTTGAAAGGGGCCCCTAGGGGTCCCTCACGTCAATGGAAACAAGGCAAGTCACCACACACGATAGATACGCCAGACACGAGGTTGTATTGCCAAAGCTAGGGTTTATTGCAAAGCAAATAGTCTCAGTTGGCCAACTCGGTCTCACGCCCTGCAATGTGTATCTCTAGACCTCGAGGGACGCAAGAGAGTGAATTACGTACATCAGTTACATATATACAAAATGCATATCATACAATCAACTGTGACATGTTTAACACCCCCCCTTTATTGGGCTTCTTTGAACTCGGTGTGATGATGGACACTTTCGACAATTATGACACCTTCAAATATCTATTCTAGTAACAATATGCAATTTTGCAAGTGCGGAGGCATCTTTTAGTTGTTGAACAGAACACAGTGCTTCTGCTCTTGGAAGCGAGCTACATACGAGGGAAGAGTCACATTCCAGACCTTGCTATCTATGAGGTGCTATTGGTGTCCTGAGAGCCGACACGCTCTACAGGGCTCGGTAAAGGGGGGCTGTAAGAAGAGCATAATTCAAGCCTTTAGCTGCTTTATTCTAACATATTCTACCATATAACGAGACTGGCTGGCAGCTGTGAAATGATTAAATGCCCTGCGGCTCTGCTTCAAGGCTACATTCGAGAGGGAGCAGCGCATTCCTTCCCGGCGCTGCCTACGTTGTGTTTCAGCGAACTCTAATTAGCCTCGCGGCCCTGCGGCCTTGTCCTTTCACGTTCAGACAACAATGTTAACAGTCGAGCAGTGTAAGCAAAAAAAATGTGCCGTGAAGCAATTTGAACAGAAAGCAATGAGCAATTGTTAGAAAACAAAATGGCGATCCTTGTTACATCAAAATGGCCGTTCATTGGTAAACTCGGAAACCTGTATTTGTATCGTATCGTGCATGAGACGGTTGGCCCACGGCCACCAAAATACGTTTGCCGTCAATCATGATAGGTATCCATTTTTCTAGACTGGCACCAGGTCAAATTAAAATTAAATAAATACATTGTGGAAAGGATTTCCGCAAGGGGGGTATACCAGGACGTTCTCCGCAAGAAGTGATTGTTTTAAAAGAGACAATTTCATCACCTTATGAAATTACTTTCCACATCCTTAAGGATCTGATGTTTGGGAAGACACTTTTGCCATCCTTAGGAAGTGGTTGCTTGAATGAGAAATGTTTGCTATTCTTAGGAAGTGGCTGCTTAAAAGAGCCACCTATGCCCGCCTTAAGATTGGCTATTTGAAAGAAACACGTTTTCCCTCCTTAAGAAGCCGTTGTTTGAAAGAGACACTTCTTGCCATCTGGCCTGAGACATCCAGGGGAAGGGAACCCCTCAACCCCCTGGGTCCACAGATTATTTGTTGAATTTATCCATTTGTGTTTTGAACACTTTGCACCAAACCTACATGAGAGACACTTTCCTTATACTCTTAGTTATGCAATTTAGTGTGAGGGTCAGATTAATGTTTTGGAAAACAAGGACAGTGTATATAATTTTGATGACGAGGCAGACTGATCTTCAGTTTTAGTTTCCTAGGAAGGGAAACTCTCTTTAGGATAGGGACAGAGGCATTTATCCAACCCTTACCTTGTCATAAAGATGTCGGATGTTGAAAACACTACCACTGTGTATCCGACTCTCATTTCGGACCCCTCACACAGAGCAGACGCGATACACAGCACACCACAGCCATGCACGGTCAAGCAGATGCAAACATTTTTAGGCCTGTGCGATTATTGCAGGGCCAGGTCTTTTGATTATTCCGCATTTACGAAGCCCCTCCTTCAGGGTTTTAAAAAAGCACAGAAGGTAAAAGGCCCCATAAAATGGACAACTGAAATGAATGAGTAATTTGCAGAGTTAAAAGAAGCGTTAGCACATGCACCAGTTTTAGCAACCCCAGACTATAAAGAAACATTGTTTTCACATTCTGATGGCACAGTGATGATGGCTGTCCTCACTCAAAGGAAACCACAGGGACACAAGCCCCTGGCCTACTACTGTGGTCTCTCAGACCCAGTAATGCAATGTGAAGAGTCATCCCTCACTGAAACCCTGCCTAAAATCTCCTCCCAGGTGGCCAGGGGAAAGCTGTCCTTTCCTGATCCCAACCCTCAGGGTTGTGTACTGCGGGAGGATCACCTGAGTGGAGACAGGGTCCAGGGTAGTGAGGAGATTTTTCCTCCAATAGGGATATTCTTACCACTGTGCCCAAATAAATTATGGCTTATTGTCATTTTATTGTCTCTCAACCGCCTCTTAAATCTAAGGTTGTTAACCCTGGGGCTGTAACACCAAAGCGCATTACACCAAAATAAAGACCCTTTTTGGTATTTAAAACGAAATGCCCTCCTCAATCACACAGGTGCAATACAAAGGATTGTAGAAATGCTGTCTTCTCTAAACCATCTTCCTCTGTAAAAGTTAAAACCCACAGCCCCTCTGTTCAAAATATTAAGAGAATTAAATCTACCTTTATAAATAATCGAGAAGCAGAAAAAACGAACTCTGTTAGAACAAACTACATGTCCCAGAATCCTAGAGGAACTGAGATGAGGAAGAGGGCTGAAGAGGTATGTAGATGTAGTGGCCAGGCAATTAAGACTAGAAGCCATTACATGAGTCGGGCAATTGAAGCTAATGGGCTCACACCTGACACCAATGATCAAACCTGTGAGGCATAAAATGCCCCAGCAAGAAGGCAGGAGATGGAGAAGGAGCAGGAGTTGGAAGGGTGGCAGTAGTAGCAGCAGAGGAGAAGCAAAAGGCTGGCAAGTTACGAGCAAGTGGGAGTACAGAAAGGACGCCGGAACGTGAAGATAGCAGATTTCGCCTGCAAGTCTGAGAGGTTCCTGTGTTCCCAAAACCTGTATTGAGGATGCGTGGAGGAAGATGTGCTAGAAGTAATGTTTTCCCTATGTGAGCCGAGTTGCTGTGATTGCAGAGCCATGCCCATGCAGGAGCACAAGGCCAGAAGCAGAAGGCAAGCCGAGAGTCTCGGGCGTAAAAGAAACTCACAATTAAAGTGCTGGTCCGGAAACATGCGTGCTGTAAACACTTGTGTATAGGCGCGTTATAAATGCCATATCATAGAAGGGTGTGGGTTCCAAGTGTGTCAGAAGTAGTAGCAGTGATCGAGGAAGTCGGAGAAGCAGAGCAACCTGCAACCGTAGTGTCCCTGAAGCCGGTGAGTGAAGCACAGGGTTCAAATTCACTTCACAAGCCTTGCCGGTACCTGTAGCCAGCTCCGAAGTAACTTGTGTAACGTGTAAAGCGAGTAAAAAATGTACGGCATCTTTAAACTGTTTTTTACAATGGAATTGTAACACCTGCACTTATTCTAAAGGCTGTGTTATTGGTGTGAGAAGTAAAACGCCATTACATCCATTCGAATTACCAGAGTGGTTGTGTGTACTTAATTGGGAAGAAGGAACGCTTATTGAACCCATTCCGAAAATCTAACATTGACATCGTACAAGAGTTACAAGTAATAACAAGTAAAAACTGCATCAAAGGATGGTCGCGTGTGATTAATTGTGTTTCCCGGAAGAAGTCAAAAGTTGACTGCTTCATACTACACGGGAATACAATTATATTTGTCACTTTAAGTTTAAAAATCTACCTTGGACAACGGCCACATGTGCCCAATTACATTTTCACTTTGAAGACTGAACCTAGTATTGTATCCAGAATTCACATTCTTTATTATTCTAAGAAGTCATAATACTGAAGAGAAGAATAAGAGAATAAGCATCAGCCAAGCCAAGAGATGCACCCTTTTCATAGCGAAACCAGTCTTGTTTAAACCCATCCACCTAATCAGTGAAGTTGTCATCCGTCCAGTGGCCTCAGGTAGAAGTGTGGCATTGTTACCTGAAGCTGAAAGAGTGGCACTACGGCTTCTGGGTAATTACTTGGGCAGAAATGATGTGAGCAAAGCTGGGGAAGGGGAGCTGGGTGTTTGTAAAGAATATTCAGAAGTTAACCTATAAAGCTGGGGAAGGGGAGCTGGGTGTTTGTAAAGAATATTCAGAAGTTAACCTATAATGCTAAAGACTGCTGAAGCTGAAAGGAAGTAAGTCTTGAGGGCAGAGTCATGTTATTCTTGTGGCAATCAGACAGAGATAATAGGCAAAGAGGCTGCTCCCTTTTTAGAAAGTCATTGAAGGGAAGAGTGCCTTGCCTGCCTGAAGAGATCAAAGTGTCTTGCCCGATAATTCAGAAGTACAAAACATTGGTATTAGTACCTGAACTGTGGTGGTATACAAAGTTGTCAGCGGATGTCAATATGCAGTGGTTTAAAGTAGTGGCATACTGTGGGACAAATGTGACTGTTCTCGTAGTAACAACAGTAGAAGGATAGTTGTGCAAAGGGAAGCAGCAACCCAAGCATCCTAACAAATAAAAAATGTACTGCGGAAGGACTTTTAACCAATTTAGAGTTGTAACTGGAGAAGTCCTAAAAGTAAATATTACCTATTCCTTTGGAACTGTGAAATAATCTTGAAGAGAAGATAACCAGGATTACCATTTGTGCTATTTTCTCTGCTGGAATTGGAAGGGGATCTTTTCAACCAATGGACTTGATGAACTTTTGTTTTGACTTGGAACTGATAAGAACTGGTACAATACTTATTTTTCCTTTTGAACATTTTGAAGTTGACTTTAAAACCTGGGGAAAGAATTTTACCCAAGACGGGTGAAGGTCGGCAGTTATGGAACAGGAGTTATGGAAAAAGAGGGGCTGCTCACTGTCACCTACAGATCAGGTGTGGAGACAGAACAGTACAGGGAAACGAGCAATTCCCCAGTGGCTGCTCCAGACAGCCATGGATCAGCTGTATTACCCAGAACATGTGTCAAAAGAGCATGTAGCTGCAGAGATTAACGAACAGTGGTTCACGCCCAACCTACACAAATTGGCAACTGAGTTTGTAAACAACTGTGTCACGTGCCAAAAACATATAGCAGCAAACGCACTTAAAACTATTAAGGCAACATTACCACATCCTTCCGCCATTTCAATATTGATGATGTCGCTATGCAGGATCAATGCAGCTCCTATAGGCACATAATCGTCACTGCATGTCCTTTTTCACGCTGGCTTGAGGCTGGCTCATGTGCTCTCAAGGATGCAAAATCTGCCACACCATTTTTGGTCTGTTAATTATTCCCAAGGTGAGGGGTATGTGATGTACTGAGGTCCGACAACTGACAACACTTTGCCAATGAACTATTTAAGGAGGTAATGTTCCTCCTTAACATCAATCACACGCTATGCTCAGCGTACCATCCTCAAGCCACAGACTTGTTGAGCACCCCAATGGCCTGCTTAAAGAGCAAATTGCCAAGCTGTCAGCGCACCTTGGCAAGAATTGGCTTTATGGTCTTCCACTCCCTTTATTTGCACTGTGCAACTCCACTGGCACAGACTATCATTTGACTCTGGCAGGAGAATGCATGCGCCTCTCACTCCTGCCGATACAATTTTGGACGTCAACAGCTCTGCCCAACTCCTTGGTGATGAGTATAAGTATATTTGAGTGAGGTCACAAAATCTCTCACCTATATATCACATCAGGTGTGACCATGTCAAGGCAGGCCTGCCGACCCAGCATCAAGCACAGACATCTTATCAGCACCAGATGCAGGGACATTTGCAGCACAGACTCCCCTTTATCCAGGTGAAAAAGTGTTTGAATCTGGTGTTTCTGCAGAACTTCTGTGTATACAGAATCACCCTGGCACGTTCCCCTTCTGTGAAAGGCCTGCCTACGTCCTCCTCCCACTTGGCCCACACTCTGAGTTCTGGATAAGTGGGCGAGTCCAGTATCATGTCATACAGCCTGGAGATTACATGGCACCTCTCTTGTTAGATCATAGAGAGAGAGTCCAGCATGGCGTCCCCTGCGATTCCAGTCTTAATGTCTGGCCATGGCAATTTTAATTACCCTGTGATATGTCAAGAACTGTCCCTTCCGTACATCATAGCTCTTAATCAGTTCAGGGAAGCCCAACAGAACACCGTCCTGGCACAGGTCCCGAAGACCGATTACCCCATTTGGCACAAAGTGGTGTCTAATGCTACAGACCGGTTCCTCTCACAGATTGCCACCAAAGGTATATTAGGAGAATGCGGTCTCTTACCTGCGCACCATCTTCTATAATCTTTGCCATAATTTCTGTACCAGTGCCACTAGCGCCACCAGGGCAAGCGCCCTGCATCCAGAGCACTACTTCCCCGAGATAGAATGGTGTAACTTCATCCTGCAGCAGGCCTGTGTCTAAGGAGACATCGCCTGCCAGCCAGGCCATTATAAACTGCAGCTGACCAGCAAGATAATATGCCTTGAAGTGCGGCAGCCTGACCTCCCCCCAAGCCTGTAGTCCCTTCTTAGTACACCCAGCGATATTCGGCACCTCTTCCCTCCCAGATAAATCCTCTCACTTCCGAGTCGAGTTTGCAAAAGAACAGTCCTGGGATCTGATAAGGTATGTTCACAAAATGATACAGCAGGTGCGGCAACACCACTATTTTGAGCAGCACTGCTCGACCCATCATTCATAGCGGGAGCCTCTGCCAGAACTCCATAGATTTCTCAACTCCGCAGAGCGCCCTCAGTGTGTTTGTCTCGTGCTCTTTCCTACGGTCATGGTAGATGTCCACCCCCAGATACCAGAAGGTGTCTGCTGCGTCCCTAAATTTGGTAAGTGTCGCTGCTCCAGCGCTGCCAGGCCCGCGAGCAGGAACAGCCTCAACTTCTCTTTGCTTATTGTTATACCTGATAACCTCATGAAAGTCATCCAGGACTTCCAGTATGTATGGCAGATTGATTTCCGGGTTCTGAACATAAAGCAACATATAATCCGCGTACAACGAGAGCACATGTGTGTCACCCTCTATCGATATTCCCGCTTCCTTGAAGTCCGTCCTAAGGAAGGCCGCTAGGTATTCTGATGCCAGGATAGACAGCATGGGGGAGAGCTTGGTCCCCTTCACCAATTCCCACACCTCTGAGACATGCCTCCCAGTTCTCACTTGGGCCAATGGTTTCGTATACAGCAAGTGCACCCATTGTGCGAAGCACGGCCCCACCCCAAGCGCTGCAGCGCCACGGCCAGCCAGTCCCACCTCACAGAGTCAAACGCCTTTATCGCGTTCAGTGAACTCACCGCATATTACCCCTCCGCACCCTTAGTTTTGTTTATTACACGGTGCAGCCTACGCAGGTTCCAGGACGTGTTCCTTCCAGGGACATAGTCTGTTTCGTCCAGGTTTATCAAAGTGCCGATTACACGCCTCAGTCTATTCGCCAACATTGCAGCGAGAATTTAGCAGTCTTGATTAATCATTGAGAGTGGTATGTATGATTAACGCTCCTGCTGGGGCTTGCCTGGCTTAAGCAATGCTCGCCGGCAGAATGCCGACCTCAAATGCCTCCTCCAGCATCTGCAATAGTTGCCGCGCGAGGTCTCCTGGTTGAATTCTGCCTTTGCCCATTCGCACCCAGCGTCTTACCAGAGTCTAGCAAGAGTATGGTTTCCTGTAGTTCCTAGACAGTGACCGGTGCATCTAGGAGCTCCGCCTGTTCCTGCTCCAGGTGGGGTAGTTCAATCTCCATCAGTCCTCCTCCAGGTCTCTGGCCAAGCTCTCCTCGTCATATAGGCGCCAGTAGAACCGGCTGTAGGCTGCATTGATTTATTATAATTTTTTAAAATGTGTTTTATTAGTTTTCATATGAACACAGGAAACAAACAATAAAACAGTCCCAAGGCAATGCCTCATACAGTCTCATCGGTATGCACAATTCAATATTACTTAACTCTACTCCCCACCCTTACTACTCCCTCCCCACATGCATGTCCATAACCCTCCTTGATGTCAGTGTTGTAACTAATAAGACTGGATTCCCTTTCGCTTACCCTAGGGTTCTACAGCTAGCTCTCTCCATCTCCCTGGTCTCTGTCTCAAACAGGGCCTGTAGCAGCGCTTCCCTGTTACGCTCACCTGGTATCCACGAGGACGCCACCCAGCCCTGGTTGGATGATTTGCACTCTCGAACCCTCTCCCGGTCCCTTGGTAAGGCCTCTGGTTAAAGATGGGTCTGCAATATAGGAGAGCTGGATTCAATACCAGATTGTTTTTATGGTTTCCCTACCTCCCTTGGCCTCAACTCCTTCCTCCCTTGGGGCCCTCTCCTCACCTTAATATTGTAAAAGGTGGATTCTCCGTCCTGCTCCTCGTGGCAGGGGCGCGTAGATGTGGGGGGCGAGCAGCAACCAAGTTACTTCACTGGTGCAAGCCCCGCTGTGGGAATCCAGGCCTGCTGCGACTCCGTAGGTTTGCTGCTTTACAGTCTTTATATGCAGTTCTTATGTTCCTCTTAGTTCGAATAATAATGTCTTGTTTCTTTCCTTTTAGGTATGGAAAGGTATTTTGGTGTTGTCATGCAGTTTGAAGATGTGCATGGGCCGGTAGGCGAAAGCCTGGTGTGCCGATGCTGTGTGGTGATTAATGCGCGATGCGCTGCGCTGTTTCACCTTTTATATTGCTAACCTCTGTCTTTTCTCTCCTTGCAGGTTACAATGTTCCTCGACGAGCGCCATAATGTTCCAGCAATGATACTGACCAGGAGAGGACTACCCAGGTAAGAATTTTGTGGCTTTCTTTATTCGGGAGGAAACGTGAGTAAACGCTTACTAATGCTGTCTTTCTTTCTCCTCTTTCCAGGTTATGGTATTCCAGGATGCATGCGGTGCCGGATGATGGAGTGCGTACCTTCAGGTGAGTGGAAATCAAGTCGGCGATGGATTGAAGACAGGATACTGTTCCAGGTAAGTTTCGTAGTGTTCTTTCTCTCTCTGCAGGTCCTTGGTTTCAGGTAAGCTGGCATCAAAGAACTGGACACGGTGAGCGTTACGCTGCCCACAGCAGAATAACGCAAAGCATGTTCTGCTGTTTGGGTGCGGTTTAAATAGTCTCAGATAAAGTAGTCCAGGTAAAATAGTCCCAGGCCTGCCACACCCAAAAGACTAGACCGCATAGCTCAGTTCCTTGTAACTGAGCTATGTGTGTGCCTCCATGTTGGCTGAACCCCCTCAACCCCCCCAACCCCCCAAGTTAAATAGTCCCAAGTAAATAGTCACATTCTAATGTTGGTCTTCATGATGGTTATGAGCCTGGCGCCAAAGGCACCAGCACTGACTCCAAGAGAGCCTTGGATGAGGTTTTAAGGTCTTTGACCTGGCCCTAACTGGAAGGCTGACTTGCCAGTGAGGGCTAGGCGCAAGGGTCATGACATTCCCAAGCTGCAATTCCTGTTATATTTTCTCCTTGGCTAAGCCGTACTGCCCCCCTCCATACCTCTGTTTCAGCTAAAGCACATATCCTCATATCCCGCCACCACTTATACACATCAGGGCCCTTGGGTGACTTCCATGCCATAGCGATACTGCGTTTAGCCACTATTGTATTGTATTGTATTGTATTTTATTTTATATAGCGCCGGTAGCCCGTGGGCATCAGGGCGCTTGTACTTACAATACAGCAACAACAGGACAGACATAAAGTAAACAAACACTGCGGCCTATTAAGGACCCCGAAAACATTGCTATCCCCAGGCTCTTCATCTGAAGAGGTATGTCTTCAGGTGCTTCCTGAAGGTAAGGTGGTTTACCTCTAACCTCAGCACTTCGGGCAGGCTGTTCCATAATTTGGGGGCCATCACCACGAATGATCTGCCCAAGCCAGATTTGTACACCAGACTATGTACACCAGATACAGTTTGGTAATGTGTTTTGCCCCTTTAGGGCACGGGAAGCCGCCCAAAAGTCCAGCTGCTGCGGCCTCCACACCCATCACCAGGCTCCCCCTTTTCATTCTTTTCGCTACTTCCCGCCAGTATTGTTCCACTATCGGACACGTCAAAAACATCCTCCCCTATGCACCTGTGGCATACCTGTTCTGCGGCATTTGGCAACCATGAAATTCGCTGGGGCGTCATATATGCTCTATGTGTAATCTGCAGCTGGATCAATTGCAGTCTCGCATTTCGCTACACCTTCTTTTGATATATCAATACCCCCGCCCACTGTGCATCTGTAAAAGGGGCCCCCATGTCCTTCTCGCATTTGCTCCTTATTGCCAGGGGGTAGAAACTATATCAGATAATATGAAGTCGTAAATTCTAGATATAGTATGCCCCCCTTCTGATATGTTGTATAAAATATCTACCATGGCATGCTGTTCTTTCAATTCTCTATATCCTGGCCATCTCTGCAATATCTCTCCCTTAATAGTGTTGTAAAACAAGTATTGGCCTTTGTGCAGGCCTGTGTGATCAGCCAATTCTCAAAGGGAAGAAATGAGGCATCCTGCATTCAACCTCCTATTGTGGCCACCCCCTGAGGCTCCCAGTACACTTGTATCTTCCGTATCGCCAGAGATGAGGCAGCCACCACCGTGACCAGGGGACTCTGGAAAGAAAACGGGTCTCTGAGCCCTATCACTGCTAATGCCCTGTCCCACAACTTAACTCCCAAGGACACTAAGTGCGATCCATGTTCTCCCCGGGTCTTCTATTCCACACCAGTTCCTTTAAGTAATACTGTGTTCCCGGGACTTGTAGCATAAGTGTATCCGCAGTCGGGTCATCTGCGAGCCAGTCCACCACAAACTGCAGCTGTCCCTTTATGTAGTACAAGTCGAAGCGTGGCACCCTAATGCCGCCCTCTTCATATGGCCTGTGTAACGTGGAAAGTGCTATCCTGTTCCTCCCTCCGTCCCACAGGAAGCCTCTGCTAATACTATTTAACGTTTTGAAGGACTGTGGTATGTAATATGGTAAATTCACAAAGAAGTGCAACAGGCGAGGCAATGCTACCATTTTCAACAATGCAGCCCCGCCCCCGTCAAGGAGAGAGGCAGCTTGGTCCAAAATTTCATGGAGCTTCGGGTGCCTTCTAGGGCCCTGCATGTGTTGTGTACATGCTCTGCAGCTGGATCATGATATATGTTGGCCCCTAAGTATCTGAACATGGGGGGGGGGGCGTGGCTTGATGGCCGCGTAGCAGGACGTGCTCTGGAGGAGCTCCCGAGGATCCAACACTGATCCTGAAGAAAATACATAATATCCAGGAATAAGCAGGCCGGCAGCATATCCATTGATTCATGAACAGCTGGGGTACGCGCTGAGCACAAAACAGAAACGAATATTCATTGGAGGAGGGAGCTACGTGCCCGTGCCTCGGACGTGAACAAGATGGCCGGCAGCAGACAAAGGGACATAAACTGACCACGATGATGCCAAGGCGACACCACAGCTGTGGCCGAGCTCGAGCCCGCTGCTGGGTTCAGCCGCTTGCAGAGACCTGCTGGAATGGTCTGGGGATCGGCCGCCTGGAGGGAGACCGTTGGATGAGCCTCGGCTGTTTTTGCGGGTACGTCGGGATCGAGCCCGGCGCACCGAATTCGAGCATAGCCCTGTCAGAGGGCAGAGACTGGGTCCTGGCTGGAGAATCCTGATGGACTCATGCGCGGGCACTGCAGCCCATGATAAGCGTAGCTGCAGAAACTACATTGCCTGAGGCGGCCGAACATTGTGGAGCTTCTAAATGGTGGATTCCTGGTGATGCTGCTGCTGGAGGGGGACGGCGGGAGCGGTATCGCACCGTAGGAACCCCCGTAAGTGCGGCGGCCTTGCTGAGCTGGGGTCCAGGAGGAAGCGGGACATAACACGACGGCCTGCATAGAGGACCCGGCAGGAGGTGCGCACGGGCGCAGCAGCCCGAGAGAAGCGCAGCTGTAAGGTTGGACCGCACTGCCGGTGGCGGCCGAACAGTGGGGAGGGCTGGAACGGCGGGCTCCCCGGGGCGCAGTTGCTGGAGGAGGACGGCGACCGGGCGTGAGGGCCGTCGCGCGGAGAGACCCCGGCAGAATTGCTGAGCTGGAGCCCAGGAGTACTGGGGCTCTGGAGATAGGGCCGCAAACAGGCTGGCTGGAGCTGGACCTGACAAAGGCTCCGAGCAGGCATAACGATCCCCACCGCACGCTGTAGAGGTGCGGGAAGTGGGGACCGGAGACCACATTTGCAGATGGGCCTCATATGACACTGTGGAACCCCAGGGAAGCTTGCTGGGGATGTTGGAGGGGACGCACGACCCGGGTGAGAGTCAGCAGACACAGGCCCCCAGCACTGCAAAACACCTTCTTTGAAGTGGCTGCCAGAACAAGTAAGAGCTGGGGTGAGGAAGCTAAAGTGCCCTGGCTGAAAGAAGGTGCAGAGAAGTACGAGCCCCTGCGCAATACATCGCCTGCCGCATACCAGATGGGGAGCCAATAACATAATGTAAGCTGGTGAGGAGGGGCCTGTGCAGGGTAGCCTGAGGACCAAGAGGGGCCAAACTGTGCTGAGGCCGTGCACGTGTGCTGAGGCCCCCATACACCTGTATGAACAAGGAGACAATATAGGGCGCCCCTCAAATAAAACATATGTGCTGGGGAACTCTTCCGTCGGCTGAATAGAACGGCGAGGACAGCTCGCCCCGGAGCAGCCAGAGCACCCCAAAGGACACTAAAAAGAAAGCTTGCACCGGCGCTGAGCTGGACAGAGGCGCCGGAGGCGGCGCTGTAGCCCGGACGGCTTGGGGGCTCCAGGGGGTCCCGGTGCAAAAGAGTGTGGGACCCGAAAAAGCGCCCAGCCATTGAAGGACTAATGAAAACACACCGAGCAGAAGTGGGCACGTGGGAGAACACACGCGCTCGACCTCAAGGAGCGGTCCAGGAAGATGTGGACTTACTAAGACAGGATGTAAGAACACTTGCGGAACGTACCGGGAGCTTGGAAAAGGAGATGGCCCCCAACACAGCGGAATGCGCCTCCCTCAGATCAGAACTCCACACACTGGTGCAGCGAGTGGGCAACTTGGAAAGCAGAGCAGAAGAAGCGGAAGGTCGCGCCAGGCGAAATAACATCTGCATCGTTGGACTGCCAGAGGGAATGGAAGGGTCCAACCCAACGGAATATGTGGATACCATGTTGTAACAGGAAATAACTGGAGGGGAATTGACCCAGGGGTTTTCTGTCGAAAGAGCGCATAGGGCCTTGATGAGGAAGCCGCCCCCGGGCCCCCCCCAGGCTATTGATCGCGAAGATCTTAAACTACAGAGACAGGGAGAGAATACTTGAATTCTTCCAGAAAAGGGGGGACGATCGAGAGGGGGCCTGCGAAAATGACGGCATACCCTGACTACACCTTGCAAGTACAACGCAGCAGAACGAACTTTGGGGCAGTTAAGAGAAGATTGAGAGGAACAGGTCATAAATACATGTTGTTGTATCCAGCCAAACTGAAGGTGTTCCACAAGAATAAAACATTCTTTGATTCGCCGGAGGATGCCATGGGTTGGCTGGATATGCAGAGCCACTCCCAAGAATCGGGGATCCAGACGGGTGCTGAAGATGATAAGTAGCATGCTGTTGTGACACCCAGGGTGACATAACCCGAGACACTGGGACTAGAATGTAGCATTAAGTAGGGTTCCCAGGGATTATGCAGTTAGACATGTGCTGGTTTGCAGGATCCGTTCAAACTAAACAATTCTAATTATACATGGGGAGCTCCAGGGAGTCAACCCGTGAAACCCCATAGCATTACGCTTAGTTAAGTCACCACTAGTTGGGTGACGCCCCGCGGGGTCCTAGTCCTCGATACCACGAGTTAGGACCAGACGCGGGTGGGCCTGAGATCCAGGGATGGAGCTGGGCACTTGTTGGGGTCGGGCGGGGAGGGGGGAGGGAAGAGGGTGTGTGCAGTGGGGTGGGAGAGTGGGTGGGGGGTGTTTGGGGTGTTTGAAGTTTGGGGAAGTTTGAACTGGGACACGAGCTTATATAGACAGAAATGGGAAGGGGAACTGATGGGCCATCGAGGTAGACATCAGAGGGAGTGGAGAGGGGAAGATGATCAAGTTGTGACCTGGAATGTGCAGGGCCTCAATAGTTATCTAAAAACGTAATAAGGTGATGATGTACCTAAAGAGGATGCGGATTGACATAGCTCTGCTACAGGAGACCCACCTCACCAAGGAGAAGTTGGAGGTGGTTAGGAGAAAATGGAGCGGTACTGTCATAGGGGCCACATACTCTGCATATGCAAGAGGGGTGATTACATGGGTGGCACCCCATGTGCCATTTCAGCTGCTCAGTTCGTCGACAGACCCAGAAGGTATAATGGTGGTGGTGGTGGGACTCCTGGAGAACAGAGAAGTGAACATCATAAATTTGTACGCCCATAACCATGATACAGTGACATATTTTAGGTCCCTATATAGTAAAATTAGCCCCCTGGCGGGAGGCGCAATGGTGTGAGGAGGGGACTTCAATTGCACCTTGAACCCCAGGATAGACAGGTCAGATGACAAATCAGAAAAGCCCGCGCCAGCAGCCAAAGCACTGAGGACACTGTTGTCAGACCTCGGCTTAGAGGATGTGTGGAGACGATTGCACCCAATGGATAGGCAATATTCGCACTATTCTGCGCCACATGACCTGCACACAAGGCTAGATTATGTATTTGCTGCTGCCGAGATAGTGGGAGAAATGGTGGCCGCGGAATACAAGGCCTGGGTGCTATCCGACCACTCGCCTTTGATCGTGGAGTGGCGACATCAACCCCCCAGAGCGCGAATCCCGACATGGAGGCTCAGAACTGAGGCTCTGCAGGATGCAGGATTTCGAGAGGACTTGAGGGAGGACATCGAGAAATATTTTGAAATTAACACGGGCAGTGTACGCTCTGTGGGAACTGTATGGGAGGCATTTAAGGTGGTGGTGCGTGGGGTAGTTATATCAAAATCCAAGGGGCTCCGAGGGGGAATTGAACGGGAACTGCAGGAAACTGAAAGAGAGTTAGAGGGCCTGATATGAAGTGAGGGGACCACCCGAGAGGACAGCGCCAAGATAAAGGACTTACAGATGGCTTGTAGTGTACTCTGGGACAGATTATGTAGACTAAATTTTAAGAAATACACAGAGAGGCTACATGCAGGGGGGGATAAGCCGAGTAGATTAAAGGCCTGGTTATACAAAAGTGAGACCCCCCGTCTGGTGATCAGAGAGGTCAGGGATGCGGAAGGTCAAATCTATAATACCCAGGAAGGGGTAAACGGGGAGTACCTCAAGTATTATAGACAACTATATGAGGATGCAGGAGAAGAAATGAGCCAAGAAATACAGGAAACAATAGAGGACATAGGGCTTCCCACCTTAGATGACCTAGAACGCGCAGATCTAGATGCCCCCATTACCGCGGATGAACTGGAGGAGGTGATCCAACACCTACCCACATGTAAGGCGCCGGGTCGGATGGGTTACCCGGTGAGTTTTATAAAACGTATAGGAGCTACTTCCGCCGCTGCTCGCCATGTTTAATGAGGCATATGAACAGGGGGAACTGCCGGCATCTCTCCGTGAGGCAGTGATCATCCAGCTCCTGAAACCAGGCAAGCCAGACATGGAGTGTGGGTCTTATAGGCCCCTGTCTATGCTGAATCAGGATAGCAAAATACTCACGGCAGTGCTGGCCAATAGACTAAAGAGGGTAATTGGCAAGTTGATACACCCGGACCAAACAGACTATGTCCCCCGGTAGAAACATCACGGACAACCATAGGAGGTTGCACCATATCATTGATCAAGCCGAGGGAGACTCGGGCGAGTTGGCTATCGTGTCGTTGGACGCGGTTAAAGCCTTTGACTCAGTGCGGTGGCCATGGTTGAAGGCGACCCTGAAGGGACACGGAATGGGGCCAGGGTATATCAGATGGGTCCAGATGCTATATAGCTCCCCAATGGCGAGAGTTAAAACGGGAACCACAATCTCAGATAAATGGCAGCTCAGCAGGGGGACCAGACATGGATGCCCCTGGTCGCCCATGTTATATATTTTGGCATTAGAGCCGCTGGCAATTTGCCTGCGACAACAATACGGGGAGGTGGGGATACGTACGACAGGAGGCACACACCTGATATCACTATATGCAGATGATCTGCTCCTCTACTTGCGCTACCCCGAGGAGAATCTGCAATATGTGCTGGAGGTGATGGATCGGTATGCCACCCTCTCAGGCATATCGGTGAACCCTGGGAAGTCCAGTTTGTTCCTCTTGGGAAGGTATAAGAGCACCCCATTGGAGAGACTGCCCATTCTGCAGATACCCTGGCAGCCCGTGACATTCAGGTACCTGGGCGTAAACATTTACCATAGGATAGAGACAGAGCACAAAAACAATGCAGAGAAAGCGATTGAGGGAATTAAATATAGCATGGTGTTCTGGTCCCGGTTACCCCTAGCCATGATGGGAAGGGCAGCTCTGCTCAAAATGGTGGTTCTGCCCAGACTCTTGCATTCTTTTGTGAATGTCCCGTACCTGATCCCCAGACGCTTTTTTGCGAGACTTCATGTCATGTGCAGGGGCTTCATATGGGGCAATTCCAGTAATAGGGTGGCCCTGTGGAAACTACAGAACACATGTGATAAGGGGGGCATAAACCTGCCGAATTTTGATCTGTATTACTTGGCAGGACAGCTGTTGTATGTGGCTAGGTGGTTGTCCGCAGAGGACTCGGCAAAAGCTAGGCTTTTGCAAGGTGATACAGCTCCATACTTCCTAAGAGAGATAGTGTGGCTGCACAAAACTAAAATGGCGGGATGGGGAGACTACTGGAGGTGGTTTGGGAAGTTTGGCACAGAGCATGGAGAACTGTGGGCGACCCAGAGCCGCTTTTCAGCAGGTCCCGCTGGCGGTGTTATGCGGGGATGACTCCCAACTGTTCAAGGGGGTCCGCAGATACTGGGAATCGGTGGGCCTAGCCACCTTCGGAGATATATGGCAGGAACGGGAGGCATTGGAATTTCAGAGGCTACAAGAGGAGACTGGGCGCATAGAGGCCAATGCATCACTTATACCAGGCTCATGAAACGGGTGAGGGAGAGATGGCCTGAGATGGTGCTAGCGGAAGTACCTGATGCCACCCTGGAAATGATGTCTCGGAGGGTGGGCATGAAATATCTAGGATATATGAGCTCCTGAGGGCAAAGGCAGGGAAGGAGCTGCTCCGACTGAGGCATGACTGGGAGGAGGAGGTGGGAGATCTGTTATGACTTGATGGTCGTGAAGATTATGGGGCCTCTGTCGACAAGTTCCGCTCAGAAAGATACAAATAACTTAATGAGCAATCCTTGAGGCCACAGGTTTTTTGAGTGCCGAAGAACGCCAGGAACCAGGAACACCAGTGACCCCTCGACCGCTGTAAAGCAAGCAATGGGTCAGTACAATGGCAAACAATATACTGAGTAACGAGGTAACAAGTATCAAGGGGCTTACCAAGGGTCTGGGGACATGAAGAACAACGATGAAAATGAAGGTGTTCCGTGGGACTGCAGAGTGTAGCAAGCAGCAGTGGATAGGCGTAGATTGTTGTAGAAATAGGCACTGCAAGACCTGTATGGAAAGGGTACTCCAGCAGGTAACAGAAGAGGAAATCCGAAAACAGTCCGTTGAGAGTTCCAAGGTCAAAAGCCAGCCAAGTTCGACGTAACCAGGGGGTAATCCAAAGGAGTCCAAAAATACAGTTCCAAGGTCCTGAAACAGCAGAGCAAAACAGTATCCAAGGGCTTGACAGGGGAATCCAAGAAGAACAGTCCGTAGTCCAGGTTCAAGATGAGAAGACAGGAAGATGCCGAACAGTGCCTGGTTGGGTCAGCTGTGAAGCACTGAATGAGTGTTCCCTCTCCAGTTTTAAAGGGGACTAGGAGTGTCATATGACCCATCACGTGACTGATGATGTAGCACGTTTCCTGTCTCTGAGACGCCAGGGCAACTGCAAACGTTGCAATGGATGAATATGACCATAGCGCGTTAGATGTCCTTGTGTGCGCCGCTGCCGTGCTGCTTGAGGGAGTGAGGAAATGAGGTCAGAAGGGGAAGGCAGATCAGGACCTGAGATGGAGGGCTTAGTGACTGCACGGGTGTTCGTGTGCGTAAGGTGACCAGTGGATGGTGTAACAAGAACCCATGACAGAGGGACAGTGGGATAGAGCTCAAAGGTACCACAAAAAGGTGTTCTGGAATGCGAGACTCCAGCAGATCCAGCTGTATGTCACCCACAGAGCCTATTTGACCCCCGGAAGAATAGTCAGGTTTGGAGGCTCGGCTGTACAGAAATGCCCCAGGTGCGGGGAGGTGGAGGCATGGCTGCTGCACATGTTCTGGGCTTGCCCTGAGGTGCAGAGATTCTGGGAAAAAATAAGGACGAGAATGGCCAGTGGGGGAGTGGTGCTTGACATTAGGTCTGCTTGGGCATGCATGCTCGGGAGTTTTCCCAGGCCACGTCGTTCCAAGCATATCAGTAAGATGAAGGACCTGGCCTATATCTTAGACAAGCGTAGAATTGCAATGTGTTGGAAAGCGGCCCATAGGCCTAGAGTGGAGATATGGTGGACGGACCTCTTGAGATGGGCAGAAGCAGAAACTGTGGTATGGTTTGAAGCAGTCACTAGGGGGGGTGAGGAGGAAGTGGGCCCCCTGATAGCCTGGAGGCAACTGGTGGCCACAATGGCGAACCCCCACCAGGTCAATCATGAAACAGAAGACTCAGATGAATCGACAAGCACTGAGATTCCTGAAAATGATCATGCAGATGGCACGGATGAGACGGCTCGAGTTTGTGGAGAGGGAGGGGGGAGGACAGAGAATAACATTGTATAATATGATGTTTTGACACTGATTATGAACGTCCTAAAAGAAGGTTGTAATGTTTGGTGTGTTATTTGTTAAAAATAATAAAAATTGTTTAAAAAAAAAAAGTATCTGAACATGGGCCCTGTCTGCTGTAATGCCAAAACTGGAAGTACCCTCTGCTTCATCTTTCGCAGGCCTGCTAGCAGGAACAACACAGATTTGTCAATACTTATCGTAATCTCTCATAACCTTGCAAATAGCTCCAACGCCTCTAACAGCAACACAAGGTTGTCTTCGGGATTCTGAGATTCTATATATACAGCAACGTGTCGTTTGCATACAATAAAATCAAATGCGTGGCCCCATCTATTACCATACCTGCTCCCATATAATCCCTCCTAAGGTATTGTGCAATTGGTTCCATAGCCAGGATATAAAAAAGTGGGGACAGCAGGCAGCCCTGTCTAGTCCCTTTGCCCAATTCCTATGCTTCCGAGATACATCCACCAGTTTTGACCCTTGCCATTGGTCTAGTGTACACCAACCTACCCCACTGGATGTATGCCCGCCCAAATCCGAATCTGCGCAGCGTCGCATACAACCAGTGCCATCTCACCGAATCAAACGCCTTCACAGAGTCCAGAGTGGTTATCGCGCACAGGATTTCCCAGTCCGCCGCGCTGTCACATGGTGAAGCCTCCTCAGATTCCAGGACATGCTGCGTCCTGGGACGTACCCAGACTGAACCGGCTGCACCAGTGTGTATATTACTTTCTTCATTCTGTCCGCCAGTATAGATGTAAGAATTTGAATATCTTGATTTATCATTGACAGAGGCCTGTAGGAGCTACATTCCGTCTCTGGTTTGTGGGGTTTGAGGAGGGGTATAATTACAAATTCCCTTAAATTTGGGGGGAGAAACCCAGCCTCATAAGAGGCAGTGTAGGTATTAAGTAAATGTGGGGCCAGTTCCTGGGCATATTCTTTGCAATATTCTCCAGGCAGTCCATCTGTGCTCGACGTCTTCCCCTATCGCCAGGGTCCTGATGATCCCCAGAATTTCCTCTACTGTGATAGGTCCATCCAGACCCTGCCTGGCTTCCTGATCTAATATAGGGAGCTCTATCTCGCTCTTGCAATATCGAAGACCCCTCTTTATACAGGCCCTGATAGAATTCCTGAAAGGCCGCGGTAACTCCTGTTGGGGTGTTGCAGAGGTCCCCTTGTAATGTGCGGATCGAGTGAATCAGGCTTCGCTTTGCTTCTTTTTTGTATAGCCATGCTAATAGCCGGCCTGTTTTATCTCCTTTGTGCTGCCTTTCTATATATTTAGAGTAATTGTGCTTGCCCAACCTCTCCCAGAATTCAATGCATTTCTGTCTTCATTTTGCAGCCTCTGCTACCTCCCCACCTTGCCCTACAGAGCCGTGTTCCAGTTCTCATAGCTGCTCTTCTGCCAAGGACAGCTCTCCATTAATAGTAGCCTGGACGTTCCCAGAACCTGCAATGGCGGCTCCCCTGACAACAACCTTCAGTGCCTCCCAGAATGTTCCTGCGCTGGCAACACTCCCTTAATTATATTTGACATAATCCACTATACTTCTCTTGACACAGTCACTCGGAGTCTCCACGTGGGTATTGGGGCCCTGGAGGGCTTCAGCCATCATTGTAGGCTTAACGGGCGTGATCTGACAGTACTCCACCTCCATATTGCACACTATCCATTAAATAGGCTATTTCCTGCCCTACAAAGAGGTAATCTATTCTAGTATGCACTGCATGCGGTACTGAATAATATGAATAGTGTCGAGCATCACCATGGAGTACCCGGCAAATATCAATCAAGTTGAATGCCCCAACAGTGTTCTCAGCGCCTTAGCTGGCGGAGCTGGCTTACCATACTTAGCTTCTGACCTGTCTAAGGTTGGGTCAAGCGGGCAGTTGAAATCTCCCCCCCCCCATATATTATTATTGTTCCTATATGGGCTCAACCTTAAAGTGATTGGAAGAATACTGTTGCATTGTGGTTGGGTGCATACATGTTAATAATACAAGTGTCAATGTTTTCAAGGAGGCCCTGCACTAAGACCATTCTACCTTTATTGTCCATTTTAATGTGGGTCATCTTAAACGGCACTGTGGGCAGTATCCTTATTAGGACCCCCTGGCATAGGTGGAGTACACTGAACCAAACATCTGCCCATTCCATTTATTTGCCAACAGTGTCTGCTTTTCAGGTGTTAGGTGTGTCTCCTGCAACATTGCAATGTCTACCCTACTTCTTTTCAGGTACGCATAGAACCTGTTCCGTTTGACATATGCATTCAGCCCCCTTACGTTCCAGGTAACAACTTTTATTGTTCCAGCTATAAGGATCCCATAAGTTTGTAGAGGCTGACTACCTCTACCTAGACAGGTGCTGCTTTATTGCTGCTCCTTGGGTTTCCACACAGGTGGACAAGCCCTAAACCCCTTTAACTCCCCAACCAATAACAACTGCCCAACGTCTAGCGCTGTGTTCAGGCATATCCGCTTCCCATATCGTCCCTCAGTGTTCATACTCCAGGATGGTGCACAGTGGGTGGGCACATAGAACGAGTGCCCCATAAAGTAACTTCAGAGAAGGTGGTCCAGCACTGTCATAAGTCTGGTCTTTCTTCATGTAGTTTGTATCATTGGCCTCCCCCGCCATGTAGATCCAAGTCAGGAGTCTGCCCTCCCTTACAAAATAAAATGTTTAAGTGGCAAAATAATATAGTAAACTCCTCAGCCGGGCATTATGCTTTCTATAAGAGCCTGCCTGTCCCGGGGCTCCCATGACAGCTTTATAACACTGTAAGCTCGTTGGAGGTACATTGCCTCAAGAGGAAGTCCCTCCGACAACTGTCGTCAACAGCTACGGCCCACTCAGTTTACTTCTCCTGTGATCTTCTCTCTCCTCTCTTCCGTCTGGACCTATTTTCTCCCTGCCCATCCATGCTTGGGCTTCCCCCGGGATGTCGAAGAACCAAGCCCAGTTCTTGTGTATGATTTTCAGTCACACCAGGTAAATTAGCATGTATTTTAGGCCCACTGCTCTGAGTCTGGCTTTGGCGGCCATGTATTGAGCCCGGTTTTTCTGCACCTGGAAGGTGTAGTCAGGATATACTGCCAACTCCGCCGAGGCTCTCTTCAATACTCCCGCCTGTCTGGAGCAAGCCAGTACATTCTCACAGTCTTAGTAATTCAGGACCTTTGCAATTATTGGTCTAAGAAGCGCCCCTGGAGGTGGACGTCTGGTCAACGCCCTGTGTGCTCTCTCTATTGTGAATCCTTGTGTCAGGTTGACGGGCCCAATCTCCTGAAGCAGCATATTTTCAATATATGTAATGGGGTCCGCCCCTTCTCCTTCTGGTAGTCCCACTATCCGAATGTTATTCCTCCTGGCCCTACCCTCTGCTTCTTCTACCCTATTTTCAAGGAGGCTGACCTTCTGCTGCAAAACGTGCACATTGTCCTACATCTCCTGTAGCGCGTCTGTGTTCTTCTCCATTTGGGTCTCGAGGGTGGTGGTGCGCTCTGCCAGACCGCGAATATCCTGTTGCAACAGTCCCACATCTAGTTGCACTGCACCAATCTGTGTCCCTAGGGAGGTCTTGAGGTCTGCAATTGCCTGCATAATTTGGTTATGCAATTCCACCAACCGTTGTCTGTGTGGGCTCTCTGCTTGCTTTTGGGTCCTGTTGCACTACTTTAGCGTAGTTTTCAATAGACACATTTCCTGCCTTCATCTTGGTGGATTTGGGAGGCATTTAGTCTGCAGAACGCTATATTGGTGGTCCACGACTCCTCTCCCCGGTTTATAGCTAGCAAATGCTGAGGCGCAACTTGTGGCTCTTTAACCACAGACCACAGTGCTTCTGGCTTCTTGACGCCCTGTGATCCCCAAGCTATTGATCAGGTCTTAATGTAGCTATTACCGGTCCTTCACCCTCCACTGCGGGGTCTTGGTCTGCTTGCCCCCTCTCTTGATCTCCCCAAACAGATGTCTGAGCTCCTTAGCCCAGTGCAGTCTTCCCCTCTTCAGAACCAAATGATGCAAATGACCTGTCACCCTCCTTCAGCCACAGAATTCTTAGCGCAATAAGGGGCGCTGTAGATTGTTATTGCCAGGCCAATGGGCCATCCGCTGGGCTGGGGCTATGCAGGCTGTGGCTTTAACTGTGTGTCACTTATAATGTGTCTTGCTTAAGCACCAGCGCTTCCCGAATGATGTCAGCCCCTCAACCCTTCTCTGCAGGCTCTAGGGATCCAGCCAAAGCTGCACACATTTGCAGGCCCTTCCACCAACGTTACAGTCGGGCTATGCCGACATTGTGTGCTGTGCAGAGAGGGGGGGTTATAACCTCCCCGTCTGCCTCCCGTTTCTTTGCTGCCTTTGCCCGGCTCCTCCCAGTCTGTGTCCCCGTTAGCAGTGGCGACCTCAGAGTTCCTCCTATCCCCTGCCTCTTTCGGAGGGGGGGTCTGTCACTTCCCCAGCGCTGCTCTGCCTAGCGCAAATCTGCTCAAGCGAGGCTCCGCTACCGTAGCAGTGCTGCAGGGCTTCTGTAGCCCTGAATGGGGATATGCCTTGAGCCTTGTGTGGATCCTCGCATATCCCCCTTACCGGAGTGGGCTTCGGGGTCCTCCGCTCACCTCCTCGGCACAGAAAACCCATGCAGTGTCACTCTCCACAGGCTTGCATCCGACCATCACTTGACAGCACCAGATATTCCTCCCCTGCAAACCGGGTGCTTCACTGCCACCCAGGTCGGTCACACAGCCCGATATTACTTCTTTCTGTTGCTGTCAGGATCCACATGCCTTTTCCAATGTACCCGGGCACAGTCTCACGGTCTGCGTTATGAGCTCCTCCCGGCTGGCATCTTTATTCAGGCTTTGTCCACCGTCCCGTTTCTCGGAACGCTATATCTATCGTCTCGTGCAGGAGCCTGGCCCAGGCTTTCCACAGCGTGCTCCCAACCTTTTCCTCTCCTCAATCATTTAGTTTCAGGGCAGAATTCCGTTGAGGAGCCATTAATTTCTCCGGATCATTAAGGATCAGGCGGGAGGTAGCTCAGAAGTCGACTTACTTCATGGCAGCTAGCCACGCCCCCTCCAGGCTGCATTCAACTCGATATGAGCCCTACATTCCTCCCCGTACTCATCCCTAATAGAACTAATCATGCTCCTCCACATGGCACAACAAGGCCAGCAGCCTACCAGGTTTATCAGCACTTTTGTGCAGTCTCTCTCTATATCTGTTGTAGCAATTTTCACCGCCCAGTCGCTTCTCTATCACACATATATTCTAGCGGCCTGAAAGTCATTGAGGGGGCCACCCACAAAAGAGTACCCCGAGCATACGCCGAGTACAGCGATCCATGTACTAGTCCCCCCATTTCTTAGCGATCGTGGCCTGTCTGGCTGCAGTAAGACACTTCTCTTGCAGGAGGGCTAAATGCACTCCCTTCCGGATCAACTATGTATGTATTCTGTTGAGCTTGACATAGCTGTTAAGCACTGAAACGTTCCTGATTACTTTGATGTCACTGATTTCAACCGTGTGGCCCCTCTCCTACCCTTGCCCTACCCTGAGATTGCTTTCATACCTCTTCCCCATTACCCAACCAGCCTCAGCCTAGTGGTGTCTTCCCGTATATAAGTGCGCCATCCGTCAGTGCCAGAAGGCAAGCCACAGGACGGATAAGCTTGGCAGTCAACCTAACGCATAACATCCCCCAAAAATCCCCAACGGCTTCCGGGCCTGCTGGTCTCGCATGCAGGGCAAAAGCCGGATGCCTCTACTCAGCACCTCTGAAAAGAAACGAGACGATGACCAGGGGCGTGCAGCACCTACAAATAGACTGCTTACCCAGCAGTTCCTAAGTCCATGTGTTCCCTCCTCACCGTTTCTGTGTATATACTTCAAGCCCGCCTGCCGCATTCTCTCCTTCGTGGGTCTAAAGGCTGCTCTCTGCCTCTGCACCTTTAATGTTTATTTGGGGTATACCGTGATCTTAGCGGACCCCCTTTTGATGATTCCTTCCATGTCTCTATAGTTTGAGAGCATCAAAATCGGTGGTTGTGGGGGTGTCCCCCATGGAGGTCTTCTGGCCAGGCACCTGTGAGCTAGTTCCACCGTGAAGCCTTGCGACAGTGTGCCTGCCCCAACTTCCTGCAGTAGCATATTCTCCACATATGTCGTGGGGTCCCTGCCCTCTGTCCCCTCAGGCAGGCCTAGTATCCTTATGTTATTCCTTCGTGCCCTTCCTTCAGCGTCTTCGGCTTTGTTCTCTAGTGCTGTGACCTTCCTTTTTAGCTCTTGCACCTCCGACAGGGCCCCCATTATACTTTGCTTGTTTTCATCGGCCTGTGTCTCCACCGACTACACCCTGTCCGCCAGTGCCCAGATGTCCTGCCGCGGCAGCACCACATCTATCCTGACCTCATCTATTGCCCTCTGCATGTTAGTTTGTAGTGTCGCAATGGCTTTCAGGATTTGGTTCTCGTCTGCTTTTGCTTTGGGCTGTGTGCTGCATCCTTACTTTGGGGTCTCGCCTCCTCCCTCCACTCTGCGTGCAAAGGCCTAGATTGTCTGGTTTTGTCTTTGTGTTGCTTGTCCGGCATGTGCTTGGTGTTCGTTCCTCATGTCGCTGTACCAGCTAGCGACCGCACCTCCAGGTTCTCCATTACGGTGTGGCTTATACGTTATCCAGGTCCGGGCTAGTTCTGCAAGATCCGTGACGGCTTGCTGAGGGGGGTGCTTTCCAATGCTGTACAGTGTCCCAGGCCGAGTCCTGTTTGTTCTGAGTTGGCTTTCAGCAATGCCTGGTCCCTTCCCGGGGGCACCTCCTCCCCTACGAGCCGCTGCGTCAACGTCGTCCTTAGTGTGCTAGGCACCCCTGGGGGGTGCGGGCATACTCTTGCAGCCCTCGGCCGTTGTTTAGGTCTCCCTTTGGTTCTCAGGTGTCAGAAAGTGTGCTTGTGCCTGGGCGTCTCTGTCTGCACTCCCTGTCCCCGTCCGGATGCTTTCACTGTTTCTTGCTAGGCTTGCCCCATCCATGGTTCAGTATCACTGATGCATACCGTGCTGCCTCACTCCACCGCACTAAAGTCTCTAGTGCAGTATCGGTCTCCAGATTCAGTATAGACACCCTCTGCTCAAGGCACGATTTGACGGGTGCCGGCTTTGTTGCTGCACACCTCTACCCTTCTCTTCCTGGTCTCAGGCCCCAACTGCCTGCTTTAAGGGTAAATTGTCCTGAAGGGATAGGTCGTTCCTGCTATTATTCAGTTTCAATTAGTCTTTCGCAGATTATTGTAGGAGGCAATTGGGTAGACTGAGCATGAATTCATTACTATATGGGTAATTAAAGAGGCCAATGGCTTGGTGATGGGCTCTAGAGCGCATTTTCTTCAGTAGGCGTCCCAGCCTGGACTTGATGTTTTCCCGGGACCACTTCCTCCCTCAGGAGTGCCCACGTGCTCCTGTGCTTCATGTGTGTGGTTGCACCTACCCGGGGTCCTCAGTCTTCTTGTAGTCTGCACCTCTGGGCCGGGGCAGACCTTAATTCTGTGCCCAGTTTCTTCTCCTACTCACCTACTTCCTGCAGGGCTCCAGGGATCCTGTATGCCTCTCAGAGGGCCTGCGCACGCCCTGCTGCTACAGCTCTGCTCACCTCCACTGTCCATGCAGTCTGTATCCCCCGCAAGCTGCGCAGCTTTCTACCGCCGTGCTGCACTCACCGACCCTGCCCAGAGCTTTCTGCACACTTTCAGTGTGCGGTGGGGCCAGCCACCCTTCCACCGGCCAGGTGTGCTCAGCCAGCAACCCGTTTGTCCACGCCTCCCAGCCGGCTGCTTCCCATCGGGTGCTCCGGGGCTCTGCTCTGCTGCTCGACTTTCACGGCCAACATGCACCTGCAGTTCCCGTCCCAGCACAATCTCCTGGTTCTCTCCTCACTTCCACACAGGACGCACCGCCGCTGCAATCAGAGGTCTGCCGCCTCACTCCTGTCGCCAGCAGGTCCCCAAACTCAACGTTCTCCTTACTGCCAAGCTGCTGGCAACATTTTCTTACAGGTGGCTCTATACTTCGCAGATCTCACTTTCTCTGCGCCTCCGGTGTCCAGGGATTCCTTCTTACACCTCTGCACTCTTCGGCTGTTAGGGAAGGCAATATGATGTTTTCAGCTGCACTTCACCGTTTCTTACCCTGCAGACCTTATCTACATTAACGTATCCGGCGGAAGCTCTCTTGCCTCACGTCTTCATAGAATGGCTGCTGGACACGCCCCCCTTATATTTACATCTATGAGGCTTTTTGGGTAGACTGTTTAGCTGACGGGGAAGTGTTTGTGATAATGGGATGGTCACAGGAGGAGTACAAGGCTCAAAGGTCGAGTTTGCTGTGGGTGACTAGTTTGTGGATACCGAAGGAAAAGAACAAAGAGCTGCTAACCCAAAATGTGTCGATCGATCGAAGCAGAAAATGTTGTAAAGGTCCAGATTCAACACTACCAGGGCGCACGTACCATTTGTGCAAGTAACATGGCAATGTCAAGGATGACATGGTGGGTGACATCGGAGGTGAGGACTTCATTGAACATGGTGTGGCTTGCATAAAATGACCTAGAAGGCTGTGCAGCACGAGATGTCCCAGGATGGAACTCAAGGAGGGGTGGGTGCTTTGGGGGGAGTATAGGGTAGTTGTATAGAGGGGGCACAGGGTGGGGGTGCAAGTTGTTGTTGGGGGGCACATAGTATGGGTGTTTTCTTTGAGCAAGATGTGAACAGTAGAGAAGCCATTTTGGTTGAAGGCACATGCTAAGAAAACATTTCTCGCAGACAGATCATAAGGAAAGAGCTGCATGCCCATGTGTGACAAGCAGAACCTATTTTCTGAATATTCAGAAGAAACAGTATGCTGAAATGTTGCAAGGCTGAAGGTTCCCAGGAGAACGCAGCCACAGCAAAGGTTTTCTAAAGATACTTTTGAGACCAATGAGCGAGGCACCTGGGTGCACAAGGAGAATTGGCAGAGAAATAGAAATTAAATACTGGTAATTAAACTCCAGTTATGGTGCAATATTGTTTTTTCAGACCACACTTGGGAGTAAGGCGTGAGAAGGGAGCTGGGGTCCCAGAGCCTTGGGGTTGGATTTATGGGGCGCAGAAAGGGGAGCCAATCAGCAGAAGGAGGTTTCAGTGTCCCTTGGATGCAACATTGTACAGTGTCCATTAGGGTTGTAACGGTATACCAGTATACCGTTATCAACACCGTGGTCTATTTCATTTTACTTAAATAACCGTTACTTTGTTTGTACCGGTAAATCGTTTAAAATTATGATTTTGTTTTGCACGTGTACTGTGCACTTCACTGAATGCAATTGCCAATTGCAAGCAAGCAGGGCTGGCGCTGGGCTGGCTTCTTTCTGTGCTCAGCGAGCCTGGGACAGGAGGAGGTGGAGTTTTCCCGGGCCCAGGCTGCTTGGAGAACATTCCCGAGTCCCGACGCACGTGTGACTGTGGGAGACAGTAAGCTCTGTTCAGTCTCCATAAAACCCCTCATTTTATTTTAAAAATCACAACTTCTACAGGTGGGTGTTGGCTGGCTCCAACGTTGGCACCTTCCCCTGTGTGTGGATTCGGAATCGGCACAGCACGAGGACAAAAAGAAATGGTACGTTTTCTTTTTTTTTTCTTAACTGCAGCGCTGGGCTGGATTCGAAAGTGTGATTTATTACACCCGCGTTGTTTACAAGAAAGTGGTCCTTGAGGCTTCCCCCTTCTCTGAAGCAAATACATCAAGCACATGCCTATCCTCATATGATCCTATACATCCACCAAATAGCAGGAGGTTTGTTGCAAAGAATCGGCATATCCGTTTGTTTACTACACAACTTCTTTTATTACATGTCTTAAAATCACTGAAAGTAGTGGGCTTCAATAGATTTTTCAGGTCGACATTATTTTGCATTCTGGGACTTCTAGTTTACCATTCTGGATGTAAAGCCACAATATAATTTTGGCTTAACATGATGCTAAAGGGATTTACATGTTCATGCGGCTTTATTGCCCTCAGTGGTGGGGGAGGCAGTCATTTAAGTCGTTGAGTTATAACTAAAATAAATGTTTGTAAGAAGAACTAAGACAACTTCTTGGTGATGTTTTCTTGTTTGTGTATTGTGTCTTGTTGAAAATGTGACTTTTCCTGGCAAAATCATATTTAAGACAATGCTTACACACGTGTGCACTATACCGCAATAACCGCGGTATACCGCCATTTCAAATGAAGGTTCTCATACCGTCAAAAAATCAATATCGTGACATCCCTAGTGTCCATGCTGATGTCCACAGGGCACACCATTACTCTGGCTCGATGGGAATGGCGTGCCCCTTGCCATGTAAAGCTATTGTGTATATTGGACATTGACAACCAATGGCAAACACATGTTTTCTGACTGTTTGGCACAATCACGAAACTATGGGGCAGTGTGGGAGGGTTTGTGACATCACAAGGGGTGTTAATGTAACTGTCGCCAAACATTCTATTATCCAATTATGATCATTCAACATATATTTGGATATAGGGGACTGACGTAGTCCCATCAATCAGATTTTGTGACCTAGATTAAAAATGGAACTAAAATATTGTATGATAATTTGACAATTTTGTATAAACAGTTCAGCTGCAATGGGCAGTGTCGACAGCTCACTTAATTCAGTTTAGTTCCACTGGGGTGTCTGAACCATGCTTCCCAGATGTTTGGGTCAAATACATTTTTTTACTTTTTCTTCCCTTGGATTACTTTTGATGGAGGTCCCCCAGTACAATGATGTTGGAAAAACAATATGGGTTGTTGTTCCCAGATTAGTATCCTGACTCTCATAAGAGCTTCCTTGATCTTCACTGTGTCTTGTGAGCAATGCTATTCAACTCTCAACTGCTCTAGCTCTCGTGTACACATCTCTTAGTAGTTTCCCCACCAAATTCAATTGAATTTGCACTTCTCAGATGGTATTTACTCTGTAGTTTTTAGGAAAGATTTCCATTTACGTGTAATTTTCCCCCCAGTTGTGTACCCCCCAACTTTTCTGCTGCTGTTTAACACCATAGTCTGACTTTGCCAGGGGAGCCCAGCCTTCCCCCACACAAGATGGGCATGAATTCCTTTTGGAGGTTGAACGCCCTGGAGGGTATATGCCTCTGATATCCAGGAAGCAATCCATCGGGAGATAGTTGCTTTCGAGGCCGGCTTTCCTCTCGGATCTCCGAAGGTCACAAAAATCTGGGAAGAGTTCCTATGTTTAGATCTTCTGTCCAAATAAAACTTAAGAGCTCGCTTGACATCCAAATTGTGCAATACCCTCTCGGCAACTGATGCCAGGTCTGGAAAGAAGACGGGTAAAGAAATAGACTGGTTCAAATGAAAATCGGACACCACCTTTGGAAGGAAAGAAGGATTAGTCCGGAGGACAACCTTATCCTTATGAAAGGTGAGGAATGGATGTTCTACAGACAAGGCCTGAAGCTCACTTACACTCCTTGCCGAAGTCACTGCAATCAGAAAAGCCATTTTACACAAAAGGAACTTCAAGTTCACCGTAGCCATGGGCTCAAAAGGCTTATGGCATAAGGCAGCGAGGACCACATTCAGCTCCCACTTAGGATGCGGGTTGCGCACAGGTGGCTAAAGATGCAATAGACCTGCAAAGTGCCTTTTACTGACAAAGTTTGTCAATGAAAAAGAGCAAGTGTCCGTGGACAGGTAAGCAGCGATAGCGGACAAATAAATCCTACAAGACATGTATGCTTGAAGTTGCCAGATGAGAAAGGAAAGACAGGAACGTGTCAATGGTAGCATCTCTGGGGCCCAGCTGCTTAGATAAACACCAGTGACAGAACCAGAGCCACTTGCTCCTATACTGAGACCTTGTTGAAGGTTTTCTAGCCGCCTGGATAATACGCATATTAGCGGACAAGTTGAAACTTTCTAAGGATTTGAACTCAGGCACCAGGCCGCCAAGCTGAATGATTGTGGGGAGGGATGGCGCATCTGCTGATCGCTCTGGTGAATTAGGTCAGGAATCAGCGGAAGCCTGATCGGGGAGCACACTGACAGATGCTGAAGCTCCGAAAACCAGAATATGGCTGGCCACCAAGGGGCTATGAACAGGAGAGTGCAATTCGTTGTGTTCCTGAGCTTGCATAGCACCCAGTGAATCAGAGGAAGAGGCGAGAAGGCGTAGGCCCTCATGTTGTGCCACGGAATTTCGAGAGCAGCCCCCAGGAAGAAGTTCTGAGTCCGTTCCTGGAAGCATAAGGAGGAAGTTTCCTGTTTGATAATGTCGCAAAGAGGTCCACTTCTGGAGTGCCCCAATGGCGAAAAATGTCGGAGAGGATCTCCGTGTTCAGTTCCCACTCAGAGCTGACCACCGTTCGTCAGCGTAGAGAGTCTGCAGTCACATTCAGTTGACCCGGTATGTGTACTGCTAGCAGCTAAACACCATGCTGAATGGCCCATTCCCAAATCCGAATGGCTAGATCTACAAGGGGAGGTGACCTGGTACCCCCCTGCTTGCTGATGTAAAACATGGATACTGCATTGTCTGTGCAGATTATGTTGTTCACAATAACCGGCTTGAAAGCTTTGAGCGCCAGGAAAATCGGCAGAAATTCCAGATAATTTATGTGAAATTGTTTGTCCTGTGGCGACCATTGGTCGAAAACCTGAGGATGATCTAACGTCGCACCCCACCACAAATGGGAGGAGTCTGTTATGGTCATTTGAGGGCAGAGCTCCTGAAAAGGAGCACCAACCAACAGATTGCTGGAAGATGACCACCATAGGAGATCTGTCATCATGTAGGGCGGAACCGGAATCATCTTGGCGTCCAGGTCCACTGCCTGAAGCCAGGAGCTCTGAAGAGCCATCTGCATGTGTCTCATCTTGAGACGCGGAAGGGGAAGAGCAAGCACGCATGAGGCCATAAGGCCTAGAAGCCTCTGGAACCACCAGGCCGACATGCTCTCTGACTGAATGAAAACCTGATACGTGTCCAACAGATCCGCTATCCTGTCCACAGTGTTACGCTCACCTGGTATCCATGGGGACGCCACCCAGCCCTGGTTGGATGATTTGCACTCTCGAACCCTCTCCCGGTCCCTTGGTAAGGCCTCTGGTTAAAGATGGTTCTTAATATTGTAAGAGGTGGATTCTCCGTCCTGTTCCCCGTGGCAGGGGCGTGTAGATGTAGGGGGCGAGCAGCGACCAAGTTAATTCACTGGTGCAAGTCCCCTGTGGGAATCCAGGCCTGCTGCGACTCCGTAGGTTTGCCGCTTTACAGTCTTAATATGCAGTTCTTATGTTCCTCTTAGTTCGAATAATAATGTCTTGCTTCTTTCCTTTTAGGTATGGAAAGGTATTTTGGCGTTGTCATGCAGTTTGAAGATGAGCATGGGCCGGTAGGTGAAAGCGCGGTGTGCGCAATGCTGTCCGTTGAGTAATGCACGGCGCTGTTTCGCCTTTTATATTGCTAACCTGTGTCTTTTCTCTCCTTGCAGGTTGCGATGTTCCTTGCGGAGCGCCGTAATGTTCCAGCAATGATACTGACCAGGAGATTACTACCCAGGTAAGAATTGTGTGGCTTTCTTCATTCGGGAGGAAACGCGAGTAAACGCTTACTAATGCTGTCTTTCTTTCTCCTCTTTCCAGGTTATGGTATTCCAGGATGCATGCGGTGCCGGATGATGGAGTTCGTACCTTCAGGTGAGTGGAACTGAAGTCAGCGGTGGATTGAAGCCAAGATACTGTTCCAGTTAAGTTTTGTAGCGTTCTTTCTCTCTCTGCAGGTCCTTGGTTTCAGGTAAGCTGGCATCAAAGAACGGGACACTGTGAGCGTTACACTGCCCACAGCAGAATAACGCAAAGCATGTTCTGCTGTTTGGGTGTGGATTAAATAGTCTAAGGTAAAGTAGTCCAGGTAAAATAGTCCAAGGCCTGCCACACCCAAAGTAGTTCAGGTAAAGTAGACCCAGGCCTGCCACACCCAAAAGACTAGACATTATAGCTCAGTTCCTTGTAACTGAGCTATGTGGGTGCGTGTCACGCCCCTGCGGAGACCATGGTCACTGTGGCATAGATGGTCTATTAGACGGATTGCGGCCATCTTTACTCCCAAGATGGCCGCCGCTACAGATGGTGTGGGTCTAGACTTACACAATGGCCGCGCGGTGGTAGGACCGCCCCCCAACTCCGGAGCCGGTTCATTAGATCCTGCGGACAACGCGCGGATGCGTTGCTACTCTCCAACGACACCGCTTCGTGAGTTCGATACTAGGATCTATTTACTTACTCGTTTGTTTGTTATTCCTTCTGTGTAACTCTACCCATTTCACTCTCCTGTTTCCAGACTTGAATCCTTCTCTCAACTCTTGCACCAAATCCAAGACTCGAGTGGTTTTCCCCTGCCTCACTCGTTACGAGCTTAACCCCACTGATCGGTTCGCTAGTGAGACTCCCTCCCTGGCGAGCGGTACGTGAGAATTGATACTCAGTCCCTAGTATATCCGGGGGTTAGAAAGAGACCAGAATTGACACATGATATTATCTTACCTATACAGAAGCAGGGATATGCAGGTTCCGATCCGCAGCATTGAGATATGAGAACCGTTTTCTTACCGGGACGTCCTCGAGGTTACTCCTGTCCGCTTCTCATCAGAAGACCTGCAATATAGCTTGTTAGGTGGTACCCCCCTTCCAATCAGGTACTCCTCTTTTCCTCAACCCATATTCTGTCTTCTAGTTTCCTTGCTTCAACTTACCACTTTCCTCTGTCTTTATTCAGACAGCTTCACTTCAGCGGATATTCTGGGTACCAAGAACCTCTCCGGACAGACGACATCTATCCAGTAGCCTTCGACACAGGGTTTTCTTCCCCAGAGGGTTTCCCTGGAGTCCTTCCCCTCCTTAATATTGTATTTGAGGCGGAGGAAGGGTCTCAGGGAGGCACTCATTCTCTACCCCTGTGGGAAACCATTTCCGAAGAAGGAAACGAAGGAGGGAGAACGACTGGTGTTTCTCTAAGGTAACCTTTCGGTTATTCAACCTTCTCGTGATTAGCCTAATTATTACAGTTAGCAACGCCCAAAAAAGTAACACCGGGGCTTCCCAGGTGCTGAACGGTTGCCTTAAAGAACTCGATAGTTCTAGGAGATACCATGGACGCAGCCCAACAGCAGAAAT
Source organism: Ambystoma mexicanum (assembly GCF_040938575.1). Taxonomy (NCBI): domain Eukaryota; kingdom Metazoa; phylum Chordata; class Amphibia; order Caudata; family Ambystomatidae; genus Ambystoma; species Ambystoma mexicanum. The sequence continues at coordinate 1,108,183,872 of NC_090931.1, forward strand.
TGGTTGCTGCAGTCCAGTCTTTGACTGCGGAAGTCCAGGCATTAAAGCAGGAAAATGACTTTTTGAGACAACAGGTTAGAAGGGTACCTAGTTGTTCAGAATTACCTCCCGGTCCCATTCCAGGGGGTTTATATGATGGGAATCCCCACAAACTTAAAGCCTTTATCGAAGCATGTACTGTCCAGTTTACATTTAAAACGGCCTTCTTTCAGAATGATCGTGACAAGGTGGGACATATGATAGCCAACTTGACGGGACCGGCATTGGCATGGGCTACACCACTGGTTGTGACAAACAACGCTCTACTAGACTCCTATCCCGCCTTTCTGAACAGTCTTAGGTCCATGTTTAGTAGACAAGAGATCACTGTTTCTTCCCAAGAGCAATTATTAGACTTCAAACAGGGATCACAGGATCTACTGTCGTATATCACCTCTTTTAAACAGCTTGCTGCTGGAACCTCTTGGGCTGATGATGCTCTGATAACACTATTTCGTAGGGGTTTGAATGAGGAACTTAAAGACGAGGTGTCTAGGGTGTCTCGACCTCCCAACCTAGCGGAAATGATTACATTAGTGATGCAGATGGACTACCGTCTACAGGAAAGGATCAGAGAACGACGTCGAAATCGTTCTGTGAGGCCATTGACTATGCATCCTTCTAGTCCTATGAAAACCCCAATTGATTAACCTATGCAGATAGGAATCACAAGAGTAAGAGGTAGACTCACCTTGGAAGAACGTAATAGACGGAGGGCTAAAGGCTTGTGTATGTATTGTGGGTCCAAAGACCACCCAGTACAGGATTGCCCCATTACCCCTTCCAAACAACAGGGAAACGCTTCCTCCCAACCGCAAGGGGAACCGCGGCTAGGGAGCCAATAACAGGTTCCTCATCCATGTCAGTAACTTCTCAAATCACAGACACTCCAGATCCTCCCATGATTGTCATACAGGTTTCAATGGAATGGGGTACCTCCGAGCCAATTTTGGTTCCCGCATTGATTGATTGCGGAGCTGCGGGGAATTTTGTAGACACCATTTGGAAGAATGACAAGAATATACCATGCTCCCTTAAGACCATTGCTGTTCCAGTAGAATCTGTTGATGGAAGTCCTTTGACTTCCGGTCCTATCCGGGAACAAACAAGACCTATTCAAATGAAGATTGCTTCTCATCAAGAGACCATCGTATTCGATGTCATTCGCACAGCACATTATCCCTTGATATTGGGTTTACCGTGGCTTAGAGCCCATAATCCATACATCAATTGGAAGGCCGGCACAATTTTTCTAGGATCTGAACATTGCCTTACTCATTGCCTTTCTGGTGGCGCGTTGGGGTTCTGTTCTACACACTCCGTCCAAGAAAGGTTTCGCACTACTTCGATGTTACATAACATCCAGGAGATCCCTCCTGACTACCAAGAATTTCAAGTAGTATTTTCCAATTCAGAGTTCGCTTAATTACCTCCCCATCGTAGAGATGATTGCGCCCTAGAACTAGATCCGGGTGTTCCAATCCCTTTTGGGCGCATGTATATACTATCAGCTCGTGAACGGGAAGTCTTAAAGGAGTATCTCCAGAAGCATTTACATAACGGCCTCATTCAGGAATCCACTTCTCCTGCCGGCGCCTCACTGTTCTTTATCCCTAAGAAGGATTCGACAGAACTCAGACCATGTGTAGACTATCGAGGTTTGAACAAGATCACCACTCCGGATCGCTATCCGATGCCATTAATCCCAGATATTCTTGAGGCAGTAAAGGGCGCCAAGATATTTACCAAGCTAGACCTACGCGGAGCTTACCATCTTATCCGAATCCGCGCAGGGGATGAATGGAAAACCGCCTTTCGTACTCCCTTGGGCCACTATGAATACAAAGTGATGCCATTCGGACTTTCCAATGCACCAGCTGTTTTCCAGCGTTTTATGGATCATATATTCTCGGATATCCTTCTACATACCGTCATTGTCTATTTGGACGACATACTGGTCTTTTCAGTCTCCATGTCGGACCATATCCGACATGTGAAGGAAGTATTGCAGAGACTGGAGGAGAATCATCTTTTTTGTAAATTAGACAAGTGTGAATTCCACAAGGATAGAGTGGCTTATTTGGGTTATATACTATCCGCCGAAGGAGTTGCCATGGATCCCAGAAAAGTCTCTGCAATAACGGAATGGCCAGTTCCACTGTGTGTTAAAGATCTGCAGAGATTCTTAGGATTCGCCAACTTTTATAGGCGTTTCATTCCCCACTATTCGGAGAAGATTCTTCCTATGACGGCTCTCCTTAAGAAGAAAGCAAGGTTCCTTTGGTCAGACAAGGCTCAAATAGCCTTTGGGAGTCTCAAGGAAGAATTCACCAAGGAACCTATACTCCTGACCCCTGACCAAAACAAGAAGTTCATTGTAGAATCGGACGCCTCACATCATGCTGTAGGTGCCGTTCTACTGCAAGAAAATGAACAAGGAGACGAGTGTCCTGTGGCCTATCTGTCTAAGACACTCTCCCCGTCGGAGATCAATTACTCGGTCCTCGAAAAGGAATTATTAGCTATTAAGAGAGCCTTTGAGGAGTGGCGACATCTGTTACTAGGGGCCAAACATACCATCGAAGTACGAACCGATCACAGCAATCTCCGAGCCTTACAATACTCTCAAACACGAAATAGTCGCCAAGCACGTTGGGCCCATTTTTTTTCACCCTATGATATCATCTTCTCCTTCATTCCAGGAAGAGTTAACCTCAAGGCAGATGCATTATCTAGAAAGGATTACAACTCTACCACTCCTTTCCGTTCCGAACCCTTGTTTCCCAAAGCCAGATTTTTGCAGGAAGTCACCACCTTTCTTCAACTAGTAGCTATGGAAACCTCTCGATTTATACAGACCAATCCTCGGTTTGCCGCTCTCTGGAGGCTTAATTCATCTCAAGGATGCTTCTATAGAAACAAACGGTTATTCATTCCCTCAGAAGAATTAGGAAAAGTGGTACTTCAAATCTGTCATGATTCTCCAATGGCAGGACATCGCGGTATGGCTAATACCAAGGAATTGATTCAACGCCATTTTTGGTGGCCAAAGATGAGCAGAGACATCAGAGACTATGTATCGGCATGTGCCATGTGTTTACAAACAAAGACCCCTCGATCTGCCCCAGTGGGTCTCCCATCGTTGATGCCGATTCCTGATCGGCCCTGGCAGATAATTTCGACTGATTTTATAGTCGAACTCCCTATCTCGGATGGTTGTACAGTAATCATGGTGACAATCGACTACTTTACGAAAATGGCACACTTTATTCCTCTACCTTGCATTCCCACTGCAGCTCAGATGGCAAAAGTTTTCCTTTCACGGATCTTCACGCTCCATGGGCTCCCGGAAACTATCATCTCCGATCGTGGTTCTCAATATACTTCACGTTATTGGCAACAGATATGTAAGAGCCTCAAAATCTCCCGAGCATTGAGTTCTGGCTTCCACCCTCAAACTAACGGCCAGACGGAACGGCTGAACCAGACATTGGAGGGCTATTTGCGCTGCTACATCTCTGCTTCACAGGACAACTGGGTTTCTCTATTACCGTTGGCGGAGTTTGCCTACAACAACTCCCGTCATTCCGCTCTGGGTTCCAGTCCTTTTTTTTGCTCATATGGATTTCACCCTTCTTGTTTTCCTACGGGCCTTCCTTCTTCCTCACGGTTTCCAGATGTGGATAACCTACTTCAAGTCATCCAGACTGGTCATTTGGCGGCCAAATCTTCGCTACTTGATGCTCAGGCACGAGTCAAACGGTTTGCGGACAAGCACCGTTCTCCAGCGCCCTCCTTGAAGGCGGGTGATTTGGTATGGCTGGCCTCTCGTTTCTTACCACGGCATCTGGTCCCCTCCAAGCTGTCTCCTAAATATTTCGGACCTTTTCCCATTCTACAGAAGTTGGGTTGCTCTGCTTTCAAGATCAGGCTTCCCCCTTCTTGGTCTCGGATTCATCCCGTGTTTCATGTGTCCCAGCTGAAGAAAGATGTGTGTGATCGATTTTCGAGATTGAGGAATACTCACCCTCCTCCGGTGTCTACCCCGTCAGGTCCTGAATATGAGGTGGCGGATATTTGTGACTCTCGCATCTTTCGAGGTCGCCTTCAGTTTTTGATTGACTGGCAGGGTTATTCCCCTGCTGACCGTTCCTGGGAACCTGCCTCTGCAGTGCATGCACCCGCGCTTATTCGCCGATTCTTCCGTAATCATCCGAGGAAGCCGGGGTCCCCTGCCCTTCGGAGGGGGCATACTGTCACGCCCCTGCGGAGACCATGGTCACTGTGGCATAGATGGTCTATTAGACGGATTGCGGCCATCTTTACTCCCAAGATGGCCGCCGCTACAGATGGTGTGGGTCTAGACTTACACAATGGCCGCGCGGTGGTAGGACCGCCCCCCAACTCCGGAGCCGGTTCATTAGATCCTGCGGACAACGCGCGGATGCGTTGCTACTCTCCAACGACAACGCTTCGTGAGTTCGATACTAGGATCTATTTACTTACTCGTTTGTTTGTTATTCCTTCTGTGTAACTCTACCCATTTCACTCTCCTGTTTCCAGACTTGAATCCTTCTCTCAACTCTTGCACCAAATCCAAGACTCGAGTGGTTTTCCCCTGCCTCACTCGTTACGAGCTTAACCCCACTGATCGGTTCGCTAGTGAGACTCCCTCCCTGGCGAGCGGTACGTGAGAATTGATACTCAGTCCCTAGTATATCCGGGGGTTAGAAAGAGACCAGAATTGACACATGATATTATCTTACCTATACAGAAGCAGGGATATGCAGGTTCCGATCCGCAGCATTGAGATATGAGAACCGTTTTCTTACCGGGACGTCCTCGAGGTTACTCCTGTCCGCTTCTCATCAGAAGACCTGCAATATAGCTTGTTAGGTGGTACCCCCCTTCCAATCAGGTACTCCTCTTTTCCTCAACCCATATTCTGTCTTCTAGTTTCCTTGCTTCAACTTACCACTTTCCTCTGTCTTTATTCAGACGGCTTCACTTCAGCGGATATTCTGGGTACCAAGAACCTCTCCGGACAGACGACATCTATCCAGTAGCCTTCGACACAGGGTTTTCTTCCCCAGAGGGTTTCCCTGGAGTCCTTCCCCTCCTTAATATTGTATTTGAGGCGGAGGAAGGGTCTCAGGGAGGCACTCATTCTCTACCCCTGTGGGAAACCATTTCCGAAGAAGGAAACGAAGGAGGGAGAACGACTGGTGTTTCTCTAAGGTAACCTTTCGGTTATTCAACCTTCTCGTGATTAGCCTAATTATTACAGTGCGTCCATGTTGGCTGAACCCCCCCCCCAACAAGTTAAATAGTCCCAAGTAAATAGTATTATTCTAATGTTGGTCTTCATGATGGTTATGAGCCTGGCGCCAAAGGCACCAGGACTGACTCCAAGTGAGTCTTGGATGAGGTTTTAAGGCCTTTGACCTGGCCCTAACTGGAAGGCTGACTTGCCAGTGAGGGCCAGGTGCAAGGGTCATGACACGCAGTCAGGTACACTCTGCAGTCGATCGTGTTCCAACGGAAACCCAGGAATATCAGGTCCTGAGAGATCGTCATGGAGGATTTCTGCCAGTTCAACAGCCTAAGGCAGACCAGGAACTGGAGGAGAGACTGAAGGTTGCTTGAGGCTTTCACTGGACAAGGAGTGTGCAGAAGCCAGTCGTACAAATATTGATACACATGAATATCCTGTAGCTGAAGAAAAGCTGGGATGAACAACATCATCTTCGTGAAGACACGCTGAGCTGAGACCAAAAGGTAGCACTCGGAATTGGAAATGCTCCTCTCCCAGGGAGAACCGCAGATATTTCCGATGCAGGCTCCAAATCAGGATATGCAAATATGCGTCCTGAGGGTTCACAACGCTAAGCCAGTCGCCCTTCCGAAGAGAGGACTTTATTTGGCAGGGTGTGATCATCTTGAATTTCTCTTGGGGAAGAGAAGGTTGAACTGGGAAAGGTCGAGGATGGTGCGCAGGCCAGCCTGGTTGGGTTTGGGCACTGTGAACAGACGAGAGTAGAAGCCCTCCCCTCGTTCCACTAGAGGAACGGGTTCCACCGCCTTGAGGTCTAGAAGCTTCTGGACCTCAGCTCTGAGAGAGGGTGTTCCCGACTGCTGAAAGGGAGGATTGAAGGGTGGGATATGGGGGAGAGGTAAACGGAAGCCCGCCCGAGCGATGGACAAAACCCACCGGTCTTCTGTGATGGTCTGCCACGCCTCCAGATTAGATGAAATCTGTCCTCCCACCGGAGTCTCGTGCGAGCGCCAAAAAATATCATTTTGCAGACTCTTCGGCAGAGAGACTACCTGTCCCTGAAGAGAAGGCTGAAGACTGAGAGAAAAATCGACCCTGTTGCGGTCTCTGACGGGAGCCACCTGTCGGAGGAACAGCTCTGCGTGACCTGCGGTCTTAGAATCCTCTGAAGCCTGGGGAGGACCGAGACTGGGATCCAGATCTCTAAGCTTTGACTGGGGCCTTCATTAGCACTGACAGAGACTTGGCAGTTTGAGTGCTCGCCTTAGTCTTTGTGAGCTCGTTATCCGCTGAGGAATGAAACAATTCTTTCCTGTCAAAAGGCAGGTCCAGAACTTTATATTGGATCGTCATCGAAAACTTTGTTGCATGAAGCCAAGCTTGACGAGAGGTGTCTACCCCTAACATAAGACCTCGAGCTGAGGTATCAACATGGTGCGCAGCAGCCTCCAGCATATCCTGCGCCAATGCCCTGGCATCTGACAAACCACCCTTAAAGTCTTCCAGCCTGTCCACCGGAATGAACTCCTGGAAATCAGCCAAATCCCTCCACAGTCTCATATTCGCGTTAGCCTGGTGCAATTGCAGCGCTGAGTGGGCAAAAACCTTCTTGCCCAAGGAATCGAGCAATTTATCTTCCTTGGCCAGAACTTAAGCCGCAGCTGCAGATGTCGCAGAGACCGGCTTGGATTGCAGAGTGGCGGCCGCTACCATTGTTGAGGAAGAAAGTGGACATGACGCCAAGCCTACTTCCTCTGAGGTGTGAAGCCTGTAACGGCAAACAAGGTGAGCACCCCCGAAAGCACCCCTTCCTGCGGAGCCTCAGGAACTGGTATGCCAAGGAGAGACATCATGTCCAGGATCCGGTCATGGAATGCTCTGACAGAGTGGGGCTGGTCCTCTCTATCCTGATCTGCCTGAGGGTCGTCCAGTGCGTCAGGATCAGAAGGTTGCGTTGCAACCGGCATCAAATTGACGTCTCGCTCTGCTGGAGTCTTGTCAACCGGAGACCGAGGAGGCAGAGGCGGAAGAGTTGGAGGCGGGCCGGGAGGTAGCGGCGGTACAGCTGCCGGGGCATCAGGTGCCGTAGCTGGAACCGTCTGGGCCGGATGCGGCACCGGAGGGCAGATCTCCCTAACAAGACCCTTAACGTACTACCTCATGGGGTCAGAGTCCCAAAAAAGGCATCCTCTGCCGAAGTTTTAGACACTGGAGTGGGCAGAGGCCGCTCATGAGGGGCATACCCCCATGAACGTAATGAGGAAGGCTGCCAAGCGGGCCCGCTACCAACCGGGTCTACATAGACCAATGGGGCAGAAGCAGGAGGAAGTGTGGGTGTAAGGGAAAAATCCAGAATTGCCACCGTAGACCACGCGGGAAGACCTACCATTTTGTTAACATCTGAGGAGAACTGCGTCACATGTGTGGATGAGGCAGGCATCTCCACAGACTGGTCAGGAGACTTGATCGAAACTTTAGCCTTGACACAATGATCCTCGGCAGAGCCAGTACTATGGGGCCTCGGATGTTTACTGGACATCCTGACGTGGCCCCTTCAATTAGCCTCCAAGAGAAGAACCTCGGCAAAGCCGGTAACAGAGGAGTTACGGTCAGAGACCTCTCCCTTTGCCCCCTCAATAGAACCGGTATCCCCGCTGAGGGAAAGTTGAGGAATCCACCTCACAGACAAGAACCTAACAGGTCTCTCAGTTCTGTTGGTACACACCTTAGCCTCAAAGAGAGTAACCTCAGAACAGAGTCCGGTCTGAACAGCTCCCCCGAGAGGGGCCTCGAACCGTGGTTTGGTACAGAAAGACTCAACTGAGGCCTCAGGGCGCACCCAGGTATCTGTATGGGAAGCTCCAGACAAGGAGACCTCGGAGCGAACTCCGGTACCCAAAGCCTCAGCATGACTGGGCTGACTATTAGCACCCGATTGGTGAACATCGGATCGTAATCTGGTGTTGGCAGGCCCCTGGTAGCAGAGCTCTTGAAGCCCCTCCCGGACCTGGAGGAGCCCGGGAAGGAGACCCCTGGCCGGAGTGCCCTAAAAAGTAAAGAACTTACTGGGCGTCTCTTCTTTTCATTGATGAAGAGTTGAAAATGCGGTGGAGGAATGCGCTGGAAGACTTCCGACGAAGACAACGCTTAAGTGCCCGGACCGAAAGGGAGTCACAGTAGAAACAGGAGTCCCAACAGTGATCCGGTTCCAGACACTCCAAACAGAGAGAATAGGTATCCGCCCTAGCGAAACGACGTTCGCAAGAGGAAGAAGAGACAAATCCCAAACGATACGGCATAGACGGAGGACTACCCGACCACAGAACGGGTGCAGGAGAGAAGGAAAACGGGAAATAAGAAAAATGTCTTTCCGGTGATGCAAGTCCGTCCAGCCCCGACCGCGCAGAGAAAATGACTGAAGGACAATGCGCGGGGTGGAGTTCAGGAGGGCGGGGTTACGGCCACGTGCGGTACCACGCGTAAAAAGAGAAGAATTACAAATTTTTCAATTAGATGCTTTTTTACAAAAGTGCTCCGGTCCCGTCCCACTGGACGGATTGTCCCAAATGTATGGAGGAAAGGGGACAGGACATACTGAGACGGGCTGATCTGCAGGTGGAGCAGTTTCGTAGTGCTTTCGAGGCCGAGGTCAAGGAGAATGAGAAACACTGGCACCTACCTTAAATTTAAGGCTCACCCAACAACTTCCCCTTTCCACTAGCCCCTCCATCTCTGTGGTTGGCGCCCCTTCCCTACCCTACCTTACCTCTCCAGAAAAAAGAAAAAAGACCAAAAAATACAAAATCACAAAAAATAACGGTTCCTGTAGGAGCCATCTTACATAAAAGTCAAATAAAACTGCAAAACAAGTCACAGGGCCCATTGCGGCCTGCATAGTCTGTGGAGAGTGAAGTGGTCTGTGGAAATCTGGAAAATTCCAGCCGTGGAGTGGGAGGATTAAAATAATTTTAATTGTTTTTTATTCAAAAATGGTGGCCGTTAAAAGATATAAAATATTTTTTGGATTATGTGATTTTATGTACTGCATTAACAAATGTTCTAATGAACTTAATTATTTTTTCTAACTTTCACAAAAAGTGCTTCTACTTTTTTCTGTTTTTACTTTTTGTTTACTTCAACTACTAAAAAATACTTAAATGCATGTTTTATGTGTTCAAAAAAACTGCTTCAATGCATTTTGAAAGGTTTTTAAGCCAAGAAAAATCTGATTGCCCGCATCATCAGTCTGATGCACTCCATAGCTTAGAAAAATGTTCACAATATCAAATTCGATATTTTCATTATGAAAAGATGTCATGTCAACATCCTGCAAAAAAAGCACATACAACTTAGTTCACATTGCACCTTGCTTTTTCAATTTGTGGACAAAATAAATTAGAACGCGCTCACATTTGTCTTTGAGTTATGCGAGAAAAAACAATCTTGCCACGTGGAACAGTTCCATCAACTTTCCAAATGTATCCTTCATTGCAAACTGTAATGAAATTCCAGTCACATAGCCCAAACTGTTGCCTCCACAGTGAACAACAATGATGTCCGGATGCTTGAAAGTAACCATATTCTCACAAAACTGGAGAAAGTCCGACCACTTCATTCCTTGAACAACATACCAGAAAAAATGTCAAATTCTTTAAATCCAAGATTTGCAGATAATTCACGCTTCCCACAATACACCCTCGACCAATGGACCTAAGAATCGCTCACAATCCAGACAGTCTGCTTCCTCAAAGCCATAGCTATCTTCAGAGCACACAACAGAGATAACTATTGCCACCGAGTCTTCCTGCACACCACATCCAGCAAACCTGATTGACTGATCCTTGATGTCTGCGGACATCCACGACTGTCTGCGGTTGCCAAAGTCCCTGCTCCATGCTGGGCATCCTTAAAAGAACCGGATGGCATGTGCGTTGTCCGCGGATGGCATGGACAATTTAAGGGAGTGGAGAGGTGTAAACTCAATGTAAATAATTGATTCTACAATGGTGGCTCTTAAAAGTGCAGATTTTTAATTCTTTTCGTTCAGTTTTCAATTTTATTTGTTTTTCTCATTTTTATATCCTACACCTACCAACAAGTGCTTTACTATACACCCCACATTTTTCCATTCAAGTTGTTCATATGAACTTTTGCAGCGCATTTTTAGCATTGAAAATAAAAATTTGATTCCCAAAATCATTTAAATGCACTCCATCGCTCCGAAAAGTATTTAGACCATCCAACATGATATTTTCATTCTCAAAAGATGCCATCCCTCAAGCAAATAAAAAAGCACATACACCTTTATTAACAAGCTTCCTAGCTTTTTCCATGTTTGGACAGAATGCATTTGGACATCTCCATATGTGCCTAGGATTCATTGCAGAGAAAATAATCGGCACAGTTGGAAACAGTTCCATTAGGCTGTCCAAGAAATCCTTAATGGCAAACTGCAACGATACAGCAGTCACATAGCCCAAACTGGTCTCTCCAAAATGCACAATTATAACGTATGGATGTTTAAAGTGAGCCATACTCTCATGCAATGAAAACAAAGTGGCCCAGTTTACCCCAGAAACTGAATGCCAGGAAACGTCCACTTCTTGCGATCCAAATACTACCACAGATGCCACAACATTCACAATAAACCTTCAATGCTTGCATCCAGCAATCTCCCACCATCCACACACTCTACTTCTTAATAACAATAGACATATCCATTTTCACTGCATACAACAAACAAAACACCTGCTACCCTGTCTTCCTATTAACCACAACCACAAAATGTGATTGGCTAATCCCCACAGTTCTCTTTCCATGCCAGGCATAATTAAAGAACCTGGATGGCAGGCCTGATGTCTGCTGACTACAGCAGACCTCATAGCACAAGGTAGCCCTTCCACCCTTTCTACTTTCATGTTTGTAACACTCCCTCATTGGCTGCTTTCAAACAGTCACACATCTATCCACCAATCGCATCCAAAAACCCTCCACCTAACCCTGTCATCTCAGTTCAACACTTCAGATGTACACTTGAACTCTGAAATTACATAATATCAGCCACCTGCTTCAAAAACTACTGTGAAACTTTCCAAGATTTCTACTTGCAGATTCAGCAACATCTGCATCTAAGAAGACATAGTACAGGTATGCTTATATTTTATAAAGTATTTTTTCAACTCTTTTACAAATGTATATATACAGGGTTCCTGCTACTTACCCCATAATAAGCTTCTCAATAAGTATATTTTCCTTTTTAAACCACTCTAGCAAACGCCATGTATTGTAGCATTCAGCACCTGCTCACGTAAAGTGGCAGTTACTTACAATGCTGTTCATGAAAGTTAAAAAATGCATATGTGCATTTACAGCAGCACCCTGTGTAACTTTTTTGCAAAAGAAAGGAAAAGCCCATTGAAAAGATGTGTACAACATTTTTAAATGGCACTTATGTAAGTTGAATATGGTAACAGAACATCCACACTGGCTAACATGACCCATTACAATCTATAGGTGCTTATCAAGTCTTAGTTTTTTCTTAACATTCTGTTACTTGTAATCCCACTTCTCCAATTAGACAACTTGGACTACAAGTCCAAGAATGCAACAGAAAAACAGAACTGGACTGTAAAATTTGAAAGCATGACATTTATATCAAATGAAAAATAGAAAATGCGTTGTGTTTAAAAATGTTTTCATTAAAGTTAAGAAATGCATGTGTGCATTTATAACAGCACTGTGTGTAACTTCTTTGTAAAAAAAGAAAAAGCAGATGCAAAACATGTGTATAACATTTTTAAGTGTCAGTGTGTAGAAGTTTAATAACTTGGCAGTGCATGCAGGCTTGGTAACAAAACCCACTCCAATCTGTAGGTGCTTATACAGCCCAAGTTTGTTTCTCTGCATTCTGGGCCTTGTAGTCCAGGTTTTCCAATGGAAAAAGTGTGACTACACAATACAAAGATAAAAACCAACACTTAATAAGCATCTACATAATGGAATGCATCATATTGGCAAGTATAGGTGTACTGCCAACATATTAAACTTCCACACAAGAAGTGCCACTTAAAAATGTTATACACATCTTTTCCATCTGCTTTTCTTTTCTTTGACAAAAAAGTTACAAAGTGCTGCTATGAATTCACGTATGCATTTTGTATATCTTTCAGTAAAATGGCCCTAACAAGATATATTTTTAGCCGCTCAGCATTTTCCATTCCATGAAAATGTCACACTTTCCAACCTCACTCATTACATCCCGTACACTGCCACAATTCTCCAACTGCTCACACATATGTATATATCACTAAAGTATCTGCATACAACACTTCACCTTATATATAAAGTACTCTTCTTTCCCAACCTCCACTATAAGACACCAACCACTTCTGCAACAACAATCCGCCATTGCATTACCACTAGGCCACCATTTCCCTATTCATTAAAAACACTGCATCACATTACAAATACATTGCACCACAAACACATCACTTCTTTCATTACGCTCTGCAGCACTAAAATAACCTAGACATACACCTTTTTCTCACACCCCTTTTTTGCCCTGTTCCTTCTTATTCAAGACAGCACTACTCATACTCCAATTGTTCTACAACTTAGTTAACATACTTTAGTACACCACCCATAAGACAGCTTTATCAACTCTTTTTCCGAACAAATCCTCCTACCATCATAAATAACAACCTCTCTTACTAAAAGTAATTGACCATTACCACATATATCCACTAACTTTCTTTTACAATTACAGGAAAGAAGAAGATTGCCGAAGACAGCTACCGAAAAAAGAACACTCTTCACATCCTACAAAGTAAGTACAAACATATATCATGTATATCTCTACAATTAACAGTGTACTTTCATTATATTTTATCCTAGAATCATGACTTTTCTTTTCAAATTAACATTTATTTCACTCATACTCATATTGCAATTTGCACACTCTTTGTATTCACATCTAAACACTACCATTATAACACCCACTGTGTTCTTCAAAACATCATGGTGTCCCTACTTTTTTAATAAGACCACCACCACTCCCTTATTCACTAACTCAAGCACATCACACCAGTACAGACTCTTACAACCTTCCCACCCACACCCATCATCCCACTACATAATCACACTGCACTCTATTCATCTCTACAATCACACCCACACACAATACATGCATATACATTCCGCAACTTTCAAACCAAAACTTTTTTTCCAACAGACAACAAAATGCTGACTAAAAAGCAGCTTTGAAGAAAACAGAAAAAATAGAGCAGATAATAATAAAATCTAGCCATATAGTCATCCACCTCTAAAAGAATTTATAGAAAACATTAAAACAAAACAGCTAGTAACCTCACTCAACAAAACAAAACCAGCCACCACTAAAAGAAGTAAGGCCCCTCTTGCAAAAACTAAAAGTAAATATAATATGTACAAACAGAAGCATACCTACTAATGAACAAAACACTGTATCTACCAATGTTAACGTACCCACAGCAAGCATTCCAAAAAGGACAAAGTTACTCACCGTAGTCACTACCTTACACTCCTAGTCGATAGTCCCCTTTACTCCATACTTGTGAAACATTCCGTACTTCGGGACGGGACCACAGCACTTAACTTTTTGGTCTTTTTACTTTTACGCGGGGCCACTGCACGTGACAGTAGCCCCGCCTTCCTGAACTCCGCATCGCCCTTCAGACCTTTTCTATTGCCAGGTCTAGGACCATTTAGCAACAATAGAGGATACTTATTAGATGGGACAGTGTGCAGGTGTATGGAGGAAAGGGGACTATGGACTAGGAGTAAGGTAGTCACTAGGGTGAGTAATTTTGTCATAACCGTCCCCTTTCCTCCATACTTGTGGGAGATTCCCAAGCATTGACCATAGGTATTATGGGTGGATGGACATTTCCACCTATTGGAACAAATTCTTATGAACTGCCTGGCCAAATTGGGCATCAGCCCGGGAGCTCAGGTCAAGACAGTAATGTCTGCAAAAGGCCAATGGGGAGGCCCACATAGCCACATTGGCAATGGACTCCCAAGGGATGTATTTTTGGAAGGCAACAGCAGCCGTTTTGTCATGCACCAGATGTGCATGAATGCCCTTTGGGGGCTGAAGGCCTTGAATCTTATAGACCTTGGTAATACATGAAGCTATCCAATGGGAGATGGATGCCTTTGAGACTGGTTTCCCCTATGGGTCACCCAACGTAACAAAGAGTTGTGAAGAGCTTCTGAGTTTGCTTGTTCTGTCGAGGTAAAACTTCAGAGCTCGTCTGATGTCTAGGTTATGGGCAACCCTCTTGGCATCAGAGACCGGGTTTGGGAAGAAGACCAGTAAAGATATTGACTGGTTTAAATGAAATTCAGAAACCACCTTAGGAAGGAATGGAGAGTGCAAAGCACAACCTTTTCCTTGTGGAAAGTAACGGATGTTCCACAGAGAGAGCTTGAAGCTCACTTATCGTCCTGCAGATGTTACCACAAACAAAAAGGCCACCTTCCAAGAAAGGTATTTATGACATAAAATGGTGAGGACCACATTCAGATTCCATTTGGGATGAGGGGACCGAACAGGCGGAAAAAGATGAAGACCTGCAAAGTGTCTTTTGATGACTGGATTAGCCAGTGAAAAAGAGCAACTGTCTGTAGACAGGTAAGCCGCAATGGCAGACAAATATGACCTGGATAAGACATGGATAACAAAGGCTGCAAGGTCAATAGAAGCATGCCTTGGATCGATCTCCTTTGCTAGAGACCAATGACAATGACAAAAACAGAGCCAATTGCTCCTGTATTGAGCTCTCATGGAGGGCTTTCGTGCCACTTGAATTATATGCATGTTGTTCTCAGAGAGGTTGAACTGAGCTAATGATCAGAACTCAGGCACCAGGCTGCCAAGCTGAAGTATTGTGGGTTGTGGTGCCACAACTGGTGATTGGCTTGGTAAAGAAGGTCGGGAATCTGCGGCAACCTGATCGGAGAGGAGAGGACACCGACAGGTGCTGCAGTTCCGAAAACGAGAACCTGACTGGCCACCAAGGAGCTATGAAGAGGAGAGTGCAGTTCGATGCACTCCTGAGTTTCCAGTGACCGATGAATCAGTGGGAAAGGAGGGGAAGCGTAAGCTTTCATGTTGTCCCACGGTATCTCGAGGGCGTCCCCCAAGGAAGACACTGCAAGCCCGTCCCTGGAAGCGTAAAGAGGACGTTTCCTGTTCGATGATGTCGCAAAGAGGTCCACCGCTGGAGTACTCCATTGCTGGAAGATCTTGGAGAGAACATAGGTGTTAATGTCCGAGGGAGCGTGGTTGGCAGCCATGGAGCGAGGCTGGAGGAGAGCTCCTGCCTGATCTGCAGCATCTGTGAAATAAAAGATCCATGGGAAGAGGTGCGGAACAGATATTAAGCCTGCAGAGCGCTTGCCGATGGAGGGACACTATAGAATGCAATAGAACACTGAGGGACGGTCGGCTGGCGGCATAAAGAAAATGGTGGCTGTGGAAAGAACAAAGCACATTCACTGTTGCTTACAGCTGTGAGATCAGGAACGCCCATTGCGCTGTACTCCTGCCGGCAGCTGAGACATGACCCGAGAGGTCTGTCCTAAGGGACGGTGCCCGTGAAGGAAAGAAGCAGTGTATCGTGAGGATCAGAGAAGCGGGTCACACGTCAGAGAAGTGGGTCTCCCAGTGACGTGAGGTGCGGAGACGGCTCCGGAATTTGGGCCGGATAGGGAGTACACCGGAGGAGAGCGTGAGAAAAAACAGTGGCAAGCCGCTCGTGGTTTAAGCAGTTCCATGTCTTAAAATCGCGGCAGAAATGGCCGTGGATACAACATATCACGGCACAAATGCCATGGTTTTGCTTTGCCGCCACAATCATTTAAAGGATGCGGGGGACACCCCTGCAGCCCCCGGACCCCTTAAATGGTATAATGGGGTACACCTTTACCGGGTCAAACCACAGCATTTTTTAAGCTGCAACATTTTTGCCGCAATTTTATTGCCTGATACGTTTTAAGGCCCTGCATAAGAAATATGAGAAGGTGAGCGTGAAAAAACATTTCATCCGTTCAGGTGACAGCACCCCCTTTGAGGCTGTCAGAATCCCCATCTGGTGCCTGATGCACGTTAGGGAGAATTCTAAAAAATGTGCTAATTCCCTTCACCTTAGAGACCCCCAGTAACTTTGCTGGATTTTGAGGACTTGATTTTTTTTTTTACCTGGAGTGAGTGTGACCCTTTTTTCCACTCTCTCATGTGTTTTGAAATGTGTTTTACTCTTGTGTTTTCTTTGGTTATGGAGTTTTAGACAACTCCTTAGGTATTATCTTTTCATTTGTCACACAGCACCCTTACTGCAGTGGCACAGGGATGCCTTTTTAAATTCCTAGACCCAGCACACCCTATCATACCTTCTCTGGGATAAACTACTGTTTCCCAGAGAAAGTAAAGTGAAATGGACTATACTAGTCTTTTTAAATTCCTAGACCCAGCACAACCTATCTTAATGGAGTGCTGGAGGGGTTACTTGAGTATCTAGATACAGGGGATAAATACTCATGTAGCAGTCAAATGCTAACCCTTTCCTCTCAAAGTGGTTGGTGGCAGTGGTTTTACAACAAACTACCATGATTTTTCCCGACCGCGAACACCAGTAGCGTTAAATCGCGGGAGCCATGTTTTTCAAAAAGGCGTCTGAGCCCCCTTTGTTTAAACAGGTCCCGGTCTTCTTTTTTTCACCATTTCTTTTTGGAAAGGTCCTTCTAGAGTGTGACACTGCGCACCAAACCAGGTTTGGTCCCTTTGTTCCATCGCCTTTGGCAGGCTTCATGACTGAAGACTGTCTGTGGCGCCCGAGTGTCTGGGGTGGGCAGGAAGTGAGTGAGGTGCCCGAAATTCCCTGTGCTTAGTCTTCTTGGAGACCCCAAATGCACTCTGGCGTGATTGGTTGGCTGACTCTGTTAATGACTCCAATCAAGCATTCCCACTAGGTCAGTGCCTTGTCTGGGATTGCTCAAGGGAAGCACTTATTTATATATTTTTATGACAAGTTATAATCTGGATGATGAACCCTTGTATCACGCCCCTCTCTTAGAATCCCACTGACCCCACTGAGCCAAGAAGTACGTTTGTTTTGCAAATTCAAAAGGTTTATTTGAAAAATTAAACAATAGATATATACCACACTTTTATAATAAATTAATATTTGATATCATACTTAGACATATGACAGTGAGTGATCAACAATGGATGATGTTATACTAGCACACTGGTTTAATTACTTAGGAGTAGTATAGAGGATAAGGTAGCTGAGAATGCGTTATATGGTACAAGGAAATGCAAGGTGAATAAATGGCAGTACAGAAATAAAGTTGATATGATTTCAGCAGAAGATAATATGATCACTTTTTCTCTGACAATTCACTCCCCCCCCCTATGCAATGTAAGGAGATGGACTTAACACACACAGTCTTCAGGAATACAATCACAGTACAATACCAATTCAGTTCCCCCCTAGCAAGCTTAGAGAAACAGGGATTATTTTAAACACAGGCAAAGTACTTTAAAGGTGGTTTGCAAAGAAGGGAAAAAAGGCTTAAAAGGCTTTTAATTCCCTCTAGAGGTTCAGGGTGAGTGAGAGATACTTTAAATCAGTTCAGGCCAGCCCTATCAATGATTCAGGGATGGTTACCAGGTTGAAAACAGAATTCCGTAATGGAAGCAAAAGACAAATATTTTTACACGTGGCTGAAATGAAACAAAATGTCAAATCGCTGCAATTTAGTCGCGTGCGTCGAGCGCAATTACGGAGGAAGTATAAGGAGTAAATCTCGCTTCTATCACAAACGGTTCAAGAGATACAGACGATTTTGTGAAGGTAAATTTCTCAAAATAAAAGTAAAGCTCAGAATGACAGATGACAATTTTGCGGCTTTGAATCAAAAGGAGGGACACGATTTCTATGATGCAGTTCTCAATAGGTTAAAATAGTTTCAATTAGATTATTTTTGCACAGTTCTGGCTGAATACTCACACTATATTTTGGACAGGAATGCGACTTCGTCACGGATCGGGTCAGGATTGGCTGCGGTTCTCTCGCCACTGGGTACTGGTTCTGCTCACAGCGATCTGGGTCAGCTCTCAGCACTGCACAGTGATCTGGGCTCTCTGGATCTCTGCTCTCTCTGGATCTCTGGTCTCTGGAGATTGATAGATTTGAAGTCTGGAGTCTCCCGGCAAAGCGTCCCACAAGAAAGTGGAAAGTGAATGTCCCTGCCTGGGTTCCAGTGGCTCTTTTTATGTCTTTTGAAAATGGGTGTGGATGCTAACTTTCTTTGCCCAACCGACTCACGATTTGGTAGGTCAAGGATTTCTCTTTGACCTGATTTGAGAAGGGAACAGTGAGTCAGAGTGATGAGGTAGGTTTATGGTCAGAGGAACCTCCCCTTGTCAAATTGCACACAAATCTATTCCTGATCCAAATACCCATTTATCTATGTACCATTTTTCTAATATTATATGTCCAGTTAACATATTTTCTGTAGCACCAAATCATCCGATCCCTGTCTTTGTAAGATGTTGTGTCCACTTATGACAGAATTCTGCCCTTTTCATCCAGATAATGACCTCTAAACTTTTCCAGATTTTACACAAATGTGCACAAGGGATATGGGTTTTAGATGATAAAGTGTCAGATTTTTAACATGCATACATTTGGAGTAACAACCTTATTTTCCCGCTACTACTTCCCAGAACATACCACAGAGTCCTGACACCTCTTAAAATGTGCACAGAAAAATCACAAGAATGATGATATTATTTATATAATTTTTACAAGTCTGCACTATGAATTATTCATCTTTTTAAAATTATGCTCTGGTGGAATTTCTGGTTTGTCCACTTCCCCCAACTCAGCTTGCTCACAGATGCAGTGCCCCTCCCTGTTTCCTTCCAAGAGGAAGCCATTTACGATCCCCCTAATTTAACATTTGCCTGGGCCAAGGAAGGCTCATTGTTTAGTTTCCTGCAGTCCCCAGGTGCCACTCCCCTAATTCAATCAGAGAGGTGTCATCTCCTTTTGGCAGGGGCAGCAGAATGCAGCCAGGCCTGGGAACACAGCTGCTGATCACGTTTCAACTCCTTTCGGGGGTAGTTGTCAGGCAGAATTCAATCTCTTTAAGCCAGGCTTCAGCTAAATGTCACTTTGGTTCCCAGTTTTCTACATTCAAACCAAACTTGCAATTTTTACACATGCAGCTAGAACACTGATTCTAACTTCAAAACTATGACATTTAAACAATTGCAACCTATGCGACACTCAAAAGTAGGTCACTCATTTATTCTAAACATTTCGATTTTAGTGGTTTTAAACCCAAATTCACTTAAGCTGCTGACATCCCGAGCTATTTTCAATACATACATTAGACAATTACTTCCTTCAAGTCATTTCAGAATATACTTTTACATTGTAGCCACCTCTTACTAAGTCTTTCTTTGGCCTGGTTTGGTTCATTTGTTCAGTTTTACACAAGTGTCTGGTGGTTTTAAAACGCCAGCTTTCTGGTAGTGGTGAGCACCAGTAGTGCATCCATTTTTGACATTAATAACAACAGATTTTGAACAGCACCATTTTGCTGTGCGCAAAACTGCACGGTTCTCCAGGATTCTGGCGCAAATGTGGGCTTTTCCGCCCTCTTGGATTTCCTAAGCCCACAGCACCAATTGTTGCAGCATGATAGTCCAAACGTGGGTCAGGACACCCAACAACTGTCCGGCAAGGACAGCCACCCTGCTGGGTGAGTGGCAGCTAGGCTGGGATGAATGGGAGGAAACTGGATAAAAAGGCAAGTCTCTTGGCTTGGAAGGCAGAGTCGACCACTGGAACGAAAGAACCGAAGGCAAGCTTGAAGAGGACGGCTGCTGCAACTCCTGGACCGTTGGTTTGCCAGGTGAAGCCCTGCTGCAGGTCTGAATCGCTAAATTCATCTTGACAGAGAAGTCCTGCAAGGACGACTTCTCCCTTTGAGTTGGTGGGACCAATCAACTCGACACTATGCCACCTGGAAACCATTCTCGGAGCGGGTTGTATTTTCCTCAGAGTGCTGCAGGAAACCGAATAACCAGGGAAGGGACACCAGTTTGTGTGCTTTACTACAGCTACCGGAAATGAAGATTTGCCAGCTTTTTGACCAGTCCCAGTGCAGTTCAGGAGTCCCCCGACATCCTCCCTCTTGTCTGCACGACCGAGGCTCAGGAACAGCGAGATCTGCAGGAACTGCAAGGAACAGAAGTCTTGAGCTGCATCTTTTTCTTCATTCATAAGGTACTGTGAAACGAGACAGAGTACTTACCTCTCGCAGTGAAAGTGCTTGAAACTCGCAACTAGCAGGCCTAATCAGCTTGTGACCCAACATATAATTCTTCTTCTTACAAACTACTTCTGAGAACATCTACAGAGACTTTACCATTCACTTGCCAGGACCGTTTTTTTTTTATCCAAGACTTTAGTC
This sequence comes from Ambystoma mexicanum, assembly GCF_040938575.1. NCBI lineage: Eukaryota > Metazoa > Chordata > Amphibia > Caudata > Ambystomatidae > Ambystoma > Ambystoma mexicanum. The sequence goes on from NC_090931.1 coordinate 1,108,204,717, forward strand.
CATTGACTTTGGCCTATCCGATTGAATTGAATTGACTCTTCTGGTGAACTCAAAGTATCTGCACTGTCTAAGAATAATTGTACCTCTTTTATGTTCTGAATTTCTTTTTGCTCCTCCTTCAAAGTATTCTGAATGCCATTTTGCTCCTCCTTCGGAGTAGTTTGAATGCCTCAGAAACTTAATGAGTAGAGTACTGAAGTGTATTTTTGTGTGATATTTAACTGCCTCCTTCTAGTGAAAGTTTTATAACTGGCTGTTGAATAAATTAATACGTGTTTAACCAAGTAACCTTGAGTGTAAGAGTTTATTTGAATACCTGTGATTGTAGACCTCTGTGTAACATCATTCCAGCTTACATTCCCTCTTGAGATAAGCCTGGCTGCTCAGCTCTGCTACCAAAAACTGTGTAGTACAGACTTATACCAAAGGTTGGTTTTGCTTACACCTGTAGTCATAGTTGTGTGTAGTGGTCCCAAAGGGTAGTGCATAAAAACTCTGCCTAACACTGGTGGCAAGCGGTGAGGATAAATTCTAGAGTTGTTACGCTGAGTGTTCTGCTTTACTTTTGTTCAAAAAGTAACCTTCACAAGGCAAAGCACCACTAGAAAAGCAATTTTATCATGCCTGATATGGATAACTACAGACAGGAAGCCCTGACCATTCTAACAGTAGATCAACTGAAAGATATGTGTAAGGCCAGGAATGCCCCTGTTAAAGGAAAGAAAAATAAATTGATTGAAAGATTGTTGAATTATCAAAGTCTGAGAAGTGGGTCTGTCACACCTACTCCTTCGGCAAAGGTGGAAAATGTTGGTGAGGCTGATAATGATTCAGAGTCTAACTCTAATGTTATTGAGGAGCAAGAAGAGTTGGAGGAGTCTCAGGATGTGAGCCCCTCTGCACCTCAACAAGCTCTTAGGCCTCAACCTTTAGCCACAGGTACCCTACCAGGTCCAGTACTGAGTCTAGAATTTGTCTCCCTTGAAAAAATAAGACTTGAGTTAGAGTTCCGAAGGCTCCAAATGCAAACTGAAAGTAAACATCGAGAATTCAAACTAAGGAAAATGGAAATGCAACATGCTCTTGAAATGAAGAAATTGTCTCTTGAAAATGTTTCTATCCCAGAGTCTTCTAGGTCTTCCATTCCTAAGAGACCTTGCATGCCTAAGGAGGCTGTGAGTGTGTATGAGGTGAAGCTTGATATTTTGGATTGGTTGGGTGTTTTTGAGTATAACTATGGGATTTAGGGTTTCACTGGGAATCAGTTGATTCCTTGGCTTTTGTCTAGACTCCCCAAGGTTGCAACTGATGCTGTAATGGAGATGGGGGAACTTGAAAGATTGGAGTATGAAAATGTGAAGCTAGCGTTAATAGCTAGATTTGGGAAAACTCCTTTCCAGTACCTTAAGAGGGTTAGGACCCTCAAAAAGAATTATGGTACACCTTGGTCTACCTGGGTATGTGCTTGTTTGAGAAACTTAGCTGGATGAGTTAAGGGTTACAGCGTTTACACTTATGAAGGAATGAGAAATCTGTTTATGTTGGAATCTATTTTTGATGCCTACTCTCCTGAGCTGAGACAGCACTTGGCTGACTCTAAAGAGCTTGATCCCAAAAAGCTAGCAAAGGCTGCTGACTTGTGGGTTGCCAACAGGGCTACTCACAGGGATTCTGGGGCAACTCAGAAAAAGGATGAAGGGAGGCTGCAAAAGAAAGATGGTAAAGAGAATTCTAATACCTCCAATCCAAAAGAGGACTCCAAACAGAAAAAGGGTAAGCCACAAGAGAAACCGAATCAGTCTAGTGAGACCTCTGGTGCCAAACTAGAGAGAGGTCAGCAGAAGCCCCCATTTTTCAAAACATTTGGAAAATGCTATGCTTGTGGGTCAACTGACCATGTGAAAGGGGATCCCAGATATAAGGGTAAATGTCAGGTGTCCACACTGCCTCCTTAGCCTTCTCCCCAGAGGAAGAAGTACATATGGCTAGTGGAAACTTTCAACTACTGGCTAAAGACCCCATTGGAGTCTCTGCCAATGTTTCTTTAGTGTCTCTGGGTCTATGGGAACAGCAGAATTTAGATGTCTATAATTCAAGAATATTACAAGGACAGTGTACTTGTAAATGGTCAGGAGACCCCTGCCATTAGAGATGTTGGGGCCAGCATTACAGTTTTGGATGAAACTTTTTTCAAACCTGAGGATGTTGCTAAGGCACCCAAAGGCCTCACTAAGCCTTTGCTTCCAAGACTGCCAGCTCTCATCCAGTGCAACAACATGACTGTCAGAATACCTGGTGCCTGGGAGAGTCGTGCTGGCAAATGACTTAAAAACTCATGTGAGTTGTATAAAGCACCACCTGGCCTCCCAGTAAAAGGAAACGGGAGCAGACAAGGAAGGCCAGAGAGATCACCCTAAAAGACTCTCAAGAGGTTGTTACAGGGGAACCTATAACACCCAGTCCACACAAACTACTAACTGCTATTTCCAAGAAGAAAGAGACAAAGGGGAAACCCAAGGTCTCAGGAAAAAAACAAGATAGCACTCCTGTGCATCAAACAAGGACATCCCCGAGAGTACTGTCCGAGGCCACACCTGTGACTACTCCACCAGCTGAGGCTGAGAGTGAGAAACAACCAGGAGAGGTTGAATCAGCTGCTGAAGATTCAGAGCTGGAAGAAGACCTTCCCACTTTTGGAGATCTGGATCCTAAAGACCATCCTGAGCTGCAATATTTACAGGTAGAAGGTGGCCCCTGTAGGGCAGACTTCAGCAGAGGTCAAAGGAAGTGTCCTACTCTTGAAGGCATTCGCCAACAGGCAGCTTCCCAGCTGGACTGGCGAAAGCCAGGGAAGCACAGGTTGTACTGGAAAGATGGCCTCTTCTACAGTGAACCTACTGAGTCTATCCCAGGGGACTACAGAAGACTTGTAGTGCCGCTAGAGATAAGACAACAGTGCCTATAGTTAGCACATGAGATTCCTTAGCTTGTCACTTACGTTTTAAAAAGACCAAGGAAAGACTTTCTCTATATTTCTAGTGGCCTAAGTTGTGGTCGGATGTAGATAAATTCTGTAGGAGCTGTCACACTTGTCAGACATCTGTCAAGAGTAGAGCCAAGAATGTGGCATCTTGTTGACCTCTTCCTTTATGTGGGCTCTTACATGGTCTGACATCCTGTAACCTCTGCTTTTAACAGGTAAACAGTCACCAGTGAGAATACCATATTGGCCCCAAGGGGCCAAACCTGGTGATAGTGAAAACAGGGAGGCAAACTGATTTAACAGAGAATTGCACTCCTCCAGTTGTTCCAGTGTACAAATAGAAGAGAGATTAACTCCTATCTTCCCATATAAAGGTTGTCCCCTGAGGAGGTCAGGTAGAGGTTCACTCTCCTCATCCTGAGCAGAGGCTAGAAGCAATGCTCCCACTTCTGGTCTAGAGACATAGGCTTTTAGACGGTTGGTGTGAAAAACCCAGGGGGCCTCCTTAGGATTGCCCAAGTCCACCAAATAATTGACATCTATTTAGATCTCGTAGTAGCACTTGTGCATGTATTTTGCCTGAGGCACCCAACAATGCAAGTGGCCTATAGTTGTTTGGGTTGTTTGTCACCTTTTTAAAATACAGGTATTATTATGGATTGTTGCCAATTTAGGGGGATTATCCCCGTTTGTTCAATTTTTGTGTAGATATGGTGCAAAGCTTCCGCCCATTTTTCGAGATGTAATTTTAATGTATAATTTGATAGCCCATCGTGCCCAGTGGCACACAATTAACTTAATTTCTTAATTTGAAGTACTATATCAAGGTGATCAAATGTTTAGGTCCTTGACATTGTTTGAAGAAGCTTGTTGAGATGTATGTTCAGGATCAGAATATAGCTGTAAGAAGTGTCCCATCCAAGTTTTTTCACTAATAGTGTTCAGCAGCATCTGTTGATCCTCTTGGCCATTCATATTTTGTAGCAATTTCCAGATTTGTGCACTGGATTTGGTCGCCATTTGCTCATCATATTTTCATTATCCTACTGTTTTCTCATCGACTTCAATAATCTCACGAGATTCTTATATCTCATTTTGACTCTCACACTTTCCAATTTTTTCTAGTCTTTTTAGCTCTCTTCATCTTAGCTTTTAGTTTACGAATGTCTGGGTTATTGGTGAATTGATGTTTGAATTCAGGACAGTTGATCTTTTGGTTGCTTTCTGTAAACACGGCTAAAAAGTTGATATATTGTTGGCATTTTCTTTTTGGGTACTGTCTTTCATTATTGACTTATTCTTCAATTTGCTCAATTTTTGGTTCAGTCCATTAAATTCTGTTTCATCAAGTGTGTATTTCTATTTTATTGTTGTAATATTGCTGCTTATTTTTTACCAGCATCTTCTATGCTGTTTCTATCATATTATGATCACTCTCGGTTTTATTATTTTGAAATCAGTGATTTATCATATCTGATTATACAAATAATAGTCTAGTATTGCAACAGATGAGTTTCTTCCCCACTCTGGTTCAGCTGGAATATCCCGTTGTATCGTGCCATTAAGCATTATGAAGTTACGCTCATCCATGAGTGTCATCCTTCTTTGACATTTTGTCCAATGATATGCATCATATGCTTAGATCACCAGCTATGATGATCTTAAACGTTTTAGAGTAATTCGTAATCATGTCCAGCATGTTCATGATGTGATTTATAAATGCATCATCTGTTATTATTGCAAAGTTCCAATATAGGTTTAGTATTGCAAACCGAGAATTTTCTTTGATATTGTTTTCAGGAAGTTCCAATTTCAACAATTTTATACAGGGATATGGTGTGTTCCAGGTTGTTAGTTTTCCTCCCGTATCAATTCGCAACGCTGCAAGTAATGCAAGCATAGGTCTTCCTTCGCTTCGCTTTATGGTCAGAATCCAGCATACTTCGTAGTTAGGTATTAAGGGTTGGTTACAGATCCATGTTTCCTGTAGTAATATGAGCCGATAGCCGGATAGTGGATATTTATTATTTTCTTTTAGCAAATGCATGAATCTGCGTATTCCAGACTGCAGTTTTGAATATGCGGATTGCATTCACCTTTTGATTCTATCTATTTTCAGTGTGCTTTGTCTTTATTATTGCCTCTTTCAACCAAGCCCGTTTAGAGTCGTTCTTCCGCGTGAACACTTCACGGTTCAGTTTCCCTTGATTACCTTCACAGTGTATTACCATTCCATACTCCTCTACTTTTCGTTCCTCAAAGTGATCTGTTCTTCTTTCTGTTCTCCTTTGACCGTGTTATACATTTTTTTGATAAAGAGTTCATAACCTTGCTTAGCCAGCTTGTCTTTGACATTCCATATTCCTTCTTTAATTATTTGGGAGGGAATTGTTAATATGGGCGTGGCAATTTCCTTGTATTTTTTAATCATTATGGCATCTATATCATTCGATTCAATTGATTTCAAACCATTTATTGCTTTGAAACTGGTTAGAATAGTGGTTTGATTAGGATAAAAATCCTTGCATGTTCTATCTTGCATAGTTATCATTAATATGTCTGTTTTCTCTGGAATGTTTTGCACTTGTAATTCCTTCTTATGCCCATTTGTGTTTGCCTCTTTATCGGGGAGTCTTGAATATTTATTTGTATTTTGCACCCTTGGTACTTCCTCATCAAAAGGAGTTGCCTCATTTGGTCTTCTACTATCAGCATATTGTGACTTTGTCTCTCGTTGCTTAGTTTCTCCTTTCATTCTTATTACCATCGCTTGTTTTTAATTGCAGATTTTTGGCGATTGTCTCTTCTTTTCTGATCCAACGTTCTGAAGTTGTAATTTTCAGAGTTCGGGATATGGAGTCCCTGTATGGTTACATCTTCATCACCAGTAATTACACACAATTTGCGATGATCTGATCTGTTATTTACTGGGATGTTACCTTAATCCTCATTTCTTTGTAGACTTGATACAGAGTAGGTAGACATATTCATTAGATCTACTTCAGTGTTGTCATTTTTATGACATGCCTCAAGATCCAAGTGCTCGATTTCGTTATTTATTTTCTCATTTGGCTTTATCCTGGTTCTTTCATCAAATTGTTCAGAACCTTTTGCAAAGTCTGCTTCTTTTATGTTTGGCACATTCAATGCATTTATGAATTTATTTCTTTTTCTTTTTCTTTTTGAGTTATGCAGATATTTTGTTTTTGTGATCTTTGACCAATCCCTTTTGTGAATTTTTTGTTGTGCTTGTTTATTGAAAAGTTCATATGTTGGCTCTTGATGAATATAAATAATCTCTATACTACCACCATTTTCTTGGTTATTGCAATTGTTTTGCTCCATATTGTCCTCCATTTATCTATTTTGTTTCCGGTCATCGCCCTGGGTGTGGTTTCCTGATTGGTTTCCGATTTCTTCTTTTTTTTCAGAGTTGTCTTGCTTATACTTGTAGCACGATTCGTTGGTGTTAGTAACTCATGTTTCTTCAATATAGTCATTGTAATATCTTTTTGCTCACTTAATTGGATTGCTATATTTTTCTGGGCAACTTCTATGTAATTTACTCAATCCATTTTCGCGACTAATATTTTAATTGTATTACTCTGTTCTTGAATTTTTGTTTCTAATGATTCATGAAGTTTTGTTAAGCTGTAAATGCCATTATCCATGGCTGTCAAGGTTAGTTCATGTCCCGAATGATTGTATTGCCTAATCCCAAATGATGGTCTTTGTGTGCGTTTTGCGAAAGAGGTATTGGATATCATTGTGGCGTTGATGAAAGAGTCACCTTGTGATGGATATAATATTGGTGACTGCGATAAATTAGTTGTCTGCATAATTTGAGATTCTGTTTGCGTGTCGTATATTACTTGTGTTGGTAATTGCAGGGAACTTTTTGCACCTTTTCTTTCTGCATCATGCACTTGGTTTGCCATTTGATTTTCATTTTTGTCCTTGTTATGCTCAGGTGCATCGTATGAGTTTGTTATTCCCTGCAACCCCATACATGTGTTTCAGCCTTGTTGGGCCTCATCAGTGGGCGGGACACAGACTGATATGCAAATAGATATTTCCCTTATGTGAAAGGTACAGTGAGCTAAAGTGTGACAGCGGACTCTCGAGTGGGTTCCTTCCCAAAGAACAGGTCATTTAGCCGTGTTCGTTCTCACAGAGGGAGCGCCTATGGACAATTTTTTTATTATTTCTGAGAATAGTATTGGTTTCAGGCTCGCATTTTCTCCGTGTATTTGGTCCTTTGTTGTATTAATCGTGTCACCTGCATTCAGTAAGGGCTCCTTAAATTGCTCACTTCTCTCGTTGCTACTTGGAATTTCATTTAGGGTGGAGCACCTTAGTATTTCATCATCTGTTATAGAGGAGTCATGTTCACAGATGCTTTGCTTTCTAGAGATGTTTTCTGTAATATATTTTCAACATATGTATGCATTTTTGTTTCCTCTGTGTTCGTTTTCCCTTCATCAATTGTTTCTTTAATTTTTGCATTCCATATTGTTCGTTAGTCTGTTGTAATTGATTTCGACCTCCCCATTTTTCCTCTTTTTTTTAAATCAAAATTTGGGTTGTTTGGTCGTCGCTTTGCAAGATGGCATGCGGTAGGGCTTTTATTAGCGATGGCATATTACTTTTTAGGGTGTAGCCCATGAGACTGGATTAAAGCATCTATACAAGGAATACTTCCCACGAGGCCGCACTTGATGGGCGTTTGGTGGATGCTGATAGACTGAACAGGCACTCACCAAAGGCACTCTCCCGAAGGCGCGTGTGCCCGAGATTTATAGTGCTGCTGGGAAAGGGGGCGGAGTAAGAGTTCTGAAATTAATGTAACAGCACGATTGTGTACATTATATCATGTTTAGCTTTGTCAAAGTAAGTAGGAGTAATTATCATACCAGTCACAAGATGATTGTATGGTCCACAATTCCAGAGATGTTTAAGCACAGATTCCTGTCACAGTCTTCAGGGCAGGTTAGGCAGAACAGGCACTCGCTAAAGGCACTCTCCCAAATGTGCTCCCCCTTTATGTGAATCTTCCCGAGAGACACACTGTGCTTCACAACTGCTGGCTGACATGAATGGTGGGCTGTTCCCTATTAACAAGGTTGACACAAGCAGTAGTTCGGAACAGCAAGGCCAGCAGCCTTAAAATTGAAAATGTATAATACTAGAGACATTCTGCATAAATATGGAAGAATCCCAGGGGAAGTTTTAACTTGCCGATGTTGCTTTTTTTTTTTTTTTTTTTTTAAGTATACCGAAGGAAATGAGCACGCAGGGGCCAAGTTGATGAATTTTGGAAGGCTTGTCTGGCAGCTAGTACCACATTGCTGGTCATAGCCATAGTAGGATTTCTGGAAAGTTTAAAATTTAGAGAACACCTTTCCAAAGTAATTTTGCTAATGGCTTGCACAGAGGAAAATTTGAAATGCACTTGAACTTTTCTCTTACATTTAATGACTTGATTGCACTTAGCAAAATGGATTAAGACTTCATGTGATTTGTTGTGAGCATTTGGAAGAAGAATTACATTTTTGACGATTCTTTTTTTAAAGGTATTTATGTGTATAGTTCAAACAACTTTCACATACAAAATAGTAAACATAATTACTAGTTTTACAGTAAAATCTACATATCCACTTACACACAATTTAAACACATGCATTCCTTAATACATATATACAACTATAGTCAATTAATATGATTAATATAACATTCTTAAGTTCACTCAGGGAGTCAATCCATTGAGTTACAACCTAGGCAGGAGGCTTGAGACACATTACATAGTTCATTAATTTAATTTAGTTTGGGCATTTCCTCGCTACAATTAGAGGGTCTGTCAAGCTTACCGGAAGCCAGAAGCCCCTTCCAGGCTCTGTAAAGGGCAATGTGGACCAATTTGTTGGTCGTGTTAAGGCAATATGCCCAGAAGGCATCACGCTTAATACCATCATATCCTACACCCAAGGGGCCTAGCAAGTTCATATAGAGAGGGCCAAATTATCTGCATTCAGTTAAGATGTGACAAGAAGACTCTCGTTTATTGTGGACCCGACAGATTCTTGCCTCTTATGGAATCCCCATCTCCGGCCCGATGTTCATAAGCACAGGCAATTTATTTATTCGCAAGAGTAGCAAAAATGTGCAAAGAGCCGGATTCGGGCATAGTTTCAGGTAGGGCTGAGGTTCCTTATATGAATGCATTAGGAGAGGGTACAACTCTTCATAGCTCTTTAACAAGCTCCGTTGGGTAAGTTAGCACATCAGTCCCATTTCACAAGTTTAGTAATAAACGTGTGCCGCTGGTTAGTTTAACTATCTTCCCAATTTGGTGTCCAGTCAACTTTTTTGAAGGTTACCTCTTCCAATATTGCAAGGACATCCTTTCCATACTTTCCCTTTTCTTTGGAGGGTAAACTCAGAAGAGGGCCTTCAGCCCTCTGCTTATCTTCCATCTCTCCCCTGGAAGCACTGTACTCAACGTCTATGCCTGTATGCCCCTGGGCCACCTGGTCACGCAAATAATAATAGGGGCACACAGGTGTGAACCTCGCTTTAACGTACAGTAGGCCTCTTCTTTTCTCTGCTAGGGCGATTAATGATGGCAGTCCCAATTCCAGTCTTATAATTTCAATGGGGATACCAGGGCCCACACCCATGACCCTTCTCCAGAATTTCCCTTCCAGTACCTTCGACCAGGACAAGTCTTTCATGCCTAGGGCATCTAGCCCATATAGTATTGAGGCAGAGAAACTTTGCTTAGAGAGATAATATACCAATCAAGCTAAAGCCAGATGTCTCTGATACATCTTGCCGTAACTTGAATAAGGGCAATCGCCTTGCATTTTTTCTCTGCAATTATTGCCCCTTAGTTTCCTTCTATAGAAATATCAAGGCCCAAGTATTTGTACCATTTTACCCTTTCAATGATTTCCTCCTCTACAACCAATTTAGGGACAATCACATTTTTAGAACCGAGGTGCATGTATTTGGTTTCACCATAATTTATGGTAAGTCCATTTTCTCTTGCGTATTTACACACTGCAACCAGTGTATGCTTTAAGCCAGAATAGGTGTGATCACAGATGAAGAGTTTGTCTGCGTACAATGAACAGTTTAGCGGGACACCAGCAATGTCGGGAGGATGGTTTTCTACCTGCCCCAAGAAAGCAGCAAAAGCTGCCAAGTACATGTTAAATAAAAGGGGGGCCAAGGAACATCCACGTTTTACCACCTCGGTTCGTATGGGACAGGACATAATTCCACCACTGTCGAGCCTAACCTGCACAAAAGTGTTCTTGTGTAAGCTCCTTGTGGCATATAAGAGGTCATCAGGGCATCCAAAGGTCTCCAGTTTTTCCCATAAACAAGATCTATCAAGTGTCACAAGTAGACCTAAAATCAATCATAACCATATGCAGGCAGGGGCTTCCCTTGGATTTAGAATCTCTGATTAGCCTATCGATGAGCCAGTGGCAGTCACAGAACCTGACCTGAAGCCCATCTCAAAGTCATTTAAAATCTTTAATTCTTTGTACCATTTTGTCAGGCTGTCAAGAAGAAGAGATGTAAATAGCTTCCCAGTTGCGTCGAGCATCGCAAGTAGTTGGAAGTTCTTAGGCAAGGTTCTACTGTCATTCTTGAAGATGGGAACCAAGATGGAATTTCTCCATGAGCTCGGAACCCTACCTTCCCTGCAGACTTTTTGAAAAAGTACAAACATTAGCTTTGACCAGCATTCCAGTGATGTCCTCAAAACTGCATTAGATAGGCTGCTCGGGCCTGGAATTCTGGAATCTTTGAGATTCCGTATTTTAGTTTCGATATCTACCAGGTCAAAGTCTAACTCAAAACTTCTCTCAGTGGCAGGGTTATCCGGCTCGATGCACCTTTCTATGGCGAAGGTTTCACTAATGTATTTTGTCCAGGTCTGTTGGCTGATACCACATGTGACTGACAGAGCATTCTCAGAGTTAAATTTGGTCTTCATGCTCCACATCTTTTTGGAGTCATTAATTGTTATTGCTTCGAGGAGATACTGCCATTGGCCATTTCTGAGTGAGGATCTTCAGTCCTTAACCCATTTTCTGTATCTGTTTTTCGTTTGATGGCAGGCTTTGTACTTTGCCAATTGATCTTGGTTAAGCAGTTTAATTCCTCTAATCTCTTGCCTCATTCTCCTCTTTGTATCTTGTATAACCTTGTGGTAGTGTGGTCTGTGCTTAAATGTGTTCAGCGTAGCATATCTTCCCTTTTGCAGCATTTTTTTTGCGGCTTCCTGTCATTGTTCCCTTGATCCAAGATTAAATTTCTTCGGCTGTAAGCCCAGCACATTTTTCATATTGAGCATTAGGTAGGTGTACCTTCTCTAGGACCATCTGATTCTGTTTCCGCTACCATTTACTTCCACATAGTCGATTTTGGTCTCTCTATCAATACCCATGTCTGCAATTGTGAGCATGATCATAGCATGGTCGCTGAAGAGATTTTCTTCTACGACCATCTTTTTTGTGTGTGGAATGGTATGCTGGTTACAGAAAATGTAGTCCATCGGTGAGGAATACAGGCCTCTTTTCCAAGTTGGTTTTCCTGGCCTGCTACCTAAGACTCTTCCATTTAACATGTAACAATCCCAGTTAAACAAGGAAACCAACCAGGCGCTCCCCTTCGATGATTTGTTTTATCTCACAACGATTGTCTGGGTGCTAACATGTTCCGTTTCGTCCATCTCATTCCCAAAGCAACATTTGGCATAAAAACCCCCCCGCCCCAATTATGACCATTTCGTGCAGATCTTTGTTTCTCATTGCAGAGGATTTCTGCCATACTTTCGCATAAAATGTTGGTACAAGCATTGCCAGGAGGATCATAGATGTTTATAATAAGGTTGTTTCCCTTGCCATGCTCCAGACTAATTCCAACTGCAAGGATATTGGAATTAGGAACACTTAGGTGAATTCTGGACGCATGAAAAGTATTCTTCATGCCAATAATTAGGCCCTCGTAAGGTCAGCCCCTACAGTCTTTTTTGGCCAAGGTCGGGAACATCTGGTAGCCATCAACGTACAAGTTAGTTGATAGCCAGCATTCCTGGAGCAAGAAAATGTTCCTGTGTGACAACAAATCTAGGGAGCCCTCTGTAGATAGCAGGCGTACAAAACCTCTCGTGTTCCATGAGCTGATTAAGTCATTTCAATTTCCTTCTGCCGGTTTAGAGGCGTTATTCTGGATCAACCAGCTCAGAATTCCCATGATGTTCTCTTTCAAGGTATTGGGAATCTAAGAGTGGCCACCAGCGTTTTTCTCAGGCATCAATTTTCCCATAAGTTAACAGTTCCCTTATGCAGAAGAGGTGGGTTCCGGGGTTAGATCTGGTAATGGGTCGATCTTGTATCTCAGTTCCAAGTATCTCATATTGTATAGTCTAATCAAGTTAGCAGATTCCACGGCCGTTCAATGTAAGCATCTGCTTTGGGAAATAGCATTCTTAATAGGCTCCAAAAATTCCAAATCTTTTGTATCCAATATTCTAAGCGGCAAGATCTTGTGAGTTAATGCCAGGAATGCAGATCTGTTCAAATGGGATTGATAGGCCCCTTTTTCCTGTATTATCACAATAATTGTTGGGCCAGTAATTGTCCTTGTTGGTAGCAATTGAGGTTGCAGTGGACAGTTCAGCTTGTCATTAGGAGTGGGAGGATCATTATCCACCTCTTCGAGGTCCAAGTCTACTGCGCTGTGTTTGTTGATGGCATGCTGTTCCTCATTTGCATGCAGAGGGGTAGTGAGCCATTTTGTCAAGGCTCCTTTATTGCTGTTGTTCCGTTTCCTTTTTAAACTCTTTTTGGGCACCCCATTGTTTATTGTTTTCCTTTATTTCTTTGCTGAGATTGTCTTCGAGGGCTCATTGATGCTGAAACTTCAAGTATATTTTTACAACGTTTCCTGTTCTGTCATCGTTGTTTTCTGGTGTGGAATATTGTTGATGCGTTACTGGCCTGTTGCAGGTGTTCCACATACTCTACGCTCACGTCCTCTGGACTTGCGAAGGTGATAGGAGCATGGCAGTGGGCACTTGGGGCTTCATTAGAATGTATTGCGTCTAGGTCTTTGTCTGGGTCATCTCTGGTCGTTCTCACAGGTGTAATTTTAGCCACTTCCTCCAATATTTTGCCATTTAGCCATAGCAAAACTTTCATGACAAATTGAATTACTGTGAGTTGAGCCTGGATATCACTAGGCGCTGCAGTAGGCTCATGACCGGTGTTAGAGAGTCAGGAAACTTCCTCAGGGGGAACCAAGTTCGGTGTAATAGAGAGTCTGTGGAGAGGATCTGTGGGCTGTAAGTCAGTTGGGACCTCATCGGGTGAAACGGAAATGACTGGTCTTGGCTGAGTAGTAACTGGTGGTACATCTTCGGGTAATTTGCCATGCCTCAAGGTATCACTTAGGGAGGAGCACAAGGCCAAAAGTGAGTTATTGTTGTCGACAGCCTCAAATGACAAATCTGTGATGTTGTTCCTGTTTTTTGAAGGTGAGGGCTGAGGCTGCTGTGGGGGAGAGGTTGCTGTGACGGCTAGTGAGACAGCTGATGGTTCTGGCACCTTTTCCACCTGAAAGAAGGATTTAATTAAGCCAGCATTCCTCTCCTTTTCTCTAATGCTACAACGTGGGGACTAGTAAATTGGGGATTTCTTTTGTTTGCTTTGGTTCTACTGGCCGTGCTAACCAAGTCTTTCTTATACGGAGCGTTTTTCCTGAGGTTGTAGGCGTTTGTTCTTGAACGTATAGCTTTCCAGGCATTTTTGTACAATATAGTGTGCCTTCAGTGTCGTGAATTTATTGGGCGAGAACTGGTACGCTTTCTAAATTGTGGTAAAGTTGCTGTGTTGAAGTACCACCAGAGGAGCACACAGATCGTGAAGCAATTTGGTAATGAAGTGGGTAGAAATTATGCCACTCAACGTGTTGATGATGAATTCGGGTCTCCTTGCTTGGTGTTGGTGGTAGAAAAGTGCCGTCAGGGGGCAGAGGGGAGAGAGAAGGGGAGTAGGACTCACTTCACCCCTGCACCTCTCACCAAACAAACACCAAACACTTTGCACTCCCGCTTCGCAAGGGTGCCCGGATAAAAGGAGGAAGGTCCTCCTCCTTTCCTTAAAGGGCCGGTGTAGGGTTTATATTGCAACGCCTTGCAACCGGTCCCAAACGTGTGCTGCAAAATAGTAAAATGCAAGTCAGGATGTTCAACAGAGAGACGTCAAGATCGTTCGGCAAGCTTTCAGCACCAAACACTTTACACTCCCACTTCGGGAAGGGTTATACAATGCTCAGTCACAGCGCCCCCAGATATGGTGCGAAGAAACAGACGGTAGTTAGGGCAGCAAAACCTTTGAAGCAGATATTACAGTGTTTGTCGGTATTGCGCTGGGGTCACAATGCCTTGCACCAGATTTCAGGGCATACGGTTCATTACTGCTGCTTACCCCAAGTCTCTGGCTCACTCAGCACTCTCTGTCGGAGCCCGGAACCGACCACTGAACACACTTGACTTCCACACTTTGCACACGGGCTGCAATCTTTATTGAACTCCACCTCCAGTGGAATTAAAAGGTACAGCAAGCTGCTCATTGAGACCAAATCCAGGAGAAAAATGGCCAGGTCGTCACGCCAAGTCACAACACACTTGACTGCCACACTTTGAGGATTAGTCACTGAAGTCCAAATTATCTTGGTTTTAAGGATTGTTATGTTCAAGCATTTTGTGAATTAATTTGATAAGCAATAGGTTGATTAATGTGTGTGAATATGTGGATTATTGCATCATTAGATGCGCCTTTGTAATTTGTGAACAAAGGTTTTATGGGTGAATTTGTATATGAAATATGGTGATCATCGTGCATGAATCTTATATGAATATGTTAATTATGTGTTTTTTTTAATGTATTCCGATAAATTGAGGCCAAAAGTTATTTGCCAACTATGAGACAAATATAAAAAAATAATGACCATTTATAAAGCGCATGCTACAAGCTGCAGTGGCTCTTATGCGACCTTGCCATAGATTAAATTAAATAAATACTATTTTGTGTCTCAGCTTGTCCTTGGAATATGTAATAAAGAATGTTGGCAGGTTGCATGACAGGAATGCCATTTTGACTGCAATATATTACCCAAACATAGGGTATTACAATAATGGGTCCAAGTGACCGCAGCCAGAGTAAACTATGGCAACTGTTGCATTTAAAAGTACATTTCCCAGTTTCATGGTATCTATCCATACTTATTTTTGCTTTGTAAAAAAATAAAACTGCAAAAGTATTTTTCCACATTTAATGTTGTGTTTAATTGCATGTAATTGGTAGCTCACACAGCTAGGTTTCTACACAACCATCCAGGACCCATTTTTACATTAAAACAAATAACTGTTCCTGCTACTGTTCTGAGCAACAACACTGTAGCCATCTAAACATCTCCAACGAGAAATATATTCCTTTTTTATCTTCTGTTGTGTTACATTCTGCAGACATTGGCAAGCAAGAAGTGGCTGGCAACTTTGAGAGCTGAGCTAGAGACCTTTATTTCTGCAAGAAAATACTGAACAGAAACAGAATTATTTCTTTCTGTATTTGTTTGTGTATAAAATAATATATATTTTTTTAAATGTCAAACATTGAACCTTAATAATAAAGTGCTGATTCCCAAATAGATGTGCTCCTTTTTATAGTCAGGTACATTGATAGTTTATTAGGGTGAAAAAATCAGAACAAATGGTATTATTGACCAAGATACACCCCTACATACCCCAACAAAAAGTTATAGCAACGATTTCCCACTCTGCTAGAACCCGTTGCCTAGCACAATCAACGCCAACCCAACTGTGGATTGTGTTCAAGGCTTTCCTTAGACTTAATATACTTGCTAAAGGGAGATCCCAGTACCCTCTCCCCATCTTCCCTAACATCACCACTTCCTCCAGCTAGGCTTAGTAAAATAATGCATATCTATATAGTACTGTTTCATCTGAAGCCCTTCCCCTATTAGATTAAGCTTACCTTTGTAGGTCACCTGCTTCCTAATATTTTGTTCAGTGTGTTGCATTGCCTTGTCTCTGGTATATGCCCCCCCCCCCTTTTTTTTTTACACCCTCATAACAAGTGATGAGCCAGTTTCTCATATTTGTGCTAATGTACAGGCACCTTCGAGGGAATCCCTTTACAATATCTAAATGTGTTACTAAGTCATTTTTAATCGAAATGGGCATGCCTGGTCATCAAAGAAATATAAAGTCCCCCCAGGGCCATGTCCTATACCAGAGAAACCTGTGTGATCAACAGCATAGAGTAGAGACCTATTCAGCCAGGGCAAGGCACAAAACAACTCTGTAATATCGCTTCCTTGGGCATGGATGTTCAAGAACCAAAAGTGACCCTCGAAAGGTTTATATTGGAGGCCCCATATCACACTGTGCAAGCCAGCCTACCCTTGCGCAGCAGGGTTTGGTGAGGTTCTCCCACAAGAACATTTTGAATAATTGCTCCATACCAACTTTTACAACCAATTTGTCCCAAAACAGGGATCGGCAAAACAGTGAAACATAACAAAAAAAGGATATCTAATATTTGTTAAGAACAACATATTGGAAGATTTATAACAAATTCTATACTTCAAATGCATAGTGGGATGAGGTGCATGGAAGATAGCAGGAAAAAAGGCAGTACCCATACAAAAGAAGCCCACCTGGAAACCTCCAGCATTCCCCATTAAAGGTTGTGGGCCACGGCTGGACCAACACTGTCTGCAGCGCCATATAGTAAAACGTAAAATTCTCTCGCAGTTCACCCACATAGTACTGCAGAGGACCCATGCAAGTGGGTCCTGCTGCTGCCGCTCCAAAGCAGGTGAGTGACCCCCATCTTGTCTTCTGGCCCATCTGCTCTTTTCTTTCTTTGATTCATCTTTGTTTCTTTTTCCGATTTTCCTTTGCCCCATCTGCTCTTTTCTCTCTGTCGGGTGCCTCTTTCTCTCCTTTTCCGATTTTCATTTGACCCCATCTTGCCTCCTTCTCTCTTTGGCGCCTCTATCTATTCTCCATGTTGGTTTCCCCCCGTTCCTCCCCCGACCTTTCTCCCTCCCACCTCCCCTGCGCACCAATTGGTTGTTGGCAGCCTTAGCCACCCTCTCAACAGCATGACCCAGGGCAGCCTGGGCCTGGTCAGCCCTTGACTAAGGGGCCCGAGGCATAGGGCAGCTCCTACCGTGCCGAAGAGTGTTTAGCCTGCAGCGGTCAACCAGCAGCAACCGACAAGGTATGCGAGGTCTGGACAAGGGAAGCAGCAATTACTGCTCCCCACTAGACTGTCCGGCCCATCTCGTATTATTAAGAGCTGGTTGTCTGTTGCATATATCTAATATTTTCGCCTTTTTACCTTGAAAACCATCAGTTTAAGTATTACTGCATTCGCTGTAGGGCCCTTATTTGGCCACCCTCCCTCCAGCTACACTTAGCCCGACTGTAGCTGGTTAGCCATACCTCGCATTTTAACTTTAATGTGTTTAACTAGCCATACCTCCCACTTAAACTGATGGTTTACAAAGCAATCGGGCTAAGTATTGCTGCATCTACGTGAATATCAGCTTGCATAGCATCTAGACAGAAATGCAAAGATTAGCCTGCATCACATCTAGACAGAACTGTTAAAATTAGCCTGCGTCACATCGAGACAGATTTGTGGATATTAGCCACGTGTCACACTTTGAAATAAACCATGCGTACCGCTATATAGAATTGTGTAATTAATTAGCCACTGGGATAGCCAACCTACACACTAACACAAGCTTACAACAACAAACCTGGACACTGGACCTTACCCATACGGATACAAGCCAGGGCGCACATTCTGAAATACCATCCAATCTACACATAAAAGATACACACTCCTAGATAACAGTCATAGAAACCACTCAACATTGGACCATACCCATATGGATACAATATGCCACGGCATGCAACCAACCATCTGCAAGACAACACACACACACACACACACACACACACAGACTCCAGTTTCTCCGCCTATCCCATCACTCCTACCTCACTAACCAACCTTGTCCTCTTTCTTGCAGAGCGATTTGAGCGCCTGGAGACTGCCCCTGGATGGTAGCAGTGTGGGGTATACATCAATATAACATAACCCTACACACACACACGTTTTCCCCTCACTGCACCCCCATAAACGTACCTTTCATTATGAGAAATAAAAAGGCCACGAAGAAGGCGAGGCCGGCCAAGAGCAATAGACAACAGAATACAGACAAGAGTCTGGTTGGCCACCTTGTGTCCCTCGAGGGAGTATCGCCAGGCGGGTGGCGGCCGTTTGTGCCCGCATCACCCTCGATGTGGGGTTGGAGTGGGGTACGGGACAACTCCGTATCTCGTGTCTGGTGGACATACGGTAGAATGGAGCGCTCGCTTGCCTCTTCTTCCAGGGTCGCTGAGGACAAAAGCGTGCGACGATTGCCGCCGCCCCGCGTACTCCTATACAGTGCCATTTTACTTTCTAAGAAATGAACATCTGCCCCTGAGCAAAGATGTCCTAATTCGAGACACGCGCCACTACCAACCGAAAAAAAACCTAACTGCGCATGTCCGGGAGAGCGGCGTCACAGCTCCAAATGTGTTAAAAAGAGGAAGCACTTTCTCTCAGTTAATACATTCTGCTGCAAATATAATATAGCCCCGCCCCTATGTGTCATAATTTACCCATGTTGTGCCTGGTTCTAACATGGCCGACACTGTGACACAGCCCATGATGACATTTTCCGCGCGACTTTTTTTTTTTTTTTTTTTTTTTTAGACACCGCCTTCTCACTCGCTGTCTTCGTGGTTGTACGTAAAATATCCTGCGCTACCTCTCAGCTGACGCTTTTCATTTGCTCGTTCCGCCTTCAGCGCGGATGGAGAGGGCCAGGACATTTATCACCACGAGTTTGTGCGCTCACGAGGAGGAAGAGTCGTGTGCCAGACCCAAGCCGGGCGAGCGGCCTCTTGTTATCGTCCGCTGAGGCCGGACCCTGATCGCCCCACGAACACCCTCCCGTCCTTTGACCCAGACACCGTGCACCAATGAGACTTTCCTATGTTGGGAGGCTGCCTATGCGGCCAGGCGACGAGCGCGGGATGATGGTGAGTGCAGTATTTTACCCGGATCTCCGGTTTCGCACGTTGCATCTATAAACCGACTCGATCGCTCTGCGTGGAACTATTGGGACACCTTAGCATTGGGGAGGGGAAGGCGCCAGGCACATGCAAAAGTGCTGCAATGTCTGGATTTATTTCTAGAGAAACCAAGAGCCTGATTGTGAGGTCCGCGCTAATTAAGATGTGTCATTCGATTATGGAGAAACACTTGTTTTCTCCACAGGCAGTGTCTTTATAAACGGGCCCATAATTTGCAGCAACCGAGTAAAATGTTGTTACTTCGCGAAATTACTTCTCTTAATTTACATGGAGTTCAGAACCAAAGCCTGTCCCTAAGAGTTCAGTTTTTTTTGATTTTTTTCTAAGGAAATCATAGCCTGCTCCTTGCGACTGCACCACCCCATTGCATGTACTAGGTACCTGGCAAATGAGAGTCCATATATTGAACACTCATTTTAAGTATGTTATCTAAAGGGATGAGACAAATATGCGGTTGGTTTCACGTTGATGTGGGAGATTGAGATGGGGCTAAAGTTGAGAGCTTAGTCGTGGTTCTATTAGTGTTTGTGGTATGGCTGTTAATGTCCATCTTGGGGGGGTGGGGTGTTTTTGAGGTGGTAAAACATAGGGGAATTGGGGCATGAAGCGAGTAGGCCGTACAAAGCAACAGTGACATAAAACCCTGCTCTCTTACCACTGGCTTCCAACGGCTCATGCTGTCACTGTCAACTACAATTTCTTTACTTTTCGTTCTCTGAAATATATACCTTGTAACCCATGTTTAAACAAAAACAATCTGTGAGATTGTCAGATGAGGGAGAGGAGGGCGGGTGTAAACGCCACTCATTACCATAAGCCACATGAGTTTTGTGCAGGGAAAGGGCCGCTTGAAATGTCTTTTTTTCACCCATTGCAAATGACTTGGCTTGTTGGCTGGCACCTGGCTCAAACTTGCCTATAATCTACACTGGTGCTGTTCTGTGGCCTGCTGGGGTTTTTGCCTCCATCGGTTTTGCGAGGCATTTATCAGGGCATGAGCCATCTCACTGCTAGTTTCTCCTACAACAGGAAGGAAACAAAAAGCCATGCGACTTTAAATCCTTAGAACAGGCCTCAAAATGTGCACTTGCTACTAGACATTGGTTAGTGACAAGGGAATCTTGGGGATTAAGAAATGGTTTACTGTCTGGATGTGGAGAGTTGTGGGAGTGACTGTCTATCTAATAACTTAACCTGTTTACACGTATCTTAAAGCCAATATACATAGGAAAACGTTGGCCAATCTTCGGCCACACCTAACGGGGGTTTTGGGAGTGACCAAGCGTGGGTTCTCTCTATGGCACAAGATTTTAAACACCCCCCACAGAACTGGAATATTCAACTATCTTATTTTCACTAAGATGCACGTCTCATATACACAAATGGGAACTGTCACGTGAGGGTCAAATGGGCAGCCTAGCTTTCCAGCACACACATTCCACGCACGTGTTTGGATGGCTGACAACGACTGATGCCTTCACATTTTATAATCATTCTGCCTGCAGTGTTACGGACATCTAATCTTAGTTGCTTGGAAAGAATGTTTAGCTTTACTGATTTGGACGCTCCTTTCCAGTTCCAGCACATCTTTCTCGAGGGGCATTCATCACCATGCATTATCAGTGCAAAGTACAGCTCCCCAACCACAACAAAAGTTTCCCTCCATAGAGTTTTTGCTGTCCCACTTGGCAGCATATGCTACGCTGCACTGCATCCTGTGTTGCAATGATCCTAAACATTGTATGCTTGAGCATATATGAAAGATTATCCTTGTGTAGTTGGACTTTATAATCCATAAAGTTCCATTCAGTATATAGTATTGTAACCTAAATTCTTTTGTTAAATGATTTCAGCCTGCTAAATCTTTAATAACTTTAAGAGAAACTGGATAATAATAATCTAACAAAAAACCAACATATAAAAAGGAAAGAAACCCACGAAAGGAGACTGAGTGATGTTGTTTTGGAGGAGTGATGTTGATTTGAAGGTGTAACGGATGCTAATCAGCTCATGAAGATCTGAACTTTTGCACAATTAACAAGCTGTTGTACAATTATGATCAAATGTTTTGATTCGGTCGAAGCACTGTACACGCATTACAATGACTATATGCCCTGATGAGGAGCAAGTTGGCTTGAAACACATATATGCTGACTGGAACTATATTGATGGCAAAAGCTAGCTACACAAGGATAATCTTTTTCTGTGTCGATCTGGCACGAATTAGTTGCATGCTATTATCAGCCATGAAAATTTACTCGCCACCTCAATACTATAGAGTGTGAGGCACCAGGAATGAGACACAGAGACTTAAATGGTTTTGGCCATAAACTTTTGACGAAAGAAAAGGGGCTTGGAAAATGTCTCTCTCCCTGCACTAAGAGGTGTTGCCCTACCTCAAACAATAGGGGTCTTTCGGATGTCAAAATGTCCAAAGTAAAACATCCTGTGTCCAAGTACTATTCTGGCCCTCACATTTTTAACATTAACTCTAAGGTGAAAGGGGTAATGTCTTTGGCCTTGAGTGATTTGGAAATGTTCAATAAAAGGAAAAATACATAACTCCAACACAAGGGTGGTTGCCTTCTCCTGGATTTCGATCCACTCTGTTTTATATTCAAGAATGTCAGTTCTTAGAGTTTCTCTTAATCAACAACACAACTGGTACACAGAACAACTTGGCTTTGTTTTTATCTTATTAGGATACCCGGTGTACCCTCCTGCCAGGTTGTGACTCTCTCCTCTTGATCCAAAACACAACTGGTAAACATAAAACCTTGCTTTAAGTCTGTATCTCAGCAGTTTAGAACCGTGCCAGGTTTTCACTCCTTCTCTTCATCAACAATAAAACTAGTACAACAAATAACTTGGCTGTGAGTTTGTATCTTGGTGGGATATCTGGTGTACTATGCCAGGTTTTCACTTTTCTCTTTGGTTTCACACATCCCTCTTGCTAGCCCTGATATATCCTTTTCAGGACCCCTTTAGGTGATGTATTTCAAATACACTGTTCAATGTGTCCTTGCCTGGGGTGCTTCTCTACTCAGGATTTCTTTTGTAACCACATAGATTTTCCTGCCAGTGCTTTTCTTATAGAGACGCACGCAAGCACCCCCCACCATTCATAGGTAAAGAATGAAATATATTTAAAAATCCAATATGTAAGTGCAGCTAAGTCCCCTATAAAGAGTGTACGCGGTCACATGAAACACAAGTATGTTTATTCAACAAATTATTCACAGGACAAAAATAAAACTGTACAAAGGCCAGGATATCTAATTTGGTTTCATTTATTACATGAAGCTTAATTAATGGCTTCCCTGTCTCTATTTTGGGTTTTTTAGAATGCCAATGGAGACGCATTTATGTCGGCAGTGATGGTATCGCTGTCTCGCCTGCCTCCGCTAATGACGGGCATTCTTGACCTAAATTTGTTGGATGTAACATGGACAGTCTTTTTATGATAGTCATGCCTGTTTTCTTTTGTCCCCTGTAGGAGTCCGGTGTGGCCCTTAGGAAGGCGGTTTAATATGTTTGGTTGTTGAAACTAGTGTGTGAACCATTGGAACCTTGGTTTACTTTTAATTTAATATAGCTCTTTGGTCCATCACGAACACCCGATGAGTTATTATGCTTTTAGCATATGTATTGTAATTGCTAATACTGTTATTGACATGTTTGCTTCAGAGATCCATAGTTCGTTCTCAATTTGTAAAATCAAAAGCTCTGCGTAATATGGGACGGTACACTAGGTTTCCTACCTTGTCCTCTGATTGGGCGGACTAGTGCCATCAGTCAATATCGCCTCCGTCCTTAGGATACATAGCAATTATTTTGTTTTTAACACATTTTGTGGGGGGGGGGGGATACTTTCTGCTGTATATTGTTTTTGGCTATTTTATATGTACAGTTTGATTATTTTTGTCCTGTGAATTATTTAATACAGATGCATATGGCATACACTTTCTATAGGGGACTTAGTTGTCCTTGCATATTAATTTAGAACTATTTAGATTTCATTCTTTACCTATTAAGGGAGGGTGTGTGTGTGTGTGTGTGTGTGTTTGTATAGCTAGTTTGTCATGCAGTTCATAGGGATTTCAGGACCCCTTGGCATTTTTCTAGGGCTTTTCTTATAGGCACACACTTGCAACTGCCTGGTATAATCTCCTGATCGGACTTTCTTGTACATGTATTTTCCTTACAGCTTTAATTTGCCCAATATACTCTCCTGCCAGGGCTTTTCCTATGTGGGCTCTGCACTCACATCCAGGCTTGATATTCTCTTTTGTTGTTTTCCCATTTAAAGTTATACTCCCTTGATCTTTCTCTCATGTACTTAATTTTCCTCATTAAGTTATTCGAGCTTGGCCTAGCTGCCAATACGCCCCAGTGTCCCCGCTTCCCTTGGGTGGATTCATCGGCTCTTGCTGGCATACTGTTTGTCCTGCTGCATGCCAACAGCGCTTATTCGTTCTTTCCTTCCGTCTCAGTGCCTATGTTTCTCTGCCTCTTGCGGTTCCTGTTGAGCTCTTCTGCTTTGTTTCGGACTTCGCGAAGGCAACCACTGCCTCTCAACAGCTGCAATCTCCCTGGTTTTGAGGAATATAGATTACGTCTATTGTTAGCTGGGGCCTCCATTAGGTTTCATAGTCATTAATAGTACCATAAATAATGTCCCAAAGTCATGTGTGTATTCATTAGTGAGATCCATCACCTGGAAGTACAGTTAGACCAAAACACCAATTTCTGATTTACATTCTTTCTTACAATTCATTGGGTAAGACGATGTGTACAATACTGAATTAACAGAGCCAACATGTTCTCATCTTTCTGCGTATACCCCCATAATCCACCGCGAAGGAACCCTTTTTAATTGCAGTACCATAACCAACCTATGCATTTAAGAAAATGTTTGGTTTACATTTTATTTTATTTGGCATTTTGTAAATTGAAAAACAAACCAGAACCTTGCACAATTTGCAGCTAGCCATTGATCTCACATACAGTTGGGAGGAATGTAGCAAGTGGTTCGGACACAAAGGAAAGAACCCAAAACACATGGCACACAACAAAACCAAACGTTATAATCTGAGGCAATCCCCATCATGTTGAAATCGATCAAGTGACTGAGGTCGAGGAGTGATGGCAATATTCTTTGGGCCCTTGTAAGTCCCTCTTCGGGCAAGTACATTTTCCTAGGAGTCTTCCAGCATACCCATGGCCCGCAGCCTGGCTGGGCAGGTGGAAGTCTCTTTTGTGGCCTGTTGCATAGTTTAAGAACTCCCCCATCTCTGAAAAAATGCCTATTCATCAGATTCCAAGAAGTATACCACTTTCTCTGCTGCCAACACTGACCACATGCGTGCCCACCAGTCATTCCCATTCGGTATCTTTGTAGATCTCCAGAAGGCCGCTATGTCGGCCCTCACTACGACGAGCATGGTGTGTAACACAGGAGTATTCTGGTTATGACCAATGCTTACTTTCCCTTTGAAGGCTCCCAACAGATGCATAATGGGATAAAGCCTGGATACATGTCCCTTGGGGAGTTGGCTGCAAATATTAGCCTTTCCAAAACTGTAAGCTCCCTGGTGGGCACCTGCTTGTTGATGGGTGCATCACCCAGTGTAGCAGTTGCCAATATTAAAATCTGTCACTCTTCTTCACACCCCTCCACCCCAAACGTTGCTTTACTGGACTCGAAGGACTGGACGCTAACAGGTGTGCCAGGAACTTTCACCCTGGCTGCCAGTTTGAAAAGTCTATCCCATCAGAGGCGGGCAGAAAGCTGGGGTTGAAATGTATTTACGCTAAGGGCGTAAAGGAAGAAGGCCCCAGACTCTCCACCAGTGATTCCCAAAACTGCATAGTCGCCTTCGTGGCTGGGAGTTAATATAGACTTAATGTCCTGTCAACTCTGGGCAGCTATGCGATGTCTCATCGGTTTGCCGGCCACCTCCTCCAGGCGATGCCCCCCTTGATTGTGAAGGGATTCACCCAATCGCGGTTGACCCTTTAATTGAGCTGCCCTATAGTAACTGGGCACGTCTGGAAGCACCATATAAAGTGTAGCTTTCGAGATCAAGGCCTTCCCACCCACCCCCAAAGATAGCCCAAAATCTCCTGCTGGAGCTGCTCCAAAGTGCAAGTTGGCAGCACTACCCGCAGAGCTTGGAAGTGATAGTGCAACATCGGCAGTATATTCATTTTAACTGCAAAGATGCTCTTTAACCACAAGTTAGCTTACATTCCCCAGGATCTCATATCGGCCCTGATGACAAGAGCTCTGGGTAGTTGACATGGTAGAGATCGCTGCAGCAGCGAGTAAGATAGAGCCCTAGGTACCTGAGCTTCCCATTCAAGGTGGCCACCCGCTTCAGGAAGTCCGGAGTCTCTCTATCACAAGCGAGATTCAGTGCCTCACTATTCCCCTGCTTCACCTTTGAACCCAGACACCCGCTGAGAAGAATCCAAGATTTCAAGGAGTCCCACAAGGCATAAATTAGTTTAAAAAAATAGATTAGCAGAATTTGCTAATTAAAACATTTGATTAGCAATTTTGTACTAAAATGTAATGTCACCAGAATTAGTTGTACCCCAAGACATAACACTAGCAAGAATGCAGAAATGATTTCCATGTACCTCTGAAGTATAACATTAGTGCAATGTCTGTAAAATGTAAAGGTTCGCTGCATGAATGGACAAACAAATGATAAAGAAAGCTGTAAATAATTTTTCAGTTCTAGGCTGTGTGGCTGGGTCATGCATTCAGTGTTGCAGCAAAGTGCTGTTTTAACTGGAAAATGAAATGGTCTTGATAATATTTCTTTGCACCTAGTTATTCATGCACAATAAAAGCTACAGCTTTACTTCTGATCCGGTAGTTTCTTCCTGTGGTAGTACTTGCATTACTGGTTCAAACATAGCCATGGAGCTGCGTGGGTGAAAGCAGGGGCACAAGGTCGGTTTCCTATTTTTTGTTGGGAGTTTTTGTACTCGCTATTTTTTATTTTTTGGGAGTATTTGCCTTTCTTTAGGGAGTAAAAGTGGCTGATACATCCCTTATCTGTAGGGCAGAGGCCACCGACACTGCATAAGGATAAAATGCACATTTCTTTTCTTGCCAGCACTGGTTGGGTGAAATGATTTGCCCAGGATCACATACTTTGGTTAAGCAGTGAAGCTAGAATGTACTAGAAATGTAAACAACTTACCTGCCACACACTTCCAAGCTCTAATTAGTCCACATGTTGTTTTTGGTTTCAGGAACTTCAATGGTCTTGTTTGTTTGCAAAGTACACCGAAAGCAACCTCCCTTGAGTATTTGCTCCACCCTGAACAGAAGACTACAAATCTCAGAATGCAAAACCATGTTTGACCTCATGGATGAACTCGGCTTTAAGAAAAAATAGCTTGGAGTCACTTTCTGTGCAAATGTGGTGTTAAAGGCATCTAGCTTCTTTAGACATTGCGAGTTAGCTTTACTGTTAAATCAGTATGAACTCGCGGGTCTCCCGTTTACTCTTGCTTCTAAGCACTATTGTAATGCAAGTGCTAACATCCCTGATCAGAAATCAAATATTGCAAGTCGTAGTTGCTGCTGACAAGTTTACAGTTGTATTTGCTGTGCCTTTTTCTGTGCAGCCAGCCAACAGGAAAGAATAAATCTAGCTTTCTGCAGGCTTTGTTATACGTGCAGAGCTGCGTGCTAGCAAAGGGCTCTGAGCCTAATATTTCGCCACCAAATAGGATAAAACAGCCCTGCAATTTTAACAGCCTGGTGGCAGAAGGCATTCTAAATATTCTTTCAATTGTGATTGAAGGTATATTTAGAAGGCTTTCAGCCAGCACTGGCTGTGGTTTTAGTGCAGGGCTGAGTGCACCCGAACCGGTGGTAGAAAATGCATTCCCAGCTGAGCCATTTTCTAACAGCCCAGCAGCAGTAACACATCCTGCTTGCAGAATGCCTTTAAATAGTCTTCCATTCTCATGATTAAAGCACTACCTGTGGCACCAAAAGCAAAATATATTTCTTTTAGAATAAAAAGTTGGGCTAGGCTCCTTACCTCTCCGGCCTGTGTTATCAAAGTCACATTGGGAAGGTCCACTCAGCCTAATCTTCCTCTACAGACAAATTCCAATTCCTACAAAATGGGCAAAAAGCAACCAATTACCCACAGCAAAGCACAGGCTCATTATTGGGGGGGCTTGAGAATCGACAGGGCCCCTCAGCACCCGCTATGGAATAAAAATAATATTTCTCACAACCGAACAGGCAGGAGAAATATTATTGCCAGCGCAGCCACTTGCAACCAGCCAACCCCGCAATCGGGTTCATCGTCGGGGCCTTTCGATCCTTACAAACAAAAGAGGCCACAAGTCTATGCGGGCCCAGTAACTGCCCCCATGTTTCCAGTCCGCAAAGCACAGCAAGAAAAGTCTCAATTTTCGTTCTAGGCCTTTTAATATGCACTTTGCAGTGCTTGCATTAAAGTTAAGGCTAGTTGGTGTAAACCCTTCCGCTGGCTCTGGCTGCCTGCCTCATGATAAATTTGGCAGCTAACCTCCACGCACCACTGTTTTCACTCCCAGCAGGCAGGCTCGGACTGGCCTATAGGGCAATAGGCCCATGACCGAACGAAAAACACAATGCTGGTGTGGGCTAGTTTTTGTGGTCCAAGCATGCCACTGACTTGGCCAATTTGGCCAGTATGAGTTAATTCACTCTGTGGCTAGTCGTTTTGACCAGTGCTGCTGAATACATAGGGTCACCCTCTGTCCCGGATTTGCATGGCTGGGTGGCTACGGAAAATTAAATACCGCCTTTAAATGCTCCATCTGCTTTTTTGGGATGTAAATATCTATTGAAATACAATCCAATGTGTCCAGGTTAAATAAATGTTGGGGCATTTGCATAGCTGTGGTAGCTCTTTCCCCTGTGCGGCAGCAGCTTGGGGGCTGGGGGCCAGTAAATTGGCTTTATCAGCAGGGGCTCCTCTCCCCCTCTCTGCCCACAGCCCCTCCACCCACCCCATTTCAGGGCTTCGGTGGTCGGAACCAGCTATCCTGGCACTCCCCACCCCAGGAGCACCTACCTGGGCAAGTACCAGGTGAGGAGGCATGAAGTGCCGGCTAACGACCCTGCCACAGCGGGGTGGAGGGGATCGATGGCTCCGTTATTGTGTTGTCTCAGGCTCCACAGGGGAGGGGCAGGACTACCCCAGCTCTGCAAAAGCAACTTAAAAACAGCGTTAAAATTAAGGCATTGACTACAAAAAGAAAATATAACTGGGCGACATAGCCCAAAGTTCCCACATCTACAAAAGGCAGGGCCTCTGGGGCGAAAATAGGGGGTTAAGTACCGTTGACTGCTCTGCTAGCCTGGAATCTTGAACACAACCCTTCATCTAACTGGGGCTAGGGTGACAAGACGTCCCAGTTTTGCCAGGACTGTCCCAGTATTTGGTGCTCGGCCCCTCTTTCTCAAGATCATGTTCCCTTTGGAAACTGCAGTGGTCCCGTTTTTTTGTAATAGGTCTTCATAGCTGACAGGCAGGAATGCCCAATCTCGCAAAGAAATGCTGCATTTTACAACTTAAAATAGTATTAGTTTGTGATAAATTAATTATAATTTGTGTTTCTTTGAACAGTAACACTTAAACCACCTTCTCCAAACGCTACTGAAGTTAGTGCCTTGACAGCCGCTTTCAAGAGTTAATCCTACTTTTATGTTATTGCCGTGTCAAGTTTTTTACTTTTTAGATCTGTTCACCCTATTCAGAATACATATTGTTTCAAATGCACAATTTGCATTAGAATTTATCAAATAACTGCCCCTTGGTTATTCAAACCGTGTTGGAAAAGGAATAAATAGCCATTTGCAACTGTGGGCCACTTTTTCATTGGTGCCCAAGACAAGGTTATGGTCCAGTCCGACCCCGTCAGCAGGGGGGTCACCAGGGGCCACAGATCTTCAGCGGGTCTTGTTCTCTGCTTGCAAAAGCCCTTCTAAAAGGGCTTTTGCGAGCAGGCTTTACTCTGGTGCATGGGTGTTCACAGCCACTTTCTAACACCCAGCGCCCGCAGTAATAACGGAGCCTGCAGTTTGCAGAAGCACTTTCAAAAGCGCTTCTGCAGGCGGGCTGTGTTATTACTGCGAGCACTTGGTGTTAGCAAGTGGCTGGAAATATTATTGGCAGCCACTTTCTAACACCAAGCGCTCACAGTAATAACACAGCCTGCTTGCAGAAGGCCGTAAACATTCTTTCATTCTCGTGATTAAAGTGATGCTTTAATCACGAGAATGAATGAATATTTGAAAGCCTTATGCGTGCATGCTGTGATTACTCACACATTCGCTTGCAAAAGGGCTCCACCACCCCAGCACTCCACCTTACCTAGGAAGAAGCCCAAGCTGAATGCAGAAGTGGGGCTCAGATAGCCTTGTGCTGTTGACGTCCCTCCACGTGATGACGACGCACCTGGGCTGGGGTCATAACATGGATACAATGTATTTTGCCCAGCCCGGGTCCTTCTGTTTCGCATGCACGCTGTGCAGAGGCACAGTTTAAAGGCACACATTTTATTTAGGCACACACTTAATTTAATGATTATCTGTGTGGAAATCATATCGCAATTGGCGCGACATGTTTGCTTAATTAAACGGCAAACCAGCAGTATCGTATCGCAAATTGCGATGCAATACCGCTTATTTTATGCCTTGTCCCAGGATATAGAGGATTCGGCTTGTGACAATCATCATCAGCAAAGAGGGCCATCTTGTGCGATGTACCCCTATAAGGTATCCCCTGGCCCCCTTACACGATGGTTAGTGCCATTAGCAGAGACCTGAGCGGTAGGACAAGAGTACAGGGGAAAGGCCCCCTTTATGAACGCTTCACCAACGTTACATCCTCCTCACCTCCTGGAGAAAGAGCCACTCCACACAGTCAAACGCCTTTTCGGCATCTAGCCCCAGAAATATTGCCGGTAGGCCTGTGCTGTGAGCCAAGTCCACGATTTTGCAGACATTATCCGCCCCCTGGCGCCCCTGAACAAATCCAGCCTGGTCCTCGCCAACCAATTGCGGTAGTACTTGGTCCAGCACGGAGGTCATAATTTTAGCACATCTCAATGTCGGTGTTCAAGACTGCAATAGGCCTATACGATGAGCAGGTAGTTGGGTCCTTGCTCCATTTAACGATGAGGGATATCCTAACCTAGCCCATGGTCTGGGTGCGAGGATCTCTCTGAGCATTGCGTTAAAGAGGACACATAGGGGCTCCAGAAGGCCATCAGAGAATTTCTTAAAGGACGGCAACGTCTGCCCGTCAAGGCCTGTATATTTTATCATCTCCAGGGACGAGAGAACCTGCAGGATCTCCTCTTTAGTAATCTAGCCCCCAAGCTGGGAACATTGCTCCTGGGAAAGTTTGTGCATGGGACACTGATCCAGGGTGTCTGCAGTACCACTGAGACTCCTACAAATACCGCCCTGAATCTCAAGCTAAGATCTTGCCGGCCTAGTTGCCTTCCTCGTTATGAACCTAAACTCGGCCCTCGAGATCTCAAACAGATTAACCTGCCTCCGAGCCTCCTGTAGTGCGTGGAAGGCTTTTTCGTGATCAGGATTTTCTGTAAGCTTTCTCCCTAACCTGCTCTTCCCTAGAGAGCTGGAGCCATGCGCACCCCTAAGCTCATTGAAAATGGCAGCCTTGGATATAAAGATGCCCCTTATGTACGCCTTAAAGGCATCCAACGGGACGTGACTTGCAGCAGTGTTCTGGAAGAAGTCTTTTATCGTGGCCTGAACCTCATTGCACACAATGGGGTCTTGCAGTAGCAATGGATTGAACTTTTAGCACCGAACTACCTCGCTTGGGGGGGGGGGGGGGGGAGTATGACCCTCAGCTTGTGGGGAGCTGGTGGTAAGTAGTATGGGAGGAGGGCCTCTACTGATTAATTCTTGCTTCCATGTGTGATCTGTGGTGCTGGGAAAATGGAGTGACATCTGGTTCGGGGGTGGAAGTGGGCTTGTCTGTTTGGAGAGGATGGTTCTGGGCAGGGCATATGCGATTTGACGTGCCTGGATATGGTTTGATTGTTTCACAAGTTGGTTAATGTTTGTTTGGTAAGTTGTTGGCGACATGAGGCCCATGATTCTGAGGTTTTCTCGTCTGTGCCTATTCTCGAGGTCTTCATTTGTGGAGATAAGCTCTTTCATTCCCTGTTTAGCTACAGCTAGCTCCCCCTGCAGATGTTAACCTCCTCCTGCAGGGAATGAATTGACTCCTGCATCCCCCACTCTCGTATTGGTTTGCTTCAGGTCCTTCAAGAGAACTTCTATGAACCTTTGCAGCCCTTCGGTTGCCGCTGTGACTTCCCTTCTGACTGAGGTGCAGATGTTCTCTTCCAGAGTGGACATGCACTCCAGGAGATCTGCTTTTGTAAGTGGGGGGGGGGGGGAGAGAAAGGACAAGGTCCTGCACGCTCCTTCACCTCTGCAGCGCTCTTACCGCCTGCTGACTGCTCAGACCTGCCCATGTCTCTAAACTCTGACACAGGGCCGCACAAAGAGGTTATGGAGCGTAACTTCTTTTGCACTTTATGGGGCAACATTCAGGTGGAAGCGGAGACCCCCCCCCCCCCCCTCCACATCTAGCCAGCACTGACTGGTCTACTTCACGCTCTCTAAAGCCTGGTGCTGCCCTGTCTCTTCTGGCCATCAACCCTCAACCGGTCCAGTCCTGGTTCCCAGTCCCCCTCAGTACATTGCCGAATAACCTGCAGGGCCTCCTTTCCCGCTGCAGAATGGGGATGTGAGGGTAACCCCACTCCTCGCCACCCCTATGAGCGGAGGCTGCCACTCACTGCCGAGAAGGGGGGCGGGGGCAACCCAGAGATCCCGGCACACCACTGCCACTTCCTTGTCTCCCTAGTTGCGGCCCAGTGTTCCACCGATCCTACAGTTTATGGTCTTGCTGCTCTCCGACGCCTAGCTCCCAAATGGAGGGGGGGATGACAATCATCTGAAACAGTACCAAATGTCACAAGGGGAGCCCACAGACAGCGCCTACAGGACACGGCTCGCAGCTTCCATGTGACGACCAGCAAGCTTTCCACAGTGTGGCTCAGTAAGGCCCAGGGGCTAAGGACCACTAGTGGGGGCCAGAGGCAGCCTTTCCCAGCTTAGCTGTCACCACAACTGGTGTCTCTTCTGCTGGTCAGGCCCGCTGCATCCGCGTGTGACTCCCGCTCTGGCTCTATTGCGTCTGCTGGTTCGTCCTGGGCCACTTGGGCCCTCTGCCTCCCGCCTTACCGAGATGCTTTCTTTGATGGCAGGAAACTGAGGTCCTGCCCCCTCTGCCGGCCTCCTTTCCTCACTTGGCAGAGTATCAGGGTAAGGTGATGCTGCGTGTCTGCAGCCTCAGCTTTGCCACCCAAGTCCAGCGTGGGATGGCCCACCATGAAACAGAGTGGTATAGTGGCACCACCCCAAGTTCTGGGCGAAGTCCTCCGCTTCTTTGTCTCTGTGGTTCCCCACTGCTGACTTTGGACAGTGATCCGGATGCTATGCTGCTAGGGGGGAATCGGGGCCCCACCAAGTACGGGATCAGCAGAGCTCCTTCACCCTGTGGTCGGCCACCGGCCACGCCCCCCCACATCTACGTATTTTTTTGCTAGGATATACTATTAACACATTTCAGCATTTGTGTAATGGGAAAAGCTTGCATTGTATATTCTGCAAACCCTCCCCTCACTGTGGGAACAGCGAGTGAAGGCTTGTTCAATTTCCAGGTACAACCTAAATATAGTCTGTCCTCTGTTGTTCCTCTTCATGTAGGGTTCTAGCGGGACAAAGCTAAACAGGCTGATCTGTTTAATGGATTTCCTTATTGGCTGTTTCTTCGTTGGGGGCTTTGTTTTCATGATCATGGGACGGCTACAAAGACGCTTCCCGACTAGTTGGTATAGATTTCGCCATTGCTGGACTCGTCTTTTTTAGAACTATCTGTAATTGATCAGAAAGTCTTGTTCATGTCCTTGCACGTCTGTCGTGATTTGTACGTTCTCATTCCTCCACCAGGTCTGGTTAGTTGCCTTTGATTTTGATAGCCACTTACATATATTTTTTATTTTTCCCAGTTGCTTGTACAGACTCTAGGTATAACTTCATATGGCCCATCTGCTGTTTTATGTAGTTCGTGGTTACTGGAATTCATGATATGCAGATGTTTCAGCTTGTGATTTTTGTTTTATTCTTTTGCCATTTTCCAATTGCTTTTAATCTTGTTCCGCTTAGTTGTTGTAGAGACTTTTGTTAGGTCAGAGCACTAATACAGCTATCCAGTGACTCGTTCTGAGGACAAACCTAAGTCGAAGTGTGCGTTTCTTTTGATTCTTGTTTATTAAGTTGTAACCTTCATTTAATCCTACATTTCTCTTTTCTGATCCATACTTTCATGGGGCGATGGTTGGCCATTTGTTGAGCATAGACTATATCCGCTCGAGCAACAATGATGATTTAAGCACACTTCCATTAGTGCGTTCAATTTGAAAGCGTTTTCAGGTGATGTGCACCGCAAATGAGTGGCAGGTTCCCCTTTATGCCTATTTTGAAATACTAGAAGGCTCAAGTCCTAACGGTCCTGTTGTATAGAGGTGAATTAAAGGAGGTTGACTTCCCTTGGTTTAAAGTGGAAGGGAAACGGAGGCCAGTGTTTGCACCTGCCTTCAGGAGTATCAATTGCAATTACGCTATGTGCTGGGTTTATCTGCGCAGACGATGGTGGATTAAAGGTTTGCTCTATATGCCAAACTTTTAGATTCCCCTTTTATCCTCATTTTATTTAGTGATTTTAGTATGTTGGTGATTGAAGGCTCATGTAAAGTTTTAAATGGCGCTCCAATTGTTCTGGTAGGCTGGAGAACATTATTGAAACCAATGAGGATTTAATAAAAAATCCAGCAGCAATAAAAAAAAATGATAGTGTTTCCACTTTGAGGTTCCGGTTGTGATCCAATCCTGTTTGTGCTATTTTCTCACCTAAACCTGGAAGAAAAGCGACTAAATGAACTTCCAAACTACCTAGTATGATCTCCAAATGAGAATTTGAGAGGCATTTTTAAGCCGACTTAAATCTCGCATTTTCGGCAAAAGTCGACTAACATGCAAAGTAATGTTAATTATGCACAGAGTGACAAATTGGAGACTCTTGAACATCCATCTATAGAATCCCAGTCTGCACATATTGAGAGAAGCCTGTTTTGGTATATTTGTACATAGCATTTCGAGCATCCAAACAAAAGCTTTTTGGAAGGGTGTTTTAGGTGGAAGATGGAACATATTTTGGAAAATTGCTGCAATAAGGTCCTTTTAAAAATTCTAAAGGGAAATTGAGGCACTATCCCTCCATCGTCGTTGGGAGTTAGTAGAGGCGATTGTTTTTTCTATTCTTGGATGAATCTGTAATCTGTTTAGTATGAATTTTCTATTGTTGGTACTTGTGAAAGGTTTGTAATAAACCAAACACAATAAAAAAAAGTTCTCCTACAGACTTCAATGCTATTCCTATCCTACTCTCTCCCGCCTGTCCGTAGTGCTCCCTCATCCGAGTCTCAGAATCTTAATTTCCTCTTTCAGAGCAAACTAGGTCTGCAAAGGTTTGTTACTACCACTGCCTCAGCTGCTACCATTATCCTCCCCAACATTTGGAAACGGTCTCCTTTTCTTACTAACCACTCTACAAAAACGACCCACTCTTGTGCTCAGCAAATGGGATTACTGCTAAAGCCTACTCATTGACCTTTCTACCTCCCTCTGACGCTGTCCTCCACTTAGTTACCCACGCTCTACAGCCTATCCAGACCTTCCACCTACCCACACATTTACCTACCAACAGCATGCTGGTTGGCTCTCCATGAACAAGTGCTCATTTCAAGTTCCTTCTTAGTCCGAAAATATATCTATGGTCTTGCTTCTCCGTTCCTGTCCAACTGTATCTTGGTTTATTCGCCATCTCATTCCCTCCGATCCTCCTGCACTCAACCTCTGCCGCATACACTCCCTGTGCCTCCTCTCACTAATCTTCCTACTCGCCCACTCCTCTAGAATCCACTCCCCATAACCATTGAAGCTAGCCCAACTCTTCTTTTCAAAGCTTGGCTTAAACTTCACTAACTTTCTAAAGAGGTAGCGCCCATGCCCATCCTGCCTACCTGACCTCGCCACTGCCTCCAGTGGTGCTTAATGTCATTTTGTATATTCTATCAAGGCATACAATAAGTAGTGTTGTGTAGCAATTTGCTATGCAATTCTGTAGGTTTGCTAATTAAATTGCCACTTGTGGAGCAAACCTAGATATTTAGGTTACCCTGTACAATGAAAGCACAGATCATCTTGCATTCCTCTTGCC
This sequence comes from Ambystoma mexicanum, assembly GCF_040938575.1. Lineage (NCBI taxonomy): Eukaryota > Metazoa > Chordata > Amphibia > Caudata > Ambystomatidae > Ambystoma > Ambystoma mexicanum. The sequence continues at coordinate 1,108,240,376 of NC_090931.1, forward strand.
TTTTAGGGCTCTCTCCACCCTCTTTTCTCTGTTCACTGCAAGTTCAAACGAGCTAATGGGGGTTGGGGGGATGAATAGGTCTCCTCCACCCAGCCCTCCAGATAAACTGCATAATTGGCCATTTCACACATGCAATTATGACCATTACGGAACATTTAATTTTCTTCTATGTACCGTTTACGCTTTATTTATTTTCATTAAAAAGCCTACTTTCCTCCACTAGATGGCACTAGAGTTCAAAAGGTGTCTTGGATCTGCACCAACAAACGCATTTCTTTTATCAGTGGCAGAGCCTTTCATATGCATGATAGTTAAAATGAGCAATCCAAAGCGCCCATTTAATGATGTGTTTATATTAACACATAAGTAAATGGGCGCTTAATATATCTGTCTGCTAGAGTGACATGCAAAAAAAAATTGCTTTAAGTCACTAATCAAATGTTTTCAACATCATGAATAACAATGAGCTGGAGGTTTGTTGCAAAGAATCTCCATATCTGATTTTATTATATAACCTCTTTTATTACATGTCTTAAATCACTGAAAGTACTGTGGGGTTATCTAGATCTTTCAGGTTGACATTAGCTTGCATTCTGGGACTTATAGTATACCATTCACGACGTGAACATTAAAGCCACAATGATATTCTTTTGGCTTAACATGTAGATGTAAGGATGTCATGTGGCGTTATGCAATTTGTGTTTTTTGTAAGTAAACTCTATAAGACCTCATTACTGTTGGCCTTGAAATCCAAACTATTTGTACCAAGTAAACCTTGGAAGCTATGTGGTCAAATTTGCAGAGTCGATTCAAATCCCTGCTTCACAGTTCAGACAATGTTTGTGATCCTGGTCCTGTCCCACACTCACCATCTGTATGGTCACCCCACTCTGTCCTTTTTGGATGCAGCCAGAGTACCAGTAGTTCCTTTTTTTTTTTTTTTTTCTTTTTCCACTTCCACCACTCTTTAACCCCCCTGATATCATTAGCGATTACGGGCTAAATTGGCTGTGATGCGTGCCATGCCATAGATGCAGATTCTTGACTATCTTGGAAGAAACCTATCGGGCAATCAAGACTGCTCACCTACGATGGAACTAGAAGATGTGGAGGGGGGAGGTACAAGCGAGTTATTAATAATCCGAGTTCATGTGAATTTATATTAAAAAAGCAGCAAGGAGTAAGCTACGAGACATATACACTTTGGGCCTAATTCACAGAAACCTTTCATAATGGCAACAGCCCATTGGAAAACGCTTAATGAATTAGGCCCGTTGTCATGTACATAATATAAATTGTCACTGCTATTAATGGAATAGTTCAAACAGTGGAAAAGGGGTCAGTTAGGCTTTTTTGAGTAATATCTATTTGGCAATAAATCACTTGTTAGAGACATTTCTGTTTTTGCTAAAAAGGCAGTGGCAAAATTAGTTGCCCAGGATCACACGATTTAGTGTTGAAGCAGGGATTTGGGACCAGTCTGCAACTTGTGCACTTGTCTGCATTTCTTCCCAACTGTAATTGCCAGAATCATGTTTTTGGTTTTGTACACAATGTGGGGATCCACATTAATTTCCTGCAGCAGACAGCAGGGAAGGTAGTTTAGCATGTTGTGACTGTTGCTGAGATTATGTGTGCAAGTTCTTGTAAGTAAATCATATGCTAACACTTGCTTACTCACGCTCCCTCTGCAAGCAATACATTAGTCTCGATCTATAGTAGTTCTTAACATAGTTTCTAGGGTCCAGAATTTTGAAAATGAAGCTGTGTATGTAGCACATACTTAACAAGTTATTTTATGGCAGACTATTTTCCACAAGTGTAATAAAATGGTTAAAGGCAAGCCAGACAACTTTGATCTACAACTCTTTTGGTCTATGTGTCCGATTTTACAGGTCTGATATTATATATGCATTGGGTGTATGTTGGATACGGTTTACTCTCTTTGCGAGGAGAAAACTAATTTTTACTCTAATTTGAAAAAACATGCGTAAAATACGCCCATCTCTTATCTGGAGCACTGCCTCCACCCTTATGTGCTGAAGGCCTGTGGGGGCGTGCAAGGATCTTTTCTTTTTTTTTTTTTCTTTTTCAAATAATTACAAACCAGAAGTAATTGGGACAATACCTTTTTGTTGGGGAAGATGCATCATATTGACGAGTGGAAACGTTTGAAAGTGTACATGATCAAATGGCCAAATGCTTTTGAAGGCAAACCTAGTTCTGTAACTTTCTGGCTGTATACATCTGTGCAATGGGCGCTCAACCCATGAGCGGATCCCTTGAAATTCTGTCTTATCACCCTGCTGATTTATACTAGCTACCCTGAGTGAGATGTCCCCAAACCATGATATTCCACCTAGTTTGCCCATTTCTGCTACACCAGCCACTAGGCCTAGTCACTTTCTTCTTACATAATGAATAGACAAAGCTAACTAGATGTTTACACATAGTAGTGGTCAATGGTTCCATCAAGTCTGTACTGGTGGGGGGTGTACTGAATTTTGGCTTCGAGTAAATATTTTGCCGAATTCCGTCTGAAAATAATCTATTCGGTTTCAGCCGAATACTTACTTGAATTATCACTCGAAGCCGACATTGCGATCCTACTCCCCCAGGCTGGTGCCAGAAAGCTTCGGTCTGGCAGTGCTGTGTGCGGGAACATCCAGTAGTGGAAGGAGATGACACCGAGGCTGACAGCTGCACACCAAGTGAATGACTTGGGCTGGAAACGCAATTCATAAGCAGAGCACATGTACCAGCACCACGAACAGCTATTTGGCAGTGTAACTGCAGAGTTAATCACCAATGAAGCAGCAACTTAAGCATCATGTGGGTGTTTCTTACTACTGAAAACAGTGGTCTCTCCATGCAGTAGTCCACTCCAATATTCCTTAACATGCGCTTTCCACTGCCGAAGCATGACTTCATGGATGATGGAATCCTCACCAGAGCCAGAAGACGCATGTGTGCGCTGGCTTCCCAGGCGGGAAGAGTTGCTGTTCTGGTGACATCAGCTGTAAAAAAAAGCATTCTCGATGGTAAGATAGTTCAGCAGGTTGAGCACCTGCTGCTGCGATCTGTGTGATCTCGTCTGCAGCCTCGAATCCCAGAAAGGCCAACACAGCCATCGTCCCATCTGGGTCAACACTTGACAAGCACCAAATAGCTGCAGGTTTGCATAGTGCTTTGTAGGGGTGTACATTTCGAAATATCTGCTGAGGTGTACACAATTCAGCCGCAGTATATTCAGAGGCTTTGTGAAGCCCATGGTGTAATGAACCTTCTGCCGTGTGAACAGGGACTGCGACTTGCATATTCAACAATTTGAGTGCAGTTATAGGAACAATGAATCGCTGGGCATGCCCACTACATGTAGGGGGTGCTCAGTGCCTCCTCTCTCCACCATGTCTCCTTCAGGGTCCACACTACAGAACAAAAGGGGAAACAAACCTGCAGCTTTTCACTAAGTTGGCGCTTGACCTTTCGCTTGATGGAGCTTGCAAAAAAAGGCCCTTTTTATCTGGACTATGACAACGGACGGAGCCTCTCTTCAGCAGCAGACAGGCCTCGTGAGTACTTGATGGGCTGGAGAAGATCACTGCAATGGACACCGTTTCAAATGCGTGCCACCCTTAAATGGTCCAGAAAGCCCTGCAGGCTCCATATGATCTTTATTGAAAATAAGATAGCAAAACTTTCCTCTACTAAATTGTTATTTTCATGACTTAAATAACTGCCTCAATCGCTGCATCTAAGCGGAAGTTGAGTCAGCATGCAGTGTTCCATGTGACTCTTATGGTCCTCACCACACTGGAGCTACTTGTGATCTGCACTGGTCTTTTGCACGGATGCACCTTCAAACATGGCTGTTGCCCGACTTTGTTCAAGAAGCAGCCCTCCACTTGCAGCTGCCCAATCCTTATTGGCTCAGGAGTTTGATAGAAAAGGCTGTCCGTCGGCAAGGGCCCTTTATCTAGGGCTCCTGTCTCGGCCTGTGCCCCCCTGCTCGTCTCACTGCCCCACGTCTGGCATCACCTTGCTGACACGTCACCCCTGTGCTCCTGGACTGCAGCACCCACCCCTTCTGCATTTCATATGAGTGCTGAATGTCTCCCCATTACCTGCACCATCTTTGCCGTTTTTTTTGCCTCTGCCTCTTCAGTCTTTGTACACCATGTCCTATTTGCTCTCATCCTGAGCCCCCACCTCCATCCACTGCGTACTGCTGTGCAACTGTTGGATGTCACTCCATTCTAAAGTTGTTTTAATCCTTCATGGTCTGCCTGTTAGCGTAATATTTCATCCAGCATATTTTTCAATGTTGGTGTGGAAATTGACCTTGGTGTGTGCACGTCCTATACTATTCTGTGATATGCACTTTTAACATCTCATCTCCCCAATCTACTTCAAGTGCTACACTACCACCTATCCTCCCTCTCTCTCGAAATCTTGACGTGAAAAGCATAAAAGACATCCTTGCTGCAAACCCTGGCCTCTCAATTGCAGACGCATGTCGGTGCTTCCTCCAGAGAAATCTTCACTGACATCCTTTTTTTATTTTTTCTGTCCCATCGCCTGACCTATTGACCTCTCGTCTCTACTCTCTCCCCTGCTCCTCTACTACCTAAGTGGGAAGCCTTCCTGGTAGGCTTCATCTCTTTTTGCTGCATTAATGTCTACCACACAGGCACAATTCTTTTTCAAGGCCTCCAAGCCCAACCTCCTTCTCTTTGACTGTATCATACCGTCTCTCATTAACTTCCTTCCTTCTCCTGCCCCCCCTCTCTGCCATCTCTGACTGATGTTCCACGCCCCTGTACTCCACCACGAAAAACGTTCAAAGCCAATGATCGTTTTCATCCGGCAATGCTCAATGCACGCTCAGCCAGCAAACATTCAACTGACATCTCCCTTCTCCTTAAGACGCTGACCTGGACATACTTGCACTTACTGAGAGTTGGTTCAACGTCTGCTCAGTAATTTCCTTCGACTCACTTCAAGATCATCTCCAAGCCACAACCTCACTTTGCAGGTGGCAGGGTTGCCTTAATCTTCCCCGAGTGGATTCCTTCCTCCATCCTACCCACTTGGCTCTATTCATCCTTTGAGAGCCTAGTATGCAAACTGGTCATCGCCCCCACCACCACCCTGAGCATTGCTACCATTTACCCGCCTCCAGGCACTTCCTTTGTTTCTCTGAGTGGGCTGACTTCTGTTCCTCCCTATTCTCTGCCACCTCCCCACCTCCAACCTACTGCTCCTGTGTGACTTCAACATTCACTTAGACTCCCTGTGCACCGCAACCTCCTCCTTCATCAACTACGCTCCTCCCTATCCCTCTTCATTCCCCCCCCCCCACCCTCCCCTGGTCCAACCCACTCTGGCAGACACACTGGACGGCAATAGCTACTTCCATCCCCCTCTCACTACTCCCCCGGTCACCCCTCTCTCCTGGTCGACCACTATTCTCGCCTCCCGCCTGTGTCCCTATGGCCCCATGACTTCTCCTCCAATAGCCTGCCTTCCTCGTTCACCAACACAAGTCGGCTGCTGCCTTCATTCCCCCTTGCCCTCCCAACTCTGATACCTCTGACTCTGCCCTTAGCAACCTCTCTCTCTCCATAACCACCCTCAACATCCTTGCCCCAGTCATGAGGATCCTCCTGAAACCTGGCAAGCATAACACCTGGTAAAATTTTAATTTGCAGACCAAAAAAACGCAAGCGCTGGGCTTCTGAACGGAATCGGCACACTTTAGGCAGACCCTCTGACAAAGTGTCCTGCCGCCTGCTCCAGAGACACTACTTACAATCCACCCATGCCAAAAGAGAGCCCACATTCAGGCACAAGTGTCTAGGGCCTCCAACAACACGACTGAACTCTTCAAAATCTGCAGGGAACTTGCCAACCCGTCTGCAGTTTCTTCTCCCACTACTCCTTCCTAGGCCCTTTGCAATACACTCGCCCCTCACTTTACATCCATACTGAACCACCTTGTTACGCACTCTCCAACCCATCCATTCCCTGCATCCGGAGGCACGGAAACCTCTCTTCTGAATACCCATGAAGAACTGCTTGCATCCCTTGATTCCTACTCCCCTGCTGTCCTCATCCGCGATCTCTCTTCTGCATTTGACAGTGAACCATTCAATCCTCATTAAAAAGGCTCCATGATACCTTTGGTATCTTGGAGCAGGTACTGGACTGGTTTACCTCCTTCCTAAATGACTGTTCCTCCAAGTCTTACTTGGCTCTTTCTCCTCCCCTACTTCCTCCTCCACCTATGGTGTCGCCCCAGAGTTCCATTCTTTCGCCCGTCCCTTTACATATACCTGTCCCTGCTGGCACGCCTCACTTCCTCCTCCTCCCCCCCCCCCTCCCCCAAAACTTCAAGTGCTACGCTGACAACGCACAACTCTTCAAACTTCCTACTGACTCCCTTGCACCCTTCATCCCTGGCTGCCTCTCCGCCATCCAGGCCTGGTGCACTGATGATGATCTCTGCCTTAATGCCAGCAAAAAAGATTCTCCCTATTGGGTTCTCTGCACCCTACTTCTACCCTGCACTCTGGCCTTCTTCCATCGGCTCGCCCCCTGCCCTTTCCTCTGAAGCCAGGATTCTCGGAGTCGTCTTCGACTCCTCCCTCATATTGAGGACATTGTCAAGATGTCCCACTTTCAGCTCTTCCTTCTCAAAGGAGTTCTACGTTTCCTCACCTTTCCCTGAGACTCACTTACCTGTGCTCTGGTTCTCTCCAGGCTAGATTACTGGAATAGCCTCTTCCTTTGTCGACTTTGTGACCCCCCCCCCCTACCCCTTTCCCCATCCCGCCAGCTAACTTGGAATAGGGCAGTAAGACTTTCCTCAAGCCCAGGCACTGCATCTCTCCTGTCCTACAGTCTTCACTGGCTCCTGGTCTCAGCACGGATTACATTTAAATCCCTCCATCATCCACAAGGCTATCTGATGTGATATGGCATTTATAACGCGCTTATACACAAGTGTTTCGAGGCGCGACGAGGCTGGGGAAGGGGAACAGAGGGAAGACGGACAACAATCTTACTAGGCCAGGTGTCATTCAGATTGTGCAAGTGCATGGAAAGGGGGAAGGGGAAAAGTGCAAGAGGGAAGGGAGGGGGGGAAAAGTGAAGTACATGGGATAGTAGAATAAATAAGAAAAATAATGGCCAGATGGTGGCAAGTGCAAAGGAAGAGCAGACATAAGTGCCGGTGGGGGACTGTAGGGATACAGAACACAGTCCCCAGGTGCAGGGGCTGCCAGGTAGTCAGTGCAGGTGGGCAAATGGTGGGGCCTGGGCCCAAGGTCACAAAGGGTGGCCAGGTAGCCAGTGCAGTTTCAGCCAGGAATTCAGCAGGGGAGAGGGAGAGAAAGCAGAAGCAAAGACGAAGGTTTTGAGGTGCTTCCAGAATCTGAGATGGTTCTCAAGTTTCAGGGAGGCAGGAAGGCTGTTCCAGAGGGAGGCCCCTGCCGAGGACAGAGATCTACCACCAACTCGTTGCTTGGAGAAGCGACTGGCCCTGAGGGAGTTCGAGGTGGATGAGCGAAGAGCTCGAGAAGGAAGATATTTGGGAAGAGAGTTGAAGGTATTGCGGCCCCAGAAGGCCTTGTGGACGGGGACCACTCTCCCTTCAACTCTTTCTGGCCAAATACTCCCCCTCTAGACACCTGCATTTCTCTGGCACCAACTCCTTGTGTGTGAAGCAGTTTGCAAAACGCTGGTGGCCGATGGCTTTCCTCGGTGGGCTCCCTTCTGTGGAATAGCCTCCCCCTCACTCTGCATCTTGAGCAGGGTCTCTTAAGTTCTGGAAAAGCCTGAAGACCTTTCTCTATCTCTTCCTCCCCCCTGCTAATTACAAAGTAGCGTGACTGATGTGCACAGCCCTTGTGCATCCTCGGGGCCCTGACCCCCCCCTCATCTCATCTTCCCAGCCGCTGTCTATTTTACTGCACTGCTAAGGCTCACCCTCTGCACTGGAGGTTGCACTTAAGCTTTCTCTTAGCACTTCACACTCGGCACTTCTCCATGAACATTACATCACCTATCCCTTAGTCCTCACCCCTCTACACTTGCACATTCTGAACACTCACAAGGCATTCTAGGTTGGTTTCCCCTCCCTACTCTATTTTTATTTTTATTTGTTGTATTTATTAATTCAATGATTTCTTAGTTGTAATTCATTGTCCACCTCCCCCTGTCCCCAACCTGTTGCCTTGTGGGCACTTTGAAACCGTTTTGCTAATTGTATAAGTGCCTAACAAGTGACCAATAAGTACAATAAAAATAATTGATTTGGAAAGACTGGTGAATTACTTTAAGTTATGTCTTTGTTATTAACAGGGCCTATTGTGAAGTTGTGATGACTCTTGTGTTTTAGTGCCTTCCTAGAGCCAGAAGGCTTAAAATGTGGAGGCCTAAAAGGAACATTTGCCAGTATGAATACACATCCCAGTTCTCCCCCCCCCCTCCCCACCCCATCCTCCCTCAGTGATTGCATACATCATGCATACTGTATTTTTGGGCTAGTCTTACTTACTTTTACCCTGCCCAACAGGTAATACCTAATTAATGCACACAAATACAAACCGTGCTGTTATTGAACAGCTTATTTTCTGATAATGTATTCTTTGCATGGTTTACACAAACGTCTTCTGTTGACAACATTGTAGAGAAATGGATGTAAGTAGCGTTTTTAATTTACAAAGTGTTTTTCTTGTATATATAACTTATATTTTTATTTTTAATGGCAACTATCCGGCTACGTATTCAGACGAATACTTCTACTATTCGGTACACCTCTAGTCTGTGCATCTATAGATCTACTGCACGACCATGACTGTAGTTTGCCTCCAGAGCTTGCATTATTCTATGATTATTAGCACCTGCAGTAGAGAGAGCTGGTCAAACTGTTTCCAGAGACTTTTTATCACATCTATTTGTGTACATTCATGCAGCTAAACTTTTACAGACACTCATCCAGGGCTCGCAAAATATTTCCACCCACTCGCATAGTCTAGCAGATTTTTAGAAGGCCCAGTACTATTTGCAGGGGATGTTTTTAAACTTAAAAAAAAACTTTACTTTGCAGTATATGTGGCGGGCGGTAGTTGGGTGGCAGCAGTGTGCTTAACTATAGTGGAATTGTGGTGGCATGCACCTTTTACAGAAAGTGCATTTACATTTGTGTTGCCTTGGGTTTACCGCATTTCTCTTCGGTCGAGTGGGTAAACTAAATTACTCAACCTGCGCTTCTAGTGTAATTATAAAGCACTTGCAAGGTCTGACTTCTCACTGATGTCTTCCTTCAGCGGTACACAAAAATGCTGTTGCTAATTTTTATATCTAGGAGACAGCAAACATCTGGTGGCATTAAACATATTGGTACAACATTGCTAAACAAATATTTTTGTTTGTTCAAGACAATTTTTATTGGAAAACTCTGCTAATCTATTTGGCAAACGAATTTATGGCTTGATATTTCAATGGTGGTGCTCTTTTGTTTGAATCACTTGCGTCCTTAAGGCGACCAACAAAGGTAACATCCACCACTTATGTATTATTTTTTTTTGTTTTGTCCCTGGTAATCACACTTAATATATATTTTATTTTTTTTAAACCCTCGTAAACGTTCTCGCTACTTGTTCTCATCTTGGTGCTATTGTACATGCACATTATGGATCATTTCTGATTGAATTCACATCCCTGTTATTCAAATAAATACAAACGTAAGAAATCCTGTAGGTTCTAATCTGTGCAATTTTTTTCTTTTGGGGGGGGAAGGGAAGTAAGTATTATTCTTAAATACTGCAAGGGGGGTAGAAAGTCGTTCTCCACAAGAACTGATGTTGGGATAAATTGGGTTTTAACCTTCGAGGAACAGTACTTGTTGGAGGGTCAGTGTTTCCCTTTAATATCTTTTCCTGAACCCCTGGAATACCTTCCGTAATCTGCTCTGGGGTTTGGATTGCAAAATCTGGTGTATCCTGGGAGATGTAGTCCTGAATGTAATTTCTTTGTGGCCTAGTATTTCCTAACTAGTGTTTGGGAATAGTTCAGGACTGATCTGCCTGAAACTTTGGGTCTGATTTAGAGGGACTCTCTGGTGTAGGGTCTTTGGTGGGTTTTTTCTGCAAGGGCCACCGCCCCCTCTTGGGCATTAATCCTTCGCTTTGTTCTGGAGAATATCTGGATAATATTCAGTATGCTTAAATGCAGGCCGCAAAATTCTTAATCACTACTCTAATTGGTGAGGAAGAATTTGCTTGCGGTGAGTAGTTTTGTGCAGGTGGAGGGCTTGCCTCCACATGCCGAGTCTGTGTGCTTACCAGGGCATGTGCGTCAGGGATTGCAGAGATTTGATTCAACAAGTCCCAGCAGGTGACGGGGCTACTGCATGGTGCCTGAATGTGTAGTGAACTGGTAATCTCATTTAGGTAAAACGGTGTGCAGTCCTGCCCAAACAGCCTAGATTCAGGAGTTACTTCATCAGAGAGCCATTTGGTTACATATTGCAACTGACTAGCTACATAATGGGCCTCAAAATTAGGCAGCTTAATGCCCCCTCTATCATGGAAGTTCTGTAGCTTGCGAGTGCCATGCCATAGGAAGTCCCTGCACATGCTGGTCAGTTTGACAAAAAACTTTTTGGGTATCAAGTATGGTATATTACTAAAGAAATGTAACAGCCTGGGCAGGACCACCATTTTGAGCATCGCCCCCCGTCCCATCATCGCCAGCGGCAGCTTCTCCCAAAACTTCATATTTGTTCGGATTTTTTTCACAGCCACCTCGGTGTTATGCAAGTGTTCCCCCTCCACCGTATGATACACATCTATTCCGAGGTAGCGGAAGGAATCAGCCGCCCAAGGTACGGACAACACTGGCAACCGTTCCTGAGGGGCTCCAATGTAGCTCCCCAATGGGAACATGCTCGATTTTTGGGGGTTTACCGCTATGCCGGACAGTTCTGCATACTTTTCCATAACCTCTAGAATATACTGAAGATTTTCTTCCGGATATTTCAAATATAGTAGTAAATCGTCAGTTTCTCTCCCCCTACCTCAATACCGACCATGTCATATTGTTGTCTGAGGTACACTGCCAGGGGCTCCAGGGCTAGAATGTATAACATCGGGGACCAGGGGCACCCTTGTCTGGTGCCTCTACTGAGTTGCCACCTCTCAGATATCACCAATCCTGTGTGTACTCTGGCCAGTGGTTCGCTGTATAGTAATTTTGCCCACCTAACATAACCCGGCCCCATCCCGTATTCTTCCAGGGCCGCCAGCAACCATGGCCACCTCACTGAGTCAAAAGCTTTGACTGCATTTCCCCCTCGCTCCTGTTTCCCTCTTCAATCACCCGGTGGAGTCGCCTGTGGTTGTGGGTTATATTTCTGTTGGGGACATAACCTGTCTGGTCCGGGTGTATCAGTTTGCTAATAACCCTTCGCAGCCTATTGGCCAGGACCGCCGTCAAGATCTTGCTATCCTGGTTCAACATTGACAACGGCCTATAGGAGCCGCAGCTATGCCCTGGCTTGTTGGGCTTAGGGAGCGGCACAATTAATGCTTCTGAGCGATTCCGGTAGCCGACCCATCTCAAAAGACTCATTGAGCATCTCTAGCATAGGGGGAGCACTTCCACTTTATATGTTTTGTAAAACTCGCCAGGGAATCCGTCCGCGCCCGGGGTCTTGCAGGTGGGCAGCTGCTTCACCACTGCCTCCAATTCCTCTAAGGTAATCGGTGCGTCCAGCTCCTCCCTTTCTTCATCACTAATCTTAGGTAACTCCGTGTCTTTTAGAGTTTCTCTAATCTCCTCCCGATTGTCCTCTCCTTGTCCTCATATAATGTTCTATAATAGTCCAAGAATGCCTCGTTGACTCCCTCCTGGGTGTCAACCACCTCCCCGTCTTCTCTACTTATTCTCCTAATCAGGGGCCTGGGGGTTTGGCTCTTATATAACCACGCCAACAAGCGGCCAGTTTTATCCCCACCTGCATGTTGCCTCTCGACATACTTCTTGTAGTTAAGGTTGCAGAGCCTTTCCCAAAGCTCTGCGCACCTCTGCTGCAACTAGAGTACAATTTCCGCATCCCCTCCCGCCCTGTTGCTTTCGCGCTCCAGTTTCTCTTCCGCTTCCTCTAGTTCCGTTAGGACCCCACCCTGTAGGCCTTTTGACTTAGCAATCGCAGCACGCCGCAATACCACCTTAAAGGCTTCCCAGAGCGTGCACGAATCTACGCTGCCTGTGTTTACCTCAAAGTACTGTGTGATCGCATCCCTGGTATCTTCCCTGAAGACTGGGTCTCGGAGCGCCTCCGCCCGGAGGCGCCATGTCGGTATCCGCGCTCTGGGGCGGCAGTACTGACAGCTCAGCACCAGAGGCGAGTGGTCCGACAGGACCCTCGCTCTATAGTCTATTTGGGTGGTCTCTATCACCACATCTGGCGTGGTAAAGTAATCCAGCCTCGTGTGCAGGTGCTGCGAGCTCTGGGTCATGTTTGTTGACCTTTGATTGACTCTTGGCAGCGTGGGCAATATAGAATGTGGGAGGGGGGCATGTTAATGATGTATTAGTCTGGCATGGTATCCCGCAGTAACAAGCATGTTCTGTGACAAGTATTAGGTGGGGGGTATCTAATGCGCAGAAAGAGTAGAATGTAATTTCACCAAAGGACTTAAATAGCTTCATGATGCTTGAATATCGTGAACCTCCCTTAGCTGGTTTCATTTTCTTTGAAAGCACCCCCGACACCAATTCTCATGAAAGGAAGTTACACGTGTGTATAAAAACATTTCAGGTTGTACGCTGGTCTTTGATCGGATTGGGCACTGTTTACTTGTTAATGCTTTCGTCCTCCAGTTGTTGTGCAGCTTTAAATGTTCTGGTTGAAAAGGAGTCTACCTGTTGATTTTCGCTTTACGAACCAGGACTCCCTTAAGGAGTATTTCCGTGAGTGGCTGGAGTTTCAATCTGTATTTCACTTTACAAGCGTTCTTTTCACTTTGCTGTCCCCTCCATGATGACTTTTTCTGTAAAGCAAAATAAATGCACTTGGTAATTTGAGATTGCATGGCTGGGCCCAATTAGTATTGGTGCCCCGGCGAGGGACAATCCAGTTGTATCGAACCATTGGGAGACTGCATCGCTAGCGGTTTGAGAAAATAATCTATACTGACCACTAGGTTCTAGAATGGAATCGCATAGCAATACTATGGGTAACCATTTTGACTTCCCTGGGTTTATCGGTTGATGTTACATTTCCTGGGCTTCTCTGCTCTCCTCCTTCTCCGATTGCTGGCTCAGCGTTCACCATGTCATCTGTCGTCTACCTTCTACGACTCTGTACAGTAGTCCCGCTGTCTCTCGCTCACGGGAAATGTTCGGTCTGCCTTTCCGCTTCCTCTGCTGCTGTTTGGCTGTGCTTCAACACTGTCTCGAGCAGCGTTCACACCTCTTCTATGCCGATTGCCTTCTACATATGACGATTTGTCCTCAAGCTTCTGCAGCTCTTCCCAGCTCTTTGGTCTCAGCAGCTGCGACCGTAGTTTTAAAGTTCCTAGGCTGATTGAAGAGTTTCCAACAACTAGACTGCTCTGTGGATTAGCCGACCTTTGTGATCTTATTGCTTGATCTCTCCTCATCCTCCCAGTGATGATTACATCATTCCTTGTGCAGTGCTGAGCGGATTGTTATAAGACCCTGTTTGGTGTGATGATTACTGCTCCTGATCTCATCCTCTTCCCAGTGATTTTGTAGCTTTCTTTTTGTTATGTCTGATGGTGTTTAAAATAAGTCTGGCATGGGGCTGAGGGAGAATGTTTTTTAAATTTATTTATTTTTTTGCCGTGTCTTGTGTAGTTCTGTCTTGGTCCTTCTACCATCCTGGGAGGGGGAGGTCCTGATTTGATCCGATGCGCCAGTGTCTGCGAGGTCAGGAAGCATGGGGGTACACTGAAACTGTCCTTTGTCTTCTAGTGTGCATGAAAGGAACCAGTTCCCACTGGGGGCTGGCTGTCCTGATTGGACAGCACCCGCACCTTTCTGTAAACTGAAGGAAGAGTTTGCGGAGGATGAGTGTGAAATCGTGATGAAAGGTGTGGTTCCTGAGGCCGAAGGCAAGTCAACCACTGGAACAGAAGATCCGAAGAAGACTACCAGAGGCGCCTGCAGCCTCTTACAGCAACCGTGAAGAGACCACTGCTTTCCTGATGCTTCCATGTGTTAATGTCCCCGCAAAAATATTGCGAGACAAAAATATAGCGATATTTTTGTGGTGATATTGAGCCATGGACCCTGCGGGGAGACCCTGCCGCAACGCCTTTACTTTTTTAAATGTGCAGTGGACACCCCGCTCCCAGAAATGACCCCCCCCCCCGCCCAAATATTGCTGATGGCGAGACAAACGACCATATGTACGGCGATGTTTTTGGAGGGGATAATAGTAGGGATAACTTTCCTGATAGTTTTCGAGGAGCTCAGAAGAAATCTTCCCTTTGTCTGATCGGACCAACTAGCCATAAGACCTGCCGAATGAGCCATCCTGCAATGTGCTGTCCTTCCTGGGCTGCAAACCGCTAATACCAGGAGACCTCCGACCCAATTGCAGTGCATGGTCTTCCCGTGAATTAATCCTTTTGAATTTTGGTGGTCTCCAGCTGGATCTCCAGACGTAAGGTGCCACCCCACCCCCACCCTCGCAGAGTGCAGGAGCAAACAATTGAGGTAGATCGACTGTTTAGTAAACTTTCATCCTTGGAGCCTGTAAAAAGGTGCTAAAACTGCAGACCAACGTGGGAGTAAGACTTTGCTGAGAGGCCTTTCAACTGCTGCAACATCCCGTCCAGAGTACCCCCTTTCTTCCCCATGACCTAAGGAAACAGAGACTGGGGTCTCCCGCTCTTGCACCGTGAAAGAATCCAGCTGCATCATCACTCCTCGGGTACTGTGGGACTCTGGGTAGTACTTACCTCAAGCCATTTTGTCGCTCCTGTGTTGCTGGAGTGCTGATTCTGGTGTTTGATCAGAACAAATTACAAAAGTGTAACATGATTAAAAGTTGCAATAAATGCAAAAGACTTAATGCCATCTGAACACATTATATCAGCTAAAATCATACTTATGTTGATTACCTTGCTCATCACCACCTAAGACAGACCTGTCCTGCATGTGTAAGAGCTTGACCACTGCATTTGATTGGAATAAATCTGCATTGATTCAAGCTGTCTCTCCAATCCCACCTGTGTCCCATCACGAAGGCTCTCATCTCCGAGTTAAGGGATGGACAGGGTTGATATCATGGGCGGGGCAAAACAAGACCTTACCAGGAAGTCACCCAAATCCGACAGTTGCCGATTGAAAAGGCAATGGGCCAAGACGCAACTTTGGCAAAGGCCCCTTTTAGGTGGAATTTGTTCCATCAGAGCCCCCTGCCCATCAACCTCACTGTTAAAGTCGATTTGTGCAGGTGGGTTAACATTTATTTTATTTACTTTAATTTATTTATAACGTGCTTAATACCTAGAGCTTTCCACACGTGGACCTGGGGTATTGGACCTGTGGTGGTCTGCATAGTCTTGCTTCGAAGGCGAGTGCATTGCCCCTGAGCTATCCTCCCCAGACAATTGAGTAGAACAGGTGGAATTCCCCAGTCCCCAGAGTTCTTCCACAGTAAGTTCCAGCTTATACAGTCAAATACCTGGGAATAGTCTATTGCAGCAATATATACTGGAGAGCTCCCTACCCTTATTGTGCCTTCTTTCAGACCTTGCGCGTGGCAATGCCCTAGACTTCAGCGTACCACGGAATATCCTATAGGGAGTCCCGCTCTTGCTACCAGCCTGGGGACCCCTCCGCTGCCCTGCAGAATTCAATCAACCAAGTTCATCTCTAGTGGGGAGCTTCTTGCGCATTCCCCAACTCTTGTGAGCCACCTTCCTTTCCCAGGCTTTTGCTGATGGCTCGGCCTCTTTCCCCCTCTCCCTCTCCCGTCAAAGTGAAACACATGTTCTAACCTTTTCTTCTAAAGCAGTACATGTACTATCCTTCACAGTTCTTAATGTGCAATTGTCTTAAGTAGTTGGGTGCTTAGGTCCTCTGTAAAGGCTGCATTATTGCTAGATTGGAATAGGACATCATTGAGTTTGATTCCCATTCCAGGTACGTGAGTGTTTTATTCTCAGCAATCCCCATAGCTCTTTGACTGCTGATGGGTTACTAGTATGGCTCCTTGAGGTGTGTAGCCAAGGTAGGGTGTCGTGGATGTGACGTGAACGCAGTACTTGGGTTTGTGTCCTGGGCGGCTGTCTTAAGTTGCTTTGGTGAAGTACTGGTTGACCTCAAACTGTCAGGGTGCCCTGAGAGAAGGTGACCAGGTGGGCTGTTGTATGTTTTTGTACACAGAGTGGTGTGTGGATAGTGTTTGGCAGGCTGTGACAACTGGTATCCCCGCGCCCCTGTAGGTGTATGCACACAAGGTTTGTCAAGTGATGGTTGGATAGGAAAGGTGTTCCAGATGACGAGGCTTGGATGGAGAATGAGGATCCTCCCAATTTGGTGGAGTTGTCATGGGGATATTGAGGAGAAGAGCAGAATCGTAAACATTTTCGGAGGGGTGATACCGTGTGAGCTGATCTGGGTCCAGTTTTATTGAAGACTTGGTGAGTGATGCTCATTGCTTTAAAGGTAGTCTGTCGGGCCTATGGGGAGCCAGTGTAGAGCTCTGAGGGCAGGGCTACTATGTTCTCTTGGTGTGAGGACAAGGAGGAGACGAGCAGCAGAGTTTTGGATTCTTTGGAGTTTCCTGACCTGGTAAGCCGCAGCACCTAAGGTTTACCGAGCCATCAACTATTTTCCCTTTCTCACCAAGTCTGGCAGGGTGCTCAAAAAGGACATTTTGGTCTCTAACCCTGGTCTCCATATCCCATCGCTTCCTCCAGACAGCCTCTCACCGACATCATTTGTCATTCCCTCGTCAGATCTATGGACTCTTCATATGGTCTCTGGGCTCTCTCCTCCCCTCCCATTAATGGTGGCACCCGTTGGGAGGCCCTCCTGGTCCCCTTCGACTCTATGAAAATCATTGTCTACCTGAATAGCAGTGTCTTGGTCCAAGGCCCTCAGGCCAACCTCCTCCTCTTTGATAGGCGCTTCCACGCCTCATCCACTTCCTTTCATCTCCTGCTGCCCCCTTGCTTCCTTGCCTCCCCCCACCTCAGCTTCCCCCTTGGCTGCCTTGCCCGCTCCTCCATCTCCTGCCCCCCCCCTTGGGCTCCTACACCTCTGAAGTGCGTACCTCTGATTTGTACCCCTCCCCGGAAGTCCGTCAAGGATGTCAACCTTCTCCATATTGCCACTCAACTCTCGTTCAGCCGTTAAACCATCCTCTGACATCTGTCGCCTCCTGGAAGAACTTGACCTTGGTGTCGGTTCACGGCCAGCTCTGTCACTAGCTTTGACACTCCTCCCTGATGGCTATAAGATCCTCTCTGCACCCAGCTCCACCTGGTCCGGAGGGGGGGGGGGGGGAGTAGCCCTGATCTTCACCTTGTCTGCATGCTTTCCGTATCACCTGACCACCCTCTTACCATGGCAATCGTCTATCAGCCACCTGGTCAGATCGCATCCTTCCACTCTGAGCGGGCAAACTTCTCCTCTTCCCTCCTGGCCTCTACCACTCTTACCTCTTGGAGACCAACATCCATCTGGATACTCCCTGCTCATCCGCTGGACTCTTTTGTGACTTCCTAGCTTCTTTCTATTCTCCCCTTTGGCCTGACTCACTTTGCAGGGCACACACTTGATGCTTTAATCTCCTCTGACCTCCCCTGATCTCCCCCTATCCATCAATCGGACCACACCCCTCTCATGGAGTTATCACTCCCTCCTTTCCTCCCATTTCTCCCTCTGAACCCTTCCGGCCAAACTGCCTCCAACACTGCCACCTACTATCCCGATCTTCGGACCCATGAAGTGTCAATTGAGGCTTTACAGCCACTTTCTCTCCCCCTCTTGCGGGCGCTCACCCTGACACAGCCCTTTAAATGCTCTACTCTTCTATCTCTGATCCTCTGGGTGTTCTTGCCCCTATCATGAGGATCCGCTTGAAGCCCAAAGACAAGTGCAAGTCTTGGTACTATTCTGACCTAGCTGCCCTTAAACGCAAGTGTAGTGGTGCTGAGAGGAAATGGCGTGCATCCTCTGCCAAACTGGCCTGCCGCGTGCTCTAAAGGCAATATCAGCTCTTTATCCATACTAAGAAGCAAGCCCGCGTCCCTGCAGCATCGAACAACTCGGCCGAACTTTTTAAAATCTGCAAAAAGCTGGCCATCCCTGCTGCAGTCTCTACTTCTCCTGTCGCCTCCCAGTCCCTATACAATGCCCTTGCCTCTCACTTCATCTCTATAACCCTGGACATCCTGTCCACCCTCTCGTCCTCTCCACCTCTTCCCCCTTTTGTCTCTGCAAAATCTGACCTTCCTGCAGCCACCCCCTCCCTCTTTCTCTTCCTTTGTTCACCCCTGACAAGGTTTTTAGACCAGTCCGATCTATGAAAGTCTTGTCAAACGGGTTCTTCCCTGTTTGTCTAAAACCATCAAGGACCACATTGACCCACTTTCTCCGGCCGACTTCTGCAACCACTCCTTCACCTCTGTAGCCTTCCCCTCCCCTCTGAAGCACTCCCTTGTGAGCCCTCTTCTGAAGAAACCCACAGCTGACTCCTCGTCGCCCGATATCCATCACTTCTTTCTTGGGCAAACTCCCGGAAAAGCTGGCCATCTCCCAGCTTAATCTTCACACTGACTCTGTTGGTTGTCTCCATGACCATCAGTCTGTCTTTAGAGCTGCCTGAAGCACGGAAACTGCTCTCCTGAACATCCGTGAAGACCTGCTCTACAACTGACTCAAACATCCCTTCTGTCCTAATCCTACTTGATCTCTCTTCTGCCTTTGACACAGTCAACCATGCCACCCTGCTCAACCGTCTCTGTGATAACCTGGGTATCACCGGTCAGGCCCTGACTTGGCTGACCTCTTTCCTTTGGCCGACCCTCTCAGGTACAACTTGGGTCCTTCCTTTCCTCTATCTCACTTTCTACTTGTGGTGTTCCCCAGGGGTCTAACCGCTCCCTGGCTTTTCAACCAATGCCTAGCACTCCTTGCCCACCGCATTGCCGCTCTCTGCTCCCACTTTCAGTGCTATGTGTATGATTTAGCTCGTTTTCAGGCTTTCCTCTGCCACCTTCTTTCCCTCCGATTGTCTTTCTGCTATCCTAGGAGTGGTGTGCCAACAATGACCTCTGTCTTTATGACAGTAAGACAGAGATTCTCCTCATTAGCACACCTGCACCCTCCTTTCCTGTCACTCTTTGATCGGCCTCCCTTGGCCCTCTTGCGCAGCGAAGCACCCCGGGGTAATCTTCGACTCCACACTCCTTTTCTCCTCACATATCTGACGTCTCTAAGAAGTCAAACTACCCACTGCACCTCCTCAGAGGTATTCTTCCTTTCCTTTTTCCCCCACAAGCTTACTGTCTCTAGAGCTCTGGTTCTCTCTAGGCTGGACTACTGCAACAGCCTCTTTCTAAATCTACCTGCTTCTACTCTCCGCCCTCTGCAACTCATCCAGAACAGGACTGCAAGACATGTCCTTGGCTTCAAGCCCTGGGATCGTATCTTTCCAGCCTTGAAATCTCTTAATTGGCTCCCAGGATTAAATTCAAGGTCCTTTAAATCATGCTTGTCCAACCTTTTTGAATGTGGGGCCGAAGCATTAACTTTTTGTCACCTAGTGGGCCGGCGAGCCAGAAGTGAACACCCTCACCCAAAGCAGTATATTCAAAAGCGATTGTGTGACCTTTGACACAATAGCATCACAGGCATAGCCATGCAGTCCCAAAGATAGCTTTTTGGTGTCGGGGGCGGGGGGAAGTGAACAAAGGTTAGTTTCTTTGGATTTCTTCCACTGTGTGTTGATATTTCTCTGAAATAGTGGGGGCGACCGAGATCGGCGTGGGAGCTATAACGATCAGGGAGGGTTTGGGGGGGGACCCCCAAGATTTCTTTTCCAAATATGGGGCTAAAATTGTGCATTTTACAGCAGGAAAAGTGACCAAAAAGCCATAAGTTTAAAATCAGTTCTAAAGGGGAACATGTACATTCCATGTCACCAACAACAGACGAGAACATTGTAGAACACAACACATTTTAATGATCAATGTGTCAAGTGTAAGACAGTACTGTCACTGATGTAACACATTGGCATGCTAGTTGTGCCCAAAATATGCCTCTGTAGCAACATGTCTATGCTGGCTGTTCCCAATTTAGGCCAGCATTGTCATATGCTGATCTGCAAGGAACTGTCCAATCCTGCCGCAGTCTCTACCTCTCCTGTCCCTTCCCAGGCCCTCTGTGCGGCACTGGCCTGTCATTTCTTCTCAAAAACGCAGGACATCTTGTCTGCACTTTCCTCGTATCCTCTCCCTTCCCCTATCCTCTCCCTCCCCCCTACTCCCTGCTCCTCCTCTGGCCCTTCTGCAGCCACCCCTCCTTCTCTTCCTTTTCTCCGCAGATGAGGTTTCTAGACAAGTCTGATCTATGAAAGTCTCGTCGAAATAGGTCTACCCATGTTATTCCAAAACTATCAAGGACCATATCGACTCCCTGGCCCCTACCCTGGCTGATGTCTGCAACCACTCCTTTACCACTGGAGTCTTCCCATCCCCCTGAACCACTCCCTTGTGCACCCCCTTCTTAAGAAACCCTCTGCTGACCCCACTTGCCCGGCTAACTATCGCCCAATCTCTATCACTCCCTTCCTGGGCAAGCTCCTGGAGAAACTGGCCATCTCCATACTGAATCTGCTGGTTGTCTTCATGACCATCAGTTTGGCTTCAGAGCTGCCAGAAGCACGGAAACTGCTCTCCTGAACATCCGTGAAGACCTGCTCTCCAACCTTGATTCTAACACCCCTTGCGTCCTCATCCTGCTTGATCTCTCTTCTGCCTTTGATACTGTCAACCGTGCCATCCTGCTCAACCGTCTCCGTGATAACCTGGGTATCGCTGGTCAGGCTCTGGCGTGGCTGACCTCTTTCCTCTCTGACTGACCCTCCCAGGTCTAACTGGGGTCCTTCCTCTCTCTCTCTCTCCCCCTGGTGTCACCCAGGGGTCTAACCTCTTTCCCTGGCTTTTCAACCAATACCTAGCACTCCTCGCCCACCGCATCGCCACTCTCTGCCCCAACTTCCAGTGCTATGTGGATGACACCCAGCTCATTTTCAGGCTACCCCCTGCCTCCTCCCGCCCCGTCCCTCATCTCTGACTGTCTGCTATCCAGGAGTGGTGTGCCGCCAATGACCGCTGCTTTAATGCCAGCAAGACTGAGATTCTCCTCATCGGCACACTGGCTCCCTCCTTCCCTGTAGCCCTCTGGCCGGCCTCTCTTGGCCCTCCTGCTCCCACCTTTGAGGCTAAAAACCTAGAGGTCATCTTTGACTCCACACTCTCCTTCTCTCCTCACATCTGACTTCTCTTATGTCACACTACCAGCTGCACCTCCTCAGAGGTATTCCTCCTTTCCTCTCCGTCCCCCAGAAGCTCACTGTCTCCAGAGCCCTGGTTCTCTCTAGGCTGGACTACTGTAACAGCCTCTATCTAAATCTGCCTGCCTCTACTCTCCGCCCTCTGCAACTTATCCAGAACAGGACTGCGAGACTTGTCCTTGGCCTCAAGCCCAGGGATCATATCTCTCCAGGACTGAAATCTCTGCACTGGCTCCCAGTGGCTGCAAGGATTAAGTTCAAAACCCTCTGCATTGTCCACATGGACTTCTGGGGCCTGGGGCTGCAATTCCTTCAACTTTCTCTTCCTAAATACCTTCCTTCCCGAGCCCTTTGCTCAGCCGCCTCCAACTCCCTCAGGGTCAGTTGCTTCTCCAAGCAACGTGTTGGTGGCAGCTCTGGTAGAGAATAGATTACACAGCCCTGCTGAGAAGTGCTGTTACTGTCTCTTTAAAAATATAGAAGCCCATTAGCTCTGCACCATTAGGCCCTGCAAGTACTGTCCCATTGAATGCTATTACACTGAACAGGTAACATCATGATTGCAAGGATAGCAGGGTTCGGTGTTGGTAGGAGAGGTACCAGAAAAGATTTGCCTGGGGATGATTGGGTGGAAGAGACAGGTTCTGGACACTGAGTTGATGTAGTGGAGAGAGATGGGGGGTGGGGGGATTAGTCCAGAAAGCCTCTTGAGATTTTTACAGTAGTGGATGCTGCAGGGGTGGGTCTTGGGGAGTGTATCCAGGTGATGGGTTGGAGAAGGAAAGCAGATTTACCGTATTTGGATTTCTGTTTTGACTGGGTTGAGGAGGAGGTTGATTTCAGAAAGTCGGGAGGAGAGGTCGGGTTAGGGGTGAGGCTGACGACTTGAGGATCTTTTGGATGATCTGGGTGTCTGCATGGTTGTAGCAGATAATGTTGAGATCGGATAAGTACATGGAGTGGGCCGAGGAAGGTATTGAAGAGAGAGGCTCCCTGCGGGTCCTCTTTTGGTGGGACGGGACCGGATGGAACGAGTAGAGGGAGGGTGGAGCAAAATTTTGCAAGCGGTTCAGGATGAAGGAGGAGATCCATGTTGGAGCAGTGTCTTTGATTACTACAGCGTGTAGCCTGTCTGAGGGTTATGGTGTGGTCCATGGTGTTGAAGGCGGCAGATGGGTAGGGAAGGATGAGCTGTGTATCCCTCCAAGTGTGATGTCGTCCCAAACCGTCATGAGAAGATTCAGCTCCTTGAAGGGGTCTCAATCCTGTTTGGGCTGGGTCAAAAAGGTTGTTGGTTTTAGTGAAGAGGCAGAGCTGTTCGTATGCAGTGTGGTCCAAGAGTTTAGTAATTAAGTGGGTGCTGGAAATGATACGGCATTTATGACGCGCCTATACACAAGTGTTTCAAGGTGCAACGAGGCTAGGGAGTGGAAACAAAGGGAAGACCGACAACGATCCTACTAGGCCAAGTGACCTTGAGATCCCGCAGGGGAAGGGGAAAAGTGCGGGGTTGTGGGGGGGAGGGAGTGCAGTAAATAGGATAACAGTAAAAAAATAAATACAATAAAAGTGCGGCCAGCTGGTGACAAGTGCATGGGTAAGTGCAGACATCAGGGGCAAGTGCTTGTGGGGGCTGTAGTGATACAGAAACAGTCCCCGAGAGCAAGGGTTGCCAGGGGGGCAGTGCAGGTGTGCTACTGGCGGGGAGGGAACCTGGGCCCGAGATCAGAAGGTGGTGAGGTAACCAGTGCAATTTCAGATTCAGCCAGGAGATCAACAGAGGGGAAGAGGAGAGAAAGCGAAGCCAAGAGGAAGGTCTTGATGTGCTTCCGGAACCAGAGATGGTTCTCCAAGTTTCAGAGAGGCAGTGAGGCTATTCCAGAGGGAGGCCCCAGCAGAAGAAAAAGTATCACCACCAGCTCCAGCTCGCTGCTTGGAGAAGCGACTACCCTGAGGTAGTTGGAGGCGGATGAGCAAAGAGCCTGAGACGGAAGATATTTAGGAAGAGAGAGTTGACTGTATTTAGGTCCCAGGTTGTCCTTGTGGACAATGCAGAGGGTTTTGAACTTAATCCTCACCGGCACAGGGAGCCAGTGCAGGGATTTCAGTCCTGCAGAGATACGATCCCTGGGTTAGAGGCCAAGGGAAAGTCTTGCAGTCCTGTTTTGGATGAGTTTCAGAGAGTAGAGGCAGGCAGATTTAGAAGGAGGCTGTTGCAATCGTCCGACCTAGAGAGACCTAGCGCTCTGGTGACAGTGAGCTTCTGGAGAAAGGAGAGGAAAGGAAAAATATCTGAGGAGGTGCAGCTGGTAGTGTGACTTCTTAGAGATGTGAGGAGAGAAGTAAAGCGTGGAGTCCAAGATGACAGAGGTTTTCAGCCTCCCAGGTAGGAGCGGGAAGAGGGCCAAGAGCCGGTCGGAGGGTGACCGGAAAGGAGGTATTGGGTGTGCTGATGAGGAGAATCCCAGTCTTACTGGCATTAAGGCAGAGATCATTGGTGGCACACAGCTCCTGGATGGCGGACATGAGCAGGAGAAGAGGTGGAGGAAGGGAGCCTGAAAATGAGTTGTCATCTGCAGAGCACTGAAAGTGCGGGCAGAGAGCAGCGATGCGGTGGGCAAGAAGTTCGTTATTGGTTTACAGCCAGGGAGAGAGGTTGGACCCCTGGGAAACAGCACAGCTAGAGATGGGAGAGGAAGGACCCAAGTTGGACCTGGGATGGTCGATCGGAGAGAAAGGTCAGCCAAGCCAGTGCCTGATCGGTGATACCCAGGTTATCACAGACGGTTGAGCAGGATGGCATGGTTGACGGTGTAAAAGGCAGAAGAGAGATGAGAAGAGGACACAAGGGGTGTTGGAATCACGATTAGAGAGCAGACTTCACGGATGTTCAGGAGAGCAGTTTCCATGCTTCTGGCAGCTCTGAAGCCAGACTGATGGTCGTGGAGACCACCAACAGATTGAGTGTGAAGACTTAGCTGGGAGATGGCCAGCTTTTCCAGGAGTTTGCCCAGGAAAGGAGCGATGGAGATTGGGCGGTAGTTAGCAAGGCAGTAGGGGTCAGCAGGGTTTCTTAAGAAGAGGGCGCACAAGGCAGTGCTTCTGAGGGGAGGGGAATACTCCAGTGGCGAAGGAATGGTTGCAGAATCAGCAGGGGCCAGGGTGTCAATGTGGTCCTTGATGGTTTTGGGGGAACAGGGCTAAACCTGTTTCGACGAGACTTTCATAGATCAGACTTGTCTAGAAACCTTGTCGGTGGGGAACAGGGGAAAGGCAGAGAAGGAGAGGAGGTGAAAGAAGGGCCAGAGGAAGACCGGGAGTGGAAGGGGGAGGAGAGGAAGACCAAGGGGATAGTTTTAGAGATTAAATGAGAAGCAGAGGGCCTGGGAGGGGACATGAGAGGTAAACTGCAGCAAGATTGACCAGCTCCTTGCAGATTTTAAAGAGTTTGGCCGAGTTGTTAGATGCCGCGGAGATGCAGGCTTGGATGTGGGCCCCTCTTGGTGTGGACAGAGAGCACTAGTAGGGCGGTAGTTGGAGGGAAGGTGTGTGGTGTCGAGTGAGGCATATCTATATTGTTATGGTTTCAGGTAAAACCGAACTCCCCCTGAAATCCGACAGTTATAGTAAACCAAGCAACCATAACTCGTGCCACCAGTGTGCACTGCAAGGACTGACACCCATGACATCAAAGATGCCATCACAAATCTCATTCATGACATCACATGTGTGGCTCCCTCTGTTTTGTTCGGTACCATAAGTAGGCCAAGTGCTTTTCATTGTTAACAGTCAGTAATAAACAATTCAAAAGCTTCAATATTTGTGTACGGCTTCTCCTATGTTCTTGCACTACCTTCCTTACGGTTCACTCGCATCATATGATCTTAGAGGGGAAGAGGAAAGTGTAAAACACAGCACTGGTTTCTGCATGTAGATAATCAGTTCTGTTATGAACTGTTTCTGGTAATACTGCTTTTTTTTTTGGTTATTTTAATTCCCTTGTATATGGTCATGTTTGTATGCATTGTGGTGTCCTTATTATTTCTGTGCAGTAATGCAATGATGTAGTTATAAAGGCAATGGTAGCTACTTCTTACATGTTTCACAGTACCCAACACTCTAAAACTAATGCAGTCATGATTTCACTATGTAACATGGCAAGATTGTGAAGGTTACACTTGCATGAGGCATGGTGCAGACAATGGCTATGCTTGCGCATGAGTCACTTCATGTACGGTGAAGAAGTGTGTAATATAGTGGTTTGTATAGCAATACATTCCTCCATGACCTACTTCTCGCATGATAGTTCTTCCAATAATCTGATAGTTTTCTGCCACCATTACAATACCAATCCCTTGTGGAGGCTTCCTATTAAAACTAAATGCACATGTGATGTCATCAGTGATGTCATGAATGAGATTTGTGATGGCATCTTTGATGTCATGGGTGTTAGTCCTTGCAGTGCACAATGGTGGCATTAGTTGTCTAATTTCGCGTTCTTTTAGTTTTACGCGCCGTTCCTCCTAAAAATCCTGGACAAAGCAGCTCACATCCAATCGTACATAGAAGCTAACTCCATACTAGGCAAAAGACAATCTGGCTTCCGTGTCGGGCATGGAACAGAATTCGCCTTATTAGACCTAAAAAATCAAATCTCACAGATCATGGACAAAGGCAAACCTGCCTTACTCCTCCTCCTCGATCTATCAGCTGCTTTTGACCTGGTAGATCACCAAACACTCACCACCCACCTCACCCATGCAGCCCATTTCTCTAATCAAGCAGCATCCTGGATCACTTCCTTCAAGGAAGTGCCATGAAGGTCTACTCCGACACAGCTAATGCAGATCCTACCACTATAAACTGCGGTGTCCCACAAGGATCTTGTACAGCCCCCACCCTCTATAACCTCTTCACAAAACCCCTCTTCGACCTATTTGACTCCATGGGTGCTGCATATACAAACTATGCAGACGACACTCGGTACTTTTACCTCCATCTGGACTCTATCACCAAGATGCCACGGCCCTTCACAACATCTATGCCACTATCCAAGCTTGGATGGCAATCAATGGCCTCTGTCTTAACGGGGAGAACACTGAAATTCTCATCCTGGGCCAGACTAACACATTATCGAAACTAAGCCCCAAATACAACAACTTCAACATAGACAACTCGACCATCTCCGTATCATCCTTTGTCAAGACTCTAGGTGTTCACATTGATGCAAATCCTATCGATGAACAAACAAGTCAGCGCCATAGCCTCTGCATCAGCGTTCAGCACCAAACTCATCAATGCCATTAAACCCTACTTATCCACCCCCAACCGCTTGGCCATAGCTAGAGCAACTATAGAAGCCAAACTCTATTATTGCAACGCCCTTGTAGCTGGCACCTCCGCCAAAAACATTCACAGACTGCAAACCACACAAAACAATGCCCTCGGAGCCGCCATGAGCATCCCTAGAAGAGACCATATATCCCACGCCCGACGGGAAGCACGGTGGCTCCAGGTCAAAGACCGTATTACTCTGAAAATCCTCACCATCACTCAGTTGCATCAACTAAACCGCTCCAGCATACCCATCTGAAGCAATATCAAGGGCCACATCCACTCGCCCCACCAGAGCTCAGTACACCAACCAGCTACACATACCACGCATAAAGAGAGCCACAGCGGGAGGTCTAGGCTTCTCCTATATTGCACCGAAACTCCAACTCACTCCCTGCTACCCTTGGAGCTGAAACTTCCATCTGTCTTCCGCAACAACCTCAAGGCCACTCTCCTCAACTAGCAAGTGGAGGACTGCCTCCTCCACTTCTGCCATGTATATTGTAATATAACACAAATGTAATAGAACTATATTGCAACCTGTATATATACTGCTAATGACCATGTAACTAAGTAAGCTTTGTACTGTAACAAGTGCCACAATGTCCTCGGGCTGTTGTGTGCTATATAAATACGAATAAAATGAAAACAAAACAAACGTGTAACCATAACGTCCCTGTAACGTGTTTCCATTGAATTTCATAGGTTTTTGCTAGTACAACTTAACCATAACACCCCTTTAACAAAGTTTTTCATTGAATTGTATAGGTTTTTATTGATGCAACTTTACCATAATGTGTCTGTCACAAAGTGTGTTTTTTTTTTTTTTTTTTTTTTTTTTTTTAAAAGGGACTTCCATGGGTTTTTTACCAGTGCAAGATTTTCCTACAACTTAGTAATGTCATACTTACCCCTTTATAGCAACATTTGTGTCCAATTTACTACATTTCACGTTAAAACATTTCCCACCTTCTAGCATAATTTTTAACACTTCTATACTTTTTCCAATGTTTTTGCTCCAGTCGACGTCCGCGAACGTCTGATGTCACTGTGGACCTTCCGGACAGTGCCACGTGACCATACTTGGACTCATTACATTTTTCCAACATTTCCATTAGCATTTTCTGTTATGCTAAGGGGAATAATGTGGCCTTCATCCCACGTTCCATGGATTGCAAATTGGGATAACGGCCCGGCAGCCCAAATTATCGGCCCAAGCGAAGTGTCGGTGTGCGCCCTGATGCCTGTGGGCTTTGGCGCATTATAAATAACTAGAGCTCCAGACCATTGTCCTCCACTGCTTCCCCTACAATGGCAGATGAAGGCCATTAACACCCCTGGTTCCCAAAGCGAGAACCCGGGGTGCTAATAAAAATAGTCCAGCTGTAGGAAGGAAAATCCTTTTCCAAGATGGCCACCATGGAAAGAGGAAGTGGGGCTCAGTACAGAACCCCTCTTACCTTTCCATGGCAGCCTGCAGAAGGCGAAGCCGGAACCCTATGACCATATTACCACAAGCATGTTTTTTTCACTTTCAAATCTATCCTACTTTTGAATAACTTTATCACATAGCCGATCCCAGGTGGACATGGCCACTTTAACTCCACTTTTCATCACTTGCGCTCAAGGCCAGTAGCCAGATTGTCCAGGTCATGACCTTATACCATGACCCGGACAATCTGGCCGCTGACTGAGATCCCGGTATACTTGTCAGATCAAGTTGCCCTTATGCTATCAATACAGCTATTGCAGTGCGCAGCGTAAACATGTTTGTACACCACATCATATCTGCTGCATCAGATGTTATCTGGCATACCCGGCAGTCCAGGCGTTTCCTAGTTCTTCCAGCTCTGCTCCTCCGAATCTGGCATCTGAGTAAGCATCCATCCACTCTTGTGCAGGCGACTTGAAGAAGAGGGTTTTATGGTTATGAAATACTTTCAGTGTTGCCGGGTATATTAACATGTACCTCAGCCCAGCTTTCTTGAGTCTTGCCTTCGTAGAAATGAATTGTGCTCGCCTCCTTTGAACCTGCAAAGTATAGTCTGGATACACTGCGATCTTGGTATCCAGTTATATTTTCGAAAACACATTTTCGACATTCTATTTTGTCGACACAAAAATGCCCAAAAAAAAATTCTGAATGTATTTTTTAAAATTTTGTTTCATTTTTGTTTCGTTAGTAAAAAGTGTCAATTAAAATGTCACGGCTGTTGACCACTGGCGGTTGTGGAGGAGGTGGAGGTTTGGCCGCCATTAGACCGTGCCGCCACATATTTCATTACGTGCAGGCAGCGGTCTAGTGTTGTTTCCAAGATGGCCGCCACCGGATAGTATTTACTAGACGGCGGTAGGGCGGCTCGGCTCGTTGCAACAAATTGTTTCTTCTCCGTTGCTTGCGCTCCATAGTGTTCTCTCTGGGCATTTGCTTTCGCCTGTTTGTTTTCTTGCCTTCTGTTCCTCCCAGTTTTTGGATTTCTTTCTGCCATTTTTTCCCGCTTGCCCTTTAATTTATTTTTTGGGTATTTTGTTCTGCTCCCATTCCGCCTTCCTTGCTCCTCCTCCTCCTTTCATTCTGCCTCTTCGGCTCCCAAAGGGTTATTTTCTCTGTTTGTCCTTGCCTGGGTTCTTTACCCTTAGTCTGCTCTCAGCTGCACACAGTATCTTGGAGTCCTTTGACGCTATTCCTTCCGGACCTGACCAGCCAGCATCCATCTCATCGACCATCGGTCTCTGCTGCAGTGTCTTCTGCGACCATCTCCATTCCAAGGGTTTTTTTCTGCCAAAGGCTTGTTCCCCTGCTGGCTGTCATGGAGGAGGGGGGGGGGGGTCACGATGAGTCCCAGACTCTGGGTCACGGTGGCTTCTTTTCGAGGCAGACCTAATCTGCATGAAAAGAACAATCCCCTCTCCCAAAAACTTGGAGGAGGAGGAGCAGCTTGAAGACATTAGCACTGAAAGCCAGCTACCTATCATTGTTATAAAAACAGGGGTTTATGGGGGGGGGGTATTTTGTGTCGACCAAAATGGCACTTCAAAAATGTCACTATATAAAAACTATCTTCGCAGAGTCTCTTTGGATGATGCCACTGGACCTGGAGAAGGCCAAGATTTAGTTTTTTTTCCCTGTCTTTTTAATTCAGTGCTTTAGCTATCATTGGTCTAGGTGGAGTGCCAGGTGGATGTCTCCTAACCAGGGATCGGTGGGCCCACTTGATCGTGAACCCCTGTGTAAGATTCTGTGCCCCAATTTCCTGGATCAGTAGGTTCTTCACATAATTGGTAGGATCTGTTCCTTCGATTCTTCAGGGAGGCCAACAATATGTATGATTTTCCTACGCGCCTGACCTTCTGCCTCCTCAGCTCTATCTTCCAGTAGCTTAACTTTCTGCCTAACATCCACGTCCTTTGTCGTCTGGTCTTGCTGTGGTATTTTCCTGGACTTGTTCCACCAGTGTGACTGTTCTTTCTGTTAAGTTCCAGACATCCTGGTGCTGCGCCATGTCAACAGCCACAGCGTCTATCTTGGTTTCTAGTGTGACCTGGAGCGCCGCCGTGGCTTCCAGGATCTGCTGGTTCCCAGGTTCTGCTGTGATCCCCACAGGCAGTGGCTGGTCTTTACCTCTGTCTCCGTTGTCAATGTCTGGTCGTTGCGTCGCACCTGCCGTGTAGTTCTCCAACGTGGTCTGCTTGTTTTTGACCTGGCCCCCTTTTGGAGGCCATCCTGATTGCTGGTGTCGTGAGGCTTATAGGGTGGCAGTTGTCCACTTGGATAGCTTCTCAGCTTTCTAAGGGTATGTTTGTGTCTTCGTATTCACAGCAGTGGGATTCCCTCATGTGACACAGCACCCGTATGTTAGGGGCCCCTGTTGTCTTTGGCTCTTGTCTGCTGGCCAAGGTGCCCTGTTGTCCAATGGGGCTCCCACTTTAACTATAGGTGGGTTATGTGGTTCCCTGTTCAGCAATCCCCTTTCTTGTAGTGCGTGGAGTTGTCTCGTGAATTGCAGGGCAGCTGGCGTAACCCATGCAGTGCTGGGGCTTCTGTACTGCCCGCTGCGCCGTTGTCCTCCATGGCAGGCGAGTGTCTCTGGCCTTGAGCGGATGGGCTCAGGGTAACTTGGCTTATTGATCCGGGAAGCCGATCTGACCACGGTACCCCCGGAGTATGTGTTCGACACGGTTACTGCGCAGGACCCAGTGAGTGGTGTGGGAGGGCTTGCTTAAATGGCGGGAGGTGTATGGAGCCTGATCATATGGGCTGCAGTGCTGATCAGCGTTTTTTGGTGTTGCTCCAGGGCGACTTAACTGCCTCTCACAACTAAGTGTTTTGGGAAGGGCGGGGGGGGGGTCACCGAGCGGGTATTCCTGGGGCACCCTAGCTCTTATATCAGATGGGCTGGGTCAGCTGTAGATACCACGGTGATTCCCCCCCCCCCCCCGGAGTGCTAACACTCCGGTCAACTCACAGGAGCGGTGGTGGGAAGCCTGCTTGCCAGCAATGATTAAAAAAAGTGTATATTAGGCAGTTGTTGAGGATGATCTTGTAATCGTCATCTAGCCATGTTTCAGTTAGAAATAGGAAGTCGATACCTCCGTCACATAGGCGGTCGTAGATTTCGGTGGCATGTTTGGACATTGACCTTGTGTTGATTAGATTGCAATGGAACTTTTTTGTGTAGTTTTATTTGTTCCTTGTTTTGTGGTTGTTCGATCGGGGTGCTTCTGTATTGACGTTGATTGTATGAAGCTCAGCGAAGGCTGCTTCTTCATTGAAGCTATCTGCTAGATTGATAGTTGGGCTGTTCATTTGTG
Source organism: Ambystoma mexicanum (assembly GCF_040938575.1). Taxonomy (NCBI): domain Eukaryota; kingdom Metazoa; phylum Chordata; class Amphibia; order Caudata; family Ambystomatidae; genus Ambystoma; species Ambystoma mexicanum. The sequence continues at coordinate 1,108,272,093 of NC_090931.1, forward strand.
GTGCTTTTCTAATGATGCCTATTGGTTGGAGATCAGTGAAGGCTGCTTCTTCATTGAATTGGTCTGTTAGGTTAGTGGATGGGTTGTTGACTACTAGAGCTTTGTCCTGTATGGTATGTTGTGGGTATCAATAGTGCCCTTCTGTTCTTGTGGAATGGAGTGATAGGGTTGATATCTTCCCAATCTCTTCTTTAGTACTCGCGTCTTCTTTCCGGCCGTTTGCAGGGAGGGGGGGGATTCTTTGCTTGTCTCGAGATGTCGGTGTTGAGGTATCGAGGCTCTGTGGTTGTTGCGAGGTACGGAGTAAGATACACGGATTTGTCTCTTGCAATGTTTGTTCTGTTGATGGCAGTATTAGGCGGGGTGTGTTCTGCATTCAAGGCAGCTTCTATTGGGGGCTGTTGCTTTCGTGTATCCTTATTAGTTGTTCCATGTTCCTGCTCTCTTTATCGGCGTCCATTTCTACATCTGGGCATTTTCGGTCCTCTGTGGTGAGAATTGGTCTTGGTGCAGAGTTTACAGAGCAAATGGCGGTCTGTCGTGTCTTGTGCTAGAACTGTTTTTTTTCTTTTTCTTGTGTTGCTATCGAATGCGGTCTGTCTTTTCCGTCGGTAGGTTAGGTGTTTTAACCTATAGGAGCACTGTCCAGGCGAGAGGGGGGGGGGGGGAGGGGGGTACTAGAAGTGGGGTGTGGTTCGGCCTATTCGGGGCTATGGGGAAGGGTTGGGAGGGTAGGTAGTTGAAAGATTACTAGATGTGGAAGCTGCTGGGTGTTCTTGGTTGTTGGGCGGCCTAGGACTCCATTAAGGTAGGTATCGAGTGCCCAGATTTTTGGAATGACAAGATAGTGGGAGCGTAGGTTTCACTGATATAATGGAGACTAGCACGCTGTACTTAATCTCTCAATTTGAGAGACCTAGACGGTGAGAGAGAGAGAGGGGGGCCCGGCTTTAGCCACGGTAGTAATAAGAGTAGCTATATTTGAGACACCTTGATAGTGGGAGAAAGGCCTAGGTTTCAAAGAGTGGCAGGCAGCAGTTGAACACCTAAATCTGAGGCACCCAGGCAATGGGAGAAGGCCTAGGCTTCAGATGGTGGACAGTGTTTAGGACACCTATAATTAAGGCTCCTGGAGAGCGGGCGGGGGAGAAGCTTATGCTTCAGACGGTCGGAGGCGGCACAGGTTATGAGAGCGTGATGAGAGCGGGTGAGTCACGAATGCACAAGGGGCCTGGGGCTATAAAAAAGGCTAGATCTATGTGCGACCAGGGCCTAGGACTGTCTGTAAGCTAGTCAACGCACCTGCTTCGCCAGGGACCAAAGAGGCGAGCAGGGAGAAAGGCTGCACTCTAGGTTACGGCACACTAGGCCCTGTATGCCAATCCGGGCCTGAGGGTGGGTTGGGAGGCGGGAGGAAACTGGGAAGTGGATGCGCAATGGGAGCGGGTGGGTCATGGATGCACAAGTGGCATGGGAGCTCTAAAAAGGCTAGACTTATGTGGGACCAGGGCCCAGGAGGGTCTGTAAACTTGTCAACTCACCTGCTTCGCTGGGGACATTGCAAAGATACCATTGCCAATTGTACTCGCTGCAATTTACTGGACAAATATAACCTGTACTGGAAAGCATTTGTCGAGCAGTGTTCTTGAACATATGGAAACTGCAATTACATCTTTTTGTACTGTTGTAATGGTGTGGGATATGTCGAGTACATCAAATTTCATGGGACACAATGTGCACTACCATGAGGAAATTGCAGTAAGCCTTTCTGAATATAGAATGGGGCATTTGTCTTCTGCGCAATATGCTGTAGCTTGAGGAACCAATGCACCTACTGTACCATGAAAAGCTTCAAAAGTGCAACTTCACTCACTTTGCTGAAACATTCTTTGAGTCTAGCCAACTACCATCCCATTACGAAGCTCCAGTTTATTGGCAAAATCTTGGAAAAAAATACAACTACTCGCCAGAATCGAACAACTCGAATGACGACCAATCAGGGTTCTGCCCCAAGTGTAGCATTGACGCAGCAACCATCCAGTTGGTGGACAATGCCCTCCAAATAATAGATAAGGGTGATTGATGCCCCCTTATCCCCCTTGATCTTTTGGCTGCATTCGACACTGTCGACCACTGCACCCTTCTCTCCCTCCTTGCTGGCACTCTCCTAAATTTGTTTACCTCCTACCTCTCAGGCAGACACCAGGCTCTTCAAATCAACTTCTTGCTTTCTAACCAACTCCATGTCTCCTGCAGGATCCCCCAAGGCTCCATCCTCCCTTTTAATGTTTACATGGAACCTTTGGGCACTCTCCTCAAAGATCCCAATGTAGCCATATACCAATGCGCACACCAATAAGTTGTACATGAGTAAATGGTGCGCAGGACATCATTTATCTCTGCGATTACCTATCCATCGTCCAGTCATGGATGTTGACTGCCTACCTCAAAATAAACTCGTCCAAGACTGAATTCATCCTCATTGGCCCGTCCTCTAAAAAAAACAGTGTCCAAACATGGCCCAATGATATGCGCGTAGAAGGATTTGATCCACGACTCGGACTCAGCAAAATACTTAAGCTTCACCATTGACAGCAGCCGACCTTCCAGAAACACCTAGCCAAGAAGGCCCAAATAGCCTGGCTCAGAATTTCTACCCTTTGGCAACTCTTAAACAGTTTTCCCATTGCACGACTTCAGAGCTGTCTGTAGTGCAGGCCCATGTGGTCCTTCACATTGATGGGGTAAATATTCTCCTGACGGGGCTTCCAGCTAATCACTTGGCTCACCTAAAAGCAGACCACCACGCTGCAGCAAGTCTTATTACAGGAGCACGGAAATTTGACTGAATTACCATAATCTTCCACAACCTACATTGGCTTCAGCGGCAAGCCAGGATAGGATTGTGTTAAAGACTGTATGTATCATCTACAGAGCAGTCACGAGTTGCACACCAGCGTACCTGGCAGCTAAGCTTCACATATCTGGTGGCACACGTGCCTCACACAGCAAATGGACTCAAGGGCTTGATTTGCAACTCATCCGCAAAGAGAGGACCTGCAAACTATCTTTTTCTTGTCATGCGCCCACCGTCTGTAAATCTCTCAAAACATGGCTTTCAACACCACCTGAATAGGGTGTAATTTCAATGGATGCACGCTAGGTCTGCAATTTAAACAAAAATAAAAGATGATTACACAGCCACTGCTCTTGAGATATACGTGAAAATGTCTACAGGATAAGTCAGTGGGAGGAAAAACAGCTTATTTACCCGCATTTCCCTTTTGACATTTTCACCTTGGTCAGTCTCCCCCACTAATTTTACTTGCCTTACAGCAGCACACTTCGTTGCGTGCCGCCGACTCCTGTGACCCGGCACCGCAGTGTCTTTTTTTGTTTTTGTCTATCACAAAGCGGGGGACACCCCTGCTGCCCTTGTTGGCTGTAATTTATTTTCTCCTGACATTTTCTAACTATTCCCTGCTATTCATTACACAGATGTGGGCTTCTTCCCCTCTTGACTCGATCAGATACCTGAACTGTGACATTGGAAATCTGTATAAATTATAATCTGACCACAATGGTGCATGTATAATTAACTTCCTTTTCTTTTTTGCAGCACACTATGCATTAGCGCCCGATTTGCTCCCTTCCCCTCTGACCACACTGCCTTGTAGCTTCTGTTTAATGGGTAGTGCCGGATACCCCCAAGCCCCTTATAACTCTTGCTTATCAACTCCTTTGTGTTCCCTGCCAACTTCAGTGCTCTTATACTGCAGGCCAAGTGCCGAATCTGAGGTTGGCAACATTTTGAAAATCTGGAGGCTTGGCGCATACAAATGCATGAGGTACAATTCATTTTGTTCTTGCACAAGTGTTTTTAATGTACTTGGGATTTTTTGAATGATCACGCATAGATTTGAGTCATTCAACATGTAGGCTAGGTTTATGCTAATATAAGTAATTTTATTTTTTAGCCTGGTGGTGATGGACCAAATGGGCCAAATCAACAAGGCCATTTCCCTAATGGACCACGGTTAATGCGACCGCCGTATGTAAGTGTTAATTTACTTTTTATTTTTTTTAATTGTTGTTTTGCTTGAATAAATCTTGTTACTATTAGAAATTTCTCAAAAGACAGTTAGTTTTATTTTTCAGATTGGCTTTACATTGGTGTCTCACGACACGTAACAGTTAAAATGTTTTATAAAGTTCAGTGCATAAACCACTTTCCAGGCGATGTCAAATTGCAATACCTAAAACCAGCAATTTATACATCGATTTTGAACAATAGGCAAGAAAGACCTTTGGCTCAAAGTTGAGGTTGATTAGACCAAAAATAGTATAGTCCTTTTTAGCATCAAAGAAGTGATGGTATGAATCTCCTATGATCACTGCGCCGCCCACAATGTTGACCATTACATTGCTGACTTCTTAAGGTGCGGTGATCACATAGATCACTGTGCCCTGTATTCCCCCATAATTGCACCGCACACACTTACTTTTTCGTTGGCACTCCATGAAGTGTACCGCACCGTGTCTCCTGAGACCCTGCGGTGTCAGTTATCGCCCATTAACGTGGGTCTGAACTGGCGTCACAGGGTTTTTTTTTTTATCGCCCACTACCATTTAATGGTATCACCGACAACCCCCCTCCGGCGCCATTAGTCTGTGTAGTGGTCAGCATGTTGGCACGCAAAGGGACGATAATTAACATGTCGCAATTTTGGGGGCGTCATTTTAGTATTCAGATGGAATGGGGAGATCATTTGACAGAATTCTTTCAGTTCAGCTTTCTGCAAACTTATGCTCATTGCTAGAGTGCAATTAACAGTCAGCATGGTACCGTTCAACCAAATTAACTAAATGAGTGTGTGCCATAGTTGACCCAAAGATAAAAGAACCACACGTGATCGGCAACGTTTATTTTTGCAAAAAGATGTCCCAAACTGCTTGGTTTTGGGCAGATGAAACTTAACCAACAGTTTTGTACTATATCAATATTTATTTATGAACCTTGCAGCAGCCCAAACTAAGGAACATTGATCGATACTTAGCAGTGGACCAATCCTCCTAATTTTGTAGAGGTGCTTTAAGTGACTGAGGCTCTTCAGTCCACCTGAAGGGACTAGAAAATAATTGACTATTACATTTAAAACTGCTTCTATGGCGACTGAAGGGCTGGTGTATTTGACTTAGGGCACTGGAGGGAAGAGTCCTGGGGGGGTGGGGGGTGGTTGGCGGCGGGCGGGCGGGGGGGGGGGGGGGGGAAATAGTTCAGGATCTGAGTGCTGCCAGAAAGGGGGAAGAGCCCATTTGGTGTTGGCTAGAGGGGGTGAGGTAAGCTGAAGATTGGAACGACCCCAGTGGAGCCTGGGGTGAGCAGGAGGCCAGAGGTTGGAAGAAACCCTGAAAAGTGGGATCAGTAGGAGACTGGCAGGAGGCTGGTTAAAGACGGACCTTAAAGTTGAGGAATCGAGGGACCAATATGCTGGAAGGAGCAAGACTGTTGTGAAAAGATTTACCCAAAAGGCCATAAGAAAAGCCCGAAGGAGTGGAGATAAGTAGTTACCCAACACAGTGAAGGGGGACGCAGTGAAAGGAAACTTAAACCTGAACTGTTGTAAAGATGGAGCTGAAGGGGTGAAGGTAGGCGGGGGGGGCTATAGACAGCAGGTGCAAGAGCATAGTGATGAGAGCTGAATAAGGGAAGAACAGTGTGTAGGAGGAAAGTGAAGCCGAGTGGGTCGAGGAAATGTTAAAGCGGTGGAGTGGTGAAACATCAGGAAGGTGATGGAAGTGATGGGGTAAATGTTGCGCAGCCTCAAGGAGGCAGTTTGAAGAACAAGGATCAGGCAAAGCCCCCTCCACCCACACCAAAACCAAATTCCTCATGGGTCTGCCCCAGGCAGCTGGCTAAAGGCTCAATGCAAAGGGCAGCTCCTTCTGGGCAGCTAATCTCCCTGTTTGCCCATGTTCGCCTGATGGAACATCCTACAGACACAACTTGGGTAAGGTGGTATGGGTGGTGAGCACAGCCATTAGTGTGCTCAATTAAAACCCTGCCATTTTTTCATAACACCATCAAATCTGAACATAGTGTGATTACCTGCCCCTCTCCTTAGAGCCCAATAGATGTATTTAGGGGCAGACATTGTGTCACACTTCGATGTAATTTGAGGGCAGAACATTTGTTCCATTTGTGTGTATTTTAGGGGGCAGGAAATGTTAATAGACAGAACTGTGAAGATTAGACGTGCGTCACATTAGCGGTTTCATCGAGCTATACTCGGAAGCCCACTTTGAACCTGGCAATTCTTGCTGCTCAGAGACCGGCTAGTAAGAGTAGCCAATGTATCGCACTTAGATGAATTTGTGGGAGTAGCTAGCTTGGAGGGGTTGTGGTGGTGGCCAGTGTATTGCGCTTGGAAGATTTGGAGGGTACCATTGCTGGATGAGCTCTGAGGACATACTTGGAAGATCTTTGAGAGCAGCCAATGTACTAACCACCCTCCTCCTGCTCCCCTCTAACATTCCTCCCAAGTGCTATGCACAGCCTATGGGCTTGCCAAACTGCACACAAACGCCCAACTTGCACCCACACACAAACAACCCAGGCATTGGGCCTTACCCTCACGGATATCACAAGCCAGTGCATGCAATAGGCTCCTCTGCAGGCCAACAGAGACAGACGCCAGTTTCTCCTGTTTCTGGACCGATCCCAGCATTCAACCCTCACTAACGCACTCTGCCCTCTTTCTTGCAGAGCAACGTGAGCACCTGGAGACCACCCCAAATGCTAACCGTGCGTGTTCTAAGAAAGAGTAACCTGTTAGAAGGCAAAGGGTACTTGTTACAACAGTCTGTATTGGGCAATTCTCTTGTTCGTTGATTCATCTTTGGAACATCAAGTGACTGGTGCACTTTACTACCTCTGTTAAGAGTGCAGTCATTCCAAAGTCCATAGTAGAAGGCATGCAAAACAGACTGAGGTCTACACGCCCTCCCTCCCCCCCCCCCCCCCCCCCCCCCAAACCCGCCAACTAACCATCCCCGGGGTACATTGTTGGTGAACTGCTGCTGTAACAAGGCTTCTCTACTGGCTGTGCTGGAAACGGGCTCCTGTTAATTGGAGGTGAAGGACCTCTTGTACGTGCCACCAAGCTTCCTGGAGTGCAAGTGCAGAACCGAAGGATTTGCCTTGTCCATTATCCCTTGGATTGGGGGACTCCCAGCAACAACAGAACCAAGGAAGTAACCCGTGACTCTCCCTACATCGCAAGCCAACTTGCTGCTTGCCTGTGCACCAGCCACATCATCCAAGCTGCTGCAAGGAAAACGCTAGTCATTCTTTACTTTGACATTGGACCGTGAGTTCGCTCGATTCCGAAGCTCGGCTGCCTCTGCAATTGAAACTTTGCAAGTCTTCTAGCATCCCCAACTCAACACCCCTGCCTGCTCAGCAGTTACTGGCAGACACCATTTCCGGACCTGAACGTAGTGGCGAGCCAGCTGTGCCCGCTGGCCAGTCTGTTCGTCTGCACACACTGAGTAGTCAACCCCATTCGTTTAACCTCGCCTGCCATCCCATCATATGCCAACCTGAAAACGCTCCCCTTTTTTGAACAACACTGCATCATTGAACTCTGCACCCTTGCTTCCTGGCTACTCGGGCCCCAAAAATACAAAGACTCTGCCCAAAAGTCTGTCTCAATGCTGTTTAACCCAAAAGACAAGAAAATAAGGTACTATGAAAGTGCCCATGTCCCTGGTCCACTTTTTGGGACCATAGTGACTTTTAAGCCCCCTTTCTCTACCTTGTTCAAGATCAATCCTTTGAACAGTGATCTTGTCACTGAACACCCCTGCTCTTCTACCCAGAGTGCCCTTTTCACAAAGTTGCATTGTTTGTGTGTACACCATAGGTTTTCTAAGTGTTTTCTGATCACTTTGTTTGCATTTTTGTTTCATTAAGTCTATTTTTATAGAGCCTTCCTTTATTTTATTCATTTGTTACACGCCCAGACCCTGGTGTACAACAGCGTGGTTACAGACAGCTTGGGCAAATTAGTCATACATTTATGCAAGGTACAGGAGGCATTTTACAAGCAGGAGAAGATATCCTACAATAGTGAACATTATTTCTGATTCTTGTTGATCTGCTTAGAATCACATGCTGTGCATATGGTCCGACATCCAGTGGTTACCGCGCAGTATTGCATCTTTTCTTTCGTGGACCGAAAGGTGAAGTCTGCATAGGCGTGTAACACTATCCCTATCGTGACGTGTAGTGTATCCAAAATCCCTCACGTGCCAAGGTCCCACAGATTGGTTTTTTCTGCCCCGATAACTAATCGCCCTATAGCTGAGCACTTACATAAGACATTGGGGGGGGGGGTCATTCTGACCTTGGAGGTAACCATGCTGGTCTGGGTTCCTTGAATGAGGAATTACCGGGCCATTCCAACCTTGGAGGACCCCGTAATTCCTCATTCAAGGAACCCGGACCCGGTACATCCCATTCCTATTCGAGCCCCCATAGGGCTCAATGGGAATGGGGAGGGAGCTAACAACGGGCCCGTTGTTGGCTCCCTGGTCTGCTAGCGGGACCTGCTCAGGGCACCTGGTTTTACCAGGCGCCCTGTGTTGGTCCCGCGAGCAGACTCGTAAGGGGTTGATGGCCCTGGCACCATTACCGGCGCCGTTAACCCCTTACCGCCAAGGTCGTAATGACCCCCATTGTTTATCTTTAGACCGACTTTGCCGGTTATTTCCCCCTTAAGTCACTTCGACGGCAAGAAAGAACTTCAACGAAGACTGCAGGAGTTTCTATGGCAGTGGATTTCGGCGCCAAAAATCCGGCGGCTGAGGCATCCGCGTGGCCGGGCCCTCTGGCCAGCCTACACAGTAGGGAGAGTGGGGCTGGGGTGGCCATATCTTTCGTTATGTCTTTCCTCTTCCCCATCTTTGCCCTTTAGGTCTGGTCATCTTTGATTTTATTTATAAAGTGCAAAAAACCAGGCCCAGGGGCAACCGGGCGCATACTCTTAAGCATGTTACAAAAAGCAGTAGTTACATACAGTGAGTTACAGAAATATACAGCATATATACATGTACCAAAGGGTACCATTAACAGCGTATAATACAGGGACAGAGCAGAGAGAAAATGTATATTCAGTCCGGTACCCCACATGGAGTCTGGACTGTGTCAAGGTCTCATGAGTCTTGGGAGAGCAGCCATGTTTTAGCATTGTTCTTGACGGAGTGGAATGATGGTTCAATTCTGATAGGTGTGGGCAAGGTGTTCCAGAGTTTGGAGGCCAGGACGGGGAAGCTCACCCCACCAGCTTTTTGGAGTTTGCATCTAGGCACGATGAGGCTGTGAGTTTGGGCTGCTCTGGTAGGTCGAGTGGAGGTGTGGCGTGAGAAGCGAGCAGACAGGTAAGGTGGGGCGTTGTTGCTCAGACATAAGTGTAGGGTCAGATACCTGTGGAAAGACTAGCAAAGAAAGTGTAATTTTTGTCTCCTCTCAGATCCCGACGAGAAGCGGTGGGCCGCGTACCGTCTGTCGTGGGTGGAACCCTCGTCCCCCGCCGCCACACTCGCCAAAAGTGACAGGGGTACCTCCGTTGATCAAACATCCGTATCGGATGTTATAGACCTTGAGGCGGACACTTACAGGTGGAAAATCTACCGCTAGGCCCTCTAACGCCGCAGTAGGTGGTAAATCTACCGATGGACCTTCAGACCCGTTAACTCATGCCGATTCGGCAGAGATTGAAGTCAATATTGCAAGAATTGCTTCGGCAGTTGGGCTGTTACCTACTCCGCCGAAACGCATGGGGCAGGCCGCGGACAAGCCTAAAGATGCGCCATGGTGGCCCGCTTCTCACGAAACCTATAAAGACAGTCGGGAGCCTCTTTCCAACACTCTTGGAGGCATATTTTGATGCCAAATGGCGGAAAACTGTTTTCCACCTGTGGGTCCTTCTGGTTCCTCTAAGTGGACAAGAGAGAAATTTGAAGGGTACGTGGATCGTATTGAGAAAATGATCTTTTTCTGAACATCCTTCCCCCTAAGAGATCTCGTGGAGAACCTATTTAAAATCTTCACGTTTTCAAGATCTTGACTCAGCCCTCGGTCCCTGTCCATTATGAAGACTTTGTCCAGATGGACACCTATCAGGACATCTACAGCGAAGAAGACCCTTCCTTCCTGCAGGATTACACTGAGGACCAGGCGGATGCAATAGACAACGGGGAGGAAACACAGCAAGTGGAAACGGTCATGGACGCTCCCCCACGCAAGATCAGGAGACTGATGTGCTATGCCTGGATTCTTCTCCAACCACCCCGGCTAGACAGGCCTCGCCTGTAGATGACCAAATGGCCTTCGATGCCATCTAAAGGAAAGCAGCAGATCACTTTCAGATCACTACTCAAGAGGCGGTACTTTGTGGAGGACATTCTCATGGAGAAACCCCCCTCAAGCCAAGCCATTCCCCTCCTTAATTCTGTTAAAAGAAGATTGGCCGCCTCCCTGGTGTCGCCAGTTCAGACCCGGGCAGTGAACACGAGTGGAAAAGCTATTTCAACCAGCTCCTTCGGACCCCCAATATATTAAATGCCACGCCACCCCCAACTTCTTGGTAGTGACTACCACCCGGAAACGGGCAGGAGTACCCCTTACTATGGGGGAGGCGCCTCCGGAGAAGGAATCCGAGGCTGTGTGCCTTAGGTAAGCGTGTTACCTCTGCAGCTGCATACACCACACGCATAGCGAATAACACCACACTGTTGGCGAGTTATGCAGACGCCCAATGGAACCTGGTACAAGGTCTCCCAAGAGGTTCCTGAACCCGTTGGGTCCAGGCTTCTCACCATCGTGGCCGAAGGCAGGCGGGTAAACCAGAATATAATAAAGAACAATCTGGACACTGTGGAGACAGCAGGCAAGTCTCTGGCCCAGGGCACTTTACTCCAGCGGCAGGCTTGGCTTTGTAACTCTGGTTTCAAGCCTGAAACAAACTGCTCTTATCAACAAGCCCATAGAAGAGGCCAATCTCTTCGGGAAAGCGGTCAACGATGCCCTGGAAACGGCCAAGAAGGAGCATGAGACTCTTAATCCCTGCAACAGAACTCAAACAGTCCCCCCCCCTCCCTCGCCCCAAAGGGGAGGTGGGTCTCGTCTGTCCTTTCGAGGGCAGTCCCGTGCAAGATAGAACTACAGCACGGGAAACTATAGCTCTGGACAAACATCAGCAAGCCCTGCCTACTACCCACCAAGTGGTCAACGACGCGGCAAAGGCAGAGGTAGAGGCCCCAATCTCAGAGGAGCTGCAGCCTCTGGTCAGAAATGACATCAGATCCAGGTCCCCTCCCATGTCATCCCGGTCTGGGGGCGTTTAACATCTCTCCTCACAGCATGGGAGGGGATAACTTCAGACCAGTGGTTTATAAAAACGGGTTCTGCGTGGCATTCACCTGACCACCACAGTTCAGACCACCACGCTCACGGTGCCTCTCACCGGACAATCTGCAGATCCTGAATCAAGAGGTGGAAACGCTGCTGGGAAAGGATGCCATAGAAGCCGTCCCTATTCTTCAGGTAAACAAGGGTATTTATTCAGAGTGCTTCCTTGTACCGAAAAAGGACCTCACCATGAGCCCTGTTCTAGACATGCATGTATAAAACCTCAAAGGTTTCGTATGGTAACGCTACAGGAAGTGATCCCACTGTTGAAATAGGGGGATCCACATGGCAACATTGGACATGAAAGATGTATACTTTCATATTTCAATGTTGCTAGCGCACAGAAAATATCTAAGGTTCATGATAGAGGACAGGCATTAAGTGCTCCCCTTTGGCATCGCCTCGGCGCAAAGGGCGTTTGCAAAGGTCCTGGCAGTAGTGGCAGCACGACTGGCTCATAACAGGGGACTCTTACAACACATGCTTTTTGAACACCCAGAAGACCGTAGACCTTCTGTTCAGTCTAGTATTCTCCATCAACGAGAAAAAATCCAGTCTAGTCCCCAGTCAAGTAAAACAATTTCTAGGGGCTTGAATCCAGACGAATGACAGCCTTGTCTTCCCCTCCAACGAGAGGGTTCAGAACATGCTTTGTCAGATCCCTCAATATGTACCAGTCGGGAGGTGACAGTACGCAAAGCCATGCGTTTGCTAGGGATGATGGTGTCATGCATATACTTGGTTCCCCGTGCGTGGCTGTGCATGCGTCCCATGCAAGAGTGGCTCAACAGCCAGAGGTGTCAGACCAGCGGACAATGGGAAGATCTGGTAGTTGTCTCGCCAGCCCTCATTCTCTCTTTGCAGTGGTGGTCGAGGGGAAAACCTTCACCACCCCTGCAGTGGAAGCCCCTCTCACGACAGATTCATATCTCATGGGGTGGGGGGGGGCCCCCCCCCTCACCTGCTTCAGACAGCGCATGTAGTGTGGGCCCCACAAGTAGCATCCAACCATATAAATCTGATGGAGCTATTAGCTGTGTTCAAGCCATTGAAAGCCTTTCAAACGCAACTACAAGGGAAGACCGTGCTGGTTGTAACAGACAGCACCACAGCGATGCCTACCTGAACAAACAAGGGGATGCACACTCTCCCGGGCTATCCAAGCTGTGTCCGAACATTTGGATGTTGGCTCTCAAACACAAGATGTTTCTGTTGTCCCAACACACTCCAGGGGAACTAAATCTTCTGGAAGACGTGCTCGGCAGAGATTTCCCACTGCCCATAGAATACGCATGGCGTCTGCATGAAGACATCGTGTCCAATGTCTTCGCAGAATGGGGCTTCCGAGAGATTAACCTGTTCGCAACTCAGGGGAATGCCCAATGCCAAGACTACGCCTCTAGGTACCCCAAGAACCACTCCAAAGGGAACAGTCTCTGGATAACATGATCAGGGAAATTTGTTTACGCCCCCCCCCCCCCCCCACCCACCAAGACTCCCGTAATCAACAAGATTGTGCAGCCGCCACCATGATATTGGTAGCCCCATGTGGGCCCGCCAACCCTGGTTCGCTCATCTAATGGAAGTATCCCTCTCCCCACCAGTAAAACTACCCTGCCCGTACAACATGTTGTCTCAGGACAGGGGGTGGAGAGACCCTACACCCATGCCCACAAACTCTGAACTTAGCGGCCTGGCTCCTGAGTTCATAGAGGTTGGACACCTTCAGCTCCCTCAGATGCATGGGCATACTCTGGGAAGCTAGGAAACTTAATAGCAGCTTTTGCTATTCCAGCAAATGGAAACGGTTTGTCATCTGGTGTAATACCAAGGCTGTCAATACCATAGATTGCTCACCCACACACATTGTGCTGTACCTAACCCATTTGTTGGACACAGGGTTGGTCTTCAGTTCCCTAAAGGGTCATCTGGCTGCTCTTTCAGCCTCCACCACGTCGCAACAAAAGGTGTTGTGGTGGAAAATACTAAGCTTTTATGGAAGGGGTTAAGAGGATTTATCCTCCCAGTTCTCATCCAGCTCCTGGATGGGATCTAAATGTTGCTTTAACCAGGCTCATGGGATCTCCCTTTGAGCCAATGCATAAAGCAAGTCTAAAAGACCTTACTTACAAGACGGCATTCCTAGCGGCTATCCCTTCTACTAGAAGGGTTAGCGAGCTACAGGCCCCTTCTGTTCTAGACCCCTTTGTTACAGTCCATATGGATACGTTAGTTCTGCGCACTCACCCCAGATTTGCGCCTAAATTCATCTCGAAGTTCCATGTGAACCAATCGATCGAACTACCTACCCTTTTTCCAGAATCCCACTAGCATTGCCAAAAGAAGCCTACATACACTAGATCTGCGCAGGGTAGTCACGTTCTACCTGGAAAGAACTAAACTACTGAGAGAAACGAACCCATTTTTTTGTTTCAGTGGCAGCTGGTAGAGCAGGGGATTCCCGTCTCTAAATCGGCTATCTCAAGGTGGATTGTCAAATGCATCACACTGTTACGCTCTTGCTAAAAGAGAACTGCCCTTCAAGCCTAGAGCACACTACTTGGGGCACTGGGGCTTCCATAGCATTAATTGCAAATGTTCCCCTAGAGACCATTTGCAAAGCGGCAACCTGGAGTTCTATATACAGCTTTAAAAAAAATAATTGCCTAGATAATCATTCTAGGTTTGATTCTCAGGTGGGACGAGTACAAAGACCTCTTTTCTCTACTGTTCCTTCTCACAACCCACCTCCAACTCCGGGTACTACTCGCTAGTCTATGCACAGCATGTGATTCTAAGCAGATTAACAAGCATCAGAAGACCTGCATTACTTACCGTTATAGCATTTCTGATTATTGTATCTGCTTAGATTAATCTTGTAAGTGATTTCAACCCGGCACTCCACCTCATAGAGAAACGGGAATGATTTCAAAACAGGTCAAATGCTTTTGAATGTGAAAAACAAAAAGTTGTGGGATCGCTAACAAATTGCGTGCGCTCTTTTCCACTCTCAAATTTCAAAAAATGTATAATAAAAATACGAAAAGGTCGGCAGCAAGTGATATCACTCCCTCAAACTTCCCACAAAGTTTGTACAAAGTAGACAAAGAAATCAGAGTTCGGGAGGATATCTCGCGCTCACACCAACAGCTTATTGTAAACCCTATTATCACTAGTGCTAAAATTCTTCTAAATAGGTACAAAAATTCCTCAAGTTACATAACAATTGTCAAATATATTATTTAATTTTGACTTTCAAAACGTAGAACAGCCTACGTTTTGAAAGTCAAAATTAAATAATATATTTGACAATTGTTATGTAACTGTTTTTGATGAAAGCAGCACACACTGATGTCGCAGGGCAGAACCTAGTGGGTCACAACATCCCACATTGTGCGCCCTCCCTACCTGCTCGGGGTGGAAGGAACATGGACGTCTTACTACTTTCTTCCTTCATGTACTCTCACAATAGCCTTGGGCTACCTCATGGCAGAAAAAATACAATCGTAGGGACCTCAGTGCATGAGGGATTTTGGGTACACTACACGTCACAATGGGGATAGTGTTACAGACCGCCTATGCCGACGTCCCCTTTCGGTCCCTGGAACAAAAGCTGCAATACTTTGTGGTAACCTTTGGATGTAGCTCCAGTAAGTTTATGTGCTTGGATGTTACGCTCGGAGTCCAGACTCCCTGAGCAGTCTGATTGGATAGGTGAGCCCCCCATCCTGTGAGGGATGCGTCTGTGGTTAGAGTGGCTTCCACTGCGGGGGCGGCAAATGGTTTCCCTATTACCAGGTTTTCCTTCGACCACCACCATAGCGAGAGAACCAAGGCCTGCAAGACCACCACTAGCTCTTCCCATTGTCCGCTGGCCTGACACCACTGGCTGTTGAGCCACTCTTGCATTGGGTGCATGCGCAGGCACGCATGAGGTACCAAATAAATACATGACGCCATCATTCCTAGTAAGCGCATTGCTTTGCGTACCGTCACCTCTCGACCGGCCACATATTGAGGGATTTGAAACCGCATGTTTTGGACCCTCTCGTTGGAGGGGAAGACGAGGCCATCCTTTGTTCGAATTAGAGCCCCTAGGAATTGTTTGATCTGGCTGGGGTCTAAGCTGGACTTCTTCTCGTTGATGGAGAAGCCCAGTTGAAACAAAAGGTCTAGTGTCTTTTGGGTATTTGAGCAGCATGTTTCGTAAGAATCCCCTGTTATGAGCCAATCGTCGAGGTAAGGATATACTGGGATGGACAACCTGCGCAGGTGGGCCGCTGCCACTGCCAGTAATTTCGTGAATACTCTTGGCGCTGATGCTATGCCGAAGGGTAGCACTCTCAACTGGTAGTGTTTGCCCTCTATCATGAACCTGAGGTATTTCCTGTGCGCTGGCAACATTAAAATATGAAAGTATGCATCTTTCATGTCCAGTGTTGTCATGTAATCTCCCTGAGAAAGCAGGTGGATTACCTCCTGTAGATTCACCATACAAAACTTTTGAAGTTTGACAAATTTGTTCGCTGGGTGCAAATCTAGTACAGGGCGCATGGTTAAGTCCTTTTTGGGTACAAGGAAGTACACTGAATAAATACCTTCCATTACCTGGGATGGAGGCACGACCTGTATAGCTCCTTTTACTAGTAGTTGGTCCACTTCTCGAAGAAGGATGGCGAGGTGTTCTGGCGACATGCGTTGTCCCCTTGGGGGTCTGTATGTAGGGGAACTGTTGAATTCTATACAGTAGCCGCGGGCTATGGTTGATAGTACCCAGCGGTCTGATGTTATACCCTCCCATGCTGGAAGAAAGGATGTTATAAGCATGGGAGGGGACCCGAATCTTTGAGTCATTTGGTGTTGGTGGCTTGGGAACCTCTAGGGGTGGGTCCCCGGCCTCTTCCCTTGCCACAACGTTGTCCTCTTTGGTTATATTGTCCACTGGTGCCTTAGTTAGAGGACCAGTTACCTGCAGAGTATTGCTGCTGCTGCTGTTGCTGCTGGCGTTGGCCTCGAAAAAAAACGTTTGTTGCCATAGCCACGTTTGTTGGGAGGCCTTGAAATTTGGTCTAGTGTCTTGATTGTGTCAAATTCCTTCTTTGCGGTCTCTAGTGCCTCATCCACCGCCTTACCAAAGAGGTTTGCATCTTCTATAGGTTTGTTAATAAGAGATGCTTGTGTTTCAGGTTTAAAGCCTGAATTACGCAGCCATACATGGCGTTTGAGTAGGATTCCTTGGACTAGGGAACACCCAGCCGTCTCTGCAGCATCCAGAGTATTTTTAATGATGCTTTGGTTGACTAAGTTCCCTTCAGTCACCGTGGCTAAAAGGCGAGTACGTAGGGGTTCCGGTACCTCCTCAATGTCCTTACGCAGATGCACAATGGAGCAAACTACGTAACTTGCCAGCAAAGAGTAGGTGTTGGCAATTCTTGCGGAAAAGGCAGACGAGGCTTTAATCCTCTTTCCTAGGGCATACAATTTTTTTACCCTCTTTATCTGGTGGTGTCTCGCTAGTTGACAGCGGGACCCCTGCTCTCTTCCTGTTATTTGTCACCACTAAGGAGTCTGGTACAGAGTGTCCCCTGAAGTAGAACGGGTCGGATGGAGGACTAAATTTTTCTATCCTCGGGTTGACCCCTCTGATCAATGCGGGAG
The DNA here is from genome assembly GCF_040938575.1 of Ambystoma mexicanum. Lineage (NCBI taxonomy): Eukaryota > Metazoa > Chordata > Amphibia > Caudata > Ambystomatidae > Ambystoma > Ambystoma mexicanum. The sequence goes on from NC_090931.1 coordinate 1,108,289,224, forward strand.
TGGATAGTGAAGGAATAATTTGTCTCTTTACTGAGGCGAGGAGGGGAATGGTTTGGCTGACAGGGGGTTTCTCCTTCATGATCTTTTCTACAAAGTCGATGTCAGGAGAAGTTTCCCCGGTCTCGAAATGCACTGCTGCCTTGCGTAGGAGTGCATTAAAAGGTAGGTTGATCGTCTATAGGTGATGTATTCCCAATAGGTGAGTCTTTGGGTGGGGACAGGTTTATGGCTTCAGGGTCTGAAAACGCTGATGGGGACTGCTAGGGCTGTGAAGCGCCTTCTTCTGGGTATTCTCCGAAGCCCCGATCACCCATATCCGGGTTGTCTTCAAAACCTCTCTCCTCTAGGTTTTGTTCCCCTTCATTGCCTAAAAATTCATCCTCTCCAGTGAGCCATTTAAATCTACATCCTCTTTGGGGGGAAAATCAAACAGCCTGGGGTACTTGGCCATGGGATCCTCCTGAGGTCCCTCTCTTGATCTCTTGGGTGTTGGAAAGTTCTGAGTCCCCATACACCGCTCCATTTTGTCCATACAGAACTGGAGTCTCTCTAGGGTTTCTTGCGGTACCCCAGAGCGGTCAGGGGGAGAAAAGGGAGGGCCTTCCGTTAGAAAATGCTTCGACCTACCCCAAAACGTCAATGAGAGGTTTCCCTCGCCTTCTGAAAAGCCTTCTGGGTAGGCTGGGAGTCCCTCTCGACGGAGCGGGCGGTTCCTGCCTTCCAAAGATTCCTTCCAATCTGCTAGCAGACGAACTCAGCAGAGACTTCCCTCTGCCCTCAGAGTACGAATGGCGGTTACACGAAGATGTCCCTATCTCCTCCAGTGAAACTTCCCTGCCCGTACAACATGCTGTCACAGGACAAGGGCAGGACACTACATCCATGCCCGTAGACCATGAACTTAGCAGCCTGGCTCCTGAGATCATAGAATTTGGATGTTTATAACTCCCGCAGAGATGCATGGATATTCTCAGGGAGGCTAGAAAGCCTAACACTCGTCACTGTTATTCTAGCAAATGGAAAAGATTTGTCATCTGTTGTAGGGGAAGGAGCATCAACCCAGTTGACTGCTCTCCCACACAAATTGTTCTGTATCTGACTCACCTACTAAACTCAGGCTTGACTCTAGTCCATTTAGCTGAATTTTCCGCATACACCACTTCCCAACTTAAAGTGTCATGGTGGAAAGTCCCAGTTATTAAAGCCTTCATGGAAGGAGTGAAGAGGATCCACCCTCCCATAGCTAACCCCGCTCCCGGGTGGGACCTAAATGTGGTACTAACCAGGCTCATGGGGTCACCCTTTGAACCCATGCACAAAGCAACACTTAAAGACCTCACTCTTAAGACTGCTTTTCTAATAGCTATCACCTGCATTAGGAGAGTAAGTGAACTACAAGCGCTCTCCGTACTAGACCCCTTTGTAACAGTTCACAAGGATAAGGTGGTTCTACGCACACATCCTAGTTTTGCACCAAAATGTATCTCAAAATTCCATGTCAACCAGTCAATAGACCTACCAATGGTCTTTCAAAATCCTTCAAACTTAGGTGAGAAGAGCCTGCATACACTGAATGTTCGCAGGGCAGTGATGTTTTATATGGAAAGAACTAGACCATTGAGAAAGACTAATCAGTTCTTTGTCCTGGTGGCAGCAGGAAGAGGAGGAGATGCAGTTTCGAAATCCACTATTTCTAGATGGATTGTACAATGCATCTCTGTTACTCTTGCTAAGAGAGAACTACCCTTGAAGCCAAGAGCACACTCCACTCGAGGCACCGGGGCTTCCATAGCTTTCATTGCAAATGTCCCTCTTGAGTCCATTTGCAAAGCGGCAACCTGGAGTTCTGTTCACATCTTTACAAAACACTACTGTCTAGATGCCAACTCTAGATCTGATTCCGAGGTGGGATAAGCAGTATTAAGACATCTTTTCTCTACTGTTCCTTCTCACAACCCACCTCCAACTCCGGGTACTGCTCGCTAGTCTATGCACAGCATGTGATTCGAAGCAGATTAACAAACATCAGAAGACAATGCATTACTTACTGTAAAAGCATTTCTGATGGTTGTATCTGCTTAGATTCACATGCACCCACCCTTCCTTCCCGCTCGGATGGAAGGAACATAGACATCCTTACCTTTCTCTTTTCTGTACTCACTCACGTCTAATAGGCTCCCTCGGGGCAGATAAAATGCAGAGGGACCTCAACGCGTGAGGGATTGTGGGTACAATGCACGTCACTATAGGGATAGTCTTACAGACACGCCTTGTCGACGTCCCCTTTTCGACTACGAAAAACAAAATGAAATACTGTGCAGTGATCACTGGATGTCGGACTATGCACAGCATGTGAATCTAAGCAGATGCAACCATCAAATACTTTTACGATAAGTAATGCATTGTCATACGCCACAAAAAGATCTGGTGCAGTCACTCCGACTAATGCAACAGTGCTGTATTGCCCTGGTGGGATGTTGGCTGTCAGCCAAACCTCACTAATTGCTCGATAACATACATATACAGAACAACTCAAGAATTTGTTGAAGAGCACTGCCTACTAGACAAGGCACAAGTAGGCTTTAGACCAATGAGAGGAACGGAATCGCACTGCTCGCAATACGATGATTCAGACAATAGTACTGCTTTTATATTTTTAGACCTGCGGCATTCGACACAGTTAACTACAACATCCTCATCACGAGATTGGAAGGAATTGGAATCACTGACCACGTCTTACTATGGATCAAATATTTTCTAACGGACAAATCCAACCCAAGAGAATCCTTGTGCGGAGTACCACAAGGATCATCCTTTGCACTGTTATTATTCAACATCTACCTGTTTCATAATCAAGAACATTAAAATACATGGCCTCACCTGTTACAACTACACCGATGATGCACATAGTCTACAAAATACAAGACATTCTAGAAGACAACACAACATTAGAGAACTGCCTTTATGAAATGTACAACACAACTGTATGAACTCAAACTGCCTCAAACTCAACCCAGGCAAAGCAGAAATAATGATCATCACAAAAAACAGAGGTGACAACCAATACACACCCTGGCCATTCGAACTCTGTACACCCCCAGCCCCATCGTCGGTTGTTTAAATAAATAAAAAAACTTGAGTGTTCTGATGGGCAACAAACTTACTCAAGAGCCAGAAGTACACGCAAATGCTTCTTTCTCCTGCGAGCGGTAAAAAGGATCCTACCATTCGTCATCAAAACACTCGCCGTCATCACTCTCCTGTCCAGAGTAGACTACGCTACATCAACTATATCTGGGCATGCCTAAACAACTGCTAAAAAAAACAAGGCATACAAAATGCGGTGGCCAGACTGCTCCTCAAACTACCCAGAAGAGAACACATCACACCAGCTCTGAACCCTACACTGGCTACCAATAAAATAATCCAGTTCAAATCAATGTGCATTATGCACAGAGCAATCCACGACCAAAGCGCACAGTTTCTAAGACAAATTAAGCCTACATCGCCCAACAAGAACGCTCAGGGCAGCGACATCCGGTTGGAACCAAAACTCTACAACAAAAGAAAATTCAGAGGTTCTGCTTTCTCACCTAACCCCAAAAACCTGGACATACGGAACACAAGGAGTCACCTCCTATTCAGAAAACACCTGAAATCCTGGCACTTCAATACATAACTAGAACGCCTAATGAGTGATCTATACAGCTGACACAATGCTGAGAGAAGAACCCGATCCTCCCAGTCCCCCTAAACTGTCACCGATAAACAGAAGATGAGGAAGTACAATCCACGGCATATCAATTTACCAACTGAGATATGATAGAATGATACCAAAAATGATCACAGATTGGGATGGAAGGGCAAGGATGATGTACAAAATGCACACATGCAACAATGGACCACCGACAGAAACTAGATGGGCGATTGCTAATTTACAGCACCTATACCGGAGTGGGGTATTATACACGCACCTACCTATTACACTAAAGCTCAAACAACTCAGCTGGGAATGTGCCATGCCATCACTCATAAGAATTAGATGGACAGCAAAAGAAAAGTGGAAAATATTCCTACCTATAGGACAACCGGCTACATAGAACAAGAATGATAAGGATTAAGACATACAACCTAACCCTATGCTCCAATCTCTGCATACCTAACTCTCACGACAATCCACACAACCATCTTCTGGCTCAGCAAACCGCACGCACGTTACCACACCGCAACAACAAACACATAACCGCACCAACAGCACACAAGGTCTTGCATTGGTATTCACACCAAAGCTCAGCGCACAGTGAAACCGTACGGAAGCCATCAACCGCACACCACTTTTCTCACTTTCCTATTCCCTCTTCACCCTACTAACCATCCCCGTGGCCTTGTTTACCGATCCGCCTGAGCAACTTGGGACCAATTCCGTTGGTGACAGTGCGCGGTACAAATACCTTTTTAATTTTTAACATGCAGGTCCTCTAGCCAACCACTGCCAGCCAGCCCCATCCCGTCCACTGGCATCTCCCCCACAAGACAACATGGGGGGGGGGGAAAGGACAAACCAAGATAAACTGTTGGGTAAGATTTTAATATCGATCTTCCTGACCTGTGTCAACCCCAGAACTTTTTGCTGGACTAGTAGATTATTTTTCCTCTATTCTCTGACAACTATTTGGCAATAAGTGGCTCTTGTTGCTGGGTTGCTCGAGGGGCTCCCCTTCTTTCTGGCTAACCTCGTGAGAACTACATTTCCCATGGGTAAAAAATCTTTGGATCCCTTTTACATTTTAGTTGAGACCATCCACCCCTCCCCCGCCTTAATGTAACATTTATGTTACAATGACAAACTTAACTTTAATGGCTGGTGGCAGCAAACTTTTTTGTTCGGTGCACCTTTACCACGGGCTGTTTGCACAGCTGCGTTAAATTCACCCATGGGTGCTCATTTTCCCAAAATAGCCCCTACCTTTTTTTCACTATTTTAGCATTTCTTGTTCTTTCTTGTTCCTTCCCCTGATCGCCAAGGTGGGAAATTCCTCTGATTTTTTTTTTTATCTTCGGCGGGAGTCCTGTGGACTACTTGCTCATGCTCCAGAGTGTCTGTGAAGGCAGGAAGTGAGGGAGAAGTCCTTTGTCTTCCAGCCTAAGTGTGAGAATCCAGTGCAAACTTGAACTGCTGGCTGTCCTGATAGGACTGCCCCCCCTTCCTCTGCCCCTCCCCCCGGCCCCCCAAAGTTTGAATGTTGGGGTTTAAAAGTCTGATCCTGGAAGCCGAAGAGGTAGTAGACCACTGGAACCAAAATCGAAGAATGATTCCATTACGAAAAGTCCCCTGACCAGAGTGTTGGACCTTGTAAACGACTAGAATCCGACTGGCGATATGTCTTCTGTGCTCCGGAAAAAGGGCCAAATCCACCTGCGAGGAAATCTTTGCCTAGAGCCTTCAATGTGATCCTTGCTGCCAAGTCCTTCCAGTGTCTGGTCTTTTGATGAATTCGGCGACCATGATTTTGGCTACGGATCCTGAAATTATCCTGCTGCAAAATCTTCTGTGCTTCTGTTCAACCGCTACCTTCTGAAATCTACATGTTTTCTCCAATGCCCCTTGAGGCAAAGAAGGTCTCCTCCCTTTCCCGAGTCTCTCCACACTCTCGGTGTTTCCTGAACACACGACATCCCACTTTTGCTTCCTTAACACCCTCTTTAGTAGGGTTCTTTTGAAGGGGGAGTTTAACCCCCTCTCATTCAACGAGGCCAACATGACTTGGAGACTTATCACTCCCCATCAGTTTCCCACCATCTAAAGCTGGCCTGCCACCATACCTGCCCCAGTTCATCGCTGTAACTTATTTTAAATTTAAACTTTATTTATTGATAGTCTTGACAGTCACAAATGGCACACTCATTACAATATATTATAAGATGTATTTCCAATAGCTGTCCATAATTAGACTTCACACACATGGTATAGGCCTAGGAGAGGCCTCATCGTCTGATGCCATATCACATAGGTACATCTTGAACGGTGCCCAAACGTCCTTGGGGCGACTGGTTTTTGACAGCGTCATCACATATTATTCCTCACATTCATTAACGAATGTCAGTTCCCGAAGGAAATGTTCTATAGTTGGTGCAGAGCAGCTTTTTCAGCTTGGCAATATACATTGTTGTGGCTACTATACAAGAAACATTAAGTCTTCTGGTGGTTTCTGCCACTTTTCCAATGTCTCCAAACAAATATTTCTGCGGGGCAAGAGAAGCTGGTATTTGTTTTATCTCCTCTGATATCCGCCACCACCCTATAGAATTTAGCTATATCGGCATAAAGCAGATAATTCTTGATTTTTAGCATAATTTGCATATTCCTGTGCTGTGTATCAATATTATGGAATGCATTAAGACAAGTTTAGATTGTTGATTATGTATGTTAAAAGGTTTTCTTTTTAATGGACTGATTTATCCATCTTTCATTTTCTCACTTTCTTTTTGTTCCTTACCTTTTACCTGTAAAGCTGCATCTGTCGGGTCCCATACAAATCTTTGATCCATATATAAGAGGCCTCAAAGGAAGGATACAGTAAAATAAGGAACATATTAAAAGAACATAAATTTATTATAGCTATATCAGAATTTTGTAATAAATAAAAATGGATGAATTAGTCTGGTATCACAGAAAAAACAGTCAATCAAAATGGCCGCTTGACGCTAAGGCATGACGCGTGACGCCATCGCGTAACGTGATGCGGTGACGTCATGCGTCACACGATCGCGGTCTTTATAAAGGACAGAAAATTTAGTAGAAGGGCAGCGCGGATCCTGGCAGACTGGATCGTACCGAGTTGAACTGAAGGTGACTTTCTTTTGAATAGGGAAAGCAAGTAATACTCTGGACTGGAAAGATACCTTACATATTTTTGGTAATATTTAGCTTTGGGTACCATGGAGAGATTTATGGAAACAATGAATTCCACTACCTTAAAGAAGGTTTAAAATAAAGACTGGGAAACTACAATAGAGTTTGGGCTAAACTTATGATACCTTCTCTCATTATTTACAGAAAACTTACTAAACAATATCTTCTCAAATGAGAGAGACAAAAATGAAAACGGAATAAATAAATTAGAGATGTGCCTAATGAGCATAACTAATAAGCAATGTAATCATAATTGCTCACCGCATTTCACCACCACTACTCATGATTTAAATATACATAACACAATTAAAATTTACTTACATTTTTTCTTCTTCTTTCTAATCAGTATCTGTCCTGATGAACCACGTGCACAAAACGTGGGGAAACACGTGTTGAGAGGAAATAAAATCAGTATGTGAATTAATGAATGAAAAAGGAAATTGAATGTAAAAAATAAAATATCACTAAAGAAGCAATCCTGTTGATGTGACGTATATTGTTTTTACCCGAAGCGCATTCCACATAAGTGTCTTCTAAAAAGAAAAATTTAATAAAATATTGCAGCAGCCGCAATATATACTTAAGGGCGCAAAATCCAGGTAAAGTAATAGTTAATTTTTGCACTCAGAAATCGCTGAAATGGGAAGCAAAAGCTGGCAAGGTCTGCAACAGGTTAAACAAAGCAACTAAACAGTAGAACTCAAAATCTGGTGCTGCAATGCCCCCAGTGTTTATATGGTTCAAACATCTTCTCCCATTTCATACTGGCTGTCTTTCCATGCCAAGCAAACGTTGTAACCATGGAACAGAGTTTCCCAAAGAAGGTTCTGCCTGGCCCTCTGGGTATATTGCTGAAGAGGTAAAGGAGTTTGGGAAGAACAACAATTTTCAGGATGGCTATCCAGCCGTATAGGGAGATGGCGAGTCTGGTCCATAGCTGAAATTTCGTAGTAAGTGATTGCAATAATTGTTCGTAGTTATCTGCATATAGCATCTGCCCTATCTCTGGATACCAGAATACTTAAGTATCGAATGTGCTGGGTCGACCGTTTAAGACCACAGACGTTTGTTGGACATTTCGTGGCTGGGGTCAACGGGAATATCTAGGATTTAGTATTATTAATTCTATACCCTGAGTACTCAGTGAATTCGTGTGACATAAAAGGTGCCAAGTTTGCTTCGGGGTCCCGGAAAGAGTGTCATCGGCACGTACAATGATATGGATTGAGTTGGGCCTGTCATTCTTATGCCTCTATTACCTTGTTTTTCGCCTTATGAAAGCCGCCATCGGCTCAAAAGTTAAAGCAAATGATATGGGCGAAAATGGTCAGCCCTGTCTGGTACCCCTTCCCAACAAGAACATTTTAGATCTAGTTTGGTTCGCGAGAACCCTAGCTCCACGTGCTGTGTATAGTAGTTGTGCACTTTTTTTTATTGCCATTTTATGGTTAAACAAATTAAACCTTTTCGCCACTTTTTTAATCCATAAAAAAAGAAAGGAAAAGCTTTATCCCCCTCACCAATATGACTTAACCATCCAGTCATGACATTTATTAGTTACATGTGGCTTCCTAAATGTAATAAAAAAATTGCAAGTACCAATTTCACAAAAGCCAGCGTGATAGAAATCTGCTCTCCCGATAATGGCATTTTCCACCATTCCTTTTTTGGGTGGTTGCCATACTTCTGGATTGATTCTGTCATCAACCGTACCCATAGATCCATTACAGCCGGGCATATCATGACCATGTGGTAGAGGGTTTCCACTGGGTTAAGTTCTTTACACAGGCGACATCCCAAATGACATTCTCCCTCCTCCCTTGGTCTCAATTTCCCTTTTCGGGAACAAATTCGGCCATATTCTCAGAAATTGCAATCTGATACCAATTGGGGGAAAAGCTGCAGGTACTTCGGCAAGCAGTTCAACTTCTTTTCCTCTCCCCAGGATTTACCATACAGTTTGAAAGTCCTCCTCTCATCGTGTTTCTGGATCCAAACCCTTCAATATAGTTTCAACTTTACTCTGTCCAGGTTGCACAACAGGTTAGTGACAGTTTCACCAGTTGCTTCAAGGTCCACAATGCATGTCCCTTCCCATTCTCGTAGAGATTGTTCAGTGTTAGATGTTGGGGTGTTTCCGAGGGTCTCAAAGCCACCACTCAGGTTTTCTTCCCTAAAGTTCCTCAGCAATTGTAGAGTTTTCCACTTCACTATGGCTTTTCGAGATGTCAACCCCAGCTCCATCCTTACAGCCTCCATCACCCATTTAATAAAGTAAGGGCCCATTCCAAATGCTTTTAGTACTGCAAATAGATACTCCCACCACACAGTCAAAAGCCTTTTTTCAGCATCTAGGGAGATTACAGCAGCACTTGCCCCAGGGTCTATTTGTGCCATGACCCGAAACAGTCTGCGAAAGTTCAAGGCAGTGGATCGGGTTGGAACAAATCCACTTTGGTCCGGGTGCACCAGGCCTGACATGCTAGGTAGCAGCCTGGTAGCCAACACCTTCGCAAAGATCTTGGCATCCAAGTTGATTAGGGATAGGGGTCTGTAAGAGGACATGTCCTGGGGTGGATGTCTGTGCTTCAGCAGTACAGTTATTATGGCTTCCCTCATGGATTCCGTCAGTATATCAGTATATTACGTTCCATCGTTTCCTCCACACCTTTAGTAATACAGGGGCCAGCTCCATCTGAACTCCTTGTTCAGCTCCCAGACTCTCTGAGACAGGTGCCTTTGCCGACGGCGGGGCTTTAATTGCTTCTACTATTTCCTCACAGGTAACTGGTTGCTCAAGAGCTAGTTTGACTTCTAGGGGCAGCTTTGGGAGTTTTAACCCATTGAGTCATGTATTTCTATAATGGTTTTATTATCCCGATTGGAATATTGCTCAGCATAGAATTTCGTGAATTCTTGATTTATTCCCTCTTCCCTTGTAATCACTGTGCCATCTGTAGTAAGGATGCTCGCAATTGGGTTATGTTGCCTTTCAGCTCTTAAGTTGGCCAGGGACCGTCCTGCTTTATTGCCCTCCCCATATCTGTGCCCTAACGGGGGCAGCAATGTATTTTATTTCCCCGGAAGCAAGTTTATCGAATTCTCGTAACAATTTATTGATGTGAGCAAGAGTGTTTTTATCGTGAGTGTCACTGATTCGATCTCTGCCGGTTCTAATCTCACAGATTTCAGGAGCCCTGTAGTCTTGGACATAAGGACCCCCTTTACCCAAACCTAAAATGTCTCCCAGAGTGTAGCATAACCATCAACCGACCCCTCGTTGTTGGTGAAAAATTATGCAATCTCCGTATGCAAGGATTCTGCTACATTAGGGTCTGTTAAGATAGCCGTGGCCATCCTCCATCGCCTAGCCGGTTTTGGTGTCTCACGCAGCACCAGCACAGATATCCAGGAGTGTTCTGAGAGTGTGCGGGGGTAAATATCACATTTTACCAACGCGTTCAAAATGGGAGGAGAGAAGCCAGTAATCGATGCACAAATCAGTCGTGCACAGAGGAGTAGTATGTGTATTGTCTCTTGTGCGAGTGTAACATTCGTGCATCGATCAGTGATAATTGCACCTGAATCTGTCCCCGGGCTGCCTTAGAAGGTGGCCTTTTAACAGAGGATCTGTCACATGTAGTATCTAACACTATTAAAGTCCCTTCCCGATATATCTAGCGTGGTGATTATATCCAGAATGATGGTGTAAAAGTTTGGGTCGTCAATATTGGGACCATAGGTATTGACCAGAGTGATGGGGTGTCCCCCCTACTACCCTCCAACCCCCCCCCCCCCCCCGAAAAACACTGCATATCGCCCCAGGGGATCGGTCTTGCTACCTACATATTGAAATCGCATTGGGTGTATCAGCATGAGCACCCCTCTAGCTTGAGTAGAGTAATCTGTGTGGTATCGCTGTTTTCCGCAGTTTGTAGTTACATTGGTATTGATGAGTTTCCTGCAACAATTTGTGTGGGTGAGGTAGGGGCCATTCTTTCTGGATTTTGTTGGATTGTTGAGCCCACGTACATTCCAAGACAGATACATTTTTAGTCCCATCGCCTGTTAGATGCTGAATGCAAATCCACACAGGCATCTATCTGTGTTCATACGTGAATTCTTGGGTGAGGCGCCATTTGTACTGGCATGACCATACATTTTAGAAAATGTAACTCTCAACTGGGCTTGAACTTCATATTCATCTCAATCCCGAACTGGCTATCAGGAAAGAACACTCCCTCACCACATTGACCCATCCACTCCCCCCTGCCCCCCCTCCCCCCCAACATCCCCTTCCCCATCTTGATGATTTTCCCATTCAAACTTCAGGAACTTTCCTGAGGGTTACCATGTTGCAACTATATGGCTGCCCCGACCAGGGGCCCCCGATCCAGTACTACGGGTTGCGTTTAGCGCCACCCACTAAAAAAAAAACTCAACCAATTTAAAGGATATCGTCCTTTAAATCATTCACTCTGCAGGGTCTTTTCTTTCTTCGTCTGGTCGAGGACTCCTGTTCTGATCCTGTCTTGACCCTCTCTGCGTTCTCTGGGGAGGGGGGGGGGGGTATAGAGGCCTCGATGTAGGCCATGGCTGCAGATGGGGTCTCAAAGAAGGGCACCCTTCCCCTGTGTTGGATCCTCATTTTAGCATGTAAAATCGGGGCGTAGGGCACCTGGTGTGCTGAGTAGTTGCTTGACTGGTTCGAATGACCTGTTTGCTTGTACGCATGCAGCAAAATCCGGATATATGTGTATGCGGTTCTCCTTGTAGTGTAATGTACCTTGTTCCCTAGCCATTCTGAGTATCGCGTCTCTGTAATTGAGGAGACAAATTATTGTGTGGGGCGGTGCTCCAGGTTTTTTGGGTACAGGGGCTAGAGTGCAGTGGGCCCATGCTCTGAAAAGGATTCTGCACCAAAGCGATTTAAGGAGAGATTTCATGCAAGCCTCCACTGCGCCTTTGCCAGTTTGTTCCGACACACCAACTATCCGGATGTTTCTCCTGGATCTAGATTTGAGATACTCTCGTTGTTTGCTTTGCATCTTAGAGAGGTCCCCTATTAGTTGAGCAATGTCTTGTCCATGTTGGGTAATTGTCGTAACTGAACTTTCTTTGTCCACCCTTGCCTTAAGGGAGCCATTGGTAGCAACAATGTCTAATTTGACGTTTACAGCTTGCAATCCATTCTGTACAATGGCTGTTAGGCGGTCCTCTGTCACAATCTCCATTTTCAGTTTGGGTGTTGGCAGCAGTCAACGTTTCCGCCGTGGGGCCCTTTACCTGGTTGCGTGTGAACAAATCCACTGGCCCTTTCTTTTTGGCGCCTGCCCCCTTCGTCATCGTTCCTGTTGCAGCGTTCTTTGTAACTTGCACTGCAAGATGGGTGGCCAGTGGGTGACTCAGTGACAATTGTTCATGCACAAAGGAGTGCATCTCACCAGTTATTGCCCGCACTCCCCAGGTGATAGGCTTGTCGCGATTGGGTTCCCCCACTACCAGCTGGATACATTCAGTGTTCGTGGGCTGAATATGCCTTCCTACCACACAACCAAGGAAGGACTCAACATGCCTTGTGCGACTGCCCAGGATCTGATTATGGCAGCCTAGATTCTGCTAGTATGTGTCACTGTCGATTCAGCGTCGCCTAGAATGCAGTTCAAAATAGGGGGCTATATTGAGAGGCTGTGTCGTCCGTGAGTGTGTACTGCGCATCCAGGGCCTCTCCCAGGAACCCTGCATGGGGAGAGCGTGTGTCTGGCTTGGCGTAGTCTGATGTGCACCCACTCTGTTTTCTGATTCAAAGAGAGGACTTTGTCCTCCCACATCGCGTGGCCGCCTGGTATTTAGTATGTGTGCGCTTCCAGACAGTGTCACTCCCTTGTGGTTATTTCTACCTCTCTAGGTTTCCTTAATTCTGAGAACAGTGTCAAGGCCTCACCATACACTGTCACCTGCCGTTGCCTCATTGCGCTGCACTGTTAGCCTCTAGTGTTACAGCCAATATTATGCTCTCACCCCACCAGGCGAGGGCTGGCCAGTTATCCGAGGCCCAGCCATGGCTTCAGCGTAACGGAGCACTTATGAGTGGGTCTGTTTGCAATTCCATGCAGCGTAGGATTCGGAGGTAGTCCGGGCATGGGCATCCCATTTGTGTGATGTCAGATGAATGTTCTCTGAACCCCAGTAGTAACTCCCACTCTCAGCCTTAATGAAGGGGTCAGTAGTATGTTGTTCCCAGCGAGTTATGGTTTGTATATTTTCACTCTGTGCCACTTCGAGGGGTGGACTATGTTCTCCCATGCATTTTTGCTTTGTTGGGCGCGGGTGATCAGCAACTGAGTGAAGGGCCTCCGTGTTTCTGCCCAAGGTTGCTTCCACTTCCCAGCAGCGTCTCGCGCTGGTCGTCTTCCAAAGTTATGTTGGACGTGTGCTGTAATGTTCAGGCTTAAATGGTGGCGGCTCCCTTCAGTGGAGGTGCAGTCCGCCCCCCCCCCCCCCCCCGGGGTTGGGACTGCGCTGCAGTGTCTCCCCGGTGTTCTCCGCCCTGCCAGGATTCTCCTTACGCCAGTCCTCAAAGCTCACCTTTGGTTCGTGATGGGTGTCCCTCCTCTGCTGCACCCTGGTATGGGATGATGAGTATCCATACGGTCCCCATCAGTGTTGCAGAGCGGCTCAGCCACACCACTGCGGGCAGGATCAAGTAGTCCTACAGGTTTGCGCATGTACCGGAGCGCTCACAGGGTGTTGGAAAAGTTCAGGCACCGTTTCAGCTGTGCTGTCTCGGGAGGATTTTTTTCTTTTTTTTGCGTCTTTAGTCCGATCCTCTGCGGGGCGTTCGTGGTGTTCAGGGTAGCTGGTCCAATCACTGCAGTGCCTTGTCCAGGTAGTATGCTGTAGCCAGCGCCTGCCGTTGATCTGGACCTCCTCCCCCTTGCGGCCCTCAACAGGATTCCCCAGTAGTTTCAGGCAGTCATCACATGGAGCCCATGGGTGGCCTGGACTCCTCTGTGCTCGCAGTGGATTTTGCTGTGCAGATTTCTCAGCGATTTCGTTGCGTTTCAAGACAGGATTTTCGGTCAGTGTCCCTTGGATGTTCTGACACCGAGGTGTATATTTTTCTTGTCTGTAGGTGGCCCCAAAAAAGGAATGCGAAGAAACCGGATGGAATACGGATCTGAGCTCTGTGGATCAGGGGCAGCCCGTTCGCACGCAACAGTGCCCCCCCCCCCCCCCCCCCTGACCCCCTCCCTCCCGAAGTCACTGTACCTTTGACAGGGGGTGCCAAGTCCCCATCTTGACTCAAGAGACACAAAAGGGTAAACATTGAAACAAACGCACATAACCCAACTCGCGCATCCTCTGAAAACTACCGCCAACCCTGTTCCACCCCCACCCGCTGACACCCTCCTAGGAGCCGCACCTGTTCCCATTCCCTCCCACAAGGCGTTTGAACTTCCCCCTCCAAAGCTGAACCACCCCACTCTGAGCACCCGCCAATGTCCCACCCCAGGCACTTCCTCCCCCAAAAGCACCGCCCTTAACCCAAATTCCCCTGATACAACCCTAAACCTGGCCAGGTAGATTAAACAATATCGCACCAGACTCTTTCGGGGACCACAAAGATGGGACATTACATGGCTCCATCAAGCCAGAGCCCTGAGAGCCCATCAAGTATGACTTTTCCTTTGAAAAATGGGGGGGGGGTTTATTTAATTTAGACTATTCATGCCCCCTGGATCTTACAACTGATCCTCGGTATTTGCCTTCCCTCCACCCTCATTTCATTGCTTCAACACCTCCTGCTCTCTCAGGGGCTCCCCTGATGCTCTCTGAATATTGTCCTCTGTAACAAAGTGGTAGCTCATTCCTTCTCACTCAGAAATCTGGCCGATGGGGGTACCTCCACCTATAGCGTGCACCTTTTTACCTTGTAGCATTGGGTAAGGGAGGCACACCTTTTGTATAGGTGGAGAGGTCCTGAAATCGACACTAGACCCCTCCAGTCAAAAGAGCCTCCCCCTGCCTTCTCCAGGATGCGGGCCTTATCTGTGGGAACGTAACCAGTACTTCGCAGGGGCCCCTGCCACCTCCCTCCACGGCCCCCATCAAGCATTATACAGGAGTCCTCCTTTGCTGCCAGGACCTTCGCCAGAATCCCATGTATCTTCCTGGGAGATTCACCCTCCGATTCCATGAGATCAAGAAACACAGGATACATTGCCTCTAACTATTTTCAATATCGTCAAGTTTGAGCCTTAGCTCCTCTTCCGTGCGTGTCATGATGCCTACCCCCAGGCATCCGGACCAAGTCCATCAGCCCTGGGAGCAGGCATCTAGACATTTAGTAAAACCTCAGCAGCCCCGGCTAGCCCCAGCTAGGGGCTATCTGGGTTCAGTCCTGGCGCCTTAGGCGCCAGGCTCATAGTAGGAATCAGTCCTGGCGCCTAAGGCGCCAGGCTCATAATCATTACTTACCTCAGGCAGACCATGCTGCAAATGACTCCAATCCAACATGAAGCCTCAAAGGACTATTTTTCTACAGGGACTATTTTTTACTCTGGTGTGGTTCTAGGGACTTCTTACCTGGGACTACTTTTGAGGCTATTTAAACCACACCCGACCAGCAACACACGCTTCGCGTTATTCTGCATCCAGCAGCGTAACACTCACCGTGCCTGCAGCCTGCATCCAGTCTTCTGCAACGCCCGCCTCGAATCCGGAGCTCCTAAAACAAAGAGGAAAGAAAGGGACAAGGTTAGAAAACAAACTTATTTCTATTCCACACCTGATTTTGGATCCATCTTGTCTCTGGACCTGTAAAGAACATCATTTCTGCACGCGCCGCACCTCCAGCTGCAGCGCCGCGCCATACTCGCCAGTCTTCACAGCATCCTTCGGGTCGGCGCTGCCTCCATCATTTCTTCGTCGAAGTTCGGCACCTAGGAGACAAAGGAAAACCACAAGGTGAGCCGAGGGAACCAACAAATATAATTCTTACCACCATAGACTTACCTGATTTACCACCGGAGGCATCCTTTTGTGACTCTCCATATTTTCACGTGCTGCATCTGTAAAGAGAGACCAAACACGTTTTCCTCGTGCAACATTTACCGGACAGCGCCGGGTAATAGACTCTTACCTGAGCGCCACCAGCTGCCACAAGAACATCTTTTCACGAAACGGCTGCAAGACAAGAAAGGAAGGGGGGGAACAAGAGTGAACATCGGACATATTGCACTCTATGAACTTAATACTTACTGGTCCTCACCAGGAACCTCAGAGTCAATACTCTTCGGAACTCTCCCGAGCCTTCAAACCAGTGAAGTAACTGGAATCGACGCACCCCTGCAAATCCACGCAGGATGGAGAGCTCCTCTTTCAAGAATATAAGGTGAGATTGCTGTGAGGGCATTTCGGAGGGGATTAGTTTGGGAAGTCTGTGGGGGTGCCATCACTTGAATCCACAAGTGGCTAAATCCATCTCCACTTGCAAGAGAATATTTCTACGGGTTAAGCAGACAAGATTAGGAGGGCAGATCCAGTCAGTCATCGCTGCACTACGCATCACGTGGGTGGAGACCGCAGCTGTCCGGCTCCGACGACGCCCCTGTGGGAGCCAGGTGAGCAACGGTGCGCTCCACTTCAGAAAGCCTCATGGGCAGCTGAGTCGCCAAGATGTCCACAGAGGACTGGTTGGCCTCCAGTCAATCTACCCTCTCAATGTTTTCGCCTTACCAGACAGTCGGTACGCATACCCCTGAACTCCTACGTGATGACTTGAATATCCTTGATCGTGCCTATTTCGGTGTCCTGGGCCCTTCCGGGTTGGTCACATTGGCCATGGCTTGTGGACCCCGGAATTGAAAGGGTACAGCTTTTGTCTCCAGTCCATCTGCCGCTTTATTATCTCTCGGGAATAAAGGATTTTGGATGCCGAGTGTCCAAGGTGAGCAGTACTGCTATTCCCCCCAGGAGGTCGCACTAGCACTCCAACCCCGTTGAAGCTGCAATGGTCATCGCTCACTCTGTGGATACTCATCCGTGCTAGTTTCAGTCCACCAGCACACCGCAGATGTGCAAGGCTGGTCCCCAGTTTAACTGTGCAAGATAGTGGAGGAATGTCACAAGTCGCTACGGTCATCTTGTGGGTTCCCCCATTCCCCTCTTGCTGAGTGCTGTACATAAACGCCTCCCTAGTGTGGCAGCAGCTCCTTTGAGCTCCTGGGCTCTCGCCTACAGTAATCAAAACGCCCTCTCACTATCTGGTTACTCCAGCCCTACACAGTCTGGCTACGACCTTCTTGCTGTCTCCACTAGGGAGCCCCTCTCCACACGTGTCATGCCACCAGGTACTGTTTCTCCAAGGTGGTGTCTGGGCGGGAGGGGGGGGACTCTGATGTTGCCTACGCTCTGCGGCCGTCACTGCACTCATGAAAGGGCCTGTTGCGGCACTATTGTCGGCTGCAAATCACCATACCCCACAACGGCTCGAGGCCCCCCTCTCTACAGGGCCAACCGTCCCCTATAATGGGGGGGGTGGGGGGGGGGGTGGGTGTGTGTGTGTGTGTGTGTGTGTGTGTGTGTGTGTGTACACTCAGGGGCGAAACTCCCCAGCTGTGGACTAAAGTCGCTTTTGTCACCAAGCCCTCTTCCCATGCATACAACTAAAGGCCCTCGGATATGCTGATCCACCGGGTCCAGTACCCTTAGAGGACGTCCACGAGTGCCGCACAACTTCGCCTCTCTACTGTCATACTTCAAACCCTGCAGTAATGCAGGTTTCCCCCTATGTTCTCCAAGAACAAGGGGGAAGATCATGGAGCTTCGTTGTCCGGCAGCCATCTTGCCTGTGCCTCCTGGTGGCATATATATATTAAGCTTGGAGTAAACGTTGTATTCCATTTTTAGATTGAGTAGGTTTGTTTTTATTATCTAAAATGGATATTATGTAATCCATACTTGAACAAGGTGCGATTATTTGGTATTAAGTTGTTTTGTCGCCAGGTTTTTAATTGGGTTTTTCCCCAAAAATATTCAGTGGAAACTCATGGAAAAATAAAGGTGAGAAGGGTTAGTGGGTATATGGATTAAATGGGGAAGGGGTTGCTTGGGGCGGGGGCACCCATGTTAAAAAAAAATGGCGGCAAAAGATCATGGGACCGTTGATTTCTTGCAATTGGAAAGGAAGATGCATGTTTACCTTAAACTGCACAACTGACAAGGCAGTATGCAACGTAGTAAAGCCAGTTTCTATGGCACTGATATGCTGGTAGCACTGATGGAAATGAGTAACAAAAAATAGGAAACCATGGATACGGTTTACAGTTGGTGTGTTTATAACCCATAGTGTGTTGTAACCCATTTTTGCACCTTTCATTTTGGGTGTATTTGCCTAATTTTAGGGAGTATAAGTGGTTGGTACAATGGCAGCATGACCTCCCGCATATTTTTCAATAAGCAACAGTAACGCGTGCTCGTGAATGCATGTCTCTTATAGTTTGTTTTCTATTATGGACTTTCTAGTGATACTTTAGGAATACTTTTAGCATTCACATTTGAAATTTGCTTCAATTGTTTATAAATTGTAGGTGTACATTTTTTTTGAAAACCATGGACGTAATCGTAAACAATTTTTAGCACGTTTCTTTCGCTAGCAACACAGCAAGTCTAGAACATGGCTGTTCTGTGCTGGTGATGTCAAGGCACGCTGTTTAAAAATCTATTGCTCTGATTGTACAATTAACTCAAACTTGCATTTGTGAGCGGAAGGCTCATTGTCTACCTTATGCATAGGTGAGTATTTAGAGCAGAACATTTGAGTTGTTTTTTGGGCGGTGGTGGGGTTTGTACGGCTGTTGGTTACCTC
Organism: Ambystoma mexicanum; assembly: GCF_040938575.1. Taxonomy (NCBI): domain Eukaryota; kingdom Metazoa; phylum Chordata; class Amphibia; order Caudata; family Ambystomatidae; genus Ambystoma; species Ambystoma mexicanum. The sequence goes on from NC_090931.1 coordinate 1,108,308,009, forward strand.
GCCATGGTGAAGTTGATTTTTGTTTTAACTTAACATTCAGTCTAGACTACTGAAGAGCAAAGATTTATATTAATATGAATTGTTTTCATTTTCAGATGGGTCACCCAGGCATTCCTCATTTTCAACGTATGGGAATGCCACACATGGGTCAAAGAATGCCCAACATGCCCCCAGTTGGTCATGGCATGATGCCCCAGATGATGCAACATATGGGAGGGCACATGGGAGGACCATCAATGGGACAGGTGAGCTTAAAGTTATCACAGTTCATACAATGTCATTTTTCATACTATACAGAAACTCACCAGTGAAAATTACGAAAAGGCGGTTTTTCAGAAACTATTGGGAAATAATATGCAGGAGTTTAATTTCGTACATTTTTTAAAGCACCCCAGGTTTGGGAGAACATAGTTTTGATCGTGATCAACCTGCCATTTTGGGTGTGCGCTGGACCAAGGGTGCACCTTATGTTGCTTACCTTGATTTACATGGTATCCGGTATAACTGCAATGCAATTATGGGAGATTCACTTCTGAAAACATTTATTACGTTTTGATTGTGAGTGAGGGAATTGGGGCATAGATGTTTGTTCTTCCGTCTCTCCATGACAAGGTCATGTTTTTCATGTTTACGTTTTTATTTGCACTGCGGCTTGCTGGCTTTGGATTTACCACATCAATCTAAAAATTAGTTAATTAAGCGTTTGCCACATTATTTTCTCTTGAGCTTAGTGTAATTCTCTGATAATGCAAGTGGAGTAGTACCCTTTCAGAGGCGTGGATAAACAATAGGTGGGCTGGGTGTATACAATCCAGAGTTCCCACAAACACTGAGCCAACATTCATAGATTTAGGGCGGGTGACTTTCCATGAAATATGAGCAACTTTTTTATTGGTGGTTTCGAAGTGATTTTCAGAGTCGGCACTTTCATGGGGCTTCTGAGAGGTCTAACTAGTTGATCAGCAATGCCTTTTTCCAATTGGTTCTAGCCAAACTTGGCATAGCATAGGCTGAGCAGTAAGGTGTAATCTTGGAAGACAAGAGTTCGCTGTAGAGGTACATTTAAAAACACAGCTCTCCAGTATTCGAGGTACTCGCAGATGCATAGAAACATTGCTTTTTTAATTTATTTATAATAAAAGGAAACTTGTGCTATTAAAAGTGAAGAATACTATGTCAACAATTATATTTAGTATTTATTTATATTGCACACCTAACCCCTAGAGGGGTAGCAAGGCGCAGAGGCAACAAGAGGTTTGCAAAGCTTGATTACATACAAGAAATGAAGTCCAGCCGTGGTTACAGTGCTGGACGCGTAAAAAGAAACCATGCACGCCGATGAGGCATGGGTTACAGAAATATACAATATAAGTAATACTATTTCTGATGTTTGTTAATCTGCTTAAATCACATGCTGTGCATAGGTCCGACATCCAGTGGTCACTGCGGCGTATTGGATTTTGTTTTTCGTAGTCGAAAAAGGGGACGTCGACAAGGCGTGTCTGTAACACTATCCCTATAGTGACGTGCGTTGTACCCACAATCCCTCACGCGCCGAGGTCCCTCAGATTGTTTTTTTCCGCCCAGCTTCTGATCGCCTTACGCGGAGCTCCTAGAGAGACATTGCAAATACTTAATACGGACCTCGGTCCTTAATTATACTTATTATATTGTTAAAGATCCCTCCCCTCGACGTTAGCTGTGAAGCTGTTTCTCCGCCGAGCAAGTTTTCGACAGAGGGGAAGAGACGGAGGAGATCCTTCGGCGCTGCCGAACACGTGGCCTGGCCTCGCCGGCCAACATACAGTAGGGAGAGTGGGGGTTCGAACTTTTATCTTCTCTTTGAGAATGTCTTTCTTTCTCCCCTAACTTTCCCTTGGGGTTATCACCAGTTATTATTGCCTCAGCTATGGAGAGGACACCTTTTAAGTTTTGCCCACGCTGTAGGGGCAAATACACTTGGAAGGACAAACACAAGCTCTGTAATCGTTGCTTGCCCCTCGATCATAAGGAGGACAGTTGCGCGGCCTGTAAGCTCTTGAAACCAAGAACTCTTAAAGAACGCAAAGTTAAGAGGTGGGCGGACTACGCTATGTCGAAGTCAGTTTCCTCACCCGCCGTTACAGAAAGTGACGAGGAGGGTGATAACTCGACGTCCGTTACGGAAGTCATTAACCCCCAGAAGGAGCGCTCGTGCTCCTCGACATCCGTCCCCGGCCCCGACGGGCTCGGCTCACGCCCTGCTTATGGGGATGAACACCCCGGCGACAAGGACGCACATAGACCCCATAGGCCTAAGCACACAACCCACGGCTCTTCTTCGTCGAAGACGAAGGGGACGCAGGGCACTCCGGCATCTACCTCAGACCGTAAGGGTCTCAAGCCCCACCCGCAAACGCAGCCGCGACCAGCGATTGGGCTTTCATCAAACACGGGCGCTACCCCAAAATCATCCGACGTAACGCTCCATAGAGCGGCCGTCGAGGAACAACGCGTAACGCAGGCAACGTCGACACCAGAGTCCTCTACTGACAAACTCGTTGTCGAGAGCCTGGCGAGAATTGTTTCCGAAGACAAACGTAAGCGGACGACGAAACAAAAGTCGAATACCGCACAAAAAGCTATGGAAACGCCGAAAAAGCACAAGAGTAGGCAGGAACTGCCCCCTTCATCTAAGGGCACTTCTGAACTACCGGAGGGCTTTTCAGAGGGCGACGGAAACCTTTCTTCGACGTTGTGGGAGCGTTCTAAGCGGTTTGAAGGTGAAAACACTGATTTCCCCCCTCTAGACTATTCAGGGGTCCCCCATGAGACCCTTGAAAGACTCCATTCTTGTATGGAGAAAATGGAAAGGTTTTTGGGAAACCAAAACCCACCCACACCCAAAAGACCAAGAGAATGGCCCCAGGACGACCCTAGGGTCAAGATTCCTAGGCTGTTTCCCCCTTCCACAGACTTATGACCTCACTGAAGAGGAGCAATACCTCCAGGAAGATGAGTGTTTGGGTGGAGAGGAAGAACATGAAGAAGAGGGGTTTGAAGAAGATCCTTACACTAGTGCAGGAGCTTTCAAAGAAGATACAGCTACCTCGCAGCCCTGGCAATCCCCATCAGTGCAGCCTTGGCAATCTCCATCAGTGCACTCAGACCCTGATGTCTTTCACCCTTCTCCTCCCAAGGATTCACCTATTGGAAACACCTCTCCCATAGATGACCAACCTTCACTTAATGCACTATTGCGCAAGGCAGCAGCGCATTTTGAAATAGACACAGGGGAGACTCTTCCGGACATAGACTTTGTAGAGAAAGTTATTAAAGAAAAAGCCCCTGTTAGTCAGTCTATTCCGCTCCTGGCTTCTATAAAGAGAAGAATAACTCCTTCCCTTTCCAATCCTGCCTTAGTCAGAGGGGTCAACCCTCGGATAGAAAAGCTCTTTAGCCCTTAGTCCTCTGACCCTTTGTACATCAGAGGACATTCTATTCCGGACTCCCTCGTAGTTACTAATACAAGGAAAAGAGCAGGGGTACCACTATCCACTAGTGAGGCACCACCTGACAAAGAGGGCAAGAAGCTCTATGCACTTGGGAAGAGAATCACGACGTCCGCCGCCTTCTCAACTAGGATTGCAAATAACAATTCCCTACTAGCTAGCTACGCAGATGCACAGTGGAGCAAGCTACGCAGTGAAGCAGAGGACGCACCAGAACCCCTGCGTTCACGCCTGTTAGCTACAATTCCACAGGGAACTCTTGTAAACCAGGGCATCGTAAAGAACTCCTTAGATGCCGCAGAGACGGCTGGCCGTTCCCTGGTTCAGGGAATACTTCTCAAACGCCATGTCTGGCTGCGCAATTCGGGATTTAACCCGGAAACCCAGGCTTCCCTGATAAATAAACCCATAGAACAAACACATCTGTTTGGGAAAGCAGTTGATGAGGCCCTAGAACATGCGAAGAAAGAGTTTGATACCATCAAGACTCTTGACCAAATTTCTAGGCCCTCTAAGAGACGTGGCTATGGCAACAGACACTCCTTTCGTGGCCAACGCCAGCAGCAAAACCAGCAATTTTACTCTGCTACCAACTGGCCCTCTAACCAGGGTAACAACACCCAGTTCAGGCAAAGAGGCCAACGCCGTGGCAGAGGAAAAGGTCGCTGCTCCAGCCCCAAAGGTTCCACGCCCAATACCAACAAATGACCCGAAGATTCGGGTCCCCTCCCATGCATCACCGGTCGGGGGCCGGCTAACATCGTTCCTTTCAGCATGGGAGGGAATATCGTCAGACCGCTGGGTATTATCCACCATAGCCCACGGATACTGCATCGAATTCAACGGTTCCCCGAAGTACAGACCCCCACGGAACCGACGCATGACACTGGAACACCTCACCATTCTTCTTCAAAAAATAGAAGAGCTACTGAAAAAAGAAGCTATAGAGGCTGTCCCCCCTATCTCAGGTAAAAGAAGGTATTTATTCAGTGTACTTCCTTGTACCCAAAAAGGACTTAACCATGCGCCCTGTATTAGATCTGCGCCCAGCGAACAAGTTTACGAAACCCCAAAAGTTTCGTATGGTGACCTTGCAGGAAGTAATCCCACTCTTATCACAAGGGGATTACATGACAACACTAGACATGAAAGATGCATACTTTCATATTTTAATGTTGCCAGCGCACAGAAAATACCTCAGGTTCAAGATAGAGAACAAACGCTACCAGTTCAGAGTACTACCCTTCAGGATAGCATCTGCACCAAGGGTATTCACGAAAGTACTGGCAGTGGCAGCGGCCCACCTGCGCAGGTTATCCATCCCGGTATACCCTTACCTCGACGACTGGCTCATAACAGGGGATTCTTACGAAACATGCTTCTCCAATACCCAAAAGACCGTAGACCTTTTGTCCCAACTGGGCTTCTCCATCAACGAAAAGAAGTCCAGCTTAGACCCCAGCCAAATCAAACAATTCCTAGGGGCTCTAATTCGAACAAAGGACGGCCTCGTCTTCCCCTCCAACGAGAGGGTCCAAAACATGCTGTTTCACATCCCCCATTATGTGGCGGGTCGAGAGGTGACGGTACGCAAAGCAATGCGCTTGCTAGGGATGATGGCGTCATGTATTTATTTGGTACCTCATGCGCGCCTGCGCCCAATGCAAGAGTGGCTCTACAGCCAGTGGTGTCAGGCCAGTGGACAATGGGACGATCTAGTGGTGGTCTTGCAGGCCTTGGTTCTCTCGCTACGGTGGTGGACAAAAGAAAACCTGTTATTAGGGAAAACTTTTGCCACACCCGCAGTGGAAGCCACTCTAACCACAGACGCATCCCTTACAGGATCGGGGTCTCACCTATCCCATCAGACTGCTCACGGAGCGTGGACTCCGAGCTTAGCATCCAAGCATATAAACCTGCTGGAACTACTAGCGGTGTTCATAGCACAAAGCCTTTCAGGAACACCTACAAGGAAAGACAGTGATGGTCCTCACAGACAGCACCACAGCCATGTACTACCTCAACAAGCAAGGGGCCACTCCCTCCCCAGGACTGTCCAAGCTGTCCCAGAATATATGGAAGTGGGCTCTCAAACACATGTTCCTACTATCACAACATGTACCAGGGGAACTCAATCTGCTAGCAGACAAACTCAGCAGAGACCTCCCCCTGCCCTCAGAGTACGAATGGCAATTGCACAAAGACATCGTCTTAGACGTCTTCACGCAATGGGGATTCCCGGAAATAGACCTGTTCGCAACTCTGGAGAACTCACAATGCCAAAGTTACGCCTCCAGGTACCCACAGAACCAGTCCAAGGGGAACAGTCTGTCGATTCAATGGTCAGGGAAATTTGTTTACGCCTTTCCCCCGACTCCCCTTCTCAACAAAGTGGTGCACAAGATGCACCAGGAGCAGGTTACCATGATACTAGTGGCCCCAATGTGGGCCCGGCAGCCATGGTTCGCTCACTTGATGGAGATGTCCCTATCTCCCCCAGTGAAACTTCCCGGCCCGTACAACATGCTGTCCCAGGACAAGGGCAGGACACTGCATCCATGCCCTCAGGCCATGAATTTAGCAGCCTGGCTCCTGAGATCATAGAATTTGGACATTTACAACTCCCGCAGAGATGTATGGACATCCTCGGGGAAGCCAGAAAACCTAATACTCGCTACTGCTATTCTAGCAAGTGGAAAAGATTTGTCATCTGGTGTAGAGGTAAGAGCATCAACCCGGTTGACTGCTCTCCCACTGACATTGTTCTGTACTTGACGCATTTACTGGATTCAGGTCTAGTGTTCAATTCCATTAAAGTCTCCCGTAGCGGCACTTTCTGCATACACCACTTCCCAACTTATTGTCGTGGTGGAAGATACCAGTTATCAAGGCCTTCATGGAGGGGGTAAAGAGAATACACCCTCCGATAGCTAACCCAGCTCCCGGATGGGACTTAAATTTGGTACTTTCTAGACTCATGGGCCCTCCTTTCGAACCCATGCACAAGGCAACTCTTAAAGACCTCACTCTTAAGACTGCTTTCCTAATAGCTATCACCTCCATTAGGAGAGTAAGTGAACTACAGGCTCTTTCTGTACTAGACCCCCTTCGTAACAGTTCACAAGGATAAGGTGGTTCTACGCACACACCCAAGGTTTGCACCAAAATTCATCTCGAAATTTCATGTAAACCAGTCAATAGAACTACCAACGTTCTTTCAAAACCCTTCCAGCTTGGGATAAAAAAGTCTGCATACACTAGATGTACGCAGAGCTGTCATGTTCTACATGGAAAGAACCAGACCACTGAGAAAGACTAATCAGTTCTTTGTCTCTGTGGCAGCAGGAAGAGAAGGAGATGCAGTTTCAAAGTCCACTACATCTAGATGGATTGTTCAATGCATCACTCTCTGTTACACTCTTGCTAAGAGAGAACTACCCTTCAAGCCAAGAGCACATTCCACTCGAGGCACTGGGGCTTCCATAGCGTTCATTGCAAATGTTCCCCTTGAGTCCATCTGCAAAGCGGCTACCTGGAGTTCTGTGCACACCTTTACAAAACACTGTCTAGATGCACACTCGAGATCTGACTCCCAGGTGGGACAGGCAGTATTAAGACATCTTTTCTCTACTGTTCCTTCTCATAACCCACCGCCAACACCGGGTACTGCTCGCTAGTCTATGCACAGCATGTGATTCTAAGCAGATTAACAAACATCAGAAGACAATGCATTACTTACCGTAAAAGCATTTCTGATGGTTGTATCTGCTTAGATTCACATGCGCCCACCCTTCCTCCCCGCTCGGATGGAAGGAACATAGACATCCTTTTCTATATTTTCTCTCTCTTCTGTACTCACTCACGTCTAGAAGGCTCCCTCAGGGCAGAAAAATACAAACAGAGGGACCTCGACGCGTGAGGGATTGTGGGTACAACCCACGTCACTATAGGGATTGTTACAGACACGCCTTGTCGACATCCCCTTTTTCGACTACGAAAAACAAAATGCAATACTCCGCAGTGACCACTGGATGTCGGACTTATGCACAGCATGTGAATCTAAGCAGATACAACCATCAGAAATGCTTTTACGGTAAGTAATGCATTGTCATATAATCGGTTGTCTCAACTACACTGAGCAGTTGACAACCTAAATGTAAATATTTACAATCATAGTGTTGGACCATTAGGGGAGCAAGAGGTCGTTATGTGTCGTGAGTTTTGAGCCAATGGATGGTCTTAGTTCTGAATAGGCGGTAGGGGAGGTCCTCCCTGCAAGGTGGTGGAAGGGAGTTCCAGTATTGTGCTGCTTTAACAGGAAAGCTGTTCCCACCCGACATGGAACGTTTAAACCTGGGCACCAGGAGGAGATTGGAATAGGCCATTCTAGGGGCGAGAGGAGGTAGTTCTGGTGAATCTAGTGATAAGGTATTGAGGGGCTGCTTGGTGGAGGCATTTGTGGGTCAGGGAGACCGATTTGAGGAATATTTTGTCTTTGGTGGAAAAGAAAGCCAATTGACAGACCTTCTAGTATCAGAGATGTGGACTTTCTTTGGGATACTGAGGGCTGCTTTTAGGGCGTTATTTTGGAGGATCTGAATTTTGTTGGTAATATATTGGTTGCATCCTACATAAAGTGCGTTGCAATAGTCCAGCTTGGACAGGATCAGAGCCCTGGCTAGGGTGATACAGTGAGACTGGGAGAGAAAAGGTTTGGCTGCTCTGATGAGTTTGCATGTATAAGATGTGGCGGATGCCATAGCATTAACTTGTTTTTTAAAGGTAAGAGTGGAGTCTAGGTAGACGCCGAGGGTTTTGACCTCCATGGCTACCGTGATCTTATTATTGTCAATTACGAAGTAGGAGTAGTTTTGGTCTAGTTTAAGGTTATGTGAGGACCCTAGAATGAGGAGTTCTGTTTTGTCGTCATTCAGGCATAGACCGTGTGAGGCCATCCATGCCTGGATGATTAGGTATACTTTGTTGAAGAAGGCCAAATCCTTGTCATAATCCCCCGTCAACGGGATGAGGATCTGGGTATCATCGGCATAAACTAGTGTAGGTGATACCCAGACCTTCTAGATCATCAAAGGGGCTTTGTGAAGATGTTGTACAGGGTCGGGGAGACGCGAGATCCCTGGGGCACTGTAACGCTCACCTGATTCCCGTAGAGGCGCCGGTCTTGACTGGGCGTATACCGTATCTTCAAAGGTGATGTGTAACACACGGCTGGCTCTTTGGGCTGGACCTCTGTGCACTGTATGTCTGACTCGAAGGGAAAGATGTCTGCAGATAGAAAATATGGGATTAAGGAACTGGGTTATTGAATGTCTCTTCTTCCCTTTCTCTTCTCCTGCAGAACCCCAAAGGTTAACGCTCTCACCTTAGGTAAGTGAACGCCGTGCTCTCCATCTGCCTCGGGGCAGGGTGCTGTAACCAGTTTCTTCACTGGATAAGGGGAGCAGGCCTCTTGACTTCAGAGGACTGCTGTCCGTCGTTTACTGCACGAACGGTAAATTTCGAGTAATCCTAGTGTCTTTTAAGTCTTTAGTAATGATGTCTCTTGTTTTCCAGGGTTCCGGCGATGGCGGATGACGGGCTGAAGTGAGTTGAAGTGAGTTGAAGATGGAGCCTGTGTGATGAATAGAAGCGCCTGGAAGCACGTAAGTAAGCGCTTGTTGCCTGCTTCACGATGCGCTCTAACTGTCTTTTTATTTTGCAGGTACAAGTTCGGAGGGGCTGCAGGGTGCCGGAATACCCACTGGGTTAGATGTGGAAAGGAGTAATGGCACGTGAGTATTAAAGTTCCCCAATGTCTTTAAACGCACCTTGTTTTGTCTTTCAGATGCGGGATGCAGCGCCGAAGACCTCCGGAGCGCACGAAGAGTAGGTAAGCCTTTGTCTTTCAGATGCCGGAATGCAGCGCGAGGCGTTGGTGACAGCCGATGGACCAGGTAAGTGAAGAGCTGTCACTGAAGACCGTAATGCTAACCTGTTCTTTCTTGTCTTTATAGGTGTTGCTGAAGACTGGATTCGGGATGGTAAGCCTTTTTCCTTAGGCCCAGGATCAGATGCAGAAGACACGATGAGCGTTCTGCTGCAGAGGATGCAGAATAACGCAAAGCAAGATTCATCCATCGGGTGTGGTTTAAATAGCCTCCTGTAGTGCTTAGGTGTCTCCTTCCACAGCCACGCCTAGGTAAGAAAAGAGTTCCTGCTTTCCAGAAGAGTTCCAGTGTTCTGAATCTAGGGAGTGGCTCCTGCCCCACCCAACAGGAAAAGTAGTTCCAAACAGAAGAGGATCAGAGGCTCAACTGGCAGGCAAGTAAGCAGCATGGTCTGCTGCAGGTAAGTCCACCCAAGCATTATGAGCCCGGCGCTTCCATCGCTGGGACTGGGCATATTTATGAGCCTGGTGCCACTGGCGCCAGGACTGGGTCCAAAAGGTCCCAATTGGGACTGGTTGGCACTCGGAACCTGGGTTATGGATCTGCTTCCAAGGGAGTTGGGAAAACCCTGACCTTTTGGAAGCAGAGATCATGACAGGCACGCCACAGGTGATGGATGTTGGGCTGGCTGCTGCTAGTAGGGAAAAGACTCATCGTGCGGTTGTTTAGAAAGGATTGGATCCAGTCAGTTGCCTCTTGAGAGAAGTGGGCGGCTTTTTGAATGTGGTCGCATAGGATCTCGTGGTCGACCAGGTCGAAGGCAGCCGAGAGATCAAGAAGTAGCAGTAGTGCCACCTTACCCTGATCTCTCAGCTCACCTATCTGTGCCTTAAGATCTATGCGGTTTCGGTGCCGTGTTGAGGCCTGAAACCAGATTGTCTGACACCTAAGAAGAGGTGGAAGTGCTCAAGGTAATGTTGGATTTGCTGATATGCTATTTTGAGGATTTTAAGAAGGAATGGTACTGGGGTGGTAATTAGTGGGGGTAGAGGGGTCTAAATTCGTTTTTTTGAGCAGGAGGAGGACCCATGATTGTTTCAGATTTTTAGGTACGCTGCCTGATGTAAATGACGCATTTATTAGTTTGGTAATGGTGCGAGAGCGCGAGCCGCATACTTCATCAATTGTGCGGGGCATAGGTCCCCATGGCAGTTCGAAGGTTTGAGGGTGAGAATGACCTTTTCTACCTCTTTGGTGGATACTCTGTGGAAGTTAAAATGGGGAATGTGCACAGGGGGTGTGTCTGAGTTGGGTGTATCTTTTTAGGGGTGGGAATGCTGGGTTTAGTAGAAGAGTCCTTTTTAATGTTTAGCTTTGTCTTGAGAGAGGAGATTTTGTTAGCTAAGGCATTTTGTATACCTGTGCACCAGTTTTTATCCTTGAGGCACGAGTCAGGAGCTTGGATGGGAGATTCAACCTCTTTTAGTATTGTAAAGAGCTCTCTGGTGTTGGATTTGGCTTGTGAGATTCGAGTGCTGTAGGACGTTTGTTTGGCCAGGATGATTTCTTTTTTATAATGAGAGGCTAGTCTACTCAAGTTTTTCTTGTTGTTTTTCTGAGGGAAGTGATCTCCAAATTTTTTCGCAGCGTCACTTTTCCTGTCTGAGGGCTTTAAGATGAGGAGAAAACCAGGCGTTGTCTTTTCTTGGTTTGCTCTTTTTTAACTTCAGTGGGGCTATGGCATCAAGAGATGAGGGCATGACTATTATATTTGTCTACCATAATTAAGGGATCTAAGTGGTCTGGAATGGCATTCAAGGTCTGTGCTATTAATGGGATCAAATTTTCGGGGGTGATCTTTTTATTTCTGGTCTGAACAACTGGAGCTATATGGTCAATTTGCGCTGGTGTCGGCTCTGGGGTGAACGATATCAGGTGATGGTCTGTCCAGGGCTGTGGAAGTATAGAAGAGATCAAGACTGGGCAATTGTGCACGGCTAGCCAGTCCAGGGTTCTACCTTTGGTATGAGTGGGCTCAGTGATCCTCTGGGTAAAGCCCAGTTCCTCTAAGGTATTATTAATTATTGTGGCGTTAGCATCTGCGGGGTCACTAAAACCAAGGTTGAAGTCTCCCAATACGATGCTTTGTGAGGAGTTCTTGAGTTTATTTGATAGGGTCATTTGAAGAAGACCTCACAAATATCCTAAGGGTCCAGGTGGACGGTAAATAAGGTGAATAGAGCTGGATTGTGTATTAGATAAGGTTAACTTTGCAGTTAAGGATTCACAAGATCCTATGTTGGCTGGTGACTTAATGGATAGAGGGAGTTTGGTTTTAGCTATAATGGCAAGACCTCCACCTCGAAAGGCGGTACGATCGAGTCTTAGTAGCGTATAGTCATCTGGTATGGCTAACATAATTGCAGGGCCTGCTTTTGGATGTAGCCAGGATTCGGTTACGGCTAGGAAGTCCAAGTCTTCATTGTAGAGTAGGTCAGCAATGTCTGTAGCGTGGGCTACCATGGAGCAGACGTTTATCAATGCTCCCTTGGTCTCAGGTTGTACTGGTTTTAAAAGTGATAATGTGGGTTTGAATGTCTTTCTGGGTGTGGATATGTTCACGATAGAGTCTACTGTTTAGTTGAAGAGGGTGCTAGGAGGGGCTGTTGGGACTAGTAATAGCCTTGCTGTGGGCTGATTTGGCTAAGGGGTCATAAAGCCTTGCACGTAGTTTGAGGTTCCTCTGGAGGACAGTACAGGGTGCAGAGATCATATCAATTGGTTTGTGAGAATTCGGTGGGGACTTGTGTGTAGGTGAGTTTGATATCATGGTCGGGTATTGGATATTCATAGTATAGAGAAGTGATCTAAGTATCACAGTATAGAGCGTATGGAGATACATTGTGTACGTCGATAGGATAGGATGGGAGCGGGGTGGTTATTGGCAGTTAGCATACAGTCGTGAAGTACCTGGGTATGAAAAAGCAGCAGTATGAATGCAGGGGCAGTAGCACACCACAGAAGGGCTAAATGCAAATCGGGGCGCAATGCACCTCTAGGCTAGTTGATGCTAAATATAGGTACATTTGGGTGCGATGCAGCCATTGAATGTCGTAGTACACCTCAGATAAAGTACATAGTATAATAGTGCTGCTGAGCAGTAGGCGCTAAATGATGCAGTAGGGCGAGAAAACCATTTATAGCAAGACATGCAGAGACATCACCCACAAGACACATTAGGCATTGGGAGTAGATGAGTAAGGGGGAGTATGACGGTGCACGTGATTCAGGTTAGGGCATGGTCATAGCAGTTAGGCTGCATAGGCAGTTCATTTTAAGAGTGGTCACACATGTGTACTGAGGAAGGTTTGGGCTACTGTGGCAGTGCAGTGTCTGAAGAGGGATGGAAGAGTACCTTGTATGAGGAGGGTCAGGGGGTCTGGCAGACGGCAGTCACGGCACCGAACAGGCACAAAACAGGTGCTGGCCTTGCCTCCCGTGGGCCTTGGAGTGAGTGGGCCGGCTTCGCCTGCTGGTGACCAATGGGAAGGGATATGGGCCCGTAGACCAATCAGCTCACCGCAGGGACCTGGATTCAATTGCAGGTATTTTAGGCAGTAAACTATCGGCCATCTTAGAACGCTGGGTACCTCGTGTACCTTGATGGCGGCAGTATGCTCAGAAAGGTGGTTCAGGATAAATAAACGCGCAAATTTCGTTTTGCAGGCTCCGGAATCAATGCGTGCTCATTAGGCGTAAAATTAAGGATTTTCGTACGATTTTTGCACGGTTGAACGGGGGGCATCCACGCTTACCATTAAAGATGGTCAGCAAGGCTGGGCAGCTGGTATGCTCCCTGGGTCCACTGCTCCTGCAGGGACATGACCTGGAGCTCCTGCTCGACAGGTGGGTGAAGGGGACTATATACTTGTTTCTGTATACACTAAAGGTAATCTCAAGGGGGGTGCCACACCACTTTAGAACTAGTTTCAAATACTAATGCAAAGCACAAGAACTACTGTGTTAAGGTAAAGTGGAGAAAATAGAAATGGGTAAGCAACAAAAACCATTTCCTCATAATTATACATTAAGGAATTAGTCATCATAATCCCTATTGACCTACTTGTACCCCTTAAATACATTGGTGTGCCCCCTGATCACGCTCACACCAGATTAAATGCACCCCTCTAGGGAATTAAGACCACAAGTCTATTTTGCAAAAGATTAAAAAAATTATCTGTACAGAAGTGAGGATTGGCAAAGAACTCTGCTCCAGAGCTGTATATTCTGTCTGTCCAACCGCTCCCAGGTCCTGTAGACTGGTGCTGGGCCTGGAGCTTAAATACTCTTGACTTGGTTACTGGATACCAGCAGAGCTCATCCAAAACTGTTCTTGCCCTTCAAGGGATTCTGCAGTCTCCAGTGTTGCATGACCAGGTTTTCATTTAGACCAATCCTGCTTAACATACTGCTGCTTCTGCAGGAATACATTGTAGCTTTTGCTTAGCATAATTTGCTGTCATATAAACATTCATACATAACACATCTTCCTGCCATTCTCTCAGCACTTCACCCCATATTCTTATTTCATCTGGTCCAGTCATTTCTAAATAATGTTGCATTGTGTGCATGAGCATGTACGTTCTCCTATTCTTAGTCTGCATGGACTTTTGATGGCCAGGAACAGCCACTGTGTGCTCTGTGAGAGCTAGCCTCTGTGACACAATGCATGTAGTCTACTTTTAGCACAGGCTGCATTCACCTTGTGCTTTGAGCAGAGCTAACTACAATTCTAACAGTGTTACAAATATAGTCCTCTAAATAGTTATTTGCACCTCTTGTATTGCTTAGAAAATAGTTAAACCGGAGTCTTGCCTAATTCTAAAGCACATGGGGAAACTTGGGAATGAAGGAAAGCACTAGGCTCCTTTCCAACGTCCCCCCCCCCCTTTGTTACTTCTACAGTAACAAACTCATCCCCACCTCGCATATCTACAACCCTAGAAATATTAGTTTGAGTTTTGCTGTTTATTGTATGGCAAGGCAAGATGTTTCAGATCCCCCAATTGATACCATCATATTTGCACTATTAGGGACTATAGGAACACATCATCAGTGACCTCATTGGCACGTGCTGAAGAGAACCAAGAAGAACCAGTATTTTTACTGCTGCCTCCAGCCATGATGAGACCGAATCAGAGGCAAGCAATGGCCAATTTGTATTCCGAACTCTACCTGCAACGCCTCAATGACTTGGGATAGAGAGACATTCTCAGCATCCTCCGGGGGTATGAAAGTGCAGCAGCTGCTTGTAGCCCAGGAGCCAGAAAAGATGAAAAAGAAAGTCTCTGAGCTAAAAAGCTGATATTAGTCGGGTATTCCTCTGAGCAGCGCGGAACAATCTTTTGAGATAGTTTGCGCTCTTCTTTCTTACCTGCCATTGAAATCTTCCTTTTTCTGGCAGCATACCAAATTCTTGTGTGATCTGCAAGCTCCTTTCTGCTTCTTTAGGTGCTAGTGGCTGTTGGCACCTTGACAGGCATTTCTTCTCTCTTCAGGTGTTCTTCGAGGATTACTAGTAGCACTGAGTGCAGGGTGGCCAGTGAATTGTCCCTCCAAGGTGGTAGGAGGTGCAGGTAGGCTTGTCGGCCACAAACCCAGTAGTAATCCATCACCGCTGCTGTACCTTTCTTCATACCAGGGATCACAAGAGTGTGGTTGCGCCACCAGGAACTGTTCCTTCATTGCTAAAATAAAGTTCAAAGTTTTTGTCTATCTAGCTGCACTGGCTTCTTCATTGTTGCAATCCGTGTCAGCCTTGTGATGTTTTGGGACCATATTTGCGCACACATAGTTTCTTTTTGGGATATTGCTTCTCTGATGCACTCGAACAGCCCTTCTGCCAGGCTCATCACTGTGGTGTCCTGCCATTTGTCATTTGAGTAACCTCCCAAGGAGAAATATGGCACTTGTAGACACTGGCAGTATTTTGTGTTGCCATTGCATAACGCTGTGTCTAGGTCAATGCTCCTCAACTTCACACTATGTTCCTGGAATGTGCCCTTTATCCTGTATAGTGCAAGATGTACCAAGCATTGGGCCTCTGTAATTGGGACTGAATGTGGAACTAAAACCTTAGGAGCCCCTCATGCGTGCGGGATAAGTGCACACATGTAACAGCTTTCTGATTATATTCCTTCCTGCAATGCGCATATCAGAGTACCAGCTATTCAATGTTTCAGCATTCTGGACGTCAGAAATGGTGTCAAAGCCCAACCCCTTATATAAATCATACGTCATTCATACTTCCTGTTCATTCGTCTAAGAAAGCTTGTAGGGGTGGCCAGCAAAAAGTGAGACCTTTTTGTGATTGTGTTTTTGTTTCACAGATATATTTATAGTAGCATTATTTTCCAACTGTCCATTTCCCCCCTCTTATATTGCCACCCATATAACAAACCTACCTTCATCCACCCAAACAACCACAACCAGTGTCATACAAAACATAGTAATAAAGAGGCACTACATAATTTCTAAAACAAAGTAATGTATTAACTTTATCCCGACTTAACTATGCCCTTCACTAAACTTTTGTCTCGGGTGCTCTTAGGACGTCCGAGAGATGCACCCAATATCCAACTCCTTCATAGGGACGGCGAGAGGAGCACAGAACACCACCTCATATGGACCTTTAAACCTGGGGCTGATAAGTTCCCCAGATAATAATGGTCCAGTTGTAATATGGGTAATCGTGTGTATGGACCGGTGGTCACTATTTCACTCCCCCTTTACCACACGCCACTACGGCCCCTGTGTGCTTCCGCCACGTCCCCTAGTTAATTATTTATGACCCTTGAACATATGTCCTCTCCTTCCATCAATGCATGAGCCGTTGTTCAGAGTAGGAAAATAAATAGAACTCCTGTATATAATCCGGAGTTTCTAAACTATTTGCACCGCCCTGTCTTAAGTCCTCAAATTGTCTATTCATTTTGTCAGTCCATTCAAATGTAATTTTGTCCTCTGTCCTTCCCTGAAAATGTTTAACAATGGCCTTGCGTAGACTGCGTAGTCTAGGATCCATGCCCTGCAATAATTACATAAGCCCAAATAACTGCTACATTGCCTTCCCAGTACTGAGCCTAGGGGTGGCGCGTACTACGGCCGCCCTATCTGGTAATTATTTTTCCCCATTACAGAAATGAGTTGTCCAAAGTATAGTCCCTCCAGTTGGCTGTATTGTAGCTTCTTTTTATCAGCCTTTTGTACCCTTTGTGAGCCAGCAATTGCAATAATGCAACAGAATCCCTCCTGTACTGATGTTTATTTTCACTACATACCAACCGATCATCCACCTACTGGATGATTGTGCTAATCACCTGAATTCAAGGTTATCTCTACTGGGGCACATCTCTCAGTAACCCATCATGTGGATTAACAGTCCATAATTGTGCTGGCACATAGTGCATGTCCTCCTCAAAAAATAAAAACCTCTGTTACCACTGCCATCAGGGGGCACTGTACCTCCCTATGCTGCACCATGATATCACAAGGGATGCAGATTCCCAAAATCTCAGTTTTGTTCACTGCCCTCAAATAACTCCTCAGTCACTTTCTTCAATTGTACTGTCGGGTCTTTACATAATATTGTGTGCTAATCGCACTCGTCCTGGTCGTTTCCAATCAGAATTACTTTTTCTGACATTACTAGTCCTTGTAAATCTAATGACAATATTGTCCCTGCCACCATCTCGGGTGGCACCATGGGTTGGAAAATAAAATCTGTATGTACTCGCCAACACCTTGTCACAATTTAAGGCACTGCATTTACTAATACCTTAATACCATAACATAAAAAATATATCTGGGACCACAGGAACCCCATGTACAACAGACTCCCTTGCTATTGCACTGATTATTACCATTGATTGAGTTACACACATCCATGGAGTGGAACACACTACCCCTTGATCTGTGAATAAGTTATATTTATTGTACTGAGCAGTTCCTACCCAACAATCGCACTGGGGAACTCTCTGAATATAACAAGGGGGCTCATACTACCTCCCCTCCCACTTTTATATCCAGCTCCTCAGTGTTTGGAAATAGCCCTAGAGAATCCCTGCATTTAATAGTTTTACCTGATAATGGAAAGTTCCCCTCCATGATGCATGATTTAGTTGCACCTGAAACTACCATAAATATAAATTGCCTATTTCTACCTCCACCAAGGGCTCCTCTTCAGGGTGTGCGGTTATCAATAGGATTGGACATGCAAGTGCCTTCTGTGGGCTGTCCTAATCAGAATATGTATTTGTCCTGGGCAATGAAAAAGGGCCGCCCGCGTCATTTTAACTCCTTGGAATGGGGCTCGTGTTCCCCCTGCCATTCTGTTAAACTATGTTCCCTCACCCTGCTGTAGTTGTTGCCCTTGCCTGACAGACCCATAAGGGAACTGATTTGACCCCCTCACCAAATTGCTGTTGTCTCCTTCATTGAGGCCCTTGGAATCCCTGCACTGGAGGTGATGGCCCATAACTAAATCTCATCCCAGGCCTGTTCCTGTATTCCCTTGCAAAATGCCCCCATTTTCCACAATACCAGCACTGTGATGTTCCCAATCCTCCTGCCCGAGGCGGTATCCTCCCAAAGCCTCTTGCTCTTGCTACTCGAAAGCCTCCTTTTCCCCTTGGTGCTCCTTCATAATGCCACTGTGGGTTGAGGTACTGTTCCCCTCCCCCCCCCCCCACCCACCCCATTGTCCCTGTCCTCCTTCACCCCATAGTGCTGAAGGTGTGGCATTCCCATTTTGTTGAGTATCTCCTGTCCTTTCCCCCTGAGCCGGTGCCTTCATTGGTGCTTGAAAGACAACCTTATTTAGTTTCTTTTCCACAAGTTTTGTCTCGTCAATTTGCGGCTTCTGGACTGTCTCCCTGTCCTGCTCCTTGATTCTCTTAAATTGTGGACTATTCTACTTTGTATCTCTGCCCACCCTTTGGCTTTAATTCCCACAATTGTATCTAGTGCCTTCTGGACCTCTTTTGGTACTGTCTCAACTCTTCAAATTTCCTGTAACTTAAGAATAAACCTAACTGGGTCCTCATCGTCCATTGTGCACTGCATTAAAGTATGTCGGGGGTATCTGGGTACACCCTTCGTAGGGCAGCCCATACCCTTACCACCTCAAAGGCTGCTCCATCATGTTCATGATCTGCAAGACTGACCCCAGCCCTTGCCCGTATGTCCCCCAACTATGGTGACCAGTAAACCTAGTCTCCTAATGCTAAGGCTACCCCTGTTTGTTTTTCAACTTCATAGATCCATTTACTAGCTCTGTTTATAAGCTGGGGGAGAGCTTTAATCAAATTATTTTTGTCCATTTGAGGCCATGGCACATACTGCGTTATCCCTACTCCTTTATGTATTAGAGGCATCTGCATATCTATTTTGTTTTCTATCCCTTTAGTATTCTTCTGATCTTGAACTACCATGATTAAATCTGGTCTGTCCCTCTTCACTGCCTCTTGTGGCAGGGATGGGTTTCTCGCCACCTCCTTCTTGCCCTGCCTCTTCATTATGTCTTCCTCCTTGATTTTCCCCTTGTTTGTTCTACTTCTTGTCCAGGACCGTCCATACCCTCTGCCCATCAATTTTTTCAACATAAAAATGTCTTGTTGCCCCAGGGTTAAACCTAAACAAAATAACTCATGACTTCCAATCCCCTGTTTTCTGTACCAGTAACCTTCTTTGTGGTGATACATCTTCAGGTTCTTGTAACCTGACCAACCTTTCCTGCAATGCTCTTAACTCGTCGTCCGTCTACTTGTGGACCCTCTGGGTATACCAAGGCTATGGGCACTTATTGATAGGTTATATGGAGGTACAAAAGCTCTTGAATTCCTCCCTTACCCCCCACCCCCCTGTCCCCACCAGTTGCTAATCCTGATGATCCTGTTGACACTCGTTACCTCTGGAGGCTTATAGACTATACCCTACTACAGGTTTAGGCATTGCGGGGTATATCCCCTTACATTATATCTCCTTATTTATTTTCACCTTCCTGATCTTCCATATCCTCAAATAATTGCCAGAGATCTAGAATCTCTTCTCTTTTTTTGGACTTGTTCCCTTGATATTTTGCTGCTACAAAGATGGACATTTTTTTCTAGCATGTTTCTGTTATGGGAGCTCTGACCAGGAGCAGGACACCCCCCCCCTCCCTTCCTTTGTTTCTATCAATTGTTTATTCTGTCACAACACAGTGGCAGAGACCTATGCATGTGTTTTATTGGAGTTTCTTCCTCCATAATGTTGCGCGCATCCTTAATGCTTCACTTACACCCTACTGCTATGCTGCAAGTGCTTCAAAAATACAAATCAGCCCCCCCAAACCCCCTTACTTTTTCTCACTTTGATTTCACGCAGACACACACACTCACTCATTCACCTTCCTTCCTTTTATTCACCACAAAAGACAGCAGGAGAAAATATACAAAAAATAGACTACCATCCAGGCCCATTCCATTTACCGAGCCACTGCTGTTGTAATACCACTTACTGCTTTTATTGTCATAAAAAGAATGTTTGGTACTACCTTCTCTACCTGTTATGGCTGAGGATCCCTTACCTCCCAGTCCTTATAAGCTGGGGGGGGATCCCTTTTATCTCAGTCTTTTATATGCTGAGGTTCCCTTTCCATTATAAAAAAACAGAAATGCGTGACAATTTCAATACATAACCCACCTCTTATCCGATCTACTCCTTAAACGCATCACCTGAAATACTATCCTAACCAATCCGATCTCTTCGGGTAGGGCTTCCCTCTGGAACAGACTCCCGCCTCTCTCAAAGTTGAGCAGGACCATCTAAGGTTCCGGAAGCAACTCAGACCTTTCTTTTCACTTCAGCTTTCTCTCCTTCGCTGATGTCCCTGTCTGCTGCGCACTCTGGTTACCTGGCCACCCACTGAACTTGCGGAACCAGACTCCTGCACGACTAGTTGCCCCCGCACTGCCTCTGGTCCTCCCAACCACTTGAAGGACTGTATCTGCAACCCTACAGTCTCTTTACACTTATGAGCCACTTGCACTTCTCCCCCTCCCTCCCACACTTGCGGGATCTGAATGACACCATGCCTAGTAAGTTTATTTTGTCGTCTTGCTGTCCCCCTTCCTGGTCTGGTTGTGCCTAGAACCACTTGTGTACAGGGGTGTTATTAATGACCTATCATATCTGCTTAGAATCTCATGCTTAACATAGGCTGACCTCTAGTCGTAGGCACCGAGTAGTAGAAATGTTTTTTTCCAAGTTCGAAAAGGGATGTCAAATGGGCGTGTTTGTAATATCCCTAGTGACGTCTACTGTACCCATGATCCCTCATGCGTCGAGGTCCCACAGATTTATTTCTGGCTCTGTGGTGGGACGGGTTTAGCAGAGTCTGTAGCAAAGCTACTTTTCAGAGTTATTTACTTATAAACGTATTTCGAAGGTTGCTCTTCAACAGACATCTCGACTAACAACTTGAAGGCTGACCGATTACGACTGCCAAGTCTGACAGGTGACTGCTTCGTCCTACACCAGGCTCTGGCCTAGCAGTAGGGAGAGTGGGGGACTGATTACATTGCACGTCAGAGAATGCATATCTCCACTACTTGCATATACAGCATTTGTCTAGCTGCCTTTTTATAATTCATTCACCATGGAGAGAACGCCCTTTTAAATTCTGTTTCCCAGCTGCAACAGAAAAGATCCATGGAAGCACACTTTTGTGTGTAACCACTGCTGTCACTGAGACAACCAGTGGTGCATTGTGCATCTTGGGAGTTATTTGGGCCTAAAACACCCAAAAAACGACTCACAAGCCGTGGGCGGCCCATGCGATGATTGCCAAAATCCGAATCCCCTGCTGGCACCTTAAGTCTGACCTATAAGGCCAAGGCACAGTGGTGGTTCTGTTTCAGAGGCCAAAGACGTTTCGAGGGAACCTTCCTGCTCCTGCGTGTCAGTGCCCAGCGCGCTATGTGGAAAGCTCCTGGTGACAGACGCAAACATAAGCAGCCCACCAACCTGAGCCGCATTTTGTCAGATTCGTCAAAAGAACGTTGCATTCTGGCAGAAGGCACCTCATGGCCTAGAGACCATGCGGCCAAAAAGCCAGATGTGCTTCCACAACTGCAGTTGGCGCAAGGCTAACAAATAAATAATCATTGTTACAGACACCCTTTTTAAGTCACTCGAAGGGTGGTTCACAGACGGCGAAACGCATGTCAAGCAAGCGTGGATTAATGCCATAAAGAGACATACATACTCCTGTCCCTGAGAAAGTGCCACATTATTTAGAGGCTCACTGCCCTTTATCACATCCTCTCCAGAAGAGGCCTATAGAAGACCCTAAGGCTATTGTTTCCCCTACCCAAAACACCCAGAACAGGAACATGGTCAAAGGAACGGTTTGAAGAAACAATGGACGGTATCTTTCGTAGATTTCATGAACAAATAACCAATTAGACAAGACAATGGATTTAGAAATGGGACAACCCTTAGCAAAGGTGGCCAGCATCACCCACACATACTGTCCTAGAAATCCCTCGTGACTCTTTCCAGGGGGAAGATGAGGCAGATCAGGATGTGTTGGGTCGACCAGGATGATCCAGATTTTACCATTGACACTCAAGATGTTCCACACGTGGTTTCAGCTCCCCTAGGGACGACAATTGGTATATATTGATTTATTGAAGAGGGCTGCACATCATTTTAATATTCACACCGAAGAAACAGTGCATAGCACTGATTTCGTGGAGGATATTTCAAATTAGAAAGGCTGTTAGACAGGCCATTCCTCTTTTACAGTCAATAAGAGGATTGTCCCATCACTTACTCTGGCAGTTAGCTCCAGAGTTGAAACAATCGGCAACTGACCCTCTGTTTATTAGGACATGCTAAACCTGATTTCCTGGTGGTCACCACCACTAGAAAAAGGACTGGCGTTCCACACTCCAGTTCTGAGGCTCCTCTCTCAAAGGAATGAAGGAGATGGTATACCTTAGGGAAAAGAATAATTAGCTCTGGAGCATATATTGCACGCATTGCAAACAATACCACACTGCTTGCAAGCTATAACACTGAGTGGGACGAGACACTAAAACATCTTGATTTTGTCCCCGAACAAGTGAAGTCTCACCTTTTTAAAGATCTTCAGAGGGAAAATAAGTAGCCCAAAACATTAAAAAAAATATATTGTAAATTCAGCTTCTGGGAGTTATTGCTGAAGGGACCCTGCTTAAATGACATTCATGGATTCAGGTTTTAAACCAGAGAGACAGGCATCTTTAATCAACATGCCTATTGAAGATTCAGTTCTCTTTGGAATGGCAGTTGACTGTCAACTGGAAACTAAAAAGGAGCCTGAAAAATTAGACATTGGGTCAAATCTCAAAAATGTTATCCCGCAGGGCACCTTTAACACATGGCACATCTTTTGGAGCCAAGGTTATGCAAGATCTGGTCAATTGGGATTTGGAGCATCCACCTCTTCCTACTACAAAGCTCAAGGTCAAACATCCTCTCATGATTTAAACCAGCAAAGATGATTTCGTAGAGGAAAAGGTGAGGCAGAGTTGCAGCCTCTATAGGCTCAACTCCCATGACCAACAAATGACACTCCAGTTCATGTACTCTACCATGCGCACCGCGCCCCCACCCGGTAGGTGGTAGCATATCATTGTTCACCCACACGTGGGAGGGGAGAACATCAGATCGCCGAGTGCTCACAAATGTGGAAAAAGGTAATTCAATAGTATTTCTGTAAACGTCATGCCATCCTCATCCTCCTCCTCCTCCTCCTCTAACAAGAACAATGTCATCAGAACATCACTTAATTCTAGAGGAGGACATTTTAACATTACTGCAAAAAGGAGTGATAGATGGTAGCACCTCTGGAAGACCAAGGTATTTATTCAGTGTACTTCCTTGTTACAAAGAAGGATGTAACAATGCGCCCACTCTTAGCCCTGCACACACTTATGTCGAGTCACACAATTTCAGGATGACTTCTGCAGGAGGTAATCCCTCTGTGACAACAGTGGAATTACATGGCAACATTGGACATGAAAGGTGCATACTTTGAATCTCAGTGCGCTGGCAACATTGAAATATTAAAGTGGGATTACCAGGACTACAAGTTGAAAGTCCTACCATTTGGCATAGTTTCAGCTCTGCTAGTGTTTACAAATGTTCTGGCACTGGTGCCCACACACTTACAGAAGCAGTCCATTGCAGTGTACCCTTACCTAGATGACTGGCTAATAACGGCGACACACCACAGTTCTGTCAACAAAATATTCAACAATCGACCAACTGTTTCAATTTACTTTTTCCATCGAGGAAAAAGTCAAGCCTACGCCCAGTCAAGTTAAAAAAAAAAGACGAAAAAAATGTAGGGGCACTAATTCGAACAGAAGATTGCCTAGTCTTCCCCTCCAGCGAGAGGATAGAATGCATGCTATTTCAGATCCCCAATACATAGCTGGTCGTCGGGTAACTTTGCAAAAGGTGATGCGCCTTCTAGGAATGATGGCTTCTAGCATTTGCCTGGTGCCACCCACACTATTGTGCATGCGTCCTATGCAAAAGTGGCTGACCTAACAGTTTCAAGTAAGCGGTCTCTGGTGCGATATAGTGGTAGTTTTGCATCCTCTGGTTCCATCGCTGCAGTGGTGGTCGAAGGAGACCCTTTCAGCACACCAGCTATCGAGGCCACTCATTACAGACACATTCCCAAGAGGGTGGGGAGCTCATTTTCTCCATCACATTGCGCACGGTGTGAATAGGGGCATTACCCAAGAAGAATATCAATTTTCTGGAACTTCTAGCAGTCTTCAAAGCTCTGCCATCTTTCAAGCTACAGCCAGTACACAAATAAGTCCTCATTATAACAGACAGCACTACAGCCATGTTTTACATAAACATGCAGGGAGGGGGGGCACATTCTCGAGGGCTGTCCAGACTAGCCCAGGACATAAGGCCGTGGGAGCAAAAACGCATGTTTCTCCTAGCACATCATGTTCCAGGGGAAGGCAATTCTCTAGCAAATGTACTAAGCAGAAGTGTGGTGCTGCCCGCCTAGCACAAATGTGACGTGCTACACAACAGCTTCACAAACTGGGAGTTCCCATACATGAACCTCTTTGTTACACAGCAGAACACACAATGCCAGGACTACACATTCAGTTTTCCCCAGACAAAATCTAAGGCGAACGCTCTGTTAATGAACTGGTCCGGAAGATTAGCATATGCTCTGCCCACCTGCCAACACCAATAGTCCACACGCTACACTGGGAACAAGTAACCTTGAGCCTAATGGCTCCACTATGGGCCAGACAAACCTGGTTTTTAATCGTACACATGATGACTTTGACAATGAAACTACTGTGCCCAAACCGGTCACAGAAAACTTCACCCATGCCCTCAGACGTTGAACTTAGCAGCTTGGCTCCTGAGGTCATTGTGCTCTGAAACACTTGTGTATGAGCGCAATACAAATAAAATATCATGGAATGCCGTCCTTTAAACCTAGACCAAAGGTGCATAGGCATCTTAAAGGAAGCACGTAAGTCAAATACAAACATTATTTCAACAAATGGCAACTTTTTGTTATGGTGGAAAGCATGTACAAACACACCAATTGACTGTTCATCCTTGTATATGTTGGGTAAGCATTAGTGCAGTCCAACTGGTGAGGACTACACAAGACTTAACTTCTTGGTATTAGGTAAACCATCTTTTAATATAGGTATGTACTACACAATTTGTTAAGTTACTGAGCAGCCAGCCTTATCTTAAGAGGGGTAATGTGAGCTGTACAATTGATATCAGTAAGTACAAGTAGCCAAGTAACACACACTAAAACGTTATAAATATTTATATAAATACACATTCTTTAAAAAGCTTGATCTACTAGTAACATTCAAAGGTAGGATGCAGTTATTGAGTTATTTAAGAAGGAAAGGTTAGAATAAGATGTTGAACATACTTAGTTTGTAAAACGATTACAATCTCCCAAAGGGAGGCAGGCAGACCTTTATCTCAGCAATAATAACTTATGAGTGAAAAAGTACTGCCAAAGCCAATAGGTTCAGAAGAGTGCCTTTTAGGGAGCCAGGACAGCCAAAGGCAATGGACAAGGACCATGGTTCTGATGCACTTCTTCTTAGATAAAGTCTTTACAAAGTTAGTAAGTTCAGAAGAAATCACCAACTCAAGTGAGCTACTTTGTAGAGAGCACAAGCTGTTAGGCCAGTGCAGGTGATTTGAGATCAAATCCAAAAAGCACTTCTGAAGGTAGGAAGCGCAACTTCTGGCTAAAAGGTGAACACCCCAAGCCCCACAGTACCTGTGATTCGAAGAACATTTTTATCTAGCTGTATATTCCTCCTTGCTACAGCTTGGCAGACCCTTGTTCCTGGTCCTTGATAGTGGTGACTAAAGAGAGGACATCTGGCGGGCTCCTGCGGCAGTACTCTGGAGCGGGACTTCCCAGCAATGTATTTACTTTGTTTCAGCGACACTACAGTGTTTTGGCGCCTTTTTTCCTCGGCACCAATGAAGAACGAACAGTTCCGGTTTGAATGGGCTTGCTCCCTCGGTCCTTGACGCTGGTGAGGGATTCGATAAAGATTTCCTGCTTCTGCAGGGTCGCCTGGATGCCCATGGAGATTTGGCTGGATTCGGACTTCGCAAGACAATGCACTCGTCAATGGTCACAGGACAACCGACATTGGGCTTCTGCAGCTTTGGTGAGGCACAGCAAGTCAAAGATGCGCCAAATGGAAGCTTGTCTTGAGGCTAGTTGGTCCCACCAGCCCAAGGGAGGAAGTAGTCCCGTGTGCGTCTTCCTAGTCGATTTGAAAACTGGGTCAGCACAGCTGCAGGGCTTCACCGGCCACGTCATGGTCCACGTGTGCTGCTGGCTTTGTTAGGACAGTTTTTTCTGAAGTCCAACTCCACTCTTAGTATAAGGCTGTACCACCTGAGTATATGATAGTGTAGACAGAGCAGCCATGCTTATCTTAGGAGGAAGAGAGGGCTGTAGAATCAGTACAAGTGAAATTGTCATACAAATGATCTAAAGAAACACTGTATTGTAAAAATAAATGATTTATTAAATACAGGTAGGCCCAGATAAATCTAGGGGGTAAGTAAGTACTAACACATATGAAATCACAATATGAAACACACTATACTTGAAAGTACACAGACCCAAGTATAGACTTTATTTGGAACATCTTACAGTAGTTCTAGGGAAGTCAAAACCTTTTCATACACATTCAGTATAGGCCAAGCCTATTTTTGGGGCGTAACAACCAATGGTTACTTTTTACTGCCACTGCATTACTGAATGTAATTGTAGACTCTTACAGTTGTATGATTCCTGGCACAAATCACTATCAGTCAACTGGACACAATAATTTCGAATAGTTAAACACTTATTCTAGGTGTAGTAAAAACCTATAACTAGTTTTGTCATGAGTTATACTAGGTGAGTAAAACCTAAAGATGTAATATACAATTACAGGTGCATTTGAAATCCGGGAACCCCAGATTGAGGTAAGCACTAACTCTTGTAACTTTTTTTGGATGGCACACCGCCAACACAAGATAAGTAAAACCTACATACTTTGTTTAACCTCACAATGGAGGGGGAAAGTAAACCCTAATGTTACACTTTACTGAATAGTTATTCTAGGTAGGCAACAACCTAATGCAGACTTAAGGACAGGCTAGCAGCAAGTCAGGGGAAGCAAGACCCAATTGTGGTGGGGGGGGAACACTCGTACAATTATCTTCAAGGGACTAATCTGGTGATACCAACGCTTCTCTTTTGGGAAGAGACACAACCTAATCACATGAGTAAAATACCTTCCCATCTACTTTCTATTAGACTGGCAAAACAGTTGAGGAAGAAAAGATGTTGACTGTACTTTTAAGAATAGTGCATCACACATTCAAGATCAGTAAGAACTTTTGTAACTGTTCACTCTTAGAATTAGTTACCTACCCACTCTTTACAAGCAAGTAACTTTAAAACACTCCTTTTCTTTTCTAGGCCGAAGTCGCAAATCCCTTGAGTCTTTCCATTATTCTTGGAGCATGAGTGTTCTCGGTGGCAGAAGGGGTTGGGGGGGTCACTTGGACTAGTGACCAACAGGCAGTGTCAGAATAGGTTCTTTAGTAGCAAAAGTCAGTTCCTTAGGAAAACTGGGGAAACGGGTAAGTATTTGACTTTAGAGTTAGAAGAGGGTCCAGGGGCTTTGCAGAAGACACCCTAGCAGGATTCTAGTAGTGGGACTGGGTGCACTGGATGAGAGGCCTCCCCATCACAGAAAACCACCCACAGCTACACAGAAATCTAACGGGCATAAGGTAAGTACATACCCAAGTCAACACTACTGTAACGCTCACCTGATTCCCGTAGAGGCGCCGATCTTGACTGGGCGTATACCGTATCTTCAAAGGTGATGTGTAACACACGGCTGGCTCTTTGGGCTGGACCTCTGTGCACTGTATGTCTAACTCGAAGGGGAAGATGTCTGCAGATAGAAAATATGGGATTAAGGAACTGGGTTATTGAATGTCTCTCTCTTCTTCCCTTTCTCTTCTCCTGTAGAACCCCAAAGGTTAACGCTCTCACCTTAGGTAAGTGAACGCCGTGCTCTCCATCTGCCTCGGGGCAGGGTGCTGTAACCAGTTTCTTCACTGGATAAGGGGAGCAGGCCTCTTGACTTCAGAGGACTGCTGTCCGTCGTTTACTGCACGAACGGTAAGTTTCGAGTAATTCTAATGTCTTTAAAGTCTTTAGTAATGATGTCTCTTGTTTTGCAGGGTTCCGGCGATGGCGGATGACGGGCTGAAGTGAGTTGAAGATGGAGCCCGTGTGATGAATAGAAGCGCCTGGAAGCACGTAAGTAAGCGCTTGTTGCCTGCTTCACGATGCGCTCTAACTGTCTTTTTATTTTGCAGGTACAAGTTCGGAGCGGCTGCAGGGTGCCGGAATACCCACTGGGTTAGATGTGGAAAGGAGTAATGGCACGTGAGTATTAAAGTTCCCCAATGTCTTTAAACGCACCTTGTTTTGTCTTTCAGATGCGGGATGCAGCGCCGATGGCCTCCGGAGCGTGCGAAGAGTTGGTAAGCTTTTGTCTTTCAGATGCCGGAATGCAGTGTGAAGACCTCCGGAGCGCACGAAGAGTAGGTAAGCTTTTGTCTTTCAGATGCCGGAATGCAGCGCGAGGCGTTGGTGACAGCCGATGGCCCAGTTAAGTGAAGAGCTGTCACTGAAGACCGTAATGCTAACCTGTTCTTTCTTGTCTTTATAGGTGTTGCTGAAGACTGGATTCAGGATGGTAAGCCTTTTTCCTTAGGCCCAGGATCAGATGCAGAAGACACGATGAGCGTTCTGCTGCAGAGGATGCAGAATAACGCAAAGCAAGATTCATCCATCGGGTGTGGTTTAAATAGCCTCCTGTAGTGCTTAGGTGTCTCCTTCCACAGCCACGCCTAGGTAAGAAAAGAGTTCCTGCTTTCCAGAAGAGTTCCAGTGTTCTGAATCTAGGGAGTGGCTCCTGCCCCACCCAACAGGAAAAGTAGTTCCAAACAGAAGAGGATCAGAGGCTCAACTGGCAGGCAAGTAAGCAGCATGGTCTGCTGCAGGTAAGTCCACCCAAGCATTATGAGCCAGGCGCTTCCAGCGCTGGGACTGGGCATATTTATGAGCCTGGTGCCACTGGCGCCAGGACTGGGTCCAAAAGGTCCCAATTGGGACTGGTTGGCACTGGGAACCTGGGTTATGGATCTGCTTCCAAGGGAGTTGGGAAAACCCTGACCTTTTGGAAGCAGAGATCATGACAACTACCTCAGCATTGAAGATTTTGCAGCAGGAGAACTTCAGGGTCTGCAGCCAAATACCCGGTCAATGGATTCCTTGTCATGGTGACTCAAAACAAAACCTCTGAAGGGACTTTGCAGCAGGGAATGATGAAGGCTGGATGTAAGGTTTCCCTCGCGGCTGAATGCAGTTCTGCGGATTTGGTGCATTTTCAAGGAGCACAGAAGAAGACAGAAAATCGCGGTTGAATACTCATCGTTTTAAAGGTCCATGACTGTGGTGAGGACTTTTCGACTCTTGGTGTCTCTGGAGATCCACCAGGATGTCCCGAATCTCGCTGAAAATGTGTGAATGCGGAAGGCCATGCACCGCCTAATGGCTTGAGGTCCCAGGGTATTGGGGGTATTTAAACAACGCAAGGTCGCAGCAAAGTGTGGGATGGCTCAAAATGCAGGTCTTGAGTCTAGTGCGTCTCACCAGGATCTGGATCGGGGTCGTCGTTTTTCAGAGTCCCCAGGTCGATTGGAAGGAAGGGCTATAGCAGGCTCCGGTTACACAGCAGGCTCTCCAGTCGCTGGAAATCGTTTCTGCTGCTTTTTCTTCGTCATCCTCTTCAGTTTAAGTTCGTGGTCGACATATCTTCAGCTTCCAGGTTCACAGTATTTATCAGGAATTGCAACACAACCTCTGCATTCTCTCCCTGCATTTTACAAGGGCTGGTCTGGTTGTCCAATCAGGACAGCCAGCCCCCTCACCCTCCACTGGGATTTGTCCCCATTCAAGCAAGGCGTAAGACAAAGGGCTGGAGTTTTGCACTCCTCCTTCACTTCCTGCTCTCACAGACAGACTGGAGCCTGGGCTGGGAGTCCCGTCGAAGACAATCGCACAAAGGAATTTCCCGCCCTGGATGTCGGAGGAAGGAACAAGAAATGACAAACACTAAAATGGCGATAAAAGAAGATGGGGCCATTTTGGTAAAAAGTGGACACCCTTGGGTCCCTTTACTGCAGCTTTGAACACATCAGGTGGTAATTAATACAAGGTATCCCTGCCACCAGCCATTGAAGGTAAGCTTGGCACTAACAGAATTGTTAGTTTTAGTTTGAAAGCAGATATGTTGTATTGTATCCTCCACATAAGGTGGGGTGTGCTGGCTTCACAAAATAAAATGTTAAAGGGATCAAAAGATCCTTTCTACCCTTGGGAACTGTAGTTCACTCAAGGTTAGCACAAGCAAGTTAAAAGGGCAGCCCCTAGGGTAACCCAGCCACAACAGGCACTTATTGCCAATAAGTTGTTAAAGAGGATAACTTTAACAAGACACTATGGGGAGTCTTAAAAAATGACACCCATAAGAAGTGTTAGATTATGTGAGTGTGGAAAAAGGTTCCCACTCGCTGAGGTTTTAATGAAAAAATATCCCACTAATAAAGCAAACAGTTCTGGGTTGAACCAGGAAAGGAAGATTTACTAGTTCTGTGCAAATCTTACCTGACAGGCTTCTCTTCACGTCGTCTTCGGATGTTCCTCTCCAGTGGTCAACTCTGCCTTTAGTCCCAAAAACCTAGCATTTTATGTGATTCATTTATTTCGCCATTAATTCACAGCCTAGGCTGTCACTCACACAGCAGGGTGCCTGTCCTTCCAGGACAGCCAGCTGGCCAATTGGAACTGGTTTCACTAAGGCACACCTAGAGACAAAGGAAAGGGAAGTTTCGGGAGCTTCCCTCACTTCCTGCCTTTCCAGACACACTGGAGCCACACAGCGGACTCAAACCGGCTTCAACTACCGGGCAAAGCAAAGAAGAAACTAACAAACAGAAAATGGCAAAAAAAGACGACCGGGGCCATTTTGGGAAAATGGCCACCCAGCGGTGCTGTACTGCGGCTGAGAGTTCAGCCTGCGGTAAAAATTAAACTGCTACCAGCCATTTAAAGTATGTTAATGTCACATGAGAAGTGGGAGAGGGAATCATTAAGTTACCCCCCAGCACTCCAGAGGGCGGTTTGTGTGCTGGTTCCACAAAGAAAAAGGTAAGTAAAACGAGGATCATCATAATATTCTTGGGACTTCTGAGTGGCACTGCACCTAAGGTGCTGTGTCACTATGCAAAAAGCAGATGCTTATGGAGTTTGTCAGATTCCATAAAAGAGTAAAACACAAAAATCTGAGTCATGAAAAATACATAAGGGTGTGAGGAAAAAGGCCTCACTCGCAAGAAAAAAAAATCACAAGCCCCAGCCAAGCAAAAGTGCTGGGGGTCTCTAAGGTTGAAGGGAATGAGCATTGAAATGAAACCTCTCACTAGTATATAGTACATGATCTACTAGCAGAGTGAAAGCCTGTGTATACAAGCCAAACTGCAGATTTTCATCAACAGTCGGACCACTACATATCCTAAGGCAGCAGCTCCCTCTAGGGATGACAAAGCGCATGACTGCGTTGGACAAACCTACATCTGGCCTTTTTATTATATTGTTGGGTATTTTTTAGACTCTAGTTTAGTCTTCAGTTTTTATTATGAGTACACCTAGCTGCCCTCTCAGCCTGCACCAGATAAGTGTTGTGGTGGATGGTGCCTGTGGCTAAGACATTCATGGAAGATGTTAAAAAATTGTACCCTCCTGTTTCAAATCCAACTCCCGGCTGGCACTTATATATTGTACTTAAAATGCTCATGGTTGGCAACGCTCTTCGAACTAATGCAGAAAACCAGTCTTAAACATTTCACTTACAAAACTGCATTTCTTGTTGTGATGAAATCTATAAGAAGGGTTAGTGAACTACAAGCACTTTAAGTGCAAGATCCTTCTGTCTATCACAAAGACAAGGTTGTGCTATGCCCACATTCTTGCTTTGTCCTAAATTCATCTCAATCAGCCCATAGAACTTCCTACTGTCTTTCAATACTCCAGGAATGCAGCAGAAAACTCGTGTATTACCTACAAAAGACCAGACCTGACAAAATGACGGACTGTTTTTTTGTATCTCCACATCGGCTATTTCAAATTGGATTGTCAAGTGCATCCTACTTTGCAGCAAATGTGCCCTTAGCCGCCATTTGCAAAGCTGCCCCTTGGAGTTCCGGTCATATCTTCACACAACATTACTGTTTAGCGACACATTCTAAAGGTGGGCAGGCGGTGTAAAAACCACTGTTTGCAGCGCTACCTTCAAATCACCCACCTCCTTCTTGCCATCTATGCAAAGCATGTGATTCTAAGCAGATCCACAAGCCTCAGAAGGCATACATTACTTATTTTATTTCTGATGCATGCATCTGTTTAGATTCACATGCGCCCTTCCTCCCCTCTTGGAGTTGAGGGTTCTTGGGTAAATCCTAGTTCATTCATCCTGGCTCTCTCTCCTTCCCAACTGGTTGGGAATGCTGGATGCAAAAGATAGCAGTCACTTTAAGAACTTTTGAAGGGGTGGGGCCTACGTCACACGTGCATCCCTCTGCTCGCCAGGCCCACACTTTTTCCTGCCTACTGGGTGGGTCATAATCTTGCTGTACTGCGACTCCCTCCTTTACGGGCTGTTACTTTTTGCTGTCCATCCTTTTTTTTTTTTTTCTTAGCAATTGGTTCTTCACTTGTATTTTTTCAATTCGTGGTGCCTCCCTCTATGTATTGCCACTCTGCTCCAACTTTCAGTGCTATGCATATGACATTCAGCTAGTTTTCAGGCTCTGCTCTGCCACCTTCTCCTTCTATCGTCTGACTGTCTGCTTTCCCGGAGTGGTGTGCCACCAACCTCAGGGTCATCTTCGATTTCACACACACCTTTTCTCCTCACATCTGTGACGTCTCTAAGAAGTCAAACTACCTTTGCCAGCATGGGATCTGCATGGATTCACATGCTCATGAATATTCCCTGTCGTCAAGCTCGGAATCTTCGGTTAAGAAAAAATGCAGTTGCCATTACATTTCTGAACTGTCTTTCTTTTAACAATTGAGCTCTGGGTAATACTGCTCCCCCTCCCCTCGACAATGACTGCCCTCTACCTAAGCCCCTCCTCTGGCAGCCATCTTCAGATTTTTTTTACCGCTCATTCAAGTGTTGGGAGTCCTCGGTTTAGCGCTTGAGCTTTTACTGCGTGTTTGCTTTTTGGAAGAGTTACTCTATTTTTCGGTGAATCTGGCTTTGTGCTCCATCGATCAGCCCTCCGATTAACGGGGACCCGTTTTTGGATTTCTCGAGTTTCTTCGTGGAGACTTGCAGAAGATTATTCAGGCCTACGGTGTGTGGACCATGTCGGAGGAGGATTCCGCTCCCTTGTTCAAGATCTGCTCCAGCTGCAGCTGGCGGAATGTCTTTTCGGACGACAAGCATTCCAAATGCCTTTACCCGACAAACGAGGAGGATTGTACCTTTTGTCAGGAGATGGTTTCCAGCACGATGAAGGATTGACACATGGGACTGGATGAGTGGCTACAGGGCAAGGCCTCTGCTCTGGTTAGGTCCCATTAGCATGCCTCTACCAGCTCCAAGAAGGCTGAGCAGGCTTCAAAGACCTGTGAGGGCGCCCCTCCCGCAGGGGTCCAACAAAAGGCTAAGCACTGCAAGTCCACTGCCACCGGGAGTGCCGTTGCAACAGGCTCCTCGGCGGCCAGGGTGCATTTGTCTCCGGCCTACAGGCACCGCTCAGGATCTTCAGCCAAAAGGAAATCTGATTACCCAGGCAAACTCAAGGCGAGGCCCACGTCCGACCTACCAGAGAAGACCAAGGAGAATGGGGGTGTAAACCCCCCCTCCTCACCCCCCCTCCAGGAGAAGGCCAAACGGGACAAGGCGCTGGCCATGACCGTGAAGGCCCAGTTCCACCTGACGAAGGCCCAGCCTTCCATCGAAGGGGTGGCGCTGTCGCTGGTGGAGGCTGCAGAGGCAGTTCCGCAGGATGCGGGCCCCCCCAAAGAAGAGGGTGATTCTTCCTCCCAGGAGGGAGGCTGCATATTCCTGTCCATAGAGAAGACCCCGGAGTCGATGCCTGTCATCTCCCAGAGACCTTCACGGCTGGAACCGAAGAAGGGAGGGGCGGTGCAGTGGCCCTCTAGGGTACGGATATCTCCTGAGGAGCTCGCCGGCCTTCAAACCATCCAGGAGGAAAACTTATGAAAACTTGGGGAACAGGCCCTACGACGAAGGTGAAGATGGAGATGACACCGCTGAGGAAGAGCAGCAAGGCGACGAGGGCCTGGGATCACGGCCTATTCCGCCTCCACCTTAGCTGCCAACCCCACCTCAGCTGCCTCCTAGAGACCCCTCGTTGGACATGCTATCGGCACTGCATATGCTGGTCTCAGAGATCCAGACCAGGATGCCTGTCGCAACAGCGGCCCCGCCTGCGGCACCGGCTGACACCCCCCCACCCACCCCCCCCCGGCAACGGGGGAGCCTCTGGCCAAGAAGAGGAGAGTACAGCCTCCACCTCCTTGCCAACCTTGGAACCCCACTACTCCAACACCCCCCCCCCCCACCCCACACCCCCCAAGGGATAAGATGGATCCGGACACAGGGACCACTGGAACGGATGACGACTGAGGGATAGGGGGCCTCCTGTCTCCCCTGCCTAGATCTTCCCAGTCAGACGAGGTGGGCTTGTTCCACTCAATGATCTCCAGAGCTTCGGGACCGTTTCAGTTCGCCCCTGAGGAGGAGGGCTTCTTATTACCAGTGCTGAGAGGTGAAGAGAAAGACCATCCTCTGTGTCCCTCGGACGACATTTGGGATGAAGGTTTGGCCCTCATGAAGAACCCTTCAACGGACCCGGCGAAGAGGGAATCGCCTTGAGAAGTACAGGGTGCCGGACTCTGTGCCCAAGTGCTTATGGGCCTAACCGTCTTTGGACTCTAGTGTCGGCAGTGGCCAAGAAAAAGTCCTGACAAGTCAGCCGCAGCCACCGCTCCGGACAGCGAGGGCAAGAAGCTAGATGCCATAGGCCGACGGGTCATCTATTCTGCGGTGACTACCATTAAGGCCGCCCTCGCCATCATAGCGGGCTACGGCCGGGACCTGTGGTTCAAGATCGCTTCCCTCCTAGACTTCCTCCCTCACGACAAGGGGTCGGAAGCGCTGGAAATTCTGCAGGAAGGCAAAGTGGCGTAGGCCCACACCATCACGGTGGCCACAGACATCGCAGATGTGGGTTTCTGCCAAATGGGCATCAGCGTTTGCCTTCGTCGTGGCTGGCTCAAGGCCACCAACTTTCGTAAAGAGGTTCAGTTGAAGGTGTTGGACATGCACTTCGACAGGGACAATTTGTTCGGAAGACTGTGGATGAGTCTCTGCAATCCATGAAGATGGACACTGAGCCGGCGCGTGCTTTGGGCACTCTTCAGCAACGGCGGCTGTCCTTTCGGCCCTCAGGCGGCAAGTTCCACGGTTCATCCAAGGGTTTCGGTGGGGGCTCCGCTGCTTACCGCCAACCCTCCCGGTCTTCAGCCCGGGAAACTAACGGGGGCTGCTCCAAGGCCTTCGGAGGTGGATGTCGTTGCCAGGGTCCCCAAGGCGGCCCTTCAACATCAAAGCAGAATTGAACCGGCCCTGGCGTCGGGCCCCGATCTGTGCACCCCAGTGGGAGGCCGGTTGGCAAACTTCATCAGCGTGTGGAAGACCATTTCCACCGAACGTTGGGTGGTGGACATACCATGGAAGTGTCTCCAAATACCACCGTTGGCCCGGCAGGAAAACCACGTCCCTCAGCTGTTGCTGGAGGTGCGGACCATGTTAAGAAAAGGCACGATCGAGCTCGTCCCAAAGAGGTTTCAGGGCTCTGGAGTCTACTCAAGGTGCTTCTTCGTGAAAAAGAGCGGGGGTTGGAGGCCCATCTATCGCCGTCGACTAAACAAATGTATCAAGTCCCAAAGATTCTGGATGGTCCCGCTTTAGCACGTGCTCGGACAGCTGGAAGAGGGGACAAGCGGCACCGCAAGTTTCTACGCTTTGTGGCTCAAAGGCAGCACTACCAATTCAAGGCCCTTCCCTTTGGATTGAAGTTGGCGCCAAGGGTTTTCACCAAGTGTCTGGCACCAGTTGTGGTGCAGCTGCGACTGCCAGGAGCCACGTCTTCCCTTATCTGGACGACTGGCTCATTCTGGCTAGTTCGAAGGCCATTGCTGTCGACCACACGGCGAGGACCGTTCGCCTACTGACAGATCTGGGGTTCTCGGTGAACTATGCAAAGTCCTGCTTGATTCTATTGCAGGATGCGCTGTTTCTGGGATCCCGACGCAACAGTGTCGTGGCTGGCGTCTCCGGAGGAGGAGAGGATAGCTGCCATCTAGGGCAAGGTACAACGGCTGTTGGCCCTGAAGGTCGCTATAGCGACATCCATCAAGTCGCTGCGCCGCATGTCGTCATACATCTATCTCATCTGACTATGCAGGCTACGGATGCGTCCACTACAGGAGTTCCTCGATGCCAGTTGGATGCAAGTGTCGGGAAGCTTCCAGGACAAGATCATACTCGACGAGAGCTTTCCTCAAGCGATGCAGTGGTGGGGAGTTCACGCTCATCTGTCCGGAGGCATGGATTTCCAGACCCCCACCACACCAGGAGAGGCAGATGCCTACCTGCAAGGATGGGGAGCTCCTACCGGAAGTCTTCACTCAAGAGACCTATGGCTGCCGGAGGAGAAATCGTTGCACATCAACATATTGGATCTGCGGGCTGTGTTTTGGGCCCTCAAGTCTTTCCTCCCATCCCTCAAGGGCAAGGTGGAGCCGGTCTTCACGGACAACACCACCACAATGTTTTACGTCCGGAAGCAGGGGGGTCACCAGATCCCGAGTGCTCTGCAGCGAAGCGCAGGACCTATGGCACTGAGCTGTCGCCACGGGATGTTTCTCATCCAGTTTCATCTGGCAGTAGTGAAGAACAGTTGCCGACTCACTCAGCAGGGAGCTCCGCGCTTTCCACGAGTGGGAACTTCACCAGGATGAAGTGAATCACCTGTTCCGCAGATGGGGCAATCCGATCAATCTATTTGCGACCGCGACTAACAGTGCCGAGGTTCACCAGTAGGTTACCCTAGTCGGAGAGCATGGGGGACGCATGCTCATTCCCCTTGGACGGTCGGTTTCTGTATGCATTCCCTCCGTTCCCGTTGCTTCTTCCACTAGTCAATCGACTCCGACAGTCCTGATTGATCCTCATCCCACCAGTGTGGCCGTGGCACACCTGGTACCTGGACCTTCTCGACATGGCAGCGTCCCCTCCAGTCAAGCTTTTGGTGTTCGCAGATCTTCTCTCCAGGGAAGGAGGTGCAATTCTGCACCACGACCGAGGATCACTGAACCTGAAGGCCTGGCTCCTACAGCATTAGAGTTCGGGGTTACGATCTCCCAGCGGACTCCAAGGAGGTTCTTGCAATGGCCAGAGCATCATCTAATCTTCAATGCTACAGATATAAATGGAAGAGGCTCGCTGTTTGGTGCCGTACACAGAAGATCGACCGTCTACGAGTCACTGCTCCGCTGGTGCTACCGTATTTGCTGTTGTTGGCCAAAGCAGGACTGACCCATGCCTCCAAGGTTCATCTGGCGACTATTTCCCGCTACACCAGATCTCCGGGAGGGTCGTTCTGGTCACACCGCCTGGTTAAGGACTATTTTGTTAGTTCCCACCGGTGAAGGCTCATGCCCCGGCGTGGGAACTCAATGTGGTACAGACTAGGTTCATGGGCCCTCCATTTGAACCTATGCAGATGGTTCCACTGAAGTTTTTGTCGTGGAAGACTGCGTTCCTCATAGCCCCCCCCCGACCTTTGGGTGCTGGAAGCTCGGGCCCACGGACACACCCTGGAATTCGAAAGGAAGTGTCCCCGCATTCCACCAGTAGCCAGGCAAGAAAACCACATCCCACAACTGCTTCTAGAGGTACGAGCGATGCTGAAAAAGGGTGCGATGGAACTTGTCCCGAAGAGGCTCCGAGTGTACTAGCGGTACTTCCTCGTCAGGAAGACCACCGGCGGTTGGCGGCCCATCCTGGATCTCCACCCCCTCAACAAACACATCAAGTCCCAGAAGTTTCGGATGGTCCCCCTTCAGCACGTGTTGTGACAACTAAAGGAAGGTGATTTCCTGTAATCGATGGACCTGGAGGATGCTTATTTTCACATCCCCCATCCACAAGGGGCATCGAAAGTTTCTAAGCTTCATGGTCCAGGGGCAGCACTATCAATTCAAGGCCCTCCCCTTCGGTTTGAATTCGGCACCAAGGGTCTTCACCAAGTGCCTGGCACCGGTGGCCTGCAGGGGGTCCGCGTCTACCCCTACATGGACGATTGGCTCATCCTAGCGAAGTCAAGAGACCTCGTTGTCGGACACACAGCGAGGACCGTCCGCCTGCTCACAGAACTGGGGTTCTCCATAAACTTTGCAAAGTACTGCTTGGTGCCGTTGCAGGAAGCCCTATTCTTGGGAGCCAAACTCAACAAGGCGACACGGCTGGCGTCACCGTCGGAGAGGATAAAGGCCATCCTGGACAAGGTACAATGGCTGACCACGGAGGTTGCCAGGGTAAGGTCCAAGTCCCTGCTCGGCATGATGTCATGCATCTATGTGCAACTGTGCAGGCTGCGGATGCAGCCGCTGCAGGAGTTCCTCGACGCCCGTTGGGTACAAGTGACGGCAAACTTCGAGACAAGATCGCCCTCAAGACTTTCTGGCAGGTGATCCGGTGGTGGGGCACCCGCGCGCATCTTGCGCCGGCCATGGATTTCCATACCCGAGCACATCAGGAAACTGTGACGACTGACGCCTCCCTGGAGGGATGGGGCGCACACACACACCATAGATCTCCACGTAAGAGGCCTTTGGCTACCGAAGGAGGGGGGTCTCTACACATCAATGTCCTGGAGCTCCGGGCCGTGTTCTGGGCCCTCAGGTCCTGCCTCCCGTCCGTCAACGGCAAAGTGGTACGGGTCTTCACCGACCACACCACCACAATGTTCTACATCCGGAAGCATGGGGGCACCAGATCCCCCAGGTCTGTCCAAGGAAATGCAGGACCTTTGTCACTGGTCCGTGGCCCAGGGGATGTTCCCAGTACCCTTCCACCTGGCAGGAGTAAACACACTCGCTGACTCACTCAGCAGGGAGCTGTGATCGTGCCACAAGTGGGAGCTCCGGCAGGATCAATTGGTTCTCCTATTCTGACGCTGGGGCAATCTCCAGATAGATCTGTTCGCGACAAATGCCAAGTGCAGGAGGTTCGCCAGCAGGTTTCCCCAGCCGGGGAGCATGGGCGATGCATTCTCCTTCCCCTGGGACGGCCTGTTCCTCTATGCGTTACCACCGTTGCTTCTGCGACTCATGAGTCAACTCATGAGTCGCAGGATGATCCTCGTTGCACCAACATGGCTGAGACAAATATGGTACCCAGACCTTCTGGACATGTCGGCGTCCCCTCCAGTCAGGCTTCTGACAGAGGCAGATCTTCTCACCAGGGAAGGAGGCACGATCCTGCACCACGACCCAGGGTCTCTGAACCTGCAGGCCTGGCTCCTGCAGCACCACAGTTTGGAGGCTACGATATCCCGGCGATATCCTTATGCTATGGACATAAGTGGAAGAGGTTCTCTGTCTGGTGCCGCGCACAGATCAACCGTCTACGGATTATGGCCCCTCAGGTGCTGCCGTACTTGCTGTCGCTGGCCAAAGGACCTGTCTCCATCAAAATTAATCTGGCGGCTATCTCCCGCTACACCAGAACTCGGGGGCGGTCATCGTTGTGGTCCCACCGCCTGGTGAAGGAGTTCATGAAACGACTGTTCTGTTTGTTCCCGCCGGTGAAGGCTCTGCCCCCAGCATGGGAGCTCATCGTGGTGCTGGCCAGGCTCATGGGCCCTCCATTCGAGCCTTTGCATTCGGCGCTGCTAAAGTTCCTATCGTGGAAGACAGCGTCTCTTGTGGCCATCACCTCCGCACTATGAGTGGAAGAGATCCAGGCCCTATCATGTAAACCTCCATACCTGACATTCCATGAGATGAGGGTAGTGCTGAGGACGCACCCTTCCATACCCAAGGTGCCGTTGGACTTCCATCTCAACAAGCCCTTGGCGTTACCGGTTTTCTTCTTGTCGCCTTCTTCGCCGGCTGAGAGGACTTTGCACTTGCTAGATGTAGCTAGAGCGCTGAAGTTCTACATGGACTGCACAAAGAGTTTCCAGAAGACATCACAGCTCTTTGAACTTTGGTGAACCGAGGGAAGGCCCTCTCCAAGGCTTCCATTTCCAGATGGCTCTCCGGCTGCATCATGCACTGTCACTGGTTGGCAAACCGACCGTTGCCCGCCCGTCCAAGAGCCCATTCGACCAGAGCGATCGCTGCTACTACGGTGTTCCTGTCTGGTGTGCCCCTGCTGGACATCTGCAGGACTGCTACGTGGAGGTCGACACACATCTTCACGAAATTCTACTGCGTTGTCCAGGATTCCAGGGAGGAGTCCAGAGTCAGCCAGGCAGTGCTTGAAGGTGGGTCTGGTGAAGAGGTAAGATGCTTAATGTTGAGCCTTGCCACCTCCTGTGGTTGTGCATGTGTGTACTGCTATGTATTCTTGTATTCATGAGCATGTGAATCCATTCCAGACCCCATGCTGGAGAAGGAACAAGTTACTTACCTGTAACTGTTGTTCTCCAGCATGGGTCTGGCATGGATTCACATGCAAACCCTCCCACCTACCCCCCTGCGGCTCTTCTCTTGGTCCTACTGCCACTTTACGTGCTACCAAATCTGAAGATGGCTGCCTGAGGAGGGGCTTGGGTAGAGGGCAGTTATTGACTGGGGGCAGTATGACCCAGAGACCAGTGATTGGTTATTAGCAGAAAGACAGTTTTCTTTACCGAGGATTCCCAACCTGACGGGGAATATTCATCAGCATGTGAATCCATGCCAGACCCATGCTGGCGAACAACAGTTACAGGTAAGTAACTTGTTCCTTCTCCTAATGGAGAACACGGTATTCATTTAGATTAACTTTCTGAGGAAAGTAAAAAAGCTTTACAACTAGTCAGTGGGGCTGCCAACGATGTTAGCTCTAACAATATAGCGCAAAAGAATAGATGGTGTCTTTAAAACTGTCAATCTGCACCTCCACTGAAAACTGTAGTGGACGAGCAAGTCGCTAAAATAATTTCTGCAATTCAAATGGAATTTACCTCTAGCTTAACCCTTTCGCCAACAAACGCAATTGTCAATGTTTTCCAAGCCTATTGCAAATAAAAAACAAATACAGGGAATCCTCTAATGAAGGCTGCCTGCACACCTTATCAAGCATCTCTATGTGAGGCAAATTATAAGCCTGGTGGGAATGGTTCAAAGGCATTAAATGATATCCTGAAGCCCAACAGAATTAAGGTAATGGAACAAAAATCTGTTATGCTCAAAAAGGAACTTCTGGTAAGGGTTCGCAACTGACAAAAATTCAGTGCGTTGTCTTGCTGTGGATGAGATCATCCCACCCACCTCTTCGACCGTCATGGGTGGTTGAGTAACGTTGAAATCAATGGCGACAACTGTCTAAATCGCTCCTTTTACTTTACAGGCTTTCCATAAAATGCCAGCTTTGAGAACTCTAAATTCCCGGGACATTGACTTGACCACTCTTCCGGTTATGAATGATCATCGGATGGTGTGCAAACTACAAACTTCAATTATAATCGATTTTCTGTGGCAGCATGGGAGAGAACTTAAGTTAATTGGTTTAACCCCCTATCTGAGTCAATCGAAGCTATTTCTTTTAATGAAACACCTGAAGGAACTCAGAAGCTAGAAACTACAGTTGATAGTAGGTTTCTGACGCAGGGGCCTGCCGAAGCTGCAGTGATTCTTAACTTGTTGCCCTGTCCAATATTAGCAAAGATTGGTCTTGGTTGACTTCATTGGAAAGCACTTTAAACCCTGTTGTGAACACTGCCCCACATAGTAACAAATTAGCCCTAGATTGTTTCATGGAACTCATGTGGTTTTACCAATCTTCTCTTATGGGCTAAAACTACCATTCCTCATAAATCAATAGATATATTATGTCAAGAAACCATGTGTGGTCATAAGTTTCAGCTACAAGGGTTCACCGCATTTCATGCGGAGGCCCATCGAGGTGCCAGCGGGAGGCCATTTTGTGGCCTAGCAATATTTCTGAATACAAATCTGATTACAACACAGGGGGTTCTTAAATCCTCGGCTTTATTAGCGCTATTGGTCACTTTCAATGATATATCTTATGATTAATCATTTCCATTTATCATAATCCGGCAAAGATGAAGTTGGAAACAATATTTCACAATGATTCTGGACGAGGTGACAGCTCAGAAGCCTGAATGTAAAATAATGATAGGGGGGGGGGGGTGACTTCAATGCACAGCGTGCCAATCAGGATGATACACGCTTATTTCCAGAAGGTACTGATAATCTATCTCTGGCTAAAATGCAAGGGGAACGATGGATAGAATATTTTGCAAACTGGGAGATTTCATTTGTTAACTTTGATTCACAGACGCCAATGGATTCCGGAGGAGAGGTACAAAAAGCTCATGTGTAGACTTCTATGCAATTTCCGCGAATATGTAGGAACAATGCATTGAGTTCTCATTCACTGAGCCAGGTGTGGGCGACCATTTAATGATTGGGTTGATGATTCAAATGATCGTTTGCAGGTTAAGTGATTTGAACCAAATGTTAGTGGATGGTGATCGCCCGGGTATTTCGCTACGTTGGAATATATATCTTTGTGACAAACTACCATGATTGCCGATCTGATTTCCGATGCAAATGCTGGTGTCACCTTTTCAACATTACAAGAGAGAACAAGGAGTTATACCTATG
The DNA here is from genome assembly GCF_040938575.1 of Ambystoma mexicanum. NCBI lineage: Eukaryota > Metazoa > Chordata > Amphibia > Caudata > Ambystomatidae > Ambystoma > Ambystoma mexicanum. The sequence goes on from NC_090931.1 coordinate 1,108,351,097, forward strand.
TAATTGGTATAGCAATGTTGAATCTAGCGTACGTGCATAAGGTAATACATGTTAAACACTCCATCGCAGCAGGGAGATTCAATTGGCTAAACGTGCAAAAAATTCTGATTTAAGAATATGTAAATCAGCATCCATATCAGAAACTGAGTATTTCAAAATGAAAAAAACGTATGTAACATTTACCATAATACATGTTTAAATTAGACACCATATGCATAATTTGACAAATCGGAAGATTGTGAATCTCTGCGCAACGATAGGCGTTCCACGTGGGCTATGCTTGGGGCATATACGCCACTGGTTAATATCGATCAGACATCTCATATCGCAGCGGAAATGTGGACGCATTTTTTTCAGGCGTAAGTTTAAACTGCCAAGTATGTTTTGGATTAAAAAGGCGGAACTCCCAGTGTTGCCAGCGATGTCAACACCGATATTGTCAATCGAGGATGTAGAGTTAGAAGTTATGGCACTGCATTATTCGAAAGCAGCTGCCCCGGACGGCATACCACCCTGTGTCATCAAACATAATCCCCAACTCTGGGCGCATATCCGAAGGGTCCAATTTGATAAGATTCTAACATCTATGATTCCTGCATCTTGGCTAAACTCCATAGTGGTGCCGATTTTTATAAGCAGGGGTAAAACGGACCATAATAACTTTCGTCTCCTAGCCTTGATGGATGCTGTTTCAAAAGTGTTTGGCCTTCGATTGTGTTGTCCATAGTGTACTGTGTGGAACAAAAAAAATGGCCTGATTGGGTATTCCAGATCATACAATATCGCTCATTGCAAAACTACACCAAAATACTGCATACCTGGTAAGGGTGAACAACTCGGGAGCAACCACAGAACCAATACCTACGGCGGTGGGTGTCAAGCAGTGTTGCAATTTAGCAGCAACCCTGTTCAACCTGTATTTCTGCGATATTGATGAAATCTGGGCAAACTAAATCAGCTATCCTGAAAGGCTGGGCCACCTAAAGATGCATTGGCTCACCTTAGCAGATGTTTTGATTGTACACCCTTTGGGTTGCAAACAAAGCTGACTCTGTTTGCTACATATTCTCAGGCCCACAATTTGCAGTTCAATGCGGGGAAAAAAAATCAAGAATTCTTTTTCTAAATCTTAGGAGGAAAAATCCACCATGGAGGTGGACCATTGACAACCTATACATTTCTTGTGCAACCTCTATTTTAAATATCTGGGGTTTGAATTGGTTGATGCTAATGCAGTCAAAACGTGAAAGGAAGGGCTAAACAAAAAGGTGATATGCCTATCCACACATGCGCATTGTCTATACCAAATACTGGACATTTTTTCATTAGTCCCACTGATCGAGTTTTATACTCTAAAAGTCGAGGCAATAATCCTTTACGGACTAGACATGTGTCTAATAACTATAGATGCAATCCTTGACCAGTTGCGGGGGGGGTGGGGGGGCGGCTTTGGAAAAGTACGCTGAGATTGGCTAAGTCTCTGCCAAATGTAATTCTAAGGCAGGAGTTGGGTCTCACATCGTTATCAGCAAGATATAACTGGCACCGATTAGCCAATTTAGCAAGAATGTTTCCACCTGACCAGTCTTTATATGAAAATCTAGGAAGAATGATTATGGGGCCGAATCCGCCCTCTGTGGCAAAATACTATGATAACATAGTAACCCTGTCGGCTGAAATTAGGCTTACACTAGAGGATTTAGAATTTCGATTACTTCATGTCAATAAACGATTGTTCGATCTTGACTGGTGTAAGACAACGGATGGTATCTCGTCCCTGAAATCTTATAAGGAAGCTGCAAAGTTTAGAACTAAGCGGTTGCCCCTTAGGTTGTATTTAGTGTAGTTCCCTTGTAATAAAGTGCGGGACATGTACTTGGAATTCAAATTAAATCAAACTCCAACATATGAAGGAATTAAGAACTGGTACCCCAAAATTAGTTCAGAAGTTACCAACAATTGTAGATTCTGTAAAACAGCGGATCAGAAAGACTACTAAACACTTAGTAATATATTGTTTGTATTTTGAAAAGTTGCGTATACAAATTAGGTATTGTTTAACTGGGTATGACTGTCAGCGAGGGAATGGTTTTGGATGACATGTATGTAGGGCAACTGTATAAAGACTATGCTTGTGTTGTCAAGACTACTTATGATTATCCATGAGGAACTGGACAAAAAAGTTGTTACTATGGTTGGTGGACAGGTTTAGTATAATGCAAACTTCGGGTAAATAAACACTGGGAAACGAAGTTTACATGAATTTTGATGTTGTATGCAGTCTCAAGTTTGGTAAGGCATTTTTAATTGAAATAGCAACGTTATATGCTGGTAATATAGCTGTGTTGCTGTTGATAGATATGAAAAAAGGGAACGGCATATCTTATCTTTGTTATATGCAATTTAAGATGTTGTTTTAACATGTTTGATATGTTAAATGATGTAAAATATTTTTAATGTCAGTTATGAAAGTTTGATGATCAAACGAAGGACAACGGAATAAATGGATTGATTCTCAGTACAAATCACTTAATCAGTCAACTGGACAATATACTTTTGGTGAATGGTGGAAAACTTATTCTAGGTGCAGTAAAAACCTATAACTAGTTTTGTGATAAATTGTACTAGGTGAGTAAAACTTAAGGATGTAATTTACAATAATTACAGGTGCTTTTGAAATCAGGGGACCCCAGATAGAGATGAGCAGTAACTCTTGTAACTTATTTTTGGATGGCACACAGCTAACAGAAGGTGAGTAAAGCCCACATGCTTTGTTTAACCTCACAATGAAGGGGAAGGTAAAACCAATGTTACTCTTTACTGAATGACTCAGTTATTCTAGGTAGGCAACAACCGAATACAGACTTATTCTGGACAGGCTAGCAGCAAGTCAGGTGGAGCAAGACCCAGTTGGGGGGGACACTCATACAGTTATCCTCAAATGACTAATCTGGTGATACCAACACCTTTGTGAAGAGGCACAACCTAATTACATGAGAGTAAAATACCTTCACATCTACTTTCTATTAGAATGGCAAAACAGTTGCTAAGGAAGAAAACATGTTAACCATACTTTAGTGCATCACACATTCAAGATCAGTAAGAACTTTTGTAACTGTTCACTCTTAGAATTAGTTACCAAACCACTCTTTCCAAGTAAGTCACTTTTAAACACTTCTTTTCTTTTAAAGGCAGAAGGGAGCATGAGTGTTCTCAGTGGTAGAAGGGGATCACTGGAACTAGTGACCAACGGGCAGTGTCAGAATAGGTTCTTTAGTTGCAAAAGTCAGAGTTCCTTAGGAAAACTGGGCAAATGGGTGAGTACTTTACTTCTGAGTTAGAAGAGGGTCCAGGGGCTTCACAGAAGACACCCTAGCAGGATGATTCTAGCAGTGGGGCTGGGTTCACTGGATGAGTGGCCTCCCCATCACAGAAAATAAGCCACAGCTACACAGAAATCATAACGGGTTTAAGGTAAGCACATACCCAAGCCAACACAGTACCTCAGCATTGAAGAGGATTTTGCAGCAGGAGCACTTCAAGGTCTGCAGCCAAATACCCAGTCAGTGGGTTCCTTGTCGGGGAGACTGAAAACAAGACCTCGGAAGGGACTTTGCAGCAAGGATAGATGAAGAAGGCTCTAGGCAAGGGTTTCCCTCGTGGCTGAAAGCGGTTCTGCAGATTTGGCGCCTTTTCAAGGAGCACAGAAGAAAGAAAATCGCAGTTGAATTCTCGTTGTTGCAAAGGTCCAGCACTCTGGTGAGGGGACTTTTCGGACTCTCTTAGTGTCTCTGGAGATCCACCAGGATGCCCACGAAGTTTCAGCGAGATTCGGAAGACTGTGCACAGCACAATGGCTTGAGGTCCCAGGGTATTGGGGTATTGCAAAAACGCAAGGTCGCAGCAATGCGTGGGATGGCTCAAAATGCAAGTCTTCTTGAGTCTAGTGGGTCTCACCATGCTCCGGGTCGGAGTCGTCATTTTCGGAGGCCCCAGGTTGATTGGAAGGAAGGACTACAGCAGGCTCCAGTTACACAGCAGGCTCTCCGGTCGCTGGAAATCGTTTCTGCCGCGTTTCCTTAATCTTCCTTTTCGGTTCCAGTGGTTGACCTTTCTTCTGCATCCAGGTTAGCAGTATTTATTAGGAATTGCAACACCACCTTTGCATTCTCTCCCTGCATTTTACAAGGGGTGGTCTGGTTGTGCAATCAGGACAGCCAGCCCCCGACTGGGATTTGTCCCCATTCATGCAAGGTGTAAGACGAAGGGCTGTGGAGTTTTGGACTCCTCCCTCACTTCTCGCAGACGGACTGGAGCCTGGGCGGGGAGTCCAGGAGACTCGCGCTGAAGATAAAAATCTCACAATGGAATTTCCCACCCTGGATGTCTGGTGAAGGAACAAGAAACGACAAACACTAAAATGGCGAAAAAAGGAGGGGGGGGGTGTTGGGGTGCTTTTTGGTAAAAACTCCCTTTACTGCAGCTGTGAACAGAGCTCGCGGTAAAGGTGCACCAAATGAATACAAGTTATCGCTGCCACCAGCCATTGAAGGTAAACTTGTCACTGTGCAGAATTGCTACAGTTTTACAATGAAACGGGATACATTGTTTCTCCCCAGCACTCCACATAAGGTGGGGTGTGCTGGCTTCGCAGAATAAAATGTAAAAGGATTCCAAAGATCCTTTCTACCCTTGGGAACTATAGTTCACTCAAAGTTAAAAGGGGCGCCTCTAGGGCAACCCAGCAACAGGCATTTATTGCCAATAAGTTGTTAGAGGATGACTTTTAAAAAGACACTATGGAGAGTCTTAAAAATGACACCCATAAAAAAGTTAAATTATGTGAGTGTAGAAAGGTTCCCACTCACTGAGGTATTAAGGAAAAATATCCCACTAATAAAGCAAAAAGTTCTGGGGTTCACCCAGATCACGAAGATTTACCAGTTTTGTGCAAATCTTACCTAACGGTTTGCATCCCCTTATTCGCGAACCTCCACATCAGTGGGATCTGAACCTGGTCTTGTGACCCCTAATGCAAAAAAAAAAACATTTGAGCCTATGGCCTCATGTCAATTCGAATTTCTAACTTGGAAAACAGCATTCTTAGTAGCCATTACTTCGGCTAAAAGGATTGGAGAGCTCCAAGCTCTCTCCTTAAAGGAACCTTGTATAGTGTTCCATAATGATAAAGTAGTCCTCCATATGGTCCCCTCCTTTCTACCTAAGGTGGTTTCCGATTTATCATTAAATCGGGAAATCTGTCTTGTTTTTCTTCCTAGACCGCATGCTTCTGTGACCGACGAGACATTACATAACCTAAATGTTGTAAGAACTGTAAAATGTTACCTAGAACAATTTAGAAAAGCAGAACAGCTCTTCATTACCTACGGGGGTCCTTCTCTTGGCAATAAGGCAGCTCAGGCTTCCATCGCCAGATGGGTTGTCTCCTGTATCGCCAGGCTTATGATATGAAAGGGGTTGCGACTCTGCTGAGACTTCGGGCTCATTCCACTAGAGCCAAGGCAGTATCTGTAGCCGTCACCAGGCATGTTCCCATTGTAGACCTCTGTAATGCGGCTACCTGGGCTACCCTGCTTGCCTTTTCTAGAAATTATGCAGTATTCGACCAAGACAGGCTCCACAACTTGTTTGCCTGAATTCCGTACATGCAGTGTTCGAGGCCGTGGAGTCGAAGCCCCTCGAGAGCCTCAGTCAGGCGTCAACGTCATCCGTTGTATAAAGGGCTCGAGCAGTTCCATTACCTCAGTTCAGTTTTTCCGATGCAACTGCTTCGTGTTATGAACGCCGCATCAGATTTTTCCTCGACGATGTCTTTATCATCTACTCTCACCACACCCAAGACCGGGTTAAAAAAATGTCAGAAGTGTGGTAGGAAAATGTCGATAACTGCCCCATCAGAATTGCCTCTGGTGCCTCAGCCCAGACCAACGGGTTGACGAGTGCGGGTCCTGTCAGGCCATGTCTAACAAGGCTCTTGGAACGTAGAGGTAAGCTGGCGGTGGGGGAGGAGATGTATAAGTCTTCTAATAGACAAAAGGATTTGGATGAATCCAGTCAAATCTCGTCCTGAGTCGAAGGTCAAGATCAAAGAGTTGCTCTAGGAAATATTCCTTGTCTTTGACTAAAAAGTCAAAAAAGCGGCATCACAGGTAGTCTTCCTCCTCGTCCTCCTCCGAGTAGAGTAACTTATCCATCAAAGCACGATTTCCCAGAAAAATGGGAGGCCTTTAGGGCTTCGATGCTTAAAATATTTGCGAAAACGGCCCAGACCCCCTCGAAGTTGCTGCGTGGTGATCATGCCTCTACCCACTCTAAAAGTGACAGAGGAAAGTCTAGATATAAACACGCAAGAGTTGAAAAGGAGTTGCACGTGTCTTCAATGGAAAGTCCCTGACGCCTCGTACTAAGTCAAAGCCTCAGTGCATAAATCGGGGCTAGCGGAATCGAAGTCGAAGCCAAAACTCGACTCTACACAGTCGACAAACATAGCGTCAAAACCGCTGACGAAAACAACATCGACACCTTTGGCTGTATTGAAGCCGCCTCGCCTCAAAGCCTCCTTCGACAGTCAAAGCCAGCGTCTTCTCTATTGACGCCTTCATCGCCTTTATCGAGGCTTTCTTTGATTCCAAGACCCAAGTCGACGCCATTGTCCATACCTAGGTCGATTCCACCTTCACCTGAAAAGACTTTCCACCCCCAACCTAGATAGGAATTTTTCGTCTAGTTATATAAACTAACCCAATAACACGTAGAAAAACACCACCTGCTGGACCAAGCTCAAATCGGTTTCAGACCAGCGAGAGGAACGGAAACAGCACTTCTATCCATCTGGGACGACCTCAAACCTAACGCAGACTCGAACACTACTTCAGCCCTTATTCTGCTCGACCTCTCCGCAGCCTTTGACACAGTTAGCCACAACACCCTGACCAAAAGACTAGAAACATAGGCATAACAGACACAGCACTACGCTGGACCAAATCATTCCTAACAGACAGAACAGAAACCGTATGGATAAAACCTTTCAACTCCACGAGGTAACAACTGGAGTACCACAAGGATCCTCACTTTCTCCACTATATTTTTCAACATCTACCAGACTCCAGTCATCAGAATCTTCAAAAAATACAACATTACATGTTACAACTACGCAGATGACACTCGGATCATATAGAAAATCAAAGACACTGATGCCGACTATTCATCCCTTACCGACTGTCTAAGAAGTCTTCGATTGGATGGATGCCAACAACCTGAAAATCAACCCAGGAAAGACAGAAATCATGATCGTATCCAAAGACCAAGAGAACGAAACCACCATCCCATGGCCTACGGAAATGGGAAACGCACCAACACCATCGAAGGTAGTAAAAAATCTGGGAGTCGTAATGGACAACAACCTAACCCTGGAGCCACAAATAAATGCAACAGTGAAGAAATGCTTTTTCCTCCTCCGGACGGCAAGAAGAATTCTACCTTTCCTCTCCTTCGCGCACAAAACACTCGCTATCGTCGCCCTAATCATGTCTAAAATAGACTATGCAAATAGCCTCTACCTCAGAATACCTGAATACCTCCTGAAGAAAATGCAACGGATCCAAAATGCAGCAGCAAGACTACTCCTCAAACTATCCAGAAGAGACCACATCACTCCAGCCCTAAAAACCCTACACTGGCTCCCAGTTAAACATTGCATCACCTTCAAAACAATGTACAAAACGCACAGGGCAATCAGTGGACAAGGAGCAGAATTCCTACAAAAGAAAAGTCTACAAACCAACGAGACCCCTCCGATCGAGCTACGAAATCCACCTGGAACTCAAACCATACCTCAAGAAAAAACTTGGAGGCACCTCCTTCTACCACTTAGCCGCAAAAACCTGGAACAACATCCCAAAGGAAATAAGAAACACTGAAGATCACCTAAAATTCAGGAAATCACTAAAAACCTGGCTCTACAACACCACAGACTAAACCTGAAAAACGAAACTGGTAAAAAAGGATAACTAAACCGAAAAGACACGGGCATCCCTGACCAGGGAGAGTAAAGCCCACGGTAGCTGGACGGGTGACATTGGATAGACAAACACAGGCGGCACACATGGAGACTGAGTGAACTAACCCAGACAATCCCACCAACTCCTTCGCTCGCACCGTGATTTAATTACCGCCAGGTACCACGTTGGTGTGGAATTATCGAGACATTGACAATCCCCCCCACTACCTGAGAGGTTGTCATTAGCAGATGCACTGGCCACTAGAGTCTAAATGGAGGATAAGGGGAGCCATGAGAGAGCATTTTTCCTGCTTCCTCGCACTAAGCCAACCCGCCCCCTCCATTTTCAGAGCCGTCAGAGCGCCAAGGGACCACTACGGTGATGATAGTGCGCGGTACAAATGTCCTTTAGCATCCATGTCCTCCTATATATGAACATTCATCTGAAGAGGATGTCACTTCAGGTGGAGTTAGATTTGGAGCTAGAGCGGTCCCTGAAGAGCTAGTGGACCCACAGTCTAAAATAACATCTTTATGACTCTCCAAAATGCCAGTGGCTTAGCCACTTCACCTGAAGTGGATTTTGAAAGTCCAGACCCTACAGATCCTGCTGATCCTAGTTATAGGAATCTTATGGGAAGGGTCATTGATTTTTATGGGTTGGAAGGCCGCTTCCCCAGATTTCGACCAGGATGACATGACTGACGTCCTGAGTGAAGGTCTTTTAAAAGATCCTGTGCTTCCATTCCATAAAGCACTGCAAAAAAGGGTGATGGTAAATTGGAATTCTCCTGATTCCATATCAGCAGTAAATACGAAACTTGTACCAAAATATAGGCCATCTTTATCGGACCCAGAATATTTATGTAAACATCCCTCTTCCTGAAAGTTTAGTGGTTCAAGCTGCAACCTCCACTAGGCAATCAGCCTACCCATCGATACCACCAGACACGGATGATAAAGTTGATGCTTGGGCCCAGAAAGTTTTCTTCAGGCAGTATGACCCTTAAATCTACTAATGTCATTTGCACATTAGCTAGATTTACATATACCCTGTGGGACTGCATGTCCTCAGCAGCTGAACGCATGCTGGAAGGTGAGGAATTGGATGGTTTCCTGGCTATAGCAAAAGATGGTTAAGAGGCTATGGAGGAATGCCTTCAGTCAGGACTGGACACTGCGGATAGTGTAAGCAGGTCCATGGCATCTAGCACGGTCCTACGCAGGTTTGCATGGCTAAGGAATTCTGGCTTTGCACCTGATGTGCAAGCGCAATCTAGATTACTTAACATGCCCTTTGACGGCTTGAGGTTGTTTGGCAGCAAGGCGGACGAAAGCTTGGAAAAGCTGCAGACCACAAAAGCGGCAGCAAAATTACTTGGTGCCGCTATAAGGCAACCTCAACAACACTCTTACGCAGGCTCCTCTTCCTCGAAGAGTCGCCCTTTTCGAAGGGATTGTGTCCTCCAACGTATTCCTCATCTTAGATATCTCCTTCCAGCTCTGCTGGCCTCGAACATTTTTTCTCTAAAGGGCGCTGCGCGTCGACGTCCTCCGAGTCGATGTCCCTCGACAGCCGCCGTGTCGACGTCATCCTGCCTATAAAGGCCGTGCGCAGCGTCCGTTGCTCAGTTCTGTTTTTCCGCGCTTACTCAGTGCCTCGGAATACCGTTGCTCAGTTCTTGTCAGATTAATCCTATTTACCTCGAGTTATTCGATCCGTACTCTATGGCTTCCTCGTCGGAACCTACAACTCCTCGATCCGGCTTCAAAAAATGCCGAGATTGTGGGAAAAAGATGTCGCTGACTGACCCTCACAGAGTTTGTCTGTGGTGTTTGGGAGCTGAACATCATTGTTCGGAGTGCGAGGACTGTATGTCCATGACAGCTAAAGCCCTGAAGGAGGGTAGGGGGAAGCTGGAGAAAGGTAAGACTTTTAAAGCTGCTTCTTCGTCGGCGAAGTCGAGACACTCGTCTCCTCGTCACCATTCGCGCTCCAGGTCTCGGAGTGGGTCCCATCACTCCTCGAGATCGAAGCACTCGAAGAGGAGACGTCGAAGATCCCCTTCTCCGTCTTCCTCTTCCTCTGTTTCGCCAAAAAGAATCCCTTGCCCCACGAAACATAGTTTCCGGGCTGAATGGGAGGAATTCCGCAAAAATATGATGTGCGTCTTCGAGAAAGCGGCCTCGACCCCCTCAAACTGCCGAGAGTGATGCTCTGGTCGAAAGACCCGAAGGTCAAAAACGCCGCGAGTCGCAGTACCCGGCGAAGGAAACCTCTCGAGCGCGTCTCGAACCCTTGAGTAGGACTATGACCTCCAAACCTTCCTCGAAGGTTCCGTCGACGCCGAGGTCGGTGTCTTCGACGCTGTTGTCGAAGGAACCTTCGACACACGGGTCTGTCGACTCGATGCCAGCTTCGACACCGGCATCGACGCCAAGAAATGTCACGGTCACGACACACCCAGTGACGATCCCCAGGTCCTCGATGGCAATGGCTTCGAGATTGTCGAGTAGAATCCCAATTCTGTCAAGGTCATCGAGGCCTCCGCCTTTGTTTTCGACGCCACGCTCGAAGCCGTCCGCTTCGACGACATCGACGTTTTCGAGGCCGATAATGACAAGCTTAGCACCCTCTGCCTTGGAAATGGGATTTACTCCCTTTATGAGTTCTGAACAATTGAGAACTATGTCCTCAATTTTGGAAGAGGGTGAATTGTCTGAACAGGAAGACACATTTGAGTTGCAGGGACCTGTAACCCCAATTAGAGAGGAATTTTCCTCTGAAGAACGCAGGTTAAAGGATCTTCATGATTCCTTACATGAGGCAAGTTGGTTAGACACTTCCCCTGAGGTGGAGTTTGCTAGGCCAGACCCGGGGGAGCATGCTGAAACCCCCTATAGAGCCTTAATGGCCAGGATCACAGAGTTCATGGGGTGGTCTGCACCTTCACAATCTTTCCAACAAGATGACCTCACGGATATTCTTGACAAAGGCCCACAGGAGGATCCTGTGATGCCTTTTCATAAAGCTCTTCAGAGGAAGGTCATGACAAACTGGGAAACCCCAGATGTCGTACCAGCAGTAAATAAAAAACTGTCTACTAAGTACAGGGTATCCTCTACAGACCCGGAGTTTTTGTCTAAACATCCATCCCCAGAAAGTCTGGTGGTACAGGCAGCATCCTCTACCGATGTCAAGACGGCTTACCCTACCGTCCCACAGGACAGGGACGATAAAAAATATGATGCTGTGGCAAAGAAAGTCTTTTCAGCATGTAGCATGGCGTTAAAATCTGTTAATGCTACTTGCACCCTTGCTAGGTTCAGCCATACACTTTGTGAGTCTGCTTCTACAGCGGCTGATTGCATCCCAGAGGGAGAAGAAAGGGATGCGTTCCTGAATATTATACAGGACGGTAAAGACGCTATGTGCGAATCCCTCCAGACGGGCATTGATTCGGCTGACAGTATCAGCAGAGCAATGGCGGCAAGTACATCAACCAGGAGATTCGCTTGGTTGAAAAAGTCTGGTTTTGCCCCGGATGTGCAAGCCAGGCTCTTGAACATGCCATTCGATGGCTCTTCTTTGTTCAGGAAAAAGGCGGATGACAGTTTAGAGAAACTGCAAACTTCAAAAGCAGCAGCAAAATCCCTAGGAGCTGCAATCCGTCAGACTCCTTTTCGTCCCACAGGAACCTCTGCGAGGGGCAAGTCCTTTCGCTTCTACTCCGCATTCGGAAGAGTTGGAGGACGACCGGCTCAAAGGGGACAAAGAAGAACTACCCGAGGTGGACGGGGTAGATATTCAAAAGCCGCAGCAACAGCAGGTGCCTCTTTACCATCTGCATCAGCCGCCCCAAAACCACTCTGAGGACTTCCCTCACAGGACACCTGTAGGAGGCAGGTTGACTCAACATCTGGCGGTATGGCAGGCTATCACGTCAGATGCTTGGGCATTGGAAACAGTTGCCCAAGGTTACTGCCTGCCTTTTCTACGTATACCTCAGAGTCATCCACCGGGGATCAGCTCTCAGAGCTCCAGATCCGCTCCTCTTGCAGGAAATTTTGGACCTGCTAGAGAAAGGTGCCATAGAACCGGTACCTGTAGCGGAGAGGAACAAGGGCTGGTACGCCCCTTACTTTTTCATTCCAAAGAAAGACGGAGGACTGAGACCCATCTTGGACTTGCGAGAATTGAACAAATTCCTCAGAAAAGACAAATTCAAGATGGTCTCTTTCTCAAATCCTCCAGGCCCTTCAGTTCCAGGACTGGTTGGTATCTCTGGACCTTCAGGACGCTTATTTCCATGTGCCTATCCATCTTAAACACAGGAAATAGCTGAGGTTCGCAATTGGCAACTCTCACTATCAATTTCGAGTGCTGCCATTTGGGCTGACCTCCGCCCCGAGGGTCTTCACCAAGTTAATGTTGGTAGTGGCAGCAAGTCTAAGGAGGGAAGGGATTCACGTCTACCCCTACCTGGACGATTGGTTGATCAGGGCTGTTTCTTCGGAACAAGCTCAGATCCAACTAAATCACGTGTGCCACTCCCTTCACAGACTGGGCTTCTCCCTCAATTTAAAGAAGTCACAAATGATACCATCGCAGAGACTTCAGTTCATAGGAGCGATCCTGGACACTTCCCTGGGAAAAGCCTCGCCACCAGAGGTGAGGGCTCAAGATATTCTACAGATGGTTACCAAGTTTCATCATGCCCAACGTCTCCCAGCCTTCGACTTTTTGAGGTTGCTAGGCCTCATTGCATCCTGCATTTTCCTAGTGCCAGAGGCTTGCCTGAGAATGAGATCCCTCCAGTGGGCACTGAGGACTCGGTGGTGTCAATTCTCAGGGAGAATGACAGATCTTCTTCAGGTTCCCGACAGAGTAGCTCGAGACCTTCTCTGGTGGGCCTGTCAGGAGAACATTCTGATAGGAGAACATTTTTGGCAACCCTGGCCGGAGATAACAGTAGTCACGGATGCCTCACTCACGGGGTGGGGAGCCCACGCCAACGACTTGACCATCAGCGGTCGTTGGTCTCCATCGGAGTCCAGACTACATATCAACCTGTTAGAGCTGAGAGCCATCAGACTTGCGCTGAAGGCGTTCCTGCCAGCTGTACAAGGGAAAAACGTCCTGATAATGACGGACAACACAGTGGCCATGCATTACCTCAACAAAAGAGGAGGCGTAGGATCACTACCCCTGTGCAGAGGCGATGCAGCTCTGGTTTTGGGCAATCCAAGAAGGAATCGCTCTATCGGCAGTTCATCTAGCCGGAGAGAAGAACTTGACAGCGGACGCTCTGAGCAGGCAGAGCACAGTCTCCCACGAGTGGGAACTAGCTCAGGAAGTCCTTCAGGAGATCTTCGCCCTTTGGGGAACCCCTCAGGTGGATCTGTTCGCCACCAGCGTCAACAGGAAATGCGATCTGTTCTGCTCAAGGGAATTTCCCCCGAGAGGAGCTCTGGGAGACGCCTTCATAGTGGACTGGGGGTTTCAGCTTCTCTACGCGTTCCCACCGGTCCCTGTCATTCCTCAAATGATCAGGAGGTTGAGAAGATTCCGGAGAACCATGATCCTAATTGCCCCGGATTGGGCCAGGAGAACGTGGTACCCGGACCTTCTAGACTTGTCCATCTGCCCTCCAATTCGACTTCCACTCAGAGAGAACCTACTCTCACAGAAGGGAGGTCAGGTTCTCCATCCAGACATCAAAACCCTCAACCTTCACGCTTGGCTTCTGAAAGGTTGAGGTACAAGGATTGGGACCTCCCTGATGATGATATGGAGGTGTTGCTTTCAGCAAGGAGGCCAGCAACAAAGTCTTTATGCCGCTGGAACAGATTTTGCAGCTGGTGTAGAGAACAGAATATCGACCCTTTTTCATGTGGTACACCAATGGTTTTGTCCTTCCTTCTATATTTGGCGAATTCAGGCCTTCAAGTTGGCACCATTAAGGGCTATCTTGCAGCGCTATCCATCTTTAAGCGCACTGCGGAAGAACCATCCTATTTCAAATTACCCTTGGTAATACAGTTTCTAAAGGGGTTAACCAATGTTTATCCCCCAAGACCATTCCAAGTTCCCCTATGGGATTTAAACTTAGTACTAACTTTCCTGATGGGCACACCTTTCGAACCACTCCATTCTTGTTCGTTAAGATTCCTTACCCTTAAAACTGTTTTATTAATAGCACTTACATCTGCTAGAAGGGTGAGCGTATTACAAGCTCTTTCTTGTAAACCCCCTCACACAATATTTCACAAAGACAAAGTTGTCCTGCAAGTGAAGCCTAATTTCCTCCCAAAGGTGGTTTCGGAATTTCATATCACTCAGAAGATTACCCTACCATCTTTCTATCCTCCTCCTCATCCGGGGAAAGAGGAAGAGAGGTTACACAGGCTAGACCCTAGAAGGGCTTTAAGTTTTTACATCAGTAGACTAGCCAGGATAAGACAGGCAGACCAGCTGTTTGTAGGTTACACAGGTCACAAGCTGGCGTTACCAATAACTAAGCAGACCATTTCCAGATGGATCATTCTAGCCATTCTGGAATGTTATAAACTGGCAGGGAAAGAGCCCCCTCAAACCCTTAGGGCTCATTCGACCAGAGGTATTGCAGCTTCATCGGCCCTCAAAAGAGGTGTGCCGGTTAAAGACATCTGTGCGGCCGCTACATGGTCATCTGTCCATACCTTTACACGATTTTACAACTTGGATTCCTCCTCCAGTCAAGAGACTAGGTTTGGAAGGGCTGTACTGCATTCTATTCATCAATAGACAGTGTGAAGTCAGTACTCCCTCCTCCGATAATAGAATACTGCTATGGGAACCTATCTAAGATGAGGAATACGTCGGAGGACACAATCCCTTCGAAGAACAAGTTACTTCTTACCTTGTAACGTTCTTTTGACGGGATGTTCCTCCGACATATTCCTCATCGACCATCCCATCCATCCCCGCAGTTCTACTTCCCTTGTTGTTGCAGCTTACGCTCCTTCAGGGCGATTAGTCTAGTCCAGAAAGAATTATTGTGGGCTACAAAACGGAACTGAGCAACGGACGCTGCGCGCGGCCTTTATAGGCAGGATGACGTCGACGTCGATACGGCGGCTGTCGAGGGACATCGACTCGGAGGACGTCGACGCGCAGCGCCCTCTAGAGAAAACATTTTCCGAGGCCAGCAGAGCTGGAAGGAGATATCTAAGATGAGGAATACGTCGGAGGAACATCCTGTCGAAAGAACGTTACAAGGTAAGAAGTAACTTGTTCTTCGCTTCTATTCCTCTTTTGGAAAAAGGAGGGGGCAGGCCAGTCAGAGGCCAACAGAACCTTTTCGTGGTGGAAAAGGGAGAGGTGCTAGATCAGCCACAGCAGCGGCTAATACCTCCTCAGCCACTGCTAAGCCACTTTGAGGTCTTCACCCACAAGACACCAGTGGGAGGCAGAATCACTCGGTATCTGGACGAATTGCGGGATGTTACGTCTGATGCCTGGGCACCAGAGATGATGACCCATGGTTACTGTCTTCCTTTTCATCGAAGACCTCAAGATCATCCACCGGGAGCCAACTCAGTAAAAATTTCAGACCCGCTCCTTGTGCAGGAGATTTTAACCCTGCTAGAGAAAGGTGCAATAGAACATGTACCTGTAGCGGAAAGAAACAAGGGCTGATACGCCCCCTAGTTTCCCATCCCCCCCAAAAAGGATGGAGGATTAAGACCCATCTTGGACTTGTACTCTGAGGAACTTGTTCAAGTTCAAGGTCATGACCCTTTTTCAGATCCTTCAGGCTCTTCAGCTTCAGGACTGGCTGGTTTTGTTGGACCTTCAGGATGCTTACTTTCATGTGCAAATCCATTTCAAGCACAGAAAGTACCTAAGGTTCGCAATTGGTGATTCTCATTATCCGTTTCGGGTTCTACCATTTGGGCTGACCTCCGCCCCAAGGGTTTTCACCAAGCTGATGGCGGTGGTGGCAGTGAGTATCAGAAGAAGGGGGGGGGATTCACGTCTACCCTTACCTGGAAGATTAGCTAATAAGGGCAAGTTCACCCGAACAAGCCCAGGAACATCTGGCCTTGACCTGCCACTTCTTACAGTCTGGGCTTCTCCGTCAATTACAAGAAGTCACAAATGATTCCAAGCCAAAAGCTCCAATTCATCGGAGCAATCCTGGACACTTCCTCAGGGAAAGCCTTGCTTCCCGAGGAGAACACTCGCCACATTCTGCAGATGGTAATGAAGTTTCAAAATGCCCAACATCAAGGTTGCTAGCATCCTGCATGTTTCTGGTGCCAGAGGCCCGATTGAGGATGAGATCCCTTCAATGGGCTCTCAGGACTCTATGGTCCCAGTTTTCGGGGGAGATGTCAGATCTTCTGCAAGTTTCTACCAAAGTGACTCGATTGCCTATTGTGGGCTTGCAAGGAGAATATCCTCAAGGCGTAACCTTTTTGGCAACTATGGTCGGAGATGACGGTAGTGACGGGCGCCTCACTCACTGGGTGGGGAGCCCACACCAACGATCTGACAATGGCGGTCGTTGGTCTCCATCAGAGTCCAAACTACACATCCACCTTTTGTATCTGAGGGCAATCAGACTACTGCTGAAGGCCTTTCTGCCCTCTGTACAAGGAAAGAATGTCCTGATAATGACGGACAACACAATGGCCATGTGAGGCGTAGGATCACTCCCACTGTGCAGAGGCAATGCAGCTCTGGTTCTGGGCAATGCAAGAAGGAATCTCTTGATCAGCAGTTAACCTAGCTGGAGAGCTGAACACCACGGCGGACGCTGTGAACAGGCAGAGCACAGTCTCCCACAAATGGGAGATAGCTCAGGAAGTCCTTCTAGAGATCTCCGCCCTTTGGGGAACCCCTCAAGTGGATCTGTTTGTGACCAGGGCCAACCGGAAGTGCGAACTGTACTGATCAAGGGAATTTCCTCCAAGAGGAGCTCCACTCCTCTACATGTTTCCTCCAGTCCCCGTGATTCCTCGGGTAATTAGGAGGTTGAGAAGGTTCGGAAAACCATGATCCTAATTGCCCCGGATTGGATTGGGAGGACGTGGTACCCGGACCTTCTGGACATGTCCATCTGCCCTGAAATAAGTCTTCCACAAAGAGAGGATCTTCTCTCGCAAGAGGAAGGTCGGGTTCGCCATCCAGAGGTCAAAGCACTCGCCCTTCACGCATAGTTTCTGAGAAGTTAAGATGGAAGGATTTACACCTCCCGGATGACAAAATGGAGATTTTGCTTTCGTCCAGAAGGCCAGCGACAAAATCTCTATCAGTGTTGTTGGAACAAGTTCAGTAACTGGTGCAGGGATAAGAATGTGGATCCATTTCTTTGTAATACTCCAACAGTTTTCTTTTCTCTTACATTTAGCCAATTTGTGGCTCCAAGTTGGTACTATAAAAGGTTATTTGACAGCGCTATCTATTTTTAAGCGCTCATCGGAAGAGGCGTCTATTTTAAAATGCCTCTAGTCCTTCAATTCTCGAAAGGGCTGACAAATGTATATCCTCAACACCTTTTCAGGTGCCCATATGAGATTTAAATTCTCATGTGTGCCCCTTTCGAAACTTTACATTCTTGCCCATTAAGACTTCTCACTAACATTAGCCCGCAGGATAAGTGAGTTGCAGGCACGGTCTCGTAAGCCTGCTCACACCATTTTCCATGGGGACAAGGTTATTCTAAAGTAAAACCATCTTTCTTGCCTAAAATAGTATCTGATTTTCATCTGTCACAAAAAATGGTCTTTCCTTTTATCCTCTGCCTCACGCGAGTAAGGAAGAGGAAAGATTTCATAGGCTGGACCCAAAAAGGGCTGTTTCTACATTGGCTAATCTTCGACAATGTGACCAACTATTTGTTGGATATACTGGGCCCAAATTGGGCCTAACAGTGTCTAAACAAACTCTATCCAGATGGATAATTATAGCAATTTCTGAATGCTACAAATTAGCTGGGAAAGAGCCTCCAGATGGATTAAGGGCTCATTCAACCAGTGGCATGCCCCGGTGCAGGATATTTGTGCTGCGGCCACCTGGTCGTCAATGCACACCTTTGTAAAGCATTACTGCTTGGACTCTACTTCATATCAAAGAGACTATTTGCAAAAGCTGTCCTTCATTCAGTCCATAATTGAAATTTCTAGTACTCCACCTCCAAAATTACCACTGCTATGGGAGTCTATCATAAAATGAGGAATACTTGGGTTGGACACAATCCATTTGAAGAACAAGTTACTTACCAACTGTAACATTCTTTTGATTGGATGTTCCTCCCACCGATTCCTCATTGACCCTCCCAACCTACCCCTCTGTACAGTTTACGCCAGTTGCACTCTAACTTCCTTAAGAGCCTGAAGACTTTAAACCTGATCAGCTGATGCAACCATGAACACCGTAAAAACAGAACTGAGTTAACGGGCGCTGCTCGAGCCCTTTATACAGTGGATGACATCGACGGCAGCTCTCGAGGGACTTCGACTCCGCGGCCTCGAACACAGCACTCTCTGGTGGAAACAAATTCCGAAGCAGCAGAGCTGGGATACTAATCATAAAATGAGGAATACGTGGGAGGAGCATCCAATCGAAAGAACGCTACAGTTGATAAATAACTTGTTCTCCCTCCTTTAGTGCATTTTCCATTGCCTGACAGTGATGTCATCTCCTTCCCCTTCATATGTGGCACAATCATGTTCTTGCATATCCTGCAAGGTGCATGGCTCTGTGATAAATGTAGCTCACTTTGTTTTGCAACAAACCACATGGATATTGGGACTTGATATAATTATCTCATATGCTGATGCTCTCTGGGTTGTCAGGGTGGACTTTGCTCTCTTAAGAATAGCAAATGATGAATGCTCAACCTACAATGTAAGGGAGCAGCCCATTATAATTGTTGCGCTTTTCTTTAAACGCGGCTGCTGCAAGAGATTGCTTGCACGCAAAATGTCCTTGCATTACTGAATTGAGATCTTGTGGCCTAGCGATGTTTTTTGGTAGCACTGCGGTCATGAGTGTACCATCAGAATGTGAAAACAAGTAACATTTGTGATCATAATTGGGAGTGGCTAGGACAGGGGCAGTGCTTATCAGTTCTTTCAATGTGATGAATGCGGTGTGCATTTTAGGGGTCCATTTTATTGGAACCTTTTTTTCTTTTTAAGCTTCTTTCTTCCAGGCCATCCAGTAGCTGGTTCGAGTACACCGCATAGTCCAAAATTCATGCAAGGCAATAATTTGGTGCCAATACATTTTCGCATATCCTTTACAGTATGCGGCGCATTGCTGCTGTGTCTGGAATTATCCTTTTACCATCTTTTGAGATGACCTGACTCAGGTGAAGTATTTCTGCTAAACAGTACTGTAATTTACTTTTATCCACCTTTTACCCCTTTTGGGTCAACAAGGTGAGCAGGGTAATGGAATCCTTTCTTCATTCCTTCTCCTTCACTACATACTAAGAGATCATCCACATACTGTATTATTGTACTCCTCACTTTGATGTTACCAAGGTCTTCATGGAGTATTCTGTTGAATATGCTTGGGCTTTCACAGTACCCTTGGGGCAATCTGCAGTGTTCATATCTCCTCACCCCCCTATGGTAAATGCAGTCAGATATTGACTCTGGATCGAGAGGTACTGAGAAAAAGGTATTTTTCAAGTCCACTACTGTAAGTTTCGCCTCTTTAGAGATGCTACAGAAGATGGATGCCGGATTTGGAACAAGAGGGAACTCCTTTTGGACGATATCATTTATAGGTCGAAAGTCCTGGATCATACACAACACCCCTTCCATCGCTTTTTTGATCTGATACATTGCAGTATTACATAGGGAGTTGGAGGGGACAATAATACCCTGCTGTAGTAAGGCATGTATTGTCGTCCGGAGAAGCAGAGGAAGGGATATGAACAATGGGTATTGCTTTACTCTTGGTAGGACAGCACCTGGCTTCAGTTTTATTTCCACTGGACTCGTTTCTCTTAGCAACCCTACGTCAGGTGGGTTGGTGGTCCTCAAATATGGTGGTGGGTGCTGCAAGTCTGCGGCACACTGACAGCGGCCATGAGGGGATTTGCCATTTCTCTTTTCTGGACCATAATGTCACATGGCATACAAATTTCAAGTATTTCCCCATCATTGTCTTCAGTGAACAGATATTCTGTTCATTCCCTCAATGGAATGCTCGGATCAATATACAATACCGTACTCAACTTGCTCCCATGTGTGTCTAAGCCAATTGCCACAATTAGTTTTGTTGAAATTTTCACCGCCTGTAAGAGTGAAATCACTGTCCCTGGCATTATTTCGGGTGTGACTATGGGACGAAAACCAAAGTCAGAGGGCACTTTCCACTCATTTCGTGTTATCTCTGGCACCGCTCAGAACTTTTATCCCATACACAAACAAACATATCAGAATGTGTGGGTATTCTTCGTACTGTTGTCTCATTTGTTTATGTCTGTAGCAAAAACATTGCACGAAGTGTACACATCCCCGGAGTGGAGCACACTATTCCTCTTGAAACGCAATGGTCTTATTTAACTTGGCTCTTAAATAAGAGCTTCTTGCCCTAGGAGATTTATGGGTGATTCCTCATGGTACAATTGGGTTGCCTGCACTGTTTTACCCCCTATTCTGACATCCAATTCTTCTGTATAGGGAACCGTGTCCACTGCTCCAGAGACTCCCTAGGTTTCAAGATTTATGCCAGATAGTGGGAAAATTGCCTTCACGTAAACATGATTTTTCCACTCCTGGGTCCACCATAAAGATGAAGTGTTCCCTACCTCTGCCCTCCACCAGTTCATCTGGTCGTAAGGTAGTTGATAGTACGGGACATTGAAGTTCTCTGTGGGTTGTCATAGTTCGGATGGGTGTCTGTTCCGTGGCATGTGAAGAGGTTATCACTGAGCGCACACGTTCCCTGAAACTGGGATGGTGCGCCATTAGCACAATTGGCAAATCTGTTCCCATGTGTTCTGCAGCATGGGGTCTGGCATGGATTCACATGCTCATGAATATTCCCTGTCAGTCTGGGAATCCTTGGTAAAGAAAAAAATCAGTATCTGTTTCGTTTCTGAACTGTCTTTCTTGGTAGCAGCCAATCACTGGTCTCTGGGTCATACTGCCCCCAGCCAATGACTGCCCTCTCCCTAGGTCCCTCCCCTGCCAGCCATCCTCAGATTTTTACTGCACGTTCAAGTTTTGGGAGTCCTCGTGCTATAGCTCTCGAGCTTTTACTGCGTTTTTGCGTTTTTCAGAGTTTAATCTAATTTTTTCGGCCAATCGAGCCTCAAGCTCCACCGTTTCTACTTCCGATCAACGGGGACCCGTTTCGGAATTTGCTACGCCCCTCAAGGGCGAAGTATCGTCGAGCTACGCTTCTTGGAGGATTCCAGAAGTTCTGAGGCCTACCTCATGGACATGGCCCAGGACAAGGGAAGCTCGACGCCCTGATCCAAGCTGTTCTGGAACTGCCCCGGATGCGGATTACAGAATGTTTTCCAGGAGGATGAGCATTCGAGATGTCTCTACTGCCTTCACGAAGACAAAACGCACGCGGAGAAGGACTGTGCGTATTGCAAGAACTTGTCGGAAAGGAGTATGAGGGATCGCCGGATCCGCCTCGCCAGCTGGCTGGGGAAGGGCCCAGCAGGTGAGAAGTCCAAGCGGTCTTCTAAGTCCTGTGAGGGCGCCCCGGCGACGGGGGCCCTACAGAAGGCAAAGCACCGCAAGTCCGCGGGCACCGTGAGCACCGAAGGGTCGGGCTCCTCGGCTGCCAGGCAAGGCGTACTTTCACCGACGCCATCAACCACGAGCCAACACTCTGGCTCGGAAGAGAAAATCCGAGAACGTGGGTAAGCTTCTGGAGAGGCCCCGGTCGATCTTGAAGGAATCAGCCGAGGGGGAGCGAGGCAGCGACCCCGTTCCCCCGCCCCCCCACACCTCCCCACCCAAGGTGAAGGCTTCAAGCGCGTCCGAGGTGGTGAAGGCCTTGATTCACCCGGCTAAGGCCTCTATCGAGGTAGTCTCGGCGGCCCTGGCGAAGCCTACCCCAGTGGAGGTGACCTCGGGGCCCAGAGTTTCCCTGCCACCACGGAGGGAATCCTCTTTTCAGCCCATTGACCAGACCCCCGTGAAGACCCGGTGGAAAAAGAGGCGGGTGGGGGAGTGGCCATTACAGACGGATACAGCCTCTGAGGAGGAGCTGGTTCAAGTCGTGAAGGGACTCAACAAGAGGTTCAAGGCGGTCTGGTCCCATGGGAAGAATCCAGAGGAGGCAGACTAAGAGAGCGACGGTGGCGCAGAGGCTCCCGTGGAAGAGGAGCAGCCATTGCAACCAGTGCCCGGGCATCAGGACAACTCGGCCATTTTGATGCACGGAGATGAGGACGAGGTTGCCTCTACCCCCAACGGACGACCCAGCAGAACCGGCCCCGTCGGGAAGCCCTCCAAACAAGCAAAGGAGACTTCACCCCCTCCGCCCCCTGCCTTTCCAGCCTTTGAGGCCCGCTTAGCCTTCATCTCCTTCACCTGATCCTAGGGATGACACGGGAACAGATACAGCCACGACGGGGACGGATGACGATGGTGGTGACGGGATGGGCCTTCCATCACCCCCTCAGGCCTCCCCGCCTGACAAAATTGGCTCCTTCCACGCCATGATTGCCAGGGCATCCGAGCTTTTCCAGCTCTGCCCCGAAGAACAGAAGAAGGGAAGGCTTCCTCTATCAACGGTGCAAGGCCAAGAGGAAGACTCTCCTTGCGTTGCCGTTGCTTGACGATATCTGGGACAAGGGACTTGCTCTCCTGAAGAACCCGTCCACGACGCCTGCCAAGAGGGATCAGTACGAGAAGTACCAGGTCCCCGATTCCGCCTCTTTGTGCCTCGCAGTACCGTTGCTCGACGACATCTTGGACAAGGGGCTGGCTATCCTGAAGAACCCTTCCACGACACCCGCCAAAAGGGACAGGTACGAGAAGTACCAGGTCCCCGATGCTGCCCCCTTGTGCCTCAGGGCCCAGCCCACGCCAGACTGTCGTCTCGGCAGCAGCCAAGAAGAAAGCTGCGGGTGCGGCGGCTTCAATTTCCACTTCCCCGCCGGACAGCGAGGGCAAGAAGTTCGACTCCATGGGACGACGGGTCATCTCGTCGGCGGTGACGGCGATTAAGGCGGCCAATACCTTAGCGATTGTGGCCCGTTACGAAAGAAGTGTCCTCGCATTCCTCCCGTGGCCAGGAAGGAGACTCCTGTCCCTCAACTGCTGTTGGAGGTAAGAGCGATGCTCCAGAAAGGTGCCATTGAGCTCGTCCCCAAGAGGCTTCCGGGCTCCTGAGTATACTCAAGATACTTCCTCGTCAGAAAGAAGACAGGCGGTTGGCGCCCCATCCTGGACCTGCGTCGGTTGAACAAGTACATCAAGGCGCAGAAATTTAGGATAGTCGCCCTCCTGCACGTGCTGGGACAGCTGGAGGAGGGCGACTTCCTATCGTCACTGGACCTGGAGGATGCTTACTTCCACATCCCCATTCTAAATGGACACAAAGTTCCTCAGATTCGTAGTGCAGGGGCATCA
Organism: Ambystoma mexicanum; assembly: GCF_040938575.1. Classification (NCBI taxonomy): domain Eukaryota; kingdom Metazoa; phylum Chordata; class Amphibia; order Caudata; family Ambystomatidae; genus Ambystoma; species Ambystoma mexicanum. Next base: position 1,108,374,723 of record NC_090931.1, read on the forward strand.
CTACCAATTCGGAGCCCTGCCGTTCGGATTAAAGTCGGCACCCAGGGTGTTCACCAAGTGCCTCGCACTGGTGGCGGCGCGGCTGCGCCTGCAAGGGGTCCATGTCTACCCCTACCTGGATGACTGGCTAATCCGTGCAAAGTCAAGAGAACTCGCCGTCGAACACACTGCGAGGACCGTCCACCTGCTCACGGAGCTGGGATTCGCCATCAACTACCCCAAATCCCATCTGGTCCTGTCGCAAGGCAGGCATAGACTTTCAGACCCTGGCGTATCAGGAGACGGTAACGACAGACGCCTCCTTGGAAGGATGGGGGGCCCACACCAGAGATCTCTATGCAAGAGGCCTCTGGCTCCCGGAAGAGAGGTCTCCACATCAACATCCTGGAGCTACGAGCCGTGTTCTGGGCGCTCAAATAGTGCCTTCCGTCCCTCAAGGACAAAGTGGTGAGGATCTTCACCGACAACACCCCCACGATGTTCTACATCCGGAAGCAGAGAGGCACCAGATCCCCAGCCCTATCCAAGGAAGCCCAGGATTAGTGGCACTGGGCCGTCACCCAGGGGATGTTTCTGGTTCCCTTCCACCTGGCAGGAATAAACACCATCGCTGACTCGCTCAGCAGAGAGCTGCGCTCGTGCCACGAGTGGGAACTACGCCAGGACCAGGTGGATCGGCTCTTTCAACGATGGGGCAAACCCCAGATTGACCTGTTTACGACGGCGACAAACTAAGTGCAAGAGGTTTGCCAGCAGGTTCACACAGCCGAGGAGCATGGGCGATGCTTTCTTCCCTTGGGACGGCCTGTTCCTGTACACGTTCCCTCCGTTGCTGCTCCGTCTCATCAACCAGCTCAAGAGGTCCAGGGGCAGGATGATCCTCGTCGCACCGGCGTGGCCGAGACAGAGCTGGTTCCCAGACCTTCTGGAATTGTTAGCATCCCCATCTATCATGCTGGCGACGGACGCGGATCTTATCTCCCGAGAAGGAGGTGCCATCTCCATCACGACCCGGAGTCGCTGAACTTGCAGGCTTGGCTCCTGCAGCACTAGAGTTTGGAGGATACGAAATCTGGCTGACAGCAGAGAGGTTCTTGCAAAAGCCAGGGCGGCGTCAACTCTCAAATGCTATGGACATAAGTGGAAGAGGTTCTCTGTCTGGTGCTGTGCACAGAAGATTAACCCTCTGCGGATTACGGCCCCTCAAGTATTGCCGTACCTTCTGTCACTGGCCAAAGCTGGACTGGCTCACGCCTCCATGATACATCTGGCTGCCATCTCCCGATACACCAGAACTACAGGACGGGCGTCCTTGTGGTCCCATCGCCTGGTCAAGGAATTTATGAAGGGATTATTCCGATCGTTGCCGCCGGTGAAGGCCCCTGCCCCGACGTGGGAGCTCCGTGGTGCTGAACAGGCTCATGGGGGCCCCATTCGAGCCTATGCATTTGGCGCCGTTGAAGTTCCTGTCGTGGAAGACAGCATTTCTCGTGGCCATCACCTACGCACGACGAGTGGGAGAGATCCAGGCCCTATCTTGCAAGCCTCCATACTTGACTTTTCACGACACGAGGGTGGTGCTGAGGACGCACCCCTCCTTTATGCCCAAGGTGCCGTCTAACTTACACCTCACCGAGCCCTTGGTGTTGCCAGTTTTCTTCCCGTCGCCTTCGTCTCTGGCCGAGAGGACTTTGCACTCGCTGGATGTGGCTAGAGTGATGAAGTTCTACGTGGACCGCACGAAGAGTTTTGGGAAGACATCACAGCTGTTTGTACTTTGGACCCGTGAATCAAGGGAAGGCTCTCTTGAAGACTTCCATTTCCAGATGGCTCTCCGGCTGTATCATGCACGGTCACCGGTTGGCAAACCGACCGCTGCCCGGCCGTCCGAGAGCCCATTCGACCAGAACGATCGCTGCTACCACGGCGTTCCTGTCTGGTGTGCCCCTCCTCGACATCTGCAGGGCTGCTACGTGGAGGTCGACGCACACCTTCACAAGATTCTACTGCGTTGATCGGGACTCCAGGGAGGAGTCCAGGGTCGGCCAAGCAGTGCTGTGCAACCTGTCGCTTAAGGTGAGCCTGGTGAGGAGGTAAGAGATGCTTAATGTTGAGTTGTTGTATTGCTTAATGTCGAGCCTGTTGCCACCTCCCGTGGTTGTGCATGTTTATACTGCCATGTATTCTTATATTCATGAGCATGTGAATACATGCCAGACCCCATGGTGGAGAAGGAACAAGTTACTTACCTGTAACTGTTCTCCAGCATGGGTCTGGCATGGATTCACATGCAAACCCTCCCTCCTCCCCCTCTGGGGCTCTTCACTTGGTCATACTGCCACTCTACGTGCTACCAAATCTGAGGATGTCTGCCAGGGGAGGGGCTTAGGGAGAGGGCAGTCATTGGCTGGGGGCAGCATGACCCAGAGATCAGTGATTGGTTACTACTAAGACAGATCAGAAACGAAACTGATACTGGTTTTTTTTTTTTCTTTTTTACCGAGGATTCCCAGCATGACGACGGGGAATATTCATGAGCATCTGAATCCATGCCAGACCAATGCTTGAGAACAACAGTTACAGGTAAGTAACTTGTTCCTTATTTTGTTTTGCTGCACTGGGCGGCTCTGCATGCGGTGAGGAGGGTGTCTGAATGTGCTGTACCCCGGTGGGGGTCTACTCTCTTGCTGGCATTCGTTTTCATTATTTCCCATAGGTAGACCATAAGGGCTGTCTGGATGGGGGTGCCCATATTGTAGTTAGTTTCCATAACTGATTATTTTGGGTATTCCCCATGGGCCTGCTCCGACATTCTGTTTCAAAGTGTCCCCACCTCTCATGTCTAACACTGTCCAGGAGCACCCCCCTCGATCCTTGCCCACCATAACCTCCTCGAGGCCCTATCTAACCACCTCTTCCTCTGCTGGGCCTTCCTTGCCACTGGGGTCCTGTGTAGCGTTCCGCCCACTGTTCCTGCTCATTGTCTGCCCATTCTGCAGCCATTTTCACCTGTATTGCTACTGACACCTCCCTTTCTTCGCCTTGCTGCTCTGGGGGCGGTGTTATGGTAACAGCCGCAACGTTCACTAACTTGCTCTGTACCAACTTTGCCTCCTCCACCAACCTTCGCTGTGCCGTTTGTTTCCCTTTTCTTTCATCCTCCTGCAATGGTGTACTATGATGCTTTGCATCTCTGGCCAACCCTTGGCTTCTATCCCAGCTATTTTATCAAGCGCTTTCTGTACCTCCTTCGGGAGACCTCTTTTGATAATACAGTAAAATAGGGAGGTGGCTTGGTCCCAGGCTGTGCCAGTCTCCGCCGCCACATCTCCTGCACCCGTAGAATGTACTGCGCAGCATCTTCCTCGTCCCCGATAGTGCATTGCGTTATAGAGTGTAAGTCGGGGGGCGGAGGGGGTGGTATCTGGGAAGGTTCTCTGCAGTGCATCCCACACTAACGCACGTACATTCTCTAGCATTAGGTCTGGCAGGGATTCACATGCTCCTAAAATTCCCTGTTGTCAGGCTGGGAAACCTTGGTAAAGAAAAAGTTTGTTTAATTTCTGAACGGTCTTTCTCCTAACAACAAGTCACTGGTCTCTGGGTCATACTGACCCCAGCCAATGACTGCCCTCTACCTAAGCCCCTTCCCTGGCAGCCATCTTCAGATTTTTACTGCACGTTCAAGTGTTGGGAGTCCTCGTGCTATACCTTTTCGTTTTGCGATTTTATTTTTAAAGTTCTACTCTATTTTTCCGGTCAATCAAGCCTCGAGCACCATCGATCCATCCTCTGATTAATGGGGACCAGTTTTCGGATTCTTCAGAGCCCCTCAACAGCGAATTTTCATTGCGTTTCTTCTTGGAGGATTCCAGAAGCTTCTTCTAGGCCTACCCTGTGTGGACATGGCAAGGTAGAAGGAAGACTCGACGCCTCTGTTCAGGATTTGTCCAGGATGTGGCTTGCAGACCATCTACTTGGACGACGGGCACCACTGTCTGCATACCGATCAATCGCACGTGGAGGATGACTGTGCTTTTTGCCAGGAGATGGTACCCTGCACCATGAAGGATCAGCACAGGCGTCTCACGGAGTGGCTGCAGGCCAAGGCCCCTGCTATGGGCGAGTCTCGTCAGCATGCCTCCCCCAGCCACAAGGAGAAATCTGAGCAGTCTTCTAAGACCTTTGAGGGCGACGGGGGCCTAACAGAAGGCCAAGCACCCCGGCGGCCAGGACGGGCACAGCATCCCCGGCTCCTTCGACAGGAGCCAATGCTCCGGTTCGGCAAAGAGGAAGTCAGACCACCCGGGTAAGCTTCTGGAGAAGCCCTGGACGGGCCAGTCGGAGAAGGGGGGGGGGGGCACCCCCCAAGGTGAAGGCCCCTAGCTCGCCCGAGGTCGTGCAGGCCCTGATTCACCCGGCGAAGCCATCCATTGAAGGCGTGGTGGCCTCCCTAGCGAAGGATGCGGGTTCGCAGGATATGTCCCCCAAGACGAGAGATTCCCTGCCTGCCAAGAGCGAATCGCTGTTCCAGCCCCTTGAGAAGACGCCAGAGAAGGTGATGCACGTCATCTCCTCTAAACCATCCTGGACCTCCACCGTCTGAAAAAGTACATCAGATCCCAGAAGTTTCGGATGGTCACCCTTCAGCATGTGTTGGGACAGCTGGAAGGGGATTACCTGTCGTCGCTGGACTTGGAGGATGCCTACTTTCACATACCCATCCGCAAAGAACACAAAGTTTCTGCGCTTCATGGTTCAAGGGCAACACTGTCAGTTCAAGGCCCTTACCTTCGGATTGAAGTTGGCACCAAGGGTTTTCACCATTTGCCTGGCGCTGCTGGCGGTGCAGCTGTGTCTACGAAGGATACCCCTACCTGGACGACTGGCTCACCCGAACAAAATCTAGGGAGGCTGCCGTCGCGCACACAGCGGAAACCGTCCATCTACTGACTGAACTGGGGTTCTCAGTGAACTATGCAAAGTCTTGCTTGGTGCCATCGCAAGACGCACTGTTTCTGGGGTCTCGACAGTGTCATGCCTGCTCTGTCAGAGCAGAGGATAGCGGGCATCCTGTGCAAGGTACAGTGGCTGTTGACTCTGAAGTGCGGTCCATCAGGTCCCTTCTCGGCTTGATGTAGTCATGCATCTACCTCATTCGGCTTTGCAGACTGCGGATGCGGCCATGCAAGAGTCCCTCGACGCCTGTTGGATCCAGGTGTCTGGAAGCTTTGAGGACGAGATCTCTCCTGACAAGGATATCCGTCGAGCGATACGGTGGTGGGGAGTCCATGCACATCTGTAGACAGGCGCAGAATTTCAGACCCCACCTAATCAGGAGATGGACGCCTCCCTAGTGCACACCGGAAGTATCCACACAAGAGGCCTGTGGCTACCGGAGAAGTTGTTGCCTATCAACGTACTGGATCTACGGGCAGTGTTTTGAGCCCTCAAGGGCAAGGTGATACGGGTCTTCACGGACAACACCTCCGCATTGTTTTATATCCGGAAGCAGGGGGGCACCAGATCCCTGGCACTCAAGAGGCACAGGTTTCGGTTCCAGGCGGATGTCGTTGCTTGATCTGAGCATTCTTGTTGGCTGGTGTAGGCGTAATTTCTCTCAGGAATTCTGCGCCTTGGTTGTGTATTGCTCTGTGCGTGATGCAGTGATTTTTAATTTTATTTGCTGTTTTATTGGTAGCCAATGTATTTTTAGCACGGGTGTGATGTGTTCTCTTCAGGGTAGTTTGAGAAGGAGTTTGGCTGCCGTATTGTGTATGCGTTGTAGTTTTTTTTTTAGAAGTAGTTCAGGCATACCCAGGTATAGGCTATTGACATAATCTACTCTGAACATGACGAGAGCAATGATGGGGGTTTGTTGGGGAATGACAGGAGTGGTAGGATCCTTTTTGCAGCTTGCAGGAGAGAGAAGCATTTTTTGAGTAGAGCGTTTACTTGTGGCTCTGGAGCGAGATTGTTGTCCATCAAGACCCCCAGCTTTTTACAATCGATGATGGCACTGGGGTCGTACAGAGTTCTCTTGGCCAAGGGATGTAGTTGTCTCCTTCGTTTTTTGTGAAGATCATAATCTGTTTTGCCTGAGTTAATTTTGAGGTTGTTCGAGTGCATCCAATTACATACATCGCAAAGGCAGTTCTCTAGTGTTTTCTTCTTGGTTGTCTTTTATTTTGAAGATGTGTCACTGTCATAGTTGTACTAGGTGAGGCAGTGTCTTTTGATGATTTTGATTAACAGAGATGGGTAAATGTTGAATAAAAGCAGGAGAAAAAGATGATCCTTGTGGTACTCCGCATGTGGTGTCTGTTGGGTTGGATTTGAAAGGTTTCATCCATACGGTTTCCATTCTGTTTGTTAGGAAGGATTTGATCCATAGTAGGGCGCTGTATGTTATTCCTAGTCCTTCTGATCTTATTATGAGGATGTTGTGGATGACTGTCTCGAATGCTGTGGATAGGTCTTGAAATATCAGGGCAGTACTGTTGTTCCGAGTCTGCGTTTGCTTTTGGGTCGCCCCATATTGAGAGGAGCGCTGATTCCGTTCCTTTCATTGGTCTGAAGCAGACTTGTGCCTCGTCTAGTAGGCAGTGCTCTTCTATAAATTCTTGGGTTGTTTTGTATATGTACGTTTCCAGCTGTTTGGCTATGTAAGGGTCTGTAGTTGGATAGGTCCTCTACGTTTCCTGCTGTATCTTTGAGTAGCGGCCTGATGTACGCTGTGTGGTACTTTACCTGTTGAAATCTAAACGTTGAGGAGATTCCTATAGTATTCCATTGGAGTCGCTTCTTTGAGAATTGATTTGTGTACGTCTGGGTGGCAAGCGTCTTCGTGAGAGCCTGATTTGTTGCTTTAGTCTCCACTGATATTTTTGGGGAAGCTTCGTAGTTTGTACGGATGTTCCTCGTGAGGGTAAATGGGGTCTGTAGTGTGATTGCATGGTCTGTTGGATGGAAATTTTATTTTTGAAGTGATCTCCTAGGTCATTGCATAGTTTAATCGATGGAATTAGCGTGTTGCATCCCAGTGTTTATTTAAAATTTCATTTATGATTTTGAAGAGTTCTTTTTGGTGTTTGGTGCTTTGAAGATTTGGTTATCGTAGTGTTTCCTCTTCTCTTTTTGTATTTCCTTTTTGTATGAGCGGATCTGTTGCAGAAATTTCAGTTTATTTGCAGTGTTGTTGTTCCTCCAATTTTGATTGTAGTTTTCGGTTTTTCCTTTTCATGGCGCTTGATTAGTGGGGTGAACCATTTTGCCGTTCTTTTACATGAGGGAGTAAAAGGTTGTTCTTTGGCAATATCTTCTAGGGTTGTTACGAACCAGTTCTGGAGTAAGGCTACTTTTTTTTGTCCAGGTCAGCTTCTTCCGTAATTGTTGCATGTGGTTTGCTGAGTTCGAGGAGTTCAGTTAGGTTGGAATTTGTCTTGTTGCTTGTTTATTGGGTCGGTCACTGATTATGAATGGAATGATGAGGTGGTTGCTCCAGAGTATTTGAATTGGAGGTGCCGTGGTAATGAGTTCTTTATTGGCAAAGATTGCATTGTGTGTATGCCCTGCTGAGTGTGTTGCTCCTTTGACCAGTTGTAGATTCATTGCTGCTTGTTTGTTTTATTAATTTATAATGCGCACCAGACCCGAGGTTAAGAGGATGCAGCAGTAAAGGATATGCGAGGCATAGGTTACATAGTTGCACATAATGCAAGAAGTGTGTGTGTGTGTGTGTGTATATATGTATCTATATGTATATATGTATGTATGTATGTATATGTATGTTTAGGTTACTTAGTTACATAATTACACATAATGCTAGAAATATATACAGGTTATTGCGTCTTCATCGTAATGTGTGATTGTCTAGGGATACCAAGAACTGCTATCAAAGCATTATTTTGTAGAATGTGTAATCTATGTAGGATGTTTGTTGGGTTGGCCCCAATATAGAAGGCATTACAATAATCGAGTCTAGATAGAACGAGGGCTCTAGCTAGAATTATGCAATTGTCATTTGAAATAGTGTTTGCCTGCTCTGATGAGTTTACATGTGTAAGCTCTGGCTGAGGCCAGTGAATTCACCTGTTTTGTTAAAGGAGAGGGTGGCATCTAGATGGAAGACTAGTCTTCACTTCCTTGGCTACCTTAATAGTGTTCCCATCGATCTCAAAGGCAGAGTAATCCTGGCCTAATTTTTTGAGATTGGAGTGTGCGCCCAGAATGATTAGTCCTGTTTTGTCATCATTCAAGCATCGACCATGAGTAGCCATCCATGCCCGGATGATGAGATGCACCCTATTCAACAAGGCCAAATCCTTGTTGTAATCCCCTGAAAGCGATAGGAGAATCTGGGTATCATCTGCGTAGTTAGTGTAGGTGATACCGAGAAGTTCCAGATCATCAAAAAGGGGCTTAGTAAAGATGTTGTATATGTTGGATATGCACAAGAGCCCTGGGGAACGCCGCATGAAATGGGGATCGGGTCAGCTGCATCTGAGGGGGGTGAACAACCTCATGGTCCTTTCATTAAGGAAGGATTCAACCCATATTATGGCTTCTTTAGAGAAATGTGCAGTGGAGTTAAGGTGGTTACAGAGGACTTTGTGATCTACAAGGTCGAATGCGGCCGAGAGATCTAAGAAGAGAGCTGTTTGACCTTTATCTCTTAACTCATCAATTTGAGCTTTCATGTTTTCTTCATCGAACCAGATGTTGAAGTCTCTGAGGATGATCAGATTGTGCTTGATGGCTAGGATGGTGATTGCTTTCCTGTGAAAGGAGCCTATGAAGTTTGAATTGTAGGTTAGTGGTCTGTATATCGGTATGAATTTCAGGTTTTTTTGGGTTTACTGATGGGCGCAGTATTAAGGATTTGCATGTGTCGATGTTTAATGGATCTTCTAGTTTGACAGCCAGGTGTTCTTCGTGGATGATTGGCAGTCCACCCCACTCCCACCCCCCCTCTTTTAGTTTTCCTTTTTGCTTGGATGCATTTGTACTTTCCAAGCAGGCAATTGTTGAGGGTGATCTTGTAGTTGTCGTCTAACCATGTTTCAGTTACAAATAAGATGTTGATACCTCCATCAGATAGGTTGTATATTTCAGTTGTTTGGACATTTTGTGTTTTTTTAAATTACATTGGATTTTCTTGGTGTAGTTTTGTTTATTGGGAACCTGACGCTTGGAGCAGGAGAAACAGAATTCTTAGGTGGGATTGAACCCAGGAACTTAAAGGAAAAAAATAGGACAGAAATATTTACTTTACAATGGGTGAACCGCAAAAGTACTAAAAGGCCCGGATTTGAAAAAGGTGCAGTAGAGACGCCAAAACACCTGTCATCCAAGAAGGGCTAAACCTTTTCAAACAAATAAAATCAAGAATTATTTACACCTGAAACAACGGTTGTGTGGAATTGTTCATTTATTTTGGCGCAAAGAAGTGTGGGCTCTGGTGTGTTTGTTTTTTTTTTTTTTCCTCAATTTACAGACGGAGTAGAGGAACTCAGTGTCTCCGCTGCCCACACTCATGCGACATTTTTCAAAACGATAGAAAAAAGAAATGCAACACTAAAAGCAGGAATCAAAGATATAAGGAGCAAACAATAACAGGTCGCGAAGGTACAAGCATATGATATCTGTACCAAAAAGTTCCTCAATGTTAAGGATTAGTTTTGTTTATTGGTGGTTCCTTGTTTTGGTTTGTAGTTCAGTCGCAGTGTTTCTGTATTGTTGATTGGATGAAGAACAGCGGTCCACCAGGTTGATGGCATGGCTGTACAGTCGTGGCGCTTCTTCAGTGATGACGATTGGTTGAAGATCAGCGATGGCTTCTTTATTGAATCGGTCTGTTAGGTCAATGGTTGGGTTGTTTGAGGGGTTTGTCGCCATGTCTGTTGTGGGTACCGATGGTGTCCCTCTATTCTTGTGATGTATGAGGTAAGGGGGTTGGAGTCCTCCCACTCTTATTGTTGGGTGCTCACGTCTAATGTATATCTATATATCATTTGTCCAGTCCATTGGAAAGCACTCCCCCAGTCATTCAATGTTGATTCAGGAAACCAGTTTTGAAAAGAGTTTCAAAAGGTAGTCTTTATTCAATAAAAACGCGCAGCATGTGGCTCGTACAATCCACTAACATTGTGGTTCTCCCAGAACATACGTCCCTCGCAAACTGGATATATATATATAATTTTTTTTTTTCTTCCTTCGGGGGATTCTTTCTCAGGATTTCAGTGTTGAGTTCTAGGCTCTGTGGTTGTCGCAAGGTATGGTGTCAGATATAGGGATTTTTCTCTTAGTTTGTTTTGGTGATAACAGTGTTAGGAGGGATGTTTTCTGCATTTGAGGCTTCTACTGGGTGCTGTTGGCTTTGTGTGTCAGTGTCCATTGTTGCGCAATCTTGCTCTTTCTCCGTGTCCCTTTCTGGGTCGGGGCATATTGGTTCATGGTGCAGAGATAGCAGGTTAAGTGGTCCCCTCTTATGTATTGTGCAAGGACCGTATTGAGGTTTCCTTTAAACTTGATATCCTTGGATGCTCTCGGGTTCTGTCTGTCCCTCCTGTCGATGGGTCAGGTGTGTTTCCTATGAGTGCACTGTGGGGAGGGGGTGGTGGGGGTTGAGGTGCTGGGTGTTCAGCTGTTAGGTGGTTTAGAACTCAATTAAGGTAAGTAATGCTAGATCTCAGGGTATAAGCAGGATGTTGGGGTTTGGTTTCAGCAGCGTAGATGCTCAATAGTGGCACACAGTGCTTAAAGCTTCAGTTGGGGCATCAACGGCCCGGGCGGTTGTTTTTCAAGCTCTGTTAGGTGGTAGTTCGAATAGCTGGTTTCGGGACCTCTTGATGCATAGAGTTTTTGTGGAGTAATACAGCGCCCAGATCTGAGGTGATTGGGCAGCAGGGAGGTCTGGCTTCAGGTAGTGCAATAGGGTATGGCTCTCTAGGTGATGGTAGGTATGATTGAAATCCTAGAGCTTGACGTACTTTTTTCGAGATCAAAGCGCTGTCAGAGAGGATCTTACCGGTTGGAATCAGGTTATCTCAAGCTACGTTATCCGGGTACCTTAGTGTGCAATGCACCCTAGCTGCTACAGTGCCATAGTAGTATGTAGCAGGCCAGCATTTACAATATCAGTGTATGGAGGGTAAGCAGTTATAGTGTGGAGCAGTGCAACAATCACAGCCCCATCACTGTATGGCCCCCCTAAGTCAAGTCATTCCCAACAATTTCTCAAGTGTAATGAAATTTGGCACAGGCTAGTGGCTACAGCCAAAGGTAGTGTAGAGCGGGCTGGCAATTTCAATACTATCCGGTGTGGAACGGTCCCGCAGTTACTGCACTTTCATAGTGTGGACTCTTCTGGTTGTGAAAGAAGTTGATCTCAACAAGTTGAGTGCAAGACTAAGCACAGCTAGACTTGAGAGTTCTGTATAGTGGGAGAGAGGTCTACACCCAACAGAACAATTTGGTACAATACCAAACACAGCTACAGTTGAGGCTCAATTGAACAATCGAGTACAGTGCTAAACACAGCTGGATTTCAAAGACAATTGAATAGTTCAATACAATCCTCAAACGCAGCTAGATTTGAGAGTCGCACACAGTGGGGGGGAGGCCTACGCCTAACCGAGTGCAGTACTAAACACAGCTAGACTTGAGTCCTGTACAGTGGTGGGTGGGGTGGACGATGGAGAGGGCAGCATCATGGATCCACGTCTGACTGCTAGGATATCTAGATTGTTGTTGTGGATGTCTCAAGTTGTGGAAGTCTAAGGCATGGCCCATGAGCGAGTGTGCACTGATTATGGCACATTGCCGGTTATGTGTGCATCCTGTCATGAGGATTGGTAAGGGGACTGGGGTGATGGTAGGGGGCAGCGTTTGGGTGCCTGTCACGGTGGTTTTGGCACCCAGGTGTTCGTTTCAGGAGTGGCTGGGCGGGGGGGTGAGAGTGAGTGGAGGGGGAAGGCTAGAGGGCTGGGCACCGCGCTTGAAGTGCTTGGGGATGTGTACTGGGGGAGGGGTCCCTGACACAGCATGGGTCGCTGGCTTGGATACGTAAGCGCCCTTATGGTGGATCGAATGCATATAACTTGTAGGGGGCGCAGCTTGTGTGCGTTCTCATCGGTGAATATGCGAGTTGGCTTTGAGCCAGGCTCTAGGAGATGGTGGGTGAGGCGTGTGCAGAGCATAGCACGCGTATAAGGGCTGGCAGTGTAGAAAAAAGGGTGGGGGGTGATTTTCTGGCGCGCTCCCGAGGGGATTTGGGTCAGATCAGTGGGTGTGCCGTGGCAGACCAGGCATGCAACACTAGTTTCATGTCGTGGGGGTGCGGAGGGCTTGAGATGGACATGAGGCACGCAGTGTGGACTTCCGTGGTTCGAGGCTGCCGGGTGTTTGTGGGGGTAGGGGCTGATTTGTGGCAAAAAGTACATGGGTTGTGGGTACTGAGTGATAATGGCATATGTCCCGCTAGGGTTCTGGGTGGACAAGGCATGTAGCTACAGGGAGAAGCTAGTGCTATCTAAATAAGAGTTAGCAGCGTCACAAGGAGAGGTGGGCGTAAATGAGTTGGGATGAAGGTGCAAGTCATCTTCACATAGGAGGTGCTCTGGGCGTAGTATAGTTGCCAAGTTAATTTTTTTGTAGATGCCTTTTTATATAGAAAGCGGCGTAAGGAAGGGAGTAGCATGGGTTGGGGGGGGTGGGGGGGGCAACGACGGTTGAGCGACGATTGAGGAAAGGCAACACGGCAGCCCCGACCACCAGTCGGGCCACTATTGTAAAGCAACCGATGCGGAAAGGCAGGCGAGGCATTGAACACATCGCCTGTCTAACATTCAAGGGTCTTGCAAGGATCAGACCGCTCCTGGTGTAAAGTGGTAAAGTGGTTCTCATAACATTGTGAACAGTGTTTTGTTTCGGAGGCAAGTGTCTGGGCTGCCGGCACCGCCGTGCAGGCCCAGACAGGATGCAGATGCTTTTGAGTTTGGCCTTGGAGTGGGGCGAGCTTCACCTTTCTTTATTCACTTGTATAGTGCACAATAAAACCCGGAGCTATGAGGGCGCAACAAAGACCATGCACAGAACAGAGACAATTTGCCTGATGACTCCCTGCATCATGGGCTGTATGGTTTGTGATTAGCCAATCCGCTGGCATGCCATTGGGCATCCATAGAAATCACGGGTACAGCCGCTCCCATTTTTAAAGGGAGCAGATGCTCCTGTTCATGTATAGGGGACCGGCAGGGTTTACCTCGATTTTGCAGTCAATGGCATTGCTTGAGGTGCTGGCTTGCTGTATGCCATCGACCCCAGTAGCACATTCCTCATATGGAACTGGAACTTTTGTATGTTTCAATCGTACAAGATTACCACAGATAAGTAGTCGGTCACAGTAGAAGTTGTCCCACTTGCATGGAATTGGAGCAGTGTAAGCACCCCCCATACTGAACAGGAATGAAGGCCCCTTGAAATTCAAGCTACACTTGCATTGAACTGGAACAACATAGGCCTCAGCACAGCAGTCTGAATTCTCATCACAAAGAACTTGCCCTGCAGATGCTAAGTGATCCAAGCTCCCCTCACATAGACTAGGAATAGCATAATACCGTTAACATGAATAGTTAATTGCCCCCTGCAGTACAAGCTCATCACAGAGCGAACTAATATAGCACTAATAGCAACTAGTTCACATATAAAGACCAACTGCATACAGAATTAGAAAAACTCCACATAGCAATTAAGTAACGTGTAAATGGAAGGAATGGAACATTAGAACAACAAATGATTTGTGTACCATTTCCCGGCCGCTCTTGGCTGAGTCTTTTCTTTAAGCTGCATAAGGGAATGTTAATATTGCAGAGTGAGGCACTCAATATTCCGTTCATTTTTCCTCTACACATTTGAGCTCTTCTGTATATATTAATTTTTAACCTTGCCAATTACGCTGTAAAGCAAACAAGACTTGTAATGTGTTTTGAGATTTGAGAGCAGAATGGTCTGATTAATGAAAGTCCTCTTTTACTCGAGCTCGTACTACGTGATGGTATGCCATTGTTGTGATGCGATGGCACAGAGGTACGTTCTCAAAGCCAACATCTTTCTTATGGTCAAATGTTGGCAGGCTGGAGTTAGAATTGCATCTTTCAGAAGTCTAAACTATCGACTGCGCTAATAACCCCACGGCTTAGAAGTTGGAGGAATCGTACACATTTTAAGTACCTATCTGGATTACCACTACAGGGACATGATTTTCCGAGTTTATTTCTTTTGCAAATGCATCCATTTGATTGTTTTGTAACGGCAATGGCTGGGTAGTGTGGTTTTGAATGTTTATAACGTAGTATAGAAAATTTGAAAGTGTGATTGGTATAATGGCAATCAACGCTGAACAAGGGCCTTGCTGCCACTGACCGTTTATAGAAGATTTACCACATTGACTCCAAGTTAAGGTTTAATGGACGTTCAAACTAGTCATCGCATACTTGTCTCTTCACCATGTATAGTTTTGAGGTGGGAGTATTTTATAAACTGTTTTAATAATTGGACTGTACATTAAATTGTAAGAGTAAACCTAATTTGCCCCAGCAAAGGTGTATCCAAAACGCTTGTGTAGCAAAGATGTCTGCCTTTAAAAGTTTATTTGTGGAAAACATTTTGTCTACACATTCATTCAGACTTGTCTGATCAGAGAGCAATCAGCATGTCAAACAGCACACTGAAAGATAGTCAATGCTTGAATTGCACAAACGTATTTTTCAGAGTTCCTGTGCTGTATGCATGATGTATCATAAAGCTGAATCTATCTGGTGTGTTTATACACATTGATAGTTTATTTGTATAGCGCCTATACACAATGTTTCAAAGCGCTTCAAGGCTGGAGGGAGCAAGGGAAAATACAATAACATTCTTACAAGGCTTTGAGACTATCAATGTGTATGAAGACACCACATAGATGCAGCTTTATGATACATGCACACTGCACAGGGACTCTGAAAAATACATTTGTGCAATTCAAGCGTTGACTCCTCTCAATGTGTTGTTTGTCATGCTGAGGGCTCTCTGATCAGACAAGTCTGAATGGCCTGCAGTTTCCTTCAGGCATATAAGAATCTAAAGATGTATTCTGGTGTATGTCAAGTCACCCGCCCATTGCAGTGACCTCTGCTCTCAGCTGGTGCATCAATCGTACGCATAACAGGATAAAGGGTGTTGTATTTAGAAGATTTTAATGCGTTAAAGGGCCTGGTACGATACTTATCTGGTGGCCTGCTTCGGACTACCTCTCCATTTGGCTATACAGAGGTTCCTGGAGTGCTGTCCTGCCGCCTCGTGTGGGTGGGTGGGTGGGTGGGTGTGTGTGTTGTGTTGTATACGCGTGGTGGGGTACCACGCTGGACTACATAACTTTCGTGGATTTTGCTACATGCTTCTCTTCACTTGCAGGCTTGTGCACGCTTATTTCTGCCATGATACACTGGGACCTTTTAGATACTGTGGTCGTGTTATCTCCTTCATCAAGCATGCTTCGAGTGTGGCGGCGCGCTTAACCCAGGTGATGATTTTATTAGACAAAGTGTGTAGCTGATGTAGGCTCAGACAGAATCTCTTGAGGGAATTAGAAAAATACAAAAAAAATCAGCTCTCCAAATGGTGGGAGAACTCTCTGCAAAATGTAGATGTGGGGCGTATTCCGAGAGGTTTGCTCATTATGATCACTCCAATTGATATATGGCATTTATAACACGCCTATACACAAGTGTTTCAAGGCGCAGGATCCAGCAATGTTCAGTGTGGGAGAAGCCACCAATGAATGCTCGGCCACATTTTTTTGCAATGTTGGTGGAATATGCTAAAAAAGATCCACAATTTCGAGGGGATTGGGTCCTCCGACGTATTCCATATCTATGACAGTAATCACCACAGCTGTGCTGCTTCGGAAACTTTTTCGGCGTCTGCGTCCTGCTTCGATGACGTCGATGCGCCGCCGTCGAGGACCTCCTCCGACGTCCGACGTCATCCGATGTGATAAGTAGGACGCACGACGCCAGTAGCCTCAGTTCCGTTTTTTCCGCGAACGTGTTGCTTCGTGTTTCTCGGTTCTAGCCTCGACTCTTTGGAGTTCTGTTCTTCTGGTTCTTCGAACCTGGTCGTTTGTGAATATTCCTTCGCTGCGATGTCTTCCACTTCGTCTTCTACCCCGCGTCCGGGCTTCAAGAAGTGCGGGGTGTGTGGGTCCAAGATGTCGGTGACTGACTCGCACGACGCCTGCCTCTGGTGCCTCGGGGAGGCCCACGACACGGATGACTGTGTCGACTGCCTGTCGCTCACTTCCAAGGCCTTACGCGAACGTAAGAAGAAATTGTCGGTAGGTCGGGTGTCCAAGCCCCGGAAGTCGAAGTCGGCGGGGCTTTCGACGGATGATTCGAGGGGTGACTCTCCGCGTCATCGTCGGAAGTCTCGTCGGTCTTCTTCTAGGAGTCGGTCTCGCCACTCCTCTGCCTCTTCGAGGCGTTCTCGGAAGCGCTGTCACCGGTCGCCTTCCAGGTCCTCTTCCGAGGACTCTGCCCGGCACGTCGGTTATCCCACCAGCCGTACGACGCCGGAGGAATGGGCTTCCTTCGGGAAGAAAATGTTGGCGATTCTTGAGTCGCAGGGTACTCAACCGTCCGCGCCCCCGAGTGGGGTCGGCCGTGTGAGGTCGAGAGACGCCGCTCGCAAG
The DNA here is from genome assembly GCF_040938575.1 of Ambystoma mexicanum. Classification (NCBI taxonomy): domain Eukaryota; kingdom Metazoa; phylum Chordata; class Amphibia; order Caudata; family Ambystomatidae; genus Ambystoma; species Ambystoma mexicanum. The sequence goes on from NC_090931.1 coordinate 1,108,391,455, forward strand.
AGTGGTCGGCACGAGTCACGGGAGAGGTCCCGTTCGGACAAGGAGGCTCGTTCTCGCCGTACCCGTTCCAGGTCCCGGTCCTCGACGCGATCGAGACCGTGTGCACCTGTGATGTCTTCGAGGAAGACATCGACGTCTGAGGCGTCGAGGGCGTCGACAGGCTTTCTCGAAGCTCCGGCTCCGAGGAAGTCGTCGACGTTCAGGTCGTCGAGGGACACGCTCGGGGCTCCGGCTTCGAGGGCTGTGTCGACGCCGCCGATATTGGAGGCGCTGCATCTGACGTCGACGCCGATTTCCTCGACGTCGACGCCGATCCTCTCGGCGCCGTTGCCGGTTTTCTCGACGGCGGCGCCGATTCGCTCGACGCCATCGACGCCTTTCGTGTCGGAGGTGCCCCGTGTCTCGGGTGTACCCCCTAGGAAGGCTCTGGCTAAGAGCAGGCACTCTCAGGTGCCTTTCCACCACTTGGATTATATTTCGGAGGCGGATGAGGATTCGGTTGGCCTGGTTCCTGATCAGGTGCCGGATGACATTGTCTCGGGCCATAGTCAATTTGACGATTTGAGGCAGTCGCTGCATGATGCTAGTGGTCTGGACACCTCTCCGGAGGTGGAATTTGGTCGGCCTGAGCCTGGCTCCCATGCCGATTCCTCATACCGGCGCCTTATGGCTAGGGTGTCTGAGTATCTGGGATGGTCTGCTCCCCCAGGGGAGTTTGTGCAGGATGATCTGACGGACATCCTTGATGTTGGTCCCCCAACTGACCCGGTACTGCCATTCCATATGGCTTTACAGCGTAGGGTGGCGGCGGCTTGGACTGCTCCGGAGAGTCTCCCGGCAGTGGGCAGATCCTTGTCGCGGAAATACCGTCCAGCCAGTGGCGACCCCTGCTACTTGACCAGGCACCCCACTCCGGAAAGTTTGGTGGTGCAGGCGGCCACGGCCCCGGCAAAGCAGGCGTCGTACCCTACCATCCCTCCTGATAGGGACGACAAACGTTTTGATGGCTGGGCGAAGGTGTTTTCTTCTGGTGGTATGGCGCTTCAGGCGGCCAACTCCATTTGTGCCTTGTCACGTTTCACGCACACTCTGTGGAACTGTGTTGCGTTAGCGGCTGAACATATTCCCGAAGGGGACGAACGGGATGGTTTCCTTGCTTTGGTCCAGGATGGTAAGGATGCCATGTGTGAGTCCGTTCAGTCGGGTTTGGACTTAGCTGAATGCGTCAGTAGGTCCATGGCGGCGAGCACCGTGATACGCAGGTTTGCGTGGTTGCGGAAGTCGGGGTTTGCTCCTGATGTGCAGTCCCGGCTCCTCAACATGCCCTTTGATGGTGAACATCTTTTTGGCAGCAAGGCTGACGAGAGCCTTGAGAGGTTGCAGACCTCAAAAGCTGCAGCGAAGTCGTTGGGCGCTGCAGTTCGCCAACCTCCGCCTTTTCGTCCTAGGGGACAGCAGTGGAGGGGTGGCTCCTTTCGCTATTACTCGTCCTTTGGTAGAGCGAGAGGAGCTGGCAGTCAAAGGGGCCAACGCAGGGGTACCAGAGGTGGACGACAAGGTACCCGTGGTGCCAAGGCCGCTCGGGCAGTTGCCTCTTTGCCCTCAGGTAACGCCGCAGCCGCTCCTACTCAGTCATGAGGTCATGTCCCATGGTTCGCCGGTTGGGGGAAGGCTGGCGCAGCATCTTGTAGAGTGGCGTGCCATTACTTCGGATGTGTGGGTTCTGGAGATCATAACCCACGGCTACTGTCTTCCCTTTCGGCACAGGCCTCGCGACAATCCACCGGGGAACCTCTCTTTGAAGTGTCCGGATCCGCTCCTTGCGCAGGAAATTCAAGCCCTGCTGGAGAAAGGCGCCATAGAACTGGTGCCTGTAGCGGAGAGGAACAAGGGATGGTATTCCCCTTATTTTTTGATTTCCAAGAAAGACGGGGGATTGAGACCCATCATGGACTTGCGCGGTTTGAACAAACTCCTCAGGAAGGACAAGTTCAAGATGGTTACTCTCTCTCAAGTCCTCCAGGCCCTTCAGCTTCAGGACTGGTTGGTGTCACTCGACCTCAAGGATGCTTACTTCCATGTGCCGATCCATCCCAAGCACAAGAAGTACCTGAGGTTCGCGGTTGGCGACTCGCACTTTCAGTTTCGGGTCCTGCCGTTCGGTTTGACCTCCGCCCCGAGGGTTTTCACCAAGCTCATGGTGGTGGTGGCAGCGCATCTCAGGCAAGGGGGGATTCACGTCTACCCCTACCTGGACGATTGGTTGATCAGGGGGAGCTCTCCCGAGCAGGTCCTGGATCATCTGTCCGTCGCCTGCCACTCCCTTCACAGGCTGGGCTTCTCCCTCAATTTAAAGAAGTCCCATTTGACGCCAACGCAGAGGCTCCAGTACATCGGAGCAGTGCTCGACACTTCCCTGGGGCAGTGTTTTCCTCCCCAGGTGAGGGCTCTTCACATTCAGCAGATGGTGCGCAAGTTTCAGCATGCCCAGACGCTCCCAGCGTTCGAGTTCTTGAGGTTGCTCGGCCTCATGGCATCCTGCATTCTTCTGGTGCCAGAGGCTCGCCTGCGAATGAGATCTTTGCAGTGGGCACTCAAGATGCAATGGTCGCAGTCCTCCGGCAGGATGTCGGACCCGATTCAGGTGCCGCCCTCGGTCGCCCGGGACCTTCTGTGGTGGGCCGTCGATGGCAACTTGATGAAGGGGGCTCCGTTTTGGCTTCCCTGGCCGGAGGTGACGGTCGTGTCGGATGCATCCCTCACGGGATGGGGAGCTCATGCCAACGGGCTGACAGTCAGCGGTCGTTGGTCTCCGTCGGAGTCCAGACTCCATATCAATCTGTTGGAGCTGAGGGCCGTCAGGCTAGCCCTGAGGGCTTTTCTGCCGACTGTGCGAGGAAAGAATGTCCTGATCCTGACGGACAACACAGTGGCCATGCACTACCTCAACAAAAAGGGGGGGGCAGGGTCACTTCCTCTGTGCAGGGAGGCGATGCAGCTCGAGTTCTGGGCCATCCAGCAGGACGTTTTGATCTCGGCAGTTCATCTGGCCGGAGTCGAGAACGTGACGGCGGACGCTCTGAGCAGGCAGAGCACGATCTCTCACGAGTGGGAGTTGGCTCAGGAGATTCTCCTGGAGATCTTCGCCCTTTGGGGGACCCCTCAAGTGGATCTCTTTGCCTCCAGTGTCAACCGGAAGTGCGAAAGGTTTTGCTCGCGGGAATTTCCTCCAAGAGGAGCCTTAGGGGACGCGTTCGTGGTGGAGTGGTCGTTCCCGCTGCTGTACGCGTTTCCTCCAGTCCCCGTCATCCCGCAAGTGCTGCGGAGGTTACGGAAGTTCGGTTCCCGGATGATCCTCATTGCTCCGGCGTGGGCTCGGAGGACGTGGTACCCGGACCTTCTCGACTTGTCCATCTGCCCTCCACGTCGTCTTCCCTACCGAGACGATCTGCTCTCACGGGAGGGGGGTCAGGTTCTCCATCCAGAGGTCGGATCCCTCAACCTTCACGCTTGGCTTCTGAAAGGTTGAGGTATAAGGATTGGGTCCTCCCTGAAGACGTGATGGAGGTGTTGCTTTCGGCCCGAAGGCCCGCAACTAAGTCTCTGTACCGTTGCCGTTGGCGTAAGTTCTGCGACTGGTGCAGGGTTCAGAATGTGGATCCTTTTGCATGTGTCATCCCCATGGTTCTGTCCTTTTTGCTTTCTTTGGCCCACAGGGGCTTGCAAGTGGGTACCATTAAAGGTTACCTGGCGGCGCTGTCTATCTTTAAGCGCTCATCTGAAGAATGTTCTTTTCGCAGTTTCTGAAAGGGCTCATTAATGTGTTCCCTCCGTCGCCTTTCCTGGTGCCCGGTTGGGATTTGAACCTTGTTCTTAGGTTTCTTATGGGTGCTCCGTTTGAGCCTTTACATTCTTGCCCTTTGAGGCTGTTGACTTTGAAAACTGTGTTTTTAGTTGCGGTTACTTCCGCTCGCAGAGTGAGTGAGTTACAGGCACTTTCTGTTAAGCCACCCTTCACTGTATTTCACAAGGACAGGGTTGTCCTTCGAGTTCGTCCTTCTTTTCTTCCAAAGGTAGTGACGGAATTTCATTTGGCCCAGAAGATTGTTCTTCCGGCATTCTATCCTCCTCCGCATCCTGGTAAGGAAGAGGAGAGGCTCCATAGGCTTGATCCTAGGAGAGCTTTGAGCTTTTATGTTTCTCGCATGTCCCGGGTCAGAGTGGACGATCAACTCTTTATTGGTTACGCTGGTAAGCGCTTGGGGCAAGCTGTGACGAAACAGACTTTGTCCCGCTGGATTATTTTGGCCATCTCGGAGTGTTACCGCTTGGCGGGCAAGGGCCCACCGGCTGGCTTGCGGGCCCATTCTACCAGGGGCTTGGCTGCATCTACTGCCTTGCAGAGGGGTGTTCCTATTCGCAACATCTGTGATGCGGCCACCTGGGCTTCAGTACATACCTTTGTGCGGCATTATTCCCTCGATTCCATCAGGGGCAGGATCTGGCCTTTGGCAAGGCGGTCCTTTGCTCTGCTATTTGATTGGCTATTCTATATTTGTTTCTAAATTCTTTCCCTCCTCCTTGATTTGGTACTGCTTTGGGAGTCTGTCATAGATATGGAATACGTCGGAGGACCCAATCCCCTCGAAGAACAAGTTACTTTCTTACCTGGTAACGTTCTTTCGATGGGATGGTCCGACGACGTATTCCATATCGCTCCCGCCCTGCCTTCCCCGCTGCAGAATTTCTGTTGCGATTGCAGCTTACGTTCCGCAAGGCTTTGTGTCGGACTGGCAGTTGACTAATGTCACACGTTCTGGGGGAAAAAACTACAACTGAGGCTACTGGCGTCGTGCGTCCTACTTATCACATCGGATGACGTCGGACGTCGGAGGAGGTCCTCGACGGCGGCGCATCGACGTCATCGACGCAGGACGCAGACGCCGAAAAAGTTTCCGAAGCAGCACAGCTGTGGTGATTACTGTCATAGATATGGAATACGTCGTCGGACCATCCCATCGAAAGAACGTTACCAGGTAAGAAAGTAACTTGTTCTTTGAAATTAATCTCATCCATTGATTTACAATTCAGACATTGCGGCTACACCCGAAGGGAATAAACTCTGGCAAATGTCTGGAGATCAAACAACGAAAAATGTGTGAATTATTTTGCTAGAAGGTTGCCTACAAAACAGGAGGGATTTATACATTTTGTGAAGAGGTTTGATAACCTTAACCCTTTAAGTGCCATGGTTATTCTACCTCTTCCCCAGTGCCAAGGCCTTTTTTTATTTATTTTTTGGTGATTTTGGTATATGGCCATTCAATGCCTTTTAACTTTGTTACATGAGCGATCTCGGCCAAATGTGCCCCCTTTTTTTCCCACATGTAGGTGGTCATAACGCCACCCAAGAATCCTAGGTTGCTTTAGGGGGGGTGAGAGAAAATAACCGAAAAGGGCGAAAATGTTGTGTTATTTCAAAAAATGCAAATACAATGATGTACAAAGAAGCCTGTGTTTTTTTTCCTTGTAAGAGCTAGGAATAAATGGTTTGCTGTGCTGAATTCCCCAATTTCCTGGCTTTCAAGAACAGGTTGAGTGGAAACAAAAAAAATATTTTGATGTGGTTATCAACCGTTTTGTGAGAGGTAGGCTATTTTTGCCAATTGGACATACATGCATGGATGGAATGGAAGAAAAGGGTAGGAGAGCTGAATTGGAGGACAAAAGCATACTTTTCTGAAAAGAAGACAAAATTCCAAGTTTAGGAAGGGGTCATTTGTGCAGGTCGGGCAATAACTAGTTAGGGGAAAATGCCATAGATTGTGGGGGAAAAAGCGGGAAAATGACCGAAAAAAAGGTATGTGGGTGGACATGGTTGGCTTGGTACGGCAATGGTTTCTATGAATTTTGAGAAAAGCAATGCTCCGCTACATTCCCCCGACTCTTGCAGTTAGGAAAGCACACTTTTTTTGTAGTGTTTCACAAAACAAGCAATGCCACAAGCCAAACACCGAGCCAAGGTACACAGGAGTTTTATGCTTACAGCCTGAACAGACGTACTTAGCATGTGTAATTCAGGAAAACCAATGTGGTGAGGAACGACAAGCATACATTTTTTGAAAGAGCACAGCTAGACCTTTTCAAGGGTAGAAGACTTGTGCAGGTTACAAAAATGTATGTTGCCTAAAGCAGCAACTAAATGTAGGGCACATTTGGGAAATGAAAGGGTTGTGTGACAAAGGGCACCAGCAAATGGGTCAAAACGTTATGAAAACCACACAAACACAACAAATGTCATACCTTCCCGCGTTCCCACACGTGCCCCGATGAAAACGGTACCTCACGTGTGGGTGCTCCTACCTGGGCGCAAAGGGAAAGCCTAAAAGACCCCTACCCCCAAGTCTGTTCTGACAGCTGAATTTCACACTTTTTCCAGATGGGCACACCATGCAGAAATGGGCCTCGGTTGTCCAAGCCACCAAGGAAAACAGGGAACCCCCATATATTTCCGAAAAGAGGACACCCGTGGGAATCCGCAGAAGTCTGACTTGCGCAAATTGCCCCAGTTTTTATTAGCCACAACCCCCGACAAAGTGTGATATTTGTTTGGGGGGGGGGACACAATGTTCATTTTGTCTGGGGTTCTGGGTAATAAATTCTGGGCCGCTGCGCGCAAGTCAGACCTCTGTGCATTCCCACAGGTGTCCTATTTTCGGAAATGCATGGGGTTCCCTGTTTTCCTTGCTGGTTTCGACAACCTAGGCCCAAATCTGTAGGTTGCCCACATGAACAAAATGTGCTGTGCCGAAAGGCTTGGGGTTACCAGTGGGTTACCCTTTTCCTTTTGTGCCCTGGTAGGTGCACCCACAGATGTGAGGTACCGTTTTCGTCGGGACACCAGTGGGAACGCAGGAAGGTATGACATCTGTTGTTGGCGACTTGTTTTGGTGAGTGGACATAGGGAAATGTCTCAGAAATTGGCTGGAAATTAAGACAATTCTCAGACCTTTCGCTCTGGTCACCCACCAACACATGGCCTACCTTCCCGCGTCCCCACACATGTCCTGATGAAAACGGTACCTCACATGTGTGGGTGGATGTACCGGGGGCGCACAAGGAAAAGGGTAACTTGCTGGTAACCCCAAGCCTTTTCGGCACAGCACATTTTGTTCAAATGGGCAACCTACAGATTTGGGCCTAGGGTGTCAAAGCCAGCAAGGAAAACTGGGAACCCCATGCATTTCCAAAAAAGGACACCCATGGGAATCCAGAGGTCTGACTTGCGCAAATCGGCCCAGAATTTATTACCCAGAACCCCGGGCAAAGACCCACATGGGAGAAGTGTGCCCAAGGCCAGGGATATTACCCCGACTTTGCTGGAGCCCTGGTTGCCCTGTGCTACAGCTTCTCCCCACCAGGGAGTCCCGTCAGTGTGCCAAAACCTCCCCGAAGGGAAAAGCTGCAATACAGCCCAGCCGCAACTCCAGGACGGTTGGAGGTGATGTCCCTGTCCTTGGTTATCCATGTGAGTGTGCCGTCCCCTAAGTACAGCAGCAGCTCCAGGGAGCCCGGCAGGATCCCCATTCCTACCCGGAGGTGACATCTGTAACGTAGCACAGCCAGAGGTGGAGCCTGGGCTTGCAGACGGACAACCGACATGGGAGGGATCCGCTCCCACTGAAACACCAATGTTCTGCTGGCATGGGGGGCAATTTGTGGCCTGCCCCTGCAATTGTGTCCCAGCCCACCAACATATCTGCCCAGACTGCCCAATCCCACCCACACCAACAATCCAGGCCCAGTCTCACCCACCCCACTGACAGTGGGCCCTAACCATAGAATAATAAAAAACAGTACTCGCATAACGTTGCAGCTGCTCGCATAGAAAAAGCTGTACACAAAACAAAAGCCATCCCTGGTGGTCTACTGAACCTCAGCCCCAGTGAATACCCATTTGCCTCTTCCTACGAGCCGATATCTGCCCCCAAGGAGGCCTGCATGAGGTACACCCCCCCCCTTTCCATTTGGGCTTGGGGGAGTGGGGGGGTGGGGAAGGCCACCAAAAATGTGTGGGCCACGCCCCCGGTGGGTGGGGCAGTAAGGTTTGGGCACCCTCGGACCAGATTTGTACACCAATGTGCTCCTCTGCACCAAGGCAGTTTTTGTAAACAAAGACAAAAATGGAAAATGGTACACTACACTTTAGGGAGGGGTGAGGGGTGTTGGGCAGAATCCTGTGCAGTGCCCTTAGGGACCACTACACATAATTAGGACTACAGGTGACCATACAAGTTTTACCTTTGGTACAAGCCTGTACTACTATGTTAAAGTGCTAGGAGTAGCGGAGCAGCCAGGCTTATCTCGAGTATATGAGCAGTAGCAGAGATTACACAAAGGGACCACAATTACTGTGACTCAAGCAAACACTAACTCAAGGTTTCAGGTAAAAAATATAATTACATTTATTTTTAAACCATTTGTTGTAAACACAACACTTTTATTCAAAAACCACATGTAAAATACACTACAACTAACCAATTCACTTTGTACAGTATAACTTCAAGGTAAGTACCCTGTGTTTTAGCGGACCGGTGTTGTGAAACAAAAGACCTTACCGGGAATACACTTGCGATCACTTTTTGACAGTAATGACAGTTCGGTCTTACTAAAGAAACGTGTATCCGCGGCAAGAGATGTTACCGGGGCAAAAACACACTTAGCACCTGAGATACCCAGAGAGTTGGGGGCAAAAATCATAGGCAATACTTTTGTCAAGGCAGACCGAACCAGAGAACCCTGTTAGACAGAAATTCAAGAGTCAGTAGGCCAGAGCCAGTGTGTAGTGGAACCGGGTTCCTGTTGTCGAGGATCACAGTGTCGGATAGTTCACGATTCAACATAGCCAGGAGTACTAAGATATTGTCAACAGAGGAAGCAAAAGTTATAAGAAGGAGGGAAGACAAGGGCAAGCCTTGGAGGCGAAGAAAAGGGATTCACCCTAATTCCTCCAGCAGAACACAGTACCTTATTCAATAAAGAGGCTGGTGCCAAGGCAGTTGTTCCTGGTAGTTTCCTGCAGACCCACGGTTCCTGGAGCTTCGATTCGAAGGACGACGTCTGCACCACACAGAGCTGAAGCCGGCAGCAGCGACTGTGAATAAAAGGTGTGCTCCTTAAAAACAGGAGAGGCTCTTCAGATGGCTATCCGGACCACTACAGCAGGGTGAAGCGATTTTGACCACGAAGAGGATCATTTGGCTGTAGATGATGAGCTGGTTATCCCCACCAAGCTCAAGGGAAGAAGACTTCGGACTGGATCTTCTCTGGTCGTCGAAGGGTAGATGGCTCAGGACTGCAGCAGGGCTTCACCGGGACGGGGATAGTTGCAGCAGTTGACTTCTTCCCCACTTCTCTTCGGTTCCTTGTAGTTCAGTGGCGACTCTGCATTCTAGCCCAAGAGACCTGCCTTTTATGGGAAAATCCCCATTCAGACAGCCTGGCTGTCACTCACGCAGCAGGGGGTGGAGATGGGTTGTCCGGCCCGGACAACCACCTCAGCCAATAATGTCAGTGCGACTCGCTTTTCCTAGGATACCCTGTGCAGAGGGTGACTACACCCCTCCCTCACAATCAGCCCACCTAGACACCCAAAAGACAGTGAACAAAGGAGGCAAACCTAGTTTGCCGCGCAAAGTAAAACACAAGAAGGACTTTAACAAAAAGAAATGGCGAATAAACCCGACCGGAGCCAGAAGAAAAAGTATTTGGTGAAGCGGGTTTAAGTTCGAGGCTAATATAATAGACTACAACAATACCATGTTTATATAGTATAATTGCGGTAGAAAAGTTAAGGTAGATACCACTGCCACCAGCCAAGTCTAAATGTCATTTGAGCGAAACCGTGTTCTAGGAGGTACAGATAAAAAGGGCTAAGGATTAACCCTTTCCAGTACTCCATGTAAGATGGGGTGTACTGGATCTGGGGTTAAATGACTAAAGTTAATGGCAACTTTACCCTTTTCTGGGTGACAGTAGTCGGTCTCAGAAATGGAGTCGGTAGGAAGTCTAAAAGACAACCCCGTGTCACTGCACTGAAGGTGCTGTGTAACACACAAAAGGGGGCTACAGAAGTGGTGTACTCCAGAGTCCACAATCACAAAAACAGATGAAACCCACATGGCAAAACACAAGTAAGAGTGGGGAAAAAGGGGTACACTCTTACTAAGTGGAAAAACAAACTCCAGAAATCCAGCAAAGCTGCTGGGGGAACTCACTAGGTAAGGGAAATTAGCCATAGAATGAGAATTCTCTCCAACAAGGGGCACCCTAAAAAGCCAGGTAATTTTCTAATGTAATGGGGGTTGAGCCCCCAAAACACCAAATCCAGGGGGGGCATTTCATGCAGCTCTCCCTGGGGTCAGATGCTGTGATGCTGGAAATGCATCAGAGGGATAGGGCCTCCGTATCCTTGTCCTTTACTGCTTTTTATCGTGTGTTCTCTCGTGTTTTCCACGCAGGAGTTCATGTGGGACTCCTGGCGGTGCAGCTCTCTTTTGGTTTGGTGAACAGACCCATGGGTAGGGGTGCAACACTGTGCCCTTAGTGTATGTTTTGGGCACCTGTGTGTGGCCCACAGAGCAGGGTACGGGCTGGTGGCAGCTCCGTGCTGAAATGACTGGTGCCCTGTGCGTCCTCCATTTTGGGATGCCCAGGTGCTGTCATTGGAATCAGTAGATTCCTGATGGAGACAAAATGGCCCCCATGGCCCTGTATGGTGTGGGTATGCCTGTGGGTGGGACCTGGGCGAATGGAGTGTGACGAATACACATTCTATGTTGTGGGTGTCTAGTATCTGGTGTTTGACACAATGACTGAGACAGCCCTCCCCGAAACTGTTATGAATGCAGTATGGAGTGTTGAATGGCTCGGTACTTGTCCCAATACACATAACTTGTTGAGTGTCTGGAGAGAAGGGAATGGCCTTAATGCACCGTGTGCTTGATTGGCTGCCTGCCTGCATGAATGCCCTTAGTCGTGATTGGATGCTTGAGTATGACCCAGCGGGATGAATGGGAGATCAACAGTATATCTGGGGACCTCTCACTGCTAGGAATCATGTTCAGAAGCTGAAGTCCACTACAACGAGTAACTGAAGCTTGACCTTGAAGCCCTGCTGGACGAGAATTGCTGTGGCTCTCCTTCACAATCTGAAAGTTGCTGTGCCTCCAAGGATTGACCCAGAGAGGACCTGGTAAGGCGCCCTTTTCCCGAGCTACGAGCGACCATCGTGCACCAGCTGATCTTTGCCAAAGCTTCCTGGTAGACAGACCCTTCGACAGGCTGCCGACCCGAGACGGGGACTGCTGCCGAACTCCAAGGAGAAGCGTCCGGACTGTGGTCCGCCACTGTCGATGGCCGCCGTCGCTGACCGGAGCCGCCATGCTCCCGTTTGCCTAAGAACTTTTGAATCCAAGGACGCTCTCCTCTGCATCGTCGCCGCTGTATCCTGCTGGAGAAGGCCTGACCGTCGACGCGCCGAGGAGCATCCGCCGGTGGGTTTCCTGCCACCCAAAGACCACAGACTGCGACGACTCGACGCCCTTGCTGGGCCACAGTTCTTCAAACACTTTGCGGTCCTGAACTATCGACACCGAGGTGCCCCGCACACCTCTTCCTTGCAGGACGTTTACGCTGCCCCGTCAACGAGCACCGCTAGGAACGAAGCTGCCACTTCAGTCGTAGCTCACCCTGTTCTCCGTCGGACTTTCGACCCGTGACTCCTGCCTTAAAGGGAGGACACTCCAGACGGGCCGTCGATTCCCCGACGAGGAACACAACGCCAGGTACTTTGGGGTTGCAGAACTATTGGGAAGTCTCTTGTGAACAATATATGGACTGGGCTTGTATCTTTATTCTACAGGTTGCCCAGGTTGGGGGGGGGGGGTGCGGAAATCTCCACACAGAGCTGTGTTTAACGGTAGTGACCAGTATTTGTGCCAATTGTTCGTATCAACTGCTTCCCTCTTCTCTCTACTGTTGGTAACCTTTACGACTTGATTTGTGTGCCATTCTAACCGTATAGTTGATGCACTTCAAAGAGAAAGGAAAGAAAAAATTGGCAGAAAAAATCACGATCCACAGCGCTTGTGAGTATAAATTGGACAAAGAGCTTCAAGGCTGCAGGTATCTGGGTAGTGTGGATATACTGCCAGTAAGATTCCACTTAGGTAAGTACAAATGAAGATCCGTGGAAGGCTTGGAACACGTGTTACGCTGTTGCTCATACTAAACCTTGGACTTTGAAGGCTGTTCTTTCATACAATTCACTTGGACTCCCGATTTGTATTTTGCTATACTTGGCGCAGTGAAACTGGGACTTGTTTGTGTTGCATTTGCACTTCAAAGAGATCTAATAGTAATTGTGGTACCACGTAGACCTGGATATATTTGCCATTTTAGATAACTGAGCACAAAGTCCGTTATCGTGATATTGTATATAACCTTGAATATTATATAAACTGTTTAACCGATGCAGTGTGCGCACATTCCTTTGTGGGTGCTTGGGGACTACACTGTACTTAAGAACCAGCCTGCATCACCTCCTGAGAAGCTAGGCCTTGATTGCTCGACCATAGCTTCCGCATAGAGAATCTTGGCTGGGCTCCTCTGTGCCTCTCCTCTACCACATAGAGAGCAGAAGTACAGACACCCCCATTCCAGTCTTTACAGATGCCCCTTCCTAGGAGCAGATATCGGCCCCCAGGGAGGGCTACATGCGGTGCCCGATTTCCTTTTGGTGTGAGGGGGAGAGGGCCACCCCCTTTTCTGTAAAATAAATCCCTAGTGGGTAATGGCCCCCCACTCCCACCCAAAATTCCCTTTCATTTTTTTTAGTTTGCCCCCCTTCCCTGGGGGCAGATGATCATCCATCTGCCCCCAGGGTTTATCAGATATTACTGTAAGTAGCCCCCCGTCAAACGTATCCCTGGTGGTGCAGTGGCATTGCTGGCTTGAAATACAGCCGGAGATCGAGTGGGAGAAAGGTAGAGACTCACCTTTTTATTTTCACTGCAGCAGACCGAAATGGCTGCTGCGATGAAAATTACTTTCACGTCGGCGTGCTTTACGCAGGCCGACGTGAAACTGAAGGTAATCAAGCCCCGTGGCAGTGAGGGGGTGGGGGGGCTCCTCCTCGCATAGCCCAGGGGTTGGATTACTGTTTTGAGTAATCCCTGCTTTACAGGAACCGCTCAAAACTGAGTGCCAAAAAAGAGGAGCTATCTCGTCCTTGGCACTGCAGAAGTAATTCCAAGGACGAGATGGCTCGTCCTTGGCACGAAGTCTATTTCTGGAAGTGACAATATACCAGCCTTATCGGCAGCCTAGTCCTCTTCGTACTCAAATGTTCCTAATATTGAGTCTGACCTGCAGCTCCTTTGTTAAAACAGCAAATGAAAAACAAAATATGGGCAGGGGCCGCAGAAGAGGACGCGGGTGCAATCTCCTCAGGCCAGACCAACACATTATGGAGGCTGCAGGAAGAAATAACTTCTTCTGCAGATGTTCAAGTGGTCAATCGATCGTCCCATGGATTAACTGAAAGAACTTGATGTTTTGAAATTGGGCTTTACTTTTGGTCCTAGTAATTTTATAATGTACAAACTCGTATAGATTTTGATCAGTTTAAGGAAAATTAAGTTAAAGTTTGTTGCATCAAATCCCCAAAAGTCTGTACCCTCCAGGTCTTTCTGACAGCATTGATTTGAAGATCTTATTTAACAACTCTACTAGATCTAGCTCATTTGCTTGACATTGTGTGTGATCAGGCAGGTGTTAATCTTACTCATTGACATTGATCTTGATTAGGCATGTACCTCTCGCCTCCGGAGTACATCTAGATTTAATCCCTTCCCAGTAGGGAGATGTCTGGAGGCTTTTCAGTATCTGGTCATTGAAGAGCTATGAAGTTGGGGAGAATTCGCATAAATGTGCTAATTCCCTCTACCTTGGAGAACCCAGCTCTGTATGCTGAACTTTGGGACTCTGAACTTTTTTAATCTGTTTTCTGTGTTTTCTGTGTTTTTTGGAGTTTTAGACAACTCCTTAGGCATCTTTTTTGTGTCACATAGCACCCTCAGTGCAGTGACGCAGCAAAGCCTTTTTAAACTAACTTTCCTAAGGTTTAAATACCTCCTCTGGGGAAAAACTGTTTCCCAGAGAATGTAAGGTTAAATTGACTTTACTAGTCTTTTTAAATTCTTAGAACCAGCCCACACTATCTCCCTGTAGAGTGTTGGAGTGTTGGCTAGTATTTCCTATGTCAAGAAACTCATGTAGCAGTCAAATGCTACCCTTTCCTATCCGAATGGCTGGTGGCAGTGGTTTTACAACGAACTACCATGATTTTTCCCGACTGCGAACACTGGTAGCTAAAAATCGCGGGAGCCATGTTTTTCAAGATGGCGCCTTAAGCCCCTTTCTTTAAACAGCTCCCGGTCTTCATTTTTTGCCATTTCTTTTTGGAAAGGTCCTTCTAGAGTTTCTCTGCGTGCCAATCTAGGTGTGGTCCCTTTGTTTCTATGCCTTTTGGGAAGCTTCAGGATTGAAGACCGCCTCTGGCGCCTGAGTGTCTGGGGTGGGCAGGAAGTGAGGGAGGTGCCCGAATCTCCCTGTGCTTTGTCTCCTAGGAGACACAAATGCACTCTGGCGTGATTGGCTGTCTGACTGTCCGGCAAGGACAGCCCTGCTGGGTGAGTGGCAGCTAGGCTGGAATGAAAGGGAGAAAACTGTTTTTGAAAGGCGAGTCTCTTGGACTGGAAGGCAAAGTCGACCACTGGAATGAAAAACCGAAGATGAGCTGGAAGGGGACTGCTGCAACTCCTATACCGTTGGTTTGCCCGGTGAAGCCCTGCTGCAAGTCCAAATTGCCAAGTTCATCTCGACAGAGAAGCCCCTTCAAGGACGACCACTTCGTTTTGAATTGGTAGGACCGATAAAATCATAAGCCACCTGGATACCATTCTCGGAGTTGATTAGGATTAACCAGGGGGAAAGGACACCAGCTTGTGTGCTTGACTACAGATACTCAAACCAAAGATCTTCCATTTTGCCAGCTTGTTTGACCCGACCCTGTGCAGTGCAGGAGTCCCCCGACGTCCTCCCTCTTGTCCCCACGACAGAGGCTCAGGAACAGCGAGAGCTGCAGGAACTGCCATGAACCAACGTCTTCAGCTGCATCTTTTGCTTCATATTAAGGTACTGTGCCAACCCAATTGAGAGAACTTGCCTCTCGCGGTGAAACTTTCCCAACTTGCAGGCCTAATCAGCTTGAGACCAACATATGATTCTTTTTTGTACAAACTACTTCTGAGAACATTGGCAAAGACTTTAACGTTTACTACAAGAACTGCTCTTTCCTATCCAAGACACGAGTCCCTTGACTTTGGCCTAGGCCTATTGAACTGAATCGAGACCTGTAGTGAACTGAAACTATTAGCACAGCCTAAGAAAGTATTTGTGTTCTGTTCTATTAACTTGTGCCTTTTTACTCCCATGCAAAGTAACTGAAATGCCATTTTGCTCTTATTTCAGGGAGCTTAATTTACTCACACTTATTGGTTTGGTATTGAAGTGTATTTGTGTATAAGTTGCCTCCTTCTATTGAATGTTTTCTAAATTATTGTGTAATAAATTTAAGTGTTTTACCAAGAAACCTTGAGTGTAAGTGTCTACTTGAAACATTGTGATTTTAAGATACCTGTGTAACATCCTTGTACTGCTCACATTCCCTCTTGAGATGAGCCTGGCTGCTCAGCTTGCTACCACAAACTATGTAGTACAGACACCAAAGGTTGGTTTTGCTTACACCTGTATTCCTAATTGTATGTGGTGGTCCCAGAGGGTACTGCATTTAATTCTGATTAACATACACTCATTCTAATTCATTAGATTGACGGACAGAAGCTAAAATCTCACCATGCAACAGCAACGCATTATAGTCCTTGAAACAGCTGTCTGAAGTTGTATTTGAACCTTCTGATAAATGATCTTTTATTTATATCTATTGGGCATTTGTATGGTGCCTACACACAAGTGTTTCCAGGCGCCACAAGACAAGGGGTGGGGGAGGTGGGGGGGGAAAAATAGTAAACAGACCTACTAGGCAATGTGACATTCAGACCGGGCAAGTGCAGCGAATAAGTGCAAGGGGAGGACAGGGCGGATGGGCTGGGATAAGGGAGGAGGGGGATTAACAGGTTAACTTAAATAGCTAGCTTTGCTACACAAGTGCAAATTTGATTAGCAAAGCTACATAATTGTATAGCAAATTACTATGCCACACTGCTTATTTCATGCCTTGCTTTGATCGGTCTGTTTCCTCCTTGAATAGTGTAATGTCGCTAGATGTGACAGAAGTGGTGGCAAGTACGCCTTTTGGACTTTTCTACCAGTCTGTCTTAATCTACACTCTGGAGGAGTTTTGCATTGTTTCTTTCTGTCAAACAATTGTTTTAATAATATACTTGTTTGTTTATTTTTTTTTAGTTGCCAGGAATGATGTCTGTGATGCCTGGAATGATGATGCCCCATATGTCTCAAGCTCCCATGCAACCAACAATAATGGTAATCTTTATTTTAGTTATTGGTTTCAGCTTAGTTTACCCAATGTTTTTTTCACTTGAAATATAATTAGCAGTTTGCCAAATCCAGGATGCACGAAGAGGAAGTTTGGTCGCCGCGATTAATTTCGGGATATAAAAACAAGATGGATTATTGCTATAGCAAACATTTTGGAGTATGCTATAAAAAGACTAGAATGTTAATATCTAATCCAACCAACATTCTTTTCGTTCTTGTAAAAAATCTTGAATGGATTAAACACAAGTAAATAAAAAAAAAATTAAAAATTAGCTGTTTCCCAAAGACAGCTGACCTCCAGCCGTGGTAAGGCACAACCAGGTGTTGCACGCGCACACAAGTTTAGGGGGCCTGTATGTGGGATGATGGGATGCAGAGGATAAGTCAGAACACCTGTTAGAAAACAATATGCGCTGCTGACAACCTTAGCAGGCTGATATATATATATATATATATATATATATATATATATATATATATATATTTTTTTTTTATTTTAAAGGACTATCACATTATTTAAATAGTGTATCAAAGTAATTCATCACAAACGTTTTGTTTTCAGTGCTTTCCGTGCTGCCCCTATTTCACCTAAATCTTGAAGGCTGTCCATGAAAAGATGCTAATGGGATTTTCTGTGCCCTAGTTTGTTTCTCGCTCTAAAAGCTTTTGATGTGCTTGCTGGGTGGCCTGACAACCCTTTCCAGCTCTAACTGCACTGTCTCAAGATCACTGAAGTCCAAATTTCAGTCTTTCTCAAAGTGGGTTGGCTTGCCTTTGGAGGTGTACGTCTTCTACATTTGAATGCCTTTCTGCGGGGGCTGACATTTTCTCTTGCTTGTGGTAGATACTGGGTAAAATCCATACAAAATACTCCCTTTTGGACTCAAATTGTCTTCCAGTGGCATATTCCATAGTATTGGCGAAGGACGGTCTGTATGACTGGCTGCTGGATTTCGACGATTTTCATGCCAACATTGTGCTAGCTGGATCAAACATAAATGTACCCAAAAGGTTTTCAAGAGACCGTTTTGAAATTGACATTGTGTCCGACTTTAAATCTTAAAGGCCATTTTATCCTTTGTTTTTGCATAAAGTATCGTATGAGATTTTTAGCTCTATTGCAGACGCAAATCTCCTTCGAGTGAACAAACTTTCCCCGCTGGGAAGTTGCTGCTGCCCTTAGTTCTCATTTAATATTAAAGCTTTCATTGGTAGTACAAAATACTAAAAGCTGACGTTCAAGATGACGAAACAAAGCCTGTATAGAGATTTGGCACTCATTGCACACAGTAATCGTTTATAATTATTAATTTAGTTATACATTGAAAATGGTATCACATGGTTTTGCCGAAGGAAATTACAATGCAGTAATTTACTTCGACAAGTTATTTCGAATGGGGGATACATATGTATTTTTAGGGTTATGGATATAGGTGGGGTTGAGAGCATGGGGTTTGGAGGTGGGATGGTGTTGAGAATGGGGGATTCAACCCCATTGAAGGAAAACAAAATGGGTAAGTCATTTTTACCACTTTGTACATTACACTTGCATTATAAGTTTATTGATGTGTTTTGCAGCAGCAGCAGCAGCAGCAGCAGCAGCAAGGAAACTTGGACGGTCCATTGGGTATGTATGTTTAACACTGTAACGTTTGTGTTTTCGGCCAATGCAGTCCTAGTTTCCTTTTTAGGAGTGAGACTATGATTTTTGTGCCACGAGGTTATATTACCTAGCGGCCAAATTATTCATCCTAGTGACCTGACTGCTGTTTACAGCTGATGCTACTTTAGGCTTTTATTACCTGGACATGCTTTATTTGGTACATAATTTAATTTCTCAAATATCTGAATGCCATTTCCAATATTTTGGACGTTTGTCTGTACCAGAGCCTCAAACACACATATAATCACTTAGCCTAGCAAGTAGATATTTGGAGGTGCCTCGAATTACATTTGTTGCGCAAATTGCTTCTGGTATACTTTACAGTTTAATGGCAATCAATGAGATTTTTATTCGTAACTTGAAAATGGCGAACTTCTCCGGGAAAAGTGTAATGCTCTTTTCTAGCATCGGATCTTTAATCGATTGATGTGCTGTTGAATTTTACCCTTTATCAGGCTCGGAATACTTTTTATAATAAAGCAGTTTTATATACATCGTAAACAAACTCTAGTCACATGTTCCCTGCTAGTGAGGTGGCAGCCATAAACGCTGCCCTGCAGTAAATTCTTTAAAATCGGAATACCAAAAATTTGGTGACTGGGTCATGTAGCTGCTGAATTGAGAGGGTGGCTGTCTGCCTCATCTTTACTGATGAGGTACTGTGAGACTCTAGGTAAGACCCAGAGTCGATTTGCGGCTCCTGTGTTGCTAGGGTGGTAATTCGTGTTTGGGTTTCGCCTATACATGCTTGCTCGGGCCCAACTATGGTACACATTCAGGGAGCCTTCTACGAAGTCCTTCAACCATTTTGACCTGCAAAAAGCTTAATACTTGTTACAGAAGAATCCTCTGGAACTCTTTGCTACAGCTTGTGCCTTATCCTGTTCTGCCTACACCAAGCCACTGATGCCCATTGTCCCCCTCTGACTCTTGAGACAATCTCATACCTAGTTAGGGAAGGACTTCTAAAGCCCAATACCTCTCTAAAGGAAGTATTACAAGTGTTGAGGTGCTTACCTGCTTAGGTTGGTCTTATGACTTAGTTTACCACAAAGTGGTTTTTACTTACCTTGAATAGCATGCTACCATTCTATAAGTCTTTTTACACTTTGGTTTACTTACCAGACTTATTGTATTGGTTTTACTTTGTTTGCTAATTGTGATGGTACTTAACTTTCTGAAGATTTATTTTCCCTGTGTGGTTTGGGGGTGGGGGGGAAGAGGAGGGTGTGTGTGTGTGTATGTGTGTGTAATATATATATATATATATATCAGTAAAAAAACTTTGTTAAAGGGACGTTATGGTTCGAAGTAAAACCAAAAAACCCTTGAAATTCGCCAGTGATAGTGAGCTAAGCAACCATAAATCGCACCACCACCGTGCACAGCTAAGACTAACACCCAGGACATCAAAGATGACATCACAAATGTCATTGATGACATCACATGTCTGCTTCCCCCTTTTTTCCTTGACTGACATATCTAGGCCACATAGTTTTCTTCAGTAACAGTCAGACAAAAAATTGAAAAGGTACTATATTTGCAGACTTATCTTTAAAGTATGTTCTTACAGTAATTCCCTTAGGGACCAGTCACATCATATGAAACAAACATAGGGGAATACACAGGTTTTCTGTGCATGAAGATAATCAGTAGGGTTAAAGGCACTTTCTGATAGTTCTGTTTTTTGTTATGACTGTACTTTGCCTGTATATGCTCATATTTGTATACCTTGTACTCGCACTACTTTCCTTAGAGTCCACTCACATCATGTGATACATATACATAGGGGAAGTAGCAGCTTTGAAACAGAGCAATCGTTTCTCTGCATAAAGATAATCAGTTACGTTATGAACACTTTCTGGTACTACTGCTGCTTTTTTGCTTACTTCACTTTCCCTGTATATACTCACATTTTGTATGTGTTGTTGTCTGTGTTTTGTCTGTAATAAAGCAATTATGTAGTAGGTGGGTTTTATTAGCTACTTATTCCATGTTTCACATTATGCAAAACTCTAATAAGAAAGCAGTTAGCATTTCACTATTCAGCATGCAAAATTATGAAAATTGCACCTCCATGTATGCTGCACACAATGCCTATTTACTAGATAAGTAGCTTAGTCTACTGGATAGGACTCCATAATGGAATGCTATTTATCAATGCATTGCTCAATGCACTAACTAGCTAATTATATTGATTCCAATGATCCTTGACACTTTTCTTGTGAACATTATAATAATCCCTTGTACATACCTTTCATGAAAGGTAAATATAAGTTGTCTGTGATGTCATCAATGACATATGTGATGTCATATTTGATGTCCTGGGTGTTAGTCTTAGCAGTGCACAGTGGTGGCGCGAGTTATGGTTGATTAGCTTGCCATATCTGGCGAATTTCAAGGGTTTTCTATTTTACTTCGAACCATAACGTCCCTTTAACAAAGTTTTTTTACTAAAGTTCATCGGTTTCTAGTAGTGGCACGTAACCATAATGTAAACTAACATCTGACTTCATTGCACACCTTGCGGAGAATGCCACATGACCATATGCAGGCGCACAGCACGATGACGTGTCTGAGATTCCGTACACACTTAACAATAAGATCTATGCCTCGTTGACAGTGTGGAAATATATTTTTTACTGATGTAGGAACTTCCAACTTCAACATTTCGCTTGCACAACTCCAACACCTATTCGCACTCGGCCATTAACAATGTAGTACACAGTGCATACTTTTACCAAAAGTACCATTTATCTGAAAACGACATGAGCTGAGGCCATCCCTCCTCCCCAAGAAACAGCACCACTGCTGTAATGTAGGAGCATAAGAAACACAGCCCCTACCTTACAAATAACACACGCACAACATTTTCCCCCGTCCACCTACCCCCCCATATTACTGTTTGGTGCATCTTTGCTCATTTCCGTCCGCAACTTTCCTTCTTAGCTGTCCTTCCAAAAAAAAAAAACCTTCCGTAAACAAAGTAAATGTTCCTTTAAGAACCACCTTTCACAGTTAGAAAAAAAAAAGAAAATTGCATACACTCCCTCTACTATATATTTCTCAGTAAAGGACATAGACGCAATAAGATTTCAACATTTCCATTTGCAGTTTGTTTTATGCTAATGGGAATATTGTAGCGTTCGTCCTCCGTTCCAGAGACTGGAACAGTGAATAAAGGGCCAGCAGGCCAAGTTATCAGGCCAATTGAAGCGTGAGTGCATAACGCAATCTCTGGATCATTACCCCCCCCTCCCCTAAAATGGGGGATGAATGCCATTAACAATCTAGATTTGCAAAGCAGGAACGTGTGCTACTAAAAAAGAGGATTAGAAAAAATCCTTTCCAAGATAGCCACCATAGAAGGGGAAGGCGGTTATTCTATACAGGGCCCCTCTTCGCTTTCCATGGCAGCCTGAAAAAAGGAAACACTGTTAACATATTACCCCAAGCACTTTTTTTTCTTCCCTTTCAAATGTATCCTAATGTCGAAAAACTTTACCACAAAACCAGTCCCAGGTGGACATGGCCACTGTAATCCTATCTCTTATCCCTTCTGATCATGGCCAGTAGCCACATTGTACGGATCATGACCTTATACCATGCCCCCGACATTCTGCCTTCTCCCCATGGCTGCAGGCTACCCCTCAGTCAAACTTATAACGCTTCGTTTTTTAACTAATTACGACACTTGTGTAATACTAAAACACTCCCACATCTTGTCACATAACCAACCCTAACAATATTGTACACCTTTTTTGGCTGACGTTCCTCTCCAGCGTAGCAAAATGTGCCCATAAGCACCTATGTGCCGTTGACGCAGAACCTGAAAATGAACACAGCAACGTACAACATAGCACGTTACATTTTGAAATAATAAACTGGTTTTTAAAATAAAACCTTAACATTTTAGAATTTGTAAAGTACTTTTATTTCACAATAAATTGTCCGAGTCATCAGACTATTCCCATTTTCAATCAAATGGTAACTTTGTTTATTCGTTCGTCATCGAAAATGTTAATCGTGAGGCACACGTTGTTGTTTTCGCATACACAAAGTATTCGTTTTCGATAAAGCAACCGCTTCGGTTGCACATTGATTTCCAAGACGTCGGAATGAACTGCGGCCTACACCACCATAAAAGATGTTATGTTACTCCTAATGGCCACTACAGCGTATGGACAAATGGGGCCTGCGCGATCGTCCCACAAAACAGTTACGGTTAGGCAGGCGGTCACGATTACATGCATCTGGCGTGCAAAAAAGCCATCACTTGGCATTTGGAATCCATGGCAATCACAGTAAGGCAGGATGTAGCTGTTCGGAAAATGTAACAAAGTACATATCAATACCCAACCTTTAGCAAACAATTTCAAAACAGACAAAAAGAAAGTGGAAACTGATACACAAATCAATGTGGTCATACATGACATTTTAAGGAAATATTAGCGTTGAGCATGGGTGAATCTAGTGATAGCCTACAAATGCTGAGAATTTGGACTCTCATAAGTAAAAAAAAAAAAAAAAACTACAGATACTACTTCAGTTGCATTGCCAAAATTATTGTTCTGGTAATAAAAAATTAAAACTCGTTCCGGTGTAGAGTCGCCAAAAGTAAACTTACACGATATTTACCGTCTCCATTGTCTTCGTTAAACTCAGACAGCAATGTACTTGCACCAAAGAATCTTCTTGAACTGATATTACATGTGGCTTACAAACATTTTGAATACATAACCTTATCAAATGATATTTTTTGCAAACTTTCACTCCGTGCATTCTTTTCTGAATTTTCCATTTCGTTCAAGGTCAAAAAACAATTGACCCTTATGGGTTCTGTCGGATGCGTGGGCCTACTGAGCTCGCAACCAAAAAAGCAAAGCAAGTGACCTTCACTCAGAATGCAAATACATTCTGACTTTGCAACAAATCTGAAATGCATTCATGAGAACTACTACTCCCATACACTTGCAGACCCGCTGTTTGATGGAAACAGTGCAGGTGGCTGCCTCAGATTTCAAACTCTAGGACGCCAGTCTGACTGCAATATTATTTTAAATACATTGTAACAGACGCAGTAAATGTTCGCCTGTACTTAATGGACACTGTATTGAGCAGCAACTTCCAATTTACTGTAGGACTTTGGTGACAAGAAAACACCACTTTTTGACTTCTGCTGCCACATCCCATCCCAGCCTCATTAACCGTCACCTTCCGAAACAGTATTTCATAAGTTTAACAAGTGCAATGGTGTGTTATATGTTAGTGGCGATGTCCGCGTTCACCAAAACACGAATGAAAGATGGCGGGCGCAGCAAAAGTTTCTGACGCACTTCACGCTGTTCAACATCCAATCAGTGAAAGTGTCACATGTTTCATTAGCCAATCGGTATCTTGTCCACACAGTGAACCGCAAAGTGTGACTGCGCAGCGGACATAGATATCACTTATTTTTTTAGACATACTTTTTGGTCGTTTTAAAGCAAACTACTGGACGGATTGGCACCAAATTTACAAAAGCACGCTTTTGGGCCAAGCTCCTGCTGCAAATTTGGTGAAAATCCGTCCAGTGGTTTGGGCTTTAGGCGTGCACAAAGTGTTCCCCCCCATTCAGTCTATGGGAAAAAAAGACGTTTTGGAATCCCCCCTATAACTTTTCCCCCCTTGGACCAAACATCACCAAACCGTGCAAAAAAGTCAGTGGCCCATATACTTTTTTTTGCAAAGTTTGGTGTGGATTCGTCCAGGGGAACAGAGTTATAAGCCGACCAAAAAGTGCTCTTCCTATGGAAACAGCAACTTAACCATAACTACACAGCCACTACCGTGGTTGTCTAATATCTATATCTATCTCTGAGGCTCGTGGATCTGCTTAGCATCAGTTGCTCTTCATAGACTGTTAGGCAATGTTTGTATGCAGTACCCTCTGGGACCACTACACACAACTATGACTACAGATATAAGCAAACCAACCTTTGGTATAAGTCTGTACTGCACACTTTTGGTAGCGGGGCTGAGCAGCCAGGCTTATCTCAAGAGGGGAATGTGAGCAGTAATGTTAAACAGGTCTACAATCGCAGGTCTTCAAATAGACTTACACTCAAGGTTTCTTGGATAAATACTTATTAATTTATTTATCAGTCAGTTATAATTGTTCTTGGACAGTGCAAATACTTTAGTTCACCAGAAGAGTCAATTCAATTCTATAGGCTAGGCCAAAGTCAATGGGCTAAAGTCTTGAATAGGATAAAGCGGTTCTGGTAAGTAAACAGTAAAGTCTCTGCACAAGTTCTCGGAAGTTGTTTGTAAGAAGAACCATATGTGGGGTCACAAGCTGATTAGGCCTGCAAGTTGCAAAAGTTTCAAGCACTTTCACCGCGAGAGCTAAGTTCTCTCGGTCTTGTTTCACAGTACCTTACAATGAAGAAAGAGGCAGCTGATGACTTCTGTTCCTGGCAGTTCATGCAGATCTTGCTTTTCCTGGGCCTCAATCTTGGGGGCAAAAGGGTGGACGTGGGGACTCCTGAATTAGAACTGATCAAAAGCTTGCAACTGGCAAACTTCAATTCCGGTGGCTGTAAGCAACGCACACAACTGGTGTCCCTCTCCCTAGTCCTAAGGTTTCCTGCAGCAACTGAGGAAATTCCACTAGCTCCGAGATGGGTGTGCAGGTGGCTTACTTTGGAGTTGATTGGTCCCACCAACTCAAGTCGTCCTTTGCAGGGCTTCTCTGTCGCTGCAAACTTGGCGATTCAGACCTGCAGCAGGGCTTAACTGTGCAAACCAACAGTCTAGGAGTTGCAGCCAGCGTCCTCTTCAAGTTCTTCGATTCCTTCGTCCAGTCACCTGCCTTCCAAGTCAAAAAAATCTCTCCTTTTATGCAGGTTTCTCCCATTCATTCGAGCCTAGCTGTTAGTCATCCATTAAGGTGGCTGTCCTTGCCTGACAGTCAGCCGGCCAATCACCACAGAGTGCATTTGGGTCTCATAGGAGACTAAGCACCTCCCTCACTTCCTGCCTACCCCAGACATCCTGGAGCCAGAGAAACCGAAACACCAGATTGTGTTCATGGTTTTTAAGTTGGCCAAGAGCTCCAGGAAGATACTCCGGACACCCTGGAAACAGGACTGACCGAGCCTGAGCCTCCTGAACAGAGTGCTGGACTCCAGATGAAAGGAAAGTCCACCTCGACAGCCAGAAACCGCTGTGTTGCTATTTGCGGTAGTCTTGGAGCTGAAACACCTAAGTGCCACTTGTTTGAAGTTTGCCGGTTGCCCTCGATGACTGTCCCATGGCATTGCAGGAGTCCCCAGAAGTCCTCCCTCTTGTCCCGATTGAGGCCCAGGTACACCAGGATCTGCAGAGCTGCACAGGAACAGAAGTTATCTGCTGCACTTTTCTTCAACCTAAAGGTACTGTACAGTCTAAGAACCTGCCTCTTGTGTAAGTACACTTGTTCTCTGTTGGTGAGACTTGTTGTGGTTGATCTGTAGAGTTGCTGATGGCTTCTTTACTTCACAAGCCTAAACAGATTGTGTCCCTACTTTGAATTCTTATTTCCTATACAGACTTTTAAAACATTGTGCAAGACTTTTACCTACCTCCTGAGAAGTGCTTCAGTTTCACCTAGACCTTTGCTCAAATTGACATTGGCTTAGCCTGGCTCCCTGAATGACTCTTCTTCCCTCTGTGAATGTTTGGTCTTCCTTCCAGGAAAGGGTTAACTAACATTGCATTGGGGGGGTTTACAAAAATACTTGGCTGCTTTGAGAAATAGTTGTGAGATCTATTGTTGTCATAATAACCTTTCTCTTTGACAAACTCTTAAATCTGATTCTAAATGCAACAGTGACATATAAATGTCCCCAGCACCCTAACTATTGAAGTCCCCTGAGGGTATGGGTAGTGTCTGTAGGCCATCCCAAAACAGTACTGGCTGATTTAAAAATATTAAGAGTGTGTATTTGAGTGTTACGTTTATATTGTCCCTTCTGAAGAAGGCTTACTCTAACTGCCGGATAAATTATAATTGTTTTTCAAGAAACCTTGTAAGTGTTTCATTGAATACTTGTCACTGTGAATCTCTGTGTAGCTCCCCTACAGTTCACATTGACCCCTCTTGAGAGAAGCCTGACTGCTCAACACACTACTAACCTGTGTAGTACAAGCTTATAACAAAGGTTGGGTTCCTATTGTCATGAGGCCAGGGTTGTTGTAGTGCACCCAAAGGGCAAACAGTCTTGCCTGACAAGGTCTATACTTTTACAGTATATGAAGTGCCATTTTGCTCCCACTTCACAGAAGAGCTAAACTTGTTCCTTTACTTACCGGTTGCGTATTTGTGGTTTATTAGTGTGCGATATTGAGCTGCTCTTGCTAGTGTAATGTTTTCAAACGAACTGTGTAAATAAATGTATACTTTTTTTTACCAAGAAACCTTGAGTAAGTGTGTTTGAATCACTGTATTTGTTGGTCCTTTGTGTAACTTGTTCTACTGCTCACTTAAACTCTTGAGATAAGTGTCTGCTCAGCCATCGCTACCACTCTACTGTGTAGTACGGGCTTGTACCAAAGGTGAAATTGTGATTACACTTGTAGTCCTAATTGCATGTAGTGTTCCCAAAGGGTACTGCATGTGATTCTGCCTAACAACGTCCTTTCTTCATCTTACTCTTCGGTTCCGCTCCAGTGATCGACTTGTCAGCAGGTTTGGGGTATTAGGAACTACAGCACCTCCTCTACAATCTCGCCCTGCAGTTTACAGAAGTGGATGTCTTGCTGTCCAATCGGGACAGCCATGCCCTCATTGAGACTGGGCTCCTTTCAGGCAAGGTGATAGACGGGGCTTAAGAGTTTTGGACTCCTCCCTCACTTCATTGCTTGGCAGACACTCTGGAGCCTGGGTGTGGCCTACAAAGTATTCCTACGGAAGACAAAACTTCCACGGTTGTTCCCGCCTAGAATGGCAGAGGAAGACCTCAAAGCGAAGCAAACGAGAAATGGTGACAAAAGGAGCCCACCATTTTTGCAAAATGGCAGTGCTTCTGTGCATTACCAAGGCTGATTTAACAGCCTGCGAGTAATAAGACTAAAGTCACTAAGGTGAAATCACGGCCACCAGCCATTCAAGTAAACTTGAAATAACAAATATGCTTCAGGTCAGTAAGCAAGGGGATACATTGTGTCCCCCAGCACTCTGCATAAGGTGGAGTGTGCTGGCGCACTATATAAAATGTAAAGGTGATCAACATTCCTTCCCGCCCCCCCCCCCCCCCCCCCGAGTGAACAGTCGTTCACTCTAGTACATTAAAGAGAAATTAACAGGGAAGTCCAAAGGGGCAACCCAGCCTAAGCCCAGAAGTTGTCGGAAACTAACACCTACCATACACCATGGAGAGACAAAAAAAGGTCCCCTATAAAGAGTAAAAGATTAGGTGAGGTGTGGGGGAATTCACCTTCTCCTAGGGCCAAGTGAAAATAATCAAGTGCAAGCAAACATTTCTGGGGTTCACATAGGTCAAGAAGATTTATCACTGAAATGAAAATCTTCCCTAACATTCTTTTGGCATATAACCACCAGGGACAGTTTTATTGAGATCATCTTTTTATTTATATATTTATAACGCGCCAAAAGCCTGTAGGCATCGGGGCGCTGGAACAAAAACACAATAGACGATCCATAAAACACAGTACAAAGTTCAGGGGGTGAGCAGAACAGGGGGATGATGGCATGAAAAGATCGGAGAGAGTTATCTGAACATGTGAGTTTAAAGATTTTTCTAGAATGTCCTCAGGTTACAGATTCCCAACAGATAAAGGACTTTTTTCCGTTTGTATCTAACACATCAGATTCTTTTTTCTTCTGCAGATCGCAGAGCTCTGCCAGGCTCATAAAGTGAGATGCATTTTTTTTTTATATAAAACAGAGCAGTGCCATATTTGAACATATGCAACAGGGTCTTGAAAAGAATTGTCGCGTACAGCCAGCCAGTGTAATAATTCCTTTCTGTGCTGTGAGATGTTCAAATTTCCGAAGTTTATTTACGATGTCCACAGCTTTGTTTAACATTAGCTGGCATTTGTTTATATTGATTTCCGATGCCCCTGCCAGCAGAGAGTTGCAATAGTCCAGCCTCGATAGTATTGTGGCCAGGGCAATTGTGGCTGTATTTTTCTGTGACACGTAGGGTCGGATGTTTTTTCGAAGAGTAATTCCATTTTCTTATGATTTGGTTCACATGTGCATCAGATGCAAGTGATGCTTCCAAGTGAATTCCGAGGGTTTTAACTTTCTCCTGGACCAGTATGTCATGAGTTCCGAATTGGAATAGTCATTAAGTTTGCTTCGAAAGGCTTGTGAGCTGAAAATCAAGTTGTTGTTTTTCCCCTATTTATACAGAGCCAATGGTTCGCCATCCAGTTTTCAATGAAATGGAATATGGCAGTTTGGCTGCATCCTTTGCGTAGTCGCCTGAGATTTCGAGTACCAGTTGCGTGTCATCGGCATAGTTTGAGAAGAACACGCCCACGTTGTCCAGTAAATCGCAGAGAGCTTTGATGTAAAGATTAAAGAGGAGCAGCGATAACCTCGCCTCTTGCGGGACCCTGCACCAGATTGTTGACTTGGGGGAGTTTGCTTCTCCCAAGTGAATGCAAAGTTTTTTTTTTTATGGTTCAACAAACCTTTACAAAAATAGACAGATATCATAAAATTACATGTATCAAATACAAAAACTATGCAAATAAAGTACATAATAAGCAAATGATACCAGCAACAATCAATCACATGTTCAATTATAAAAAAAATGACTAAAGTGCTGAAATCTTTCAATTATTCTTAAAAATGCTGCTAGTGCAAAAATGTATACTCTGGAACCATCTAATGCAAGGTCATGATAAAGTGACTCCAAGCAGTCTTCGTAATTAACGTTTACAAATTTTGAGTTTGCACATTTTAGAGTTTGGTTCTAACATCTCTAAAATGTGAACATTCTAAAATCAAATGCTTTAAAGTTTCATTGGACTCTACACATTTTGGAAATCGACATTTTGACACACCATTATTGTAACAGGAATTTCTCCAATACTTTGTTCTTTCCATGGTATAGAACTGATTTAATCTAAATCTAAGATCATAAATTCTAGCATTATTACACAGGAATATTGCAAGATACGCACAACAGCCACCTCTTTTGCGTGGAAATTTAGCATACTCTTTGTGAGTACTCAATGCGCTTATTTAATCTATGGTTTTACTCCAGTCCAATTCAAAAAGTTTGTATTTTACATAACCCAGACGAATATACAGATTGTCATCATCCACTCCCATATCATTCAAGATTTTAGCCATTCTTGGATAGCAAGATTTAAAGGAGCTGGAGGAGCATTGTTTTGTAAATTCAAATAGATCTTGGTATAAAGAATTATCAGGGAAGTTAAGTATTTTGCTGTAGTTTGAAGGTGACGTAACAGAAGGGACTGCTCAGAAGGTGTGGAAGGACTTCAGCAAAATATTGAAACATAGGGGTCCTGCCACAAATTCAAATCATTCTTCCGCTGCATTTACATTTACTGCAGCACACCTTGGAAACAACTATTAGGATGTATTTGTAAAGACTAGCTCCGGTTCACTATTTACAGTTTCACGTTTTGTTATGTGACCATAATTGCTGGAGAATTGCCCTGCTCTTATGTACATGCATTAGCAAACCAATGACCATGTATTAAACAATTTGAATTGAGTCTTCTGTTTGCTCTGTTTTGTTTTTTAATATGTCTGCCAATTACTAGGCGGGTGTTGTACAACAAAAACTATTAAATACTATGGGAAATTGAACCCGTGTCTTTTTGACTTCAGCTAAATAAATAAGCTAATAGTCACTATTGACATTCTTTCTTATTCATACCTTTTGTTAAACTTGAGTATATAGCTCCTTTGATACCTGGCATGCTAAATGACCTAACCTTTGTAGTAAATGTAAATGCAGAGGAAGATTGATTTGAATTTGTGGCAGGACGCTACCCCTATGTTTCAGTAGTTTGAAGGTGAACGCCATGCCCATCTAGTTGATAAAAAAATCAAACCCGTTTCATGCCTAATACTACAGTTCGGGATTGCCGGAGAAACATGTAAGGCGGCTTTCAACATACTACCCTGCATTGAGTCCAGCTGTTTTTGCAAGTCACATACACAAATATCCAGGGCATATAGAAGTACCGGTTCAACCTTTAAGCTAAGAAATTCTAGAAGTGGCATCACAGAAAATTTGCAGTATTTTGCAAAAATGAATTTAATTTGGCTACTTGAAGGTATTGCTTTCAGCTGCAAATGGTCAACCCACAATTTTATTGTCACATTACTTGAACAATATCCTAGTTAAGTAATTTCTTGCAATAGATGTATGGTTTCACTGTCAATATTCGAACCAAATCTCTTAAGTTTGTTTCCAGCCTTAAATATCATAATGTTGGTTTTTAAAGAATTTAGTTTGAGATTATGATGGGTAAATTCAGAAAACAAATTTAGTTTTGATTACAAACCAGTCGGTGTCAGATCAAATAAAATATTGGCAAAGGCCAGCCAATGCAATCTTAATGAACATAGCCTTGCCGCGAAAGTATCAGATTTCCAAAGTTCATCCATATCAGATAGATGGATATTAAACAGTAATGCTGCGAAGTTGCATCCTTGCTTTAACCCCAAGAATGATTGAACTGGCTTAGTGATTACTCCACCTTGGGTAATCCGAATTCTATAGGATGTATTTGTGTGAAATTTTATAATCCATTAGATAAGGTGTTCTAGGATACCTATCTTATACATCTTTGACCATAAAACATTCCGGACCACTGTGTCAAAAGCTGATGACATATCAATTGATGCAATATATAATGTACAAAGTTCTTTTTTTTATGCCATCTAGCAAATGCGCCATGATTGTCGCATTTAAAGTCGTACCCATCCTACGTCTAAATCCAACTTGCAATTTAGAGTAGATCTTATATGTATCCAGATGTTTATCAAGCTCAGAAATAACTAGGATTGAGAACACTTTAGCTACTGCATCTGTTAAGGAGATCGAGAAACTAGGATCCCCCTTTTTATAAACTGGGATCAGAAAAGAAGTGACCCAGGACTCGGGGGATCAGGGACTCTGTTCGCAAGAAAGAGTAACCATTTGAGAGCTTGGGTTGAGCATTGCCCTAGTTGACCAAGATTTTCCTTGAATACCATGGTCTACCAAATCGAAGACAGCAGATAAATCCAAAAGGGCCAATATGCCAGATTTTTCCCTAGTCGGTTAACTGTAGCATGTGGGACTGAAGATCTAATAGTGTGGTCTCAGTACTGTAATTGGGTCTGAAGCCAGATTGTTTCCAGTGTAGGATTTTTTTCGACTTCACTATATGCCTGATATTGTTTGTATGCTGCTTTACCGAGGATTTTCTGTAGGATTTTGCAGATTGTGATGGGTCTGAGATTTTTGGGGTCCTTGGGGTTTAAGTTAAGCTTCTTTTTGAATCTGGGTGAATTCGACTGTCTTAATGCCAATAGGTACTTTGCCGTCCTTAAAAGATGTGTTGGTGAATCTGGTTGGAGGGGACAATATTTTCAGTGCAGGTTATGGGTTTCATATTTTGGAGGATGTTGATCATGTCACTAGTCTCTAGCTTGGCTAACTTGAAGGAATGGCATGTTTCGCCGGCGTCTTTGTTTTGTGGAGTCTAGGCTGGTGTCATCTAGCTTATTGTCCAAATATATCGCCTGAATTTTGGATATAGCTTTGATTTATTTTTTTCATTCAGGGCAGTTTGAACTATGATCATGTCTTTAGTGGTTGGTGAGAAAGGAATTTGAAGGCGATGGGCTTTTCAAGGGATTTGACGATGTCGAAGAGCTTTCTCAGGTTATTTGGGGCATTTCTATTTGATTGTGTTAAGTTTCTTTTTACTTCCAATACCTTGTTCTTGTTTTTATCTGCTTGTTTCCAGGCATTCTTATTGGTCGTAGATTGTTCTTTTGTTCAGTTGGAGTCAAGTTTACGTTTGACCTTTTTTAGCTCTTTCAATTCCTCATCAAACCATTTCTGATCTGTAGGGTTTTCTCATACCCTTACTTTAATGGGTACTACCGGTTTCAACAGCATTGAAAAGGTAGCTTGATATTTTTTTGAGTAGATCGTCTGAGTCCTCGTCTGTGGTATCCCTCCTGATATTGAGGCAGTTTGAGAGTTCCAAGTGATCTCATTTTTTTTATAGTTCATGAAACTGATGGATTTGGCCAGATTCTCAAGTTTTACAGGTGCATGAGGGTCTATCACGGGAAAAGCCTTTCCTCGTTGGAAAGAAAAAAAGTTGCAGCAGCCTTTTTAAAAACAATTGGAGTTGCCACTAGGCAGTATTTTCCTAAAGCCAAGCACAGCAACTTGCTTGTGTTGAAAAGACTACAGGGGAGGTTTTGGGCAGCCAGAACCTGGATTCTTAGATTTCTGGGGCACTAACAGTTACATGGTCTGAGACCCTGGGTGTACACTAAATGTTTGAAATCACGATCCATGCACCAGTAGAGGTAACGGTCCAGAGACTCGCTTTAGGATAGTAGGCTAGGAACGGCTACCTAATACTGGTCTTCAATGACGGGAGGGACCTGAGAGACCAGCGTTACCCTCCCTTTGACCGACAAGCACAATCTGAGGACAGAGTAACAGTACTGCAGAGCCAGAGGCATGCTTTAATGAAGGCAACTAAATAATTGCAGGGCTCCTAAAAGACCTGCTCCTTCCCAAACTAAAGCTGCTGGACTCCAAACCATTGTTGCAACACCAAAGACTAGATCTGCCGCTTGACTTTCAGCCTTTCGAAAACCCAATATTTGCATGGCTAGTGCCTGTAACTAGCTGAAGATTTGGTACCCGCCAGCTTCCTCTGTATCTGGATTGCTCCCCTTCCATTCCCCCGGGGTAGGTATTTGTATAATACTGAACCATATAACCACATCCTTCTGTTCAACATTAAAATTTGCCTTAATTTTACCTAGCCTACGATTCAGGAGCCATTAAATCCCAGATGAGGCTACAGGTCGAGTGCCCCTGCGGTTTTAACTGCCACAGTTTGTACCCAAACGACCATTAGGAGTTTGAATATTGTCTGTGACCCTTGTACCCCAAAAACCTTGTAAACCTACTTACCTGTAACCTGCACATAATTGTACTTGCCTTTTATAGAAGACTGTTCATTTAGCTCTAAATTTAATCATTATTTGTAGCAGTGGCTCAGTAGTCTACTCTACGGAAAACAGGGTGGTTTAAAATACAGCCTCTGAGCCAGAGATGGCTTAAGGGAAATCATCCAATCTAGATGTGAGTCACTGCTCCTTAGACCTCTCTAAATGCACAGTAGAGAAACTGTCCTAGAAAACTTGAATGCTATCTAATTTCTCCCACATGAAATGGTTGCATGCTGACATTTTTAAGTTTTCGCTACTGCATACATGCCAATATTCTTAAGCAACTGAGAGGTAGATTTTGTCAGAGCTGGAGAAATTGATTTTCCATAGGCTTGCATTGGGGTTAGAATTATTTCAGTATTTTAGGTGGGAGAAAGGAAGGGGTGTTGGGCAAGAATTGATGTAGTAACCCTGTGGGAGACTACACCACTCTTGCCTTCTTGGTATTAGGTAACCCACCTATTGGTATAGGTCTGTACTACACAAGTTGGTAGTGTGACTGAGCAGCCAGACTTATCTCAAGAGGGTTAAATGTGAGCTGTAGAGCTGTAGCATTGAAAGCCACCAATACAAGTATCCAAATAACACTTGCACTTTTTTTTCTAGTAAAATAATTAATTTAATGGTCAGTATTAAATAAGCATTCTAGTACTGATGTTTTGTAGTATTAAATGAGCGATCTTTAAAAAGGGCAATGTGCAACAATATAAATACACTTTGAAATACTATCTCAGAATCAAGTCAAGCAAGTAGATGCTCTTTAGAGATGCTTCAGACACACTTCCTACACCCTGTGGTGACTTCACTAACTAGGACAGTAATGGCATTTATATATCACGTTTGTACTTGGTAAATTCTGATGCTGGCAGAAAAGAAAGGTTACAGGAAGGAAAAGGGTTAAACGGGTTCTCAGAGCATGTGTGCACTTTTAAATCTCCCAATGAAGTCTAGATAACCTTTCCCAACAAAATGAGTTTTAAAAAAATGGATCACCTATGAGGGACAGTAAGAATCAAAGTCCAAAGAACAGAAAGGTCGGCAGGGAGCCAGGACAGCTAAAGTCAATTGGGGCAAAGTCTATGGAGCTGAGGCACTTCTTAGATAGTAAAATGTCTTGCACAAAGTTAGTTTGTTGTAGAAAATCACTGTTGAGCCACAATCTGTTACACTTGTGAAAGTTAGAACTGAGATCAACTCTAGAAAAAGCAGCTGCTGCGAATCTCCACTGAGAAAAGCAATCTATGGACAAAGAGGCAAGTACCCCTTAGTCAGAACAGTACCTTAGGTTAGAAGATCATCCAGCTGGCTTTTGTCTGGTTGCAGTCGTGCAGATCATGTGTTCCTGCCCCTCGGTTGTGGGGACAAGAGGGAGGATGTCTGGAGGACTCCTGCACAGCCAATCAAAGGTCGGCAGCAGTTACAGGCTTTCTTCAGATCAGCGGCACTTTGCGGTTTCAGCGCCTGGTAAACAGCACCACGGCTGATCTTGGACACGGGTTGGACTTCATTTACTACTTGAGTCCAGCACTCTGGTGAGTTGACTCGACCTTGGGTCGTCCTGCTTCGAAAGGGTCCTTTGGAGACCCCGGGAGCTTTTGGCCGGCTTACAGACGTTGCACTATACTACGGATTTCTTGACCTCAGACATTCGGTTCCTGCAGCAGCAAAGTAGTACAGTCAGTTGCGGAAGATCTTCCAGCAAAGTTCGTCTCGGGGTTAGTTGGTCCCACTAACCAAAGGGAAGAAGTCGTCCTTTCCAGAGCTTCTCTAGTGTCAGGAAAAGGAGTTTCAGCACAACAGCAGGGCTTCAACGGGCAGTTTAACAGTACAGGAGGATGCTGCAAGCTTCGCTCATCGTTTCTTCGGCTGGTTGTTCTTCAGTTGTCCACTGTCTTCAGTCCCAAAACGCTCGCCTTTTAAGCAGATTTCTCCCATTCATGCACATCCTAGCTGTCACTTGCACAGCAGGGTGGCTGTCCAGCGCGGCCAGACAGCCAATCTGGATTGGATGCATTCAGGTTACCATGGAGACAAAGGACCGGGGAGTTTTGGGATCCTCGCTCACTTCCTGTCC
Organism: Ambystoma mexicanum; assembly: GCF_040938575.1. NCBI lineage: Eukaryota > Metazoa > Chordata > Amphibia > Caudata > Ambystomatidae > Ambystoma > Ambystoma mexicanum. The sequence goes on from NC_090931.1 coordinate 1,108,427,062, forward strand.
TTCCAGACCCCCTGGAGCCAGAGGCGGGTTTCAGTACCAAAGCCCGCCAAAGGCAAAACGAACAAAGGGCTCAAACCTGGTTTGGCGCACATAGTAAAACCCAAGAAAGACCTCAAAAATCAGAAATGACGAATAAAGACGACCGGCCATTTTAACACAATGGTCACCCATGGGTGCTATACTGGAGCTGAGGATTCAGCCTGCAGTAGAAAAGCACAATGTTAGGATATATAAACCACTGCCCCCAGCCATTTAAACTAGTGAGGTACCCTAAAAACTTTACATGAGTAAGTAGGGAAAGTAACCCCCTGCATACCCCCCCTGCCAAGCACTCCAAATATGATAATAAGAGAAAAGGTAAGTACATTTCACTTTACTATTCTTGGGAACTGTAGTTCACCCAAGAAAATATATGTAAACCTTAAGAGAAATCTAAAGGATTTATGTGACGCTGCACTGAAGGTGCTGTCACCATCCAAAAAGTAAATGCTTATGGAGTTTGTCAGACTCCAAAAACAAAGGAAATATAAAATTAAAAATCTGGTCAAAACACGAGAGGGTGAGAAAAAGAGCTCACTCACTCCAGGGTTAAAATAAAAAAAAAATCCTAAATCCAGCAAAAGAGTTGGGAGGGGGCAGGGGGGGGGGTCTCTAAGGTTGAAGGGATTTAGCACAGATTTCAGTAGCCCCCCAAACCACCGGACCAAGGGACAGGAGGCTATAATCCACTCCTGGATGCATCTCCTAATTCATTCGGTCATACTTTCTGGTGAGGCATCAGCATTTTCGTGATTACACCCTGACCTGTGTTCTATGGTTAAATCAAACCTTTGGAGGTTGATTGATCATCTTAACAATTGTGTCTTCTCCCCCCTTCATCTGCATTAGCCATCTCAGGGGTTGATGTTCTGTCTGAATCATAAAAGTAGAACCATACAAGTATAGCCTAAACTTCTTCAGAGACCACATAGTGGCAAAACACTCAAGTTCAATAGTTGGCCACCTTGTCTCGCGGTCCTTCAGTTTCCTTCTGATGAAGCAGATGGGGGTTTCCCTGCCTTTCTCATCCAGTTAACTCTAAACTGCACCTATCCCTGTGTTAGAAGCATCTGTCTGTACAATGAAGGATTGGTTGTAGCTAGGAGCCCGCAAGACTGGAGCTTGACAAAGGGCTTTCTTCAGTCTGTCAAAAGCCTTAGTGCACGCCTCATTCCACCTGACCTTGGGGAATTTGGGTGAGATCACATTCATGGGAGAAGCTATGGTCCCATAGTTCTCTATGAAGTTCCTGTAGTACCCAGTGAGACCTAGAAAGGCTCTTACTTGGGTCTGAGTAGTAGGGGTGTCCCAGTCCTGTACGGCTTGTACATTACTAGGCAATGGCCTTATTTTGCTTCCCTCAGCTTCATGTCCAAGTTAGACCACTTTATTCTGACAAATTTGACATTTACTAGCCTGCATGGTCAGATGGGCCTGTTCAAGAGCCTGCAAAATATATCCAAAGTGGTGAAGATGCTCTTCCCAAGTGGGGTTGAACACTGCAATGTCATCCAAGTATGCCATGCAGAAGTCCTCCATCCCATTCAGAACGTGATTCACTTTCCTCTGGAATGTAGTGGGTGCATTTTCTAGTCCAAAAGGTATATCCCTAAACTGGTAGAGGCCTCCTGGGGTGGAAAATGCAGTTTTCTCCTTGGCATGGTCTGTCAGAGCTATTTGCCAATAGCCTGAGGTTGGGTCCAATGTGCTGAGAAACTTGGCTGAACCAAGTTTGTACACCAGCTCATCTGTCCTGGGTAAAGGATGGGCATCAGTCGTGGTGACTGCATTTAGAGCTCTATAGTCCACACAGAATGTTTTTGGTACTAGTACAACTGGACTAGCCCATGGACTTGTAGAGAGCTCAATAACCCCAAGATCAAGCATCTTGACCTCTTCCTTTATGTTGGATCTTACTTTATCTGACATTCTGTATCCCCTACTTGTGATGGGGAGAGTCGACGGTGAGAATAATATGCTGACCCCAAGGGGTCAAGCCTGGTGTCAGTGAGAACAGGGATGCAAACTCATTCCTCCTGTTGCGTCAAATCTGAAGTTTTACTCCTTCAATTGTTTCATAGGATGGTTGTCCCCTGAGGAGATCAGGGAGATGCTCACTCTCCTGCTCCTCTTGATCAGAGGCTAGAAGCAAAGCTCCTAGTTCTGGTCTGGAAACATAAAACATAAACCTTCAGACGGTTCGTGTGATAGACCCTAGGGGCCTCCTTGGGATTGCCCAAGTCCACTTGGTTTGCCCACGGCCCTGAAGGGTCCAATCAATTTTTCCTGTAAGGCCCACTTCCTTGTACGTCCCATAACCAAAACAAGCTGGTATGGAGTAAACTCCACCATGTTGGCCTTCTCGTCATGCCAATGTTTGACCAGAGCCTGACCTGCTTTCAGGGTATCCTAAGCTTCGGTTATCATTAGTGCCATGCTCTTCCTGAGGCCCAGCACATAGTTGGTGACTCTCTCTGGCTGTAGGGAAGAAGCACTCTCCAATCCTTCCTTGATCAGCACCAAAGGGCCTCTGACCGGATGACAATAGAGGTTCAAAGGGGCTGTACCAACCCCTGCTTGAGGGACATCTCTAGAAGCAAAGAGAAGGCATGGCAGTAGAAGGTCCTACTTTCTTCTAAGGGGTTCCTCTAAAGCCCCCATCATGCTCTTCATAGTTCTATTAAACCTCTCAACCAACTCATTGGTTTGGGGATGGCAGGCTGTTGAGCACTTGTATGTCACTCCACGGTTTTTCCACATGGTCTGAGATGACCTTAGAAAAACCCACCAAGGAGGCCTTTAACCACTGCCTGACCAGTAACTGTTCTCATAGGCATTGTTTCAGGATACCTGGTAGCATGGTTTACCACAATCCGTATAAATCGGTTGCCTGAAAAACCTGGAGGATCTAGGGGACCAACCATGTCAATCCCCACCCTTTCAAAAGGGACTCCCACCACAGCGAGGGGCACTAAAGGTGCCACATTCTTGGCTCCACTTTTGCCAGAAGTCTGACAAGTGAGGCTGCTCTTACAAAATTATTCTGCATCAGCCCCCATCTTGAGCCAGCAGAAATACAGAGATAGCCTCTTTGGTCTTCTTGAAACTCAAGTGGCCAGCCAGAGGAATCTCATGGGCTAACTAAGAACTCATGCACTACAAGTCTACTGGGGTAGACTCAATAGGTACACTGTCTAAGAAGCCATCCTCCCAGTAAAGCCTGTGCTTCCCTGGCTCTTGCCCTTACTGCTGGGAAGCTCTGTTGTCAAAGACTTTCTAGAGAGGGACACTCTTTGACCTCTGCTGAAGTCGAGCCTAGAAGGTCCACCGTCTGCAAGTAAAGTTTGCAGCTCAGGATGGTCTTTAGGATCCAGATCTCCAACATAGGGAAGATTTTCTTCTAGCTCTGTTTCACCTGTAGCTGTCTCACCAATTTCTGATTGGTCCTCCCACTCAGCCGGGGAAGGGGTCACTGGGTTGACCTGGGACTGTCCTCTCAAGGATGTCCTTATCCTGTGAACAGGCTTAGGTTTAAGACCTTTCTTTCGCCCTGATTTTAGATTTTTCTTTGGTCTTTCTTTTTCCTGGAAATAGAAGGGTGGCCTTACTGTGGACTGGGTTTGTTGGAAATCTCAACCTCGTCCATGCCTCTGGCCAATCTTGTTTGCTCGTGCTTCTATTTGCAGGTAGGCCTGGGGCTACTATATATTACTCATAGAGCTTTCAAATCATTCTCCAACAGGACTCTCCCAGGCACCTCATTTTGTACACTGACAGGTTTTCTAATAGTCGCATTATTGCACTGGGTGCGAGCTGCCAGAATAGGAACCATTTGGATAGGGCCGCCTGCAAGTTTAGTGGGACCTTTGGGTGCCTTAGCCACATCTTCAGGTTTGAAAACTCATCAACCACTGTAATGCTTGCCCCAGTGTTTCTAATGGCAGGGGTCTCCTGACCATTTACAAGTACACTGTCATTGTAATATTCTTTGGTGTTATCTGGTTTGGAGTTGTACATATCCACATTCTGTTGTTCCCACAGGGACACAAACATTGGCTTGGACTCCAATGGGGCCATCAGCCAATAGTTGAAAGTTGCCACTTGCCATTTTAACTTCTCCCTCATGGATGAAGGCTAAGGGGGCAGAGTGGACGCCTGAGGTTTAACCTTACATCTGGGATCCCCTTTAACATGATCAGTAGACCCATGTACAAAACATTTCCCAAATGTTCTCTGGAATGGGGGTTTCTGCTGACCTCCCTCTGGTTTGGCACCAGAGGTTTCACTAGACTTACCAGGTTTCCCATGGAATTTACCCTTACTATGTTAGGGGGCCCTCTTTTGAGTGGTTGGAATTCTCTTTCCCTCTTTCTTGTGTTGCATCCCCTCTTCCTTTTGTGAGTTGTCCCAGAGTCCTTGTGAGTGGCCCTGTTAGCAGCCTGCGCTAACTTTTTGGGATCAATCTCTTTTTAAGCGCTGTCTCAGCGCAGGAGAGTGGGCAACAAAAATAGTTTCTAACAAAGATTTCACATTCCTTCAAAGGTGTTTACTCTGTAACCCTTAACCCAACTGTCTGTCCTTTAAACACTCACATACCCAGGCAGCCCAAGGGGTAATGTTAGGGTGAATCTCATTTTGAATGGATTGTCCTCCAACGTATTCCACATCTTTGACGTATTCCACATCTTTGACGTGTAATGTCCACAGCTGTGTACTTCTGGAACTTTTTCGTCAGAGGGCGTCCTGCGTCGATGGTGTTGGGTCGATGTCCCTTGAAGGCCTCCGTCAAGGGCGACGTCACCAGATGTTATAAAAAAAAATGCATGGCGCCTGTAGCCTCAGTTCAGTTTTTTCCACAAACGTGCTTGCTTCAGAGATTCAGCGCACCTCGTGTATTCCTAGTGAATGTCTTCTTCAACCCCTCCGACCCTGCGGTCCGGCTTCAAAACTTGCCAGGACTGCAAGTTGAAAATATCGATAGCCGACCCGCATCGCACCGACAACTTTTTTTTTTTTCCACTCGCAAGGCACAGTTCCTTGGTGCGATCCTCATCAGGAACCTTCGAGGTCCCGTTTGGACAAGACTCAGACTGGTTGAAAGAGACGTGCTTCCAGGTCTCGGTCCTCAACGAGACCACAGTAACCTGCGTGCTCTAGGTCGATGTCGTCTCCATCGGCGCCGTGTCAGTCTGATACGGATGTCGAAGCTTTGCCTTTGTATCAGCCCTCGGCAGCACTGAAGCCATCGGCACCCTTGAAGCCTTTGGGCCTTTTGGGCGGAATTTAAAGTCCGATCCCTGGTACTGTGAATCCTCCAAGGAAGGCTACTTCCAAGTCTGTAAGGCCTTGGTTATGGACTCCAGACCCTCTGCTGTTCTGGGACAGGGCTTTTATCTCCGGATGGATGGATGGATGGATGGATGGATGGATGGATGGGGAGGAGGGCAGTGTTAGCTGGTCCATGGCTGCGAGCACCGTTATAGGCAGATTTGTGTGGTTGCGGAAGTCTGGTTTTGCTCCGGATGTGCAAAGCAGTCTTCTGAACATGCCCTTTGATGACACGCATTTGTTTGGCAGCAAGGCTGACGAGAGCCTTCAGGTTGCAGACCTCAAAAGCTGCGGCAAAATCTTTAAGCGCAGCTGTGCGTCAACCTCCGCCTTTTCGTCCTAGTGGACAGCAGGGGAGGCTCTTTTCGTTACTACTCTTCCTTTGGTAGAACGAGAGGAGCCGCCCGTCAAAGGGGTCCGCGTAAAAGTACCTATGGTGGTCAGGGGAAATGGTGGTGCCAAAGCCGCTCATGCAGCTGCCTCTTTGCCTTCAGGCGCTGCCGCAACCGCTCCAAAACCGTCATGAGGCCATGTCCCATGGTTCGCCGGTTGGGGGCAGACTGTCTCAGCATCTTGAAGAATGGCAAGCCATTACTTCGGATGCGTGGGTTCTGGATACAATCACCCACGGCTACTGCCTTCCCTTCCTAAAGCAGCCGCACGACAATCCACCAGGGAATCTCTCTTTGAAGCTTCCAGATACGCTCCTTGGGCAGGAAATCTTGACCCTGCTAGAGAAAGGTGCTATAGAACTGGCGCCTGTAGTGGAGAGGAACAAGGGCTAGTATTCCCCTTCTTTTTTGATCGCAAAGGAGGACAGGGGATTGAGACCCATCTTGGACTTTCGTTGGTTGAACAAACTTCTCAGGAAGGACAAGTTCATGATGGTCACTCTTTCTCAAGTCCTTCAGGCCCTTCAACTTCAGGATTGGTTGGTGTCTCTGGACCTACAGGATGCTTACTTATATGTGCCAATTCATTCCAAGCACAGAAGGTACCGGAGGTTTGCAGCTGGCGACTCACAATTTGTTTCGAGTCCTGCCATTTGGATTGACCCCCACCCGAGTGTCTTCACCAAGCTAATGGTGGTGGTGGCAGTGTATCTCGGACGAGGGGTGGACTCACGTCTACCCCTACCTGAACTGGCTGATCCGTGCGCGTTCTCCCAAGCAAGCATTGGATCACCTTGGTATCACCTGCCGCTCCCTCCACAGGCTGGGCTTCTCCCTCAATTTCAAGGATTCGCATCTGACACCTTCCCAACAGCTCCAGTACATCAGGGCTGTGTTGGACACGTCCTTGGAGAAGTGCTCGCCTCCCAAGGTGAGGGCTCACCACATTGTGCAGATGGACAAGTTTCAACATGCCCAGAGTCTCCGGCTTTTGAATTCTTAAGGTTGCTTGGCCTCATGGCATCCTGCATTTTTCTGGTGCCAGAGGCCAGGCTGAGGATGAGATCCCTGCAGTGGGTTCTCAAGATGCAGTGGTCGCAGTTCTCAGGCAAGGTGTCAGATCCTGTTCAGATTCCTCTCGGTCTCCCAGGATCTGTTTTTGTGGGCCAACGAGGGCAACCTGATGAAGCGGGAGCCGTTTTGGCTACTGTTTCCAGAGGGGACTGTAGTGACGGACGCTTTCCTCACATGAGGGGAGCTCATGCCGCAGACTTGACCGCCAGTGGTCGTTGGTCTCCATCTGAATCCAAACTCCACATCAACCTGTTGGAGCCGAGAGCTATTAGGCTTGCCCTGAAGGCTTTTCTGCGGTTTGTGTGGGGGAAGAGTGGCCTGATCATGACAGACAACACAGTGGCCATGCATTACCTCAACAAAAAAAGGTCGGGGGAGGGGGGTAAGGGTCACTCCCGTTGTGCAGAGAGGCAATGCAGCTCTGGTACTGGGCAATCCAGCAGGAAATTTCACTCTCGGCAGTTCATCTGGCCGGAGAGGAAAATGCGGCGGCGGATGCTCTCAGCTGGCAGAGCACAATCTTTCACGAGTGGGAGTTGGCACAGGAAATCCTTCTGGAGATCTTCGCACTTTGGGGAACCCCACAAGTGGATCTCTTCGTCACCAGTGCCAACCGGAAGTGCAAGAGATTCTGCTAGTAGGGGACTTTCCTCCGAGAGGAGCCTTAGGCGATGCATTAGTAGTGGACTGGTCATTCCCACTGCTGTACGAGTTTCCTCCAGTCCCCGTCATTCCTCAAGTGTTAAGGAGGTTACAGAGGTTCGGATCTCACATGATCCTCACTGCTCCGGAGGTATCGGGTATTAATATCGCCACATATATGGCCGCCGTAAATAATATCGCCGCGAAAATGTCGTGGCAATATTATTTGGGTGACCATATATGTGGCGATGGGGGCAAAAAAAAAATGTGGGGGTTGCGGGGGTGTCCCCTGTGTTACGGAGAATTCTCTGTTTAGGCTGAATTTCCTAACCTAGTGAGTCCCCCAGCAGCTTTGCTGGATTTTTAGGGGTTTATTTTTTTTTCTCCTGCCAAGAGTGCGACTCTTTTACCCTCACTCTTGGACATGATTTGAGTGTGTTCCTTTGACTCTAGATGTATTTAATGGGCTATGGGGTCTTTTACTCCATAGGGCTTTGTGTTTTTGTGATGTTACACAGCACCCTCAGTGCAGTAACACAGGGGTGTCATAGTGACCCCCCGGTATAGACTCCATACCCTGGCACTGACTACTATCTCCCAGTGTATGTAAAGTCACCATTGACTTTACTAGTCTTAAATTCTGAAGAGAACCAGTACAAACCATCATATTGTGGACGCACTTGCGGTGGCAATTCAATTGCCCCGGGGTCTGTTAGTCGAGGGGCACGTTTCCGTCCCCCCTGATCGAGTTTTGGCTGGTGGCAGTGGATACTACTTTTTATATTCAACCGCAAATATTTCTCTATGGGATTTTCCCATTCTTCGAGGCTACTATCTTTATTTATTTAATTACGATAGCCTCGAACATACCGCCGTTTTATTTAATTATTAATTCTCCGGTTGGTAATTTTTGCCAAAACTCGGTTCTGAAATGGCGTTTGTGTTCTCTTCTGTGACTCCAACCCAAGTCGAACCCTTTGTTCCACTTTTTTGGCGGGCTTCTCCACAGAAACCCTCCAAAGTGGTGCCACTCTGTCTGGGGTACTTGGGAGGGGTGGAGGGGGATTTAGGCACCCTGCACTGAGTTGGCTAGGCAACTCAAGTCGCACTCCGTCTAGCATGTTTGAGTGACAGCTAGGCTGAGTGGGGGTTTTCTGCATAAAGGCAGGGCTTTGGGGACTGGAACTTCAGAAGTCGCCACAGGACCTAAGAATCCAACGGAGAAGCTGAGCCGACCTGCCAGGACGACACCACCGGTGGAGCCCTGCTGGACCGTCTCACCACTTTTCCCAACGACAGAGGAGATCTCCCGCCGGAGAGTCTTCTTCCTTTGACTGGTGGGGATAACCAGTTTCACCGTCTTTTCGCCTTCCCGACGCATCTCGTGGCCGCCTTGCCTGTGCCAAGCACCCCAGCAACCGGAATACCACGTTTTACCACGACCGTGAAATAAAGGTACCACCTTTAACCGGAAAACTCTGCGGCTGGGTTCTTCCCAGGCAGTGCAACGACCTTCATCTTTCCTCCAAGTCGAGATCTTCTCTTCCCCTGGACAACGACGAGACTTGCACCCGCTGCCAGGAACAACTGCCACCGCTGGAGGATCCTTCCCACTTAAGGTACCGTGTCCCGCCTGGCTTCCCTTGCCACCGACTGTACGAGGTAGATTTAGCCCCCGGCTTTCGAACCTGGGTTAGCCTGGGACACCCTGGCTAAACTTTTCTGAGCCTCTCAACTCTTTTCGAACTCTGCAAGACTTTCTTAGCCTAGTGTAACTGATCTTGGGCGCATTTGTGCTCTGCTGTCTCTAACAGTGGGCCCAGCCTATGGACTTTGGCTCACAAGTGACTTTTGCTCTTCTGCCTTGCTAATAGTGTTCCTAAATCTTAGAGTGGTGTATCTTTCCATATTCTGTCTTTTTCCCTCCCTTCTTAATAAACTTATTAGAGTGCCATCTATAGTTAAGCGCTCACCTCTGTATGGAAATAAGTGGTGTTAACTAAGACTTAACTGATAAGGAATAAGGGTTGTATATATTATAATAGTATCTGTGTTTAGAGTGTTTTACAATAAGCGTGCTGGAGTGTTTCAAACTGTATTTTTAAATAAATAATTATATACTTTGATACCAAAGCTCTGGTCAGTGTTTGCTTGTATTATTGTGTCTGAGTGCCTATTGTGTATACTTTGCATACTGCCTAACTCTTCTTGAGGGAAGTCTGACTGCTCAGCCACAGCTACCAGGTAAATCTGGGTGGTACAGACTGCTACCAAGTGGGTTTACTGGTAACACCTGCAGTCCTAAATCTTTTGCATTGTTCCCAAAGGGAACTGCACAGGTTTCTGCCTAACACACCACATGTTCCATGCAATAATGTCGCCACAAAAAACGACAATTTTTTGGCGATATTTTTGTGCCGACATTATTACATGGAACCGTTCCGGATTGGGCCAGGAGAGTGTGGTACCCGGACCTTCTAGAAATGTCAATCTGCCCTCCATGCTGGTGTCTCTACTGAGAAGATCTGCTCTCGCGGGTGCAGAGGGGGATGGGGGAGTGGTGTCAAAGAGGAGAGGAGAGAAACGGGTGGTGGGGGGGGGGCGGGGAACAGGTCAGGTGATCCATCCAAAGGGCAGGACTCTCAGCCTTCACGCTTGGTATCTGAAAGATTGCGGTATAAGGATTGGGACCTCCTGGATGACGTGATGGAGGTGTTGCTTTCGGCCAAGAGGCCGGCAACAAAATGCCTGTACCGTTGGCGTAGGTTTTGCGACTGGTGCAGAGGACAAAATGTTGATCCTTTTCAGTGTTCCATTCCTGTGGTTTTTTCTTTCTTGCTGTCTTTGGCCCACAGGGACCTTCAAGTGGGTACCATTGCGAGTTACCTGGCGGCGCTGTCTATCTTCAAGCACTCGCCTGATTAATGTTCGTACTTTAAGAAATTGGGAAATCTAAAGAAATCTTAAAGGACTCACTAATGTTCCCGCCGTCCCCTTTCCAGTTGCCGGTTTGGGATATGAATTTGGTTTTGAAGTTTTTCATGGGTGCTCCGTTTGAACCTATGCACTCTTGTCGTTTGAGATTGCCTTTAAAGACAGTGTTCTTGCGGTTGCGGTTACTTCTGCTCGCAGAGTGAGTGAATTCCAGACACTCATCTAAGCTGCCCTTTACTGTGTTACATATGGGCAGGGTTGTACTGAGGGTACGTCCTTCCTTTCTACCTAAGGTAGGGTCAGATTTTCATTTGAGCCAGAAAGTGGTTCTTCCTTCTTTCTATCCTCCTCATCCTGGTTGGACCCTAGGAGAGCTCTGAGCTTTTACATTTCTAGGATGTCCATGGTCAGAGTGGACGATTAACTCTTTGTGGGGTATGCTGGTCACAGATTGGGCCAGGCTGTGACAAAACGGACCTTGTCCAGGTGGATTATCCTCAACATTACTGAATGCTACCGTTCGGTGGGCAAAGACCCCCTGGAAGGGTTGCGAGCTCATTCCACTAGGGGCGTGGCTACTTCCACAGCCCTGCTGCTGGGAGTTCCTATAAAAAATATTTGTGATGCTGCAACATAGGCTTCTTTCCACACCTTTGTTAAACATTATTCCCTGAATAAGATCCATGGTCAACATATGGCCTTTGGTACGGCGGTTCTTTGTTCTGCCATCTGATTGGGTACTCTAAATTCTTTTCCTCCTCCCATTTTCTGGTACTGCTTTGGGAATCTTTCAAAGATGTGGAATATGTTGGAGGACACAATCCATTCGAAGATCAAGTTACTTACCAACTGGTAACTTTCTTTCGATTGGATGTTCCTCCAACTTATTCCACATCGCCCTCCCAGCCTGCCCCTCTGAAGAATTTCCTATGCGATTGCATCTTAAGTTTCCGCAAGGCTATGTGCAGTCAAGCAAGCATTGAATATGTGCAGGTCACAGGTTATGGAGGAAAAAGCATAAACTAAGGCTACGGGCGATGTGCATCCTATTTATAACATCCGGTGACCTCGCTCTCGAAGGAGGTCTTCGAGGGAAATCGACCCAATGTCATTGAAGCAGGACGCCCTCTGCGGAAAAAGTTTCTGGTACACAGCTGTGGACATTACATGTCAAAGATGTGGAATACGTCAAAGATGTGGAATACGTTGTAGGAACATCCAATCAAAAGAACGTTACCAGTTGGTAAGTAACTTGTTCTGTGCTAATTCCCTTCAACCTTAGAGACCCACAGCTCTTTTGCTGGACTTTCTTTTTTTTCTCAAACTGGCGTGATTGAGACCTTTTTTTATCACTCATGTATTTTGATCTGATTTGGATTATCTGTTTCCTTTGTTTTTGGAGTCTGACAAACTCCATAGGCATCTACTTTTTGTGACACACAGCACCTTCAGTGCACTGTCAGAGAAATCTCTTGGATGCCTCATAAGGTTTACATACCTTTTCTTGTCGGAGCTACTGTTACCAAGAATAGTAAAGTGAAATTGACTATGAAAAGATTGTCCCTTGATTCTGCTTCCTATTCAGGGTCATCTAGGTCGGCTAGTCCCAAGAGGCCTCGCCTGCCCAAAGAAGCAGGGAGTATGTATGAACTAAAGCTTTATATATTTGATTGGCTGGGTAGCTGTAATGGAGTTGGGCGCCATTGAGAAACAATCATGAATCTGTGGAACTGGCATTAATGGCCAGCTTTGGGGAAAACCCATTCCCAGTACCTTAAGAGGTTTAGGACCCTGAAAAAGACTGGTACCTGTTGGGCAAGATTGTATGCAGTAACCCTGTGGGAGACTACACCAGTTGTCCTCTTGGTTTTAGAGGTAACCCACCAATTGGTACAGGTCTGTACTACACACGTTGGTAGTGTGACTGAGCAGCCAGACATCTGAAGAGGGGTAAATGAGAGCTGTAGCATCGAAATCCACACATACAAGTATCCAAATCACTTACACTGAAGGTTTTCAAATAAAATATTTAATGGTCCGTTTTAAATGAGCATTCTTTAAAAAGGGCAATGTGAACAATAGAAATATACTTCGTAACAAGTTCTCATAATCAAGATAAGCAAGTAGATACTCTTTAGAGATGCTTCATGCACACTTCCAACACCCTGGGGTGACTTCAATTACTATGACAGTATTTGCATTTATATATCACTTTTGTACTTGGTAAAATTCTGAGGTTGTGGAAGGGAAAGGTTAACCTTTTTCCTTCCCTTAACAGGTTCTCCGAGCATGCGAGCACGTTTAGATTTCCTAATGAAGACTAGATAAAATTTTTCCCAGCAATATTAGTTAAAAACCAAATGCATCACCAATGGGGGAGAGTTTGAATCAGTCAATGGGTCAGAAGTGTCTGCAGGGAGCCAGGACAGCCAAAGTCAATTTGGAACAATGTCTATGGAGCTGAGGCACTTCATAGATAAAAGTCTTCCAAAATTAGTTTGTTGTACAAAGTTCACTGTTGGGTCACAAGCTGTTACACTTGTGAAAAGTTGCTAGAACAACTCTAGAAAGACAGCTACTGCAAATCTCAACTGAGACGAGCAAGCTACGGACAAAGAGGTAAGCACCCCTAAATCACAACAGTACCTTAGGTTGCAAGAAGAGGATCCAGCTGGCTTCTATCCTGGTTGCAGTGATGCAGATCCTGAGTTCCTGGGCATCAGTTGTGGGGACAAAAGGAGGACGTCTGGAGGACTCTTGCACAGCAGTTCGGAGGTCGGCGGTAGCTACAGGCTTTCTTCGGACCAGCGGCACTTCACGGTTTCAGCGCCTGGTAAACCGCATCACCGCGGATCTTGGACACCGGTTGGGCATCCTTTATTCCTTCAGTCCAGCTCTCTGGTGAGGTGACTCAAGCTTGGGTTGTCCTTCATTGTTAGGGTCCTCGGGGAAACTCCTGGAGCTTTTGGCCAGCTTAGACATTGCATGTGACTACGGATTACTCGACCCCTGACCTTCAGTTCCTGCAGCAGCAAAGAAGTACAGCCATTTGGGGAAGGTCTTCCAGCAAAGGTCTTGGTTTAGTGGGACCAACTAACCCAGAGACTGACTTTAAACCAAGGGAAGAAGTGGTTCCTGCCAGAACTTCTCTTGCCGATCAGAAAAAGGGGTTTCAGAACAGCAGCAGGGATTCATCGGTCCAGGAGGATGCAGCAAGCTTTGTTCACCGTTATTCATCGGGTTGTTCTTACCAGTGGTAGTCTGTCTTCAGTCCAAGAAGCCTCGCCTTTTAAGCGGGTTTCTCCCATTAATGCACACCCTAGTTGTCACTCACACAGCAGGGTGGCTGTCCTACAAGGACAGCCAGCCAAACCGGACTGTGTGCATTCAGGAAACCATGGAGACAAAGGACGGGGGTTTGGGGCACCTCCCCGACTTCCTGCCCTTCCAGACACACTGGAGCCAGAGGCGGGTTTCAGTACTGCAGCCCGCCAAAGGCAAAACAGAGTGCTCAAACCTTGTTTGGCGCGCAGGGTAAAACCCAAGAAAGTCCTCCAACAAGAGAAGGCGAAAAAAGACAGTGGCCATTTTGACACAATGGTCACCCATGGGTGCTATATTGCAGCTCAGTATTAAGCCTTCAGTAGAAAAGCACAATGGAAGGAAATTGAAACCACTGCCACCAGCCATTTAAAGTGGTGAGGGTAACAAAATTGTTACATGAGTAAGTTGGAAAAAGGGGCTACAAAGTAACCCCCTGCACTCCACATAAGATGTAGTGTGCCGGCCATACAAAGGAGAAAAGGTAAGTAAAGTCAATTTAACTTTACTATTCTTGAACTGTAGATGACCCAAGAAAAGGTATGTAAACCTTAAGAGAAATATAAAAGATTTCCTTGACACTGCACTGAAGGTTCTCTGTGTCACCATACAAAAAGTAGATACCTATGGAGTTTGTCAGACTACAAAAACAAATATAAAATCCACATCAGATCAAAACACGAGAGTGAAAAAAGCGCACTCAGGGTTAAAATTAAAGTCCTAAAATCCAGCAAACGAGCTGGGGGACTCGAAGGTTGAAGTGAATTAGCACAGAAATGAGAATTCTCCCCAGCAGGAACACTCTGCGAGACTGCACAACACTTGTCTACTTGGCATTGGTTGACCTACCTTTTTGTATAGGTCTTTAGTAAACAAGTTGGTAGTGTGACTGAGCAGCCAGGCATATCTCAAAAGGGTTAAATGTGAGCTGTAGAAATGAAATTTGGAAATACAAGTAGCCAAGTAACGCTTATACTCAAGGTTTCAGTTATAGTTGTTTAACATCAATTTTTAAATAAGCTTTCTTTAAAAAGGGCAATATATGTAACAATCAGATACTTTTCCAGAATCAGCATACGTTTAGTGGATACTCTTTAGAGATGCTTTTTACACACTTCCTACACCCGGAGGTGACTTCATTCACAAGGACAGTAATGGCATTTATATATGACTAGTACACTTTGCAGATTCTTAGGTTTGCAGAAAGGAAAGGTTAGGGAAGGAAAAAGGTTAAACACGTTCTCGGGGCATGCAAGTATACTTCATTCTTCCAATGAAGTCTAGGCTAAACCTTTCCCAGCAATAACAGTCTAAAACACAAGTTATGACCTCTGAGGGACAGAAAATATCAGTCAGTGGACTAGAAGAGTCTGCAGGGAGCCAGGACAGCTAAAGTCGATTGGAGCACAGTCTATGGAGCTGAGGCACTTCATAGTTAGTCTTGCACAAAGTTGTAGGGTCACACGCTGTTACACTTGTAGAAAGCAGAGCTGAAATCAACTATAACAAAAGTAGCCACTGCAAGTTTCAACTGAGAAGAGCAAAGCTAAAGACACTGAGGAAAGTACCCCAAGTCTGGACAGTACCTTTTGGCTTGAGTGGTCCAGCTGTATGCATATCCTGGGTTCCTGAGCCTCAGTCATGGGGACAAGAGGGTGGACGTCTGGAGGACTCCTGCTGCATTTATTTGGAGGTCGTCTCCAGCTCAGGCTCTTTTTGGATCTGCGGCACTGCGCAGTTTTAGCGCACGGTAAACAGCACCACCGCTGATCATGGATAATGGTTGGACTTCCTTCACTCCTTGAGTCCTGCATGTTAAAGAGAAATTTCAGTTTAGTGCTAAATTCCTCCCACCTTATAGACCCCCAAATCTTTTGCTGAAAGTTGGAAATGTGTACTTTTAATTCTATGCGTTTTCTGTATGTTTCTTTTTGGTTGTGGAGTCTGTTACCCTTTCCTCAATGAATGGCCGGTGGTTTACTTTTAACTGCTGTGGTGTGCATTTACCGCAGGCTGCGGTCTCAGCTGCAGTAAAGCACCAAAGGGTGCCATTTTTGTCAAAATGGCCCAGTCTTCTTTTTTTTGTCATTTCTTTGTGGAAAGGTCCTTGAGATTTACTCTGCATGCCACACCAGGTTTGATCCCTTTGTTTCGTCTTTGGTGGGATTCACGAGTGAAGCCAGCCTCTGTCTCCAGGGTGTCTGGTGGGGGCAGGAAGCAAGGGAGGTGCCCAAAACTCCCTGTGCTTTGTCTCAAAGGAGACAGGAATGCATTCATATGTGATTGGCTGACTTTCCAGCAAGGACGCCACCCTGCTGGGTGACTGACAGCTGCTGTAATGAATGGGAGACACCTGCTTAAAAGGCGAGGCTTTTTGGCTTGGAAGGCAGTCTACCACTGGACGAAGGAATCCGAAGAAGAACTTGGAAGAGACGCCTGCTGCAACTCCTGGACCATCGGTTGGCCTGGTGAAGCCCTGCTGCTGTGTTGAAACTCCACATGCATATCGACGGAGAAGCCCCTGCAAGGACTTCTCTCTTTTTGAGTTGGTGGGAACAATCCACTCCAAGTAAGCTACCTGGACATCTCGGTTCTGGTTGAAATTCCACTGCAGTTGTTGCTGGAACCTAATAGCATGGGAGAGGAACACCAAATCGTGTGCGTTGCTTTTAAGCAAGAGCTCCAGGAAGATCCTCCAGGCTCCCAGGAAGCAGGACTGACCGAGCCTGAGCCACCTCAACAGAGTGCTGGACCCCAGATGCAAGGGAAGCCCATCTTGACAGCCAGGAACCTCAGTGCTGCTATTTGTGGTAGACGCGAGGAGCTGAAACACCGAAGTGCCACTGGTTTGAAGATTTCCAGTTGCGGTCGGGGACCGTCTCATTGCAGTGCATGAGTCCCCAGACATCCTTCCTCTTGTCTCCCCGACACAGGCCCAGGAACACCAGGATCTGAAGAGATGCACAGGAACTGAAGTCATCTGCTGCCCTTTTTCTCCAACCTAAAGGTACTGTACAGTCTAAGAGAATGTACCTCTTTTTGTGTAACTGCACTCGTTTTTGGTTGGTGAGTTCTGTTGTAGTTGCTCTGTAGAGTTGCTGATAGCATCTTTACTTCACAAGTCTAACCAGCTTGTGGCCCTGCCTTGAATTCTTCTTTTTTACAAAGGCTTCTAAAACATTTTGCACGACTTTTACTTACCTGGAAGAAGTGCTTCAGCTCACCTAGACTTTTGCCCAATTGACTTTGGCCTATCCTTGCTCCCTGAATGACTCTTCTTCCCTCTAACATTGTGTTTTGCCCTCCTTCCAGGAAGGGGTTAACTAACTTTGCATTCGGGGGTTACCAACTTACTTACCTGCTTCAGAATATTTGTGTAATTTCTTGTTCTGTTATAACCTTTTTTCTTTGCCAAACCCTTGTCTGATTCTAAATGCAAACAGTGGTATATTAATATCCACATTGTCCTAGTTACTAAAGTCACCTCAGGGTGTAGCAAGTTGTTAGGCAAAGTTTGAATGCAGTACCCTCTGGGAACACTACAAGCAACTGACTACAAGTATAGGCAACCCAACCTTTGGTATAAGCTTGTACTAAACAGTTTTGGTAACGTGTTGAGCAGCCAGGCTTATCTCAAGAGGAGAAATGTGAGCAGAAGTGGAGTTAGAAAGATTCACAATTACCGGTATTCAAAAACTTGCACTCGGTTTCTTGCATAAACAATTAATTTATCAGTCAGTTACAAAGCCTTCTTCAGAAGGGAGCAATAAACTAGTAACACACAAAGATGCTTCGATACTGTACACTTAGTTTCTGAATCAGACGAGGCCCTTTTGGGATGGCCCACAGATGCAACCTACACCCACAGGTGACTTCAGTAACAAGGGTGCTGGGGCCATTAATACCTTACTGTTGGCATTCAGAATACTCTTAATAAGTTGGTAAAAGGCAAAGGTTATTAGAACACAAGAAATTACAAATATTCTTAAGCAGGGCAAATACTTTCAGATAGCAATAGAAGAGTCATTCATTTCAATAGGCAAAGTCTTGGTATAGGATGCAGCCCTTCGGGTAAGTAAATGGGAAAGTCTTTGCACAGGTTCTTAGGAGTCTTTAATAAAAAGATTCAAAAGTAAGGCCACACGCTGATAAGACTTGTGAGTTGCAGAAGTTATAAGCACTTCCACAGTAAGAGGTAAGTTCTCTTAGACTTGTTTTACAGTACCTTAGTAAAGAAGAAAAGAGGCATCTGATGACTTCTGTTCCTGTGCAGCTCTGCAGACCTCACTGTACCTGGGCCTCAGTCGTGGGGACAAGAGGGAGGATGTCGGGAGACTCCGGCACTAGCACTGTCAAAATGGGCAACCGGCAAACTTTACTTTCAGTGGCTTTCGCGTTTCAGCTCCTTGCAGTACAGCAAATGGCAATGAGCGGGGTTCCTGGCTGTCAAGGTGGACTGTCCTCGTTTCTGGGGTCCTGCACTCTGATGAGGGGGCACAGGCTTGATCAGTCCTGCTTCGTGGAAGTCCGGAAGATCTTCCAAAAGCTTTAGGCCAGGTTAAAAGTAACGCACCCAATCTGGTGTCCCTCTCCCTGGCTATACAGTTCCTACAGCAACTGAGGAAATTCAACCAGCTCTGAGATGGGTGTCCAGGTGGCTTACTTTGGAGTTGATTGGTCCCACCAATTCAAAGGGAGGAGTCTTCTTGCAGAGCTTATGTCTATGCGAACTTGGTGATTGGGACCTGCAGCAGGGCTTCTCCGGGCAAGCCCACGTTCCAGGAGTTGCAGCAGCCGTCCTTTTCAAGCTCTTATTCGGTTCCTTCGTCCAGTGGTCGACTCTGCCTTCCAAGACAAGAATATCCTTTTATTCAGTTCTCGCCCATTCATTCTAGCCTAGCTGCCACTCAACCCGCAGGGTGGCAGTCCTTGCCGGACAGTCAGCCAGCCAATTGCCATAGTGCATTTGGGTTTTCCTAGGAGACTGGGCACAGGGAGTTCCATGCACCTCCATCACTTCCTGTCTACCCCAGACACTCTGAAGACCGAGGTGGGTTTCACTCAAACCCCGCCAAAGGCGAAATGAGCAGAGACCAAACCTGGTTTGGCGCGCAGAGAAAGTCTAGAAGGACTTTCCTACCAAGACCGGGTGAAAAGACTGGACACCATTTTCGCAAAGATGTCTGGATGCCATTTTGAAAAAGATGGCTCAGGTGGTTACTTCACCAGAGCTGTAGACAGTAGCGGTAAATGCAAACCTAGGTAGTTCAAAACGAAACCACTGCCACCATCCAGTCCATTGAGGAAGGGGTAACACATAAAATGCTACATGAGCATTTAGACACTGGGGATACTAAGTAACCCCTCCAGCACTTTATTGTAAGTTGGGGTGTGCTGGGTCTAGCAAGTACAATGCTAAGTAAAGTCAATTTCACTTTACTGCTCTGGGAAACAGTAGTTGATCCCAGAGAAGGTATTTAAACCTTGGGAAGTCTGAAAGGCTTCCTTGTGCCACTGCACTGAGGGTGCTGTGTGACACAATTGTAAAAGATGACACCTATGGAGTTGGTTAGACTCTATAACCGAAAGAAATAGAGGCAAAATTCACATTAAAATACATGAGTGGGAAAAAAGTGCACTCTCTCTCCAGGAAAAAAAAGCAAGTCCTCAAAATCCAGCAAGGTTGCTGGGGGGAGTCTCGAAGGTGGAGGGAATTAACACATTTGAGAAGTCTCCCCAACACAATTGTCTGTGTGCCATCCCAAAAGGGTACTTACTGATTTAGAAACATTAATAGTGTGGATTTTGGAGTGTATTTGTGTTACTATTATATTGCCCCCTTCTGAAGAAGGCTAACTCTGACTGTTAAATAAATTAATAATTGTTTAATCAAGAAACCTTGTGTGTAAGAGTTTATTTGAATACTTGTCACTGTGAATCTTTGTAACTCTCCTACAGCTCACATTGACCCCTCTTGAGATGAGCCTGGCTGCTCAACACGCTACCAACCTGTGTAGTAAAGACTTATACCAAAGGTTTGGTTCCTATTGCCAGGAGGTCAGGGTTGTTGTAGTGCACCCAAAGGGTACAGCGTACAGTCTTGCCTAACAATGCACTCTGGTGAGGGGACTCAAGCTCTGGTCGTCCTGCTCCTGGAGGGTCCTTAGACTCCTGGAACGTCTGGCTGGATTGCAGACTTTAAACTCTACTACGGATTTCTCGACCCCTGGCACTCAGTTCCTGCAGCTGCAAAGAAGTACAGCCAGTAAGGGAAGAGGGTCCAGTGGAGCTCGTCTCCGGGTTAGTTGGTCCCACTAATCCAAGGGAAGAAGTCCCTTCCAGAGCTTCTTTTGTTCAGAAAATGGAGTTTCAGCACAGCAGCAGGGCTTCACTGGGCAATTCAAAGGTCCAGGAGGATGCAGCAAGCTTCATTCATGGTTTCTTCGTCTGTTTCCCCCCAGTGGTCGACTCTGCCTCTGGTCCCAAAACCCTTGCCTTTTAAGCAGTTTTCTCCCATTCATGCATAGGCTAGGCTGTCACTCGAAACAGCATGGTGGCTGTCCTGTCAGGACAGCCAGCCAATCTGGACTGGTTGCATCCAGGCACTCCTAGACATAAAGGGCAGGGGTGTTTCAGGAATCTCCCTCACTTCCTGCCCTTGCAGACTCTGGAGCCAGAGATGGGTTTCAGAACTGAAGCCTGCCAAAGGCAAAACTAACAAAGGGCTCAAACCTGGCTTGGCGTGCAGAATAAAACCCAAGAAAGACCTCACAAACAGAATATGGCGAAAAAAGACCAGGACCATTTTGACAAAATGGGTACCCATGGGTCCTATACTGCAGCTGAGGATTCAGCCTGCGGTAGAAAAGCACAATGGTAGGAACATTAAACCACTGCAACCAGCCTTTTAAAGTAGTGAGGGTAACATACAAAAAGTTACATGAGAATGTAGGATAGGAGGCTACTAAGTAACCTCCCAGCACTCCACATAAGATGGTGTGCGCTGGATCTACAAAGAGAAAAGATAAGTAAAGTCAATTTCACTTTGCTTTTCTTGGGAACAGTAGTTCTCACAAGAAAAGGTATATAAACCTAATGAGAAATCAAAAGGAACTCTGACACTTCACTGAAGGTGCTGTGTTGCACCATACAAAAAGTAGATGCCTATCTAGTTGGTCAGACTCCAAATAAAGTGGAAATACATAATCCAAATCGGATCAGAATACATGAGAGAGTGAGAAAAAGGTCTCACTGCAGGGTTAAAATAAAGTAAAAGTTCTTAAGTCCAGCAAAAGAGCTGGGTGGTCTCCAAGGTTGAAGGGAATTGGCACAGAAATTCAAATTCTCCCCAACCGGGGGTATAGCAATATTTGTAAGTCTCCCGCCTAAATCAGGATGGTTGGCATGCATGCTACTTCATTGTGTGTAGACTAAGTACTCATTAAAAGTAGTATGTTCTAATTCTTTTTTCTTCTTTTAGGTTCTACACTTCCCAGCAATCTTCCCAGTAGTCAAGTAAGTAACTACATATCTTACAAATTTACTTTTGTTCAAATCAGTAAATCCCCCTGTTACTTGCTGTTGCATGATATATGGTCCTGGATCCCTGTAGAGGCTCTTGCTCTCTATTTTTCACACCAGGTAATTTTAGAACCCTACATTGTTTTTGGGGGGAGTAGGCTAGTGGCTGCTGTAATGTTATAGTTTCTTGGTTTCAGCATGGGTGCAGGCTATTGTATTGCTTTGGTAGCCCTATGTTTCTAATGGATTGTGTCCTCCCACGCATTCCTCTTATCTCCATAGCCAGCTTTAGCTGCTTCGGAACATTTTTGTGTAGGGGCGCTGCGTGTCGACCCCTGTCGACTTGATGTCCCTCAAGGGTCTCCGCCCTGGTGTTGAAGTCATCGTTGGTAGATAGCATGCGCAGCTACCGTTGGCTTCATTTCAGTTTTACTGCGAGAGCTATTGCTTAGGAATATTTGCGCGCTTTGGTTCGTTGTCAAGAAACCTTTTTGTAATTAGTGGAAAAATGGCATTGTCAACGGCATCAACTTGGAGATCAGGGTAAAAAGAAATTCAGGACTGTGGCAAAAATGTCCCTTCTGGACCCCCATCGGGTGTGTCTGTGGTGCTTAGGATCCACTCATTCAAATCAGAATGTGGGTCCTGCCCATCTATGCCAGCGAAAGAGCATAGAGGGAAGTTAGCTGCAAGTAGGTCTCATAAATACCTTTCAACTAGCCTGTCGAAAAAGCAATCCTCCTAGTCGAGAGGACTCTCGTAGTCGGAAGAAAGCTAAAGGGTTCCGATCATGCAGTGGCTCACACCACTCATCCTCACGGCAGTGGAAACAAAGGTGCCACTGATTGCTGTCTTTGTCTAGTTCCTCCCCAGAACTGTTCTCGTGCCTGACCAAATCGGCCTCACTGGCTGAGTGGGAGAGGTTCAGACTAAAGTATTTGAGAATGCACCCTAGACTCCCTTGAAGAAAGATGAGCTATGCCCATGTCGACAAAAAGGCAAAGGACAAAACCTGTGCCCCCTCAGGCCAGAGTGTCCAGGAGCAAACTCCTCAGGAAGCCTTTGAAGGTTCCCTCGAGGAGAGAAGGTTCGTTCAAAAACAAAATAATCGACTCCATCAGTGCCGAAAGACTCCCTAGTTGATGCATGAAATGGCCTCGACACCAGTCTTCGAAACCCTCGACGTTGGCGGCATCAAAAACTTCAACCCCATTGTCGACGCAAATAGCTTAACCCTCAAAGGATGTCGAACTTTCACCCACTGTCTAAGACTTTTTTTTAAGTCTTTCCTCAATTGGAGGATGAACCATCTTCAGACGAATCATGTCCCTTTAGGTTACAGTATGGGGACACAATGTTCCAGAGACCTTAATTTCAGAGGACTCTCAAATAAAAGAACTTCATGAAACCCTGCAAGTGGGTTGGACAGACAAGATCCCTCGGGCCATGCTGATGGTTCATACAGATACTGATGTCTAGGATCGTAGACTATCTAGGATGGAAAAGGCCTGCGCCACTTTTTGAGCAGGACGACCTGACTGATAGTTTACATATGGGTCCCCAGGAGGACTCTATTCTTCCGTTCCATCTAGCTCTACAAAGGAGAGTTAATACCAATTAGACGGCAGAATTCCAGCAGTGAACGGACAAGCAAATGCAGAGCGTCACGCAGTACCCTTACTATCTGACGAAGCATCCAACTCCTAAAGGTTTCGTAGTTTAGGCTGCCACTTTTACATCCAAACAAAATGCATACCGAACTACCCCCACCTCCCCAAAGACAGTGATGCCTGATTGCAGCCAAAAACCTTGGGGCTGCAATCAGACAGCCAAGAACTTGCCCCACTGGTACAGCATACTTAGGCTATCATTCCTCAGTTGTCAGAGGGACAGTACTGTTTAATCCTAGAGGTCTAGAAGATTCCCCTCTGGTGGATGGGTAGGAGATTCTGAGACAGCCCAGGCAGCGGCTGCTTTACCCTCAGCCGCATCATCTGCTTCAAAACCTCTGGGGCCTTACTCCACAAACTCGATGGGAGGCAGACTCTCAAAGCATCTGAAAGAGTGGCAGGTTTTTACTTCAGATGCATGGGCATTGTAAACAGTTGCAGTGGGTTACTGCCTTCCCTTTCTAAAAAGGCCTCTGGATCATCCACTGGGGAACAGCTTTCAAAGTTCCAGATCTGCTCCTTATGCAGGAAATGACACTGCTGGAGAAAGGTGCTACAGAACCAGTATGTGTAACGGGGGAGAGACAAGGGTTGGTACTCCACTTTCTTATCCCCAAGAAGGACAGAGGATCGAGACCCATCTTGGACTTGAGACTTGTTAAAGTTCCTCAGGAAGGACAAGTTCACAATGGTTACCCTTTCTCAGATCCTTCAGGCCCACCAGCTTCAGGACTGGATGGTCTCCTTGGAGCTTCAGGATGCTTGTCTTCATGTGCCAATCCATTACGGGCACAAGGTACCTGAGGTTTGCAGTTGGCGGTTCTCATCACTTTCGAGTTCTACCATTTTGGCTGACCTCCGCCCCAAGGGTTTTCACCAAGTTGGTGGTGGCAGCAGGTCTGAGGTTTGATTCCAGTTTACCCCTACCTGGACGATTGTCTGATCGGGCCACGTTCTACTGAACAGGCCCTGGAACGTCTCGGCTCCTCCTGTAACTCCATTCACAAACTGGACTTCTCCCTCAACTTTAAGTAGTCCCACATGATAACATCTCAAAGGCTCAATACATCAGAGCTGGCCTAGACTCTTCCTTCGGAAAAGCCTCGCCACCTGAGGTGAAGGTTTAAGACATTCTGCAGATGGTTACCAGATGCCCAGCTTCTTCCGGCCTTCGATTTCATTTGAGGTTGCTCGGCCTCATGGCATCCTGCATTTTCCTGGTGCCAGAGCCCTGCCTGAGAATATCCCTTTAATGGGCCCTCAGGACTCAATGGTCCCAATTGTCAGGCAGGATGTCAGACCTTCAGGTTTTGTGCAGTGACGCACAGGACTTTCTGTGCTGGACCTGCGAGTACACATTGAAAGGAGAACCTTTTTGGCAGCCATGGCCTGAGATGACAGAGGGACTTCTCACTCACGGGGTGGGGAGCCCACTCCTACGATTTCACTATCAGTGGTCGTTGGTCTCCATCAGAGTCCAAACTACACCTCACCGTTTTGGAGCTGAAGGCCTTTCTACCCTCTGTACTGAGAAAGAATGTCCCGATAATGACGGACAACATAGTGGCCATGTACTATCTGAACAAGAGAGGAGGCGTAGGGTCCCTACCACTGGGCAGAGAATCAATGCAGCTCTGGTTCTGGGCAATTCAAGAAGGAATCTCAATCAGCAGTTCACCTAGCCGGAGAGAACACGGCAGCGGATGCTCTGAGCAGGCAGTGCAGTCTCCCACGAGTTTGAACTAGCTCGAAGTGCTTCAAGAGATCTTCTCCCTTTGGGGAACCCTCAAGTGGTCTGTTCGAGACCAGTTTCACCCAAAGGGCGAATTGTACTGCTCCAGGGAATTTCCCCCCAAGAAGAGCTCTAGGAGACTGTTAGGCAAGATTTGGTGCAGTACCCTTTTGGGTGCACTACAACAACCTTAAGCTCCTGACAAAAGGAAGCCAACTTTTGTAAGTCTGTACTACAGAGGTTGGTAGTGTGGCTGAGCAGCCAGGCTGATCTCAAGAGGGGTCAATGTGAGCAGTAGGGTGGTTACAGGGATTCAGTGACAAGTATCCAAATAAACTTACACACAAGGTTTCTCGATTTAAACCATTATTCATTTGTCAGTTTGAATAAGCCTTCTTCAGAAGGGGCACTATAATAGTAACACACAAAGGCACTCCAAAATACACACTTAGTTTCTCTAAATCGGGAAGTACCCATTTGGGATGGCAAACGGACACTTCCTACACCCTCAGGTGACTTAAATAGCTAGGACACTGTGGACATTAATATATCAAGCCAACTTTCTCCTCTTCGATACTCTTCCCACGCCTCATCAATTTCCTTTATTCTCCTGCTGTCTCCTCCTTGGCTAACTTGCCCTCTCCGCCTTCCTCCCTCAGGCCTCTGTTACACCTCTGCAGGCCGTACCCCTGATTTGTACCCCTCCGCAGCAGTCTTTTAAGGACGGCAACCTCTTCCATTTTGCCGCCCTTAACTCTCACTCAGCTGTCAAACACTCCTCCGACATCTGTTGCCTTCTGGACGAACTTGACCTCTGTCCTCGGTCTCTCCGAGACATGGTTCATGGCCAGCTCTGTCACGAGCTTTGATACTCTCCTTCCAGACTGCTACAAGATCCCTTCTGCGCCCAGGCCCAACCATTCCGGTGGGGGTGTAGCCCTGATCCTCCCCGAGTGAATTCCTACCTCTGTCATGCCTACGCAGGCCTACTCCTCCTTCGAATGCCTCGTCTGCAGACTTCTGTCTCTTCTTTCCGTCTCTTTCTGTCTCTCAGTGCGCAGACCTCTCCTCTTCCCTCCTAGTCTTGACTACTCAACTCCTCCTTCTTGGAGACATCAACATCCACCTGGATGCTTCCTGTCCCTCCTCTGGACTCTTTCGCGACCTTTGCAACTCTCTCACTCTCTATTCTCCCTGCTGGCCCAACTCGCTCTGCAGGGCAGACTCTGGATGTTCTGATCTTCTCAGACCTTCCCCTTTCTATCCCTCTCACCACTCCCCTCTCCTGGAGTGATCACTTTCTCCTTTCCTCCCAGCTCACCCTCTACCCTCCAGGCCAAGCCAACTCATCACCCCCACCCACCTTCAGTCATCCGACACATGAAGCGCATGTCAGTTGAGACTTTCGCCGCCACTTTCGCCCCCCCCACCCCCACTCTTGGCTGACCCACACCCTGACATAGCCCTTTCCATGCTCCATTCTGCTATATCTGATACTCTCGATGTTCTTGCCCCCGTCATGAGGATCCGCCTGAAGTCCAAAGCCAAATGCAACTCCTGGTACAACTCAGATCTCGTCACCCTTAAACGCAAGTGTAGGGTGGCTGACGAAATGGCATGCTTCATGTACATCCTCTGACAAACTGGCTTGCCGTCTGCTCCAAAGGCAATATCGGATCTCTGGCCGCACCAAGAAGAGGGCTCACATCCAAGTCCGTGTCTCTGCGGCATCAAACAACTCGGCTGAACTCTTTAAAATCTGCAAGGAACTGGCCAATCCTGCCGCAGTCCCTACCTCTCCTGTCCCTTCCCAGGCCCTTTGCACAGCATTGGCCTCTCAGTTTATCTCTAAAACTCAGGACCTCCTGTCCTCTCCTCCTTTCCCCTTCCTCCCTGCTCTTCCTCTGGCCCTTCTACGGCCACCTCTCCTCCCTCCTTCTCTGCCTTTGCCCTGTTCTCCCCAGACAAGTTTCTAGGAAAGTCTGATCTATGAAAGTCTCATCAAAACAGGTTCATCCCTGTTCCTCCAAATCCATCAAGGACCACATTGACTCCCTGGCCCCTTCCCTGGCCAACTTCTGCAACCACTCCTTCGCCACCTGAGTCTTCCACTCCCCCCTGAAGCACTCCCTTGTGCACCCTCTTCTTAAACCTTCTGCCGACTTGTCCTGCCCGGCTAACTATCGCCCAATCTCCATCACTCCTTTCCTGGGCAAACTCTTGGAAAAGCTGGCCATCTCCTGAAGCTCAATCTTCACACAATCTGTTGGTGTCCCCATGATGATCAGTCTGGCTTCAGAGCTGCCAGAAGCACGGAAACTGCTCTCCTGAACATCTGTGAAGACCTGCTCTCCAACTTGATTCCAACACCCCCTGTGTTCTCATCTTACTTGATCTCTCCTCTGCCTTTGACACGGTCAACCATGCCATCCTGCTCAACAGTCAGTGACAACTTGGGGATCACTGTGGCTGACTTGTTTTCTCTGATCGATCCTCCCAGGCTCAACTTGGGTCCTTCCTCTCCTGTCCTCTATCTCTACCTGTGGTGTTCCCCAGGTGTCTAACCTCTCCCTGGCTGTTCAACCAATACCTGGCACTTCTTGCCCACTGCATTGCCACGGTCTGCCCCAACTTAGTGCAATGCGGGTGGCACTCAGCTCATTTTCAGGCTACCCTCAGCCACCTCTTCTCCCTTTCTCATCTGACTGTCCACTATCCAGGAGTGGTGTGCCGCCAATTATCATTGGAGGGGTTACTTAGTATCCCCTTTGTCTAGCTTCTTATGAAGCATATTATGTTACCCTTTCCTCAATTGACTGGCTAGTGGCAGTGGTTTCGTTTTGAACGACCTTTGTTTGCATTTACTGCGACCGTTCACGGCTCTGGTAAAGTAACAACATACAGCCATCTTTGCTAAAATGGTGCCCGGTCTTTTGTCGCCAGGTCTTTGTGGGAAGGTCCATCGAGAGTTTCTCTGCACGCCAAACCAGGTTTGGTCTTTGTTCATTCACCTTTGGCGGGCTTCAGGAGTGAAACCCGCCTCTGGCTCCAGAGTGTCTGGGGTAGGCAGGAAGTGAGTGAGGTGCCCGAAACTCCCTGTGCTTAGTCCCCTAGGAGACCCAAATGCACTGTGACCTGGCTGACTGGCTGGCTGACTGGCAAGGACATCCACCCTGCTGGGTGAGTGACAGCTAGGCTGGAATGAATGGGAGAGAACTGGATAAAAGCTGAGTCTTTTGGCTTGGAAGGCAGTCGACCACTGGACGAAGGAATCGAAGAAGAGCTTGAAGAGGACACCTGCTGCAACTCCTGGACCGTTGGTCTGCCCAGTGAAGCCCCGCTGCAGTGACTACCAGACCAGTTTGCATCAACGGTGAAGCTCCTGCAAGGACAATTTCTCGCTTTGAGTTGGTGGGACCAATCAACTCCAAAGTAAGCCACCTGGACATCATCTCGGAGCTGGTTGATTTTCCTCAGTTGCTGCAGGAAACCGAATAGCCAGGGAGAGGAACACAAGATTGTGTGCGTTACTTTTAAGCTGGCCCAAAGCTTTTGGAAATTCCTCCAGAATCCCAAGAAGCAGGACTGACCGAGCCTGATCTCCCTCCCCCTCCCTCAGCAAAGTGTGGGACCCCAAAAACCAGGAAAGTCCACCTTGACAGCCAGGAACCATGCTTGTGAAACAGCCACTAAAAGTGAAGTTTGCCGGTTGCCAGTTTTGACAGTCCCAGTGCAGGAGTCCCCCGACGTCTGCCCTCTTGTCCACATGACTGAGGCCCAGGAACAGTGAGATCTACAGAGCTGCACAGGAACAGATGTCATCAGCTGCATCTTTTCTTCTTTACGAAGGTACTGTATAATAAGTCTAAAAACCTCTTACTGTAGAAGTGCTTGTAACTTCCACAAGTCTAAACAGCTTGTGGCCCTACATTTGATTCTTCTTTTCATAAGAGACTCTTAAGAACTTGTGCAAAGACTTTTCCATTTACTTACCTGAAGTGCTGCATCCTATACAAAGACTTTTGCCTATTGATTTTGGCTTAGCCTATTGATTAGAATGACTCTTCTAATTGCTAGCAAAGTATTTGTCCTGCTTATGAAAATTTGTAACTACTTGTGTTCTAATAATATTTGCCTTTTACCAACTTTTTAAAGAGTATTCTGAATGCTAGGAGTAAGATATTAATGTCCCAGCACCCTTGTTACTGAAGTCACCTGTGGGTGTAAGTTGTGTCTGTGGTCCGTCAAAAATGAATAATTGTTTATGCAAGAAACCTTGATTGTAAGAGTTTATTTGAATACCCGTAACTGTGAATCTTTGTAACTCCACTACTGCTCACATTCCCCTCTTGAGATGAGCCTGGCTGCTCAACACACTAACAAAACTGTGTAGTACAAGATTATACCAAAGGTTGGGTTGCCTATAGCTATAGTCATAGTTGCTTGTAGTGTTCCCAGAGGGTACTGCATTCAAACTTTGGCTAACAAGGACTCTCCTCTGTGGGATGCAGCCTCCAATCTAGGACTAGATTGGCGCATGTCTGACACGAGTGGTCTCTCGATGAGGCAGGAGACCGCTCCTTCTGAGCTTCGAGTCAGTTCCTCCCCTGTGGTGTTGAAGCCGTGCCACCGACCTTGTTGGTGGGGACTCCAGGGTCAGAGGCTGGGTGCACGCTCCACCGCATCTGTTTCCCTTCCAATATCCACTGGGGTACTCTGTCTCGACGCGTCAGTGTGTGGAGTCTCGGCCGCAGCTTGTCGTTCCCAAGATGGCGATCAGCCCGAGCACGTCTCTCGCGAGCCGGTGCAACTGGCGAGTGCGGCTGTGTTTCGTGTCCTCATGGCGATAGGTGCCGCTACGTCTCCGGGATTGTTCCCTACATGTTTTTTTAACTGTTGGCAGCCTTTAACAGGATATTTCTTCAGGATTGAAAAACGTCCGCAGCAGAGCGACATGGACTATACTGCATTCACGCGCCGCTCCCCAGTCTTCTTAATGAAGGAATTCAACAACCAGGTTTTTGGCTAGAGATCCTGAAGCTCTCCCGCTGCAAAAATCGTTTTCTGTGCTGAAGTACTGTCCTGGCTTGGGCATTTACTTACCTTAAGTCTCTTGTGATTTCTGTACAGTTTTGGGGTGTGTTTCTGTGATTGGAAGGCTGCTCATCGAGTTCACCCAGGCCCACTGCTGGAATCCCCCTAGGGTGTCTTCTGTGAAGCCCCCTCTGCCCTCAACTAATGTTATAGTGAAATACCTATTTATTTAAACCGTTTTCCTCTGAAACTCAGACTTTGCCTGCAACTGAACCCGATCTCACCCTGCCTACAGCTGGCCCCTAAACCACAAGCGTCCCTCTACTGCCTCCGAGTGAACTCATGCTATAGAATAAGGGAAGGACTGGATAAGTGAAGGGTTCTGCCTTTAAAAGAATAACTGTTAAAAAGTTACTTACTTGTAAAAGAAGTTGGTTGGTAACTGTAACTCTGAGAGTGAACAGTTACCAAAGTTATGCCATTCTAAAAAGTATATGTAACCTCTTTCTTTCCTTAAACTGTTTCGCCATTCTAACAGTGGATCAAAGGTTTTATTAATCATCTGTGATTTGGTTATACCCCTTCCCAAAAGTAATGCTGTTGGTTTCACTTCACTATATCTTAGGATAAATGTATGTGCCCCCCCCCCCCTCCCCCCCAACTGGGTCTTGCATCCCCTGACCCGTTAGCCTGTCCAGAATAAGTCTGCCTTAGGTTTTAGCTACATAAAATAACCTTGGTGTTTCATAAAGTGTAACATTGGGGTTTGCTGACCCTGGTCTGTTTTAGACCAACAGTCTTATGTTTACACCTGCCTTTACGTTGCTGATGGCTCCTTTTTAAAAAGTGTATGGGTTTTACTTAAGTTGAGGTAGCATTTCGCCCTAAAATAGGTTACTAGAGTTATTACTTATTTCAATCTGTGTTTCACTGATCTCAAAAAGCACCTGTAATGGTATATTACACCCTTAGGTTTTACTCACCTAGTATACCTTATCACAAATGTAGTTATAGATTTTTAATGTTCCAGGAATAAGTGTCTGTTAGGGAAATATGCTAATTTCCTTCTACCTTAGAGATTCCCAGCTCTTTTTGCTGGACTTTAGGACTTTTAATTTCTAACCTGGAGACAGTGAGACCTTTTTCCCCACTCTCTCGTATTTGTGATTTTGGACTGTTTCTTTTGATTTTGGAGTCTGACAAACTCCATAGGCATCATCTTTACCTTTGGGCTCAGGTTCGCGTCGTGACGCACATCTGGAGCCGTCGAGGTCCCATACGGACAAGGATTCGAAAGGTCGCAAGAGACGTGTCTCTAGGTCTCGATCCTCGTCCCCAGCGAGACCGCAGCTACCTATGGAGGGCTCGATGTCGACCCGATCGGCGCCGCGTCCGTCCAACTCGGACATCGACGCTTTGCCCTCATACCAGCCGTCGGCACCTGTGTCAAGGTTGTCGACGCTCTCGAGCTCTAAGCCTTCGACGCTTTCGGCACCTTCAGGGTTATTTTCTCAGACTTTGCCTCTGGAGTACCCCGATATTGTGGATCCTCAGAGGAAGGCTACTGGAAAGTCTGTGCGGCCTGTTTTAGCCTCCAGGCCCTCTTCTGTCCCTAGGCCTGAGGTTAACCCTGGTGAACTTGTGGCTGCTCCATTTATTTCTGGAGATAGCCAGTTGGAGGAGTTGCGCCAGACCCTCCATGATGCCAGTGGGTTGAACACACCCCCGGAGGTGGAATTCGGTAGGCCTGAGCCTGGGGCTCATGCAGTCTCTTCATACAGGAGGCTTATGGCGAGGGTCTCTGAGTATCTGGGCTGGTCCAGTCCTCCTGAAGACTTTGTGCAGGATGACCTGATGGACATTTTAGATCAGGGTCCGTCCTCTGACCGGTTTTGCCATTTCAGTTTACCTTGCAGAAAAGGGTGTGGCAGTTGCTTGGCAGTCCCCGGAATCTCTTCCGGCTGTGAATAAGAATCTCACTGAGATACGGCCCTTTGGTTAGTGACCCAGCTATTTATCTACGCACCCCACTCCAGAGTTTGGTGGTTCAGGCGGCTACGACCACCTCCGGGCAGGCGGCGTACTCTACCATCACTCCGGATAGGGATGACGAGCGCTTCACCGGTTGGGCCCGGAAGGTCTTTTGTGCTGGGAGCATGGCCTTGAAATCGGCCAACTCCACATGTGCCTTGGCAAGGTTTTCACACTCTGTGGAATTGTTTCCTTGGTGGCTGAGTATATTCCTGAGGGCGAAGAAAGGGATGGGTTCCTTGCTCTCGTGCAAGACTGCAAGGATGCCATGCGTGAATCCCTTCAGTCGGGTTTGGATACGGCCGACAGTGTTAGACGATCCATGGCTGCGAGCACCATTATACGCAGATTTACATGGTTGCGGAAGTCGTGGTTTGCTGCAGATGTGCAGGCCCGTCTTCTCAACATGCCCTTTGATGGCGCACATTTATTTGGCAGCAAGGCTGTCGAGATCCTTGAGAGGTTGCAGACCTCAAAAGCTACTGCGAGATCTTTGAGCGCCGCGGTGCGTCAACCTCTGAATTTTTTGTCCTAATGGACCGCAGTGGAGCGGAGGTTCCTTTCGGTACTACTCCTCCTTTGGTAGTATGAGAGGGGCCGCCAGTCAAAGTGTCGAGCAGAAAAGTACCTGTGGTGGTCGGGGAACTCTTGGTGCCAGATCCGCTCAGGCAGTTGCCTCTTTGCCTTCAGACACTGCCGCAGCCGCTTCCAAACAGTCGTGAGGCCATGTCCCATGGTTCACCGTTTGGGGGCAGACTGTCTCAGCATCTCGAAGAATGGTGGGCCATTACTTCAGATGCGTAGGTGTTGGATACCATAGCCCATGGCTACTGTCTTCCCTTCCTTCAGCGGCCTCACGACAATCCACTGTGGAAAATCTCTTTGAAGCTTCCGGATCCACTCCTTGCGCAGGAGATCTTGTCTCTGCTGGAGAAAGTCACTATAGAACTGGTGCCTGTAGCGGAGCGGAAGAAGGGATGGTATTCCCCTTATTTTTTGATCCCAAAGAAAGACTGGGGATTGAGACCCATCATGGACTTGCGTTGGTTGAACAAACTCCTCAGGAAGGACAAGTTCAAGATTGTCACGCTTTCTCCAGTCCTCCAGGCCCTTCAACTTCAGGATTAGTTGGTGTCTCTGGACCTCAAGGATGCTTATTTCCATGCGCCGATTCATCCCACGCACAGGAAGTACCTGAGGTTTGCGGCTGGCGACTCTGTTTCGGGTCCTGCCGCTCGGATTGACCTCAGTCCGAGGGTCTTCACCAAGCTCATGGTGGTGGCAGTGTACCTCAGGTGAGGGGAGTATTCACGTCTATCCCTACCTTGACCGGCTGACCCAGGCGCGCTCTCCCGAGCTAGCTTTGGATCAGCTGTGTCACCTGCTGCACCCCCGCACAGGCTAGGCTTCTCCCTGAATTTCAAGAAGTTTCACCGGGCACCTTCCCCAAGAGCTCCAGTACATCGGGACTGTGTTGGACACGTCCTTGGAAGTGTTCGCCTCCCAAAGGAAGGGCTCATCACATTGCGCAGATGGTGGACAAGTTTCAACATGCCCAGAGTCTCCCGGCTTTCGAATTCTTAAGGTTGCTCGGCCTCATGGCATCCTGCATTTTTCTGGTGCCAGAGGCCAGGCTGCGGATGAGATGCCTGCAATGGGTCCTCAAGATGCAGTGGTTGCAGTTCTCCGGCAAGATAACGGATCCTGTTCTGATCCCACGCTCGGTCGCCCAGGATCTTCTGTGGTGGGTGAACAAAGGGAACCTGATTAAGGGGGGGAACCGTTTTGGCAACCGTGGCCAGAGGTGACTGTAGTGACGGACGCTTCCCTCACAGGATGAGGCGCTCATGGCAACGACTTCACCGCCAGCCGTCGTTTGTCTCCGTCAGTCCAGACTCCACATCCATTTGTTAGAGCTGAGAGCCATCAGGCTAGCCATGAAGTCTTTTCTGCCCTCTGTACGAGGGAAGAGTGTCCTGATCATGACGGAAAACACAGAGGCCATGGATTACCTCAACAAAAAAGGGGGATAGGGTCACTCCCGTTGTGCAGAGAGGTCAAGACTCTCAACCTTCACACTTGGTATCTGAAAGGTTGAGGTATAAGGATTGGGACCTCCCGGATGACGTGACAGAGGTATTGCTTTCGGCCAGGTGGCCTGCAATCAAATCCCTGCACCGTTGCAGTAAGTTCTGCGACTGGTGCAGAGATCACAATGTTGATCCTTTTCAATGCTCCATTCCTATGGTTTTGTCTTTCGTACTTGCTTTGGCCACAGGGGCCTTGAAGTGGGTACCATTAAGGGTTACCTGCTGGTGCTGTCCATCTTTAAGCGCTCGTCTGAAGAATGTTCTTACTTTAAGAAACTGAGAAATCAAAAAATCTTAAAGGACTGACTAATGTATTCTCGCAGTCCCCTTTCCAGGTGCCGGTTTAGGATTTGGTTTTCAGATTTCTCATGGGTGCTCTGTTTGAACCTTTGCACTCTTGTCCTTTGAGATGACTGTCCTTCAAGACTGTATTCTTGGTTGCGGTTACTTCCGCTCGCAGAGTGAGTGAATTGCAGGCACTTTCATCTAAGCCACCCTTTACTGTGTTTCACAAGGGCAGGTGTCATGATTTCCCAACGAGTTCCCTGATTAAACCCATGTTTCCGTAGATTAATATTGCTCTGTCATTTGAGAAGAAGTTATTGTTCCCATTCAGATCCATATAGTTAGTCATGGAAAATCGGGATTCCAAAATGGCCGCCTAGTGGTGTAACCAGGAACTAATTTGTAGGTCTAGTCTTTTGCGACCTCTGTTATAAGTACTCAATTTCTGAGGAGACTCGCGCTTCGCGTTGCTGACTGCCTTGCAGTACGGACGCTCATCGCGGTCTCTGTAGAATTCCAGTCAGTTTCCTCGCTCTTCATATTTCCAGTCAAAATTTCTTCTTCCTGTCCCATAGTCTCCTTCTCTGCTCACAGTCCGTTTCTTATTTTATTTGATGTCCCCTAGTTTTCCGCGTCCTCAGTTCCAGTCCGAAGTTTTCCTGTCAGAGTTTCGTGAGGAATACATCTTACATACACGCAAGTACCAGTTTTTTAGGTTTCCCGTGGGTTACCAGTGCCCAGTTGTTTTTTGTTGCGAGTGTTTTGGCAACGGATTAGTCACTGTGCATTTTCGCATTTTTGGTTTATCCTATACGTACTTGTTCCGTGTGCCAATGTTTAAAACTCATTTGTTGTGCCAGGTTGTTGTCACACTGCCCAAAAAAGGGTTGCCCAGTTGTGTAGCTGTTGTAGCTAGTTCAACATTCATTTTGCAAGAAGGGATTCCATATCATTCCGCATTACACTCTCCTGATAGTGGTTTTTAGTCAGTTCCCGATAGGACAGCGCTACACCCCTCATCTGGAACAGAATGTCATCTATAGGTACACTATTGCCCTCCAGTTTGATAGTACTAAAGCCTTCTATCAGCTACATTTTTTATGACTAAAATAGGCATATCTCTCCTTGTCTCCAATCTCCTTATTTCTGTTATATAAATACAGTTGACACCTAGACTACACCGTTTTCTTCAGGACATGCGCCCCTGTATGAATGCAGGATGGAGAGCTCACTAAAAAAGAACCTTAGGTGAGTTTTCCCTGATGTTAGTTATCATTCTATTTTCAGTACTGGAGAGTTTTCTCAGAATAGGGTAGGAACATTATTAAGGAGGGTTGTTATCTTGTCATCCTTTCTACAGGGATTGTGATTTTACTTAAGCTCCAGGGAGTTCTTCTGGCGTTCCCGCAGATTGACAGGTGAGCGTTACAGCAGGGTTGTACTGAGAGTACGTCCCTCTTTTCTACCTAAGGTAGTCTCTGAATATCATTTGAGTCAAAAGGTGGTTCTTCCATCTTTCTACCCTCCTCCTCATCCTGGTAAGGAAGAGGAGCGTCTCCATCAGTTGGATCCTAGCAGAGCTCTTAGCTTTTGCACTTCTAGGATGTCCAGGGTCAGAGTGGACGATCAACTCTTTGTAGGATATGCTGGACACTGATTGGGCCAGGCTGTTACCAAACTGACCTTGTCCAGGTGGATTATCCTCACGATTACGTAGGTAAGGACCCTCCTGAAGGGTTGAGAGCTCATTCCATTAAGGGCGTGGCTACTTCCACCGCCCTCCAGCGGGGTGTTCCTATTCGGAATGTCTGTGATGCCGCTACTTGGACTTCAATCCATACATTTGTAAAACATTATTCCCTGGATTCAATCCATGGTCAGGATATGGCCTTTGGGAAGGCGGTTCTTTGTTCCAAACCCTAATTGGGTATTCTAAATTCTTTTCCCTCTTCCATTTCCTGGTACTGATTTGGGAGTCTGTCAAAGATGTGGAATGCATTGGAGGACACAATCCATTCGAAGAAAGTTACTTACCAACTGGTAACGTTCTTTCGACTGGATGTTCCTCCCAACGCATTCCACATCGCCCTCCCAGCCTGCCCCTCAGGAGAATTTCCTCTGCGATTGCAGCTTCTGTTTCTGCAAGGCTAGGTGCAGTCCGCAGGCATCAGACTGGTACCACACATTCTGGGGGAAAAAACTTAAACTGAGGCTACAGGCCCCGACGTCCTGTTTATAACCTCCTGTGACGTCACCCTCGACGGACATGGGCCCGAGGCAGGATGCGCTCTACCGAAAAAAGTTTCCGAAGTGCACAGCTGTGGACATTACATGTCAAAGATGTGGAAGCAGTTTGAGGAACATCTAGCCGAAAGAGCGTTACCAGTTGGTAAGTAACTTGTTCTTCCAAGATCCATGAAGTGAAATTGACTTTACTTACATTTTGTAACTTTCTAGACCCAGCACAAACCATCTTGCAATAGGGTGCTGAAGGGGTTACTTAGTATGCCCTTTGTCTAGTTTCTCATGTAACAATTTTTTATGTTGCCCTTTCTACAATTAATGGCTGGTGGCAGTGGTTTACGTTTTTACTACCATTGTGTGTTCTTACCGTGGGCTGCAATTGCAGCTGCAGTAAAGCACCCATGGGTGCCCATTTTGTCAGAATGGCCCCGGTCCTTTTTGCAAAGGTCCTTCTGGAGATTTACTCTGCGTGCCAAAAGAGGTTTGGTCCCTTTGTTCATTTTGTCTTTGGTGGGATTCACCAGTCTTTGGCGGGATTCACCAATGAAGGCCACCTCTGGCTCCAGGGTGTCTGGCAGGGGGAGGAAGTGAGGTAGGTGCCCGAAACTCCCTGTGCTTAATTGGGAGGCAGTCGACCACTGGACGAAGGAATCTGAAGAACTTGGAAGAGACACCTACTGCAACTCCTGGACCAATGGTTTGCTCAGTGAAGCCCTGCTACAGTGCTGAAGCTCGGAATTCGCCTAGACTAGAGGGTATACACGCATTTCACCGATATTTTTCATTGCGTGTTTTTTCATCGCCGTTTTTATTTAAAAAAAAGTTGTATTGGGGGGGGGGTAAAAAATTAAATATATGGTTGTGGGTGTAAGGGAATAAAAAAAAGGGGGGGGAGTTTGGGGGGTAACCCCCCCCCCCCAAAACACCGATGAGTTTTTCGAAAAAAAAAAAAACGGCGATGAAAAAACCTGCGATGAAAAATACAGCGGCGAAATAACGTAGAACCGACTAGAGAAGCCCTGCAACAGACTACTTCTCCCCTTAAGTTGGTGGGACCAATCAACCCCAAAGCATACTCATCTGGACATCCTCTCTGAGCTTTGTTTGCTGCTGCAGGAACCGGTTGCCAGGGAGAGGAACACCAGAATCGAGGCTCCCGAGGAAGACTCCCATGAAGGAGGAGTGACCAAGTCTGAGCCACCTCAACAGAGCGCTGGACCCCAGATGCCAGGAAAGTCCAAAGTTATCAGAGAACCGCGGTGGTGCTATTTGCGAGAGCCGCGAGGAGCTGAAACCGCGAAGTGGTGTTGATCTGAAGTTTGCCCATTGCTACGCTGACCTTTACTTAGTAGTGTAGAAGTCCCCAGCCGTCCTACTTCTTGTCCCCATGACTGAGGCCCAGGAACACAGAATCTGCAGACCTACACAGGAACAGAAGTCAGCTGGAACCAATTTCTTCAAACCAAAGGTACTGTAAAACTAAGGGAGCTTACCTCTTGTGTAGCCGTGCTAGTTCTGAGTTGAAACTTGTCTTGGTTGCCTTTGCAGAGTTACTTGCAGTTTTGCCTCTTACAAGCCTCCCCAGCTTGTAACCCTACAGAGATTTCCTTTTCTACAAAAACTTCTAAACCATTGTGCAAGAACTTTACTTAACTACAATAAGTGCTTCAGCTCACTTAGACTTTTGCTCAACTAACATTGGCTGTCCTGGCTCCCTGAAAGAGTCTGCTTATCCTCCGACTTTGTGCTTTAACTTTCTCTCAACAAAAGTCACATATTAGATCAGTTGTGTGGCTGGGACAGGGTTAATTTACTTTGCATTGAAGGTTTCAAAAGTACTTGCCTGCTGCTTAAGAATGTGTTAATCTTGGTTTTATTCCCTCATCTCTTGACACTCCACTCAGTATTACTCTAAATGTGCCAGTGATATATCAATGTCCAGTGTCCTAATTATTTAATTCACCTCAGTGTGCAGGAATTGTCTGTGTGCTATCCCAAATGGGTATCTACTGATTTAAAGAAACAGTGTATTTTTGTTACATATATTTGCTCCCTCCTAAAGAAGTCTTATTCAACGGACTGTTCAATTAATATTTGTTTAATCAAGAAACCTTGTGTGTAAGTGTATATTTGAAAACCTTTCACTGTGAATGTTACAACCCTACAGCTCACATTGACCCCTCTTGAGATGAGCCTGGCTAATCAGTCACTCTACCAAATTGTGTAGTACATGCTTATACCAAAGGTTGGGGTTACCTATTGCCAAGAGGACAAGGCTGGTGCAGTCTCCCACAGGGTAGTGCATACAATCTTGCCTAGCAGTGTCCCACTATTCTGAGAAGTATACTATCCAGTAGATTTGCTATGTGATTTCCTTGCGTAGCGTCGCAGTGGAACTGTTGGGGTCTACTGCCCTTGTAATCAGAAAGTAAACCATGGTTTTACTCGTGTGCCCTATACTGAAGGTGTATACACAGATCTGACCTAATCTAGATATACTGGTTAGTGTTCTAAATAAGGTCTATGCTTTGATATGTGTATTTAAAGCAGTGTCGTGTTTTTGTGTGTTTATATGCTTTATGATAGTACTTACCGAAGAATGTCTCGGTCTGCTTGTATATAAAAGAAACCCTTTATTTTTACAATGGTGTCACTGTTTCTTTGGACCATATGTATAATACAATTTCTTTGTACTGATTCCACAGCCCTCTCTCCCTCCTAAAATAAGCCTGGCTGATCTGTTTACGCTACCATGAACTCAGGTGGTACAGCCTTATACTAATAGTGGAGTCTTGTACTGCCTCAATTGAATGCTTTTAGTAAGCCCTTATTTGGACTTGAGAAAAACTGTAATTACTGTCAAAAGCTGTAACGAATGTAACTGCAAACAACTACAAACTAAGCAGGGGCTTTGAAAAGTATCCTAACTTATTCCTAAGTGTTTGGTTTATTGTCTATTTTAAAGTGAATCTTGTGTTCATATAATACATATTTATATTTTAATATAAATGTATGTGGACGCGTTTCTTAGTGCATTACTAACTAGGCTCAGTGTACTTGACTACAGCTCACATCTTCCTCTTATGATAAGCCTGACTGCTCTGCCACTCTACCAAGGTTATGAAGTTGGGTGATCTACAAACCACTGTCAGTTTTGTGAAGTCATACTTTCCAGAGGACTTTCAGAAAACTCCCCTTACACTATGTGGTCATAGGTTTGGATTCTCTGTTTATTCAACTGTTTCTGTTCCTTTACACACACTGAGTGCAACCACAGAGAAGTGCATTTTTGGTTTATTTTGCTTTTTATGTTTTTGGAGGGAGGCACTTCATCACACTGCTTACGTCTTGTGCAGTTGTCAGTTCTTCAGTGAAAGACCTTACCTCGCCATGCTCTGGTCCTGTCCCGTTCCTGGATGAGAGTCTGGGATTCTCTGGAAACCTGTCTAGCGTAAATTATCACATGGGATTACTTATTGAAATGATTTTAAAATCATTAATTCCAATTCAAAAAGTGTTTAATGGTTTTGGCTCTCGGTAGGTATATATTTCACAATGCAAATGAGCTTTTCCTGAAGAACTAAAGAGAGGTTAAGAAACATGACTTGGCTGTTACTGTAAAAGATATTACTTTAGCTTAATTGGGTTTGTTTTCTTCTGTTTAACTATTTTTCTTTTTGGCTCACTTTAGCTTTGTTACACTAGTAGTTGTTGTCTTACCATTTGGTTTACAAAAACATGAATTTTTGAAACCCCAAATCGTTGTTTTGCCTGTAGGTCCCACATCCAACAGTTCCTGCACAGCAGCAGATGACTACAGTCAACAATTCCGCAACAGATGAGCAGCCTAAACAAGTAAATAACTTTTTTGTAAACTGTTACTTTTCTGATGCCACTTATTTTGTTACAATTGACTGAGACCATGTTCGTGGACTAGCAGCACCACACCTCTAAACTGGCTGAATCGATCTCCTGTTAGTCCCTGTCACCTGTATGCCTTAACCAGACTCTGGGGATCTCAGCAGTAACTGGCTTCACTATAGCCTTCAAGAGGGGCCACCTCTCCGAGAGCCAAGAGACTTCTAGTGTGATTATTCACCTTAATGTGGCATGTCTTCGCCTCCACTCTCTTCCCAGCTACCTGCATTCAACCCTAACGTTTCAATTGGTATTGATCAGCAACACTTATCTGCATATATCTGTAAATACTATACTGACCTATGTGTCTAATATTGGTAGTATGTTTTTGCCATTTTCAAGCTACTTTCCACACCAACGTTCATCTTAATGTATTCGCTACTAATCGTGACTATTGAAGCACCCAGAATTGGTGCTTTTGAGCTGTAAATGTTCCCTTTAGATTATTGGCGAAGGTTTTTTTCATTTTATAGAAAGAAATGCAAAATATTCAAATTGGGTTTTGATGGGAATTTTATATTTTACCTAGAAATCTGTATGGACTGAGCATAAGTCACCAGATGGGCGGATATACTTTTATAACATTGAAACAAAACAGTCCACGTGGGAAAAACCAGATGAACTCAAATCACCTGCTGAGGTAATGTGTTTGTTAAATTCTATTTCAAAATGACTTATTATTTTTTGCATCAGAGTCTTGTTGTTGTACATGTTTCAATTATATTGTGACTGGTGGAGTAAGAATGGCCATTGAGGATTTTGAGAATGTTCCTGTATGTCCCTATTGGGAATAGATTTGTTCAAGCATGTATACATTTTACAGTGAAATGTAAAGGCTTCCTCTGCTCCCCCCCCGTGATTGCCACTGTTCCTCACCCACCGCCCCTGTGAGCATGATTCTACCCACCTGCCCCCCCCGTGATTTCCACTGTCCCACTCCCACCTCGTGATTGTCCCACTGCCCCCATGATTGCTACTGTCCTCACCCATCCTCCTGTTTTTTCCTCCCACTCCCCCAGCACTAGGCTGAACTGTCATCCGACATTTTATGATGGTCTCCTGTCTGCTCCTCTCCTCCCTCTATCCACCCCCATCCCCTTGTATTTATGCACTACAAGAATTGTCGTCCGGTATAGTAATGTTACTTCTGGTTTCTGTCTCACACTCTCCTTCCCCTCCTTTTATTATTTCTTGCACTATCTGAAATGTCGTTGGGCTGATTACAATAGTTATTTTTCACATCTAAATTGTTTCAAGGACCTGTACGAATGTCATTGTATTCTCCCATGTTCCCCTG
Organism: Ambystoma mexicanum; assembly: GCF_040938575.1. NCBI lineage: Eukaryota > Metazoa > Chordata > Amphibia > Caudata > Ambystomatidae > Ambystoma > Ambystoma mexicanum. The sequence goes on from NC_090931.1 coordinate 1,108,468,614, forward strand.
TCTCCTTGAATGACAAACAGTGTATAGGTCCTATACAAATAAACAATCCACTCAAAATCCAATAGGAAGAAAACATTTGTTACTGCAGTGAATCTCCTGTTTTATTAGAAGTATTTCAGAGTACATTAGTTGGAAGATGTTTAAGAAGGGTATACTCAAACTGTAATAGACTTTGAGGGCAGATGAGGAGATCCAGTCCTACTTGCATTTCATTTCCTTCTGCAACACTGTAGATTCTGATTGGTCTACAGCTGTACTTTCTGCACACATTACCTTTTTATGGTGAAGTGCAGTGAAGATATATGGTTTCCTTATCTTTTTATATTATGGCTTTTTGGTTACTTTGACAGTGTGTATAATAAGACTGCTTGGTGACAGCAGTGATATCATTGTTGACCCATTTTACTTCGGCACTTTTGCATTGACCATGAATGGCTGTGGCTAGTGTTGGTGAGAAGTTTCAGTTTCTGTGCAAATTCCCTTTAACTCGAGACCCCTAGCACTCTGGACTTATTTTTAATCTTCTCAGTGGGTGGAACTTTTTAAAACTCACATTCTTTTTCTGACTGGGGATTCTTGTTTTACTGCTTTTTGTTCAGTATGATTATCTCCAATTGTTTAATACAGGCATCTGTTTTTGACTGACACCCAGCACCCTCTGTGCAGTGTCACTGAGGTCCCTTGAACGACTTTGTTTTAATACATTCTCTTATTCTCTTGTGTGAACTACAGTTCTCCAGCACGGGGTATGGCATGGATTCACATGCTCATGAATATTCCCTGTCAGGCTGGGAATCCTCAGTAATGAAAAAATCAGTTTCAGTTTTGTTTCTGAATTGTCTTCCCCTAACAACCAATCACTGATCTCTGGGTCATACTGCCCCCAGCCAATGACTGCCCTCTAAGCCCCTCCACTGGCAGCCATGTTCAGATTTTTACTGCAAGTTCAAGTGTTGGGAGTCCTTGTGCTATAGCTCTCGAGCTTTTACTGTATTTGTGATTTTGTCTTGGTGTTTACTCTAATTTCTTCCGTCAATCGAGCCTCAAGCTAGATCGATCATCATCTGACTAACGGGGACCTGTTTTTCAGAACTTTCTACGCCCCTCAAGGGTGATTTTTGGTACAGTCCCTTCTTGGAGGATTCCAGAAGATTCTTTGAGGCCTACGCTGCCATGGCTGAAGATGTAAGACTCAACGCCTATGTTCAGGGTTTGCCCTGGATGCGGCCTAAGGAACATTTTCCTGGACGATGGGCACTCCCTGTGCCTCTACTGCCTGCATATCGACCAGACGCACGTGGAGGAGGCCTGTGCGTTCTGCAAGGATATGGTGCCACACACCTTGAAGGACCGGCGCGAGCGGCTTAACAAGTGGCTCCACAGGTGAGCCCCTGTCACCCAGCCGAAAGAAGAAATCCGAGCGGTCTTCTAAGACCTTTGAGGGCGCTCCGGCGACGGGGGCCCAACAGAAGGCAAATCACTGAGTCTGCGGGCACCAGGAGCGCCGTTGGGGCAGGCTCCTCGGCTGCCAGGACGGGCGCAGCATCTCTGGCACCTTCGACCACAAGCCAGTGTTCTGGCTCAGCGGAGAAGAGGAAGTCTGAACACCTGGGTAAACTTTTGGAGGGGGGGCTGGGGCGGGAGTACCAGTTGGCTCTGACAGAGAAGGCCAAAGGGGAGCGTGGCGCTGCCCCCCACCCCCACGGTGAAGGCCCCTGGTGCGACCAAGGTTGTGAAGGCCCAGGTTCACCCAGGAAAACCTCCATTGAAGGAGTGGTGCCGTCCCTGGCGAAGGCTTTTGATGTGGGTTCACACGAAACTACCTCCAGAGCGAGCGGTTCCTGCCGGTCAGGAGGGAAATCATCTTTTCTGCCCATAGAGAAGACACTGGTGAACACTATGCCGTCATCTCCCTGAGACAGTCTTACCCTGATCGAGAAGGGGAGGGAGGGGCACGGTAGTCCTGCAAGGCATAGACATCTCCTCCAGGTCCTACGGGAGGGACCCGACGAGGCAGATGTGGAGAGTGGCGAAGACACCGACGAGGAACAGAGCGGTCAGGATCCGGAGGACACTACACCACTGCTGGCGTCCCCTCCGCTGCATCCGCCGCCGCCTCGGTGGACATTTCCGTGGACATCCTTCAGGCTTTGCACACCCTGTGCTCAAAGATTCAGACAAGGATGCCCCTGTCGCCGGCGGGAGACCCTGCGGCACCTGGGCCGTCAGGAGAACCCCGGCACTAAAGGAAGAGTTCACCTTCCACCGCCTTACCATCCATCGCCTCCCTCCCCTCCACCAAGGGAAGAGACTGAACCTAATACGGCAACGACAGGCACAGGTACGGACGACAGAGTTAATCTCCCGTCCCTGCCGCCCGACGAGATTGGCTCGTTTCATGGCATGATCTCAAGGGCCTCAGAGTTGTTCCAACTGGCTCACGAGGAAAAGAAGGAAGGCTTTCATTACCAGCGCATGGAGGCTAAGAGGAAGACCATGCTTTCTATCCTGCTCTTGGATGACATTTGGGACGAGGGACTATCCCTCATGAAGGACCATTCTTCGGCCCCGGCGAAGAGGGACCGGTACGAGAAAGTACAGGGTGACGAGACTGCACCCAAGTGCTTGAGATTACAGCCTTCCCCGGATTCGGTGGTCTCGGCGGCGGCTAGGAACAAGTCTGCAGGTTCGTCGATGTCCTGTTGGATCCAGGTATCGGGAAGCTTTGAGGACAAGATCTCTCTCGACGAGATGTTCCATCGAGCGATACAGTGGTGGGGGTGTCCACATCTGTCAGCGGGCACAGACTTCCACATCCCACCTCAACAGGAGATGATCCCGACGGACGCCTCCCTGGAAGGATGGGGCGTGCACACCGGAGGTCTCCGCAAGAGGCCCGTGGCTGCTGGAGAAGTCGTTGCATATCAACATTCTGGAGCTACGGGCAGTGTTTTGGGCCCTCAAGTCTTTCCTTCCGTCCCTCAAGGGCAAGGTGGTACGGATCTTCACGGACAACACCACCACTATGTTCTACATCCGGAAGCAGGGGGGGGGGGGCACCAGATCTCCCAGAACTCTCCAGAGAGGCACAGGACCTATGGCCCAGGGGCTATTCCTTGTCCCGTTTCATCTGGCGGGAGTGAAGAACATCATCGCTGACTCCCTCAACAGGGAGCTGCACTCGTGCCACGAGTGGGAGCTTCGCCAGGATCAAGTGGATCTTCTGTTCCGACAATGGGACAATCCCCACAGCAATCTGTTGGCGACGAACACCAAGTGCCGGACGTTTGCCAACAGGTTTCCCTAGCTGGGGAGCATGGGGGGGATGCGTTCTTTTTCCCCTGGGACGGCCGGTTTCTCTCTGCGCTCCCTCCATTGCCGTTGCTTCTGCGACTCATCAACTCAGACGGTCCTGGTGCAGGATGATCCTCGTCTGGCGTGGCCGAGACAAATATGGTACCCAGACCTTCTAGACTTGTCAGTCTACTCCAGTCAAGCTTCCGGTGGTCGCAGATCTTCTTGTTAGAGAAGGAGGCTTGATCCTGCCTCACGACTCGGGGTCACTGAACTTGCAGGCCTGGCTCCTGCAGCACTAGAGTTTGGAGGATACGAGATCCTGGTGGACTGCAAGGAGGTACTTGCCAAGGCTAGGGCTTCGTCTACACTGAAATGCTATGGATATATGTGGAAGAGTTTCACCGTCTGGTGCCGTGCATAGAAGATAAACCCTCTATGGATTACGGCCCCTCGGGTGCTGCCGTACTTGCTGTCGCTGGCCAAAGCAGGACTGGCGCACGCGTCCATCAAGATTCCTCTGCCGGCTATCTCCCGCTACACCAAAACTCCAGGACGGTCTTCGCTGTGGTCGCACCGCCTGGTTAAGGAGTTCATGAAAGGACTTTTCTGCTCGTTCCTGCCGGTGAAGGCTCTGGCCCCGGTGTGGGAGCTCAATGTGGTGCTATCCGGTCCCAGCGCCGCAATCCTGCAGGAGCCCACCAAGTCCTCAACACAGTACACCCAATAGTCAATTGAACAACTATTGGATTGACCAGAGTGGGGGTGGAGGGAAGGGGAATTGAAGAAAATAAAAAAACTGACAGGATAGCTCTGGTCTCCTCAGATTGTAGACACTGGAATTCAGGATTCCTGCAAATAGCATATCATACTTAACATGAAACTAAACTTCCTAACACTTCTTAGAATGTACCTCTCCAGAACCCCTGGTTACCTGCTTGCCTCTGATAATTATCTGAGACTCTATAATAGTTTGGTTCTTGTAATTCTGCTGATGCTCTCAACTGCTGACTTTTCTGTGTTTCCAAACACCACTTCTGCTTTTAAAAGTGACTACATTGGTCTGTTTGCTGAACCTCTTTTGTTGCCTTGAACTGTTACTTATTATGAATCTTTCCTTTAAATATACATAGTTTGTTTTGCTTTGTGTTTCTGCCCTAAATGGAATTCTTGCTTCATGTTGCCAAAAAAATCTTCAATATTAATGCATTTCTCTGATCATAACTGTGCTGTGTAACATGTAGTTATTGTCTCTTCACACTTTTTGTTGTAATATTTCTTACTGTGCTAGTTAAATTTACTGAGTTAATGTACTTATAATGTGCCACAACTACAAAATGTTCTGCTGCTTATCCACGTAGTGGATCTTTAGTTGCACATTATTACTTAATTCGATCAGCACAATTGTTCGCGCTCTCGCGTTTCCTTTTACTAACACGCCGCCGCGGGAACACGTAATAAATGAAATCGCTTCATTTACTTTCGATCCGCAACTCTTATACCTCCGATCTGCGCCTCACAGCTGATTCAGTTGAGGTATGCCACTTCAGCAATAACTACTTCCTTAGGCACGCGCCCCTTACATCATCACGCTTCCTCACACCGTAAGGTCCTCTTCTCTAGTGCGGCCTGGATCACGACGCAATGCACTTGCAATTGCATATGAAAAACGTCCTGAATTCGCGTGTGTGCCGGCATGTAAACGAATAACTTCCACACAGACGCGCGTCGATTAAACAATTCAATTTGACACTTCAACTCTTTCAATATTCTTTAGTAAACTTTACTTGAGAACGAAGTTACAAATCTGTAGAAAAGTCTTTTGCTTTTCCTCTAAGAACCTCTAAATAACTTTATACAGTCAACTTCAAATTTTAAACTGAATTGAAAATACTTTCCTGAAATTTTGAATTATTGATGACTTCAGTTCCTTATCTGAATAAACTATATTCCGGCTCTGTCTGATGGTCTTGTATCAGGATATTGATTTCTTTTCCTCTGATTTATCTTGCTTTGTCTGGAGCTCTTGAGCGCTGTGACCACACCTGAACAGATCTTAAATAAAAGGCATCTTAGAACCTCTACTGAGGTTCCAAACTGCATCACAGTAGTCCTCAACCATTTACTGCTGATCAGGAAACAGAGCATCTTGAGCTGGAACAATAGGGGCAATAGTAACTGGCTAAAATGATGGTTGTTAAGGAAACACGATTGACAATATTAGCAATCCCTAACGTAACACTTTGTTACACTGGGACCTGACAGGTGCTTACAATGCTCATAGGTCCTTTGTTTGAGCCTATGCATTCGGCACCACTGAATTTCTTATCGTGGAAGACCGCGTTTCTTGTGGCCATCACCTCCGCACGACGAGTGGGAGAGATCCAGGCCCTCTCCTGTAAACCTCTGTACTTAACTTTTCACAAAATGAGGGTAGTGCTACGGACACACCCCTCCTTCATGTCCAAGGTGCCGTCGGACTTTCATCTAACCGAGCCCTTGGTGTTCTTCCCGGCGCCTTAATCGCCGGCCGAGAGGACTTTGCACTTGCTGGATATGGCTAGAGCGCTGAAGTTCTACGTGGACTGCACAAAGTTTTCGGAAGACGTCACTTCTGTTTGTGAACTTTGGCCCTGTGAATCTAGGGAAGGCCCTCTCCAAGGCTTGCATTTCCAGGTGGCTCTCCGGCTGCATCCCCCATTGTCACCCGTTGGCAAACCGACCGTTGCCTGGCCGTCCTATAGCTCATTCGACCAAAGCGATCGCTGCAACTACAGCGTTTCTGTCTGGTGTGTCCTTGCTGGAGATCTGAAGGGCTGCTACGTGGAGGTCGACGCACACCTTCACGAGATTCTACTGCGTCGAACAGGATGCCAGGGAGTAGTCCAGAGTCGGCCAAGTAGTGCTGTGCAACCTGTTCGCTTGAAGGTGAACCTGGTGAGGAGGTAAGAGTTGCTTAATGTTGAGATGCTTATTGTTGAGCCTTGCCACCCCCGTGGTTGTGCATGTGTACTGCTATGTATTCTTTCTCCAGCATTGGATCCTTCATAGATTCAGATGCTTGAATATTCCCTGTCATAAGACTGGGAATCCGCAGTGATATTATTAAAAAATGTTTTAATATACATACACTGCCAACTAGCAGTGCATGTACATAGCCTTTTGTAGTCTATGAGCCATTCTATTGTGTAGTCCCTCCACCTCACTTTGGTCCTGTATGGCCCCAACCAATGAGGTGGCAGGGCTTAGCTCCGCCCCCCCGGCAGCCATCTTCAGATTTTTCACCGCTGTCTAACAGACACAGGGAATCCTCAAGCACTCTAAGCTTTTCAAATCTTTTCTACTTTCTTGTGGAATATATTGCTTTCAAATATATTCTGCTTTGTTTTCCTACTTGGGGGATGTAGTCTCAGGGAAATCTTGAGACAGAAAACTGTTTTCACTACAAAATCATTGTGTGAAATTTCTCTTCAGAAATGGCTGCACCACAGGCTGTCGAGAAGCCTTCCCTGTTCAGGTATTGCACGAGGTGCAATAAGAAACCAGTTTACATGAAAGACCCACACAAAAATGTAAAATTTCTAGTGTGGGCCAGTCAAACTGGGCCACCATTTTGGCCAATGTGGACCAGTTTGAGTTACTTAACTATGCAGTTAGTAATTTTGACCATTGTTGCTGAATATATCACAATTTACTTACATTTTAACCAGTGCTCCAGATAAGATTTTACGCATGATATTTCAAATTGGAGAGTAAATGCAATTTCAAGAGTAAAAATGAGTTTTCTCCTCTGCAAGAGAGTAAAACGTATCCAACATACACCCAATGCATACGTAAAATCGGACTTTTAAAATCGGACCAGTAGACCAAAAGAGTTGTAGATCAAAGTTGTCTGGCTTGCCTTTAACCATTTTATTACACTTGTGGAAAATATTCTGCCATAAAATAACTTGTAAGTACGTGCTACATACACAGCTTCATTTTCAAAATTCTAGACCCTAGAAACTGTTAAGTACTACTATAGATATAGACTAATGTATTGCTTGCAGAGGGAGTGAGTAAGCAAGTGTTAGCATATGATTTACTTACAGGAACTTGGACACATAATCTCAGCAACAGTCACAACCTGCTAAGCTACCTTCCCTGCTGTCTGCTGCAGGAAATTAATGTGGATCCCCACATTGTGTACAAAACCAAAAACATGATTCTGGCAATTACAGTTGGGAAGAAATGCAGACAAGTGCATAAGTTGCAGACTGGTTCCAAATTCCTGCTTCAACACTAAAGTTTGTGATCCTGGGCAACTCATTTTGCCACTGTGCCTTTTTAGCAAAAAAAGAAATGTCTATAAGAGAGATATAACCCTGTTTTACGGTGTAACAGCATGCTGTAATGTGCATACCCAAGCACCATCTGAAACGCGTGCACACCCACCCATTAGTTGTCAAAAGCCTGAATTTACCTAAGATTTAAAGACCTATTGGAGCCACTTTCCATTACTCACATGAAGCCAGTAATAGAAAATGGGTGCACCCATGCATCAGTGGCTTAACCTGTTTACTGAAATAAAACATGTTTTGTGTCCTACATCTCTCCAGGCCTACTTCTATGCTTCCCGGGCACCCACCACATCCCCTCCGCTCCCCTATGGGCAGTAAATTCTTCTTCTGCAGCATGACCGCTCCTTGTTAATGCAGAGCTGTCGCTTTTGGAGTTCATGGTTTCCTGGTTTCGAGGTCCAATCTAAAATTTCCCCACGGCTCCAATAGCACATGGCCCTCTCCCGCCATGGGTCAACTTGCACTCCCCCCAAGCCAAGGATAAAATATTAAAGGAATGGTTTGCCACCAAAAAATGTTATTGGCCAAAAAGATGGGCAATAATAAAAATATACTGGCACTTTTTTTTTTTAAGTCCCTATGTAGTAAAATTTTGAGCAATTGAAGCTCAATATTTACAAAAGCAAGCACATGGGGGGCATCCATTTTGTGAAATGGGCCAAGCACCACAAGTCCACGGGCACCGGGAGCGCGGAAAGGTCGGGCTCTTCGGCTGCCAGGCAGGGGGCAAATTCCCGGGCACATTCAACCACGAGCCAGCGCTCTGGTTCGGGGAAGAGAAAGTCCGAGAACCCGGGTAAGCTGCTGGAGCGGCCCGGTCGATCTCGAAGGGGGAGCGAGGCGCTGACCCCCCCCCCCCCAAGGCGAAGGCCCAGGACGCACCTAAGGTGGTGAGGGCTTTGATCCAGCCGGCAAAGGCCTCTATCGAAGTGGTCGCTGCAACCCTGGCGAAGCCGGCTGAGACTACGCCAGTGGAAACGGACTTTGGGCCCCGAGTATCCCTGCCACCGCGGAGGGAATCCTCTTTCCAGCCCATCGTGAAGTCCTCGGTGGAAAAAGAGGGGGGGGCGGGGCGGCAGTGGCCATTACAGACTCGGAATCAGCCTCTGAGGAGGAACTGGTAGAAACCGAGAAGGGCCTCAACGAGAGGTTCATAGGCCTCAACGAGAGGTTCATGAAGGTTCGATCCCAGGGGACGGTTCCCACTGACGTGATCGAAGATAGCGACGAAGAGGGCCCAGTGGAGCGGCCATCCCTTCCGTCATAGCCATTACGCAGCCAGGATAGCTCGGTGGCCATTTTGTTGGCGATCCAATTCTTATGTACCGAGATTACCACGGACCCTGATGGAGGCTCCAGAACCAGGCCTGTCGGGGAAACCCTCCGAACAAGCGGAGGAGAGGCCACCCCTCTCCGCCCTTCGTGCCCGCGAGGCCGGTGGACCCCTCAACCCCCTCGCCGGACCCTAGAGAGGATACGGCGACGAATACAGTGACGGGGACGGACGACGACGATGGCGATGACACAGCGGGCATCCCGTCATCCCCCTGCCCCCACCCCCCTCTCCCTTAGGCTTCTCCAGCTGACGAAATTGGCTCCTTTCACGCCATGATATCCAGGGCATTCGAGCTCTTCCAGCTCTACCCTGAAGAACAAAAAAAGGAAGCATTTCTTTACCAACGACGAGAGGCCAAGAGGAAGACTGTCCTTGCGGTGCCTTTGCTCGACATCTGGGACGAGGGGCTTGCTGTCCTCAAGAACCCTTCCACGACACCCGCCAAGAGGGACAGGTACGAGAAGAAGTACCAAGTCCCTGATGCCGCCCCCTTGTGCCTCAGGGCCCAGCCCACACCGGACTCTGTCGTCTCGGCAGCGGTTACGAAGAAAGCAGCGGGTGCGGCAGCTTCAACTTCAACTTCCCCTCCGGACAGCGAGGGCAAGAAGTTGGACTCCATGGGACGACGTCATCTCGGCGGCGACGACTATTAAGGCGGCCAATGCCTTAGCGATTGTGGCCTGCTACGACAGGGAGCTCTGGTTCAAGATAGCTCCCCTGCTAGACTTCCTACCTGACGACAAGAGGGCGGAGGCCCTCCAAATTCTGCAGGAAGGCGAGGTGGTGTCGGATCACGCCATAATGGTGGCAACAGACATTGCCGATACGGATTTCGCCAACTGGGCAACAGAGTTTGCCTCCGACAACGGGGATGGCTCAAGGCGACAGACTTTTGCCAGGACGTCTGTTAGGGAGAATTCTCTGTTTAGGCTGAATTTCCCTACCTAGTGAGTCCCCCAGCAGCTTTGCTGGATTTCTGGGGTTTATTTTTTTCTCCTGCCAAGAGTGAGACTCTTTTACCCTCACTCTTGGACATGTTGAACTGTGTTATCTTGGACAAACCTTGTGTTGAATGGGCTATGGGGTCTTTTACTCCATAGGGCCTCATGTATTTTTGTGATGTGGGTTACACAGCACCCTCTGTGCCGTGACCCAGGGGTGTCCTAGGGACTCCCCAACATAGACTCCATACCCTGGGACTGACTACTGTCTCCCAGGGCATGTAAAGTCACCAAAGACTTTGCTAGTCTTGAATCCTGAACAGAACCAGTACAAACCATCATATTGTGGACGTACTGGCTGGGGCAATTCGATTGCCCCAGGGTCTGTTAGTCGAGGGGGCACGTCTCCGTCCCCCCTGATCGAGTTTTGGCTGGTGGCAGTGGAAACTACGTTTTATATTCGACCGCGAATATTTTCCTATGGGATTTCCCATTGTTTTAGGCTAACACATTTAATTATTTATTTACGGTAGCCTTAAACATACCGCCGGTTTATATATTTATTTTTATAACTCCGGTTGGGACTTTTTGCCAAAACTTGATTCTAAAATGGCGTTGGTGTTCGCCTCTGTAACTCTGACCCAAAGTGGAGCCCTTTGTTCCACTTTTGGCGGGCTTCTCCACAGAAGCCCTCCAAAGTGGTGCCACTCTGTCTGGGGTACTTAGGAGGGGTGGAGGGGGATTTAGGCACCCTGGACTGAGTTACCTTGGTAACTCAAGTCGCACTCCGTCCTGATTGGCCCAAGTGGTGAGCCGCCCGGCTCACCACTTAGCATGTTTGAGTGACAGCTAGGCTGGGTGAATGGGGGTTTGCTGCATAAAAGCAGGGCTTTGGGGACTGGAACTTCAGAAGTCGCCACAGGACCAAGAATCCGACGAGGGAAGAGCTGAGCCGACCTGCTTCGACGACACCACCCGGTGGAGCCCTGCTGAACCGTCTCACCACTTTTCCCGACGACCGAGGAGAACTCTTAACAGAGTGGCTCCTTCCCTTGACTGGTGGGGACAACCAGTTTTCGCCTTCTTTTCGCTTCTCGAGGTATCTCGTGGCCGCCTTGCCAGTGCCAAGCACCCCGGCAACCGGAACCCCACCACTTTTACCCCAACCACGAAAGTCGGTACAACCCTTCAACCGGAGGACTCCGCGGCTGGTTTCTTCCCGGGCAGTGCAACGACCCTCTTCTTCTGCTCTTCAGCGAGAACTTCTTCTCCCCTGACCGACGTCGAGCCCTGCTGCCACTGCCTGGAACAACTGCCACCGCTGGAGGATCCTTTCCGCTTAAGGTACCGTGTTCCGCCTGGCTTCCCTTGCGACCGACTGTACGGGGTAGATTTAGCCCCCGGCTTTCGAACCTGGGAGTGCCTGGGACACCCTGGCTAAACTTTCTAAGCCACTCTACACTCTTTCTAACTCTTTGCAAGACTTTGAATCCCTAATAACAGTGTGATCTTGGGCACATTTTTCGCTCCGGCTACTCTAAGAGTGGGCCCTGCCTAGTGACTTTTGCTCACCTGTGACTTTGTGCTTCTTTGAGCCTATTGCAAGTGTTCTGGATCTTAGAGTGGTGTGTTTAACCCATTTCTGTTTCTTTTTACCCCTTTCCTTAACCTACTAGAGTGTCATCTAACGTTAAGCGCTCACCTCTGTTTTAATTATGTGGTGTTAACTTAGAGTTGTCTAGATAGGAGTAAGGGTTGAAACTGCTTTCATCATAACTGTGTTTGAAGTGTTTTTACTATACTTTGCTAGAGTGTTTTCAACTTATGTGTGTTTTATAAATAAATAACTATATACTTTTGAAACCAAGCTCTGGTCAGTGTTTGCTTGTGCTATTGTGTCTGAGGACATATTGTGTATACTTTGCATACTGCCTAACTCTTCTTGAGGGAAGTCTGACTGCTCAGCCACAGCTACCAGGTAAATCTGGGTGGTACGGACTGCTACCAAGTGGGTTTACTGCTATACCTGTAGTCTTAAATCTTTTGCAGTGTTCCCCAAGGGAACTGCACAGGTTTCTGCCTAACAACGTCCAGACCAGAGTGTTGGATATGCCGTTCGACGGCAACAACCTTTTTGGTAAGGCGGTGGACAAGTCTCTCCAGGCCATCAAGACCGACTCAGAGATGGCCCGGGCCGTAGGGGTACTTCAACGACGGCCCTTTCGGAGCTCCGGAGGCAGACAGGGTGCCTCTAAAGGATCCAGCGGTGGCTCTTCCACTTACCGCCAGGCGGCCCGCTCCTCTTCCCAGGAGGCCTACAGAGGTTGCGGCAAGCAAGGGGGATCCTGCCGTCGTCGGCAAGGCCGCCTCCAAGGCCGCCTCCAAGCAAGACTAACCCAGCTGTGTCGTCGGGCCCTCACCGAAGCACCCCGGTGGGAGGCCGGCTGACTAAGTTCGTCGGCGTGTGGGAGTCCATCTCCACCGACCGTTGGGTGCTGGACACCCTGGCCAACGGGTACTCGTTGGAATTCCAAAAGAAGTGCCCTTGCATTCCTCCCGTGGCCAGGAAGGAGAATCGCGTCCCTCAACTGCTGTTGGAGGTAGGGGCGATGCTCAAGGGTACCATCGAGCTCGTCCCCAGGAGGCTCCGGACTGTACTCGAGGTACTTCCTCGTCAGATAGAAGACAGGCGGTTGGCGCCCCATCCTGGACCTGCGTCGGTTAAACAAATGCATCAAGGCGCAGAAATTCAGGATGGTCACCCTCCAGCACGTGCTGGGACAGCTGGAGGAGGGCGACTTCCTATCGTCGTTGGACCTGGAGGATGCTTACTTCCACATCCCCATTCTAAAAGGGCACAGGAAGTTTCTCAGGTTCGTGGTTCAGGGACGCCACTACCAATTCAGAGCCCTACCGTTCAGATTAAAGTCGGCACCCGGGGTATTCACCAAGTGCCTGGCACCAGTGGCGGCGCAGCTGCACCTGCAGGGGATTCACCTCTACCCCTACCTGGACGACTGGCTAATCCGGGGAAGGACAAGAGAACTCGCCGTCGAACACACAGCGAGGACCGTCCGGCTGCTCACGGAACTGGGGTTCGCCATCAACTACCCCAAATCCCTCCTGGTTCCGTTGCAAGTAGCACTGTTTCTGGGAGCGAAGCTCGATACAGTGGGACAATTGGCCTCCCCGTCAGAGGAGAGGACGAAGACCATCCTGGGAAGATGCTGCGCCTGCTAGCCACGGACGTGGCCAGGGTGAAGTCCATCAAGTCCCTCCTCGGGATGATGTCCTCATGCATCTATCTTGTACCCCATCGCAGACTTTGGTTTCTGGCGAGGGGCTGCTTCGAGGACAGGATCCCTTCTCGACGAGGAGTTCGTCGGGCGATCCTATGGTGGGGTACCCGTGCTCACCTCACTACAGGCAGAGACTTTCAAATCCCGGCGTTTCAGGAGACGGTGGCGACTGACGCCTCTCTGAAGGGTTGGGGGGCCCACACCGGAGATCTCCACGCAAGAGGCCTTTGGCTCCCGGAGGAGAGGTCTCTCCACATCAACATTCTGGAGCTCCGAACAGTGTTCTGGGCGCTCAAGTCGTTCCTTCTGTCCCTCAAGGACAAAGTGGTGAGGATCTTCACCGACCACACCACCACGATGTTTTACATACGGAAGCAGGGGGGCACCAGATCCCCAGCCCTATCAAAGGAGGCCCCGGATCTGTGGCACTGGGCCGTTGCCCAGGGGATGTTTCTGGTTCCCTTCGACTTGGCAGGAATAAAATACACCATCGCCGACTCACTCAGCAGGGAGCTGCGCTCGTGCCACGAGTGGGAACTACGTCAGGACCAGGTGGATCGGCTCTTTCGACGATGGGGCAAACCCCGTATCGACCTTTTCGCGAACGGCGACAAACTCAAAGTGCCAGAGGTTCGCCAGCAGGTTCCCGCAACCGAGGAGCATGGGCGATGCTTTCTCGTTCCCCTGGGACGGCCTGTTTCTTTACACGTTCCCTCCATTGCCGTTGCTGCTCCGCCTCATCAACCAGCTCAAGAAGTCCAGGTGCAGAATGATCCTCGTCGCACCAGCGTGGCCGAGGCAGATCTGGTTCCCAGACCTTCTGGACTTGTCAACGTCCCCACCAGTCAAGCTGCCGGCGGACACGGATCTTCTCTCCAGAGACGGGGGAACCATTCTCCATCACGACCCACAGTCGCGGAACTTGCAGGCTTGGCTCCTGCAGCACTAGAGTTTGGAGGGTACGATATCCCGGCTGACTGCAGAGAGGTTCTTGCAAAAGCCAGGGCATCCTCAACTCTTAAGTGTTACGGTCATAAGTGGAAGAGGTTCTCTGTCTGGTGCCGTGCACAGATTTACCATCTGTGGATTACGGCCCCTCAAGTACTGCCGTACCTACTGTCGCTGGCCAAAGCTGGACTGGCACACGCCTCCATCAAAATACATCTGGCTGCAATCTCCCGATATATCAGGACTACGGTACGGGCGTCCTTGTGGTCTCATCGCCTGGTGAAGGAATTTATGAAGGGACTATTCCGATCGTTCCCGCCGGTGAAGGATCCTGCCCTGGCGTGGGAGCTTAATGTGGTTCTGACCAGACTCATGGGGTCCCCATTCGAGCCTAGTCATTCGGCGCCTTTGAAGTCCCTGTCATGGAAGACGGCCTTCCTTGTGGCCATCACCTCCGCACGATGAGTGGGAGAGATCCAGGCCCTATCTTGCAAGCCTCCATACTTTGACTTTTCATGACACGAGGGTGGTGCGGAGGACGCACCCCTCCTTCGTGCCCAAGGTGCCATCGGACTTCCTCCTCAACGAGCCCTTGGTGATACCAGTTTTCTTCCCGTCGCCTTCGACGCTGGCCGAGAGGACTTTGCACTCGCTGGATGTAGCTAGAGCGCTGAAGTTCTACGTGGACCGCAGTTTTCGGAAGACATCATAACTGTTTGTGAACTTTGGGTCTGTGAATCAAGGGAAGGCTCTCTCGAAGACTTCCATTTCCAGATGGCTCTCCGGATGCATCATGCACTGTCACCGGTTGGCAAACTGACCGCTGCCCGGCCGTCCGAGCCCATTCGACCAGAGCGATCGCTGCTACTACGGCATTCCTGTCTGGTGTGCCCCTGCTGGACATCTGCAGGGCTGCTACTTGGAGGTCGACGCACACCTTCACAAGATTCTACTGCGTCGATCGGGACTCCAGGGAGGAGTCCAGGGTCAGCCAAGCAGTGCTGCGCAACCTGTTCGCCTAAGGTGAGCCTGCTGAGGATGAAAGAGATGCTTAATGTTGAGCCTTTGCCACCTCCCGTGGTTGTGCATGTGTATACTGCTATGTATTCTTTTATTCATGAGCATGTGAATCCATGCCAGACACCATGCTGGAGAAGGAACAAGTCACCTGTAACTGTTCTCCAGCATTGGTCTCTGACATGGATTCACATGCAAACCCTCCCACCTGCCCCTCTACGGCTCTTCACATAGTCATACTGCCACTTTGCGTGCTACCAAATCTGAGGATGGCTGCCAGAGGCGGGGCTTAGGGAGAGGGCAGTGATTGGCTGGGGGCAGTATGACCCAGAGATCAGTGATTGGTTACTACTTAGAAAGACAGATCAGAAACAAAACTGATACTGATTTTTTTTCTTTACTGAGGATTCCCAGCCGGATGGGGAATATTCATGAGCATCTGAATCCATGCCAGACCCATGCTGGAGAACAACAGTTACAGTTAAGCAACTTGTTCCTTCCCCTCAATGCCACCCCGGTGGGGGGGGGGGGGGGGGATTCAAGGGTAAGCCAGTTCTTCCAGCGCTGGCAATTACATCGAACAAATGTAGGGTCACACCTTAGAATTTCTAGACCAACCTTCTTCCCTGCCTCCAACTTCGTGCAGGGTGCATATGTTAAAGTAAACCATGTCTGAGGTGCAAAAACTACTCCAGAAGGCAGCGGTAGAACCAGTGCCGTACTCTGAGGGGAAAGGGTTTCTACTCCTGCTTTTTCCTCATCAGAAAGAAAAACGGTCCATGGAGGCCCATCTTGGACCTGAGGGCACTCAACAAATTTATCAAACGCATAACATTCAAGATGGTGGCTTTACAAGGGGTGTTACCTTGGTTTAACAAGCACGACTTCTTGGCCACTTTAGACTTGGAAGACGCGTACTTCCATGTGCCGATCCATCCAGCACACAGTTCCTCAGGTTCACGGTGGGAGAGCTTCATTTTCATTTTCGAGTGCTCCTGTTCGGGCTAAAATCAGCACCAAGAGTTTTCACATAATGCTTAGCGCCTATCGCTGCAAGTCTCAGGAGGGCAGGAATGGTAATCTTTCCTTACCTGGACTATTGGCTGATCAAAGCAAGTTCCGCCGAAGGGCTCGCTCAGCAGTGTCAAGGACTATCAACCTTCTAAAAGAGTTAGGTTTTTCCATAAACCACACGAAGACCTGCCCCGTTCCCAGCAAAAGGGCTCTTTCTGGGAGCCAAGCTCGATATCCGTATTCCCAGGGTGAGGCCATTAACAGAAATGATAGCAGCCATTCTACGCTCAACATAGAGCTTCCTGGAGAAAGACGGCATCTGTACGCTCTTACAAATCCCTTCTGGGCATGATGTCATCGGGCATATTCCTCATACCAAACTGCAGGCTACGCTTGAGACTGGTTCAGGGGGCCCTGGACCACCAATGGAAACATGCTCTCTGCTGCTGGGAGGACATTGTCCAGATTCGATCGACGTTGCACAAAGCTCTTTGATGGTTGAATGTTCTGAGAAATCTTCTACAGGGGATGCCATTCCAAGCACCAACATCAACCCTTCTGCTGAGGACGGACGCTTTCTTATCGGGCTGGGGCGCTCATCTTGCGAACCTCCAAACCAAGGGCACTTGGTCGACACAAGAGTCCCAACATCACATCAATGTGTTAGAGCTCAGAGCCATAAGGTTGGCGTTGAAAGCCTTCCTACCAGTGATAGCTGGCCAAGTGCTTACAGTCCAGACAGACAATACGACCTCCATGCACTACACAAACAAGCAGGGAGGCACAGGGTCAGGAGTCCTATCACAGGAAGCCCAACAGCTGGGCATGGGCCTTGCCACCATGGAGTGCAAATCAAGGCAGAGCATCTTCCGGGATAGGACAATGTCTTAGCGGACAGAATAAGCAGGGAATACACGAGTGGGAACTGGATGAAAAGGAAACGCAACAGATTTTTGCCTTATGGGGCCACCCGCATATCGACCTTTTTTACCACCAGGAACAACAAAGTGCAAGAGGTTTGCCTCAAGATACCCGGAGTACCAATCACTGGAGACGCGTTCTCAGTGAATTGGACGGAGAAGTTCCTCTATGCCTGTCCTCCCATTCCCCTCATGGCTAGGGTACTTCGCAGGGTGAAAGAACATGATTGTTCTATGATCCTAATCGCACCGGATTGGGCGCGGCAAGTCTGGTACCCGATTCTGAAGCATCTATCCCGTCGGCCCCTGATTCACCAAGATGCATCAATATCTGTTGAGGCAACAGAACCACAAGGGTAGCCTTGAAGGACATATGCAGAGCCGCCACGTGGAGCACTCTGCACACCTTCGAAACGCTACTGCCTGGCTGAAGACGCCAACAAAGAAACTGCAGTTGGACAGGCAATGCTCCACCATCTCTTTGCATAAGGTAGGACCAGCCTCCTTTCCCGAGGTATGTAACCGTTGTGTTGCTGCATGGTAAAGGTTTGATCAGAAATGTTTTTTCTGTATTTATGCATATATGTAATGATGGTGGCATGTTTAACTGCTTGGTATTCTATTCAAGCATCTGAATCTATGAAAGATCCAATGCTGGAGAAGTCTTAGTTACTTACCTGTAACTGTATTTCTCCAGCATTGGTATCTTTCATAGATTCACATGCGCCCGCCCGCCTCCACCGAGAGGCTGCTCCTATGCTTGGCATCCTCCATAATGTAACATCTACTGTTCAAAATCTGAAGATGGCTTCCGGGGGCAGAGCTTAAGCCCTGCCACCTCATTGGTTGGGGCAAAAAAAAACAATCAAAGTGAGGTGGAGGGACTACACAATAGAATGGCACATAGAGTACAATGGGCTATGTATATGCACTGCTAGTTGGCAGTGTATGTATATTAAAAAAATGTTTTTAAACATTATCATCGAGGATTCCCAGTCTGACGGGGAATATTCAAGCATGTGAATCTATGAAAGATACCAATGCTGGAGAAATAGTTACAGGTAAGTAATTAAGACTTATTCATGAGCATGTTAATGCATGCCAGACCCCCATGCTGGAGAAGGAACAAGTTCTTTACCTGTAACTGTTGTTCTCCAGCATGGGTCTGGCATGGATTCACATGCGAACCCTCCCGCTTACCCCTCTGCGGCTCTTCTCCTGGTCCTAATGCCACTTTACGTGCTACCAAATGTGAAGATGGCTGCCAGAGGAGGCCCTTAGGTAGTCGGTAGTCATTGGCTGGGGGAAGTATGACCCATAGACCAGTGATTGGTTGTTAGGAGAAAGACAGTTCAGAAGTGAAACAAACTGATTTTTTTCTTTAGCGAGAATACCAAGGATGACGGAATGTTCATGAGCATGTAAATCCATGCCAGACTCGTGCTGGAGAACAGCAGTTACGGGTAATTAACTTGTTCCTTCCCACGTTCACACACCTCTTGTGGCAATGTGGACTGAGGGAAGGCTATATTCTCAAAAGGGGATGGAGGCATCTCTTAACTGGTCCTGTTTTTACCTTCATGATTGTGTTGGCTTTTGCCTCTGCTCATAATTGTACTCCTGTTCGGCAGAAGTCAGTTGGTCAGTCAAAAACCAGGGATATGCTCACACCACTGCTGGGTAAGATTTTGATATCCATGATAAATCTTCCTGCACTCTGTCAACCCCAGAACTTTTTGCTTTACTGGTGGATTATTTTTCCCTTTAAATCAGTGATTGGGAACCTTTTACTTTTTTATGGGTGTCCTTTTAAGACTCTATATAGTGTTTTTACTTTATATCCTCTGATAGCTTTTGGCAGATACTGCCTATTTCTGGGTTTCCTGTGGGGCTTCCCTTTTAACTTTCTCTGGCTAACCCTTTGAGAACTACAGTTCCCAAAGGTAGAAAGGATCTTTGGATCCCTTTTTACATTTTATTAGGTGAGACCAGCAGCCCAACCATATGTGGAGTGCTGGGGAGATACTGGGTATCCCCTTCTCATTCTAAATGTAACATTTGTTACAGGGACAAACTTGACTTGAATTTATTTTTGTGTTCCACAGTACAAATGTACTTTTAACACATTATATAGAAAATATACATAAAACCAATGATACATAATTAGATCATACAATTCAATACCAAATTCCCATTTCATACACTTCACCAAACAGCACATGAATAAAGATATTATCCCAAAAGAGGCTAAGACTTAAAGTATTGCAGCATTCTTTCAAAATTCTAAAACATGAATACACAGACTCAGTTCATTGCAATTTAAAATTCTCCTCCGCAAATCTTCAGATGAGTACCTTCTCCCAGAGAAAGCTTGGATTCTAAAAATTTGCTAAATTGGGACACCCAACACATAGGTTCCTCAAAGTCTCAATCTCAGCCTTGCAGTGGCGGCATAGTCTTTGTTCTTGTGGAATGTTAAGGCGCCTGCCCACTATTTCATTGGTTGGAACCAAATTCAACCTGATTCTTAATAATTGAGACCTGAAACTCCTTGAAAGGTGTCTTTCAAATGGAGGGTGAGCACATTAAAGCTTTTACAAGTCCACCCAAAATGGTCCCCAGAACATTTAGCATCCATAATCCTAGATCTCATGTTTGACCAGATGTACCTACACCATCTTAACTTGGCCACTTTTGGTGTTAGGCCAAGTTGTTCGAGTGAGATTTCTGCACATAGAAGCATTGATTTACAACTTAAAACCCAGTCGGTAAGGACTCTGGAGCTGCCCTGTAACCTTACCAGGTTGACTTTAATAGCTGGTGGCAGTGAACCTTTACCGTGGGCTGTTTCCACAGCCCTGGTAAAGGCACCCAAGAGTGCTCATTTTACAAAATGGCTGCTGTGGTCTTCTTTTCGTCATTTGTGTTCCTTGTTCTTTCTTCCCCTGACACATTGGGCAGTAAAATCCTTAGTTAACTTTATGTTCGGCGGGAATCGTGTGGTATCCCCGCCCAGACTACAGAGTGTCTGTGATGGTAGGAAGTGAGAGAGAAGTCCAAAACTCTGCAGCCCTTTGTCTTCCAGCCTGACTGCGAGAATCCAGTCCAAACTGGGATGCTGGCTGTCCTGAAAGGACTGCCAAACCCCCCCGCCCCCCCAAGTTTAAATGTGTTTTACAAGAATTCATGTAGTAACCCTGTGGAAGACTACACAACCCTTTTCCTCTTGGTATTGGGTAACCCACCTATTGGTATAGGCCTGTACTACACAAGTTGGTAGTGTGACTGAGCAGCCAGGCCTATCGAAAAAGGGGTAAATGTGAGCTGTAGCAATAAAATCCACTAATGCAAGTACCAAAAACACTTGCACTCTAGGTTTCTAGTTAAAATAATTATTGAACAGTCTTTTTAAATGATCATTCTTTAAAAAGGGCAATATATGTAGCAATCAATTACACTTTAAACTACTGGTTCAGAATTATCACAAAACTTGTAGATACTTTTTAGAGCTGATTCTCACACACTTCCTACACCCTGAGGTGACTTCATTAACTAGGATAGTAATGGCATTTATAGATCAGGTGATATGGTTCTCCTTGCCGGACAGCCAGCTGACCAATCACTTAAGAGTGCATTTGTGATGCCTAGAAGATTAACCACAGAGTTTCGGCACCTCCTTCGCTTCCTGCCCCCACCAGACACCCTTGAGCCAGAGGCAGGCTTCACTCGTGAATCCCGCCAAAGGCAAAATGAACAAAGGGACCAAACCTGGTTTGGTGTGCAGAGTAAATATCAAGAAGGACCTTTCCACAAAGAAATGGTGAAAAGACTGGGGCCATCTTGATAAAAATGGCACCCTTGGGTGCTTTACTGCAGCTGCGAACGCAGCCTGCAGTAAATGCCCACCACAGTAGTTAAAAGTAAACCACTGCCACCAGCCATTCATTGAGCAAAGGGTAACAAACATTTTCCATGAGAAGCTAGACCAAGGGGATACTAAGTAACCCCTCCAACAGCCTATTGTAAGAAAGTGTGTACTCGGTCTCAGAAGTTACAAATGTAAGTAAAGTCAATTTCACTTTACTGCCCTTGGAAATAGAAGTTTATTTAGGATTAACCATGGAGAGGGACACCAGTTTGTGTTCTTGAATCTACAGCTACTGGAACTGAATTGACTCCATTTTGTATGCTTTCTTCAACAATCCCGTGCAGTGCAGGAGTCCCCCGACGTCCTCCCTCTTGTCCCCACGACTGAGGCTCAGTAACAGTGAGGTCTGCAGGAACTGCCAGGAACAGAAGTCTTCAGCTGCATCTTTCTCTTCATTGTAAGGTACTGTGAAAACCCGACCGAGAGAACTTGCCTCTCACTGCGAAAGTGCTTGGAACTTTGGCAACTTGCAGGACTAGTCAGTTTGTGACCAACATAGGACTATTTCTTTTACAAACTACTTCTGAGAACTTTGGCAAAGACTTTTCTGTTTAACTACCAGAACTGCTTTATCCTATACAAGACATTTGTCCATTGACTTTTGCCTAACCTATTGCATTAAATCGACTTCTCTGGTGAATTCAAACTATTTGCACTGTCTAAGAGTAACTGTAATTTTCGTTTTATTAACTTAAGCCTTTTGCACCTACTTCAACGTACTTTTAATGCCATTTTGCTCCTCCTTCAAAGTAGTTTAAATGCCTCAGACCCGTACTGTGAAAGTACTGAAGTATATTTTTGTGTGATCTAGATTGCCGCCTCCTAGTGAATGTTTTATAACTACTGTTGAATAAATTAATAAGTGTTTAACCAAAAAACCTTGAGTGTGTGAGTTTATTTGAATACTTGTGATTGTAAACCTCTGTGTAACATCCTTACAGCTCACATTCCCTCGTGAGATAAGCCTGGCTGCACAGCTACGCTACCAAAAACTGTGTAGTAAAGACTTATACCAAAGGTTGGTTTTGATTACACCTGTGGTCATAGTTGTGTAGTGGTTTCAAAGGGTACTGCATACAAACTCTGCCTAACAGAGTGGGGGGAGAAAAGGGTCTCGCTCTCGCCAGTTTAAAAATTCAAGTCCTCAAAATTCAGCAAAGTTGCTGAGGGTCTCCAAGGTAGAGAGGAATTGGCACATTTCTGAGAATTCTCCCAACATGGACTGGCGCTCATGAAGAACTCTTCTATGGCCCAAGCGAAGAGGAACCGTTTAGAGAAGAAGTACAGAGTGCCGGACTCTGCTCCTAAGTGCTTGCGAGCCCAATCGTCACTGGACTCTGGTTTCTGCAGCGGCCAAGAAGTCGTCGTCTGGCTCGCCGTCTTCGGCAGCATCCACCCCTCCTGACAAAGAGGGGAAGAATTTGGACACAATGGGAAGGCGAGTAATCTACTCTGCTGCGACGATTATCAAGGTTTCTAGCACCCCCGCTATCATAGCGTGCTTCTACCGGGAGCTGTAGTTCAAGCTTGCACCTCTGCTGGACTTCCTCCCCAACGATAAGAGGTCAGAGGCGTTAGAGATTTGACAAAAGAGCGAGGTGGCGTTGAACCACGCCATCACGGTGGCCACGGACATCACAGCTGTGGGTTTCCACCAGATGGGTGGCGTTTGCCTTCGCTGCCGTGGCTGGCTCAAAGCCAACAACTTTCGTCAGGATGTCCAGACAAGGGTTTTGGACATGCCCTTTGACGAAGACAATCTTTGCAGGAAGCCTGTGGATGAGGCCATTAAGGCAGACATGGAGACAGCACGTGCCCTGGGCACATTACAGCAGCGATGGCCGTCCTTTTGGTCCTCAGGAGCCAAGTCTCCCTGATCTTCGAATGGTTACGGTGGGGGCTCCTCTTACAGCCAACCCTGCCGATCCTCGATCCAAGAGAGCAAAAAGGGCTGCTCCAAGGCCTTCTGACGATGACTCTGTCGTCGCCAGGGACCCCAAGGCAGCCCGTCTATCTCCTAGCAAGAAAATACCAGTTAGGCCCCACCCCATGCGCTGTTAAGCAAAGTTTGAATGCAGTACCCTCTGGGAACACTGCAAGCAACTATGACTACAGGTATAGGCAACCCAACTTTTAGGCCGAAACCTGTGCAGTTCCCTCTGGGACCACTGCAAAAGATTTAAGACTACAGATGTTTGGCAGTAAACCCACTTGGTAGCAGTCTGTACCACACAGATTCACTTGGTAGCTGTGGCTGAGCAGTCAGACCTCCCTCAAGAAGAGTTGGGCAGTATACAGAGTATTCACAATAGGTCAAGAGAACACAATGGAACAAGTAAACACTGACCAGGGTTTGGTGTAAGAGATATAATTATTTATTTAAAACCACATCTAGAAAAACACACAGGCACCAATAGTAAGCAATTCAAAAACACGGTCACTAAAAGATATACACTCCCTTAAAAGACTATTAGACAAGTCTTAAGTAAAGCCCCACTTATTTTCAGACAGCGGTGAGCGCTTAAAGTAGATGGTACTCTAATAGTTTGTTTTTTTAAAAAGGAGAGAAAAGCAGAGAACACGTTGAAACAGATCCCAACACTTTTACAAGACCATGACAAGGGAGGAAGGCAAAGTAAAACCGTGAAGTTGGAGTTCAATAGGCCGGATCCACTTTCAGGGGATCAAACGAAATGTGTCCAAGGTCACACGGTTGCAGTACACAAAAGTCTTGTGATGGTTCAAAAAGGAGTTGGACCAAAGAAAGGGACCAGTTAGAGGGTCAAGGCGGCCAACCTAGTCCAGAAGGTTAAGGAGTTATTACCTTGTAGCAATCTTTAGAAAGGCAGGCCTGGCGGACACGGTACCTTAAAGTGGTGAGAAGACCCCAGCGGGGGCAGTTGTTCCTGGCAGCAGATGCAAGTCAGTGCTTCGTCCGGGGATGAGAGGATCTCGTCGTGGAGGAAGACAGGAGTCCGTTTCACTGCCAGGGAAGAAACCAGCCGCAGAGTTTCTTGGGTACAAGGAGCGGTCCGTTGATTCGTGGTTCAGTGTTGAGAGGCTATCCGGCCGCCGGGGTGCTTGGCACGGGCAGTTCGACCACAAACCGGTCTGGGGTGCGAAGAAGGAAAGTAAAACTGGTTGTGCCCACCAGTCAGGGGAAGAAGCCTATCCAGCCGGGAGATCTTCTGTCGTCGGAAGTGGTGAGTCGGTTCCGCAGGGCTCCACTGGTGGTGACGTCGTGGTAGGTCGGCTCAGCTTCTCCCTCGTCGGATTCTCAGGTCCTGTGGCGACTTCTGAAGTTCCAGTCCCCAAAGCCCTGCTTTTATGCAGCATACCCCCAGTCACTCAGCCTAGCTGTCAATCATGCTAAGTGGTGAGCCGGCCGGCTCACCACTTGGGCCAATCACACAAGAGTGTGACTTGAGTTACCAAGGTAACTCAGTCCAGGGTGCCTAAACCCCTCCCACACCCCATGTGGTACCCAGAGTGGGACAAATTTTGGAGGCTTCTGTGGAGAAGCCTGCCAAAAAGTGGAACAAAGGGCTCGACTTGGGTTGGAGTCACAGAAGAGAACACAAACGCCATTTTAGAATAGTGTCCTGGCAAAAAATACCAACCGGCGAATTAATATTAAATAAATAAACCGGCGGTATGTTTGAGGCTATGAGAATGAAATCATTAAAGTTGGTAGCCTCGAACAATGGGAAAATCCCACAGGAAAATATTTGCGGTCGAATATAAAAAGTAGTAGCCACTGCCACCAGCCAAAACTCGATCAGGGGGGACAGAGACGTGCCCCCTCGACTAACTGACCCCGGGGCAATCTAATTGCCCCGACCAGTACGTCCACAATATGATGGTTTGTACTGGTTTCTGTTCATAATTTGGGACTAGTAAAGCCAATGGTGACTTTACATGACCTGGGAGACAGAAGTCAGTCCCAGGGTATGGAGTCTATGGTGGGGTGTCACTATGACACCCCTGTGTCACTGCACAGAGGGTGCTGTGTAACACACATAGTAAAAAATACATGAGACCCTATGGAGTAAAGGACCCCATAGCCCATAAAACACATTAACAGTCAAAGGAACACCATAATCATGTCCAAGAGTGGGAGAAAGAGTCTCACTCTTGGCAGGAGAAAAAAAACAAACTCCAGAAATTCAGCAAAGCTGCTGGGGGACTCACTAGGTTAGGAAATTCAGCCTAAAGAGAGAATTCTCCCTAACACCAACCTTTGGTATAAGCTTGTGCTACACGTTTTGGTAGCGTGTTGAGTAGCCAAGCTTAGCTCAAGAGGGGAAATATGAGCAGTAGTGGAGTTACAAAAAGATGCACAGTTATAGGTATTCAAATAAACTTTTACACTCGAGGTTTCTTGCAGAAACAATTAATGTTTCCGTCAGTTATAAAGCCTTCTTTAGAAGGGAGCAATATACTAGTAACACAAATACACTTCAATACTGTACACTGAGTTTCTGGATCAGACGAGGCCCTTTTGGGATGGCCCACACACAACCTACACCCACAGGTGACTTCAGTAACAAGGATGCTGGGGACATTAATACCTTACTGTTGGCATACAGAATACTCTCAATATTTTGTAAAAGGCAACGGTTATCAGAACACAAGAAATGACAAATTCTTAAGCGGGGTAAATACTTTCAGATAGCAAGAGAAGTCATTCAATTCCATAGGCTAAGCCAAAGTCAATAGGCAAAAGTCTTTGTATAGGATGCAGAACTTTAGGTAGGTAAATGGAAGTCTTTGCACAAGGTCTTATTGTTCTTTGTCAAAAAGAACAATCGAATATAGGGTCACAAACTGATTAGACTTGAGTTGCAGAAGTTACAAGCACTTCCACAGTAAGAGGCAAGTTCTTAGACGTGTATTACAGTACCTTGGTGAAGAAGAAAAGATGCAGCTGAAGACTTCTGTTCCTGTGCAGCACTGCAGATCTCACTGTCCCTGTGCCTCAGTCGTGGGCACAAGAGGGAGGGAGGGAGGATGGTGGGGGGGGCCGTGGAGGGGGGGAGTGGGAGAGGGGAAGTGGGAGGGAGACTCCTGCGCTGCACTGTTGAAACTGACAACCGGCAAACTTTTCTTTCAGTGGCTTTTTTGCATTTCAGCTCCTTGCGGTACAGCAAATCACAAGAAGTGCGGTGTTCCGCTCACCTGGTATCCACGGGGACGCCACCAAGCCCTGGTTGGATGATTTGCACTCTCGAACCCTCTCCCGGTCCCTTGGTAAGGCCTATGGTTAAAGATGGGTCCTAATATGGTAAAAGGTGGATTCTCTGTCCTGCTCCTTGTGGCAGGGGTGCGCAGATGTGGGGGGCGAGCAGCGACCAAGTTACTTCACTGGTGCAAGCCCCCTTGTGGGAATCAAGGCCTGCTGCGAATCCATAGGTTTGCTACTTTACAGTCTTTACATGCAGTTTTTATGTTCCTCTTGGTTCGAATAATGTCTTGCTTCTTTCCTTTTAGGTATGGAAAGGTATTTTGGTGTTGTCCTGTAGTTTGAAGATGAGCATGGGCCGGTAGACGGAGGCGTGGTGTGCACGATGCTGTCCGGTGAGTAATGCGGGATGCGCTGCGCTGTTTCGCCTTTTATATTGCTAACCTGTGTCTTTTCTCTCCTTGCAGGTTGCAATGTTCCTCGCCGAGCGCCATAATGTTCCAGCAATGATACTGACCAGCAAATGACTACCCAGGTAAGAATTGTGTGGCTTTCTTCATTCGGGAGGAAACATGAGTAAACGTTTACTAATGCTGTCTTTCTCCTCTTTGCAGGTTATGGTATTCCAGGATGCTTGCGGTACCGGATGATGGAGTTCGTACCTTCAGGTGAGTGGAACTGAAGTCAGCAATGGATTGAAGACAGGATACTGTTCCAGCTAAGTTTCATAGTGTTCTTTCTCTCTCTTGAGGTCCTTGGTTTCAGGTAAACTGGCATCAAAGAACTGGACACGGTGAGCGTTCTGCTGCCCGCAGCAGAATAACGCAAAGCACGTTCTTCTGTTTGGGTGTGGTTTAAATAGTCTCAGGTAAAATGGTCCCAGGCCTGCCACACCCAAAGTAGTCCAGGTAAAGTAGTCCCAGGCCTGCCACACCCAAAAGACTAGACCGCATAGCTCAGTTCCTTGTAACTGAGCTATGTTTGTGCCTCCATGTTGGCTGATCCCCCCCCCCCCCCCCCCCCCCCCCCCCCAAGTTTAAATAGTCCCAAGTAAATAGTCCCATTCTAATGTTGGTCTTCATGATGGTTATGAGCCTGGCGCCAAAGGCGCCAGGACTGACTCCAAGAGTCTTAGATGACGTTTGTCTGACGTTTTAAGGCCTTTGACCTGGCCCTAACTGGAAGGCTGACTTGCCAATGTGGGCCAGGGGCAAGGGTCATGACATGCGGTTCCTTCCTGTCAAGGTGGACTTTCCTCACATCTGAGGTCCCGCACTCGACAGAGTGGGGTGGGGGGGGTAAGCGTCAGTCTTGGTCAGTCCTACTTCATGGGGGTCCGCAGGATCTTCCAAAAGCTTTAGGCCAGCTTACAAGAAACGCACACAATCTGGTGTCCCTCTCCCTGGCTCTACGGTTTCCTGCAGCAACTCTGAAATTGAACCAGCTCTGAGATGGGTGTCCAGGTGTCTTATTTGAGAGTTGATTGGTCCCACCAACTCAAAGGGAGAAGTCGTCCTTGCAGGGTCTTCTCTGTCGCTGCAAATTTGTCACTCGGACCTGCAGCAGGGCTTCAACGGGCAAACCAATGGTCCAGGAGTTGCAGCAGCCGTCCTCTTCAAGCTCTTCTATGGTTCCTTCGTCCAGTGGTCAACTCTGCTTTCCAAGCCAAAAGACTTGTCTTTTATTCAGTACACTCTCATTCATTCCAGCCTAGCTGTCACTCACCCAGCCGGGTGGCTGTCCTCCCTGTACAATCAGCCAGCCAATCACCACAGAGTGCATTTGGGTCTCCTAGGAGACTAAGCACAGGGAGTTTCAGGCACCTCCCTCACTTCCTGCCTACCCCAGACACTCTGGAGGCAGAGGCGGCCTTCTCTCAGAAACCCTGCCAAAGGTGAAATTGAACAAAGACCAAAACTGGTTTGGCACGCAGAGAAAAACTCGAAGGACCTTTCCACAAAGCGTTAAAAGATGATTTTGGGGGGTGGGGCTCTATTTTAACAAAGGAGGCTCTGCGCCATTTCGAAAAACATGGCTCCCGCGATTTAACGTTACCGGAGTTGCCAACAGTTTGCGGTCAGGGTAAATCATGGTATTTCATTGCAAAACCACTGCCACCAGCCATTCTGAGAGGAAAGGGTAACCTATAAATGCTACATGAGTAACGATACTAAGTAACCCCGCCAGAACTACTGTAAGATTGGGTGTGCTGGGTCTAGAATTTTACAGGACTAAGTGAAGTCCATTTCATTCCACTGTTCTGGGAAACAGTAGTTGCTCCCAGAGAAGGTATTTATACCTTGAGAAATCTGGCAGACTTCCCTGTGGCACTGCACTGAAGCTACTTTGTGGCACAATTGTAAAAGATGATGCCTATAGAGTTGTTTAATCTCCATAACCAAAAAGAAACCAACACAGAAAACACATTGAATTGAAAAGTTCAAAGTCCCAGAGCGGGAGGAATTGGCACATTTTTGTGAATTCTCCCTAACATGCACCCATGTGGGAGGCCGGCTGGCAAAGTTCGTCGGCGTGTGGAAGATCGTCTCCACCAACTGTTGGGTGCTGGATGCTCTCGCCCATGGACACTCTAGAGTTTCAATGGAAGTGTCCCCAAATACCACCGGTGGCCCGGCAGGAA
This sequence comes from Ambystoma mexicanum, assembly GCF_040938575.1. Classification (NCBI taxonomy): domain Eukaryota; kingdom Metazoa; phylum Chordata; class Amphibia; order Caudata; family Ambystomatidae; genus Ambystoma; species Ambystoma mexicanum. The sequence continues at coordinate 1,108,497,474 of NC_090931.1, forward strand.
AACCACGTCCCTTAGCTGCTGCTGGGGTTTCGGTCCATGCTAAAGAAAGGGTCAATAGAGCTAGTTCCAAGGCGACTCTGGTGTTCCGTAGTGTATTCAGTGTACTTCCTCATGCGGAAGAAGACTGGGGGCTAGTGGCCCATTCTCGACCTGGGACAACTAAACGAATACATAAAGTCCCAGAAGGACAACTGGAAGAGGGAGACTTTCGGTTGTTGGATCTGGAGGATGCGTACTTTCACATCCCCAGTCGCAAACAAAGTTTCTGCGCTTTGTCTTTCCGGGGAAGCATTACCAATTCAAGGCCCTTCCCTTCCGGCTGAAGTTAGCGGCCAGAGTCTTCACCAAGTGCCTCGTGCCGGTGGCGGCTCTTCTACGATTACAAGGGATCCAGGTCTACCCGTACTTGGACGAATGGCTCATCCAGGCCAGGTCTAGGTAAACCGCCGTTTACCAACCGGCAAGGACAGTCTGCATTATTCACTGAGAACCCCAGATCTGTCAGTAGGCAAAGTCCTGCTCGACTCCATCGCAGGGCGCTATGTTCCTGAGATCCCGGCTCAACAATGTCCTGCCTGATGTCACCGTCGGAAGAGGGTAGCCGTCGTCCTGGGCAAGGTGCAAAGGCTGCTAGCTCTGAAGATCGCTATGGTGAGGGCCGTCAAGTCTCTGCTAGGCATGATGTCATGGATTTATCTCATCTGACTCTGCAGGTTACGGATGTGCCCACTGCAGGAGTTCCTCTACGCCATTGGATCCAGATGTCAGGAAGCTTCCAGGACAGGATCATGCTCAACGAGGGGTTCCGTCGGGCAATACAGTTGTGGGGCGTGCACCCGTATCTGGCCAGAGGTGTGGATTTCCAGGCCCCACCGCAGGACGCTTCCCAGAAGTATGGGAAGCCCACACCGGAAGTCTTCACGCAAGAGGTCTGTGGCTGCTGGAGGAGAAGATCTTGCACATCAATGTTCTAGAGCTACGGGCAGTGTTTTGGGCTTTAAATCGTTCCTGCCGTTCCTCAAGGGCAAGGTGGTGCGGGTATTCAGACAATACCACCACAATGTTTTACATCAGGAAACGGGGGCACCAGATCCAATGCGCGTTCTCCAAAGAGGCGCAGGACTTTAGGCACTGGGCTGTTGTCAGGGGATGTTACTAATCCCGTTTCATTGGGCCAGAGTAAAGAACACTGTTGCGGACTCTCAACGGGGAGCTTTTCTCTTGCCACGAGTGGGTACTTCGGCAAAACCTAGTGGAGAACCTGTTCCGCAAATGGGGCTGTCCCCAGATCGATTTGTTAGCGACGGCGATGAACACCAAGTGCCGAAGGTTTGCCAGCAGTTTTCCGCAGTAGGGGTAGCATGGGGGGACGCATTCTCATTCTCTTGGGAAGGCCTCTTTCTGCATGTGTTCCCTCGGTTACCGTTGTTAGTTCGAGTCATCGGTCAACTCAGACGGTGCCAGTTCCGGGTGATCCTCATCGCACTGGCGTGGCTGAGGCAGATCTGGTACCCGGACCTTCTTGACATGTCAGCGTTCCCACCAGCAAACTTGCCTGTGGCGCAGATAGTCTCTCCAGGGAAGGAGGCGCCATTCTTCACCACGATCCAGGGTCTCTGAACCTGAAGGCCTGGCTCCTGCAGCGCTAGAATTCAGCAGGTAAGTTCTCCCCACGGACTGCAAGGAAGTTCTCGCCAAGGCTAGAGCATCGTCTACTTTGAAATGCTACGCATTAGGGATAATTCTCAGAAATGTGTGAATTCCCTCCACGACGAGTGGGCGAGATCCACGCCCTCTCCTGTATTCCACCTTCTCCAGCATGGCGTCTGGCATGGATTCACATGCTCATGAATATTCCCCGTCGTCAGGCTGGGAATCCTTGTTGGGGAGAATTCTCTAAATGTGCCAATTCCTCCCATCTAAGAGCCCTCCAGCTCTTTTGCTAAACTTTGGCACATTGAACTTTTTCTATTCACTGTGTTTTCTGTTTGTTTTTAAATTATGGAGTCTGAAGAACTCCATAGGCATCATCTTTTTATTTGTGTCGCACAGCACCCTCCGTGCAGTGGCACAGGGAAACCTTTTCAGGCTTTACCAAGGTTTAAATACCTTCTCTCGGATAAACTACGGTTTCCCGGAGAAAGTAAATTGAAATTGACTAGTGTCTTTTCAAATTCCTAAACCCAGCACACCCTATCTTACTATAGAGTGGTGGAGGGGGTTACCTAGTATCCCCTGTGTCTAGATACTCCTGTAGCAGTCAAAATGCTACCCTTTCCTCTCGAAATGGCTGGTGGCAGTGGTTTTTTACAACAAACTACCATGATTTTCCCAACCGCGAACACCGGTAGTGTTAAATCACGGGAGCCATGTTTTTCAAGATGGCATCTGAGCCCCCTTTGTTTAAGCAGGTCCGGGTCTTCTTTTTCTGTATTTTTTTTGTGGAAAGGTCCTTCTAGACTTCGCTCTGCGTGCCAAACCAGGTTTGGTTCCTTGGTTCATTCGCCTTGGGCAGCCTACAGAACTGAAGATCGCCTCTGGCGCTGGAGTGTCTGAGGTGGGCAGGAAGTGAGGGGAGGTGCCCAAAACTCCCTGAGCTTAGTCTCCTAGGAGACACTAATGTACTCTGGTATGATTGGCTGGCTGACTGTCCGGCAAGGACAGCCACCCTGCTGGGTGAGTGACAGCTAGGCTGGAATGAATGGGCAAGAACTGAATAAAAGGGGAGTCTCTTAGCTTGTAAGGCCGAGTCGACCACTGGAACAAAAGAACTGAAGACGAGCTTGAAGAGGACGGCTCTGTAACTCCTGGACCGTTAGTTTGCCCGGTGAAGCCCTGCTGCAGGTCTGAATCGCTAAATTCATCTCGACAGAGAAGCCCTGAAAGAATGACTTCTTCCTTTGAGTTGGTGGACCAATCGACTTGACACTAAGCCACCTTGGTACCATTCTCTGAGCTTGTTATATTTTCCTCAGTGCTGCAGGAAACCGAATAACAAAGGAGAGGGACACCAGTTTGTGTGCTTTACTACTGCTACCAGGATTGAAGATTTGCCAGTGCCAGCTTTTTGACAAGTCGCAGTGCAGGATCCCCCCGACGTCCTCCCTCTTGTCCCCGCGACTGAGGCTTGGGAACAACGAGATCTGCAGGAGCTGCCAGGAGCTGCCAGGAACAGAAGTCTTCAGCTTCAGCTTTTTCATCATTTGTAAGGTACTGTGAAACGAGACTGAGTACTTGCCTCTTGCTGTGAAGTGTCATGATGCCTACCCCCGGGGAACCAGACCAGGTCCAGCAACCCCGGAACCAGGCATGGGGCTAGGGGCTGTTTGCGTGCGGTCCTGGCGCCTATGGCGCCAGGCTCATATGGAGTCTGGCCTGGCGCCAGGCTCATAGAGTGGAAATTACCTGATGCAGACCATGCTGCAAGCTTACCTGATGCAGAACATGGTGCAGAGCTCCAAGCCAAATGAGGCTTGGAAGGGACTATTTTACCTAGGGACTATTTATTTATTTATTTATTTTTTTAATACCCGGGTGGGGTTGGGGAGGAATACTTACCTGGGACTACTTTGGAGGCAATTTAAACCACGCCTGAAGAGCAGCACACGCTTCGCGTTATTCTGCATCCAGCAGCGTAACGCTCACTGTGTCTGCAAGCCTGCATCCAGTCTTCTGCCACGCCTGCCTCGATTCTGCAGCTCCTAGAAAAAGGGAGGAACAGAAGGAGAAAAGGTTAGAATAAGGGCAAAACATTCGATCCTTAACTGAATTCCGGATTCACCGCGCCTCAGAGCTGGAAGAAGCATTTTACGCGCGCCTCCGAGCTGGAAGAAGCATTTTACGCACGCCACCTCGCCTGCTGCAGCGCCGCGCTGATCTCACTGGCTTTCGCAGCATCCTCACGATCCACTGCATCCCTCTGCACGTTCCCGCCGCACTCTGGCACCTAAGGGGAACAAAAGAACAGCAAAGGTGAGCCAAGGGAATAAACGGAGGCAATAGTAACTACCCCCATAGACTTACCTGATTACCGCCTGGGGTACTATTCCTCTTCACGGGTTGTCGCAGTCTCCATTGCATCCTCGCTGTACCCCGGCCCCTAAGGGGAACAAAAGGACAACAAGGTGAGACAAAGGGACAAACGAGGGGATTTCTTCTCACCACAATAGACTTAACTAATTTTACCGCCGGAGCCATTATTCCCCGAACTTCATATTTTCTCTCCACACCTGAATAAGGGAGCAAGCAACAGGTTATATTCTGGCCTTATTTTATTGAACTGTGTAGGATAAGCCAAATCCTTACCTGAACTTAGTCAGCTACCACGAGGAACTCTTCACTGGGGTCAAGCTGCAAACTGCAAGGAATCGGACAAGAGTGAAAGTCAGACATGTGAACTTTTACTAACTACATACCTTTTGGAGTCTGTATTATTCTGGAACTCACCAATTCCTTCGAGCCAGTGAAGCAACTGGTTATCAATGCGCCCCTGCGCTCAATGCAGGATGGAGAGCTCATCTTTTCAAACCATCAGGTGAGACTATAAGAGGGGACATCAAAGGTGATCTGTGGGAGAACAGCGCGGGTGGCGGGGATTTACACAACTCCACTTAATTCCCTTTCTCCATTTGCAGAAGAATATTCCTAAGGGCCAAGCAAACAAAGCTAGGTGGGCCAGTCCAGTCCGTCATCTCGGCCCTACGCGTCACATTGGTGGAGACCGCAGCTGTCCAGTTCAGATAGACGCCTCTGTGGGAGCCAGGTGAGCGTAACAAAGTGCTTGAAACATTCGCAACTAGCAGGCCTAATCAGCTTGTGACCCAACATATAATTCTTCTCGTTACAAACTACTTCTGAGAATTTACCGTTTATTTACCAGAACGGTTTTATCCTATCCAAGACTTTAGCCCATTGACTTTGGCCTAGCCTATTGAATTGACTTTACTGCTGAACTCAAAGTATCTGCACTGTCTAAGAAACTTGTAAATCTTTTATGTACTGAACCTATTCCTTTTTTGCTCCTCCAAAGTATTCTGAATGCCATTTTGCTCCACCTTCAAAGTAGTCTGAATGCCTCTGAAACTTAACGAGTATAGTACGGAAGTGTATTTGTGTATGATGTTTAACTGACCTTTTAGTTAATGTTTGTATAACTGATCTGTTGAATAAATTAGTGTCTAACCAGAAACCTAGAGTGTAAGCGTTTATTTGTACACCTGTGATTGTAGACCTCTGTGTAACACCATTACAGCTCACCTTCCCTCTTGACATAAGCCTGGCTGCTCAGCTCCGCTACCAAAAACTGTTTAGTACAGACTTATACCAAAGGTTGGTTTTGCTTACACCTGTAGTCGTAGTTGTGTGTAGTGGTCCCAAAGGGTGCTGCATACAAACTCTGCCTAACAATCCTCGGTAAAGAAAAAATCAGTTTGTTTTACTTCTGAACTGTCTTTCTCCTAAAAACCAATCACTGGTCTCTGGTTCATACTGCCCACAGCCAATGACTGCCCTCTACCTATGCCCCTTCTATGCCAGCAATCTTTAGATTTTTACTGCACGTTCAAGTGTTGGGAGTCCTCGTGCTATAGCTCTCGAGCTTTTACTGCGTTGTGGTTTTTCTAGGTTTTGCACAATTTTTTTTTTTTTCGGTCAACCGAGACTCCAGCTCCATCGATCCCCCTTCCGATTAATGGTAACCCCTTTTCGGATTCTTCAGCGCCCCTCAAGGGCGAATTTCGAGTTTCCACCTGGAGGATTCCAGAAGTTTCTTCAAGGCCTATGTAGTGTGGACAATGGTGGATGAGGACAACAACTCGGCGCCTCTCCAAGGTTTGCCCCGACTGGAACCTACGGAATGTCTTTTCGGACAACGGACATTCCCTGTGCCTTTTCTGCATGCACTCGGACCCGACGCATGTGGAGGAGGATTGCGCGTCTTGTCAGCACGCTGAATGATCGGCGCAGACTTCTCAACGAGTGGCTGCAGGCCAAGGCCCCTGCTCTGGATGAATTCCCCGCAGCATGCCTCCCCTGCCCAGAAGAAGAAAGTTGAGCGGTCTTCTAATACCTTTTTGAGGGCACCCCTCCCGTGGGGGCGCAACATGGGGCTAAGAACCACAAGTCGTCTGCCACTCGGAGCGCTGTTGCGACGGGTTGCATGGTGGCCAGGGTGAGTACACAGTCTCCTGCGACCACGAGCCAACGCTCAGGATCTTCAAAGAGGAAGTCGGACCATCCGGGCAAGCTCTTGAACAAGACCCAGACAGGCCCTACTGAGAAGGCCAAAGGGGAGAGGGGCTCAGATCCTCCCCTAAGGCGAAGGCCTCTGGCTTGACCAAGGTTGTGAAGGCCCAGGTGCATATGACAAAGGCCCCTTCCATCGAAGGAGTGGTGGCGTCCCTCTCAAAAGACGCCGAGGTGTATTCACAGGGCACGGCCCCGAAGGCAAGAGGTATCCCTGCCTGCCAGGAGGGAGACCTCTTTTCAACCCATCGAAAAGACACCGGAGAAGATTCCTATCATTTCCCCGAAACGGTCTCCCTTGATCACAGAGAAGGGGGCGGCATGGTAGCCCTTCAGGGCTCGGATATCTCCTCAGAGGAGGAGTTTATCAACCTCCGGACCCTCCAGGAGGAACGATGCGTCAAGAGCAGGCCCGACGAAGATGAGGACCGACTAGGTGCAACAGGGCGTTGAGGGCCTGGAGGACCAGCCTAAGCCGCAAACGCCTCCGTCGTAGCAGCCACCTCAGCAACCACCTGGAGATCTCGGACATTCTCTCTGCTCTACATACCTTATGCTTGGAGATCTGGACGAGGATGCCTCTTGCGCCGGCAGCCACACCTGTAGCGCCGGGACCTTCAGAGGAACCGCTATCCAAGAGGAGGAGAGTTCACACTGCCGCCTTTCCACCCTTCACCTCCCTCTTCCCACCCCACTCCCAACCACCGAGGGATGATCCGGACACAGCGACGACTGTCACTGGCACGGATGACAGCGGATTGGGGGATCTCCCGTCTCCGCTGCCCAGATTTTCACCGCCCGCCGAGATAGGCTTGTTCCACAGCATGATCTCATGTGCCAGCTTGTCCCTGGGGAGAAGAAATAGGGTTTTCTTTACCAGCACCGCAAGGCAAAGAGGAAGACTGTACTTTAGATCCTGCTCTTGGATGACATTTGGGATGAGGGGTTGTCCCTCATCTTCCTCGGCCCTGGGGAAGAGATACTGTTAAAAGAAGAAATACAGGGTGCCGGACTCTGCGCCCAAGTGCTTACAGTCCGAGCTGTCTCCGGACTCTGGTTTCGACGGCGGCCAAAAAGAAATCTTCGGGCTCCTCCTCGTCAGACTGGAAGACTTTGGATGAGTGTCTTCAGGCCATCAAGGCAGACATCTCGTGCCTTGGGCACGCTTCAGCAACGGGGGCCATCCTTTCGGACTTCCGGAGTAAAATCCCAATGTTCCTCCAAAGGATTCGGCAGAGGTGCCTCGTCTTACCGTCGGCCCTCCCGCTCATCGGCCCAGGAGTCCTACAGGAGCCGTGCCAAATGTGGAGGGGGACGTTGTCGTCACCAAGGCAGTGCTTCAACATCAAAACAAGATTAAACCGGCTGTGGAGTCAGGCCCCCACCCGTGTACCCCGGTGGGAGGCCTTCTGGCGAACTTCATCAGCATGTGGAAGACCATCTCCACAGACGGTTGAATGCTGGACGCTCTTGCCCACTGACACACCCTAGAGTTCCAACGGAAGTGTCCCCATATACCACCATTGGTACAGCAGGAAAACCACGTCCACCAGCTTCTGCTCGAGGTGCGGGCCATGTTAAAAAAGGGGCGATGGAGCTCGTTCCAAAGAGGCTCTGGGGCTCCTGATTGTACTCTTGTTACTTGTTATCTGAATTGGAAAGTAACAACCCAGTCACCCTGGTAAATACTTTCAATGATGCTATGACCAAAGCATTAGACGCAGTTGCTCCAGCCAAACGGTTTACGCCCCACCTCAAATCGCTAAGATTACAAAAAAGAAAGCTCCAATCCATTTGGCGCCACTCCAACTGAATACAACAAAAATAACCTTACCGAATTTGCCAAGTCCTACAAAAAAGAAATTATCAAAACCAAGAACACCTTTTAATGACAGGATCGCAAAAGCCAACTCCAATACTAAAGAGCTCTTCACTATCCTCCGTGAGTTGGAATCCCTATTTTTTTTAAAATTTGTTTTAACTCCTTTGGTTTTTACGAAACCAGAAACTTGGGACACCACTTTTGTCGGACGGACAGAATCCGTGTCAGGATTACAAACACTCCTACTCCGTGTTTGCCGGAAGCCTGCTGGCGTCAGGAGTATTCGCTCTTTTGATTGCAACGTCCAAGAATTTGGCTGTCATCCTGGACTATCTGGGCGAATCTCCTGCAATTAGCCGGAACCAGCAAGTTTCTTCATCAAGGGTGGTGGTGTCTGAGGTAAGTGGTGCCAAGTATGCTTGCCTTTCCACTGCTAAGGCTGGACATGACATGAGAAGGTGGCGGATCGTTTCTACTTGGTCTGAGACTTCGCATAGACGACAGATGGAAACGGGCACACGAGCTCGAGAGGCTAGAATTTCTCTTGTGTTCAATAAGTTTAGTCGGGCTCTCATAAAGGTTTTTCTTAGTTCCTTCTCTGGAAATCTCACAGTATTTCAATGGGACATTTAGTTGTTTGTGAGTCAGTAGTAGATGTTTTAGAGATTTGTACTGCAGGATCCTTTCGGTGGTATTGATCCAGTCTTGATTTTCCAGTTTCCTTTTTACCCTCCCAGGGTTACTGAGAAGCGCTTCGGCCGTACACGACACTTGGAGTTTTTCGTGTATTTTTTTTGACCCATTCTACAAGAGGTTTGCAGGTTCCTTTGGAGATTTCCGTTGCCATGATCCGGAAGATGGGCAGCGAGCTAGGAGATAGTTTTCCTATAAAGTTGTACAGAACTTTGAGTTACCACTGAGGCTGGAGATGGTAAGCCTAAGTTGCGCCGTATTGCTGGCATGGGTGCGGATTTGGGCAGAGCCAGCACTGATTTCCACAAGTAGCCTTCGAGCTTGGTCCAGATCTCTGGGGACAGATTCAGATTTGCCGCCATTACATAAGTTGGTGCTGGCACCAGCTCTCCAGTTCTATAAGTCCAAAGAGAATTTTCTGTCTTTGGAGGCCTATAGCCGTCTGATCCAGCAAGATCAAATCATCCGCGTACCACAATCTTGATACTTTGACGTCTCCCAGCTTCGGAGGAAAGGATCGGACCTGTGCTTCTGTTTGAAAACCGCCAATAAAGGCTATGAACAGTGCAGGCGCTAGCAGGCATCCTTGTTTGACTCCCCTTTCCGTGTCGATCTTGTCCGATAAGATTCCTTGTTGGTTTAGCCGGACTCTCAAAGATGTCTTTGTGTGCAGGGCCATAATTGGGTCGAGGATCGACCCTGGACATTCCCAATTTGTTAGTTTGGACCATAGTTTGCATCGGTCCACTGTGTCAAAGGCCTGCGATAAGTCAATCATGGACGTTTGGCATGCCTCCCTTCACTTTAGCCTTGATAGTGTTGATAATCAGGTTTATTGCTGTTCCCGCACCCTTTTGAAAGCCTGTTTGAAAGATGTCTGAGGCCGGTGAGTTATTGGCCCACTCTTTGAAATGCTTGAGTAACAGTGAAGCGAAAATTTTTCCGATGATGTCAAGGAAGACTATTGGTCTGTAGTTAGTCGGATTGTTTCTGGTCCCCTTTTTAAAGATGGGCACAAGGACTGCCTCAGTCCAAGTCTTCGGAATCTGTTTTCGTTTAATACATTGATCAAACAGCTCTCTGATCGTTCCAGCCCAGGTTTTAGGATGCTGTTTCAGATCCATGTTAGACAAGCCGTCGGGGCCCGGAGCCCTAGATGATTTTAGACTTGCGATTACCCTCAGGATGTCTTCCGTAATTGCAACATTACTCCAGCATTCATTTTTTCCAGCTGACAGTTGGAATGGAGCAGTGAGCAAGGGGCAGGAGGGGGGGAAGAGCATAACGTTCTGTGAAGTGTGAGATCCACTTTTGTTCTGAGACATCGCTGAGAATCTGTTGGGAGTTCTGGCCATTAGATGTTTTTAGCAGGGACCAAAAGTCACGGCTCTTCTTAGAGGCCCAAACTTTGAGCATGGCTTCGGCGTCGTTCTGATATAAGTTTTGCCGTTCTTGATTAAGCCGTGTTTTGTAGGTTGCTTTCCCCTTTTGGTAGGCTGTCCAGGCTTCTTCAGTCTTGCTTTTTGTTGCCACTCTTTTCAATTTTCTGACTTCTTTCCGCTTGCCTACCAATATTGTGGAGAACGTGTGGCTGTGTTTGGGTTGGTGCTGATTCTTCCCTGCAAAGCTCACCTTGTGGGGCACCAATAGGGAAGCATATTCTGACCGAGGCCCCTCCATGCCACTATTTAGGATGCCTTGTTTTTTGCGTAGTTTTGACTCTAGTGCTCTTATGTTTCCGGATGTAAGACAAATCCGATTTTGTTGTTTGTTGACGTCGATTTGAAAGGTGTAGGATAATCGATCTTTGACTACTCCTCCCCATGATAGGTGTAAGATTGTGATCGCTTCCGCTAGCTCTTTGGACTTTGAATGCAACGAAATATGGGATTAGACCTTCTGTGATCAAAATGTAGTCTAAGTTGGCAAATGAAGTCGCTCTTTCCCATGTTGGAATATGCACGTCACCATCTTGAAGTGTGGAGACGTTATGGAACTGTCTAGACTTCATTAGGGTCAGCCATGCTTTGCCTCTCGTCAGTTTTCCTCAGACTCAGGGGAATGGTGATGTTTGCCGAGTGTGTTCCACATTTTGCGTTCAAATCCCCACATATGATGATATTGGGGATATCGTAGTTGACTGATTTCGTCAATGGTGTTGGCTACTTGCTCGCAGAATTCTTTGGTCGATGTTCTTTCTGGGTTCCAGTATAGATTTATTATGGCGAGATCGGAGCTGGTCCGACAATTTTTTCCCCTGATCTTGGTGGTGCCATGTCGTTAGGGTTGCTAACATGGCGCACTCCTCGCTGATTTTTCTGTTCGGCACGATTCCTGATCTCAGTCGTATTGCGGTTAGTAGTCCCGCTGAGGGTCTGCCCGAAATGGGCCTAAGTGCTGGAGAGACTTTGATTGTAAAGCCCTCAAGGGATGGTTTTTCCGATAGCCATGTTTCTTGAAAACAGATTAAATCAAATCGGTTCAGGTTTACGTCGCTGGGTTTGGTTAGGTGGAGATGCCCTCTTGTATTCCATGACACCATCTGTAATATAATCTTTTTCGTATGTTCGGCAGAGTTCGTTGTCTGATTATTGTTGGTGACGGCGTCATGGGTTGACTGCTAATCCTTCTTGCGACTGAAGGTGTCGGAAATCCATTTCCATGGTTTGGTTGATGTAGATGGAGTTGGAGCTGGCTTAGAGTCAGTCGTTTGCTCCCTCTTTGTGTGGTAGTTACAAGGGCTCTCCTCTCGTCTTGACCTTTTTGCTGTTGTGTGGTTTGCTATGAACCGATTTTTCCCTTACTCGTCCCGGCGAGACCACCCTTCGTCTGTGTTCTTTTAGGGTGGTCTCTGATCTTATCTCGTAATCATATTTTTTTTTTGGGGTGCTCCTTTGTCCTTTCCACATCTCCTGGCTCATTTCCCATGGTCTGTAATTTTTCTAGTTTCAAGCCCGAACGATGGAGGTCTTTTGATGCTTCATGGGGCCATTCTTTTAAGGCCTTTGATCTTATGTGCAAGTATGCTTTGGCTCTGTGCTCCCTATGATAGGGCTCCACCAGAACCAAGTCATTCGTCAGAAGGTGGCGTAGTTTGTCGACTTTCGCCATTATTTTTAAAACTGACCTTCTGTTCAGAACCATGTAGTTGTCTTTAGAGGAGATTTGTTCCAATTTGAATAATGACGTTTCGCGAGTTTCAGGTCGTTTTTAGATGTAGGTTTTGTGGGTCTGCTGTCCTCCTTATGGGAGTGTCTGCGATGATTTCTCAGGTCATGCTTTCGGGCCTGCCCTGAGTAATTTTGAGTCTCTGCTCTGAGCCGACTTCTGTTTTGTTTTCTTTAGAGATTTTATGGCCTCTAACCCGGTGCTGGGCGTACTCGAGTGGGGTCTTTGAGGTCTACTTGTAACACCTTTTCCTAAATTAGGTTCATCCGGGTGCAAAGGCAGCCCCACTTGTTTCCGGGCGCCTGTCTGCGTATGCTTAGGTTCTTCCGTTTGCTGTGCTGCTGCTGCGGAGATCACTTCAACGCAGTCAGAATGGTGGGAAAGATTCAGTAAGTCCGAAACGGGGCTCAAGTCGTGGGACCCTTTTGTAGCGCCCATCTGTTCTAACCATTGCTGGTTGCTAGCCATACCCAAACGACTGCTTTCCTTGTTTTCGTTGGCTTTGGCTAGCCTCACGTCTGAGGAACTTACTCGGCCTACTTGAGTGGTGCTTGACACGCTCACTAAAGGATCAGATGGTAGTTTAGATGGAACGCGCAGTAGTGGGCCGTCCGTCGAATCTTTGGCAGCAGTTTTTGTCCCAAAAAATCGTCTCACACCCGATCGTGACACTGGCGACTTTGCCAGTGCTTTAGCAAAAATTGGGGCCAAATCCTTCTGTTTTCCTGCCTCTTCAGTCTGGGTACTTCTGGTGATGGGTGTAACGGTGCACCGAGTGTGGGAGCCCATGTTTGACAGGTCATTCCCTAAATGTGTTATTTTGTCTTCCAGACTCGTTTGCATGTTATTTGAATTTTGCTCGACGGCCGTTAAGTATCCTTCAATGAAGGTCATTTTATCCTTGAGTGAGGCTATCATAGATGTATTATCCTTTAAGGCCTCATGAATCGACTCGTAGAGCTTACTAAAAGGATTTAGCGCTATTGTGAGAGCCAACATGATAGATAACAGGTCTGTTTTTTTATTGTGTTTCTTTATCAGAACGCCAGAGATTTCACTTTGTCTTCTGTTTCTATTTGGCGTGTGCGATCCTCTTTCATTTTGATACTGGAGAAATCTTTGGGTGGTCTCTTTTCAGCTAATGTAGTTGAATCTTGGGTGTTGGCTGATGTTTCTGCCCATGTTCTACTGCTATTGGTCTGAATATGCGGACGGGTCCATGCATGGGGATCTTCGACCTGTGACTGTCTGGCAATGGGTTCAGACCTATCCCGTGCCTCTGGGGTGTGAGAGGGCGCGGGGTGTAGGGCTTGAATTTGTGATGATGGGTCTTTTTCGATCTCTGTAATCGGTTTACTTGTCCTGGAAATCTTCTGGGGCTTCGTGAGGTCTTGTGATGTTGATTTTTTTTTTGATGCGACTGCCGAGTGAATCACTGGATTCGTTGCTTCAATACTAGGCCTTTCGCTTGGCTTCAGGGCAGTCTGAGGATTTGCGATTTCTAGTGGTGTTACAAGTTCTTGTGAGACAGTTGTGGGAAGGATCTCTACCCTCACTACTTCTGTGTTTTCCGGTCCGCGTTGGATGTACTGCAGGCATGCCATTTGATTCTCGTCATTGGATTCTGCTGGTTCTGGTCGATTTTTGCGGGCTTTGCTCAGTGGGGATGGATCCTGAATCGCCTCCAATATTTCAGCGTTCGGCATCTCTTGATCTAAAATACAATTTCCTCTTATTGTGTTTTATAAAATAGTCCCTCACGGCCGATATCAGCGGCGCTGATAAGCCCTTGGAGCCTCCTAGTGTGTTTGGGCCTGCTTTCCAGCCTTTTTTTGCTTGTGACTTGTCGCCCATTGTCTTTACTTTAGCCCTGCCCTTAATTGTTTTTTTGAAGATTTTGGGCCTAGTGGAGGGATCCTTTGATTTTGTGTGTTCCCCCTCCTGTGATGTACAAGGTTCTGAGGGAGGGATGGGCTCGAAGTTAGCAGACGGTCCGACGAGTTCGGAGTCCTCGGCGTTCTTTGCCCGTACTTCTGTCATTAAATTTTGAGTCCCCGTTGTTTCTGAGGAAGGGACTTGGTGAGGCACATTTGCTTCCTGTATCACTTCGAAAACTCGGCATCGTTTTCCCTGATTGGGGAACCCACCATGTCTTCATTGTCTGTTGCCCAGGATTCAGTTGGGCTAAGCGTGGTTGTTGTGGCCTCCTTTTCGGAGCCAGTTATCTGGTCACTCGAGGTGCTTGCGCTAATGTGTATTGTGGCTGCAGTTGAACGATCATTACCCGCCCAAGTCGTTGGTTGCCCACCCTGTCACTTTAATTTTCCATGACCGCTAGTTGGTTACAGGGCGGCGTAGGTTGGAGGTGTCGCTGTTCAATGTCTCCTTCCACAGAAAGCACCCCCCGCCATGCAGACCCCTGCCAAGGCCGTCCTCCGACAGCCTCTGGCAGGATGTCACTCGCCGAGTCGGTATGCCGGCGGGGTGTTTGTGATGTGGAGAAGGAAGGGACTATCCGTTCTAAGATTCTGGTACCATTAGCTGCTTTAATTTTCAGTTTGTCGATAGCTGCGTCGGCCGTCCCACCACCCGTTCCTGGGCGGTTTGTCATACGCAAGGCGTTAGTGCAGCGTCTTCAGAAACGCTTTGAGGAGGAGCATTATGCGCATGGGCCAAACCTCTCTTACTCTGCTCCACTGGGGCCGAGGAGGAGGCCAAACCCAGACCAGCGCGCGCAGCGTCAGGCTCGCTCATGTTGACTTCTGGTTCTGTGCTGCTAGTTAGCGAGCTTGACTTTCTAATGCCGGGCTCAGGGTGTGTTTTATTGCTACGCATCCAACGGCCTGGGTCCGCTTCGGTGGGCGATAGCGGCGCCATCAGTCCAAATTAGAGAAGTGGAAGATGAAAGATGAGAGAGTGAGATATCGGCGTTGAGTCACCGGTTTCGTTAGTTCGTTGGGGTTCGTTGGTGCTATCAAATGTTCCCAAGTAGAGCCGGTGTGGGTCTATCTCGGTGCCGGCTTGGCTGATTAGGGGAGGGAGGGAGGGAGGGAGGGGGAGCGGGGAGGGGACTTGCTTGACTCGCCTCATCTCCTGTCTCCAACCACCGGACACCAGACACACTGCTTCACACACCGCGCCGCGCTCTGCGCATGCGCGGTGCTTATGTAGAAGGTAAAAGGTTCCAATCCAGTTGAAATTGAAAATGAATAGAAGGACTCCGTTCGCCACACAGGAATCACGGAGCGAAATGAGCAGCGGTCTGCCCTCTGTCCTCCACCAGACACACTGCTTCACACACCGTACATCCCCTATTCAACCAATAGACAATGCCCCTAAAAAATAAAATGCTTGGTGCACAAACATACAGAACGCCCTTGCTAACGAAATCTCCTTCCTTCAATGTAAAATTGCTAAAAAAAAGGCCACACTCCCACCTCTGGACCAACAAACACCCCAATCCCAGGAGAATAAGACCACTGCTCCATTTAGATTCAAATCTATCTCCATAATTGACGCACAAAAAATACTCTCCCGCAAACCCTCAAACTGTAAGGGCGACTCCTGCCCAGCACAATTAATAAAGGACACAGCTAGGGATCTAGCTCCCTTCATTTCCAAGCTCATAAACTCTTCCTTTACATCCAACACTGTACCTACCAACCTCAAAGAATCATGGGTCCTCCCATTATTGAAAAAACAAACTCCGGACCCTACCATCCCCACCAACTACAGACCAATCACCAGAGTGCCCTTTCTACTAAAAATCCTAGACAGAGCTGCCTACATACAAATCCAGGATTACCTGGAGGCCAACCACCTGCTTGGCTCTCGCCAATCTGGCTTCCGCCCACTCCATGGCACGGAAACAGCTCTGCTAGACCTCAAGACACAAATTGAGGAATTTAAGGATAACGGGGAAAACGGCCTTGCTTCTCCTACTGGACTTGTCGGCTGCGTTTGACTTGGTGGACCATGCAGTCTTATGCAACCACCTCGAATCTGCCGCCAACTTCACCGGAGATGCTATAGCCTGGGTCCAATCCTTCTTAGCAAATCGCACTATGCGAGTCTTCTCTACCACCAACTCACCCGACCCTATCAAAATAACCTGCTGTGTCCCACAAGGATCCTGTGTCTCCCCCACCATGTACAATATCTTCACCAAGCCT
Organism: Ambystoma mexicanum; assembly: GCF_040938575.1. Taxonomy (NCBI): domain Eukaryota; kingdom Metazoa; phylum Chordata; class Amphibia; order Caudata; family Ambystomatidae; genus Ambystoma; species Ambystoma mexicanum. The sequence goes on from NC_090931.1 coordinate 1,108,513,572, forward strand.
TTGTTTGACAAGTTGGGCAGATCGGGTGTCATCTACACGAACTACGCAGATGACACCCAGATCCTCATACCCCTTTCGGGCGACTACGAGTCAGACTCATCCTTGGTGAACAAGATATACACCCTCATTCAGGCATGGATGGCCACACATGGCCTCTGCCTGAATGACGATAAAACGGAACTACTAATCCTTGGCTCTGAAGCCAACATCCAAAAACTATGCCCAAACTACACATGCTTCAGCATTGATAACCCTATCAAGGTGATGCCAGTGGTTAAAACCCTGGGATTCTATCTGGACTCCTCCCTTACTCTCAAGAAGCAGGTCAACTCCCTCGCCTCCTCCACTACCTACACCTGCAAACTCATCCGCGCAGCTAGACCTTACCTCTCCAGTACCAACTGCATTGCATTAGCAAACGCCCGTATGGCCAGGCTAGATTTCTGTAATGCCCTGTATTCTGGAACCAATAAATATATAGCTGACAAACTCCAAAGACTACAGAACAATGCCCTAAGAGCAGCACTAAATATCCCTTACAGAGAACACATCACTAACTTCAGGAAAGAGGTTAACTGGTTAAAAATAACGGATAGAATCCTACAAAACAGCTTCCCTCACATCGAAGTGTCTAAACAACCTTGCCCACCGTATCTTACGGAAAGAATAAACAGGAAAATCCCCACGCGACTCACAAGATCTGCTAACACCTCCAAACTAGAGATTCCAAGGCACGAAGCGTTGGCTTCATGACTTGGACACAATGACAGTCTAACCTCCTAGATGTTAGGGAGAATTCTATGTTTAGGCTGAATTTCCTAACCTAGTGAGTCCCCCAGCAGCTTTGCAGGATTTTTGGGGTTTATTTTTTCCTCCTGCCAAGAGTGACTCTTTTACCCTCACTCTTGGACATGATTTGAGTGTGTTTTTTTGGATATAGATGTGTTTAATGGGCTATGGGGTCTTTTACCCCATAGGGCTTCATGTGTTTTTGTGATGCATGTTACACAGCACCCTCAGTGCAGTGACACAGGGGTGTCATAGTGACCCCCCAGTATAGACTCCATACCCTGGGGCTGACTACTGTCTCCCAGGGCATGTAAAGTCACCATTGACTTTACTAGTCTTAAATTCTGAACAGAACCAGTACAAACCATCATATTGTGGACGTACTAGCTGGGGCAATTCGATTGCCCCAGGGTCTGTTAGTCGAGGGGGCACGTCTCCGTCCCCCCTGATCAAGTTTTGGCTGGTGGCAGTGGATACTACTTTTTATATTCAACCGCAAATATTTTCCTATGGGATTTCCCATTGTTTTAGGCTACTATCTTTATTTAATTATTTACGGTAGCCTCAAACATACCGCCGGTTTATTTAATTAATATTAATTCTCCGGTTGGTAGTTTTTGCCAAAACCTGATTCTAAAATGGCGTTTGTGTTCTCTTCTGTGACTCCAACCCAAGTCGAGCCCTTTGTTCCACTTTTTGGCGGGCTTCTCCACAGAAGCCCTCCAAAGTGGTGCCACTCTGTCTGGGGTACTTAGGAAGGGTGGAGGGGAATTTAGGCACCCTGGACTGAGTTGCCTAGGCAACTCAAGTCGCACTCCGTCCTGATTGGCCCAAGTGGTGAGCCGGCCGGCTCACCACTTAGCATGTTTGAGTGACAGCTAGGCTGAGTGAATGGGGGTTTTCTGCATAAAAGCAGAGCTTTGGGGACTGGAACTTCAGAAGTCGCCACAGGCCCTAAGAATCCGACGAGGGAGAAGCTGAGCCGACCTGCTACGACACCACCACCGGTGGAGCCCTGCTGGAGTGCCTCACCACTTTTCCCAACGACAGAGGAGATCTCCCGCCGGAGAGTCTTCTTCCTTTGACTGGTGGGGATAACCAGTTTCACCGTCTTTTCGCTTTCCCGACGTACCTCGTGGCCGCCTTGCCTGTGCCAAGCACCCCGGCAACCGGGATACCACGTTTTACCATGACCGCGAAACAAAGGTACCACCTTTAACCGGAAAACTCCGCGGCTGGTTTCTGCCCTGGTAGTGCAAAGACCTTCATCTTTCCTCCAAGTCGAGATCTTCTCTTCCCCTGGACGACGACGCAACTTGCACCCACTACCAGGAACAACTGCCACCGCTGGAGGATCCTTCCCACTTAGGGTACCGTGTCCCGCCTGGCTTCCCTTGCTAGCGACTGTACGGGGTAGTTTTGGCCCCCGGCTTTCGGACCTGGGTTAGCCTGGGACCGCCTGGCTTAACTTTCCTAAGCCTCTCAACTCTTTTTGAACCCTTTGCAAGACTTTCTAAGCCTAGTGTAACTGTGTGACCTTGGGCGCATTTGTGCTCTGCTCTCTCTGAGTGGGCCCAGCCTTTGGACTTTGGCTCACCAGTGACTTTTGCTCTTCTGCCTTGCTAATAGTGTTCCTGAATCTTAGAGTGGTGTACTTTTCCATATTCTGTCTTTTCCCTCCCTTTCTCACAAACTTATTGGAGTGCAATCTAGTTAAGCGCTCACCTCTGTATGAAAATAAGTGGTGTTTTACTGTGACTTATCTGATAAGGAAAAAGGGGTGTATATATTACAATAGTAACTGTGTTTAGAATATTTTACAATAAGAGTGCTGGAGTGTTTCAAACTGTGTTTTTAAATAAATAATTATATACTTTGATACCAAAGCTCTGGTCAGTGTTTGCTTGTATTATTGTGTCTGAGTGCCTATTGTGTATACTTTGCATACTGCCTAACTCTTCTTGAGGGAAGTCTGACTGCTCAGCCACAGCTACCAGGTAAATCTGGGTGGTGCAGACTGCTACCAAGTGGGTTTACTGCCAACACCTGTAGTCTTAAATCTTTTGCAGTGTTCCCTAAGGGAACTGCACAGGTTTCTGCCTAACACTAGACTTGCTGCCTGCCCACTGTACGTATTGTAAATTATATACTATATTATTTATCTGCATCCTCCACTGCCTACCACATGAAAATTGCAACATGTATGTACTTGTTACACTAATGTCTGTATTTATCTGTAACCGTAATCATTGCCTACTGCATGCAAATGTAACTAACTTTTATGTAACCAGATCTAAACCAGCGCGTCCGTATGCCCCAGGGCCTGGCTGCGCTTTATAAATAAACCAATGCAAATACTTTCTTAGGTAGTGCAAATAGTTTCTGTTCACCAGAATAGTTCAATTCAAGTCAATAGGCCAGGCCAAAGTCAATGGGCTAGTGTTCTGGATAGGAAAGAGCAGTTCTGGTATCAAACGGTGAAGTCTTTGCAAAAGTTCTAAGAAGTAGTTTAGGCAAAAAAGAATATTTTGTGGGGTCACAAGCTGATTAGGCCTGCAAGTTGGAAAAGCTCCAGAAACTTTCCCCACGAGAGTGGCGTTCTCTCAATCGGGTTGGCACAGTACCTTTTTGTGAAGAAAACAAATGTTGCTGAAGTCATGGTTCCTGGAAGTTCCTGCAGTTCTCACTGTTCCTGAGCCTCCATCGTGGGGATAAGAGGACGACCTCAGGACTCCTGCACTCCATTTTGTTTGTTTCTTCAATGATCCTGTGGAGACACTGCAGTTCCAGTAGCTGTAGATTCAAGAACCCAAACTGGTGTCCCTCTTCCTGGTTGAACCTAACCAGCCTTGAGAATGGTATCCAGGTGTCTTATGAGTTGATTGGTCCCACCTACTCAAAGGAAGAAGCCGTCCTTGAAGGAGCTTCTCTGTCGAATGGTGTTTGGCATTTCTGACCTCCAGCAGGGCTTCACCGGGCAAACTAACGGTCCCGTGGTTGCAGCTGCCGTCCTCTTCCAGCTTGTCTTCGTCTCTTTCGTTCCAGAGGTCGACTCTGCTCTCATGTCCTGGAGATTCGCCTTTTTAAACAGTTTTCTCCCTTTCATTCCAGCCTAGCTGTCACTCACCCAGCAGGGTGGCTGTCCTTGCCGGACAGTCAGCCAATCACGCCAGAGTGCATTTGCATCTCCTAGGAGACTAAGATCAGGGAGTTTCGGGCACCTGCCTCACTTCCTGCCCACCCCACACTCAGATTTCAAGGGCCGACTTCAGTCCTGAAGCCCGCCAAAGGCATGTGAACAAAGGGACCAAACCTAGTTTGGCAGGCAGAGACAAACACTAGAAGGACCTTTCAAAAAGAAATGGCAAAAAAAAACGGGACCTGTTTAAACAAAGGGTCTTTAGGTGCCATCTTGAAAAACATGGCTCCCGTGATTTTTAGCTACCGGTGTTCGCGGTCACGAAAAATATTATGGTAGTTTGTTGTGAAACCACTGCCACCAGCCTTTTCAATAGGAAAGGGTAGCATTTGACTGCTACAGCCAGCCGACCAATCACCAGGGAGATTCGGGCACCTTCCTCGCTTCCTGCCCCCGCCAGACACCCTGGAGCCAGAGGCGGGCGTCACTCGTGAATCCCGCCAAAGACCAAACAAAGGGACCAAACCTGATTTGGCGTGCAGAGTAAATATCAAGATGGACCTTTCCACAAAGAAACGGCGGAAAAAAGGCGGTCATTCAGCTGAAAATGCAGCCCGCGGTAAAAGCGCACCACGGTAGTTCAAAGTAAACCACTGCCACCAGCCATTCGAGGAAAGAGTAACATAAAAATAATACATGAGAAGCTAGACAAATGGGATACTAAAACCCCTCAAGCACCCTATTGTAAGATAGTGTGTGCTGGGTCTAGAAAGTTACAAATGTAAGTAGTCACTTACACATTACTGCTCTGGGAAACCGTAGTTTTTCCAAGACAAGGTATTTAAACCTTTGGGAAATCTGAAAGACTTCCCTGTGCCACTACACTGAAGGTGCTGTGTGACAATTTAAACATGATGCCTATGGAGTTTGTCAGGCTCCACAACCAAAAGAAACAGTTCAGAAACCACATTAAAATACATTAGAGAGTGGGGGAGGGAGGAGTCTCGCTCTCTCAGGTTAAAAATTCAAGTCCTCAAAATCAAGCAAGGTTGTTGGGGGGAGAGGGCGGCGGGGGGTGGGTGGGGGTCTCTAAAATAGAGAGGAATTAGCACATTTCTGAGAATTCTCCATAACACCCCCCCCACCCCACAGCAAACGACTAAACTTTGGTGGCGTTATGACCACCTACATGTGGGAAAAAAAGGGTGCAACTTTGGCTGGGATGTAACTTTTGTTATAAGGGATTGAATGCCGACATACTAAAATGTCCAAAAAGGGCAGTCAAGGGGTTAAATGTTAAAGGTATTTGTGCCGCGCACCGCCACCAACTGAGTTGGTCCCCAGGGGCTCTGGTGGATCCGTAAATGACAAGGTGGGGGTGGGTTAGTAAGGTGAAGAGGGAGTAGGATAGTGAGAGGAGTAGTGTACTGTTGGCAGCTTCAACTCTGTATACACCAGGTGCTGAGCTTTGGTGCACATATTTTATCAGTCAGTGTTTCTGAAGTCCAATTAAGGGCTTAGTAAAACCATTCAAATGAGGCAGTACAAGAATCCACTCTTAGTATAAGGCTGTACCACCTGAGTTCATGGTAGCGTAGACCGAGCAGCCAGGCTTTTCTTACGAGGGAGAGAGGGCAGTAGAATCTGTACAAGTGAAATTGTCATACAAATAATCCAAAGAAACACTGAAACACTATGTATTGTAAAAATAAAGGATTTATTTAAATACAGATAGGCTCGGATAGATCTAGGGGTAAGCAAGCACTAAAACATTATATGGAATCACAGTATAAAACGCAACACTGTACTTGAAAGTACACAGTCCAAGTATAGAGCTTATTTGAAGTACCTAACAGTAGTTCTAGGGAAGTCGAAACCTTTTCATACACATTCAGTATAGGTCAAGCCTATGCTTGGGGAGTAAAAACCAAGGTTTACTTTTTAGTTACATTCTGTAGTGCAAGGGCAGTAGACCCTTACAGTTGTAAAATGATTCTCAGCACAAATCACTTAATCGGTAAAATGGACAATATACTTTTGATGAATAGTGAAACACTTATTCTAGGTGCAGTAAAAACCTATAACTACTTTGGTCATAGCACAGTTCTACTAGGTGAGTAAAACCCAAGGATGTAATATACAATTACAGATGCTTTTGAAATCTGGGAACCCCAGATTGAGGGAAGCAGTAACTCTTGTAACTTATTTTGGATGGCACGCAGTTAACGCAAGGTAAGTAAAACCCACATACTTTTTTAACCTCAATGAAGGGGAAAGTAAACCCCAATTTTACACTTTACTGAATAGTTATTCTAGGTAGGCAACAACCTAATGCAGACTTGTAGGCTAGCAGCAAGTCAGGGGCAGCAAGACCCAGTTGGGGGACACTTTTACAATTATCCTCAAGGGACTGATCTGGTGATACAAACTCTTTTACTTTTGTGAAGAGGTACAACCTAATCACAGGAGAGTAAAATACCTTCACATCTACTTTGTATCAGACTGGCAAAACAGTGGCTAAGGAAGAAAAGATGTTAACCATACTTTTAAGAATAGTGCATCACACATTCAAGATCAGTAAGAACTTTTGTAACTGTTCACTCTTAAAATTAGTTACCAACCAACTCTTTACAAGTAAGTAACTTTTAAAACACTTTCTTTTCTAGGCAGAAGGCCCAATCCCTTGACCGTCATTCCCTTATTCTTGGAGCATGAGTGTTATCAGTGGCAGAAGGGGGGGGGGGAGTCACTAGGACTAGTGACCAACAGGCAGTGTCAGAATAGGTTCCTTAGTAGCAAAAGTCAGAGTTCCTTAGGAAAACTGGGCAAACAGGTAAGTATTTCACTTTAGAGTTAGAATCAGGTCCAGGTGCTTAGCAGAAGACACCCTAGCAGGATTCTAGCAGTGGGACTGGGTGCACTGGACAAGGGACCTCCCAATCACAGAAAACACCACTTAACTACACAGAAATCCTAACAGGCTTAAGGTAAGTACATACCCAAGCCAACTCAGCATTGAAGACGCTTTTGCAGCAGGAGAACTTCAGGGTCTGCAGCCAAATCGCCGGCCAATGGATTCCTTGTCGTGGAGACTGAAAACAAGACCTCAGAAGGGACCTTGTAGCAGGGATCGATGACAGCTCTACGCAAGGTTTCCCTCGCGGCTGAATGCGGTTCTGCAGATTTTACGCCTTTTCAAGGAGCACAGAAGAAGACAGAAAATCACAGTTGAATTCTCGTCGTTTTAAAGGTCCAGCACTCTGTTGATGGGACGTTTTGGACTCGATTCGGTTCTCTTGAGATCCACCACAATGCCCACGAAGTTTCAGCGAGATTCGGAAGATCGTGCACCGCACAATGGCTTGAGGTCCCAGGGTATTGGGGTATTGCAACAACGCAAGGTCGCACCAACGCATGGCATGGCTCAAAAGGCATGTCCTCTTGAGTTTAGTGGGTGTTACCAGGCTCTGGGTCAGGGCTGTCATTTTTGGAGTCCCCAGGACGATTGGAAGGAAGGGCTACAGCAGGCTATAGTTACACAGCAGGCTCTCTGGTCGCTGGAAATCGTTAACACCGCTTTTCCTTAGTCATCCTCTTTGTTTCAAGTTCCAGTGGTCGACCTCTCTCCAGCTTCCAGGTTTGCAGTATTTATCAGGAATTAAAACGCAACCGCTGCATTCTCTCCCTGCATTTTACAAGAAGGGGCGGTCTGGTTGTCCAATTAGGACAGCCAGCCCTCCCCCCGCCCTCCCCACTGGGATTTGTCCCCATTCAAGCAAGGCGTAAGACAAAGGGCTGTTGAGTTTTGGACTCCTCCCACAGTTCCTGCTCTCACAGAGACTGAAGCCGGGGCGGGGAGTCCAGAGGATTCCCGCCGAAGACAAAAATCACACACAGGAATTTCCCACCCTGGATGTTAGGGGAAGGAACAAGAAACAACAAACACTAAAATGGCAAAGAAGATGGGGGCCATTTTGGTACAAATTGACACCGTTGGGTGCCTTTACTGCAGCTGTGAAAACAGCCTGTGGTAAAGGTGCACCAAATAAATACAAGTTATCACTGCCACCAGCCATTGAAGGTAAGCTTGTCACTGTAACAGAATTGTTAGTTTTAGTGTGAAAGGGGATGCATTGTATATCCCCAGCACTCCACATAAGGTGGGGTGTGCTGGTTTCACTAAATAAAATGTAAAAGGGGGTCCAAAGATCCTTTCTACCCTTGGCAACTGTGGTTCACTCATGGTTAGCACAAAAAGTTAAGAGGGGCCCCTACGGAAAACCCACCAAAAGGCACCTATTGCCAATAAGTTGTTAAAGAGGATAACTTTAAAAATACACCATGGAGAGTCTTAAAAATGACACCCATCAAAAGTTAAAGATTGTGGAAAAAAGTTCCCACTCACTTAGGTATTCATGAAAAATATCCCACTAATTAAGCAAAATGTTCTGGGTTTGAACCAGGAAAGGAAGATTTACTAGTTCTGTGCAAATCTTAGCCAACAGTCAGTCCTCGTGTGCTGTTGGTACGGCTTGTGTGTTGCAGTGTTGTGAAGTGTGGGTTGTTGTGCGAGAGATGGTAGTGAGTTTTTTTTAGTAAGGAGTACGCAGAGATGTTGAGCTTTTTTTTTTTGTTTTGTTAGTGAGTTATATGATAATGTACATGCTAACAATCACAATTCCACCCAAGTGCCGCAGCTGCCAACCCAAGTAAGGGTAAATCTCATGAAGGACCTTTCCAACAAATGGCAGAAAAAGACGACCAGGGCCATTTTGACAAAGTGGGCACCCATGGGTGCTTTAATGCAGCTGCAATTGCAGCTGGAGGTAGAAACACACAATGGTGGAAAAAAGTAAACCACTGCCATCAGCCATTAATTGTAGAAAAGGTAACAAATGTTACATGAGAAACTAGACAAAAGGGGATACTAATTAACCCCTCCAGCACCCCATTGTAAAATATGTGCTGGGTCTAGAAAGTTACACATTTAAGTGAAGTCAACTTCATTTCACTGCTCTTGGAAACTGTAGTTTAATCAAGAGAAGGTATTAAAACTTTGGGGAAATCTGAAAGACTTCTCTGTGCCACTGCACTGAAGGTGCTTTGTGTCACAATGTAAAAAGATGCTTATGGGGTTTGTCAGACTCCAAAGTCAAAAGAAACTGTTCAAATCAATGAAAAATACACGAGTGGGGGGAAAAAGGTCTCTCTCTCTCCAGGGCAGCAATTAAATATCATAAAGTCCAGCAAAAGAGCTGGGGGTCTCGAAGGTAGAATCGAATTAGTACATTTCTGAGAGTTCTCCCCAACACCTTCAATCGGGATTGTCTTTTGTATGCTTTAACTTGTAATGTGCTACCACTGTTTTGGACCTTTCTATGACTGCAACTTCCTGATACAAGCTCCTAATGTAACCAATCTCTTCAGCAAAAATTGTCTAGATGCGTTTGTGTTGTGTTATACATAAATGCCTAATAAATAAAACAAATAAGTATTGCCCTATAATAATGTTTCAAATACTGTCATTGATTTTTGCCTTTGACATGACGTCTGAAGGGCATGTACACGTGTTCTAAACTATATTGGTTCAAAACATCTGAATTACAAAGCAGTTTATGAAGTGTTAACTATCAGGACTCTGAAATTGAGTGATGCTTATGAAATAATTTTTCTTGCTGTAGTTCCAACCTGTGAGTTGGCAAGATTTAATGTCTTCCCAGATGTATTCATCAAACTTCGCTTATCCTGTCCTATCAACATTTTGTTTATTCTTCTACGAGGCACTTTTGTGCTTACTTAAATATTTATTTTTTCTGCATTGTTTTAGCAATTGCTATCAAAGTGCCCTTGGAAAGAATTCAAGTCCGACTCTGGAAAGTCTTACTACTACAACTCGCAGACAAAGGAGTCCCGTTGGGCAAAGCCAAAAGAACTTGAAGACCTGGAAGGTAATGAAAGTTTTATTGTTTGGGAAGATAACTCACTGCTGCTTTTTTATATTTTTTTATTTTTTCGGTAAAGGTTGATTTTTTTTCCAAACTTGTAAGTTGGAGCTAAAAAATATGCCCTTTTGGCTAGATTTTAGGCCACCTCACTTGTAGTCAAAAGGGAACTCGGAGGTTAGCCAAAAACCAATAAAGGTAGCAATGGAGAGCAGTCGAGGCTTATTCTCAAGAGTGTGATTGGGGTAAGAGGCCACCAATAAGGCCACACAGTATGGCACACAATTCAATTTAGACAGTCCAGTTTATTTCGTATTGGCCTTTTAAACATGCTGGAAAATTAATCTATCTGATGGTATAATCGCATAAAGCTCTGATACAAATCCATACAATCGCCATAGTTTCAAATAGATCTCAAATAACTTAGTAAAGCAGGGAGTATGTTCGATGCAGTACATTTAGGGATCCAGTTCACCAGACCACACCCTTGTTAGGGAAAAAATAATTTTAAAGTCCAACTAAGGACTTCATCAAAGCATCCAACTTAAGCAATACATATTCTCCAACACTTCATAAAAGTCTGTACCACCTGAGATGGGGGTAGCATGGACAGAGCAGCCAGGCTTATGTTGGGAGGGAGAGAGGGCTGCAGGTTTAGTACAAAGAAATTGTAGCATACGTATAGTTTAAAGCCACTGATACACTACATACTGTAAAAATAATGGTTTATTTTAAAAACAGTATGCCAAGATAAATCTTGGTGAAGTTTGTACTATTCACAAGTTATATACACATTTGCCGACGTCTGCCACCATTCCTTAGCCTCTGGCTTTTTCCACTCCTCTTTCCACTCCTCTCAAACACTCCATTGTGCACCTGTTGGGGAAAATTCTCCGAAATGTGCTAATTCCCACTACCTTAGAGGCCCCCAGCAACTTTGCTGAATTTTGAGGACTTGATTTCTTTAACCTGGAGAGAGGGAGGCCCTTTTTCCCCCACTCATGTATTTTAATGTGATTTTGAACTGTTTCTTTTGGTTGTGGAGTCGGACAAACTCCATAGGCATAGGAAGTCTTTTAGATTTCCCATGGATTTAAATACCTTCTCTTGGATAAACTACGGTTTCCAAGAGCAGTGAAGTGAAATTGACTTTACTTACATGTGTAACTTTCTAAACCCAGCACACACTATCTTACAATGGGGTGCTGGAAGGGTTACTTAGTATCCCCTTTGTCTAGCTTCTCCTGTAACAATTTTGTTTCCCTTTCCTCACTGAATGGCTGGTGGCAGTGGTTTACTTTTAACTACCATGGTGTGCATTTAATGCGGGCTGCATTCACAGCTGCAGTAAAGCACCCAAGGGTGCCATTTTTGTCAAAATGGCCCGGCCATCTTTTTTCACAATTTCTTTGTGGAAAGATCCTTCTTGAGATTTACTCTGCGTGCCAAACCAGGTTTGGGCCCTTTGTTCGCTTTGCTTTTGGCAGGAATTGTGAGTGAAGCCCGCCTCTAGCTCCAGGGTGTCAGGTGGGGGCAGGAAGTGGGAGGTACCCAAATCTCCCTGTGCTTCTCCTAGGAGACCCGAAAGCACTCAGTGATTGGCCGGCTGTTTGTCCGGCCAGAACAGCCACCCTGCTGAGTGACTGACAACTAGGCTGGAATGAATGGGAGAAACCTAAATAAAAGGCAATGATTATGGCTTGGAAGGCAGAGTCGACCACTGGACAAAGGAGTCCGAAGAGGACGTCTGCAGCAACTCCTGGACCGTTGGTTTGCCCGGTGAAGGCTGCTGTGCTGAAACTCAAAATTCTTATTGACACAGAAGCCCATGCAAGGACGACTTCTCCCTTTGAGATGGTGGGACCAATCCACTCCAAAGTAAGCCACCTGGACATCCTCTCAGAGCAGGTTGACTTTCCAGAGTTGCTGCTGGAAACCAAAACGCCAGGGAGAGGAACACCAGGTTGTGTGTTGCTCTTAAGCTGGCAAAGAGCTCCAGGAAGATCCTTCGGACTCCCAGGAAGCAGGACTGACCGAGCTTAAGCCCCCTCAACAGAGTGCGGGATCCCAGATGCAAGGAAAGTCCATCTCGACAGCTAGGAACCGCGGTGTTGCTATTTGCGGTAGTCGCAAGGTGCTGAAACACCCAAGTGCCACTTCTTTGAAGATTGCCGGTTTCAAGCAGTGAACGTCCCATTGCAGTGCAGGAGTCCTTAGAAGTCCCCCCTCTTGTCCCCACGACTGATGCCCAGGAACGGAGATCTGCAGAGCTGTACACGAACATAAGTAATCTGCTGCACTTTTCTTCAACCTTAAAGGTACTGTAAAGTCTAAGAACTTGCCTCTTGTCGTGTAACTGCACTTGGTCTCTGTTGACGAGACTTGTTGTGGTTGCTCTGTAGAGTTGCTGACAGCTTCTTTACTTCACAAGCCTGAACAGCTTGTGGCCCTAATTTGAATTCTTCTATCTACAAAGACTTTTAAAATGTTGTGCAAGACTTTTTACTTGCCTCCTGAAGTGCTTCAGTGTCACCTAGACTTTTGCTCAATTGACTGGCTTAGCCTGGCTCCCTGAAAGACTCTACTTGCCTCTGTGAATGTGTTTGGTCTTCCTTCCAGGAAAGGGTTAACTAGGCTTGCATTGGGTGTGGGGTTTACAAAAGTACTTGCCTGCTTTGAGAAATATTTGTGAGATCTCTTGTCATATTAACCCTTCTATTTGACAAACGCTTAACTCTGATTCTAAATGCAACATTTAGATATTAATGTACCCAGCACCCTCACTATTGAAGTCACCTGAGGGTGTAGGTAGTGTCTGTGGGCCATCCCATAAGGGTGATTTAGAAATATTAAGAGTGGTGTATTTTTTAAATGTATTTGAGTGTTACTGTTTGCTAGGCAAAGTTTGTATGCAGTACCCTTTGCGACCAATACACACAACTAGGACTACAGGTGTAAGCAAAACCAACCTTTGGTATAAGCCTGTACCACAGTTTTGTGGTAGTGTTGCTGAGGAGCCAGGCTTGTCTCAAGAGGGAATGTGAGCTGTAAGGATGTTACACAGAGGTCTATAATTAAAAGGATTCAAATAGACTTCTACTCAAGGTTTCCTGGTAAAACGCTTATTAATTTATTTCAGTCAGTTATAAATATTACAGCTACTCTTAGACAGTGCAAATCGTTTGAGTTCCCTAGAGTTGTTGATTCAGTACAATAGGCAATGCCAAAGTCGATGGACTAAAGGCTTGTATAGGATAAAGCAGTTCTGTAAGCTAAACAGAAAAGTATTTGCCAAAGTTCTCAGAAGTAGTTTGTTAAAGAGAGCTTCATATGTTGGGTCACAAGCGGACTAGGCCTGCAAGTTGCCAACGTTCAAGCACTTTCGTGGTGAGGGGTATGTTCTCTGTCGGGTTTTCACAGTACCTTAGATTGCAGAAAAAAGATGCAGCTGAAGACTTCTGTTCCTGGCAGTTCCTGCAGATCTCGCTGTTCCTGAGCCTCAGTCGTGGGGACGAGGGAGGACGTCGGGGATCCTGCACTGGGACTGGTCAAAAAAGCTGGGAAAGGCAAATCTTCAATTCCGGTAGCTGTGGTCAAGCACACAAACTGGTGGGCTTCTCCCTGGCTATTTGGTTTCCTGCAGCACTCTTAGGAAAATACAACCATCTCTGAGAATGGTATGCAGGTGGCTTACGAGTTGATTGGTCCCACCAACTCAAAGGGAGAAGTCGTCCTTGAAGGGGTTCTGTCAAGATGAACTTAGCGATTCAGACCTGCAGCAGGGCTTCACTGGGCAAACCAACAGTCCAGGAGTTGCAGCAGCCTGTCCACTTCCAGCTTGTCTTCGGTTCTTTCGTTCCAGTGGTCGACTCTGCCTTCCAAGCCAAGAGGCTCGCCTTTTATCCAGTTTCCTCCCATTCATTCCAGATTAGCTGCCACTCACCCAGCAGGGTGGTTGTCCTTGCCGGACAGTCAGCCAGCCAATCACACCAGAGTGCATTTGGGTCTCCATGGAGACTAAGAACAGTGAGTTTCTGGCACCTCCCTCACTTCCTGCCCACCCCAGACACTCTAGTGCCAGAGGCAGTCTTCAGTCCTGAAGCCCAAAGGCGTAGGACCAAAGGGACCAAACGTGGTTTGGCATGCAAATACAAACTCTAGAAGGACCTTTCCAAAAAGAAATGGTGAAAAAAGACGACCGGACATGTTTGAATAAAGGGGGCTCAGATGCCATCTTGAAAAACATTGCTCACGTGATATAACGCTACCGGTGTTCACGGTCGGGAAATATCATGGTAGTTTGTTGTAAAACCACTGCCACAAGCCATTTCGAATGGAAAGGGTAGCATTTGACTGCTACATGAGTTTCTAGACTTAGGGGATACTAAGTAACCCCTCCAGCACTCTATGGTAAGATAGTGTGTGCTGGGTCTAGGAATTTGGAAAGACTAGTAAAGTCCATTTCACTTTACTTTCTCTGGGAAACAGAGAAGGTATTTAAACCTTAGGACAGCCTAAAAGGCTTCCCCTGTGTCCCTGCACTGAGGGTGCTGTGTGACACACTTGAAACAATGATGCCTATGGAGTTGTCTAAAACTCCACAATTAAAGAACACAAGAGTACAACGCACATCAAAATACATGTGTGGTAAAGGGTCACACTCTCACCAGGTTAAAAAAAAAAAAAAGAAATAAAAAATATCAAGTCCTCAAAATCCAGCAAAGTTGCTGGGATTCTCTAAGGTGAAGGGTTTAGCACATTTATGAGAATTCTCCCTAACATTGTTCTATTGCTTCCTTCTGAAGAAGGCTTATTCTAACTGACTGATGATTGTTTATTCCAGAAACCTTGTGTGTAAGAGTTCATTTGAATACTTGTCATTGTGAATCTCTGTGTAACTACCCTACTGCTCACATTGACCCCGCTTGAGATAAGCCTGGCTGCTCCACACGCTACCAACCTGTTCAATACAAGCTTATACCAAAGGTTGGGTTCCTATTGCCAAGAGGTCAGGGTTGTTGTAGTGCACCCGCCTAACGGCACCACCAGTCAAGCTGCTAGTGGTCGCGGATCTTCTCGCCTGAGAAGGCGGCGCAATTCTTCACCACGATCCATGGTCTCTGAACCTGAAGGTCTGGCTCTTGCAGCACTAGAATTTGGTGGCTACGATCTCCCGGCGGACTGCAAGGAAGTTCTTGCCAAGGCTAGAGCATAGTCTACTTTGAAATGCTACAAACTTAAGTGGAAAAGATTTGCAATTCGGTGTCGTTCTCATACCATCGATCCATTCGGGGTCAAGGCTTCTCAGGTTCTTCCATATTTGCTGTTGTTGACCAAATTGGGACTGGCCCACGCCTCCATCGTTCATCTGGTGGTGATTTGCTACACCAGATCCCCAGGACGACCATCATTGTGGTCGCACTGATTGGTCAAGGAATTCGTCAAGGGACTATTTCGTTCGTTCCCGGTGTGGGAGCTCAATGTGGTGCTTACTAGGCTCATTGGACTTCTATTCGAGCCTATGCATTCTGCACCACTCAAGTTTTTGTCATGGCAAACAGCATTTCCCGTGGCCATCACCTCTGCATGACGAGTGGGGAGATCCAGGCCCTGTCCTGTAAGCCATTTTATTGACTTTCCATGAGACGAGGGTGGGGCTGCGGACGCACCCCTCATTCATGCTCAAGGTGCTGTTTGACTCATCTAAACAAGCCCTCAGTGTTACCTGTGTTTTTCCAACGCCTTCGCTGGCTAAAAGGACTTTGCACTCGCTGGATGTGGCTAGAGCGCTGAAGTTTTGTAGCCTGCACGAAGAGTCTCTGTAAAACCTCTCTGCTCTTTGTGAACTTTGGTCCTGTGAACCGTGGGAAGGCCCCATCCAAGGCTTCAATTTTCAGGTGGCTCTCCAACTGTATCGCCCACTGTAGCCGGTTTGCAATCCGACCCCTGCCTGGCCGTCCGAGAGCCCACTCTAACAGAGTGATGGCTGCTACTACGGCGTTTGTCTGATATGCCCCTGCTGGACGTCTGCAGGGCTGTGACGTGGAGGTTAACGCACCCTTCTACTGCGTCGACAGGGATTCCAGGGAGGATATATGATATGGCATTTATAACGGACCTATACACAAGAGTCCAGAGTCGGCCAAGCAGTGCTGCGCAACCTGTTTCCTTGAAGGTGAGCCCAGTGAGGAGGTAAGAGATGCTTATGTTGAGCCTTGCCTCCTCCCATGGTTTTGCATGGGTGTACTGCTATGTATGCTTTATTCATGAGAACTAGACTCAAGACCTGCATTTTGAGCCATCCCACGTGTTTGTGACCTTGCGGGGCTGCAATACCCCAATACCTCTGGACCATAAGCCATTGTGCTGTTCAGTCTTACGAATCTCGCTGAAACTTCGTGGCATCCTGCTGGATCTCCAGAGACACGACTACCCTCCAGAGTCACAAGTTGAGTCAGAAAAGTCCCCTCAACAGTGTGCTGCACCTTTGGAACGACAAGAATTCAACCGCGATTTTCTGTCTTCTGTGCTCCTCGAAAAGACGCCAAATCCACAAAACTGCATTGAGCCGCAAGGAAAACCTTGTCTAGAGCCTTCTCCATTGATCCCTGCTGCAAAGTTCCTTCTGAGGTCCAGTTTTCAGTCACCACAACAAGAATACACTGACCAGGTATTTGTCTGCAGATCCTGAAGTCCTCCTGCTTCAATGTCTTCTTCAATACTGAGGTATTGTGTTGACTTGGGTATGTACTTACCTTAAGTCTGTTAGGAGTTTGATTGGGAGGCCTCTCATCCAGTGCACCTAGTCCCACTGCTAGAATCCTGCTAGGGTGTCGTCTCTGAAGCCCCTGGACCCTTGAGGCTCCAACCATCGCCGGACTTGGTCGTCTTGGCTGTGGCAACGAAGAAGTCGTCCAACCCGTCGTCTACCTCTGCTCCCCCGGTTGACTAGGGGAAGAAATTAGATGCCGTGGAAGGGAAGGGCATTTTCTCAGTGGCGACGCCGCTTAAGGCGGCCAATTCCTTAGCAATCCTGGCCAGGTACGACCAGGAGCTATGGTACAAAATGGCTCAGATCCTGGATTTCCTCCCCGAGGACAAGTGGGTAGAGACAATGGAGATCCTTCATGAAGGCGAGGTGACGTCAGACCATACCATCACAGTTGGCCTGGACATTGCAGACACAGGGTTTCCGCCAGATGGGAGACAGGGTTTGCCTCCGTCATCCTGGCTGGCTGAAGGCCACCAACTTCAGACAAAAGGTCCAAACTAGGGTCCTGGGCATGCTGTTAGGAGATAATCTTTTCGGCAAGGTAGACGACTAATCCCTTCAAGCCATCAAAGCTGACAAAGACAGCTTGTGCTCAGGGCACGCTGCAACGGGTACCGCCTGTCCTTTCATCTCTCAGGAGGGATGTCGGGGAGGAGCTCTGTATATTTATATAGCACTCTTTCCCCACTTGTGTGGCCTCAATGCGCCATTTTTTTTCTCGGTTGAACGCCCTTGGTGACCGTAGTTGGTGTGGTTGGAAAGTTCTAAGGGGTTTAGTCTAGTAGACCATGTGTGCATGTTGCCGTTATATGACTTTGGCGGCTGGCAAGGCGCGACTAAGCCCAAGAGAGGACACACATGGGTGGGTGCTGGTGGGGGTTAGAGATAGTTTGCTATTGTTGAGAGGGTCTCTGTGGCCAGCTCTACAAAATTCCTTTCGGGTGGTGGTCGCCGTATGCTAGTGGCAGAGGTGTTTAAGTACGTCAGGTGTTTGTCTGGACGGCTGTTAGCACTAGACGGAATGTGCTTAGCCTTAAGCGTGTTCTATCATGCATGGATGCTTGGCCGTGCCTGCGGGCCATGTCCACGCTAGTGCTGCGCGAATATACGTACCTTAGGCTGCAGTGTTGCTCCAGGTCTGTTCTCAGTGGGAGTGTGGGGGGGGGCTTGTCATTCATGATGTGGTAAGAAAAATACAAGAATTTGTGCACTCCTAATCTGGTAAACTTTTTATGAGAATAGTCAAAAACAAATGTCCATTTAAATTAAGGTGCGGGGGAGGAACTGAGATCCTGGCATAAGACCTCCACACATAATAAAACACAAGAAAGAGAAGGCTCAAGCTTTGAACCCTCCCGTCCCCTGCACACTGTTGTGTTGGCTAAACCAACTACTGTAAACACAAAATTATTAATTCTGTTTGTAGGTAATAATAGACCAAAAGCAAATTTTGTAAAACAAAAAAATGTGTATTTTGTTTAGGGTTACAAAAAAGGTTTTTGAAGGCAAAAACAGTTTTGATGACAAAAATATTCTTGCAAAAGAATGAACAATTTGAAGAAGTGTTGCTAATGGTCTGTTTTTCATTTGGCGACGCGTTTCGAGGTTGAAAACCCCTTCTTCTCAGGCGTAAACAGACTAAACAAATGTATAAGAAATAGACAAATGGTGTATAACACATTGTATTTGTACATTCATGATGGAAGGATTGTAAAGTTAACAGGTTAGAGAAAACAGTTAAATCATAGCACTATTTCCAAAATATGAATAATAAACATGTCGGTGTATTTACATTCACATTAGTTTGTGTCACCTATAGTTCAAGTGAACCAAGTCAATCTTGCAATGATTGAATTTATAAACAGCCAATAGTGGCTCATCGGGTGGGCCCAAGGCCTGTGTGGATAGAGGTCCAAAAATCACCCCTGATCATCAAACCAAATTGTAATGAGAGAACATGCAAGTGGAAAATAAATAGAATAAAATAATCTTGTTTACCTGATACTCTAAAGAAAATGATGTTAGTACAATGTCTAACACCCCAAGGAAAGGGGTGTCAGTGCGTATATCGAGATGCGGAAAGCTGCTTCCCAACCAAGTTAACAACATGGGCTAGCTCAGTCTGAAAAATATGAAGATATAGTCATAAACGGGTGTCAAAGGATCCTGGCATGCACCCTATAATTTAGCATAGTGCGAGATATCCTATAGTGTCAAATCATAACTCCACAAAGTCTAAATAAGGGGTGGCCATTATGTCCTCCAATCGGGGGGGCAGCGTGGTCAATATATGCGTATTGAGTAATTCTA